>NC_085842.1:106084850-107489850 GCF_035594765.1 Anolis carolinensis | reverse complement strand
GCTCTTTTGGTTAACTCTTTATAGGCAACTATGAGGTCCCTGTTCTCCTTGCTGATGATTACAGATAGCAACAGCTCTCAGTTAAGGTTTTAAACATCAGATAAATGACTGAAAAGCTGAGCTATTTGTAGCCCTCCAGATATCATTGGACTATAACTCAAAACATTCTTCCTCATTGACTCTGCTAATGGGAATTGCAACCCAACAACATCTGGAAGACAACCAGTTGCTGACACTGCCCTAATTGTACACATTGGAGACCCCTTCTCCGGAATTCCAAAATCTGAAATACTCCAAAATCTGAAATTTTCCGCATTGGTAGCTAAGATGGTGACACCTTTGCTTTCTGATGGATCAGTATACGCAAACTTTGTTTCATGTGCAAAATTATTAAAAATATGCTATAGACTTATTTTCAGGCTATGTGTATTAATATATATAAAACATGAGTGAATTCCCTGGTTAGATTGTTATTATTTGTTGGCACTGAATGTTTGCAATTTTTGTTATTTTTGTAAACCGCCCTGAGTCAGTTTGGGGAGAGTGGGCGGGTTATAAATATATTTGGGTCCCATCTCCATGATATATCAATTATGTACATATATGCAAATTCAAAATATGAACAATTTAAAATCCAAGACAATTCTAGTCCCAGACATTTTGGATGAGGGATACTCAACCTGCCCATTGGATTGTGTTGTTTTTCTCTCTTATCTTTCTTCCAGAGTAGTTTTTGCTGGATTGGTTTTTGGTTTATCTCCTTGGTTCACTTGCTTCAGCTCTAACCAAGCAATGCCTGTTAAGTTAAAACACCTTTCAAATTTTCAGCAATTTTTGTCTTCAGTGTGGTTGGAGAAAATATTGTGAAACATTTAATCAGAGCTGGCTCATTTTTTTCTGGATCCTTGACCACCAGTTTATTGCCTCTTGCTGCCTTTGCCACTGGCCCTTTCCCTTTCCAATAAGGATAAAATGAGGCTTGTTGCAATTTATTTCCTCAACAGATGTTTTACTGCAAGAGCATTTGATTAAGGGCTTGCCGGCTGGTCTCCTACACCAACATTTGAATGCTGCTGTTGTACTATGTATTATTTCTGCAAGTTGTCTCACATCTACACTGAAGTTTTATGCATATCTATTTAGAGGTACATTTAAAAGGCCTGGCTTCTTGATAATTGAAGGAGCTTTTTGTTATATGGTTTACTGGAGGGGTCCTCCTTTATGTCCCATCAGTGGGAGCAACACCTATGTGAGAATTTGAGAAAACACATTTTCTGCTGTGACACCCTAGATGTGGAATGTCATCCATGTCAAAAGCTTGACCAGCACTGAGACTGGCTTTTTCTTGTTGTTAACTGACACCACGTCAGTGTTGACTTATTGTGATCCCATGGATGAGAGTTCTCCAAGTTTCCCTATCCGTAACTCCAGTCTTGCAGACTTGGGCCACGACTTCCCTGATTTAATCTATTCATCTGAAATGTGGACTTCCTCTTTTCTTGGTGCTTCTACATTTTCTAGTGAGTTATGTCTTTTCCTGATTTGCCCACAGTACAACCATTTCAGTAAAGTCATCTTTGGTTTTTAGGGATTGCTTAGGCGTGATTTGCTCTACAACCCAATTTTGGTTTCTCTTGGCGGACTACAGTATTTGTAGAATGAATTCTTCTCCAGCACTATATTTCAAATGAGTTGATTTTCTTCCTATCAGTTTTCTTCACTGCCTGCCTTTCACAATCATACATAGAAATGTGAACTAGAACAGCATGGACAATCCTTAGTATTCAATGATATATTTTAATGCTTGATTTTAATATTGAATGTGAAATTTTTAAATGTTTAATATATATTAATTTAAAATTTTAATTGATTTTAGTCTCTGTTGTATGTATTTTTAAGGCATCTAGTGGTTGCCATATGTAAGCTGCCTTGAGTCCCCTTTGGGGTAGAGTAAGCGGGGTAGAAACAAGGCAAATAAAATAAATACAAGGTTTATGATCTTGTCTAGTTCTTTCATGGCTGCCCACCCTTTATACTGGGTTTCGTTCTAGCCCAATATAAAACCAGGAGTTTTTATGAACATGGAGTTTTTATGGAGTCTAAAGTATTTTCTCTATGTATAGTTATTTAGCTTACCATAAATTGTTATTTGGTCTTAAACCACCTAAGTCATTACATTATTTCTTATGTTTTCACTTTATCTTGCTTTCATGCCACACTGAGATCTTGTGAAACAAGGTGGTATATACAAGTTTTTAAAAATATATAAGCCTGATAAAAATTCAGTGAGGCTCACTTGGTAAATGAGTATATAATTGCTGGCTCACACTGCATTCCTGAATTAGCATACTATGGAACAGACAGTACATTAAGCACAGTGTCACTTATTTCTGAATACACTTACACAAGAATGCACTGCACTGGACATGCAAGGACTATAGCGATTTCACAGTTAAAACCATCCTTTATATAGTTTTTATTGTAGTGATTTCCTACAAATGTCTGCTTGGGAATGGACTCCTAATGCAGAGTCCCAGCCATGTTAAAATTTTGGATTTCTCTATTTGTTTTTAAGGGCAATTTGTACTTTTGCTCAGTAGGACATTTAAAAATGGTTTCTTCAGCTGGTAGTGATCTGCAGGACAACAAGACACACTTTCTATCTGACTACATTCTCTATTCTAGTTATCATTTATTTATTTCATTCATTTGTATCCTGTCCTTCTCACCCCCGGAGGGGAGCTGGGACTCAAGGTGGCTTCACAACCGGCAGTCATAAAGATGCCAAAAACAAATAGTTATAAAACAATTACAATTAAAACAGATAATTAAAACAACAATTATAATAACATCATTTAAAAATTGCACAAGTCTAAGTTACAGTCCCGGGCCTGTCCATTATCAGTCACATATATTGCTCTTATTATTATTGCTCCGTTTGCTGCGCATTTGCTCTGTCAGTTTCACAGAGGCAGATACGTAAAAGGAGGAGAAGAAAGGGGAGAAATCAGTTTAGACATATATCATCTTTGAGAGCCTAAGGGATAATTTTACATACTCTCCAGCACTAATTCTTTTTCCTCCACTGTTCCCTCTGGCTGGTTGCATTTTGAAGTCATCCTTGGTTAAGGGTTCCTTCCAAGTCCAGATCCTCTACTTTATAATTAGAAAGATTCTTGTAAAACCTTGATACTAGCACACTACTTTGCTTTGTGATTGAGGGGAGAATGTCAGCTCAAATTTTTTAAATGGTGAGCTTGGAGTCTGCAATGCTAGCAGATTATGGGATTTTAAAGAGTTTGAATTACTAGTAAACCGAAGGTCTCATCTTTATTTGAAATTAAGGTGAAATTGTGTTCGTAAGAGCTTCATTATATTCTTTGTCATTTTTATGGTAAAGGATTAGTCTCACATTTATATGGCATTATTTTTAGAATAATAGAGTTCAAGACAGTTACTAGTGATGAGGGAATAAAAGTTGGGATTGTAACAGAGGAGGAGATTTAACAAAACTCTGAAATGAGCTTCTGTACCCTTTGAAATGTCTTCATTTGATTAATTCAATCTAAAGCAAGCTTTATTTTGCAGGTTCAAGGAAGTTGGATACTTTTCTTTTAGTTTTAGATTGGCAATAAGAAGGGATTATTTCTGCAAAGGGATTACAATTTGATGACCAGTTCAAATATGATAGTGATACCTAGGAAACTTTTTTCCATTTGGAATAATTTTAGTTGCTTTATGATATAATAAATATTTATTTATTTGACCAGTCATATGACCATTTCAAAATACAACACAAATAAACACAAGGCAAAAAGGAGGAGAGGGCAGCAACTGACCTTCTGTTTACAGTCAGAATCTTAATTTTGGCCTGGGAGTTGTTTGAGCCAGGCATAGACATGCAAAATTTGATTTCTGATCTTTTGATTATCGCATAAGGAGGGGTAGATCAAAATCAGGCTCAGGAGGTAGAGACTTATGGCGTCTATAAAGCGAGATTTGGTCCCATTCTAGCATTATTAAAGTCTCCTCCCAAAATGACAGAAGCATTTGGGTTCTGCATTATAAGATCACCAAAATACATTTCCAAATCGGATCACTAGGCTCTGGTCTGTGGTTTCCTCTTCAGTGGGGGCATATATACATTAACTACCAGCAGCGTGTGATGTTGTAATTGGATCAACACTGCCATTGTACTCTTTTTGGATGAAGGTAGGGGCCTAGTGCAGACACGTAATGAGGTTAGCATGTTTTGAAAATCAAAGAGACACATTTACCAACTGAGTACTTCAAACCACCAAATCTCACTTTAAATACAAATTTCACTTTAAATACCCAATGAAGTCACATAATTAGAAGGAAAGCCACTATTTCTCAGTTGAGTCAGTCCAACAGATATGACAGACTTCCATGACGCTGAATATCTCAGTTACTATGGTGGGGTGTATTTCCCTGTTTCCATTGTCTTCTTTCCTGGTGGGCCTTCCCCTCAGGATGGAGGAAGAGGATGGTATACTGGTGATGACAACAGTGGTAGTGATACCAATCCAATTGGAAGCCAGTGAGTCATTTGTTTA
Organism: Anolis carolinensis; assembly: GCF_035594765.1. Lineage (NCBI taxonomy): Eukaryota > Metazoa > Chordata > Lepidosauria > Squamata > Anolidae > Anolis > Anolis carolinensis. The sequence continues at coordinate 107,485,273 of NC_085842.1, read as the reverse complement.
ATCCCCATGGTGTTGAGGCTGGCTGCTTTGAAGGCTTCCCTCACCCTGCTTTAACTGGGCATGTTTTTTCTCCTCAGATCTCTGCTACCTGATTACCTCCTTCCACCTGCCTGGATCTTTAGCTCTGAAAAAGAAGACACTCTTGGATATAACGTAATCTGATTAATCCCTGTTATCGTAGAAAGCAATACTATCAGCTATAGTTCTTGCAATCAAGTTATTATTTTGATTAGTTTACTTTGATGTTTGTGTGTGTGCTCATACACACACATATGTATGTATAAGGAATTGTATTAATAATGCAACAAAACTCTATAGGTTGCTGAGTTAATAATGGAGTCATTCATACACACCGACAAATTAGTTGACGTTTGTTTTAATTTGATGACATGGAGTGGTTCCCGCTCCTTCTTCCTTTCTTTCTTTCTCTGCCGGGCCTCTTTTACACAGCTGTATAAAATCCAGATTATCTGCTTTGAACTGGATTATCTGGCAGTGTAGACTCAGATAAAAAGCAGATAATGTAGATTATCTATCTTGATATTCTGGATTATATGACAGTGTAGAGGTCCTCTAGATAGACTAAACAGGAAACCTAAGAAGAAGAATTAGGAACATAGACTGTGTCGTTTTGTATAGTAATGTTTTTTTAAAAGTTTTTATTATTCAGGTTTTAAAAAATTGACTCTTTCTGGGAGCATAGGATCATAGAATAAATTGGAAAGGACCACAAGGGCCATCTGTGCCCAATCCCCTACCATGTAGGAAAATGCAACATCTTGAGTTTTAAAAACCCCCATCCATAGGAAATAAATGAATGAATAGTTAAATGAATACCAAGTGTTATAAGATATATTTCAGAGAAAGGAGATGGTAAAACAATTTCTGAGTATTCCATGCATAAGAAGCCCACATGAAATTAGTGGTGTCGACGTAGGTCAGTGGGTAACTTGAAGGTACATGTACATATGATCTCTGTGTAGTTAATAGCAGGAATCCTTAGATCTCACATTTTGACTTTGAAATGTCAGGCATGAGGATGGCCCAAATCTGGCCAGCAGACTTTCCTGGTTTCTCAGGCACTTTCCTCCATAGCATCACAGCTCAGATCTACAGATCCCAGCAGAATTCAGTGCCTCCCTCACCCAGATCTGTTCAAATCAGGTAGATGGAATAGTGTTGTTGCAGCTTTCCAGAAACATTTTTGATAAAGCACTACAAAAAGAACTAGGTTGCTACCAGTTTTTAAAAACAAAACCTAATCAGCTATTACTTAACTTTGTGTTGTAATACAATCTATAAATTAAGCAGCAAATGCAATTTAACTGCAATCAGCATTCATGCAGATAATGATTTTTATGAGCACCATACAGTGTCAAGGCACATGATATTGCAGAGCAATTCCTATTTCCTTCCATGTTTTGCTCATTAGTTTTTCTATTACTTGCAAGATATAACTTGCATAAACTTAATTCAGAGCATGAAGAGGGAGAAAGGAGATGAGATGCATTTAGATATGACACAAGAGATTCCTGTTGGAGCTGGATAGTTTTTCAAAATGGTGAGTATTGAATGAACACAATTAAAGAGACCAATTATACTAGTCAACATTTGGGTCTATAAAAGCACAGTTGAATGTTGGATCTTAGCTAACCTCTCCTAACAAGTGGTTAATTGTGCTAACTACCAAAGAAGAGCCCCTGGTGTCGCAGTGGGTTAAACCCCTGAGTTGCTTAACTTGCAGATCGAAAGGTTGGCAGCTCAAATTCAGGGAGCGGCGGGAGCTCCTGTTATTAGCCCCAGCTTATGCCAACCTAGCAGCTTGAAAAAATGCAAATGTGAGTAGATCAATAGGTACTGCTCCAGCGGGAAGGTAACAGCGTTCCATGCAGTCATGCCAGCCACATGAACCTTGGAGGTATCCACGGACAATGCTGGCTTTTTGGTTTAGAAATGGAGATGAGCACCAACCCCCAGAGTTAGACATGACTAGACTTAATGTCAGGGGAAAAGCTTTACCTTATCTACCAGAGAGGAAAGCATGTGTATCATGAGACACAATATTGTCCATGTAGGGGCAGCAGTTTATGTAAAGGAAAACTGATTTATGGTACTTTATATTGATATATATGGGGTCTAGAATTCAGAAATACAAGAGGTTTGTTGAACCTGGAAAGTGAAAGCAAAATTGGGGCAATTGAGTGAGCCAGACATAGGAGTAAGTTGATGCGGGAGCTAGAAGAGAGCTTAAAGTGGAAGTTGAGCTAAACCCTTGGTAGGAGGGATGGGATAACAATTGAAGCTGAAGTAGAAGTGGCTATCCTATTTTTATTTTATTTTATGCATTTGTATCCTGTCTTTGTCCTGATAATTGAACTCTAGGCAGTTAATACCAATAGAAGTTAAAAGTAATGCAACATTTTAAATAAAAGTATAAATGTAAGATTTAAAAAACAAACAATTTATAAGATAGCACAACACATTAAAAGTAAGAGTACAACACCCTGTATCCACAGGAGATATGTTCTTATTTTGTTTGGATACACAGAGCTGTGGATGACAGCAAACCCTCTTGGATTGAAAGACTTCCAGTCTGAGAATACAGAGTCACATACAGAGAAAACAGAGTCACCTAGAAAAAAAACCTAGAGAGGTCATATTTTGTACATACGGTAGTGGATAAATGAAACCATGGGTGCAGACATTGTGGGTGGGGGGGGGAGTCATACCCTATTAAAATGCATATGCAACCCCTTTAAAAATAACATTTAAGGGTCAATCTCATCAGTTTTTAAAAGCAGGGTGGCACAAAAATGAACTGGAACCAGGAGAGCAAGGATGGAAGTATCCTGGCAGCTCTGTAGACATAAATCGTACTTTTTTCATATTTTTTAATATTTACTTTTCCCAATAATTATTGAGGAAAATCTAAAAATAAAAATAAAATTGTTTGTTTTCTTTATGTCAAGCTTTTCAAAGTTAGTTACCCTTTCTCACAGCATAACAGCTTGAGGAGGTTTATTGAACCACAGCATCTAAATAGGGAATCTATGCTTCAGAAGCTAACTTGGAGTGGGTCACAAGCATCCCAAAGCACAGTTGGCACTGGAGCATGCTAATGGTATCGAAAGCTAAAGATATCTTACCCAAAGGGTAGGAAGAAGTTTTAATTTTTCTTCTTAATAAGTTTATATGCTTTAAGATATTGAAATAGGAGCATACATCATCATGAAAGATGATATATCATTGCCCATCAAGAGTGCTTGGAGAAGTTACTTTTTTGGAATGACAACTTTCAGAAAATTAAAAATGTGATTTGTCCAAGCTCTGACTCTTTGCCCCCTCTCTGCCCAGCGTTTCATTCTTACTGCTAAATCCAGCTGAATGGCAAATAGTAGCTATCATAATAATCTTGAGTGTTTATTGAAAATAAAATCTAGATAATACTTATTTTCATATCAACTTATTGTACTGCTTTGGCAATGTAAAATGCTTTATATAAATGAAATGGTACTGCTGGGCATGTTTATGAAACTTTAAATAATAAAAATCATGTGTTTTATACAAACAAAATTGTGAATATATCCTTTGTTGAAGAACATGATTCCAAATGCTATTGTGCTATCTTAGAAGAAACTTTATTGTGATGATTCTAGTTAATTGGTGAACTCACATCAAGAATATAATGGTATGTGTACCTAAACTCATCCAAGGCTTTGGGGACAGAACTACTTAAGACTAATTACTCTAATTGCTGAGGGGTGGATAAATCAAGTCTATTTTCAGTCAATGTTTTGTGTTAATTAATTAAATCCATTTTGCATCAATGTATAATTGATCATTCAATCATGAAAATGTGCATTAATTTTCACATTCTGTTTTCTCTAACACATGCACACACAATCTTTTTGTAAGATTATTTGGAGAAGTGTACAACCAAAAGTATAACAGTATTCTGATCCTAGTATTTATCTGGAAAATATGAAGGGATGAGATCATTTTAAAATGTAAATCAATTAAAGTTATCTCCATCCCTCTTTAAAAGGGTTGGAAGATTTGACTGCTGCCTTCACCATATCCAATTTTAAATGCTGCAATATGCTCTATAGTTAATATTTAGTTTTCCAAATATCTGCTCTGTGTTCTGAATTTCAGTACCTTACATTTGAGCCAATTCTCCTATATTTGAGCAATTAGTTGATGATGAGCCTTCAAAATTGTGTTCTTTTTTGTTCTGGAAATCTGTGAGGTGTGGTGTGCCGTCGCGCCTGGGGCTGTACTCTTAGTGAAAGAGGCATGGACGTGACATCTTTCCCCAGGGGATTGCTTCTTGCCCTCCTTTAGGGAAACTGGAACTCCCAAGGACCAAAACACTGTAGTTAACTCAAAAACTGGGTTTATTCTTCACAAAGGGGGTAAAAGAAAATATGCATTACAGTCTTTGATTGTTTAAGTCCATGAAGCTTGTCCAGATCCCTCTTTCTCTGGCTGTGAATGCCGGAGCAAACTCAGCCTCAGTCCAATGACCTATATCTGAAGACGAGAGTCTTCCTCTGTTGCCAAAGGACTGATGTGAAGGCGCTTGAGACTCCTCAACGTTGTTCAGGTTGGCCCTGAACATGAAGTGTGAGTCCCAAGGGTAAGAACCTCAGAATTGGTGCTGAGAGGTAACTTTTGAAGGGCTTTTTGAGCCAAGCCTCTCTTTCACGTCCATCCGATAGAGAACTTGCTGATGGAATGAAAGGGAGGGAACACAGTCCTACTCCAGGAAGAGGTGGAGCCAAACAGTTTAGCTGAGTGAGCAATATAACAGGTACAAACAACATTGATTGACAGATATAAATAACCAATCCAACTACATTTACAGGGTAAGGGCAAAATCAGGCATGATACAACAATTCAAATCTTGCAACTTATAGTTCAACATATAGATGGCGCCACTCGCGCCGTCACATGTGGAATAAACTCATAAAGCCTCACTCTGTGTGGAGGACTAGTCATATAAATATTGAAAACCTAGGTATTCAGATTTCAAGAGTACTTCAAGTGTTATAAGATTTGAACTTGAACCATGCATATCGACTTACAATCTGATAAAAAAAAAAACCATGTATTATCATGAGAGTGCATTGCAATGCTGATACATTAGTTTTCATGGCTTGTGCTAAGCTCTGACTTGTAATAATATTGACATACATTAGCATTGCTTTTCTCATAAACCATTTAGTTCCCATGTTAGTTTGTAGAATGCTGCAAATAGTGCTTAGAAAGAGAATATGCAGCATTTTATACCTAGAATCTGATAAAGTAGTATAGATTATTTTGGCAGAAATCAGATTGCAACACATGGAAAGTTCCCTACCAAATGTTTCTTACACATCTAAGAGATGGGATGTGTATATGAATGAGAGAGGGCATACTGACAGGATGATGATGATGATGATGATGATGACAAAGTAGCTTAGGAATGGGAACTTGCAGCAAAGGTTTTTCTTAAAAAAAGGTTTACTTGAGAATAATGGACTCTATCACACAACTCTGTCATAATGCTATTATTTCACTTTAACTGCCATGACAACATCATATGAAATCCTGCAGTTTAGGAAAGAACATTTTGCCAGAGAGCTTTTGGGCCTCACTGAATTGCAAATCCCAGAATTCCACAAATTGTTTCCATGCTAGTTAAAGTTGAATAATAGTGCTATAACAGTGCAGTGTGATAAAGACCTTAGTTTTGAAATTCCACCATTCATGGACACACCTACACTGACCATTTAAATTAGTGTGGGGGAGAAATAGCCTGTGGGTGGCACAAAACACACATGGGCTGATCTCTATTAAGCCAGAGAAAGATGTCTAATGGTGCTGCACCATGGGCTAAAATAACTCAGGCGAAAGCCCAAATCCTGCTCTAGGAATAGGGCTTTGCCCTAAATTCTGACAATGCAGACATCCACTGCCACAGCCTGGGAGAAGGGTGGAGGGCTTCCCTTGATCCTCCCAGGGTTCTTTTGTCAGTCACATGTGACACAAGAGGAAAAGAGACTGCCAGTCATGATCTAGGCCTCCCTGTCATCACTGTAGTTGGCAGCAACAGGGAGAGTGAGGGAGTGGCAGTTTGGTACCTGTTCAGTGTTGAACAAGGTTCAGTATGGTTGAGAAGTAGGGATGCCCTCCCCATCCAAAATGACTCAGGGTGACTCTGTGAGCCAGAACAGGGGTTTTAGATGCTGGTTCTGTTCCACATTGGATGACTGTGTAGAACTCACCTAGATATTCAGTTAAGAGATAAAGCAGCAATGATTATCTTTTCTTATTTCTCTTATTTTCATTCTTCCTATAGGATATATAACAATTTCAAGTTTGTTGCACAGCAGATGGAGGGCATGGATTGATGAGAAGACCAAAAGAGAAAGGGAAGGAAGAAGCTACCATTGTCTCATCTACCAGAACAGTAGTGAATTTAAACCTGCATGAGGGGCATGCAACTTTGCAGTCTTCACATGCAAACTGACTTTAAAATGGTATGAATGCACTGGCCCACAACTGGCACCATTGCCAAGGAGAAATAAAGCAGATTTTTTTCTCCTGGGTTATGTAAAAGGTCTTCAGCCCCACATAAAAAGAAAGTGTAATATGATACAAGAGAAAGTGGCATAAATTAATAATGATAGCCTTAGGCAATCCCTCGTTGTCCAACCATGATGGCCTTCCAAGTTCTTAGAAGATGCTAGTGTGTGAGTTTTTAAATGTGTGGAGGTCAGTGCACAGCCAATCAACACAGTCTTCACAGAATGAGTGTCCCAACCAGTGGCATGGTTAACATGGCAACGGTGGCTTTTCAATCTGTTGCAGCCTTCTTCCACCTTCACAGCTGTTGTAACGTGTACCATGTTATCTTCTACCTGATCTGCCATTGAGATCTTCAGATTGTGCTTAGTGTGAAACCTCCCCTATGCCCCCCCCCAGAAGTCCATGACTCTAATGGTTACACTGACAGATTCATTGGAACACACAAGCCCCCTCACCATAACAAGGTGACAATCCATTGAGGGGGTAAGAATGAAAGCTTCAAAAATCTGAAAGATAAATCCAGGATCTCCAAAGTTGCTGAGTATATGTAAAAAATCATTTTCATGAATCAAACCACAGGAATTCAAAAACTTGGAACTTCACTTTGTGTCAATACAATGAAATAAAGCAAATTCCATACACTTGATCTACGTTATATCCAGAACTTGAGAACAAAACAAAGAATAGACCAGACCAAAATCTATCCCATGAGAATAGGTCAGAATGGCTGCAGCTGCACTGAGAGTGTGAAAGAGAGGAAGACTCACTTTTCCTAGTCGCTTTGAGATAAGCAGTGAAGAACCAGGTGTGATGTCATGGGAAGGAATTGAGGCTTTTAAGTGGGATCCCAGTGTACAGCTCTTTGTGAGAACCACCTTACATTTCAAGTGGGAACAAATCTTTAAATTCTATGGCCTTGCTTCAAGTGTTCAAGTTTCTGGATTTTGGGTCTTGTTCACGTTTTCTTGGTAAAGTTTTAAGTTTCTGGGTTTTGATTCCTGATCATGTCTTCTTGGTTTTGGTCTGGTTTATTCTCTGTTTTGTTCTCAAGTTCTGGATATAATTTGGATCAAGTGTATGAATTTTGCTTTGTTTCATTGTATTGACTCAAAGTGAAGTTTCAAGTTTTTGAATTCCTGTGGTTTGATTCATGAAAATGATTTTCACATATACTCAGCAACTTTGAAGTTTCCGGATTTGTCTTTTGAATTTTTATTGTTCTTTTTATTGTGCTTTTTCTTATCTTGTATATTTTTCTTAATAAACTTTGCTTAGTGGATTCTCTCATCCCTGCATGGTGTCTGGGTGAAAAGGTGTCCCACGGCTGGGGTGCAACAAAATCACAAATTCTCCTGAAAACAATGTATTGGTTTGCTGTTGTTGTGTGCCTTCAGGTCATTTCTGACTTAAATTACCCTAAAATGAATCTATCATGGGGTTTCCCAGTAGGTTTCCATGTCTGAGTGGGGAATCAAACCCTATTCTCCAGAGTCATGGACCAATGCTCCAACCTCTACCCTAGCTCTTAATATACTACAAATAAAAGACTGTGCATCTGGGGAACTACATCTTGTAAGTGGTTTCTGGAGTAGAGTTGCAGGAACCTATTTTATGTATATTCTTGACAGTGATTGCTGCTTTAATGGCTTAATCCATAGATTCCAATGGCTTCGTTTAATAGGCTTCTTCTCCAAGGGCGGAGAAGAGAGCACAATGATAAATTAAACAGAGTAAAAAGAAAAGAGAAAAATTGGATTAACCCAAACCTCTTATTTATCTGGATTTCCAAGGAGCTAAAAAAAAACCCAAACCCAAGTTGCTAAAGATGAGAGTGTTGTAAATCCTATTTATCTCTCCTAAAATTTCCTTATTTGTCCTAACTCCTGCTTCTGCACTCATATATCAAGTCAATGTAGTGTGACTTGCTCTACTAAAGTGGAACCAAAGGTCAAGGTTTTCAATCTCATTGTACTCAAGGGGATACCTTTTTTGTGTAACACCTGACCGATTCAAAAATGGAATTCTGGTTACTGAATCTATCAAAGCACGGAACAGCCTAATATTCATTCTTGGGGCTGGAGGCAAGAATGAAACAATATTGTATAAGTGAAAAAATAAACACAAATAGAGTTATGTCATGGATCAAACAAAGCAATGGCTTTCATTTGTATTTATTATATTCTGACACATTAAAAACAATCTGTAAATACTTCCAATACAGTTAGATAACAGTCACATAGTCAACAGCTTTACAATTTCTCTGTATAATGGTACTCTAAAATTGCTTAGTCAGTGCAGAAAAATGTATTGCTAGAAGCTGAGAAATAAAGGAAGGTAATTTTTTTTTGCATCCTTTCACCATAAAACATTCTTGTGATGGATGTGGAAAATATGTTTGTACAATGCAAATATGTTTCTTGATTATTAATGCATGTAATTCTAATTATTACAAATACAGAAATATGTATAAAATTATAGCATCAATACATTTATTTTTATATGTGTACATGACCCCATGCCTATATTACAGCAGTTTTTGAAGCCATAAAAGCGGTTAGACCCTTGATTTATCAGTTATTTGCACTTGTAGAACTGCTTGTGATGGTCACAACAGTTCATCTATAAGCATGGGATTTAATGTCATCTATATTTTAAATAGATATGGGCCAAAGCACTCTGCTAGTGAAGACAATAGAATCCAGCCCTAAAATTCACAACTGTCACTTCCTGCTTCTGCTGCCTCCCCAGTGGGCCCATAGACACCATGCTTTACAAATTTATGTAGGCAGATGACTTGTAGGTTTCTTATACTCCTGCCTCACCTCACAGGAAAGATTGCATCACAAAGCCACATTGCAACAAAAAATGTATTATGCATGCAGAGGAAATCCTAAAAAACAGTATAAGAAAATCTTTTTTCCTAAAATCAAAGCTTACATTCAATCGTGCGTTAGATTCGGTGAACCATGAAAGTTATATTCTCTAAAACATATAGATTACATCAGTCGATTAACACAGTGCAGATGCGTACCTTTACATGGAAATTTCTGGGGTTATACAATATAAGCTCCCAAGAAATAGACTATAAAGCCAAGAAAACTATTATCATTGGATATTTATCCTGGACGCAGGTTATCGGGAGAGAGAAAGAAGCAATAGTTTCTCTGGATCTGGTCTCAAGGATATCTGATGCAATTACCCTAAATGTTACTTCAGTTTTCTTGCAATATCTTTTAAAGCCCATAAACACAGTGAAGATACTCTTACGAAAAATAAGGTAGAATGGATTTTAAGATCAAAATAATGAGAGCCTACAGGTCAAGATTTGAATTTACAGCCATTAATATACAGATTAATTTGGAAGACATCACAATCAAACTGAGATAACATTTAGAGTAATTTCACAGATATCCTTGTGACCAATTCTAGAGAAACCATTGGATTTTCTTTTTGTCTCAAGAGATTATTGTCTCTATATATTCTTGGCGAATATAATGAATTTTGTGTTGTCCTTGTGAATATAAAAATGTAATTGTATTTGCATTTTGTTTAATGTAGCTCCCGAGGAAGTTCACTTGGCAGCTCTTAAACCACTGCACTACATTGGCTTTATTCCCCAGTATAAATGTGGATAACCTTTGCCCCTCATGATGTTGTTAGATTACAACGCCTATCAACCCTGACAAACATATCCAATAGGGAGGAATAAGGGGTGTTTCAGTTCAGCAATCTCTGGAGGGCAATACCTGCCCTGATTCATTCCCACAATCCAATATCACTTAGTGTGCTTAAGTACATTCAGATCAACAGGCTCACTGTGCTGAACTCTGGGATTGCAACCATAATGCGGCAAGACCTCTATGAGTTAAATAGACCAAGGCGGTTTCTATTGACAGTTTGACCACTCTTCATAGTTTTTGGGCAACCATTTTGACAAGACACTTTCTTTCACAGTTGCAAGCTGTCACTATGTCGCCTTTCAAATAAACTGAGCTCAGGCACAAAAATGTCAGCTGACAAAACCAATTCTATTCACAGTACTTGATATCAAAGGGTCAGGTGTTCAGTCATCCCATTTTCCCACAGTAAACAGAAGAACAAATTGTCTTCTTTTCCTGCAAAGTAATCATTTTCTCCCTTTCCATTCTACAGGCAAAGAATTTGGATCTACCCCTTATTGGTCCAGGACAAACCCAAGAGAACAAAGCTTTGCACATCTAAAAGATGAAAAACTGTGAAAAAACAAATCACGCCCAATGAATCAAATAAGGGAATATCTTTCTTCCTTTCTGTGTTTTTATAACAGTATCTGAAGATAAATAGTGCATAGTACATTAATGTTCCTGGTGTTCTACCTCCCACAGATGTGGTTGTGTTTGAACTGATGCATTACATTTGCCTGAGTGCCTAGCAATGAATTTTTTTTGAAGAACACAGCAGAAAGAAACATGTCTTCAGGGAAAAAAGTAAAAGAAAACTGCAGAAAATAAACTTGAGCATAATGCAGCATATTGAAGATAATACATATTGCTGAATGGAAGTCTTTCTTTCCATCTTAGGGTGTGATTTTAAAGAAAAGAATTCTGTTTATGCGATGGCATTGTAGTTCAATAGGTTTCATTCTATAAGAGAAAATGTTATCCAGAGGTGATTGGTGTGCAAAGGTAGGGAACTTGAAGGGAAAACTCTCCACAGTGAACAACAGCTGGCTTTAATTTTTACAAAACCCAAATCATAGAATCAAGAAATTATAGAGCTGAAAGAGACTACATGGGCCATCTACTCCAACCCCTTGCCATGCAAAAAAGCACAATCAAATGACCCTCGATTGATGTCCATTAAACCCCGTTTTAAAACCTCCAAAGAAGGGGCTTCCACTTCACTCCAAGGCATAGTGTTTCCTCTTACTTGTGACATCCTTTCAGATATTTAAACATGGTGATCATGTCTTCTTTCAACCTTCTCTTCTGCAGACTAAACAGACCCAGCTCTTTAAGAGGATATGGTCTCCAGGCCTTTGATTGACCTCTGGACATGTTCCAGTGTGTCAATATCCCTCTTGAATTGTGATGCCCAGAATTGAACATAGTATTCTAGGTGAGGTCTGACCAAAGCAGAAGAGATTGGCACTATTACTTCCCTTGATCTAGACACTATACTCCTTCTGATGCAGCCCAAAATCCCATTGGTTTTTTTTAGCTGCTGCATCACATTGTTGGTTCATGTTCAACTTGCCCATGAAGACACCAAGATCTTTTTCACAGGTTCTGCTGTTGAGCCAGGCATCACATATCTTGTATTTGTGCATTTCTTTTTTCTGCCTAAGTATAGTATCCTACATTTCTCCTTATTGATATTCATTTTGTTAATTTTGGCCCAGTTCTCAAATCTTTCAAGGTCATTTTGAATCCTGATCCTGTCTCCTGGAGTATTAGTTAACCCTCCCAATTTGGTGTCATCTACAAACTTAATAATCATGCCTTCTAAACTGTCATCCAAGTCTATAATAAGGATGTTGAACAGCACTGTACCCAGAACTGAACCCTGCAGCATCCCACCAGACACTTCTTTTCAGGAACCATTGGAAAGCACCCTTTAGGTTTGGTCACTTAACCAATTACAAATCCACTTAACAATAGTATTGTCTAGCCCACTTGTTTGCAAGTCCTGTGATCCAATCTCAATCTCCCGTTCTTCATATCCCGAAATTAACTGTGAACTCATCCTGTAGAAACCCCAATATCAATGGGACACTCAGTTAACTGCCTTCCTACTTATGTCTACTTTAGCTAATAATTCAGTCTGTATATTTTAAGAACATCTGACAAGTGAAAAATCAGATGATATTGGAAGGGCAAAGAAGGTGCATTTAAATGCTAGGTTGGTTCCGAAAACAATTATCAGGAAGTATAAGATACATCAACTATGAACATTAGTTCATATATTTATTTTGTGTCAAAAGCATTGCATAAATAAATAAATATGAAACTGATAAAGAGGGCACAAGTTGCTTAATAGATTTCTACCAAAAGCGAGCAACTGTCTGTAGCTTTAAACAGTTCTTCCTCTGGGTTGTTGTATGTCTTTCGGGCTGTGTGGCCATGTTCCAGAAGTATTCTCTCCTGACGTTTCGCCCACATCTATGGCAGGCATCCTCAGAGGTTGTGAGGTATGGATAAACTAAGTAATGAAAGGAAAGAATATATATCTGTGGAGAGTCCAGGGTGTGGCAAGAGTCCTTTGTCACTGGGAGCCAGCATTAATGTTTCAGTTAATCACCCTAATTAGCATTGGAAATGTTTTGTCTCATGCCTGGGGCATCCTTTGTTCAGGCATGAGACAAAACATTTCCAATGTTTTCATTTCCATTACTGAACTACTTTTCCTGTCAAATTTGTTGTATAGCATGATGTTTGGTGCTTAATTTGTATAATCATTACCAAATTTGATGTTTAATCGGCTTTTCCTGAATCCCTTCTTATTATCCAACATATTCACTTATCCAGCGTTCTGCTTATGTTGGATAAGTGAGACTCTACTGGATATTTATAATCTTATATTATCTGCTTAGAACTGGATTATATGAGGCCCCTTCTACACAGCTATATAAAATGCACACAAGTGATTTATCTGGCAGTGTAGACTCAAGATAATCCAGTTCAAAGCAGATAAGATTATAAATGAGTAATATAGCTGTGTGGAAGGGCCTTGAGTCTACACTGCCATATAATCCAAATAAAATCAGATAATCTGTATCTTATAGGCAGTGTGGAAGAGGCCTGAGGCCTAACTGTGCCTGTCCCCTGGGCTGTGTAGGTTGCTAGGAGACCAAGTGGGCAGAGTTTAGCCTTGTAACTGGCAGCAATTGGATAAAAAACAATCATTCCTTTCCCTCTAATTAGGACTTTATTTTTCTTTTCTTTTTGTTGTATGAACGTAGAGGCATGGATGAGGGGTTGTGTTGCCAAGTTTAGTGTTTCTGGGATGTGTTGTTTGTTGTTTTGTCCTAGGCCGATTTTTTTTATCCTTTTATATATATAGATTATTATTATAAATACGAATCAGCGCATAATGGAGGGAACTTTTTTTAAAAAAAACTTCTGCTGGATTTCTTTCTTCCTTGATTATTTATTAAAGCTCTGTTAACAGTGTTACAGTGTTCACAGTGTAAAAGAAAGAGTTTCAGAGAGTTCTAATGGCTCTCGGTTTGTTTGTCCTGTCAATCAGTTGTGTGTCCGTTTAACAGCCCAATCAGCTGTTTCATGCTTTTTAAAAGGGATGGACATCAGCTAGATCAGTCTCCACAGGGGGGAGGGAAGGAAAACACATATTTTCTGGCATGCAGAGTCACACAGACATGCAAAGATGTGCATTTTTCAGCCAGAAACGGGATAAAAGGGAATTTTTTTTTATCCCACGGCTTTCCTCCTTTGTAGTAAATCATCGTGAGTTTTCCAGTGGTGTCATCTAGCCACCTCCCATTTTGAAATGGGTGCTCTTGTGACTAAGGTACTGTGTGGATGGGGCCTGCATTATACAGTCAGTGTAGACTCATATAATGCCATTCAATGCAGTTAAACTGGATTATATGAGTCTACATTGATCATATAATGCAGTTTCATATTTCATAATATAGCACTGTAGATGGGGCCTTGAACTATGCAATAGGAAAGAATGCCACTTTGAGTGACTGATTGTAGAAAGGTCAGTTGCACTGTCGCTAAAGACCATTTGGCTTAGTTCTTTTCCATTATGGTTTTCTTTTTTCCCTTTCCTAGGATCTATAACAAGCCCTGCAAGTGATATATTATTTCTATTGAATTAAGTTCCATTTACATGACTACAAACCAGTTCTTAGCCCATAATAAATCTAATGTAGTTTGCAGCTGGCTGACCAATGAAGTTCTCATTTGAGCAGACTGCCACATACTCCGTCTGCTGTTCACTGCACCGCAAGGTGAGCAATTATTTCCATAAAATGCTCTGAGCTAAAGAGTGAGCAGTGCAGGTGATGGTGTATCAGCAGGCAGTGAAAGCAGTGTGTTGTATGCTTGGCTTTAACATACTTTAGCTTTGCTTTGCATCAAGGCCTAATGTTTGGCCATCTTTATTTTCCTTATTTATGCTTGGTAGTTGGAATGGAAAAGGTGTCTCACTGTGAAAATGGTTGAACCTGAACAGGTTTTGGCAAAAGAAACACGAGGCAGCCATTAATTTCCTGGAGGTGCTTATGTGTCAAGCTAAACAAGCAGCTAGAAAATGTGGTTTCTTGGTCACAATAAGATTTGTGCACAGAAAACACCAATTTGGAGAGATTCAATGTAGTCTGACACCACTTTAAATGCCATGACTAAATGCTATGGAATCATGGAAGATGAGGTATTTCAAGTTCTTTGGACTTCTCTTTTGAAGTGTGCTGGTGCATTAACAAACTGGAAATCCCAGGATTCCATAGCATTAAGACATAGCAGTTAGTAGTGTTAACCTGCACAAATTATACAGTAGAGATGTACCTTAAGACCTGAATAAGTGCAAGCTGTTCGAAAATCATGTATGAAAAGAGAATAGGGCCATGTTCATAAGCTCTAATGCAACCTCCCATTTTTCACTTGTATTATAGTAGGACAGGTCTCTGGGAGATAAGCAATGTCTTCTCCCTGAGACCATCTCCCCAAGAGCTTCTATGTGATCACAAATCCTGAATTATCACTAAGCTCCTTTTTCATTTTGAGTCTTCTTTCAGACTTTCCTGCTCAATGCGCTAAGATAGAAGTATGAAGGTCAGTGAGTACAGGACAGAAATATGTAGCACCATGTGCATCTTCATGTATTCACCCCCTTTTGTGACACCAGTTTGAACGATGCCTGAATATGGCTTTCATCTCCTAACAATGTTTGTGGAGGGGGTGGGGGTGGGTGGGAAGCATCTTAAACCCAATCTCAGTTCTCTGCGATTGTAATGGAAATTGACTGAGCTTTATGGTGATATTTTTGACATCATTCATTTCAGCCTGAACACATTGACTCCCAGCATTATTTCCTCCTGAATGGTTTTTATCACCATATGGGACCATGAATGCTGAGCCATCTGCTTCTGTTATCCTGTCCTTTGACTGCTTTGCTTAGGCCTGCTTGCATGCATATTTCTGAGAGTAGCTCAGAGGAAGATCAGAGATCATGTTAGTGAAGATACCATAGACATGACTTACTCTGTCCAATATTTTTTAATGAAGACAATGGAATGTAACATATTCACATTCCAACATTGCTAAGAATAAGCTACCTAAGTCACCTTGTAAAGACAAACGATGTTTTGGGCAGTGAACCCTGTGTTTGGAATCTAGCGAATTTGGCTGACTCAGACAATCCAAATCAAGATTCAAATTGTTTTCTAGATTGACAGTTTAAGCAAAGAAGTTTTTCAGACATCCCACAAACAAAAGAGAACAGCAAAATTAAAGGAATGGGGAAATGAAACATGGTTAAAACCCTGCTTGCACACCATATTTTTCTGCACAACTTAGTTTCAAAGAAAAATGTGGCTTTTCCTACCACTGCTGCACCAAAATATGCCCCCTCTCTGCTTGGCAGTTACTGTAAATGGACACTGTCCAGAAGTTCTCTTGAAGCAGAAATAGCTGAGTTCAGAAACTCAAGGTGAAAGTAAATGAACTTTACAAGAGCACACTGTGTACTTTAGAAATTCTTCAAAGTCTTCCTGCCCTTTACCATTATGAACAGTTCCATAGCATAACCCCCAGCAATATTTGAAATGGTTAGTTCTGTTGACAATCTGCGATGTCTTTCACTGCAGCCTTTGTGACTTAATTAAGTGGAATTTGTTTCAGCAAATAATACTTGTCACAAGTGCTTTTTGCCTTAGGATGACTTCAAAGCTGCTGTTACACATTTAGATAATCAGCCATCTGTGTCTTGGAATTTTATCAGCTTCCTGGGGAAAGTGGAAAGAAATGCAAACCAGCCTGGCTAATTTTCTCAGATTGCTAGAAATCTTTAGGTCCTCTATGACAGCTTCCACTGGATTCATGCTGGAGGACCAAGAGAGTCCAAGAGAATCTCTCTAGGAATGTCCAGGGGTGCTTCCAGACATGGGAAAACCTACACCTGCTCAAAAAAATGGGGCTTTCCCAGTTGGGTATCCCCATACCATCCCAGTAACTTCCATGCCACCCTTCCCAAAAAAGCTTTTTAAAGAAGTAAAAACTTGCCAGGCCACCATGACGCTCCTCTGGCAGGCCTCCTAGCACATAGAAATGATGCGCCAGGAGGTGGGAGGCAGCAATTTTCCTCCTTGGCCCTGCCTCCTGCCACATTATTTCTACACGCCAAGAGCCCTGCTGGAGGGGCTTTTTAAAAAAACTTTTAGGCTTTTGGGGGAGGGAATGGATGCCCTCTTGCTTCTCCAGGCTCCCAGGACTACCCGGTAGTCAGTCTCCAGAGGGCCCATATCCCATTAGACTTGGAGCTTTTCTGGAAGGCCTGAGTCTAATGGGGTATCAAATTAATTTGGGACAAAGCAGGGTTTTGTCCTGAATTAATTCGCTTTTACCAGAGGCCTTGTTTGGACATTTTGGGCATTTTGGGCCCTGCCTGGAAGCACCCTAGGTCTTCCATTGTGACTGGAAGTTGACTATAGAATTGCCCCGGAGGACTGCAGATGGGAGGGACTGACTTTATTAGCTATTACTATTCAGACATTATACATGTTATATTCCATTGATAATGTTTCTACCCATTTGGATGCCTAGGAAGTACACTGGTCCCACCTACTACATCTCCATGTCAACCTCCTGTCCCCTCCTCTGAAGTGGCATAGCCTATTTCCATGGTAGTAGTTTCAATGTGATCATGGAATGGAGTCTGCAATAAAGCTGAGGCGCGATCAGATGCATTTACCTCATTTTACATTCTGGGCCTTTATAGTTATGTTTGCCCCCTCCCCCCCCCCCCCGCCCCCCACCTTGATATAAAACTCTTGTTTCTTACATTGCTTTGCTTCGGCATCTGTTTTGAAAGCAACCCTGTACTCTGGCAATCTGCCACAGCCTCATCTGTTCTCGCAGTTTGGGGTTTACTGCCAAAGTGGGATACCGTCCCTCCTTCCATACATCTGACTTAGTTTTCCTCCTGCTTTCTAGCTGCCCTAACTGTTAGAGACCCCTTATCACCATCAACCTACTTCAGTGTTGAAGGTTGTTGCATCTGGAAAAGGTTGGTTATGGATAAGGAAAGAAGAGAATGTAAGAAGTGGGAGTCTTTGGTCAGCCTGCTGATTCCTGCCAGCATTTCTAGGCTAAATAATCATATTACATGATACTGTCATCTCTGTTAGAGTGGACTATATGACTAAGTTAATAAATATTCATGACAGTGTATAATTTAACAGTCAAACAAGCAAAAGATCCATCCATTTTGTGAGCTGCATATATATACAGAAGACTGTGCGAGCTGGAGAGTAAAATAACAATTTTCCACCTGGATTGGTAAGTAAAATTATAAGACACACACCTTTATATTTATTATTTTTTTAAAAAATTGGAGAGGCATACTGGTCACATGCCACCAGCAAAATGAAGGCAAATCTTCTGTAACTTCACCAAGGGCTTTGAGCTTTGTCCTGATTTCATCGCAAAAAAGAGTGAAGGAATTACAAACCGTTCCCTTCCCATTTGAGTAGAAATTATATTTTGAGCTTGCTACCACTTTCTATACTTTCTCATTGCATGCTATGCTGTTTACTAAGATTATTTTATTGTAGGAAACCTCCATGCTTTAAAAAAAACCCTCTAGTGACTACTGGAAATCCTGTCTTGTTTTTGTCAAGATGTTTACCTAGATATATTGAAGGCATGAAATATCTGGGGCAGGGACTGGACTTGTATATTCTAATACTTTCAGAGGTGAAGAATATATATAAACAAAAGACTATTAATTTAGCAATGAAGCTGGTGATTATATGGAATAGTTATTAGGAAAGATGTTGAAAGGGCTACAGATTCCAGAGAAGATTCTGGAAGACTATTATCAAAGTGAAACTAGTAGGACTTTATCAAACCAGCCTGTTGTCTTGACACAATCATGTTTAAGCAAATTGAAAGAAATGGTTTGCAATACAGGTAGTCCCCAGATTATGAACAATGTTTGTCCCCAGGTTACGAACAAAATAAGTTCCGTAGGTTTGTTCTTAACTTGAATTTGTATGTAAGTCAGAACAGGTACTTTTGTTTTCTTTTGGATAACACAGGGAAGGGTCAACACAATGTTTGTTTTTCTGTCTGTGTCCCTGTTCTGAAGATTTCACCTCACTTTCTGTTCCTGGCAGAATTGGATGCTGAAAATCTTGGGTTGTTGTGAGAACAAGGATTGGTGAGAAAGTTTCCATAGAGACACCTTTTCATGCAATAACTCTTACAGGAGTAAATTTCCCTTCCTAGGTGTAGATTTCCTCTCACTTCCTGTTGTCTCATCTCTGTTTGTAACTAGGAGTTGTATGTAAATCAGATGTTTGTAATTTGGGGACTTCCTGTATTTTGTGCAGATCTTGTACTATGTGACTGAGTAAGATTTCTTTGGGGAGCAAAGAGTAAACAATAAGAAAGTGGTTAAAGTCTTCAAACAGATTTTCAAAACACTTTAGTTCACAGATGTGAAAAACAAAAAAAACTATTCAATGACACTAAAAGAAATTGCATTGGAGCATCTGCATTCACACTTACTCAAAACTGAGCAACAGTTGCATTTATAAAAAATATAGAACCTGTGAAAGAACTGTGTGTGATATGACATTTTTTATTGAATTCAGCACCTAAAATACAGCTGCAATTTTGAAAAAGGTCTTTCTATCACAAGCCTGTGTTATACTACTACCTACTGAAATTGCAAGCTTCTTTAGTTACCCTCTAGGGGAAGTTTACACTGGCCATTAAATCCAGAGCCAATCTAGACCATAAATGCTGTGGCCTTCTCCCAGAGATGGCGAGATGCATCTAGCTAAACTGCTGTAGTGTTGCACTGATGTCCACACAGTCCAGTAGCCCTGTTAGACCATCACCTCCCCAGACACAGTAGCTCTATGTGAGCTCCTGGGTGTCATGCATGCCTCATTCTGACATAAGCTGGGAAAGAGTTATGGTACCAGTTTCCCATCTAGAGAGTGGGTTGGTCAAAATTGGACCCGATCCCACTATCCAGATTTCCTTGAAATCACAGGATATGCAAGTTCTAAGCAAACTCCAAATTATACCCAGTTTTCCCCAAGATGAGGAAAAGCCTCTTTAACCCTAAAAAACCAATGGAAGACAGCAAACATTATGATAAAAAGGGCTAATTTTAGATGTGTTCAGGGTTTTTTTAATCTGTATAAACTTGCCCTTAGCCACATGGTCTTTGCTTTTAGCCCCTAGGCATGTACCTTGTCCTCTCTGCCTGCAGAGCAATGTTCTTGCATATGTTTCTTGATTCAAATCTATAAGGGAAAAGATCTGATTTTTAAAGGAAAAAGATTAGTAATGTGAAACAAGCTTTGGATACCTACTGAAGAAAAGAAAGGAATATTCTGTGCTGTGTGTGGGCTGGGAGGATGCATATTTCCCTTGGTTAAGAGTTCAGAGCACTGTGAAGAGTCATGATATATTTAACTTTCCATTCCATCTTATTCTGATGGTTCTGGATGGCTGACCACATCTGTTTCCATTTTTAAAAATGCTGCTATGACCTTCACAATATTTCTTGGGAAGGGGAAGAGAAAGAAAGAATGAAATAAGTGAGGTCTTGTGAAACAGGTATTTCCTGTTTATCATATTATTTTGTAATGATCAGATCAAGAAGAAAAGTGGAATCATATCACTGTTATTCCATATTAGACTGATCTGCCCAATGATTACTGAAAGGAAGGACATTTTTGACACATGTATGTATTATAAATGTTGTGACAGTGACCTTTGCTACACATTGGTTGAACTGATCTGATCTCACTGAATTTTCACAATCTTTACTTTACTCAATGAAATGAACTTTTCATTACTGTCTTGTGGATTCTGGAAGAAAAACAAAAGATCAGTTTGATTGGGAACCCTCTTTAGATAGCTTTATAGCCAATAGAAACTGTGAAGGAGAGTTCAGGTATGGAAAATAAGTTGGCCATTGTGGCCTAACACAAGAAATGGGGGAAACCCCACCCTGCTTTATTTCTTTTCATATCTGGAAATATTATTTTTGCATAGGTCTTCTACTGAATGACTGAAAACATGATAGTTGGAAGCAGTATGGGTCCACTCATTTGCAGACTTACAATATCCTTAGGTAACTGGTGGTGTCCATTCCAGTGGGACAATGAATTCACTCTGGATTTTAATGAGGCATCTGGGGCGGCTAAAGCTTGTAGCAAAATAAGTGTATCTCCTTGAAAATGCAACACTTGGAAGTAATGTGTTACTTATAATCAGTTACTTTGGTAATTAATTACTTTTTCAGGGAACAGATGGAATGTATTTTACCTATAATGGTCTGGTCTATGATCTACTATTTTTCAGTGTCAAAAGTTTCTGCTTCTTATTTGTTATTGGCCAATATCCTGCATTCAAGAGTTAATGCAAGTACTCTCCAGCAGATTTAGGCTAGGTGGCACTCCATAGTTTTTATAGTGAACATCATTGTAGTGCAATGTGTGTGAAACAGTGAATGCATGTAGTTGTACTCTCGTTTCATAAAACATAAAGTACAGAGGCTATACACAATGTTCAGAGAGTCTAGGTCAGTGGTTCACAACCTGTGGGTCCCCAGATGTTTTGGCCTTCAACTCTCAGAAGTCCTAACAGCTGGTAAACTGGCTGGGATTTCTGAGAGTTGTAGGCCAAAACACCTGGGGACCCACAGGTTGAGAATCACTGGTCTAGGTTCACAATAATATTCATCTGTATTAGTTCTACATGTGGAGCTTGGGTCTTACCACCATAAGCTGGATATCTCTGTTGTATGTCGTCCAATGCATAGTGCAACCTTGGTCTGAACATGTCACCAAAAGGGAGTATATTCTTACTTAGTCTAATCAATGGAAGGAAGTGAACAACTGTTAAGGAAAGAGGGAGGGTGGAAAGGATGAGGGATTGAGGGCATGACGGCATCTGTGTGCAATGCATTTGGCAACCATGCTGTCTGCTGTGTTGAACCATGGTTGGTAAGTGCAAGGTGGTTATGTTGTTTGAGTCCAAGCAGGATAGCTTACTCAGAATTATGATGAAGATTGGAGGTGAAAAAGTAAATCAGATCATTTCCCTGTAATTTTGAATGGTGCAATGATTACATACTGACAGCATATTAGCAATGGATAATCCAGCACTGCAGTGGCTAGTAATTAATATAATATATCACATTGAACAGAGCAATAAACTAATAACTATATGTTTTAAGCTTGACTAATGTATTTTATGGATTATTGTTAATGGTTTTAAATGTGTTGCTGTTTTTATTGATCTGTTTGGCATTGTAAGTCGCCCTGAGTCCCCTCGGGTGAGAAGGGTGGAGTAGAAATGTTGTAAATAAATAAATAATAAATTGTGTCACTAGTACTTTTGCAGGGTGTAGGCAGCATTTTAGGCTCTGGGCTAGCTCTTGAGAAACTGCAAGTCGATCCTGGTGTGAGAGAATTGGCCGCCTGCAAGGACGTTGCCCAGGGAACATCCGGATGTTTTTGATGTTTTTATCATCCTTGTGGGAGGCTTCTCTCATGTCCCCATGTGGAGCTGGAGCTGATAGAGGGAGCTCATCCACACTCTCCCCGGATTGGATTCGGACCTGGCAGCCTTCAGGTCAGCAGCCCAACCTTCAAGTCGCAAGGCTTTAACCCACTACACCACCAGTGGCTCCTCTTCGGAGAATAAGTGAATTTCTTTTTTGGGAAGCAAATCAATTTGAAGTATGGATAGCATATTATGCACAATTTATTACACATTCTGAAATTCTACTGAATTATAAATGGAGAAGCGGAAAGGCCAAAAACCTTTCAGAACTTTTATGATGGCTCTCTTTAGTAATACAAGTGTTAGTGATTGCATCCTTCTTCCTTTATTGCTTGCATTTAACCCAAACTCTGTGAGCCATCTGAGCTTTTATAGCCTGATATGAAGATCCAGAAAAGGCCTTGAATCTGACTTGAAGTAACCGTAATGAATTATTTCAAATAGAAAGATATATATAGGGAGCAGAGCAACTTTTACCCAGAAGGGAAGGTTGATGCACATACATCAGTGACAGAGGAAACAGTGTCGCCTGATTTATATTCTCTGCATCCCTACCAACTGCAACAGAAGTTTCGTTTCAGTCACTTCAGTGATAATAGATGTTTTAAGGAGCTTCATATTTTGATCTTCAAAAGAAATCTGAAGAATATTCACATCTAAAGCTTCTCTCTTGGAATGCTTACTTTAATATATTTATTCATGCAATGTAGCATTAAATCAGGGGGCAAATATCTATATATATAACAAAACACTTTTCCATTTTGAATTTGTACTTGGGCTGTAGATTTGAGTAGCTTTTGGAATTCATTTTGCCTTTGTTATTGCTGCTGTGTCCACTCCTGGTGGCTGACCTTTGAAAGGGATAAATTTACTACTCCAGAAACTCAGGTATTTTCTCATGAATGAATCAGTGCATATGAGTGCTCTGAAAATGGGGTAGCCTCCCAATAAAAGTAAGGTGGTTGGAAGGAATACAAATATAAATGTGTTAATAAAGAATATGACTATCTGTCAAAGTAATCTTGCTAAAAGGTATCAGCTTTATACACTTTACACATTGATGTACATGAAGCCTAATGCACTTGAAATATTTATATCAATGCCTTATTAGCAGTCAGCAAGTGCCAATCCACAAATCTTCATAACTGGAGACATTTAACTTATTTGAGTGCTCACAAAATATGGTATGGTGGTATAATTATTATTTACTCTCTCACACAAGGTATTTATAAAAAGAACCACATTATTCAGCTTCTGCCTGCCTTGGTGATATCCATTGGAACTGTGCCAGATAAACCACATCCACTGGCAGGTATACAATCCCCAGGGTTTAAGAAAGGAATTTAGTTCTGAAATAATCCTATTATACTTGATGGGATTTTGCATCCAGCATAAATAGTACAGTGTCTAGATCCAGGGAAGTCTGTCTTGGTCAGACCACACCTGGAATCATACGGTGTCCAATTCTGGGCACTGCAATTGAAGGGAGATGTTGACAAGCTGGAATGTGTCCAGAGGAGGGTGATTAAAATGATCAAAGTTCTGGAGAACAAGCCCTATGAGGAGAAGCTTAAAGAACTGGGCATGTTTAGCCTGCAGAAGAGAAGGCTAAGAGGAGACATGATAGCCATGTACAAATATGTGAGGGGAAGTCATAGGGAGGAGGGAGCAAGCTTGTTTTCTGCTGCCCTGCAGACTAGGACGCGGAACAATGGCTTCAAACTTCAGAAAAGGAGATCCCACCTGAAAATTAGGAAGAACTTCATAACCGTGAGAGCTGTTCAGCAGTGGAACTCTCTGCCCCGAAGTATGGTGGTAGTTCCTTCTTTGGAGCCTGGATGGCCATCTGTCGGGGGTGCTTTGAATGTGATTTCCCTGCTTCTTGGCAGAGGGTTGGACTGGATGCTCCATGAGGTCTCTTCCAACTCTATCATTCTATGATTCTATGTTTAGAAGAATATTGCATAAATTCAGTTGTGGATCTTCAATGCTCCTGTAAATTAATTTACAGATGAACAGAAATGCTTTACTGTTGTTTGAAAAGACTAAATAAATAAATAAAATAATGACTAAATTCCAAACTTTGTCTGTGTGGGTCCATATGGTAAAGTATGTATCTATATATTATCAATGTATCTTCTCTACCATACAAATGGTTTCTATTTGGATTTCATGAGGATGTTTGCTCCAATATACCAATAAATAAATTAGCATATAGTGGAGCCATGCATGAGTCTATTGCTATGCCATCATTTGAAGAACATGTACAATTTCTGCATGTTACTCCATCTGTTAAACAATTTCTGTACAAAATGTTTTGCTGCTTCTAAATTGCAGGCCTTCAGTAACAGCCTAATGCTAACATTGTGATATATAAAAGTGATGTAATGTCAAATGTCAGGAGTCTGGTTTCATTAGTAGATACATGTTGCTAGTTGAGATAGTCTAGTTTAAAAACACACAATCTTTATACATGATGACAGATTTAGCATTTGAGACCATAGTCAGGGCCGGCCCCACTAATGAGGCACCTGACGCCGCCGCCTCGGGCGCAGGCCCGGGGGGGCGCCGTCAGGCTGGGCGGGAGGCGGGGCACCGCCCTGACGGTGCCCCGCCTCCCGCCCAGTGCGCCCTGGCCCGTCTGGCCTGCTAGAAAAGGCCAGACGGGCGAGCGGGAGTAGCGTGGGAGGCGGGGCCAGCTCTGACGCCGCTCCCCCCCGCCCAGCGTGCCTTGGCCCTGCCTCCCACGCAGCGTGGGAGGCGGGGCCAAGGCACGCTGGGCGGGGGGGGGGAGCGGCGTCAGAGCTGGCCCCGCCTCCCACGCTACCCCCGCTCGCCCGTCTGGCCTTTTGTAGCAGGCCAGACTTCAGCGGAGGTTCCTCCAGGCCGCAATCGGCCGCAAACTCAATAATACATTTGTTGAGTTCTAAAACATTTTAAAACATTGAAATTCTTCTCTTCTTCATGAGATCATGTGCTGGTATTCATGGATTTTGATAATTTTATCATTTCAACTACTCTGTGAGGAGACAAATAGATGTTTTGCTTCATCCTTCCCATTGGTTGCAATCAGAACTAAATGAGATCATGAACACTGAATTCCTTCCCTCAAACTGAACCCTCTAATTTCTGGATCACAGAATTCTCTGGGTAGAATATGATTGCTGGGCTGTGTCTCCTAACTCCTGATTAGGGCTCTTTCACATCTTTATCCTTGGGTCTAACCATGAATGCCTACTGTGAAATAGAGTTGAACTTGGACTTTGATGAAAACATCTGATCTCATTGTCAGTGTGGGAGATAGCTGTTAATATAGGTTGCAGTGCTACCTATGATTAAGAGTCAATGTGGTTTAGAGGTTTGAGTGCTAAACTGGGACTATGGGTGACTAAGAGTGTGTCTTCATGCAAGTCAAAATAGGTAAAGAAATAGTCAAGGAATACCTGGCTACTCTAAACAAATTCAAGTCTCCAGGGCCAGATGAACTACACCCAAGAATACTGAAGGAACTAGCAGAAGTCATTTCAGAACCACTGGCAATAATCTTTGAGAATTCTTGGAGAACAGGAGAAGTCCCAGCAGACTGGAGGAGAGCAAATGTTGTCCCTATTTTCAAGAAGGGGAAAAAAGAGAGCCCATACAACTCCCATCCAATCATCTTGACACCAATAGGAAAGATTCTGGAACAGATCATTAAGGAGGCAGTCTGTCACTACTTAGAAAGGAATGATGTGACCATTATCAACATGGATTTTTCAAAAACAAGTCATGCCAAACTTGATAGAACTACAAGCTTGGTACATGCAGAAAATGTTGTGGATGTAGCATATCTTGATTTCAGTGAGACAAGGTCCCCCTTGAACGTTTTTGAAACAAACTAGTAAAATGTGGGCCAGACTGCTAGGTGGATTTGTAATTAGTTGAGCTACAGGATTCAAAGGGTGCTCACCAATGATTCCTTTTCATCCTGGAAAGACTGTGAATAAGATCTTGGACAACAAGTTAAACATGAGCCTACAATGTGATGCAGCAGCTTAAAAAGCCAATAGGATTTTGGGCTGCATCAAAAAGAGGATAGCGACTAGTAGGCATGTGCGATCAATTAAAAAAAGTTTCAAAAGTAATTACAAAATTAGGGGGTGCTGGCATTTTGTTTCTAAAGCATTTCTAAAGTATAGGGTAAAGGTAAAGGTTTCCCCTGACGTTAAATCCAGTCATGTCTGACTCTGGGGGTTGGTGCTCATCTCCATTTCTAAGCTGAAGAGCTGGTGTTGTCCGTAGACACCTCCAAGGTCATATGGCTGGCATGACTACATGGAGCGCTGTTACCTTCCCGCCAGAGCGGTACCTATTGATCTACTCACATTGGCATGTTTTCGAACTGCTAGGTTGGCAGAAGCTGGAGCTAACAGCGGCCACTCACGCCGCTCCTGGGGTTTGATCCTGGGACCTTTTGGTTAGTGAAAATTTCATTACTATAACGAGAGTAACATTTTTTTTTTACTTTTTCATTATAGTAATTTGCACATAATCACTATAATTGGGGAAACTTCAGAGGATCCTTTCTCTCTCATTTGTACAGATATCGGGGTGAAATGTACTACAATGGTAGAACCTATTTCTAATTGTTAACCCATCAAGTTTCAGAATGTTTTATTTATTCACAGATTTTTGGGGAATTTTCAAAGCTTTTATAAACAACATTATTTTTTTTTAAAAAAAAAAACTACAAGAGCTATCTCTTGGAATTTTCTATACAATGACACAAGATAACAGGGGATCATTCCCGCAACCTTTAGAAATATTAATACATTTGCTGATTTTAGGGAATTTTTAAAACTTTTGACAAAAATGTTTTTAAAAGCCACAAAAAGCCATCTTATTGAATGTCTCTCATATTAACCAATATAAACCAACATTAACCAATTCTACATTTTCATAGAATCCTGGAGAGGACCGCAAGGGCTATCTAGTCCAACTCCCTTCTTTCAGGCAGAAGGGCGCCATCAAAACTCTCCTAACAGACAGTCATCCAGCCTCTAAACTAATTAATATGCTTCCCCTATTGAGTTAGAAGGGACCCCAAGGGCCATCCATTTAGGGATTTCTTCCCAGCCCAGCACAGAGATGTACTTACTAGAAATATCTGTCAGTCATTTCAGGGAAAGTGTGATTGCAGAAGTGTTTGTGTGGGCAATGGATCAGGACAAAAATGGACCTGATCCAGCTTTCTTAATCCTACAGATGCCCAGAGTTTCTGGCAAGCCCAAGGGTATCCCTCAGCCTTGCTTTGGTGTTAAGGGCAAAGAACTTCTGTGTAATTAGTGGACGTGGATGTGCATCATGAAGACTGCTAACACCAGGTTTGTGGTGAGTAGTGTTTTTTTTAAATAGTGTAGACTAGACCTAGGTTTTGAATATTCATTCAGCCATAAAAATCCATAGGGTGATTTTGGACCTTATCACATGGACAGGGGTAAAGTGGGGGACAGCGACGGAAATTTTGGGGCAGCGGAGGGAATCATCAGGCTCTATTCCCTCTTGTCAGGGTCTGTGGTCTTTCTTCTCACATTGTTTCCCCATCTGTCCCCACTTCCTCTTCTCATCTTCCCTTCTTCAGTGAGAAGTCAGGTAAACAACTAAGTCCTCTGGGCTCCATAGCCACAACAATGCCGCAACACTGCCGTAACGGAGTCCCATGGAGTCCCGTCAGAAGTAGCCCTGTGTCATGTGGTGGACACCAGAGGAGTTTGTTCCAGAAGTGTAGAGAAGCGGGAGAAGACACTCCTCTCCTTGCATCTGATAATGTTCTATGAAAAACACATAATATCTCAGAAAGGCAATTGCAAATCTCCTCTTATCAAATCTTTCAGCAAAAACCCTGTGACAGGATTGATTTATTAGAGAGATGGTTCAAATATTGTTCACCCACACAGAGGTCTCCTAAACGTACATGGTTGATTTCCATGTCATAGGAACTTGAAGAAGAGTTGATATTCTTTCTCCTCACTCCACTTCTTCCTGTATATGCTATCTTTTTCCGTAGTACTGTTATCCAAGTCAGATTACTCATGTTAAACACAGTTAAAACATTTACAAAAAGCTACTACTGGTGTTACAATGCAAATAAGCAATCCCTGAAATTAAAACCCTTTAAAAAGAATTTTTAAAATTCTGTCCAAGTTTTGAAGTGGGTCTATGTGGGAAAGGAAGAGGGAAAACCCTGGAGTTGGAGGAAATATATTTGGAATTGTGTCTTTTTTACATGGAGTCTTATGGCTGTTGTGAATATCCACATTGTTCTATAGCAGCCTTCTACAAATGACAGTTGCTTACTGTTTTAAAAACCAAAAGAAAAAGAAGACATACTTAGTATTTGTGAATGAAAGCAAGGCAAGCAAAAACTGACCTCTGTTATTATGAGATAATTTAACCCTTGCTGAAACCAGCTGCAAATCACTGCTGCAGCCATGGGCCAAATAGCCCCTGAAATAAGAAGGATGAATTTTTCCATGACTTTAGTGCACTGTTTTACATTTCTTTTGGGCTTGCATATGCACCAGTGCCAACATACAGACTCTATCCCATCCAGCCCCATGGACTTGTGAGGCTTGTACTGTGTAGTACTCGCATGGCTAGTTTTACTCAGTAAAGCATGATATAAACATTATGCCCTGTTGTGCAGAGACTCCTTGCAATGCAGCTTTTCGACAGCCTTATTATATCATAAGTAACTGTTCTACAGGGTACATTGATTCTGCAGTCAGAAGCAAGCCTATTCAGAAGGAAAAGGCATTGCTTCATCATAAGAGGAATCAGATAGCTCTTTGTCTGTATTTTCACCTTTGTATTTTCAAAGTTAAAGACCAGAAGGATGTGCATACTGTAGCCCAGAAATGACAGATATCATGGAAATGATTTATTTATTTGATAAATTTAAAGCCACATTTTCTTGATAAAAAAAATACTTGGAGATCTCTAGCTTATTTTGTTCACTCAAGAAGGTGTACATCTCTCAGCCTTATGGTACAGCTGACTGTTCCCATAACCCAACCTGAAACCAAGCCAGCTGTGTGAAGTATTTGCTATACTCAGTTATTCTTCTCCCCATCTCTCATGATCACTATAATTGTTAATGCACCACTGAAAATCTATAGTATGACAGAAGCAGGAGTGGGGGAAAATGTGTCATCTATAACTTGATAAGAAAATAGGTTTTAAAGTAAAACTAGGTTTCTGGAGGTTTCCTGGGAAATTTGGCAGCATGGAGCATTATCTTATCTTTAGCCATTAATACCTAAGGATAAAATTTGTCCAGCAAATGCTACGTTCAGTGAAGGACAAGAGGGATCCTCTCTCCTCTGCAGGAGTCTACCGCATACCATGTAACTGTGGACAAGTCTACATAGGAACCACCAAACGCAGTGCCCAAACACGAGTCAAAGAACATGAGAGGCACTGCAGACTAACTCAACTAGAGAAATCAGCCATAGCAGAGCACTTGATGAACCAACCTAGACACAGTTTGGTTTATTTGAGAACACAGAAATGCTTGACCACTCCAACAACTATCATGTCAGACTACAGAGAGAAGCCATTGAAATCCACAAGCATGTGGACAACTTCAATAGAAAGGAGGAAACCATGAAAATGAACAAAATCTGGCTACCAGTATGAAAAAAACCTCAAAAATCAGAACAGTAAATAAGAAGCAACACTCTGAAAACAGAGGAGTTTCCAGACTCTGAACAAAGGATGCCCCCAGGCAGGAAGAAGCCAGGAGATGAAGCTATTCAATGCTAATTAAGGTGATTAACTACAACATTCACACTGGCCTCCAACTGACAAGAGTTCTTCTCTCACCCTGGACTTTCCAAAGATATATAAACCTTCCTTGCTTAGTTTCTCCATACCTCACAACCTCTGAGGATGCCTGCCATAGATGTGGGCGAAACATCAGGAGAGAATACTTCTGGAACATGGCCATACAGCCCGGAAAACATACAACAACCCTATGATCTTGGCCATGAAAGCCTTTGACAACACATTGCACGTTGTTGTTGTTGTTGTTGTTGTTGTTGTTGTTGTTGTTGTTGTTTGCCATCTAGTCATTTCAGACTTATGGCAACCCTAATGTTGCCCTATCATGGGATTTTCTGGGGCTGAGGGTGTGTGACTCATCCAAGATTACCCAGTGTGTTCCATGTCCAAGTCGGGAATCTCCAGAGTCATAGTCAAACACCTGAAATACTACATAGCATTGACTAAATATTACCTGAAATGGGTGGGTGTGCCTCTTTTTTGGGAGTGCTTGGATATGTGGCTGAAGTAATATTTCAATGATTTATCCACATGAATGAAAATAAATTGTGTCAACCGATGGTGATGGTGATGGTGGTGGTGATGATGATGATGATGATGATGATGACAGTCTTATCTATATTCCGTCCTTCTTCCAAAATTGCTGCCCATGGAAATTTCACTGCTGGTTTCTTGGAAAAGGTCCACACAAGGAGCCTCCTTTGAAGTGATGGATTTATTTTCTTGTTCTCCTAGACATGCAAGGATCTCTTTGGGGATAGCATTTCACACATGGTTGATGTGGGATGTTTATAGGACCCCTTGGTGGTTTGCATTTCATAGCAGCGGGGTGGGGAAGTGGTATTTGATATAAACATTCCTTCTGCTTATTTCTAAATGAACATTTTTCTTCATGACAGGACTTCTAGACAAGCACTAAAAACATCATCTAGCTGTCCTGAGGGAATGTATTTCCTTCCTCCACTCTGAATAACAAACATGGCTTTGTACTGCCTTTGTGACCCCTTTTTCTATTTTTATGCGAAAGAAAGAGAGGGAAATCAACATGATTTCTAACTTTCATTGTGCATGGCTTGTGGGAAGTGATCGTTGGCAGTTGGAGAAGGACCAATCAGTGCTAGTATTTAGATCAGTAATCTATCATGAGCCCTGTATTCTCCCCCTTCCCTTGCCATTGCTCTTCTAGTTGAGGCTCAAGGGCATCATATTTAAATATAATGTTTTTGATCTATTTCACTCTGTGAGCTTTTCCCATTTATATTGCAATGTCAAAATTACTAATAACAATGCATTCAGTGACAAATTGGGCCATTTGAATTATAATGGCATATAAATATTATTTTGGGGGCTTTTTATGTGCTATGTGTAGCAAATTTACAACAGGAATTGCATAAGCTGTGAAGTGGGACCTCTGAATCAAGTAAGATGTTTAGATAGGCGATGTATTACAGTGGAGGGAAAGTTGTATTTTGCCAAGAGAACCTGGGTTCAAATTTCTGCTCAACCATAAAGTTTTCTATGTGAACTTGGGAAAATCATACTCTCATTTAAAAATATGTGATTGGCGAGCTCTGGTAAAACACTCCCCCTTTGGAAGTTGGAGCTCTTGATTATAAAAGTGCAGTGAAACCTTCACTTAGGAATGTACCAAGTTATGGATTTTTCAAGATATGAGCCATCACTCCTACAAATTTTGATTTTGGAATACAAGCCTTGCCTCCCTGCTGTGACTGCATTGCTCATGTGTGTCTGATTCTCCTGGATGCCTCTCGCACCACATGATGGCTTTGTCTTTCTTCCTTTCTCTGTGTCTGGCCAAGTCCATTCACCGGTGCAAGGGTTGGGGAGGAATCAGCTCCTCATATAATTATCAAGAAACTCCCTCTCTCTTACCTTCCTCCCTCCCTCTCTTTTTCTTTCTTTTTCACTACATTTCTTCCTCCTACTGTTGCCATGTGTGCCTAGTGCGCGGGCTTCCCCTTCCCCTCCAGCCATTAGCTAAGGGAAGAAGAGAAAAAGCTATTAGAATGGATTGCTGTTTTCTATTCTGGAGTCGAGGCTGCTGGCTTTTTGCTTGTGGGTTTAATACTTGCCCTGCCTCTTCCTGGTGCTAAAGCTATTCCACATAAATAGCTTCTCTTGGTGTGTGTGCATGTGGCTTTAGGGGCACAGGCTATGTATGGATTGGCTGTGTTAGGGGGTGTGTCAGCTGGATAGGTTGAGAGGGAAGAAGATAAGTTGAGGGGTGGCCTGGGTGTGTATCTGTTTTGTGTTCCTCATTTCTTGCCCTGTTTGTTGGGCATGCTTTCATACATTTATGAGGTGCCTGTGTGCCTCCTCCTCATGTGTCCTGCCACTGTGTTTTTTCCTGTTTTAACCTCACCCAAAAACATCCGGCCTTCAATCTTCTGTGTCTGTGCGGAGCTGGGACAGATCTATTGCATTCCAATGGGAAAATTTGACTTGACATAAGAGCAATTTGAGTTAAGAGCTCAGCCACAGAAGGCATATCATATCCCGAGGTGTGGAATGGAGATAAGGGTTTCTGTATATAAGCCAACGAAATACGGTTAAACTTTTCCTTTCATCATCAATCTTCTGCTGCGAACACCTGAGTAACTTGTAAAAAGCTCTTTCAACTGCTCGGCTGGGCAGAAACTGTAGCACAAGTATACTTAAATCAAAGGGTAGCAGAGAGGGAAAGAGCAAGAAGAGTCGTGCAGCATGCATGCCACAAATTCAGAGGTTGCAAGACGAAGGAAGGGAAATCCAGTTCCACAGGTTTTTTGGGGACTCCTTCCCCTTCAACATTCTCTCTCTCTCTCTCTCTCTCTCTCTCTCTCTCTCTCTCTCTCACACACACACACACACACACACACACAGAGCCCATGGTAATAATAATAATAATAATAATAATAATAATAATAATAATAATAATAATAAAAACAGCTGGCACAACAAAACATTGCATGGAAAGTTCCTTGACAAAATTGAAGGAAAAGCTGATAAGGAGGAGACCTGGCTCTGGCTCACGAATGGGACCCTGAAGAAGGAGACAGAAGGCCTGATCCTTGCAGCCCAGGAGCAAGCCATCAGAACAAATGCAATTAAGGCCAAGATTGAAAAATCAGCTGATGACCCAAAATGCAGACTGTGCAAGGAAACCGATGAAACCATTGATCATATCCTCAGCTGCTGTAAGAAAATCGCACAGACAGACTACAAACAGAGGCACAACTATGTGGCCCAAATGATTCATTGGAACTTATGCCTCAAGTACCACCTCCCAGCAGCAAACAACTGGTGGGATCACAAACCTGCAAAAGTATTGGAAAATGAGCACGCAAAGATACTGTGGGACTTCCGAATCCAGACTGACAAAGTTCTGGAACACAACACACCAGACATCACAGTTGTGGAAAAGAACAAGGTTTGGATCATTGATGTTGCCATCCCAGGTGACAGTCGCATTGACGAAAAACAACAGGAAAAACTCAGCCGCTATCAGGACCTCAAGATTGAACTTCAAAGACTCTGGCAGAAACCAGTACAGGTGGTCCCGGTGGTGATGGGCACACTGGGTGCTGTGCCAAAAGATCTCAGCCGGCATTTGGAAACAATAGACATTGACAAAATCACCATCTGCCAACTGCAAAAGGCCACCCTACTGGGATCTGCACACATCATCAGAAAATACATCACACAGTCCTAGACACTTGGGAAGTGTTCGACTTGTGGTTTTGCGAAACGAAATCCAGCATATCTATCTTGTTTGCTGTGCCATACAACATTGTTGTGTTGATAATAATAATAATCCCCCGCAGGTGCCACCTTGACGTGGTGGTGGTGGGGGCTTAACTGCTCCAATGATGACTGAGGGCTGTGCTGGTGGTAGTGTAACCACCAGCAGGTCCAACCAAGCCAGAGAGGCCTCAGCTGAGGAGCAGAACTAAGAGCACCTAACACATTAGCATTATGGAGAATCAAACCTAAACGAAGTCTATACTGGCTCGGTCATCGCCCAGGATAAAAAGAACCGCGGTGGATGCAGCTGATTCTGGACATCCGTCGACAAGTCGGCTATGGAATCAAAATACAAATGAACAGTCACAGAAGCGGCAGAAATATACAATGCCAGAAAACCACACAGTTATGAAATGCTATTACAACTCTGAATCTCAAAAGCGCGGCTACCTTAAAAGGATGCATCAGCTATGGAAACAAGAGTACCCTGACTCACAGATAACAGAACCCCGACTGGCTGACCAATGAAGATTCATAATCAGAAACAAAGTGTTCAGTGAAGTTGAACTCAAAGAAATCCAGAAAATCTGCAAAGAAAATTACCATCAGACCACAGCACAGACAGCAACAGAGACTCCAGCAACACTTGGAATGGTGGAACAGATTGAACCAGAAGAAAGTGTGGCGCTTTTGCAAGAATTTGAAGAACCAGCACTTAAAACACCTGTTGAACCACCAGGAACCTTGACAGCAAGACAAAAAGAGCTCAAGGATAAGTTCATGGCTCATGCTGCAGCAAATGCAATAAGAAAGCGGCTCCCAGCTCTAAAAACAGTGCCCAAGAAACACTTGGCGCCTCTCATGAAAGATGTGAATACAGTACTCTCCACTGTCCAAATAACATCAATTGAACAAACAAACCAGTTTGCCTACAGTGCAGCAGTGATAGTAACAGAAGAGCTTGGGCTCCTACAACCAAGGCAGCCCCAAAGAAAATCGACTGGAAAACCAAAGTGGAAGGTCAGGCTAGAGTTGAAAATCAAGAAACTCATATCAGATGCAAGTAACCTGAAAAATATGAAAGAGAAGAAACTGAAGAATGACAAAATCAAGCAATACCTGATCCGAAAGTACTGGCTGAACACCAGAAAAATTTAAGAAGTTTTGGAAATCGTGAAAGAACTAATTACAGCAACAGCTAGAAAAATGGAAAGATATGAAGCCAGAATCATCCAGTACAGACAAAATCAATTATTTCAATCAGACCAAAGATGGTTCTACCAGAGCTTGAACCAAACAACAGACACAATAACCATAAAGCCAGAGAAAACTGCAACAACGAAGTTCTGGAAAGAACTTTGGGAAAATAATAAGAACTACAACAGAAACACTGGGTGGATAAAGGAGTTTGAAGGAAAATTCTCACAGAACAAAATGGAAGAAATGGAAATAACAACTGAAATGATCAGCAAACGAGCACAAAAAGTCAAAAACTGGACATTGCCTGGTAGTTATCAACTGCATGGATTTTGGCTCAAACATCTGATTAGTTTACATGGAAAAATGGCCCAACAATTCAAAGAGATGCTGCAGAAAGGAAGTATCAGTGAATGGCTAACAACTGGAAGAACATACCTGATACAAAAGGATCCAGCAAAAGGAGCAGCACCAGGAAACTACAGGCCAATAACGTGTCTCCCCACTATGTTTAAACTACTGACTGGCATCATAGCTGACAGAATTCAAGACTATCTTGAAGAAAAAAACATCTTGCCAGATGAACAGAAAGGCAACAAACGGAAAAGCAGGGGCAAAAAAGACCAGTTATTGATTGACAAAATGATTCCGGAGAACTGTAAGAGCCGAAAAGCTAATCTTCACATGACGTGGATTGACTACAAAAAGGCCTTTGACTCACTCCCACACAGCTGGATCATCAAGTGCCTGGATGCCATCGGTATTTGTAAAAACGTTGGCACCTTTATTGAAAACATGATGGAGCACTAGAAAACTGAACTGTTTGTTGGAAATGAAAGCTATGGACTTGTCAACATCAGAAGAGGAATTTTCCAGGGAGATTCATTGTCCCCTCTGCTTTTCATTATCGCCATGATCCCTCTGTCAACAATCTTACAAAAAACAAATCTCGGCTATCAAACATCTAAGAAATCTCACAAAATTTCACATCTGACGTACATGGATGACCTGAAGCTGTATGGGAAAATGGAAACTGAAATCCAGTCTCTGACCAACACTGTCCGAATTTTTAGTACTGATATCAGCATGGAGTTTGGTTTGGACAAATGTTCAACAGTGGCATTGAAAAAGGGAAAAATAATTGAAAGTGAGGGCATAAATATGCCTAATGGCCAAACAATAAAGTGTCACCAGCCAGAAGCCTATAAATATCTGGGCATATTACAGCTGGACAACATCAAGCATGAACATGTGAATACTGTGGTCAGTAAAGAATACACACAAAGGGTCAGAAAAATTCTCAAAAGCAAGCTTAATGGAGGGAACACCATCAAGGCCATAAACACCTGGGTCATACATGTCATAAAATATACTGCTGGCATTATAAATTGGACACAGGCAGAACTGGACAACTTGGACAGAAAAACAAGAAAACTCATGATCGTCAAAGAAGAAGAACATGCCATGGCAGAATATGTAAAGTAAAGTGAAGAACCTGCTTTGATTGAAGTCAAAAATCAGAGACTCCTCAAAGCACAGCAGACAAAAAACCAGTACAAGAAAACCACACTACAAACTAGAGCTGACAGCTGGCACAACAAAACATTGCATGGAAAGTTCCTTGACAAAAGTGAAGGAAAAGCTGATAAGGAGAAGACCTGGCTCTGGCTCACGAATGGGACCCTAAAGAAGGAGACAGAAGGCCTGATCCTTGCAGCCCAGGAGCAAGCCATCAGGACAAATGCAATTAAGGCCAAGATTGAAAAATCAGCTGATGACCCAAAATGCAGACTTTGCAAGGAAACGGTCGAAACCATTGATCATATCCTTAGCTGCTGTAAGAAAATCACACAGACAGACTACAAACAGAGGCACAACTATGTGGCCCAAATGATTCATTGGAACTTATGCCTCAAGTACCACCTCCCAGCAGCAAAGAACTGGTGGGATCACAAACCTGCAAAAGTATTGGAAAATGAGCACACAAAGATACTGTGGGACTTCCGAATCCAGACTGACAAAGTTCTGGAACACAACACACCAGACATCACAGTTGTGGAAAAGAAAAAGGTTTGGATCATTGATGTTGCCATCCCAGGTGACAGTCGCATTGACGAAAAACAACAGAAAAAACTCATCCGCTATCAGGACCTCAAGATTGAACTTCAAAGA
Organism: Anolis carolinensis; assembly: GCF_035594765.1. Taxonomy (NCBI): domain Eukaryota; kingdom Metazoa; phylum Chordata; class Lepidosauria; order Squamata; family Anolidae; genus Anolis; species Anolis carolinensis. The sequence continues at coordinate 107,448,008 of NC_085842.1, read as the reverse complement.
CTCTGGCAGAAACCAGTGCAGGTGGTCCCGGTGGTGAAGGGCACACTGGGTACCGTGCCAAAAGATCTCAGCTGGCATTTGGAAGCAATAGACATTGACAAAATTATGATCTGTCAACTGCAAAAGGCCACCCTACTGGGATCTGCACGCATCATCTGAAAATACATCACACAGTCCTAGACACTTGGGAAGTGTTCGACTTGTGATTTTGTGAAACAAAATTCAGCATATCTATCTTGTTTGCTGTGTCATACAATAAAATAACAACAACAACAACAACAACAACAACAACAACAACAACAACAACATTAATTTTATATCCTGCCTCCATCTCCCCGAAGGGACTGGGGGCGGCTTACATGGGGCCAAGCCCAAATAATAACAGACATTGTAAAAACACATCAAAATAAAACAAATCAATAAAACAGATTAATAAAATGGGTTGGATAAAAAACATGAAAAAAGCGTAAAAATGACTGGGCCATAAAGTGCATACAGTGAGGAATGTAAACAAAAGAAGTAGGTAACCTTAGCAACCTGCTCTAGAGAGAAGGAAGGGAAGAAAGCTCCACTGATGATGGATTCAGATACACCAGCTATATGAATAAGTACTTTTGTTTGTTAGTAGTGAGTATATGAAACCAGTGTTTTCTGCACAAACAGCCAGGATTTTTGCACACAGAACCCACATAATAATTTCTCCAAACAAACAAACAGGATGTGTGAATGCCAACTGAAAACTACTCAGAATTCTCAGTATTGTGTTATTTTTCCCGGCCAGGATTTATAAGTCAGAAAAATTCATATTTTTGGCCAGGGAACAGATAATGGTGAATATTCTTTCTGTCCTTCCTGTGAACAGAAGAGAAGCTGACATTTTGATGAATAAGTCCAACACATTTGATAGAGTATACTGGGGCTATAATTTTATTCACATGTAAATGCAGCTTTGTCAAAATGTCTAATTTAAAGCAAAGGCAGAATGGAATGTTGCCACGTTCACAATGACCAATGTTTTAGAACTGCAGTCTCTCTATTCCTTAAAATATGCTCAAGCTAACTCACAAGGGCACCTGGTAGTCTGTCCTTGAGTTCACCTCACCAACTCTAAATTAAAGTCATAGTCAGGAGAAATCCTTGTCGTTACTTTTCATTTTCATAACTCCACTGACTGCCGTGACTGCAGTCACTTGAATTTCCCGTGGGATTTTTGTGATGCTATTTCTAAGTCCATGTTTCATGGCAAACTAATGGACACATTCATGCCCAAGATGAAGAGTGAGCCCTCCTGGGCCAACGGCAATAAACTTCCAGGATGTTGCTCTGGCAAGCAGTCAAGTGCGACTCCATTAAAGTGTAAACGAGAGCTCTCAAATTAACCTAGCATCTGCTCTGACAGTGTTTCAGCCTCATGTGCCAGAGGTTGCACAAAGGGACAAATGGCAAGTGCTCATAAAAAATGCTCAAGAGTCTGGGGGAATAGTTAACATATATAGGAACAGACCTAAACCCACACCCATGCCCTGGAAGGTACTAAAGTGTGCATTTCAGAGCACTACTTTTGTAGATACTACCTGCTACCACTTTTATTATTTTATATTGTCTTTACAGTGTGCTCAGTGAGTGTGATATCTTACAGCACAAGCAAAACAAAACAAAAAGAAGATATGTGCCCCAAAGGTCTCCAAGCTAGAATTGATCAGTGAAGAGTTGGATTGGCAGGATTGTGGAATATCTACACATATGTTTGCTGATGGGAAAGGTACCGAAAAGGTGTAAAAATGGAGCAGAAAGTGGGACTAGTTTTAAGGTAATCACATCTGGCTATTTGCATACAGCAAAAGGATGCAAAAATTATCTTTGATGGGTTTTAAGATATGAGCTAATATAGCATGTATCTTAAAAATGTTCACTTGCATTTGAAAGTTGGGCTTTTATACACTGTAAAAGGGTGGTGGATGCCATATTTTCATGGACATACAAGTATGTATCATCTGACAGCTCTATTTTGGCAATACAGGGAGAATTATTTTCAATAAAAAATTTTTTTTTCGTGTCAGGAGCAACTTGAGTTGCTTCTGTAGTGAGAGAATTGGACATCTGCAAGGACGTTGCCCAGGGGACGCCCAGATGTTTTGATGTTTTTACCATCCTTGTGGGAGGCTTCTCTCATGTCCCCACATGGAGCTAGAGCTGATAGAGGGAGCTCATCTGCACTCTCCCCAGGTGAGATTCGAACCTGGCAGCCTTCAGGTCAGCAACCCAACCTTCAAGTCACTTAGTCCACTACGCCATCTGGGGGCTCCAATAAAAATATTGTAGTGTATTGAAGCCACAATGCATCTGCTAGTTGAAAAAGTAAAACAAACAAACAAACAAACCCTAAGGTTCTTTTGGTTTGTTTTGGGTGGTTCACTTTGTACCTTTCATTATAACATGTTTTGCACCAAAAGTAAAATGTTAAGAATGCCATACACTTTGCAGCTTCACTACTATTATAAATTAATTATGTTGATTTATGAAGATACCCAAGTGAGGAGTTGAATCTTTATCTTTCAGTAGGTCATTCTTTAATAGAAACTGCAGGGGTTGGTGCCATAATTTAACTTTGAGTTTTGGGAAGGTTTATGGAATGAAAATATCTTTCAAAAATTGGGAAGAGTGTTTATAAAAGTTGTGAAGAAAGTAAAAAGCAGTTGAATTTGATCTTACCTTTTAAAACTCTAGAACGGCTTGTTTGGTTACCATCTCATCAGACAGTTGGTGGCAGAAGAAGGTGGTAGTCCACTAAACCATGAGGTGCAGGGAATCCGGTGCCCCATGCCTTGCACCGCCCACCTTGCTGGGAGGGTGATCACATGGGGGGAAGCGTGGAGTGTGCCATTTTCCCCATAGACTGGGCAACACAGGAAGCCTCCCGTGTTACCAGGGTGGTGGTGGCAGCATGTTGGTTCCATCCCTCTGCACCCATGGAGCCGGCACAACATGGCTTGATGGGAGCTAACCGGGCTAGATTTGGCATTTGCTGTCAAATCTAGCCCTTTATGATGAGGTCGTGAGTACACTTTGTTTTGCTCACTGAGCTCATTCCAGTTTCCTGCTTGTCATTTTGTATTGAATGACTTTATCTGATAGTGTCTGACAAGTGTCAAAGACACCATGCAATGCAGAGGGCTATGTGCTGAAGTACTTAATTAAACAAGCTTCAAAGAAACACAGTGGTTCTTGAAGGTGAATCTTTCCCCTCCTTGGTCTGTATTTGTACCAGCTGTTTTCCCAAGTTGCAGCCTAGGATGTATGGGAAACAGATGGCTTCATCAACACCTTACTCTGGATTGTGTCCCTATTTTTCAAGTCCTACTTCTGGGTAGGTTAAAACGCAGGCATTTTTTCAATTAAGTCACATTCACTCTCTCCTCATCCTTTGGCTGGTGTGTATACATATTGCCTGACAGACTTTTCCTGGAACATCTGTATATGCCACTCATATCCTCATCTAGTCCCACATCTCTGCACAAAGCAAGTTTTGCATCTTCTGGAGTATGGATATGTCAGGCACCTCTATAAATGACTCCTTAATTCAGGTCAAAATGCTACTTGGATCAACCACTTCTCTAGTGGTGAAGTGATAATGAAACTGGCAAAACAGTGATCAAAAACATTCCAGACAGAAGATTATCACCCCAAAGCCCGCTACTTTGAGACATCATCCAGTATTAGGTCTTCCACTTTGATCCTCATCTGAGGCATAGTGCTTTTATTAACAAAGGGGAGAGAAGAAGGTATCTCTGTTAGAAACAAGAAACTTCAGTTTTCTTGGATCATCATCTTCTGTTCATGGAGAAAGAGTAATTGCCTAGAAAGAGAAGGCTGAATACGGGGATGAGATGCACAGACGGAGCTCTTGTCATCTGTAATGGTTCACTGCACTGCCTCCGTGTACATCATGGGAGATATGAGTTTGTGTATACATGTGTGGATCCATGATGGAACTGGATTCATGCCCTGTACTTCCAGATTCCATAACAGCATTCACCATGGAAAATACTTTAAAGCAAACTACAGAATAAATGGTTGTAGTGGATACTAGCAGTGCCTTTTCAAACCACAGTTGTTTTATCTATTATTATTATTATTATTATTATTATTATTATTATTATTATTATTATTATTATTATAGTATTTACTTTGTACTGTCTCATATTTAATCTAAACAGTGACACAGCAGTGCATTGGATCTTAGGGACTTGATTCTTATCTTAAATCAGTTACTGTGTTCATTGATTTCATTGTCCATCAAATAAAACTCTCTAGTGATATGCAAGCATGTTAGGTTAACTAATTACATGCTAGTTCATTTTAAATTACTTCCACTTAATCACTGTGACTATTAATTTATTGACTGAGAAAGAAATATGAATTGGTACTCCAAATATTATGAACAGAGCAAAGGAATAAATCACCAAATGCAACCAAATGAAATTTAATATGCTTGGGAAACAAAAATTGGGAGACAAACTTGATTTACACCTTTTGTGGTACAGAGAAACAGTGATCTTAGTGTTCATAAGGAAAATGATTATAAAATGTGCAGCACTTTTTATATTGGATCAAACATTATTGGAACCATTCACAAGTTGAGTGATGCATCTAAATTAAATACCTCTTTCTAAATAGGACAAGGCCATTAGGTTATTTAGAAAACACATTAACAGATTTTGAGAGCAGAAGAGGAAAATCACTCATAGGAATCTTTGGAAGGTTAAAGTTTAGAGTTAACTCTAGTTCCAAGGTGTCAAGATTAACAGAAAGCAGTGAAGCCTAGTACACATCCTTCACACCCTAATTTCAAGAATATTTACCTGAACAGATATTTACAACGATTTCTTCAAAAATAATGTTATAAAAGTAACAATTTGCTGTATCTATGCCACAATGGTTTTAACTGATGGGAAACTTACCATATTCAGAGTAAAATATTCAGGAAATCAAGAAAGGGGACATTTGAGTAATGACAAGATCCAGCAAATGACCTCCAGAATAAGTACAATGTATGGACATAGTTTTGCTTTACCATCACTGACCACTGCATGTTTCTAAATGGGAGGCTATATCCATTATGATGTATTTGAGCCCTGGCCTCCTATGGCTCACTGGGGGGGGGGGGAGGCTTTACCACTGACTAAACTGGGACCAGAGAGATCAGAAAGGACAACTCCACCTAATCCTTCCTATGAAGCATTTTCCTTCCTCTCTCTCTCTTAATGAAATGGGTTGTTAGCCTTTCTCTGCTACGTGGAATTTCTGGGGTCATCAATAATTATGTGTTTAATTCTGTCGTGTTTTCTCAACTTTTCTGGATGATAGCTTTAAAAGAAGCAAAATGCCTGAAAGATTTGACTTAAACTTTATCCTACTGAGTTTAGTTGAGTTTAAACTCTAATGGCTTTTTAGAAGGAATAATGAAAATTGAAATTTTTGAGGACATTGAGAATTCTTAGCAACCCTTAGCCTTCTCATATATAGCTACAATTCTCAAGATATTGTAGTGGAATCTATGTCCATTCAATGGTTACATTTGTAGTGTGATGAAATTTTAGCTGAGATATACAGAAGTAGATACAAAATGGCCATCATTTGGAAGAAGCTAACCTGTACGTACAAATGATTCCCTTCACTTCTTCATGGCTCTTTAGGCATGTCTCACAGTTGGAAACTGCAGACAACTATCCCTTGATGTGTTCAAAGGTTCTACGAAAAAGGATATGGGTTGGTTTGGCCTGATTCCATCCTGGCTGTCAATGTCTCTAGCATCCGTCCTCTACCATCATCCAAACATACAGCATGTATGGGAATGGATTCCACCCACATCTGGCATAAACATAAAGCTTTTCAATTCCTGGTTGATTCTTCTCATGCATGCACTGAATGTGTTAGCAGTGAGGGATGGGCTTGGCTACTGGATAGCAAGCACAGCATGTGCAGTCCCACGGCCTCATCATATTTTTGTGAACATTCAGTTGGGGAGAGTATAGGAATCCAGTTCATGATGAAATTGTTAAGAGACCACTTTTCTCAATATCAATATATATATATACAATGCCTTTGTATCAGTCCCAGTCAACAGTGCATTACGTCTAGTAAACAGAATACATTTCGGGGGTGACTCACCAAATGTTGTCATGTGACAAACACTGCTCTTAAAATGTTAATCTAAATTAATTTGAAGATATTTTTTACTAACTTTGAAAATAGATTATTTTGCCTTCAGTGGTATACACTACTTTGGAGTTGGACCTTGAAACATTTTTGCATTTTAATCACAGTTTTGGTTCTATTTTTCCTGTTTTCCAATTGTGATTAAGTACAATTTCCAACTTTAACATGTCACATTGTTTTGACATATCTTTAAATGTGCAGATGTATATACATTTTATGGCAAACCGACATACAGTTCTTATTGTTGGGTGTTATATTACTGGGTATAATTTAATGGTGTGTTTTAAAGATTACTTTTCTTTTTCATAATGGAATGATAGCTAAGTATGAATGAAACACCACAAATGAGAGACAATTATAATCAGCAGCAGCAAAAAATAAAATAAAGTCAATCTATTTTTTCCAGGGTCTTAGATGACAGATATGAATTAGGTGTTTGATTTATATAAAAACTAAAAGTTTTCTTCATAAAAATATGTTACTGAAAAGAGTGCTTTTCAAGACATAGCTATTGTTTTTTTTTTTTTTATGAAGAACCCAATTACTTCAAGTAATGGTAAATTTTTAATGAAGCGGAATAAATGATTTCTGGAAATGTTTCTTTCTACACTAGAAACAGCACGGCTTATTGTCCTGTCTGCTAAAATAGCAGTTCATTTTGCACACTTTGTAAGGCTGCTGCTGTTTCAAAAATAAATTAAAAATCTCTCTTTCCTGATTACATAGAAGATATTTGCATATTTGCCCATTTGTTTTCTGGCTTTCAAACCCATCACTCCGCTATATTTTTACAAACATCTCATAAAAAACTGAATGATGTGTTCCTACATCTTAAGGGAATGTGATCTTTCTACCCACATCATGTTCAGGTCCATGGGATTGGGCAGAAAAAAAACCCTGACATTGTAGAACGGTTATACTTGAGTTCAGAATCCCATATTAAATTTCCTGAATTTCACATATAGAAACCATGTTTTTAATATATACTTTGTCATGTTTAAAGCAGGTCTATCAAAATTATTGAGGTTCCAAACCTCAATCTGTGGGACTTCTAACTCAAATCCCATTGGTTTAATTGGATCCACTCTATGACTAATTTTGGATTGGACTTAATATTTGTATGTTCTCAATCTCCCTGCATTTAATGCTGATTTCTATAGCAAGTAGGTAATGCTTTTTCACATCTTTGATTTTAACATCTCACCTTTCCTTTTAACTGTTAATGCCAATGCCTTCAGTAGAGGCCTGTAGTTGCTGGAGCATACTCTGATGGCACTGCCAGTCTTGATATATTTAGAAATAATGCAAGAATAGCCTACAATTTGCCAGCTTTTCTTCTTTGTATGAATGTATGTTGTTAGTCTGATAGAATTTGTTTTTGTTTCAAGATTGAAATTTCCTGACTTGGCGATTGTTATAGTTAACAGTTATATAAATAAGGGTTGTTTTTTAAAGGGAGACTGTGACAAACACTGAGTCTTCAACAAAGGAAATATGTGTGTAGGATCCTCCAGTTCACACATCTGAATGAAAATGTCTAAGCTATAGGCCTGATTCCATGCCACAATATAGCATACACAAAGGAAATGTGATCTTGGAGGGACAGAATGAATACAAGCTACATAGGAGTAAGTATTCATCCAATTTTCAACTCAAGGGTCTTGTTGTATAGAGTCACCAAGGAATGTAGATTATACCAATTCAACTGGAGTAATTATTCCTTTTCCCAGTAAACATATCCCATTAACTCAAGCTGTTAGGTCTGATTTCCACCCACATTCCCAGCATAACCAAGTCCTATAAGCAGAGCATACCTTAGGTTATAAATCCTGCAAGTAGGCCAGTGTTGAACCATGAAGCTTATACAGTTTTTCCCCAGTGTAAAAATATACAATGCTACTGCATTTTAATATTATTATTCTTTTTTTGCAGTTAAAAGTCCAATCAATATTTTAGTTTTCTGACAGTTCTGTTCTTGTTTGACCTTTCATACATCTCCAACCCAAATCACTGTGTTGCCTCTCTTGATACCCGAAACCTCACAGCGTAATGTGTTTTGCCGTGCATTGATTATAAATAGTGAATCCTTTGCTGGTGTGATAAGGTATTGCCCAAATAATCCACTGTCTTGGATAATTCTGTTGTAGCTGCTCCAGGGCCACTCTTTGGATTTGATAGGGTCTTTTAAATTCTTCAAGACGTCCATTTTCCCTGTTGACAGCTCTACAAAAAGCACATCTGTTTGCAAATGTGAAGTAGCATATATATAATACTGATTGCCTTCGGTGAAAGAGGACTGAAATGTCAGATCAGATATGTGCATAGTGGTTTGTAAGTCATAAATCAACTTGATTTCCCCTTGGATTGTTATTGCCTGGACTCTGATCCTCCTGCTGTTTTCATCTGTGCTGACCAAATAGCGTCCATCAGGGGAGATGTAAGGAGTACCTGTTATGTCACTGTTGGGGCCAATAACAGAATCTGTAACACTGTCAATGATAAGCTGTGGCGTTACTGGTACTGACAAATTCGTTTTGCATTGGACGAAGAAGTACCCACCCAGGTGAGTATAGGCCATGGCTTGGGGCAAGCAGCTGTAGTTTTTGAAGCTGATAGTCTTAATGTGAGCCACTGTCTCCAGATCAATCTTGTGAATGGCAGGTTTTGACTTGTTAAAGATGAAACCAAATCTGAAATTTTGTTTTCACAAAAAAAATAACAAAACAATAAATGATCAAACAAGCACTCAAAGAAGTTTAGCAACATTCATGAGTTTAAAAATGAAAGCAAAAGTCTTAGGCTGGATCTACACTGCCCTATATCCCAGGATCTGATCCTAGATTATATGCTAATTCCAGATTATCTGGCAGTGGAAACTCATATAATCCAGTTCAAAGCAGATAATCTGGGATCAGATCTTGGGATATAGGGCAGTGTAGATCAAGCCTTAATTGCTCAAAACAACCACATTTATTATCTCAATAGGTTTAATAGAAATTCTGTAAATAGATGAATTTTATTGCAACATATTAATACAATATATAAATTGAAAAAGAAAAAGAGTTCTAGCATATTGGTTGGCTGTAATGCCACTTTACTTGCTTCGGCCCAATGCTATGGAATGCAGGGATCTGTAGTTTAGGGAGGCACCAGAACTCTTTGGCAGATAAGGCTAAAGAACTTGTAAAACTACAGCTCCCATGAGTCTACAGCATTGAGCCATGACAGTTAAAGTGGTATCAAACTGCATTAATTCTACACTGTAGATGGGTCCTTAGTTTTCCTGAAGTTGTTTATGGATTGTAATTTTAACCAGGGATTCCCAGAAGTAATGTCACTAACAAGACTCTTTGGGGGACTCTGTTGTTCCTAACCAGTGACCCAGTGATGGTTCTGTTTGATATCTGGACACTGGATTGAGTCAATCCCCGCTGGATTCATGTATCCACATCGCAAAACCATCAGGATCACTCTGGAGTTTCCTGGAAGCTCTGGAGTAAATTCTGGACCCCCTTGCAATGGATTAACAGCTGGAAGCAGCATTTCTGCTGTAAAACCAATCGTGCATCATATGGATTCCCCACAGCAGCTGCAAGAAGAGTCTGCTTTATTTGGCCCATGTAGTTATGGCCTATGCCTGTATCAAACTATAAATCATATAATGTGGTATGGATACACTGGTTATGTCTACAATAGAATTATTTTTATAAACGTGATAAACATTACTTACATGCTTTATTTTCATGTATTTTAGGGAAATAATGAAATAATAATAATAAAAATGTCCTGTTTTTCCCTTGCTTTAAAAGAATTAATCTTCCTTGTTGTAAATCAGTCTCAAGAGAAACCAAGATAAAATAGTACCTTATGCTTTCTGTTCTATAAACTTGTGTAGTTCATTTGCCTGCAAAACTTGTGTGCCATGTTTCATGAGGTCACACTTTGGAATAGCGGTCATGCTCTTTTTCTTTTTCTGATTGCTAGATTTCAGTATTCAGTTGTGTGGAAACAATATTTCAGAGCTACTTTTTCAGCTAAACAACACCAGGGTTTCCAAATAATAAAGGGATATACACACAGAAGCACCACTGAGTGTCCAGCTATGATAATTTACTACTGAAAAGCAAGCTAACATAGTGTATGATCACACATGCACACTCCTGGGAGTTTGTTTTTTTATTCAGCTATTAACTTCCATCCATTACAAACTTGCCTTGGGGGGAATAGACTGACAGAGAAAATTGAATTGGCATATGATTAGGGAGTAATAAAATGACACCTACAGCTCTTTTGGATTAGGAAATTTGAAGTGTGCTTTAAACAAAAACCATCTTTTGAAAGCATTTTTAGAAAGAGATTATTTTGTGAAATTTTTGAATGCAATACCATATACTGATTTATTTAATTAGGAGAAAGGGTAGGGTATGAATGTAATGGGACATATCCAAGTAGGTGTGTATACAGGGCCATAGCCAGAAATTTTTTCGGGGGGGGGGGGGGGAAACTTTTTTTTTTTTTAGCAAATTATGAAGAGTAGTTTCATAATGCGAAATAGTTTAGAAATCAGGCTCCATTGTTAAATCTCATTAGACACTCAAGACAGATAAACTTCAGTGGACACTCATGGGGATTTGGTTAATCAGTTAAAATTCATGAGTAAACCAGGTTTTGTTAAAAAAAAAAATCTGAAAAATTTCGGGGGGAGGGGGGTCGAACCCCTAACCTCCCCTCCCCCGGCTACGGCCCTGTGTGTATATGATAGCATTTTAGTAAAGTATGCCAGTATCTATATAGTATAATTACTACTATAAAATAAATACTCAGTTTCTACATTTGCTTGGCATGCTGCATGCCACAGTTTAAAGTAATGTGCTTGAGCTTTCATGAAGACAGATACAGTAGAGTCTCACTTATCCAACATAAACGGGCCGGCACAATGTTGGACAAGCAAATATGTTGGATAATAAGGAGAGATTAAGGAGAAGCCTATTAAACATCAAATTAGGTTATGATTTTGCAAATTAAGCACCAAAACATCATGTTATACAACAAATTTGACAGAAAAAGTAGTTCAATATGCAGTAATGCTATGTAGTAATTCACTGTATTTATGAATTTAGCACCAAAATATCACGATTTATTGAAAACATTGACTACAAAAATGCATTGGATAATCCAGAACGTTGGATAAGCGAATGTTGGATAAGTGAGACTCTACTGTATTTGTCCTCTCTTGTCCATAAGAAGAGTTTGGAAGTATTCACTTCTCCTTTTAATTAATCAGAATGGATTGAGGCCTTGGAGGTAGCCATCATCAGTGAGTCACAGGAGTTGTCAGTTGCAACTCTAGTTACTATTTCTAGAACTGACTTGCTTTGGATGCTGGCTTTTCACATGAAATCTGGAAGAAAACAGCACGTGGGAAGCTTGTCAGGATCCAAAACCAGAAACAATAATATATCCCATTAGATTGCTATCACACCAGGAATAAACAAAAAGCAAACAGCCTCACCAAAAGCCTACACCCGTGGCATATGAGAACTGAATAATTTTGGCAGTGTTTCTAATATGCTGTTTCTTACTCATAGTTTCTGAAACAATTTCAAGTAAATCTATACATTTTCTGTTTTCTAGCCTGGTGGAGTTTTGAGCAATCATAATTTCATAATTTCATTTAGACTGAAGGGATAAACAATTAGGGAAAAGAATGTTCATACCTGATGTGGTTGATAATCAGATTTGTATGTGGAATAAAATAATCATCCATTCCACTCAGATGAGTGCGAATAATATGCTGATTCTCACCTGTACTTGCTTCTGGTATCACCTACAACAAATAACCGAAATGCTCAGCACTGACAGAACAACAAAGGAGGAACAGAAGTGTAAAGACCCAATTACCTAAATGCATATGATGCCGACATGGTTTTGCCATGTATCTTACAACATTCCATAAGTCAAAACGAAGCTTTTCCTACTGCCTTGAAAATAAAGAATGTTAACAAAATAGCATCTGTCTGTGACATTTGCAAGGTAAGAGAATAACTCCCCATCTGTTTTCAAGCTGTTCATATCAAAAGACAGTGCAATCATGCAGGCACTGAAAGAGCATCCCAACTGTAACCTTGCAGCAATTTTTCTACACTGCATCCTATAAACATTGTTTTCATGTTCACATTTATTAATCCCACTTAATGCACCATACTAATTCACTGGCTTGAATGACCGACAGCAAAGTCATAACAGTTAATTATCCCTTTGATAGGATATCTACAGTATTGGTGGGAGAGGGTACTAGCAAAGAATAGAACAAGACTTTCTTTTTGTCAAAAGGTGAATGCATGCCTTTACTATAGCAGCAAACTCATTTTGTTATTGCTCTTGGAACTCAAGAAAAATAAAGAAGCAGCATTTTACTAAAAAAAAATAGAAATGAAGGAACCATTAAACTATTGACATTCCTTGTTAAAGGTTCTATGTTTCAAGATGGTTAAAGTATATTCATTAGAAATATTTAAGAATGTGTGAATTGATAGGACTCGCAGCTAAGTTATTTATTATGAAAACTGTTCCAATCTTTAAAAATTTAATGTGTTCCTTGTGTCATGATGGTAGCTTGTGGACGAGCAAGTGGCTTGTCTCTTTTTCTCTGCTGTACTTCCTCACTATCACTGGGGGTGCATCCAGACAGCTTGCAAAATACACGAGTTCCTGTGTTTGTAAGGATGCCTCAGGAAAATCCTGCTTTGTGCCAAAGTAATTTGATAACTTACCTGGCCGGGATTTCCCTGCTGCCGGCCCTCTTCTGGCATGTAGAAATGATGCGCCAGGAGAAGGGGGGAGAGGAGGAAAATCGCTCCTGCCCCCTTCTCCTGGCATGCCAGGATTGGGCTGGCAGCAGGAAAATGTCACCCAGTCAGGCATTCCTTCTTTTAAAGGTTTTTCTGGGGGATTTTCTTTTTAATCCGGCAGGGCATCTGGACACCCCTCCCACAGGAAAATGTGGATGTTGGGCTGGTGTGTGGACTGTAATGCAGACCCAATCAGATTTTCCGGAATTGAAAATATATTATGAATCATGTGCATTACTATGGGTAAAAGATTGGGCCAGGTTAAAAAAGATTTTAAAAATACTAACTTTATGGTACAAGAGGGCAAAATTGGGAAAAAATATCGGGAACCATTTCATCCAATCATCACTTATTAAAGTGATGATTATAAAAGTCATTTATATACTAAAATGCCATCATGGGTTTCACCTCTAGAGGCAAATCATAGAAGATTATTAGGATGGAGAAATTGACCGGCTTACAAAGATGTACTAACTAAAAGAGACAATGAGTTTCAGATTAAATCACAAGAAGAAATATCATCTCAGTTTAAACATATTTAATGGTTATACAAATTAGAGAATATTTCAATATAGATAGTAAAACTAGATTCACAGAGAAAAAGAGTTCTGGGACACTATATTAGACATGGATAAGAAAATAATAACTAAGTTATATGTCTTATTTTTCCATGAAGAAGAATTCACATTTATTGTTGAACAAAAAAATGAACATTATATGCTGTACAGTAGTTGTCATCACAAACCAGCACAACTAGACAAACTGCGAATCCTATCAAGAATTTCTTATTACTACCATTATTTCCATGTACAACACTCTATGGTATGTACATTTACCAATCCCACATACTCTGGTGTTCTGTTCGGTGGTCATGCTTCCAAACAAAAACTTTGCTAGGTCTTACTTTCAAGGAGGCCTTATATTTAGCAATTCAGCAAAACCTCTACTAGGTCTTATTTTCCAGGGATGTCTTATTTTCAGGGAAACAGGGTATGCATCTGATTTAAAAGATGCTCCATAGGTGGTATATTACACCAAAAAAATGGGGATAATGTATAAAAATGTAGATAAAAACTGCTGGAAATGTAAACAACAAGAAGGCTCATATTACCACATGTGGTGGTCATGTGAGGAAAAAGAAATATTGGGAAATGATCCATAATGAATGTAAAAAAATACTACAAGTAGACTTTCCAATGAAGCCGGAAGTATATCTATTAGGACTGTTTGATGCAGTTTTTCAAGAATTCTAATACAGATAAATTGTTTACTTTTTTCATAACAGCAGCTAGAATGGTCTTCACGAAATTTTGAAAGCAAGATCTAACCCCTACAAAAACACAATGGTTAGATAAAATATGAGAGATAAAAAATGTGGACAAATTGACCTTTCTGTTAAAACAAAGTAACAGAAAAGGAATGAAAATGACAGATTGGATTAATTTTGAGGACTATTTAAAAAAGAATAAATAAAAGACATGATCATAATAAGGTATAAAAACGGAGGAAAAGAATAAGTGATTTTTTTCTTTTTTTGGAAAGAGAGATAGGAACATGGATACTCACCCAGAGTTCCTATAAAGAGAAAAGGCGGAAGGGATTATTTTTATTCTTATTCTTATTTTAATCTTTTCCTTTTTTATTATGCACTTTTTAAAATTAATTATACACTTCTCTTATGCTTATTCTTTCTTTCACACTCCTGTCCTATCTATAATTTGTTCTCACTCTTTCACTGTATATATCACTTGAAATGTCAATAAAAACATTATGAAAAAAAGATTTTTAAAACGCAATTGGGCTCAAATTCAAGTCCTGTCTGGAACGGCTCTGGATCAGGGGTTAGTACTACATCTACTAGTACTCTACAGCAGGGGTGGGGAAAACAATTTTCTGCCAAGGGTCATTTGGATATGTATAACATCATTAGTGGGCCATATTTTTTATTTATTTAGTATAAATAAATAATTATAAAAGTATATATTATTATATTATTATAAATCATACAATTATATATTTAAAATCAAATGAAAGTTCTGAATCTCACAGCCTCACAGCACAGGCAGCTGCTTCATAAGTACGTGCTTACTGGTTTTGTCTCAGACAGCAAAAACAAGAGTGAAAGAAGCAGAATGGTGCTGTGTTAGGAGAGGAACCCGGAAGTGGCTTAGGTCTGAGTAGTAGGTGGTACTCAGCCCATAGAAGAGTTGGCATAGTGGCTTGAGAATAACAGGAGTGGGTACACTGGATTCTTCCCTGCATTGAAAATGATTTTTGCAGGCCTTATATGGTCTGTGGGCTGAGTGTTCCCCACCATTTCTGGGAAATTTATGCAAAAATCACCATGGGCAGACACAGCCAAAATTGTAGGATAAATGCTTGAGACAAAGGCAAAGTGATTAAAACTCTATTATCCACTGGAACAGGAAAGGAGAGGGAGCAAGGAGGGAAAGGCCTAGGTTGAAACTAGCAATCTGCTGCGCACCTCTTAAAGTGTTCCCAATCCAATATTTACTTCATCCCTCCACCAATTCTGCAACCACAACAAACCAGGCAAAAAGGATCAATGCAAATCATGGCCAAGGATTCCGTGGAGCGATGCAGCCGCTCCCTGATCCAGCCTCGAAAAGATCAGAAAATGGGCCAGAGGAGGGCAGCCAGGGCAGTTATAAAACCTCTAGTCTTGCCATCCCCCTGTGACCTGCCTCAGCTGGTACACACACAAGGCAGTTTAACCCTGGTCTCTTTCCAGGGAGGCCATCAAAGGTGCTCCCTCACTCACAGCAGCCACAGCTGCACAATCTTGGGTGCAAATTATTTTGCTTTGATTGCTGTTCTAATCCTACATCTCAGATTTGAAACATATCCAATGTTTGTATCAGCAACTCTTAATTTCCTTTCTGTGTTGTGTAATTTCCTTAAACTTCAACGAGATTCTGTTTTTGTGATTATTGTTAAAGGCACCAGATCTGAGTTAATACTTGATTAATAGTTTGGTGGGAGACCAAGGGCCAGACCAAATGATCTCTGGGCCTGTATACGGCCCCTGCTCCAATTGTTCCTCACACCTGTTCTACAGGGATCAGAATAAAAAAAGCATGGAGTTGGAAGAGACCACAAGGGTCACACATCCCGCCATGTGGGAACACACAATCAAATCAGCTATGACATATGTCTATCTAGCTTCTTTTAAAACCTCTAGAGAAGGAAACTCCACCACACTACGAGGAAGCGTATTCTACTGCTTAATAGCTCTTATCCCATTACCTCCTAATATTTGGGTAGGATATCTTTTCCTGTACTTTAAATCCACTGCTCTATGCCCATGTAAATCATTTGTAGGAATTCATAGCTCTGTTTGATCAATTTTCTCAAAAGGGAGATTTATGAAAATGGAATCAGTTCCACATTACAATCCATCATGGTAATGGCAAATGTTTATCTTGAAAAGCTGTATGAAATTCTTTTAATCTCTCTTGAAAAGAAATACAGAATAATGAACAAAATGAGTGAGATATTAAACTGTGGTCGTCATGTGTATGCACAGGATAAGATAATACAGATAGCCGTCTGAGTTACTACATATGCCTTTTTTCCCAGCTGTGCAGATAGCATGCTTTTGTTAATAACCACAAACTCAGAGCCATGCCACTTTTAATTACAGGTTTCATTTTTGTGGATTTGATTATTCATGAATGTGTAGCTCAACTTTTTTGCCACAATCTTTCTGCTGCCCTCCATCACTTTCCTGTTAACCACACCAGGTGAAATAGTTAAGTGAAAGAATTAAGTAATCAATTGATGAGATCCAGTCTAGGAATTGGCCCTAACTTCAACTATCCAAGGATAGCATATGGGTGGTGGTTGTGATTAGGGGACAAAAGATTGAATGGCTCCCATAAAGTGGAGACAGAAACCCAGAATAGAATAATTGCCCCAGAAACATAGAAGCCATCACATGCAACTGGAAATTTAGTACTGCTGAATTCCACCTAGGACAGCTGAAATGCTCTTTAGTTCTTATACTGGGGGCATGTCTACAGTGACCCTTTACCCCAGGGATGATTCAGTGTGTCAAATTCTGGATTGGCCACAGGATGGTTTTGACTACCAGCCCCTCTGGCTACTGCAGAATAGGGAAGGAGTCCTGACCATCCGGCAGTGCCGAATTCAGCCACCCCTTCTGGTTCTCATTGTCGCAGCAAAGAGCAGGCTTGACATGGCTAGTGTTTGCTGGAGTAATGCACCAGACAACATGGGAGAAGGGAGGGGAAAAGGAGGAATTGCCCCCTCCTTTTCACCTCCCTACCCTGATTGCCCTACACAAGTGAGTGCAATCCCATTTCCTCATACCATTTGAGCCCAGGGAATATGGGATGGCTGTGTAAACAGTTGAGGTCAGTTCTGTCTCAAAAGAGGTCCAACTGCTTACAGAGACCTAAAGCATGGTTAGCTCCTCATTCCCAGACAGAATTCAGAGCAACCCGTGACTTTTGTCAACATGGTTCAAGGCTGCATTATGCTGCTACAGAGCTGATTGCCCCCTCCCCTTTTTTTAGTGTAGATGTGTCCTGGGATAGAAAAAGTACTAAAAAGGTTCTACAATTTACAGCTATTTGGTGTGAATACTATATAGTTATTATTGTGGAACTTGCTGCACAATAATAACTAAATTTATAAATGTATTCTGAACTGAAGACATGGTTAACATGCAAAATATTTTTATCAGAAAATGTTACTGTTAACTATCTGCAGAAAACATAGACTGTAAATAAATAAATAAATAAATAAATGATGTGTGAATAGCTGTTTAGTTCATATGAGACTTACCTGCAACGTTGGATGGAATTTCCTCATATTCCCCCAGCTAAGTATCCAAATTTGGTCATGTGACTTATCATAATGCAGTTTTACTGGTAGAGGGTCAACATCCAAGGACTTTAAAAAAAACAAAAACAAATCCATTATGCATGTATATGTAAAGGGGTACATTTGATCAATATTAGTCCTGATATAGGCATATGGCTCTTCTCATGTTCCCTTAGTGAACATTTTCATCTCTATGATTTTAGGCTTCAGAGTTTCTTCCAAACAGAATAACACTAACATTCAGTGTTTCTGTTTCTGTTTTTTTAAAAAAAAAAAATAAGTAAGAGTTGTGAAGTGCCAGTCTTGTCATTGACCATAAATACTGCTTAATATCAGTTTTGGCCATATGAAGAATATACAGTCAAAACCCATGTATGCTTAGCATACCATTAACCTTCTTGAATGAAACAACTTGGAGAACAACCTTATAATGCAGGCCCATTGTTTTTGTCTAATTTGTTGACACCATATTGAACAAGGCTTTATTGCCAGGAAAAATGCACAGAATCAATTTCAAAGCTCTACATTCTCTACAGCAGGAATGTAAATTATTGTGGCTCTTTAAATGTTGTGGAACTACAAATCCCAACATTCCTAGCTAACATAGCCAATGCTGAGAAATGTTGTTGTATTCCAACAACATCCAGAGGGCCATATTGTACCCACTCCTGCTCTAGACTTGAGCCTAAAACCAACTGCTAATTCCAGCCTGGTTTATACAATTGTATAAATTGCTAAATGGTTAAGTTACCACTTTATCATATTCATTAAATACTACTAAGCAACCAACTTAAGAAATGGCAACCTACTGTGTTCATCACATGATGTAGGCTCAAGTGTAGGGTAGAGATATCTTGGCATTTTAAAAGGGTTGCAAAGGGTTATCTTTTCAAACACTTTCTAAGCTGGTTGGCAAGTGACTTTTTTTGCAAATTATCTGGATAGAGATGGGAAAATGATCAGTTCTGTCACGTGATGGTGTCTATTGTTCTCAGCGTTAAAATGATATGGTTATGCAATTTGTGGGAGGAGCCGAAATGCCCCTTTGAGAAAAAGCTCCACTATTACCCTTTGCTCACGGAGGAGGGAAGATCGGCAGTATGCTGTGTTCCTTTCTGTCTCATGCAATTTCTGGGGGCCTTCCTTCCTTCTGTGTTGTGTATGCCATGTGTTACCTTCCCCTCTCCTTCTTTCACTCCTTACTTCCTTATTCCAACACGAGGGAAGAAGAGAGAGAGAGAGAGAGAGAGAGAGCGAGAGAGGGAAGAGGATTGTTGGAATGGCTGCAAAGGGAGAGCCCCTAGATGCCTCCTTCCTCCTCCTCTTCCTTCGGTTGATGCCAAGGGCCATCTAATCCAACCTCCTTTCTGCCATGAAGCAAAAGAACAATCAAAACACCCCTAACAGATCACCCTCCTACCTCTGAATAATAATAATAATAATAATAATAATAATAATAATAATAATAATAATAATATCAGAGTCTGAACAAAAAAAAACAGACACAGTAATCATAAAGCCTGAAAAAACTGCAATAACTAAGTTCTGGAAAGAACTTTGGGAAAATAATAAGAACTATAACAAAAATGCTGGGTGGATAAAGGAGTTTGAAGAAAAATTCTCACAGAACAAAATGGAACAGATGGAAATAACAACTGAAATGATCAGCAAACGAGTGCAAAAAGTCAAGAACTGGACATCGCCTGGTAGTGATCAACTGCATGTATTTTGGCTTAAATATCTGATTAGTCTACATGGAAATATGGCTCAACAATTTAATGAGATGCTGCAAAAAGCAAGTATCAGTGAATGGTTAAGAACTGGGAGAACATATCTGATACAAAAGGATCCAGCAAAAGGAGCAGCACCAGGAAACTACAGGCCAACAACATGTCTGCCCACTATGTTTAAACTACTGACTGGCATCATAGCTGACAGAACTCAAGACTATGTTGAAGAAAAGAACATCTTGCCAGATGAACACAAAGGCAACAAACGGAAAAGCAGGGGCACAAAAGACCAGTTATTAATTGACAAAATAATTCTGGAGAACTGTAAAAGCCGAATAACTAATCTTCACATGATGTGGATTGACTACAAAAAGGTCTTTGGCTTACTTCAACACAGCTGGATCATCAAGTGCCTGGATGCCATTGGGATTTGTAAAAACACTGGCATTTTTTTAAAAATATGATGGAGCACTGGAAAACCCAACTGTTTGTTGGAAATGAAAACTATGGACTTGTCAACATCAGAAGATGAATTTTCCAGGGAGATTCATTGTCCCCTCTGCTTTTCATTATTGCCATGATCCCTCTGTCAACAATCTTACAAAAAACAAACCTCGGCTATCAAACCTCTAAGAAATCTCACAAAATTTCATATCTGATATACATGGATCTGATACTGGATTATTGCAACGCGCTGTACGTGGGGCTGCCTTTGAAGATGGCCCGGAAACTGCAACTAGTACAATGTGCAGCAGCCAGGTTTCTAACTGGAGCAAATTACAGGGCGCATTCTACTCCCCTGTTCAAGGAGCTCCATTGGCTGCCGTTTATTTTCCGATCCCAATTCAAGGTGCAGGTCATTACCTACAAAGCCCTAAACTGTTTGGGACCCACCTACCTTCATGACCGTATCTCCCCCTATGAACCTGCACGATCTCTTCGCTCGTCGGGGGAGGCCCTCCTCTCGCTCCCACCACCCTCGCAGTCATGGTTGGGGACGAGGGAGAGGGCCTTCTCCGTCGTGCCCCCCCCCCCCGGCTCTGGAACTTGCTCCCCAGGGAGATCAGGCAGGCCCCTACCTTCCTCTCCTTTCAGAAGATCCTGAAAACATGGCTCTTCCAGCAGGCCTTCGATAACTGATCCAGTAAGTCTGACCTGTTGCATTTCCAATAATAGTCCCGTATTTACGCCTCTTCCAGCACCTTGAAGGCGATGACAATTTGGATAATCCTCCCATTCCTGATGATTTTGACAAACTAGCACTTTGGCCCAGGTTTTTCTAGATTTTATCCAAGATTTTATCTTCTGTCCTTGAATGTGATTTTTATGACTTGTTTTTATTGTTATTTGATCTGTTTTATTGCTTTGTTTTATTGTTGTGGACTGGGCTTGGCCCCATGTAAGCCGCCCCGAGTCCCTTCGGGGAGATGGGGCGGGGTATAAAAATAAAATAATAATAATAATAATAATAATAATAATAATAATAATAATAATAATAATGGATGACCTGAAGCTGTATGGGAAAACTGAAACTGAAATCCAGTCTCTGACTAACACTGTCCGAATCTTTAGCGCTGATGTCAACATGGAGTTTGGTCTGGAAAAATGTTCGACAGTGGCATTGAAGAAGGGAAAAATCATTGAAAGTGAGGGCATAAATATGCCTAATGGCCAAACAATAAAGTGTCACCAACCAGCAGATGGAACTGGACAATTTGGACAGAAAAACAAGAAAACTCATGATCATTCATCATTCAATGCACCCTCGCAGTGATGTTGACCGGCTATATCTGGCTAGAAGATCAGGGGGCAGAGGACTCTTACAAGTAAAGCAAGCAGTCAAAGAAGAAGAACATGCTCTGGCAGAATATGTGAAGCAAAGTGAAGAACCTGCTTTGATTGAAGTCAAAAATCAGAAACTCCTCAAAACACAGCAGACAAAGAATCAGTACAAGAAAACCACACTACAAACTAGAGCTGACAGCTGGCACAACAAAACATTGCATGGAAAGTTCCTTAACAAAATTGAAGGAAAAGCTGATAAGGAGAAGACCTAGCTATGGCTCACAAATGGGACCCTGAAGAAGGAGACAGAAGGCCTGATCCTTGCAGCCCAGGAGCAAGCCATCAGAACAAATGCAATTAAGGCCAAGATCGAAAAATCAGCTGATGACCCAAAATGCAGACTCTGCAAGGAAACGGTCGAAACCATTGATCATATCCTCAGCTGCTGTAAGAAAATCGCACAGACAGACTACAAACAGAGGCACAACTATGTGGCCCAAATGATTCATTGGAACTTATGCCTCAAATATCACCGCCCAGCAGTAAAGAACTGGTGGAATCACAAACCTGCAAAAGTATTGGAGAATGAGCATGCAAAGATACTGTGGGACTTCCGAATCCAGACTGACAAAGTTCTGGAACACAACACACCAGACATCACAGTTGCGGAAAAGAAAAAGGTTTGGATCTTTGCCATCCCAGGTGACAGTCGCATTGACGAAAAATGACAGGAAAAACTCAGCTGCTATCAGGACCTCAAGATTGAACTTCAAAGACTATGGCAGAAACCAGTGCAGGTGGTCCCGGTGGTGATGGGCACACTGGGTGCCGTGCCAAAAGATAGCTGGCATTTGGAAGCAATAGACATTGACAAAATCACGATCTGCCAACTGCAAAAGGCCACCCTACTGGGATCTGCACACATCATCCAAAAATACATCACACAGTCCTAGACACTTGGGAAGTGTTCGACTTGTGATTTTGTGAAATGAAATCCAGCATGTCTATCTTGTTTGCTGTGTCATAATAAAATAATAATAATAATAATAATAATAATAATAATAATAGTAATAATAATAAAGAAAATATGTTCCTAGATTGCAAGTGTTATTTCCTGTTTAATTGTGTAGTCCTAGCTTTGAAAGTAGTTGTTGTGCTTCAGAAACTTTGTTTTTATGCCCACAAACTATGTTAAATTGGTGGAGACTCTACAAGATATTCAATCATTGAGCAAAATGTACTATAGCAGGATGTCTCTCCTCCAAAGACAATGTTTTCCAGTTTAATAAACCTTTCTCATGTGTTTATGATAGAACCAATTAGGAAATGACATTTATAACCCAGTAACAAAAATCATAGTCCAAGAGAGGACTAAGAAAACGGGTGTAGGACAGTGGGCAGGAACAACTCTCGACAATGGCAAATCAGCTGAGAACTTCTGAATCAAATTGATAGTTTGCTAGTGTGTGATGGATGTAGGAAAATCATCCATTTAATTTCAAAATGTAGTATGCCTGAGCAACCTACTCTTCCAAACACTTGGCATGTTCAGTGGGATTAAGTTGTTAATGATTAAGGCAATTTATTGATTTTGTAACTCCCACTGCTTCCATGGGACTAGCAGTTAAATTTGGGCCATGGTCATCAATGATACTTATTACAACATAACTCAATTTGGAAAAGTTACTTTTTGGAACAACAAAACCTAATGAGAAATGCTAACTGTAGAACAGACCTCAAATTTATTTTTTCTGATCTCCTCTGCTCATGCTGTGAACAAATTTCAATTTGCTGTCAAAAATTCTTACTGACAAAAATATTGTTGTTGTTTATTTGTTCAGTTGTTTTCGACTGTTTGTGACCTCATGGACCAGCTCACACCAGAACTCCCTGGCAGCCGTTGCCACGCCAGCTTCTTCAAGGTCAAGCCAGTCTCTTCAAAATATTACCAATTGATATATATTTTGGATACAGTTTCTAGTACTGATTTCAACTTTCTGTGTAATAATGCCCTCAGGATGCACAACTTGTTTCTTTCTTTTTTTTTTTTAAGGAAAGCATCTATTTTCACTGGTCAGTTCAATAGCTGGAATCTTCTTTAAGAAGAATCCAAATTCTGATGGATAGCAATGTTTCTTATTCACCTTAAAGTGATCACTTGTCCCTGGAAAATTACCTGAATGATTTTCTGAGTCTGGATATCTAGGATCATTATTCTATTCCACTTAGGCTGTGTTACATAAATATATTTGTCTCTAACATTGACAGCAGATGCCCAGAGGCAGGACTGAATGGCTTCACCTTCAACTCTAGGACAGATTTCTGCCTGAAATAAAAAGAAAGTTTAATTAGTTCAAATTCAGTGCCATTCTCTAGACCAGTGGTTCTCAACCTGTGGGTCCCTAGATGTTTTGGCCTACAACTCCCAGAAATCCCAATAGCTGCTAAACTGGCTGGGATTTCTGGGAGTTGTAGGCCAAAATGCCTGGGGACCCACAGGTTGGGGACCACTGATCTAGACGATATGAGATATAACCAACAAAGGAGAAGAAGTAATATTAAGCAAAAGATGATGTATATCTCCATTCAGCCACAAACATGAGACAATATTTTGGACACTTCCCACCCCCAATTGTATTATTTGGAACACAGAATGTGGCATTGGATTCAGCACAGATAGTTTTTTTTTGGGGGGGGAGGGGGGGCTTTTAACAGGAAGGCTTTCAACAGGAAGCACAAAGACCAAAGGGGTGAAAGAACCTTAGATTTTAAAACCTTTACAATGCTCAAGCTCCCAAACCAGTGAGGATTAAACATGTTTAATGTGGATGATTTTTGATGAAGGAACCCATCCCCATGAAATCTGGGGGATGGAGAAATACAAAAGAAAAGACCGTGGATGGAACCTGAAAGTAACATTCCATGTTGCAACAGTTTGTTGCAATTCCATGTATATACTCAAACATGTAACTCATTTTATTTAGTAAAAATGGAAGTGTAAGAAAGGGCAGGTACTGGCTGGCGAAGAAGAATCCCTGGGTTTGCAGTTGTGGATAAAATCCTGTTATATCTTGTTACAACATACAGGTGCTATGTGGCCATAAGAAATATTGGGTAAGCAATTTCTTACAGGTCGTCAAAGTGTGGTCATTTGCGAATCCTTCCACAATGATGTCTCCCTCAAGCACAGGCACAGGTTTCTCTTTCACCTTTATTTGGTAGATGGAGAGGTGATTTTCCATTGTGCAACAAATGAGCTAAAGCGGATGCCAGCCGCTGCAGTACTGTGGGAGTCAGTGTAACAATGCTGGAATACATTAATGAAGCACTAAACATGCAAAGAATCTTGGTGAGAATATATAATGGAAGCTGTAATATGGTACTGAGCAAATGTTTGATGCCTGACTGGTTACAAGCAGATTTATAGTGCTGTCAACATTTATTAGCAATATAAATCTTGATTTGTGGGAGGAAAGCACTCATCCAAATTTAATGAAAGTCCTGTCCTGCTGCTTACTCTGAGATCCTTGTGTATTTAAGCATCTCAGTTCAACAGAAGATGAGAGTCATGAATCTGTTCTGATCTTTCTTAGTATTTCTAGTACAAAAACCAAGGTCACCAGGTTGGTTCAGCAGAAAAAAACAAAAACAAATTCCAGATTCATAGATGGATAATACCTTTATCACAGCAACTATATAATTCACAACAGTGAATTGAGTTCTCCATGACTTTATTCATTGTGCAATGTAGTAAAAATAAAAAAATGAGAAAGATGCACAAAAATAAAAAAATAGTTACAAATTCTGCAGTTAAACTCAGTCCCAAGATACAGAATATAGGCTTGTTGCATCACCGCTAAGTATGCAGGTTACAGATTATATTTGGCAATGCCTGCTGGGTTGGAATAAAATAGTGTGTTGCTATTTCAGAAAACACATGCTTCTTGTAGCTCAGAAACCTGTCTCTTGCCTTAGGCATAACAGCATCTCTCTTAGATCACAAACACTAGGATTCCTAGCATAGATTTTCAGAGAATTAGTAACTCTCATTCTTGTCCAGTCACCTTTTTGTGAGTGTGTTGGCAGTGAACGTGCAGAAAAGACAGAGTGTATTGAAGAATTCAAAATTACTTAAAACAGGAAGATATCGCATATGTTGTTGTGTGAGGCTACATTAACTATCTTGTCACATCTGCCACTGGAATCACTGCTCATCACCACACATCACGGCGAGCCTGGCAGCACCCGCCCAGGAGGTGTGGGGACCTATTGCCCCACGCCTCACACCATTCTGGCTTCCTCTTTCCCTCATCACATGGGAGGAAGTGTCTGCTGACAAGCTTGCCCCATCAAGGGCAATGAAACACGGGATGCCTCCCGTGTTGCCAGTGGCAGCTTTTTTTGGTGGCAGCTCTGGTTCTTCCACAGTTTTGCCCCAGAGCCACCCTGGATGTACTTCTCCCATGTGTAGTGGGAGCCAGCGGGCTCAGTGGTAAAGCTGCAGCACAACTGTAGTTGTTGCCAAAATTTGCCACGTATGATGAGTTCAGTCTACCAAGATAAATAAAACAATTACATAATAAGTTTTAAAAAGGTCAATTGATGTTAGACAAACCAACAAACATGTAATCCCTCACACTGCTATGGTTCAAAAGTCATATTTATACACACCAGTATATCTATTTGAGCATAAAATATACAAGCGATCCATGGCTGGCAATAGCTCTAGCAAGATATTAATATGTAGGTCACCCAGGGATCTGTTGGGCAAAGAAAGCTCCTAACATGGCAAAAGCCCCTGAATGAAACCATAGATATGTAACATCAATATCTCAATAATGGCTTGTTTCTGTTAAATAAAATGGATCGTGATTCTAATCTCATATCAAGTGTTATTTTTAGGAATAGGAAGACTAACATTTTTAATCCATACTGGTTTTATTCATTTTCCTAAAAGATTCCACCACCAGTAGAAAATGTTTCCATTGCTGAATATTTTGTAATTCTTCTAATGCACAAATAGCAGATCAAAGGAACGGCACCTTTGGATTCATCCCAAACCTCATTCCCAGTTTGCTGGTACTGGCCAGGTCAGGAGTGCTATGGTTGTGATGCATAGCAACAAGGAGAATGGTTGCTTCCATCTTTATTGGATCTCAGAATTTATCAGCATTTGCAAGCTATTAAAATTCTGTATAGGACTCCCCCCACTCACCTTTCTCCATAAAAATCTGTGAGGATTTGGTTCGAGATGTGGTGTTTTCAATTATTCATTCTTATAATGTAATCAAGACAGGGAACTGTATATAATAGCTGATACAGCCCCACATTTTGACTTGGCAGGACATGCTACTGGGGTTTAAATAATAATGGATCAGTGGAAGATAGGGTTCTTTAATGTCTCTTCTTCAGGCCACTTCAGATCTATGACTAATGTGATCCACAGGATGAATAAAGACTCCGTTTTCAGCTCAAATATCTTTTTCAGCTTGAAAGATTGGTGTGAAATTGGCCATGCGCCAATTTGCCCAATAAATGCACACAGCCTCAGATGTAGAAGTCAGAAATATTACAGTATGGAAAATCCCAACTTTGGCGACATATTCCATATTGACTAGAGTTTCCTTTTTATTTTGTATTCCACAAGGAAGTCTGTGCAGAGGCTATCAAACAGAGCAGAGTACAGGACTGCCCAACTCAAACCACTGACTGGCTGAGTGTGTACACTAGGGAAGCTTCATTGTGCCATTGCCTGGCTGACACAAAGGTAGCTCTCACCCTTATCTATGTAGCAATCTGGGAGAGTCCAAATGATTTGCTATTATTAAATTATATCTTGGGTGGTAGAATATTTATATGGATATGCAGTATGTATCAGTTTGAAATGGATTGTAGTGGAAATTAGCTGGACTGAGACCTCATCTACACTGCCATATACTATTTATTACTATAGGTGATCTCTCATTGCCAAGTATGATTGCTTTCCAAGGGTAGATTTTGGTGGTGGGTCCATAAGTGACAATAGAGACCTATTCTGGATCTGCGTGATCCTTTGCAATAATGACATAGATTTTCAGATGGAAGGAAGTCGCTACAAGGATTTGCTTTACGCATCTTCCTCTTGGTAAATTTCTCCCTTTTGCCTGCTATTCGTGCCTTTTCAAAATCTATAGCACTGTTGGTAGCGGCTAACCTCCAGTTAGAATGCTCAAGGGCCAGGGCTTCCCGTTTCTTGGTGTCAATGCCACATTTGTTTATGTTAGATTTTAGCCATTTTTAAGTCTCTTTTGTTGTCCACTGACATTCCTTTTTCCATTCTTTAGCTGAGAATAAAGTAACTGCTTTGGGAGATGGTGATCAGGCGTTCAGACAATGTGGCCAGTCCAGCAACGTTGATGGCGGAGAAACATGGTTTCAGTGCTGGTGATCTTTGCTTCTTCCAAAACGTTGACATTTGTCCGTCTGTCTTCCCAAGAGATTTACATGATTTTTCAAAGGCATCAGCATATGAAGCTATCAGCACTGAAATTGCATTATATAGTCAGTTTAGCTTCATATAAAGCAATTCAATGCATTATATGAGGTTTACACAGATCAATTTCAAACTGTATTATATGACAGTGTAGATGGGGCCTTAGAAATCTATCCAAGGAAGTTAGAAGGGGCATTAATACTTTGAGAGTAGGGCTGGATAATCATGTGGCTGCTGTCAAAACCATACTCAGGATGCACTGTATCTAAAGCCAGCAGATGATTGCACATGTATTTCTTTCTATACAAAATAGTAAAAATATAATCTTAACACATTCCGGACCTTTTTGCTGCCCCACTGCAGCTAAAGCAAGGTTACAAATGGTTTGGATTGAGATAGCCATCAGGGACTTACATAACTACTGAAAGTTTTCTCATTTGGTTTGATGTGTCTCTGGATTTCACAGTCACTTGGCTGAATAATTGTGATTCCATCATCAGAAAAGACATAGAACATGTTTCCCACACTAAGACCTTGAAGAGAAAACAACAAATGAAAGAAAAGAGCAAGAGGAAATTTATGTCATCATTTCTTAAGTCTAAAAACAAACGAAGAAAATATGTAAGCTAAGAAAATAAATAAATCACCATACTCTCAAAAAACACCTAGAAATTGGGGGGATGCTTTGGGTGCATTCACAAAATTAAAGTTCATGTCACAAGTAGGGCTTTGAAGTGTGAGGAAGGAGGTACAGTTAGGCTCAAAAATGTATTGCCTTGGTGGTATCTGTCACAAATTCTGGTGAGGAATTCCGAATTATGTGTTTCACCATCTAACAAATATACAAAGTTTTTACTTTGAGATTTGAAACATTCACTAATAATGTGTCATTTCTGAGATATGTTTCAAATGAAAGAATGGAACCAAGCATGGGACACAATTTGAAACTCTCATTTCACATTTGCACAAGCAGCATTTCTAATTTTTCAAGAAAATACTTTGTTTTCTGCCCTCTTGCCATAGAGAGCAAATCCTTATAGCCACCAAAACAAAGGCATTTTTGAAATTCTGCAAACTGTAATTCACAAATGTGGAATCTTCTAGCATTGCAATAGCACTCATCTATCAAAACTGGGGCATTCCAGATGCTTCAGAAAAAATAATCTGTCTTTAAATTCCTAGAAAAATGTATTCTACATATTTCCTTAATCAGAAATGTATTGAAACTTCATTCATGTTACTAATTTCCATTACATGCAAAAGCAGTAATGAATACCTTTTTTCAGATCCTTTCTGTTCAGAGACATTATTATTATACTTGTTTATATAGGCTACAAATACATTTTTGTAATGACTTCTGTCATCTGAAATAATGCTGATATTGTACTTATCTGCCAAATTTCCATAATTGTGGAGCTATGAAAATTTCTTTTTTAACATCTTTCTATTTCTGCATGGAATGTTTAAAGAAAAGTCAATTTTTGTGCATATAGTTCTGTTTAAACTAGTGAACTGTCCTGTTCTGCATTGTGGGAAAATCACCACAAAACATCAAATGTTTCCAGGATTGGGAATTCAGTATTTATAAATGGCACAATTCAGCCAAACTTAAAATCATTTTCCAATCCTACTGTTTTCAATGGAAAAAAATACATGTAGGGGCAATTGTCCATATTAAAATAGATCGGACTTGAAAGTGTCTTTTTCTAGATTGTACCAGGGGTGCTTGAATACTTAAAATATTTCTAAATGCAAGAATTGTTGTTTTTTAAATCAAGGAAAATCTATGCAATTTATGTTTTTTTGCTTTAACTGATACAATTAATCATAGAATGCTTTTTACACAAAAAAGCTTCTTGTGGCATAGATCCTGTAAACAGTTGATAATGAAATACCAATGTTTACAGGACTGGATTCTCCTGTATTTATTAAATATCATAAAAGCACAGTAGAATATAGATATTATACAGTATTTACCATGCTTGTGTGCTTCACTTAGAATTCAGCTTTTGATGTTCAGCTTTTAAATTATACCACAGCAATACCCCAGTTAAGGCATCAAAGTGGATCTAGGAGCAACGATCCTTAAATGTGATGTTGCAGTGAGGGATCATGCATTCTATGATAGCGTGACTACTAGCAAGCTCTACGTAGTTAATCATAACCACTGAAGAACTGAAGCATCTTAGGCTGAAAGTACCTTAGGCTGCCATTTTCAACACAAGTGGACCAAAATCTCTTCTTGCCACATGCAAACAGTTTCTATTAGTTTCAGTGGGGAGTGAATATGCACATCAGAAGGCAGAATTTGGCCTTTGATGCAATGAGTGCATGTTTCTACAGATGTTTAAAACTGGGATATTTTAAAAACAAATGATAGCATTCATGCATTAACTTAATGGCATTTGTGAGCTATGCCTATTCATGCACATTAACCATCCTATTGTGTTATGATAACTTCAATTAAAATGCATTGTCCACTTCTTCAGATTTTATTTGCTTTGTCTTTACAGCATATGTTAATGGCAATGATTATTATGTACTGGTTTCGTAACAGTTCCTGATACAAATTTTCCAATAGGAAAATGCAGAAATTTGGTTTCTGTTAGAAATAGCCTTTAATTACAAAACAGTTTTAAAACTAATTTAACTGAGTGTATTGTTGGTTCTGATTACCCTATATACTCATGTAAAAGTCTAGAAATTTTAGTTTAAAAATCAACTGAAAAAAACTGGGTTGACTTATCGAATGGTCAATGTGCATACTCTAACGTAACTCTTATCTTATCAGAAAATGAGTAAAGTGATGGAAAGGCATGAGCTTAGTTCATTCTGGAAAAACCTAAAAGAAGCATCAATGCCCTCTATTGTCTCCATTGTGGTGCTACGCCTGGCCTTTTTGAATGTCAGGGCAGAGAAATGGCAGCAGTGGCCAGGCCCCCTAAGTCAGCATTGGTGATTTCCCCACTCTGCAAAATGACACGTTTTTCTCCATGGGTCATATCAAAGCCCATAATTTTGGCCCCAAAATCTGCCCTTGACCAATACGTGACACCGACTTATACTTTAATATATATGGCAACTGTATTGTAATCAATAGCAGAGTGCTGTTTAACTTATCATTGTGGATAAGTCACAGAGAGTATTTTACTGAATTGATTTACTGAAGGACACTTTTATTTTTCAACTGAGTGAATGGTGTTACGGTTGGAATAACTAGCAATATAGCATTGTAACAGAGGGAAAAATGCACTCATAGGCTGTGACCATCAGCAAATGAGCAAATTAGTAATTTGCCCTTTGATACCAGCTGCTTGTGCATTTCCTGACACCCTTTCTAGTTAACATTTTACATTTCTGTCTTAAAAATGTTAATTGTAACGAATTTAAATATTAAGCAGTGACTTAACATGCCACCTATGAATCAAATATATTATTAAAATATATATCTTACTCTGCGTGTAATTTTTGAAACCATGAATGATCAACTTTTTCTTAATGTTAGGCTTGACTGCAGACGCAAGCCTTGAGCATTAGAGAACACCTGGGTAATGATTTTATTTGGAGGGTGGGAAGAAAACAAACTTATATAGAAAGGGTGCTTTTTATAGTGGAATAATGATGGTTTCTGAAAGGAATTTTGAAAATATAGCAACTTTTCATCATTTATCAAAAAATATATGTCCCAGTGTCCTATTAGCATTTTCAAAAGCCTAGGGTCTTTTCACACTACACAAGTACATCACTAGGATTTCACTTTATCTTCCAAACCAACATTCTAAGCATACCTGGGATTTGCAGTTGGAAGGGGGGGCATTTAAACTTCTTAGCCAGTGAGCTCATCTGGTTCCTCTCACCAAATAACAAACTCTGAGATCCATGGGATGAAGGCATGAGTATTAAATTGGAATCATAGTGCTATAACTGAAAGAGGAATAAACTCTCTAATAAGATCCTATGATACTAAGAAAAAAATAATATGTTCATTGTAGATTGACAATTTCATCTGTCTGGGGGATGCTGTTCTTTGGTATCACATGTGTTCTGTTCTAGGCAGGGCCGGCCCGAGAAAATTTTAACTATTAAGCGGTGGGCGAAAATTGCGATCGCGGCCTGGAGGGACCTCTGCTGCAGTCTGGCCACCTGGAAAAGGCCAGACAGGCGAGGGTGAGCAGCACGGGAGGGGGGGGGGCAACCCTGGCCCCGCCTCCCGCGCTGCTCACCCTGACCTCGCCTCTTGCGCAGTGTGAGAGGCGGGGCCAGAGCGTGCAGGCCGGGAGGCGGGGCTCCGCCCAGACGGGGCCTTGCCTCCCGCTCCGCGTGCCCTGGCCTTTTCCAGGTGGCCAGACTGCTGCACTCTGGCCACCTGGAAAAGGCCAGATGGGCAAGGGTGAGCAGTGCGGGAGGCGGGGCCAACCCTGGCCCCGCCTCCCACACTGCTCACCCTGACCCTGCCTCACGCACAGCGTGAGAGGTGGGGCCAGGGCGCACGGGCGGGAGGCGGGGCTCCACCCAGATGGGTGGCGCGCCCTTGCCCAGCTGGCCTCCACGGTGCCCACGGGACCGTGCACCTGAAGCGGGCACTTCAGTGGCCTCCGCGTTGGGCTGGCCCTGGTTCTAGGCACTTCATTTTAAGAAGGATCTAGACAAATTAGAAAAGGTTCAAAGAAGCACAACACGGATGTTAAGAGGAATGGAGAACAAACACATGAGGAAATGTTGAAGAACTGATCATGTTCAGCTTGGTGAAGAGAAGATTGATGGATGACATTGTTGCATTCTTTAAATATCCAATGGCAGGGCTGTTTTTCTGCTGTTTCATAGTATAGGATCAGGTCAAATGGTTTTAAGTCACAAGGAGACAATTTTGATTGAATATGAGAAGGAAGGTCTTGACAGTAACAGTAATATTGCAATAGAATTACTGCCTAGAGGTGGTGGGGTATCCTTCTCTAGACATCTTCAAGAAGAGGTGGGATGGTTGTCTGCTGGGATACTCTACCTCAGTGGTTCTCAACCTGAGGGTCCCCAGATGTTTTGGCCTTCAGCTCCCAGAAATCTTAACAGTTGGTAAACTGGCTGGGATTTCTGGGAGTTGTATGCCAAAACACCTCGGGACCCACAGATTGAGAGCCACTGCTCTAGCTGGACACCTGCATTTAACAGGTTAGTGACCCCAAATAGGGCTGTGTAAGTGAATTGCTGAGGTGGCAAAAAACTGACCACAAAATGGAGGAGTAACAGCAGCAGCTACAACTGCCTGAAACCTGTGTGTACTGGTGGCTCTTTCTCCAGTCCTTCCTTCTGAGAATGTGATTGACTGACTCATCCATCCACACTCCTCAGCTATCTGCCCCACATTGAAGGAGGGGCTGCTGTTGTTGCCAAAGGAAGAGGAGTAGGATGAGAAAACTGTTGATGTAAGGGAAATGGGTGGGACAAAGCAGCCTGCCATGTGGTGCATTGAGAAAAAGAAGGAAAGGTGCATTAGAGAAGGAAAAAAAGCAGAAGGAGGAAAGGGGGGGGTCCCATTTGAGAAAAGGAGAGAGAGAAGCATTTGGGAGGAAGAGAAGGAAGAGGAGGAGGAGGAGGAGGAAAAGGATGCAACTGGAGAAAAGGAAAGAAGATCCATATGGGGGGAAGAGAGGAGGAGAAGGATGAACGGGCTGCCATTTGGGAAAAGAAAGAGATGTATGAGGGAAGAGGAGAAGGACGAGGAGGAATTGAGGTTAGGAAGGAGGGCTATATGCAGAATCACATAAATATTTCTTGGGCAAGAAGGGGCCATGAATGGAAACATTTAAGAAATCCTGGACAAGATGGACTTGCAATTCTATTATTGTTATAAGACTGTATGAGTCTATATGTGAGGTTAGTTTCCAAAAACCCATCAGTTATAGGTGACAGTATATTGCTGGCTAGAAGAATAATATTAAGTATAGATCAAATTTATGAAAATATATCTAATCACTTCAGTAAAGAGCTTGGAAATTGTATTTTAGAGCAGAAAAATGCATACGCTCAGCATGTTTTTTTAATTTTTGTAAAAAAAAATTCAGATAGATTTGATACCTTTTAGACATAAGCTCCACATATATGCTCAACATAATCAGTAACTGCCACTAAATTGAACATGTTGTGTCACAAACAGCACATTGAGAATCTACTGAAGAAGTAAAAACAATTACGATTTTTATTATGGTTTTTGTCTGGTACCCACATAGTGTGCTGGTGTCTTCTTTGTCGGTAGGGTGGTGAATCTGCCCTGGAACTTAGTTCAAAGTGTAATAGAATTAACTAAGGTAATGTACAGATTTTGTAAGTATGATTCAATACTTTGGACACCTCTTTAAAGTTCAGACTAAAATACAGAGTAAATTCACAACCTCAATGACATAAAAGATTCCAGTCACCAAAACATTATGGGAAGTTTAAATGCTTTTTGCTACATATATATTTAATATTTTCACATTTTGGTCCCAAATGAATAAATGCAGAGCTCTCTCATATATTACTGCAGATAATGGGAATTACTTTTTCCTGGTGTTATGCTTCAATGTTGCAGTAATGTCTGAAATGGTTAGATGTAAACAAGATATTGTATACCTACATTTAATTTAAGTTCAAGTACAGTACATAATGGCTTTCATTCTAGTATCTCAGCTGACAATTAATGATACATTTATAAATCTACAGTTTAGTTGCATTAACTTTCTATATGCCTGTTACATTTTATGGGAAATTTGAAGTGTTTCTGAAATACTACATCACTCAATGTGTGCCAATTATTTAATCGGTTTCTCTGTAACTGAAAATGAGACCTGCCAACATCGCTAAAGTTAGTGGCAAATCAGTGGAAAATGGTCCATTATGGAATTATTAAAGCAGACAAGCACATTATCACTACAACAAGACAATTTTACTGCAGTACCTTCCTCTCGCCACAGTATGTTTGCAACTGCAGCATCAGAGAAATGGGTGAGCCAGAAAATGGTCAAGAAAAGGAAACAAAAAACATTGTTACATTGTAGCAGTTATATGAACTTAATACCCTCCAGTTGCAATTGCCTTTTTAAAAGAATATGTATTTCTGAGATAGTCTTACAGCAACAGAAAAAATATGTCTGTCTTACAGCATTAATTTGGAAAAAAATATGTCAGTGGAGTAAAGGAGTGACAAAGATAAACCTTACTGATTTTAATTTTCCCTGTTCAGATCCCCCTCCCCTCCACACAGCAGATATCTCATTAAACATTTCTGATTATTCCTTAGAAAAAGAAAAAATGTGTCTCTTCGTGAGTGGATGATGTTTCTTTTTCTGCAATCACGGCCTTTTATCTTGCACAATCATACAAACGCATCACCACATGAAAGCTCAATGTGTATGCTATGTATTTTCTGTCAGATAATTACAAAGAATATAATAGGGAAAGGAGATTTTCTTCTTATTAGTACTCATTAGCAAGCACTTTGATGTTCAGTGCTTTTAAAATTATTTTTAAGAAGCCCTTCCTTGAGCAATCCACAAAACCCACAAAACAGGCATAATTGTATAGATGACTGTCATCCATTATCTTCTCTAATGTTCACATTTCATAGTTTTATAATTAATGCTCAGGCCCCATTTTTACTCTGTGGAGTAGCCGTCTTGTATTTGACATGGAATAAATATTAGTTAGGGGCTGCGTAGGCAATTCCAGTTATTTTTCTGGTTATATGTACATCTGTATTCCTTGTATTAGTTAAGGGCAAAGTAGCCCATGAAAGTTTGATTTGCCCAGTACAATGTATCTGATGCATCTGGTGCAAAAGATCCTAATATTTATCTTACATACTATTTGGAAGTATAGACATTTATGAAGATTGGTATTTGCAAAAGGACATTCTGAGCACCAGAACAGAAGTGTTACATATAAAGTTAATTTTAGGGATCATTCAAAGAAATGCAATTCTTTGACTTTAAAAATATAGCTTGTTTCTTTCTCATTCTTCCCTGCCATACTAACTTAATCAGGCAGGCTCATATCCCTTTGATTTCTTTAAGTTGGAACAAAGCCCTGCAGATATTTCTTAGTTTTATTTCCATCACATTGTACCAACAGTGGGATGAATTTAACCATGTTAAGCTGTGCGCGTTTAAGATGGAGGAGGATATTTTGCCCATTGGTGAACAACAAAATACAACCCACTTACACACTTGAAATCCAGAAAAACTTCCAAGTCACAGCAGACTTCAGCATATATCAGTATAACACAATGGTATTCTAGAGGCAATCTTATATGGATCAAGTTGTTCCCACCAGCCCTGCTGTCTGGACTCCATGGGAATGGAAAGGACACCCAAAGGGTTCACTTTATGCTGGGACAGGCACAAGACATTGGTGGCTTCTGGATAATGGTGTGCTCAGGAGCATACCAGTGCATATATGTATTGTTGTAGCCTGTGGCTGGATAAAACCCCATAAACCTCAATTTTAGATGACTAATGGAAAGTGAGGAGCACAGCAGTGAACATCTTAGTCAAGCTTAAGGCAACACAGGCTGGATGGCATCCTACAATTTTCAGTGTGCTTCTGAGGATATTATCTCCCCTGGATAGGTGACAAGTTAATCATTTTTAGACCTAATCCAAATTTGGTCCAAGGGTAGGGACTACTCATCCCTATAATAGTAAAATAGTACATCATTTCAGGGCTAAATTTCAAATGGGTTTAAGAACAATTGGGGGTTCTGAGACACAGATGTGGAACTTTTTCAACACACTTGGTATCAGAGGCAGTTCAACCACCAGGCCAACTAGGCAGTTGCCTGTGGCGCCATCTTGTTGGGGGCACCATCGAGGCAACTCCTGTCTCCTGCAAGGTATTGAACTGCTTTTTCTGTTGATTTGTTGTAAAACATGATGTTTTGGTGCTTAATTTGTAAAATCTTAATATAATTTGATGTTTAATAGGCTTTTCCTTAATCCCTCCTTATTATCAAACATTTTTGCTTATCCAACACTTTTATTTTTCAGCTATTGGTTTGGGGGAGGGGGGCGCCAAAATTCTGTTCGCCTACACTTGAAAAATACCTAGTACCGGCTCTGCTGGGTATTCATAATTGATTAGCATATAGATGCAGTGTTGCCTGGGTATGCATTTTGTTTGTGGCTCTTTCTTCCCTTCTTCCCTTGCTTTCCTTCATACACCTTTCCTTCCTTCCTTCCTTCCTTCCTTCCTTCCTTCCTTCCTTCCTTCCTTCCTTCCTTCCTTCCTTCCTTCTTCCTTGCTTTTCCTTCTTTTGTCATTCCTTGTTTTTTTTTCTTCCCTTTCTTTTTATTGTCCCTTTTTTCTTCCTTTCCTCTTCCTTCTTTTTATTTCGTTCCTTGTCTTCCTTCATACCTTTCCCCCTTTACTTTCCCCTTTTTCATCTGGCTTTTATGGAAGCCACAGTCTCTTAGCCTCAGAGCAAAGTGCAGGTACACACACACACAGCTTCCAAAATATAAATCTTCATTGTACTGCTTACTTCCTTATGAGGTGGACCATGGCTTTCAGGGCTATGTTGTGTGGCCGTTTTAGTTTAGTTAATCCTTTCTATCTATATACTGCTGTTTTAAAACTTTTTTGAGACTCCCGCACTAAAATGGGGTGGATTTTACTTCAATTATTTTAAGTTGGGTAATAAAGGGTGTGAGTGCTAAATTAGGTCCAGATCCATCAAGCCATGTAGAAACCTTTGTAATACAAACAAAGGAAAAAAACCCAGCAAACAAACAAAAATACACATTTTGACATCTATAGGTTATTGTTGAATCAATGGTAAACAACATGTTTATGTTATGATCATGTGGACTTTTAATCAGAAAACCCAGTTCAATTTTCCAAAGGCCATATTATTCAAAAACAAGCGACAAAATGTGTAATTTTAGACACATACACTTACATGTTCATACATAATTAATAGAAAAGGTGTAGGAAATGCAGTGACTTCAACTTACGGGTCTTCCTAGCTGAATCTTCAATGAAGAGAGAAGAAATATCCTCATCAACACCCACTTCATTTTTAGCAATGCAAGTATAGGCCCCTGTGTCTTCATACCGAACACTACTAATGTGAAGTTCGCTTCCATTTGCTGCAAGAAAAAAAATAAAGAAGTCTTTAAGGTGTTCTAACCTGAAAATGGTTTTGGAAACGGAGAAGTTTGTAGGAGCCAATCTTTCATTCACTTGGTAGAGGGAGCTCTGCAGAAACTAAATAGGATGAGAGTGTCAGGAGCACAAATACTTCATACTGGGTTAAGATTTGAAAAAGATTTCAAGTAGTTTCAGCACTGATACCACCTACAGATGTAGAAGTTTGAAAATGCAAAATCTGCTCAGGCTACATATTATGCCTTAATTTTATTGTTCTCTATTTTAAACTGATAAATAGAACCATAATTCTTCTCTGCCCACATAATATCCCTATGAAGAGAAAGAAAACTAAAACAACATAATTTATACAAGATATGGGGACAATTAACTTTCATCCCAAACAGGCCAGTACTTGAAACAAGATTTACCAAAAAAAGGAATATAACATTTATTATCATAGGTCTGTCCAGTAAAGCCCAGGCCATGAAAAGAAGAGAAGTTGTCGAAACCCCACTGGATAGAATAATTAAAAGGAAAATAGAAATAGATAAAGGAATAACTGGGCTATTGTATGATGTACTAATCACATTAACTTACAATACAAAAATAACCATTATAGATAATTGGAAACAGGAAAAAAACTTCATTGAGAAATTAATTGGGACTTGGATTGACAATATTCCTAAAATTAAGCATATAAGGATTAAAGAAACACAAAGGAAAATAATAACTAAATGGTATAGAACCCCACTCCAAGTAGCACATATAACGGGAAATACTTCAAATAAGTGTTGGCATAACTGTGGGGAAATAGGTACATTTTCCCACATGTGGTGGGACTGTAGAAAAATTCAGAACTTCTATAGAAAAATAATGGAAGAAATAATAGGGAAAGAATTAATATGGGACAAAGCTAGATACATGTCTCTCACAGTAAAGGTAAGGGAAGATAATAATAACTGGACAGAGATTCTAAAATATATGACAGCCGCAATACAAGCCACGATAGCCCGAGGATGGAGGGATGATACAAAATGGGATGTAGAAACCTGGTGGACTTATATATCAGAATATATAATTAACGATTTCATCATTCAAAAGAAAAAAATTTATACAAATAGCCTAAAAGATCAAGACTGGTTAAGGAAATGGACTGTTCTAATCGACAAAATAGACGGAGACGAAAGATACCGTACCTTGAACCAGGCGTTCCACATGATTAAACTGATGTATTGACAATTTTGGATGGCTGTTCCAGGGGGGTGGGGGGCATGGGGGGAGGGTGGGGGTGGAGGGTGATACATTTCTAAGAACTGTTTAAAATGTCATTTAAGAAACAGTTACCTTTGGGACAATGTATACTGAAATAAGTTATGTATGGCAAAAATAGTTAATTGTTATGATGTATCAAAAAGAAAAAAAACATTTATTATCATTGATTTAAGAATGATTGTGAATTAGTAAAAGAAATACAACAATTTTCCCATTTTTCTCTGGCTTTATGACAAACAAACATTTTTCTTACTCTTACCTATCAGCATCAGTTGCTTGGATGCTTTAGGCACAAGACCTATGCCATTCTTTAGCCAGGAAATTTTGGGATTTGGAATGCCCTCAGCGTGACATTTGAGGCTTGCTGAAACGCCAGGTTCTTGAGCCTGTGTTTCAGGATAGACACGAATTACTGGTGGCACTGTAGAGAGAGAAAAAGGATTTGTGATTTTAAACCAAGCTGTCATATGTCACCTCTAATAGTTTGCTGCATTTTGCTCATATCAAATGCTGTACTCAGAAGCAAACCATGTGTTACATTCAATTGCATGTTTCTTTCTCCTGCCAGTTTGTTTGTTTTAAAGAACTCTGAAACCGAAGAATAAAATGTGTGTATTGGGTTGTGGTAGTTTTTTTTCTTGCCATCTATGGGCTCAAAATGTGCCCCTCTCACCTGTACATTTTCTCTGCAGGAAGAAAAGCAGCTAAAGCAGCATGATTTTGAGTAAGATTTAATGACCCCTTTACCACTACTCTGCCACTTTTGACTGCAGGCTAACAAACAATGGAAGTGTACAAGATTGGGTTGTTCTACATTCTGATATTGCCAATGAAGACACTTTTTGGTAGAAATTGAACTGTAACTTAAACATTTCATTGCTCCAAGATTGGGTGATGAGAAGCATCCAGACTCCCTCCTCTCACCACGTTTGTTGCTAGCAATGCAGTCATACATACAGCACTATTAAAAAGCGAACATTTTAGTGGTTTTGTCAGTGAGATTACCATGGTAAAAGCTAACAAATCATGACTCAGATGAATGACTGCTAAATTAAAAAATTAGTAGTACTTGGGGTAGGGTGGTTACAGACAGCAAATATGAACTGCTGACTATGGGGCCAGTTACATTTTTCAAAGTCATAGAGTGGATGTATGTGCTTCAGTTTCTTTCGATTGCTTCAGTTTCTTTCGATTGGTGATGGTGGCACAATAATGATTGTCGACTCATTAGCTCAAATGCTATTTTCTTAACAGAGTAATTCTGGGACATCATCGAAGAGAAATGGAGGAATAGTGGTTCCCACTTACTGTGGGGCTTCTGGCAGCAAAGTAGTTTTTAATGGACAATCTGCTATAGCTACAGGTAGAACCCTCCAAAAACTGACAATTGAACATAACAGGTCTCTCATTTCCACCTTTACTGGAATCTCTCTCCCCCTCTCCCCCCCTCTCTTTCCCTTTCCCTCCCCCCTCCCCCCCTCTCTCTCTGGGTTGCCGTATTCTCATATCCCAATGAAGGCAGACACAGGTTCATCTTATGCAAATTTACAATATTTACATGAATCTGCTAGCAATAACGTGCGGTCTTTACAGTGGACTTTGCAGAAAATGGTTCAGCTTTGCTTCATAAAATGGAGGAATCAACCTGTTTAGCAAGTCTTCCAAATTCTGATTTACTATCAATAAAGATTAGATTTTACACCTATTTTATATATCTATATACCTGGAGTAAGGAGCCCCGGTGGCTAAGTTTGTTAAAGCACTGAGCTGCTGAACTTGCAGATCGAAAGGTCCCAAGGGAGCGGAGTGAGCGGCTGCTGTTAGCTCTAGCTTCTGCCAACCTAGCAGTTCGAAAACATGCCAATGTGAGTAGATCAATAGGTACCGCTTCGGTGGGAAGGTAACGGCACTCCATGCAGTCATGCCGGCCACATGACCTTGGAGGTGTCTACGGACAACGCCGGCTCTTCGGCTTAGAAATGGAGATGAGCACCAACCCCCAGAGTCAGACGTGACTGGACTTAATGTCAGGGGAAACCTTTACCTTTACTATACCTGGAGTTACATAGAAATGAGTAGAAAATGTTTAAGACTTTTGCAGAACCCCTCCACCCCAACAACTTTATATAATTCCTTTCTCCAGTCCCAACCCAAGTGGCTATCTGGAAGTGTTGTTTCCTTTTGCACAACAAATCTGTCTTTCTATTTTTTTTGTAATTTTTTTTATTGTGATATATGAGAAAAAACATCAACAAACAGTCTTCAGGATTCAACAATCAAAATACAATTATTATTTCCCCTGCCCCCCTGCCTCCCTGTTCCCACCCGTGAACCACCACTCATGACTTTCAACACCACACTATAGGGAACTAATATCTAAGAA
Source organism: Anolis carolinensis (assembly GCF_035594765.1). Lineage (NCBI taxonomy): Eukaryota > Metazoa > Chordata > Lepidosauria > Squamata > Anolidae > Anolis > Anolis carolinensis. The sequence goes on along the minus strand of NC_085842.1, from coordinate 107,406,308 downwards.
AAAATTGCCCTTATAATTACACTAATAAATCCTCCATTTAGTTATTTCAAATCTATTTTTGTCTTCTTTTTTAACTAACCTAAGTCTCTATTTTCTAGCAAATTCATTTTTGTTTTCTCCCCTTATGCCATCGGAGATCTTGGCCAATTGGATATTGCTAGGGAGCCTTTTATTAAGACTGATTTAAGATGCTCTCAAGGGTTTATTCAGAGCTGGTGAAAATGTGTAACATCTAGTAACATCTTCTCCAATCCTTAAGCAAATTAGTTTTTCTGACAAATAAATTTTTCACACTGAGAAAACACACTTTCTGCATATTCATGTAGCTTTTTTGTAAGCATTTTCTTTAAAAATTGTAAAATATCGAACAAAAATGCTTATGGAATTTTTTTTTCTGTGAAAACTGTTTTTTATTTTGCAGGGGAAAAATATTTCTGTGCAAAAAACATTGGTTTTGCAAAATACCTCCCCCCCTGCAAGTATTTCCATACAGCTTAAGTTTTAGAAATGTGTTGGGCTTTGTGAATACTGGGAGAAAATACTGTATTGTGCAGAACATTGTGCAAAATTCCCACCACAATGTTATTCTTCTTGACTGGGTATTCTGAGTGTTAGACAAGAAATGAATAATAGTGATTCCTATTTTTCACACACTTACAAACCCCATCAAGTAATGATCCAATGGGATTCAAGCCTCTGCTCCACAAAACTATGTGTCATTTGTTCATCTTGAAGGTCCCACAATTACTCTTCACTACAAAGAAGTGCAACTATTTCCTTATGCTTCTCCCACACCTCCATCTAGAAGTGTTAATACAGTGCAACTTGACAATATCCCCCAAAGCAGATACTGCTGAAATCTGCAATGGATTGTGTTGCTGCCAGCTTTTTTCTCTTCTCAAGGGGGAAACGCTGCCTTGTTCCAATGGGATTTGCAGCACAATTTGTAGCATTGTGGGAAAGATTCACCTGACCTTGAGATTTCTGAAGATAATTATTATATTACTGTTGAAGACAGCTTTGGAAATGCTGCATGATGGTGAAAGAGAAAGGAGAAAATATACATTTTTGCATATGAGGATGTGAATAATGCATAGGTGGAAAAATGGGTATTATTATTAAATGTGTATTGCTCTGTGTATTAGTTTGTGAATTATTTGCCACTTGAAATTCACTAGTATGAAAATGCATGAACAGAAAGTGCATTCTGTAGGGGGAAAGGGTGTGGATAAGAATATCTGACCCACTGAAATATCTACGGCAGATAATACTTGCTTTATAAACCACTACCTCAAATTATATCCGAAGAAATCCTTCTCTTCATGGCATCCCAACCAGCCTCATTTCTGAAGGAACAGAGATTTAGAGAAGAACCACATACCACAATGATTTGGATGCATGGCCATTTTTATATATGAGAACAGATGACAATTTTACTGCTAGTGCTTATACAACCCCAGCCCCTGAAAATGCAGTTTAAATGGCACAAATATTCTTTAGAAAATAAATTGATGCTGGTGTTTTAACAAGAATTGCGGGAAGAATGGGTTGTGAAGGATGATCTGGGCTAACTGCTTCAGTATTCTTGCAAGAACCCTTATGTACCTGGGGTAAAATCACCTAAACTGAGTTAATCCAATTCATAACATGCTGCGTAATGCCTCAATGCAGGCATTTTCATCAAGATAATATTAAGTGACACTTCTTTTATGCACAAAATTACCATGCTGTTTTCTTTTTGGTGGGTGACAGCCTGTAATATCAAAAATCCAAGATTAAACTTGCTAGGGAACCTTTTATTAAGACTGATTTAAGATGCTCTCAAGGGTTTATTCAGAGCTGGTGAAAATGTGTAACATCTAGCAAATATGTTTGACTGCAATGCTCTTCAAGCTATTCTCCCACAGTGACAAAAAATATTCTACACCCTTATATCTACCTATTAATCCCCTAAAATAGCACACAAGCCATTAGTTCTAGTCAATTTTGTAACCAGAATCAGAAATAACAGTATTTTTTGTCTGTTTGTTTTTTCAGAGAAAAAAAAAGATGGTTCAGGTGTAACTTAAACTGAAGTGACTAGAGGCAACTATGGAGTGAGAAAAAAAGGACCTGGAGTTGATAACACATGACTGGCTCTTGCTTGAATTTTATATTATGCTTTTTGGATTTATTTTATTTTTATCCACAAACCCATCAAGTTCATTTATATTATAAGGAGGTCTTCTGTCATTCATTACATTTCAATAAGCTTCAATTGTTGTTGTTGCACCATCACTGCACATAATCTTAGTTTTACAATCTGATTAAGACATGACACAAAAGTAAAAGGGGGTGGCCCTCTGAGAGGAGATGGTCTATCAGATTTTGTCTCATCTTTTCTCATTCCATGGTCAGAACAGTGGCAATTGGAATGTATGGAGGGCTTTTCAACAGCTTCTGGGTCTAAGCATAATGGAACTGTGACTGCCTCTTCTTTCCCTCCAAGGCTAAAGCAGTAGCAACCGAGATGATGGGAGGGCCTTTCATCTGCTTTGGATTCAAGAGGATGCAACTGCCTCTTTTCTTCTCTCCCTTTCATCTACTTCTGGATCTAAGCATGATGGAGCTATGACTGCCTCTTCTTTTCTCTCCCCAAGGCTAGGGCAGTGGCGGCAGCAGCTGAGACAATGTAAGGGCCTTCCATTTGCTTTGGGTTCAAGCCATGATGGAGCTGTGCATTTCTCTTCTTCGCTCCCTCCAAGGCCATGGCACAGATCTTTCATATGCTTCTGGACCAAGAAATGGTGAACCTGTGCCATACATGATGAGAGGTTTTATGCAGCTCAGCACCATGCCAAACCTACCAATCATAGACTGTTTAGGGGGAATACATGCCAGACTTGTTAGATCCTTAGAAGGAAAGTGATTTGTGTACTGAAGGGACCACAGAAGCCAATATTCTTCTATTAAATTGATGTGAGTGGACATCCAGCATATTAATACAGTACTCTACCCCCATTACAATAGCCATTAAAGCCAATAGCAAATTAAATTTAGCAGGCATTATGTCATACCTTCAAATGGGTACAGAATTTGTATCACTAAATATAGTTTCAATTCTATACTTGATGTCTATCAAAGGAAGTGGCCAAACCTTTCCATGATTAATACAGACAGGTTGACAATATTTATACAGATCTATTAATTCTCTTTCTTCATGCATCCATTTAAAAGGAACATAAAAATATCTGTTAATAATAATAATAATAATAATAATAATAATAATAATAATAATAATAAACTTTATTTATACCCCGCCAGCATCTCCCCAACAGGGACTTGGGGCGGCTTACATGGGGCCATGCCCAGAATGATACAATATAACAGAATATAAGTAGAACAACAAATCATAACACATTAAACAATACAATAAATGATAATATACACTACATTAAGCAAAATCAAAAAAACAATAAAACGGGCGGGCCACATGAACACTAAGATTAAAAGGGCCGGGCTGTGGCGCAGCTGTTGAGCAGCTGCCTTAAATCACTCTGACCATGAGGTCATGAGTTCGAGGCCAGCCCGTGGCGGGGTGAGCACCCGTCAATTAAAAATAAAAAATAGCCCCTGCTCGTTGCTGACCTAGCAACCCGAAAGATAGTTGCATCTATCAAGTAGGAGATAAGGTACCACTAAAGTGGGGAGGCAAGATTAACTAATTTACGACCTGGAATGAGGAAGTGCCGTCAGTGTGGATGATGAAGCAGCTGCTCCCCCCTGTGGCCAGAATCGAACATCCCCTCAGAAGAACGTTAACTTGCCTCTGCGTGTGTCTCTCAGTCTCTGTTTGATGTGTTTATGGGCATTGAATGTTTGCCCTTTGTGTGTTATAATGTGATCCGCCCTGAGTCCCCTTCGGGGTGACTCAGTATAAATACTGTAAATAAATAAATAAATAAAACTCGGGTGAGAAAGGAAATAAGAGTAACAACCTCGGAGAACAGGGTCATAAAGTAGTGGTGCAGTCTGGAGGACAGATATTGGAGGAGAGCAGCAGAAGGGATGTATGTAGTAATTACTTTCCAAAAGCACAATGGAAGAGCCATGTTTTCAGGTCTTTCTTAAAGGTTACTAATGTGGGGGCTTGCCTAATCTCCCCGGGCAGTGAGTTCCACAATCAGGGGGCCACAGCAGAGAAGGCCCTCTCCCTTGTTCCCACAAGGCGGGCCTGAGATATCGGCAATGGCGACAGGAGAGCCTCCCTGACGATCGAAGGGATCGGGCAGGTTTATGATAGGAGATATGGTCACGAAGGTAGGTGGGTCCCAAACCGTTTAGGGCTTTATAGGTGATGGTCTGCACCTTGAATTGGGACCAGAAAATAACCGGCAGCCAGTGGAGCTCCTTGAACAAGGGAGTGGCTCTTTCCCTGTAACTCGCCCCAGTTATTAGTCTGGCAGCTGAACGCTGGACCAATTGTAATTTCCAGGCCGTCTTCAAGGGAAGCCCCATGTAGAGCGCATTACAGTAGTCCAGTCTAGAGGTAACTAAGGCATGGACTACCGTGGTCAAATCAGACTTCACGAGGTATGGTCGCAGTTGGCGCACAATTTTTAGTTGTGCGAAAGCCCTCCCGGCCACCGCCGACACCTGCGCCTCAAGCGTCAACGCTGAGTCCAGGAGGACCCCCAAACTGTGGACCTGTGATTTCAGGGGGAGTGCAACCCCGTCCAGCACAGGTTGCCACCTGATACCCCGATCCGACGAGCGACTGACCAGGAGGGCCTCTGTCTTGTCAGGATTGATCCTCAGCTTGTTCCTCCTCATCCAGTCCACCACAGCGGCCAGACACTGGTTCAGCATCTGAGGGGCTTCCTTGGAATCAGATGGAAATGAGTAGGGGATTTGCGTGTCATCTGCGTAGAGATGGCAACGCCCTCCAAAACTCCGGATGACCTCTCCCAACGGTTTCATGTAGATGTTGAATAGCATGGGGGATAAGATAGACCCTTGCGGGACCCCATAGGTCAATGGCCAGGGGTCCGAGCAGGTATCCCCCAGCTTCACCATCTGGGAGCGACCCTCCAGGAAGGACCAGAGCCACAGCAAAACCGTGCCACTGAGGCCCATCCCAGAGAGCCTCCCCAGAAGGATACCATGGTCGATGGTATCAAAAGCCGCTGAGATGTCCAAGAGAACCAGCAGGGTCACACTCCCACTGTCCAGCTCCCTGCGGAGATCATCCACCAAGGCGACCAAAGCTGTCTCGGTACTGTGCCCAGGCCTGAAGCCAGACTGCGAGCGGTCCAGAAAATCAGTGTCATCGAGGAACTCCTGGAGCTGTGTGGCAACCACCCACTCCAGAACCTTGCCCAGGAACGGGAGGTTGGAAATTGGTCTGTAGTTGTTACATACAGATGGGTCTAGGGAGGTCTTTTTTTAATAGCGGTTTTACCTCCGCCTGCTTAAAGCAGGATGGAACTGTCCCCTGGCCCAAGGAGGCATTTATTATAGCCACAAACCAATCCAACAACCCATCTTTGGCCAGCTTAACCAGCCAGGAAGGACAAGGATCCAGAGCGCAAGTGGTCGCCCTCACAGACCCAAGTATCCCCTCCACGTCATCAGGAAGAACAAGCCGGAAAGAATCCCACAAAATCGGACAGACAGGTACCTCAGTTACCTCCGCTGCAACTACGTTTAAGCTGGAGTCCAACTCAAAGCGTATCTGAGCAACTTTGCCTGCAAAGTGGTGCGTGAAATCGCTGCACCGAGTTGCCAAGTCCTCGGGAAGCCCCTTTGTGGAGGCTGTCTGTGTGAGTGGATACCCGTGCCACATACACACATACGGGTTTTCGTTTTTATTATGGATATAGATTTTAGTATTTTATAGTCTCTTGGCATGCTTTTGAAATTTGCTGAAAACCTCTGCTATGACTGTGAAGTACATTGCATGGGTTGACTAAAGACTAGTACAAGGCATAGTTCCACTTCCACTTGGACCAGGGGACAAAGATATGACCATTTGGATTACAGTATGACTTCCAAATCCATGGAACTTATAGCACAAATACAAAACCATAGATAACAGCCAGCCCTGTTGAAATGAATGACTTCTGGCAAAAGCATACCAAATAACTACACTGGAGGACCTTGCAAAAGCCTGTAGAGAGCACCCCTCTAGCATTTCTATGTCATCCAGCATGACTTTATAGTCACCAGGTCTGTTAAACTAAATTTTCAGGCTTGGGTGGGCTGATAGAGTCTCAAGATGTCTTTCAAATAATTTTAGACACAAACATAATTTCACGACACTTAAACTCTTTAAAACAGTTTCTCCATCTTCAGATAACTATTTTGAGAAAATGTGCACACATTTTTAAGGCTTGTAGAATTTTTCCAAAATACCAGTTCATATACTTTAAAATACAAGCAGCTAAAATGCAAATCATTGGCAACAAATATACACAGAACAATACTTTAGTGCATAAGGAGATATACCATAGCTTTGATAAATGTAAATAAATAAATAAATGTGCAAATTAGAAGAAATGTATACAATGGTTAGTGTTCAAAATAGCCACAAAGCCACAAAACCTAGCGGCTAACAAGGATGGAGAAGAAAATGAAGGTTGGCTTCTGAGAAAGCCAAGAAGAACGTTGAAAGGTCATTTATTAATTGTTGCTCTTGGATTTGAACGCTTAACCCATCACCGTAAAAGGAGAACAGATAGAGGGCAGTCCTTTGTGAAGAGGGTGCATGGCTGGCTACCTTATGCTGTGCTTATGCTGTGCTGGTTCTTAAACACTCAGTGGAAGAACTAGCAAAGCCTTCAGCTGTAGAGGAGCAAGCCTTGTAATTTGGAATTAATATGGTTAAGGTTACTTAATGTTGTATTTATTCTGAGGACATCAAGTGAGTATGGAACAATGCTTGCCTGTATATTTTAGCTAGAGTTCTGCATGTACAGATTTACATTAGTTCTCCCAACCTAAGGCACTGAATCAAAGTTCTCCATTAAAATTGCCTTAAAGTGAAATTATATTGTACTATATCACCATTTCAGAATGATTAATGAGGCTTGTGCCTTATCTCTTCACCTTCTAAGGAAGCATGGGACTTCTTTTCTTGTCTTGCTTTCACCCATACTGTTTTGAAATATTTGATTTCCCATCCCTCGTCTAGATATTTCATGGCAAAAGTAAATTATTGCTTGTAATGACTTCACAGTCACTTGGAAAGCGTAGAAATGAATTTTTATTGTCCTTGATAAAAAATAAATTTTAGGCAAGCACTATTTTTTTGTTAGACTTGCAAGGTCATTAGATGAAGACTTTGGAATTTATAGAGCAATAGAATACCTTTCTCTTACTGGATATATAAAATTGATAACGGAAATCTCTCATCTATACTACAAAGCCATAAAGATAGATGGGGACACACAATGAATGTTCAAGCAAACCTAGAGAAATGGTTGATTTGATCAGTTTGTGAGCAAATAATTGCTTAAGTAGAAAAATTGAAAGAAGGAACGTAATGTAAGGGTGATGACATTAATGGGCCAGAAGTAAAGAGCAGTACAAGAACACAGAATGACCCATATGATAACATGGTTAAAAATGGCCAGACCACTCAACTGCAACATATGCTCCAAGTGTCCCAATTTGAGAAGGACAAGCTCTAGAACTTTTCATATGACCCTTTCAGGCCATGCCGTTGCGCCGGCAATCCCCAGAGAAAGGGAAGCCTCGTGGTGCCCTGCACACCCTCCTTCCTCCCCTCATCAGATAGCAGAAAGGGCGGTAACATGCATTGCCCCACTGCCCTTTCTGCCATCACACGGGGATTTGGGGAGGAAAGTGCCTCTTAACCTTCTCTCATCCAGGCTAAACATACCAAGATCCCTAAGCTGCTCCTCATGGGGTGTCATTTCCAGGAGGTCTGGACACTCTCCTCTGGACATGTTCCAGTTTGTCTAAATCCTCCTTGAGTTGTGGTGCCCAGGACGGGATACAGCATTCCAGAACAGAATGGTACTATTACTTGCCCCAGAAAAGACTATATTTATAATGATGCAGCCTATGCATTGGCTTTTGTAGCTGCCATATCACACCCTTGACTCATGTTCACCTTGTAGGCTACTGTGATTCCTAGATCCCTTGTGTATTCTTCCTACTTAATGATTTCTGCCATCTTGCTTGCACTGCCATCTTGGCCAGACATATCACAATTATTATCTGTAAAATGCTGGAAGGCAGCAGGAGTCAAAAGCCTTTCAAGAGTATAAGGAAGCATTGTGGATCACCTCTGCAATCAGGAACATGTTGGAAATTTCAGCTGTGTCAAAAAAACAATCTCTAAAGGTGCTGACCAGTCAGAAGGAGAGAGTCCATCTCTGCTTACTGACCTTCTCATCTTGTCAAGCTCTTAGGAAGAAGGATATAACCAGGCCTGGCAGTGGACTTCTTTACTTCCATAGACTAGAGGTCAGGTTTCTTGTTTTAAGAAATCTTCTTCTTTTTCTTCAGCGTTTCTCCTGTTTGATGGCGGGGCCTGCTTTACTGGTTTGTTGGTGCCATTTCACCCATTTATGCACCTGGTCAGGGTGTATGCCAGCAGTCTTCAGGGTGTATGCCAGCAATCTTGTTGTTCTAAGAAATTTTGGGCATAAATAGTGCCATCTCCATACCCATGGGGCTGATACCTGTGATTTTACTCACCTACACTCGGAAAAGGGTCCTCTCTAGGCACTTTCTAGATCTTCCAGCAAGATTCTACAGTATGCTTCTGTGGAATATTCACAATATAGTTGCACTGGAGGACCTAAAATGCTAGAGAGATGTCCCCAGTAGGCATTTTCTAGGCTACCAGAGCGATTCTAAGGTATGCTTTCATTAAAAGGCATTCATTTCAATAGGGTTTGCTATTATCTGTGGTTTTATGTTTTAACTGTATGTTAAGAACCATATCCCCTGATATTATGTTGTATTGTATTATATTCAGTATTACTTTATAACAGGGATCAGCAAAGTACAACCCTTAGATGTTATTGGGCTGAAACTCCAAGAAGCCTTAGTTAGCTCAGCCAGTGGTGAGCAGAGTGGCACTGTCTACCATTGGTAAATAGATAAAACTGTACATAAGGTAGTGGCATTCCAGCTTAGCTGTAATACCAGGAATGACAGGTTCAGATGTAAGAGCATATCAATGCTTCACCCATTATTTACACTGATATATTGATCATTTACCTTTGACATGTTGATTCTTCATGATGGTAGAAATATGCTCCCTTTTTTGCTTTGCCTGATTGTCATACATTACTGTGTTCAAAATGTGTCTCTATTACTACAAAGTTTTCCTGCAGGATCTCTGAAATTAGATTGAGGAGCTGACTGCCTTTGGTAGCCATTTCCATGGAAGACATTATGATGATTTATATTTATATCATTTCTACACTAAGGGGGTCTTTGGTTTGCAAACTATCTATTTTCATAGCAGATTACTGTTTTATGAGACTCTTTATCCATGAAGAGCTTTCTGTTAGAAATGATAAATGACCTTTCTTTCACATAGCTTGATGGATAAAACACAAACTCTAATAGATATCTCACATATAAGGGGAAACCATGTAACCAAAGTACCTATTTTCTTTATGGCCTCCATTAAATATTCATGCAAGTAAAATACACTGTACCACATTCCCTCACAGAGAAATATGGGAAAGATACTGGAATTCATAGAAACACTAGTACTTCTATTTTGCACAAATGGGGATGATTCAATTTTTCTTGTGCAAATATTTCCTCTATTTCACGCCCTTTCCTTTTCCTGCACATCTCACAAGATTCTCTATTATAGTAGGCTGGTTGTTTGGAAACCTCGGCAACATGGGTCTATCCTAGGCATGGGGAAGCTTTGGCCCTCCAGATATTTTGGACTTCAACTCCCACAATTCCTAACAGCTCGCAATCTGTTAGCTTGAAGTTTGCCCATGCCTGGTCTATCCAGATGTAGAGCAGATAAACTAAGCATAAGACTTTTAAACAGAGAAAGATGGTTGGTAGATGCAAATTAGTAAAGAATAAGTAATTAAATCTCTCAAGTATTGAAAATTGTTCGGAAAAGAGGAGATTATAGCCAGTTAACTGATGAAGAGTGCTGATGTAAGGGAGCTGATGCTGACATCGGTTAAATCACAGTTCAGAGTGGCCATGCATAACATGAAGCAGCTAAACTAAATGGTTGTGATATTTATTGGATTGGTTCAAGGTGGCAGTCCATATCTTAAACAATTTCATAATAATGATTTATTGGAAAACATAAATACTTGTGAAATTCTATGGTAAAAGGGGGTTGAACTAATTAAAATCTGTTGCCTTGTTCAGTAAAGATGTCTTTGATTTGGATTAAAAAGAATGAATGCCCATTGCATTTTGCTATAGTAGTTTGATGATGGGCCCTAATTCAATTGCAAACCACTTGCTTTGTGTACAGAAGGCATATATTCTTCAGGTATGGCCAGCTTCCTACCCTCCTGATTCCTGTGCATAGGTTCTTCCATGGAAGAAATATATAATTGGCACAGCACTGTTCTGTCAAAACTGATGTCCACTTACATGATATGTTTTCTAACATTTGATGGATGTTTGGGGTATATTACAAGGTAAACGAAGAAGAACACTTGTAATGAGAAGGTTTCCTTTTGATACAAAGATACCTCACAGGAATTTCCCTTCCCCCTAAACTCACTTTTCTGTGCTTTTATCTTCAAAGAACACATATCCCCTCCCAATATGTTGTATTTGAAAAGATAGGTAGCAGTGTGCTTCTGATTTGATCTACTGTCTACAATATCCTACTCCATGTGATCCTCTTTGAAGTTTGCTATAGGTTTCAAAGCCTCTGGCACTTTCATTCTCAGAGATGACAACAATCTACATTGCTGCCTAACGCTGAAGAACACCAATACATCTCAGTATATATACAGAAAAGTAAGCTGTTGTACTTCTCCCCTCTCTCCTGCTCCCATCAGTTATAAAAATAAACTTTGAAGACAAACAATCTGTTTCCTTCACTGAAATCTTGAAAGCCCCAAATAGCTACATATATGTGAATAGACAGACACACTCACATACTCCATGAGTGTGAAAATATTCCTTTGAATGAAAGCAAGGCACATTCAGACAAAATAGATACATTGTGTGTTGCCTTATTAAAGCACAGCCTAGCCCCCATAGGGCTCTCTTATTATTATTTTTTTATTATTATTAATCTTTATTTGTACCCCGCTAGCATCTCCCGAAAGGACTCGATGCGGCTTACAAAGGCCAAGGCCTCAACACACAATATAACAATACAAAACAAAAGGCAAATTAAAAACAATTAAAACAGTATAAACAACAAGCAATAAACAATACGCTAAAACACAATAAAACTGGGCCGGGCCAGAGTAATGGGTACAAGATTAAAAGTGCTGATGTGACAGGTGATATATAAGGCTTCTAGGGCAAGTGCAGAGTGCGATATACGATCTAGTTCTAATAAAGTGCTTATGGGACTTGGAGTTGGAGATTTCCTATTAATCTGGGAAGGCACATTGGAACAGCCAGGTCTTCAAATTCTTTCTGAAGACTGCCAATGTAGGGGCCTGTCTGAGATCCTTGGGGAGGGTGTTCCAGAGTCGGGGGGCCACCACAGAGAAGGCCCTGTCTCGTGTCCCCACCAACCGCGCTTGCGACGCAGGTGGGATCACGAGCAGGGCCTCTCTTAACTTCTATCATTAAATGTCCCCCTCCCCGCATGTACATATTTACAAACTGCCAGGAAAATATTAACAAACTCACTGTATTAACACCATAAGTGTGGAGTATCTGTTACTAATCATCATTCAATGAGCCATATAACCAAAGTTCTTACAGGTGAAGCCCTTGCAATTTTTTTCAGCGGCTCTAGAAGTACATTTGTTAAGCAACAAGAACAAAAAAAGATAATAGAAAATGTTCCAGTATTCTTTGTATTTCTGTAAAGTGATTTCTGGCACTTCCTTGGGGTTCCCAATTTTTCTGGATCATTTGGAATATTCAGAGACTGTTCTGGTAACATTGCAAAATCTGGCATGGGTGGGTATCACAACACAGCTGCCATGGTGGGCATGGCCAGTCAACAAATACTCTTCTCAGAGATGACAAACAATAAGTCTGATAGGTAAGTAGGTAAATAATTTGACCAGAATGTTATTATTAGGTGCTAGGCATGTGCGATCCATGAAAAAAAATGATTCAATACTCACTTCAAAAGTAGGGGGTGCTGGTGCTTCATTTCTAAAGTCATTTCCAATTTTTGAACCAAAATTTTTGGAACTTTCCAAAAATTCGGAATATTTATAATTACTTCATTAATGGCATGCGCAATCATGAAAAAAAGCACTGGGGGAAACTTTACAGGACTCTCCCGCCCTCATTTTTTGAGCTATCCTGATCAAATTTGGTACAGTGGCAGAACACATTTAACACTGCTAGCTTGCCAAATTGCAGAATGTTTACCTTATCCTCTGATTTATGGTGAATTTTCATAGCTTATATAAGAAACCATTTTTTAATAATTGCAGAAATCTGTTCCTGCTTTGAAAGTCTTATTTCCTGTTTCATTGGGTTGTCTTTACTTTGAAAGTCCTTGTTCTACTTGGGAAACTTTGGTTTCTTATATAAGCTATGTTCTACTTGGGAGTGGCTCACCTGGGAAGTGCCTGGGTTACTGGGAGAGGAGCGATGGGGATCACAGTACTTCTGAGAAGCAAACACATACACACACACGAACTAGTAAAGGCAGCAAGGCAGGGAGGGACTTGAATTTGTTCGAGCAGCCAGGCAGGGAATGTAACAGGGTGCAACACTCCAGACATGGAGCGGCCCACCTGGGAAGTGCCTGGGTTACTGGGAGAGGAGCGACGGGGATCGCAGTACTTCTGGCAAGCAAACAAACATGCACCAACTGGTAAAGGTAGGGAGGGACTTGAATTTGTCCCAACGGCAGAGAATGTGTAGACTGAGAGTTTGTTAGGCGATCCCTCGTAGTTCGAGGATGATGGTCCTCCATTTCTTGGAAGATGCCTGTGCGTGATTTTTTTTAATGTGTGGAGGTCGGTGCACGGCCGGTCAACACACAGTCTTCACAGAGTGAGGTCCTAGCAGTGGTGTGATTAACACAACGAGAGTGGCTTCTCAGTCTATTGCAGCCGCCTTCCGCCTTCACAGCCGTTGTAACATGTACCATGTTATCCTCCGCCTGCTCCGCCATTGAGGTCTTTGGGTCTTCGGATTGTTTTTGGTCTGGATCCTCCCCTGTGGCCACTCCTGGGAGTGCATGACTCCAGTGGTTGTGCCCTCAGGTTCACTGGAACATGCAAGCCCCCTCACCAGGTCAAGGTGACAATCCATCGAGGGGGAGACTGAGAGTAACCCTAACCCAAACTTGTACCCAACACACACACAAAACAAGGAGGGCACACTTGGCATTTGAGTGCCCCCCCCGGCCCCTGCTATTGAATTAAAAAAATGCTTTCAAGTTTCTCCCTCCCAGTCCCAAAAAACTTTACTTTAGAGAACTTCTACTAATTATTTATTTTAAAGATTTTATAAGAAAATAAAAGGAGCCCTTGCCCTTCCAATTTCTTCAAGCTGCTGCTCCAAACTAGCTGCCGCTCAAGCAATCTCCCTCTCCCAAACAACCCACACCTTTTTTTAAAAAACAACCCTTTTCTTCAGTTAAGTTCTAATTATTTATTTTTTAAATTTTTAAGTAAAAAGAAGAGGAGCCCCTTTCCCCTTCCATGCCTCCCTTTCCAGCTGGACCCAACCACCTGCTCCAATGCCCCAACGCCAAATGCCTCGTGACGCTTCACCACAGGCGCTTTTCAAGGAGGCACGTATGGGACGCGGAGGACGTACAAACCCCACCCCCCTTACATTAACTTGCACTGCAATTGGTTAGGGAGGCAAGGCCATGCTAGGCTGTGCTCCACTCCCAAACAAGTTTGGTTGCATTAAGAAATTTTTTAAAAAATATTCTTATCAAATTTCGAAGCCAGAACGCTTCAAAATCGCTGGTTAGATCCGATGTGATAACCCACGTCAGAACCACATTCGCAAGTCGGATTAAATTTATTTATTTACAACATTTCTACCTCGCCCTTCTCACCCGAGGGGACTCAGGGTGGCTTACAACAACTGGCAAAATTCAATGCCAAACAGATGAATAAAAACAGCAACACATTTAAAACTATTAACAGTAATCCATAAAATACATTAGTCAAGCTTAAAAAATAGTTAATACCATTCTTCCAAGGAACCATTGCACATAAAACTAAGTTCAGACCATGTCAATATATTACTTATTCATTAAATGCTTGTGCACAAAGCCATGTCTTAACGTTCTTCCTGAAGCCCAGAAGAGTTGGGGCCTGCCGGATGTTACTGGGGAGGGTGTTCCACAGCTGAGGAGCCACCACTGAGAAGGCCCTGTTCCTTGTTTCCACCAGCTGCGCCTGTGAGGCAGGTGGGACCGAGAGCAGGGCCTCTCCAGACAATCTTAGTGTTCTTGATGGTTCATAGGAGGTGTTGTAGCTCAGCCATCATGGCCTGTATTCCATCAAGAGAAGGAGTTGGAAACAGATGATGTTGCAGATTTTGCAGACATTTCTGCCCTGGACAGGGGCCCCTTGGTCTTGCAGCTGCCTGATATGGTTGTTCAAGAAGAACAGCTAATTGGTGAACATTACGACATCTCCTCATTGTTGGTGTTGACCTGGGTGAAGATGAGGCTTTTAATCAGAAGGAATTTGTTACAAAAGATAGGAGCAGGAGAGAGGGAGTGAGATGGAGTCGAAGGTTAGCTCTCAAATTGGATAATTGCTAACTTTCCCATGAGAACTTTTGTGGGTTCTATACTCCTTAATTTTGGAATTCTTTAAAAGTGCCCCTCACTGTAGTCTCATTGCAGTGTCAACTTTGCCTTTCCTCAGAAGAGGTTCCAGTTTCCAGCTCCTTGTCTTGTCTCCTGTATTCGTGCCAAGTTTCCAGTTCAAGGTGAGCCGCGCCGTACAGCGACTTCTGAGTAGACCTCTCCTTACAGGTTTTCCTTGTTCCTGAATCGAGATAGAGTCTGCCTTGTTTACCTTGCTTTCTTGCTCCTGCTACAAGACTTTTTGAGTGGATTTGGAGTTTGCAGATTTGCAGTGCTGTGTTCCTGCTATTGTTTCATGGACAAACTTTGATTTCTTGGAAGAAACTATCGAGTTTCATTTGTGGATTACAATATGGACATTTATAAACCCATTCTGAATTACAATTGACTTTATATAAAAAACTATTCCTTACTCTGACTTTCTGCCTTAAATCCGCATAGATATATATTTTTTGCTTCAATAAACAGCTCGTGTGTTATATTGGCTCCTGTTTGGTTTTCGAGTGCTCACGCTGCCTTGGGGTGCAACAAGAGGAGATATGTTCAGACAGGTAAGTTGGACCAGAACCATTTAGGGCTTCACAGGTCAAAAACAGCAATTTGAATTGGGCTAGTTAGCATATCAGCAGCCAGTGGAGCTGGCTTAGCAGAGGGGTGGTACGCTCCCTGTATGCCGCCCCAGTTATTAATCTGGCTGCCACACGTTGTACTAATTGGAGCTTCCGGGCCGTCTTCAAAGGCAGCCCCACGTAGAGTGGGTTGCAGTAATCCAAACGGGATGCAATCAGAGCATGGACCACTGTGGCCAAGTCAGACCTCCCAAGGAATGGGCGCAGCTGGCGCATAAGTCTTAGTTGTACAAATGCTCCCCTGGACACGGCTGAAACCTGGGGCTCCAGGCTCAACAATGAGTCCAGGAGAACACCCAGACTGCGAACCTGCATCTTCAGGGGGAGTGTGACCTCGTCCAACACAGGCTGTAACCCTATTCTCTGTTCAGCCTTGCATCTGACCAGGAGGACCTCTGTCTTGTCTGGATTCAATTTCAATTTCTTCGCCCTCATCCAGCCCGACAAAGCAGCCAGACACTGGTTCAGGACCTGAACAGCCTCCTTAGTGACAGGTGGGAAGGAGTGACAGAACTGGACATCATCTGCGTACAGATGACACCTCACCCCGAAACTCCAGATGATCTCTCCCAGCAGCTTCATGCATATGTTGAACAACATGGGGGACAGTACTGAACCCTGAGGGGCCCCACAAGTCAATGGTTGTGGGGCCAAGCAGGTGTCCCCCAGTGACACCATCTGGGAGCAACCCTCCAGGAAGGACCGGAGCCACTGCAAAACAGTACCTCCGAGACCCATCCCAGCAAGGCGCTCCAGAAGGATACTGTGATCGACGGTATCAAAGGCAGCTGAGAGGTCCAGCAGAACCAGCAGGGACACACTCCCCCTGTCCAGTTCCCTGCATAGATCATCGACTAAGGCAACCAAGGCTCGGTACCATGCCCCGAGCTGAAGCCAGACTATGCCGGATCTAGAAATCCAATTTTAATCCAAAATTATGAGGGAGCCGATGATTTCGCTCAAGCCTATTAGGTGCAGGGGAGATCTTAACAAGATACAAAGCCACTCCTTTGAAGCCAGTACCAATAGAACACCCATTTCACAGAAAGCACCTTTTCTGTCTTTTATATAACTGCCAACAATCTAACTGCCAACCTCCTCCCTCTATCCTTCTGCCCCAGCATAAACACAGAGAAAGTGTACATATATAAAAATCCTGGGAGAGAGCAGGAAACACACAGAGTGTGTTATACTGTTGATTCATCTGCACTGTTTTCCAGCCTTTAACTTATAGCTTTTTTCATCTCTGTGTTGCTTTTCCTGTTTTAAACCAGCAGTTAACCAGCTCAGCTGAGGTGCAGCTCAGCCATCATGTGGTATTCTCTCTCCTTTCAAATCAAGACAAAAGCCTTCTGCTCTCTATCAGAATGGAAATGGATGGCAAAGGTCAAGTGAGTAACAATAAAGAGCAAGCTTTCAGAGCAGACCAGTTCAATGACAATGTAGACTTCTGGTGGGAACTGCAGTGAGGACTAAAGAGGACTACTCCAAGAAGTGGAACAATCCACCATTGTCACAAATGATCAGTTGCCAAGAAAAGGAGATCTCTGCTAAAACAGAGCAGACACGTCTAATTATGCTATGTAACACAGTTTTTGTTCTTGGGTGGTAAATGTCATTTCCTAATTGGTTCTATCATAAAAGCATGGATGTTTTTATTAAACATCCTGCAGCACATTTTGCTGTAATTTTTCAATTAATATCTCATAGAATCTCGACCAATTCAACATAGTTTGTGGCAGCCACAAAAATGAAGTTTCTGGAGTATAACAACTACTTTCAAAGCACGTACCAGACAATTAAACAGGAAATAATACTTTCAAACCAGGAACATAATTTTTTTCAAATTTTGTTACATAGTATTCAGCCTCCATGCTATCTTAACTAATTGGAAGGTGAACTGGCTGCACAGGGAGCAGATCAGATACTATATAGTTGAATCAAACATGAATTTATTAACTGACAAGAATGTTAGACTTTTTCTACGCCTGAGGCCCACTACAACGGCTTTATGAGGAGAGTTAAAGTTTTTGAGAGATACACAGTTCTGGCTGAACTGAGGCCCTTGAATCTTTATTTTTTCTTATTGTCTCTTTCTTGTATGGTGTTCAACTGTTTCTAAGATGTTCTCAAAATTGCACTTTGATTGGATTGAATACAGCTTTGACTGGACTTGAATACAGCTCTGATTAAATGTGCTATTTGTAGACTTTCCAGCCTTCCTCTCTCTTCACCTTCCAGTCACAAAAAGGCTGACTCTTCCAAGAACCAGAAGTGCCTTGCCTGAGGCTCTGTCCCTGAGGGGATTCTTAAAGGGGTAGGGCGATGGAGGCTTCAAATTCAAAGAGGCTGTTTAAACTGACTCCCCAGAAACTGTACATAAAATATTAATCTTGCTAACTCAGTGGTTCTCAATCTCTGGGTCTCCTGATGTTTTGGCCTTCAACTCCCAAAAATCCTAACAGCTGGTAAACTGGCTGTGATTTCTTGAAATTGTAGGCCAAAACACATGAGAACCCAAAAGTTGAGAACCACTGCTCTAACTAAAAAGGGCTTGACGAGGGGTAAACAGTGAGGATCTTCATGGGGCACGACACAGTTTTTTAAAAATAAAACCTGTTGGGCTGATATTGTTTATTTATTGAGCTGGGTCTCCTACACTTATGCTCAGAAATGTATAGGACTTAAATTAGCCAGTAATAATTCACATTTTATTCAAGACATGGGGCAGGCCCATAACATGTTGATGCCTGGTAAAGGCCAAAATATTGCCTGTGTCACAATCCCATGATTATAAACCAACTATTTTTCAGTGTTTGTTTTTATTTTATTGATTTATACTTCACAAGGTAAAGGTAAAGGTTTCCCCTGACGTGTCCGACTCTGGGGGTTGGTGCTCATCTCCATTTCTAAGCTGAAGAGCTGATGTTGTCCATAGACACCTCCAAGGTCATGTGGCCAGCATGGCTGCACGGAGCGCCGTTACCTTCCCGCCAGAGTGGTACCTATTGATCTACTCATATTTGCATGTTTTTGAACTGCTAGGTTGGCAGAAGCTGGAGCCAACAGTGGGCACTCACTCTGTTCCCTGGATTTGAACCTGTGACCTTTCGGTCTATAAGTTCAGCAGCTCAGTGCTTTAACACACTGCGCCACCAGGGGCTTTATACTTCACAGGGTGGTTAAATTTATTTCAGCATTGGCATTAGGAGGCTGCAACTCTGTATATCTCAGCACAGCATACCAATGCCACCTGTATATCTATGCAAGGCTGAGCTATATGTACACCTTGATTTCCCATGCAACCTATGAAGACTCCATCTGTTCCCAACACACACAACCATTCTGTGCTTCATGGAAAGTGAGCAGAATTGCATTTCTGTAGCCAGATGCAAACATTACCCCAGCAGACATCTGCTAGGGTCCTCTGGAGATCTCAGTACTGCTGTAATAATTTCACATCTGGCTAGAGGGACCTATCTAGACACTTCTACAACCCCGTACTCTTCCCATGGGTATGGGATGTGCATGCAAGGGGAGTAGTCTTTGGGCACAATGGTGGGAGGAATGGAATGTCAGTCTCTGCAATACCCACAAAAAAGAACTTATACAGGGTAGGAAAAACTTACACAAAAGTATGCCACTAATTGGATACAACCATGTCAGTGTCCTTTATTACACAGAAAGAGAGCAGAAGAGAAAAGGAATGGCCATGGAGCTCATCCTTCCCAGCATGGCTTCCTCACTCAGCCTGCTGAAAGGCTTGGATCTCTCAATGAGGCCAAATCAGTTTTATTTGTTACAATGTAAACCAAAAAAGGCTAACCAATTTAGACTTTCTTTCTATTTTCTCTTTACAGCTTCACAATGTGCATTGTATCAGTGGTATATCTATGGGGAAGACAAAACTACCCTTTAATTTTTAGACTTCTAGCATTGAAGTAAGTGAAACATTGGAAAAGCACACACATCTGGAATTCTTCTATTGCTGTGTTCACTATTCCTTGGTAACTTTGCCTGTCTCTCATATTTAGATCCCTAAAATAAATTCTCAGCTGAAGTTTTATGCTATAAATATGGGGAATGAAGGACAATTTTAGAAATCTTATTTGGAATGGCAATGTCATTCTTTTGCCCTCAGTCTCTGGAAAGTATGCTCTTTGTATTGTATAGTTAGACACCAGATAAATTAACTATGAAAATCATTCCCCTGTTGAGGGAGTGATTGTTTTGTTGCTTTCGTGAGAAATATATTAACATTCAGCAATGCTCACAGGAACATTTCAGCGAATTGTCATATGTGCCATTTACTAACCATTCACCTGAAGAATGTGGGTCTGATACAGTTCTTCATAGCCATAGGCATGACACGTGTACTTGCCCATGTGAATAGTGGTTACCTTGGTGATGTAGAGAGAATCATCGTCCCCGAAATCCTGCAAAGTAGCAAAAGACAAGTGAGCGAAATAAGAGAAAAAAAGACTTGTCATTTAGCAATTATGTTTTAAATGCTACAAAAGGCTGATAATGCTTTAACTATTTCAGCAGTTGCTTGGCTTTCAGCAGGACTGGAATGTATAATATGGTATTGTTGGTTTCCATTAATCTGTGCAGTCAGTAAGAAACCATTGCACTACTATATAAATGGTAGAAAGGGAAAAAATGGAAAAGCTGTCTCTATATAAAATGACTGAATATTTTGCAAATTAAATTATAAATAAAACAGCTTTAGGGATATTTGTTTTAATCTCTTGAGAATAATAATGAAAGCTCTGTGGCCTTTTTACTAAATGAAGAATTAGTACTGGCTTTCAATTTTCTGAAAAAAATGCTTTTGCCAATGATTTTTTTTTTGTTCTTATGAAAAACCTTTATTCTTCTATGTTATAATCATAGAATATAACAGCTGAAAAAGGAGCTTCAAAGTCATCTAGTCCAACACATTCCCCACTCAGTTCTGGATGTTTACAACTAAAAGCAGTAACTGAAGCTCTCCTGATACTTTATATGGGAGAAGTCTAATGCTGCCCCTTGACATCCTACCCTGTTTCCCTGAAAATAAGACAGGGTCTTATATTAATTTTTACTCCCAAAGATGCACTAGGTCTTATTATCAGGGGATGTCTTATTTTTCCATGAAGAAGAGCTCACATTTATTGTTGAACAACAAAATGAACATTTATTATATACTGTAAAGTAGTTGTCACCACAAACCAGCAAAACCAGACAAACTGTGAATCCTATCAAGAATTTCTTGTTACTACCATTATTTACCTGTACAACAATCTATGGTACCTCTTGCAGTTTAGGTTTCACAAGGTTTCCACGCTGATTTCTCTCTATTCTAGTTTCAACGTAGTCATGAATGATGAATAATATAATATACTATAATAATAATAATAATAATAATAATAATAATAATAATAATAATAATATGATATACAATATATTAATGGGATAATATAATAGGATATAATAATAACAGAATATGATAATCATATGGTATTAATAGGATAATATAATAATGGGATATAATAACAGAATAGCATAATATATAATAATAGGATAGTATAATAGAATAATAGTATAGAATATAATGATAAAAAATATATTAATAGGATAATATAATAAAGGGATATAATAATAATAACAGAATATGCTAATAATATAAGAATAATATGATAGAATAATAATAGAATAATAGTACAGAATATAATGATATAAAATATATTAATAGGATAATATAAAATGGAATATAATAATAACAGAATAATAATATAATGATATAATAATAATATAATAATATAATATAATGATATAAAATGTATTAATAGGATAATATAATAATGGGACATAATAATAATAACAGAATATGATGATAATAATATGGTAATAGAATAATAGTATAAAATAATACGTTTCATGACATAGGATAGGAATAAGAATGGGAGGAGAATCCCAATGCGTCCTGTGCCTTTAAGAAGCAGAAGGAGCAGGATGAGTGGAAAGGGTGTTCAAGCCCTCTTCCTTCCCTCCCACCCTCCCTTGCCCTGGCAACAGGAGCCAATCAGAAGCCTTGGGGGCGAAGGGAGCATGGCCAGGACAGAGCCTTGTCTCCAAAGGAAGAAACGCAGTGAGGGAAGGTTCTTCGAGAGCTGCGGCTGGGGGACAGGCGAGAGGCAAGGCAAGGCCAGCCAGGGAGGCACAGAAAGCAAGCACTTTCTCTCCCTCCCTCCAGTGCGTGAGTGTTGCTTCTACCCTGCAGCCATGGAAGGTCCCATTCTTAGTTGCTAGGTCTTACTTTCAGGGGAGGCCTTATATTTGGCAATCCCCCCAAACCCCTACTAGGTCTTATTTTTTGGGGAGATCTTATTTTAGGGGAAACACTGTAGCTTTTAAGCATCTACCCTCTATGAAGAGTAGTGCAGCCACACCCTTCCTCCCCCCACAAAGCTAGTTCTTTTCTCTAGAGCCAAAGGCACCTTCATAAGAGGTAGCCATGGTGCGTGTGTTAGAGATTTCCCAGGAGAGGGAAAACTTCTGCCTGTTTGCACTGAAAACAAAATGTGAGGGGAATGTTTACTTTGTTTTAAAGGGGAATAATGCTTCTGGAACCTTTCTGGATGGGACATGTTTCCATTTTGGATGTCAACTGGAAGTGGGTGCATGGGTTTCTCTCCTACATATGTCTGTTTGCTATTCCACCCCCAAATTTTAGCAATGTATAGTGGCAGCATCTGTGTAAAATTGGCCACTTGTCCCACTGACACCCCTGTATGATTTGGGTGAAAAGCCTTCTCCATGCAATTTTCACCAATGTAGTCCTAGTCCTTTCTTTTGGAACACCTAAACACAAGACTGTTCAAAATCCAGCATGAAGGTCTTCAGTTATTTGAAAGAAAATAGGTCCCCACTCAAATATTCTGGACTACAGGTTAAATATGCTCAGCCCTCAACCATTCCACGCCAGACATTATCCCCCTATGCTCCTCATCTCTCCACTCAGTGTTTCCTTTCTTTGACTATATCATGAGATCTACCAAGTCTATGCTAGAAAATAGGCATTGGCAATAAATGTTTCATTTGAACTTCTTTTGCTCTACTGACTTTCCTACCTACTTGCCTGCCTGCCTACCTATCCATCATTGCCTCTGCCAGTGGCAACAAAGATATAGCTATCTACTCTACACCTTTCCCTAGAATATTCCAGAACAATTCAATATTAATGATATTCTAGGAAAATAAAATGGCAGTTGCTGGGAGCAGCTGCCAAACTCAGCACTACTTTCTTTTAAAAATATAATTTTATTACATTTCCATTCAATTCCATTACAAAATACAATCTCCAGACAGTGAGGAGCATGCACTCACAAATGACATATGATGAATAGACAGATGGGAAACTGGGAAAGGGGATCCATGCTCACTGTTACATGTTGCATTTCTTTTTGAACAAATAGCAGTGGGACCAAATGTGCTCCATACAGCCCTTTTCATTATTTCTTAAGGAAATGCATATGCCTACCGAAAAGAAAGAGAGATCACATAATGCTCAAAATTTCAGAATTTTTTTTGTCCTTAGATGGTAAAAAGGCTCTACTAAAGTAGTGCAGTAGCTAGAGCTGGAGTCTTCTTGGTGAATTTTGCTGAGATAATCACTCTATTAAACCACCCTGAGAAACATTTGGGAAGTAGAAGTGGGGATAAAAAAAAGAAAGATCTCCCCTTTGGCTGTGCTTACTCTGCAAGCAACTTTCACTGCCGAAGAGTTCTTAACTACAATTTTATGAACTGTCCCCATTGACAGACAAGGCTGGCTTCTTGGATCCCAGACAGTTTGGAAGCCAATTGGACACACTTCTCAGTATACACATGATCCAACTCTTTCTCACCATGATAGTGGTACCTATGCTGATTTTACCAGATAGGACAGATAGCTTGTCCTATCTGTGTTGCCCCGCCCCCTGCCTATTATGCTGATCAAAACCATTTTGACTCAGGTGTGAAATTGCCATATGCCTTGTTCAAATTTCACCTCAGGTACAAACTCATTAAGCATAAATTCTTGTATTATTTACTTGCCATGAGCTCTTTACTTGTAGTAAGCGGTTTATACTATAACAGCAACCTTATAAGGTTGTTATAAAGGACACACAGATAATGTAGATGAAGTGTTTTGTGCGCACAGTACATGTTAAATATGCAAGAAATTACTACTAAAGAATGGATGTGGTTTCTATAAGATGATGAAAAGTTTCATATTTGTTTATTTGAGGGTGATTGACCTTGACCTCCAGGAGTTATAGTTCACCCATATTCAGAGAACACTGAACCCAACAGATTATGGATCTCGACTATACTTGGCACACAGACCCAATATGGCCAACTTTTCACACTGGTGGGGTTTGTGGGTGATTGACTTTGATATCCAGGAGTTATACTTTACCCATATTCAGAGAACACTGAATCCAGCAGATGACGGATGGACCATACTTGGCATACAAATTCAACATAGCCAGTTGTGAGTACTGGTGGATTTTGGGGGTGTTTGACCTTGAACTCTGGGAGTCATAGTTCACCTATATTCCACGAGCCCTCTGAACCCCACCAATGATGGATCTGGACCAAACTTGGCACACAGACCCAACACAATCAACTTTGCGTACTGGTGGGGTTTGGCGGGTGATTGATCTTGGCATCTGGGAGTTATAGTTCACCCGTATTCAGAAAACACAGAACCCAGCAGATGACGAATTTGGACCACACTTGGTACACAGACCTGACATGACCAACTGTGCATATTGGCGGGGTTTGGGAGTGATTGACCTTGGCATCTGGGAGCTATAGTTTGCCCATATTCAGGGAACACTGAATCCAGCAAGTGACAGATCTGGACCAAAATGGGCATACAGACCCAATATGACCAACTGTTAATACTGGTGGAGTTTGGGAAGGACCCACGATTTTGGGAATTATAGTTCACCCACATCCCTATACATTTTAAAATGAGAGCATTCATAAAAAACAAAAACAAAAACAAAGACTGATTTTTTGTTTTAAAAAAAGTGTTACAAATTACCAAACTGATATTATCTAACATCCAAGAACAAACAAAGCCTATTTCAAATAACCTGGGCATCGCCAGGTACTAGCTTTTATAAGCTAGTATAAAAGAAAACTTAAATTGTTAATATTAACATCAGAAATAAAACTCATAAGCCAAAATGGGTATCCATACATTTAAAAGCCAGGTCCTTGAGGCCTGTTCAAGGCCATGTGTGCCTCCTGAGGAGGGCATTACAAAAAGGTGGGGCTATTATACAAAATAAGCTTAAGCGTGCAAATATTTCATAGTAGATACATTTTCTGAAATAAATTGAATTCACTATTAATATTTGTTCATTGATAAATAATCTATAAATGTCCTGAAACAATTCCAATTTGTGGTCCTGTCAATAGTTTACTGTTTTAATGGTTGCCAGCTTCCCGAGAAGCAGCCAGGATCGGCCAGGACTTCTTGGCTCCTTCTCCTCGGGAGGCAATGCCACTCTCCTCCAGGCTGCTTTCCAGAGGCGAGGAAAGCCTGCGCCTTTTCCTTGAGCTGGCAGGAAGGGGAAGGGAAGCTGCAATGTTTTGATTCTCTCTTGAGATCTTGCAAAAGAAGTGAGAGCAGGGTTCTTGCTTGCTCCTCCCTTCCTTTTGCATTCATTCTTCAGCTGGTTGAGCTTCCGCATTGCAATAGCGCAGGTCCCACACTCTTCAGGGTGGCGGCAGGAAAGTGCTGAGGGTAATAACTTTCCAAACTCATTAATCGTTATTAAGAGTTACTAATTTTGAGTGGGGACTATGTTTAAAAGTACTTTTGAAGTGTGGCTTTCAACTGTATATAATAAATATTTTATCCTATACTTTGTTAATTTTTAATTCCAAAACGTAATATACTTTGTGGATAGCCCTCGTACTATTAAGTAGTCAACTGGATCCAGAATAAGCATGTCTGAATTGCTATTTGATGTTTTAAAAGCCAAGTGTTGGTGTGTGTGTGTGTGTGTGTGTGTGTGTGTGTATGTATGTAGGTGTATAATATCACTTAAATGCAATCAAACCATATTTAAAAAAAGATGCATTTAATCACTAAAATACATATTTATTAAGCAATTAATAAACAGAACTCCCAGAAATCCCAGCCAGTTTACCAGCTGTTAGGATTTCTGGGAGTTGAAGGTCAAAACATCTGGGGACCCACAGGTTGAGAACCACTGCTCTAGGGTGAGACCATGCAATGTTAAAGTCTTAATTTTGAGTATCCAGCCATTCTCCTTTACACTCAAGTGTTCCTTGATACATGGAATTCAAATTGAATCATCTGTATCAAATCAAATATATAGAATAGCAAGATCTTGAGTCAAACCACACTCTTCTTGGAATAACAATAGAAAGCAGCTTTGATTGAAGTACTGGTGTTTTCAGTTTTTTTGTGCTTTGATGCATTGTAGCTGAGATTGAATTCAGATCAATAAAAACTAGAAGGGTATTTTTACGGGATGATTTATAAAAGAGCAGAAGAAAAACAAAGTAGTAAAAATCCTCTGTCATTCATGTGTTGCTTCCTAATAGACACCCCTGATTAATGTTATGAACACTTGGTTGGTGCTCTAAATTTGTCTTTTTTGGATGATCTATTTCATTCTGATGCATGGTATGCTAAGACATTTTTGAAAGATGTGAGCTTTTCCTCCTCCTTCTTTTACTATTTCCCCACATAGTATAGAGGAGCTTAACACCATACTTTTATGCAGTACTTATAAAAACAATATTCCTGATTTGAAATGTGACGATTGCCTAAGCCTGCCCTATTCAAAATTTTGTTAGGGAAATTTCCTCCCCTGTGCCATTGTTGCCTAATGCACATCTCTTGGGTTTCAACAAATGAGAGTTATATTGTTTGCAGAAGGAAGTTTTCATTTCTAGGATCGGCTGTCTGTGCAACTTGCTGTAGGGCAGTTTAATGGGGCTAATGGCTTATAGTAAAAGATCTCCAGTTGAATGTAGTGGCTGGCTATGTATAATGTATAAGCAATGGTGGGTGGGGTGGGCTAGTCCTAGTTTCTACTCACATGCATCAGGCTTCAGGAAAGAAACTTGGATCCAAATTCTCCCAATTAGAAATCCAGACAGTCCTGTGTAAATTGAAGCGATCTCAAAAGCCTACTCATTTTCTTTCGGAAAGAAATTCATACCATCTTTTAACCAGCTATGATTTTTCTTCAAAATCTTCCTAGTTCTCTTGGAATTCCCCCAACCTTAAGTATTTTTAAGAACATAAGAAGAACTCCACTGAATGTTACAAGTCTACCCTGCCCAATATTCTCTTCAATACAACATCCAATAAGAATAGGGAAAGTATGTGCAGTTGTCAGTTTTCTGTATCAAAAATTGACTTACTGCCACTTAGGATACATGGTTGGAAAGAATAACAGATTGGCAGAGAATTCCATGTAGTTCTCATCTGGTATTCAAACATCCTGAAACTTTCAAGAAATTATTCTGCATAGAAATATATGTAGATTTTTCTTCGCATGAACATTATGGGTTTTGTGCAAAAAACCAACTTTTTTTCCACTGGAAAAATGCATCTGTACAAATAGCCAGTGCAAAAGTTCTGTTTTTGGATGTGTGCAATGATATCTGGAAACACATTACAAAATCTAGGATTTTAATGCAAAATACAAATATAATATCTGGAATTATTTAGGGATATGAAAATACTGAATAAGAACTATGCAGAAATATTCAGTCAGAATTGTTCTTCAGGAGATGTATGTCTCCTATATCTGCTGTAGCTATGTCTCATAGCAATGCCCTCCAACACCCACCATTTAAGCGATATAGACCCCCAACATGGCAATTTCTGTGTCAGGGAAAGTGTGTGTGCAGGATCAATAAGGACATTCTGGCTTTATTTCTGTATCTGGATGCACTGCAAGAGGCATCTGCAGAAACCTCCAAGAGATCCTTGGAAGGTCTATGCTGATGACATTCTTACAGCACAAGGAAATTTCTAGCTGTGTGTCTGTTGATCTCCCCCCCCCCCCCCCGGCTTCCAATAACATGGAAATTGCCGTGTTGTGGAGGGTGTCACTTAAAAAGATGGGGTTGGGAAGGAATTTTATCATTGCAATGAGCAAAAAAAGTGGGTTGCAATAGCTAAGTTGGTCTCCTGCAAATATAACTCAATAATGGCATGTCAGCCTACATTTTCTCCCACAATGGGGAGAAAACTGGAAACAATTGAACATTTGCATCCTTAGTGGCTAATCAGTTGTTCTATAGGGATCCCATAAGCATGACACCATTGCAATAATCCGGAACGGCTTACTTAGGAATTAATACACCAATCTTGGCTTGATTTCCTTTTTAAAGGGTGTTTTCAAATCCTGATAAAACAGAAAAATACTTCTTAATCTTCCAAGAAGAAAACTGTTGTGAATGAGTCTTCTGAGGCTGTGAGTGATAATGGAGGGATCAGGAGAGGAAGGAAGAACCCTCGTGAGGAGGGCTTGCTGGAAGATTTATATAGGAAGACAATCAGGGAGATTGATGAGGAGTCTTCTGAGGAAGATTCATGTGGGGACTTGGGAGGGGATCTTGAGCTGGAAATGGATGCTGAGGAACCAGTGGTGTTGGAGGAAGTTGGCATAGATTGGGCACGGGCTCTGGAGGATCTTGGGGAGGAATCTGGGTCCATGGATGCTGTAAATGCTGGAGAGACTTGGGTATCTTCAGAAGCAGATCCCACATGGTCTGCCTGGAGGAATGAGGGTAGTTCCACAGGTGTGGATAGAGTTGGGTGTGGGCAGGATGATCTTGACTCTGATGAGGAGTTTGGGATGCCTGATCCAAGGGCATTGGCTGTTTGGAGCTCAGATTCTGATGAGGAGTTTGGGACACCTGATCCAAGGGCGTTAGAGGTTTGGACACCCAAGGAAACCTAAATAAATTGGCGATGTTGGGTCACTATGCTTTGCGTGTGGCAAGGTGTTGCTGGGTGCCATTGGGTTTCCTGTACATGATTCTGAAGACTGGCTTGGGACTTTGCAACAGATGTAAGTTTGATCCGGGTTATTCTGCAACGGAGGGCTGGAATTGTGTGGGTTTCCCTGGACTGCACTGTTATTACTATTTTGCATTAGCTGCTGTTCGCCTCCGTTGTCTTGGCTCTTTGTGCCATTCCATGACGTGGACCTTCTTGTGATGACTTCACCCCTTGGACCTTGGACTGGAACTCAACTTGGCTTATCTCTTCATTCCCAAATTCAGCTTGGCGTCGTTCCTGTCTTTGTGGCTGTCTACTGTTGCTGACTACTGGCTTTGTTTCTGACCCTGAAGCATTCTCCTTATCCCGACTTCGGACCGGCTTGACTACGTTACAGCATTCTGCTCCTTTAACTCCTGGCTCGGCGTTTGTCTCTGCAGCGGTTTGCTGCCAACTCTTCAGCGTCTTCCAGGTTCGCTTGTTTTTGCTGCTCACAGCAAAGAGCTTTTTAGCCTGGTTTGGGTTCTTGTTTCAGTTTAGAATTGCTGTTGTACTTCTGGGTTTTGGGAAAGTTTTTGGGGCTTCATAACTGTTTGCCTTTGTTTGTTTTGCCATTTTAAGCCCGTTTTTAGCTTTTGGGCTGAATTCAAGTATTCTATGTTAAATCCGGATTATATCTCTGGTTAATCCGGATTATATGCCAATTAATGCTTTTGGCGTTTTTCCTGCTTTGACTGCCTAATAACACTGGAGATTAAGTGTTTCATGTCTCTGTTAATTTACTGAACTATTTTTGGACTATTACTTTAATAAACTATATTTTGGCTCTCAATTGGCGTCTGACCTTTGACAAAAACACTTGAAATATTTAGGTATGTGTTCCGTAAAGATAAATGAGATAAAATGTTTCCTTTACAGCAAACAAATATTACTTTAACATATCAATTAGAACAATGAAGAGATTGCCTATGCATGTATAATACACTAAAATTTCATGAATTAAAAAAAATCAGTGCAAAGTGTTGGACCAATCAATAAAGCCAATAATAACTCCCCATAATCCTGATAGACAAAGGTCTTATATTTGTTAATAAGAGTGCATCTATTCTGTAGAATCATTACAGTTTAACATTGCTTTAACTGCCATAGGTCAATGTTATGGAAACATGGGAATGGTGGTTTGTTCAAGTATCAACACTATATGGTAGAGAAGGCTAAAGCCCTTATCAAACCACAACTCTCATGATTCCATAGCACTGAGCCATGGCAGTTAAAGTGGTGTCAAACTGCATTAAGATTCCTTTAACATTTCTACAGGTTTCTTAAAGCTCCTATAAAACTCTTTTAAAATATTGGAATATCAGGACTTTCTCAGCAAATTAAGAGGGCTAATTCACTTATCTGGCAGTGGTGTTATCTGTACACTGTGGAGACAGAAGTGACACATACATTTGTTTCTTCCAGAGTGAGACCCAGGTCGCCTGACAAAAAAAATCAATTAAAAACCTGGCAATATATTTTAAAAACAATTAAAATACCACATTAAAAAGTATATGACTATTTTAAAGCAGACATAAAAGTTTAAAAAAAAAATAAAGTTCCTACCCAATGTCCTCCCTGACATATTTTTTTTATATATATAATGTTTATTTATTTTCATTCATTCAAATATACATACATTGCGAGTGTTTGTTGCATACAGTGCAATACTTTCATCTATTAGTCTTTCATAATCATTTCTCAGACAATATATTTACAATAAGGGGTCACAGGCTTCTATTTGTATAGTATATATAGTGATATTATAAGTTCCAAATTTATATCCGTTTCCTCCTTGCCTTCAGTCTATTAGCTTCCTCTATGTATATTTTTAGATTAATTTTACATTGAAATGTTGGATCATTGGTTGCCATTCCTTAACAAAGTTCTCTAAAGGTTCTCCTCTTAAGTGCATTGTTATTTTGTCCATCATCAGCAACTCTATAGTATATTGTTCCAGTTCTGCTAAGGGAGGTACCTTAGGGGTTTTCCAGTATCTAGCGTATACTATCCGAGCTGCCACTGTCACGTAAAACAAAATTCTTCCATATTTCCTTTCCAATTCTTCTCCGGGCATGTTCAAAAGGTACATTTGTGGTGTCATTTTAAAATTTGTAT
Organism: Anolis carolinensis; assembly: GCF_035594765.1. NCBI lineage: Eukaryota > Metazoa > Chordata > Lepidosauria > Squamata > Anolidae > Anolis > Anolis carolinensis. The sequence goes on along the minus strand of NC_085842.1, from coordinate 107,375,539 downwards.
TTAATACCTTTTCTAGATGTGCATGAATCTGTTTCCAATAGCTGTTTACTTTGTTGCATGACCACCACAGGTGGTAAAATGTGCCTTTTTCTTTCCCACATTTCCAGCATTTATCGGTGCAGTTGTACATCTTCGCTAATCTCTCTGGAGGGAGATACCACCGCAAGTGCATTTTGTAAATGTTTTCTTTTAGGTTTTGACATGCCGTGTATTTCATTCTTCTATTCCATGTTTTTTCCCATTGGACCATTTTTATCTCTTGGCCGATGTTTTGAGCCCATCTAACCATCGAGTCCTTTACTACTTCCTCTTCTGTGTGCCAAGTCAGTAGGTTTTTGTATATATAAGATATAAGTCCTTTTGGTTTTTGGAACATCGCCACATCAAACCATGTTTTTGCTGTCTGGAAACCTGAGGTTTTGAGTTGTTCTTTAAATTTCTCACGCAGTTGTCTATATAAAAGCCAGTTACATTTAAGGCCTGATTGGTTCAGTTCTTCTAGGGATTTCATTTCTGAGTTTTCCAAATTAATATGGACCAATTCCCTGTAGGTTAACCATTTCCCTTGTAAGATGTTCTCCCTTTTGTAGTATGCCTCATGTGGGGACATCCACTCTGGTGTCTTTGTATATATTCTTTTTTTGTATCTGTTCCAGGTGTTTAGAATTGGTCTTCGTATGTAATGATCATTAAATATGCCTGTTGGTTTGGCCTTTTGTATATCTAAATATGCATGCCATCCAAAAGGGAGATTTATACCTTCTAAATCTAATAGCTCATTGTCTTCTAGGGTCACCCATTCTTTAATCCAGTCCAGACAGCATGCATGAAAGTAGAGTTGTAAATTTGGAAGGGATAAGCCGCCTCTTGTTTTATCATCATTAAGTATTTTCATTTTTACTCTTGGTTTTTTCCCAGCCCAAATAAATTTTGAGATGTCTTTTTGCCAAATTTTGAAGATTTTTTCGTTGTTAATAATTGGTATGTTTTGAAACAAAAATAACATTTTTGGCAGTGTTGTCATTTTGATAGATGATATCCTCCCTAATAGGGAGAGCCCTCGTTAGTCCCATTCCGTTAGTTCTTTCTTTATCTCTCTCCACACCTTTTCATAATTATTTTTGAATAGTTCTGAATTTTTCTTGATGTATATTCCTAAGTATTTGGCTTTCTGTACAATATTATATTCTGTGTTTTCTTTTAGTTCTTGTTTTTCCGATTCTGTGAGGTTCTTTGTTAAAAATTGACTTTTCTCTTTGTTTACTTTTAACCCAGCTAATTCTGAGAAGTTTGTTAGGGTATTAATTAATTTTTCCTTTGAGTCATTGGGGTTTTCCAGAGTCAGAACAATATCATCGGCGAAGGCGCGAATCTTATATTCTTTTCCTGCTGCCCGAACACCTTTTATCTCCTTGTTTTCATTTATTTGTTTTATTAGCATCTCTATGCATATAATAAACAGGAGTGGCGATAGTGGACAACCTTGCCTGGTGCCACGTCTTATTCTGATTCTTTGTGTTTTCTCCCCATTGATTATTAACTGCGCATATTGATCTTTGTATATAGTTCTTATTGTTTTTATATATTGGTCTCCCATATCATGTGCTTGCAGAGCTTCCATCATAAAATCCCAGCTTAAGCTGTCGAATGCTTTTTCTATGTCTAAAAAGAGTATCGCTAATTTCCTGCTGGGATGTTTATCAAATAATTCAATTATATCGATGAGGCATCTTGTATTCTGTTTGATTTGTCTATTCGGCAAAAAGCCGGCTTGGTCTTTTGAGATTATTCTTTTTAGGATATTTTTCAATCTGTTTGCCAGGATAGACATAAAGAGTTTGTAGTCTGCATTCAGAAGTGATATAGGTCTGTAATTCTTTGGTTGTAGAGGGTCTCTATCTTCCTTCGGTATTAATGTTATGTATTCATCTTTCCATGATTCGGGTATTTTCCCTTCTTTTAGCGAATTCATAATAGCTTGTAGCGGTTTAGTTAAGTTCTCCTGAAATACTTTATAATATTTTGCTGTGAGGCCATCGGGTCCCGGAGCTTTGTTTATTTTGGCAGATTGTATTGCCTCTTCTATTTCCTCGATGCTGATTGCTCGGTTTAAACTTCTTCTATCTTCTTCTGTGAATCTATTTATCTTTAATCCATCTAGATATTTTTGGATTTCTTCCTTGTTAGTTGTTTGGTTTTGGTATAAATTTGTGTAGTATTGTTCAAATATTTTCTTGATTTTAGTAGTTTCATGGTGTATATGATTACCGTCTGTTATTTTTGTGATGGGTGTATAGCATTGTTGCTTTCTTAACCGTAATGCTAGCCACTTTCCGGCTTTATTCGCCCATTCAAAATTTTTCTGTTTCCATCTCGTTAGTTTCTTTGCTATCTCCTCTGATAAAATCAAATCTAGCTGTTTTTGTAGAAACTTTATTTCTTCCATTGTTTTTTTGTTGGATGGGTTTTTGTGAAGTTCTCTTTCCTTTTCTTTAATTGCTTCATTTATTTTATCCAATTTTTCCCTTTTTATTTTGTTTCTAATTGCATTTTGTTGTATAAAGAACCCTCTTATGACAGCTTTGCTTGCATCCCAGACAGTCTCCATTTTTACTTCTCCTGGTTTATTTTCAGCAAAGTAAAGTGTTAAAATGTCTTTTGCTTTCTTGACTATTTCTGGGTCTTGTAACATGTTTTCATTAAGTTTCCAGGAAAAGTCAGTTCTCTTTTTTTTAAAAAAACTAGCAAAATCGCATTATGGTCGGAGAGGGTTCTTGGCAAGATTTCCATTTTCTTTATCTGTGGGATAAGGGTTTTTGATGTTAGAAACATATCTATTCTTGACAGGGATGAGTGTGCTTCTGAGTAAAATGTGAATCCCTTCTGATTCCCATATAAGTGTCTCCAGACATCGACCACTCCTGTTGTTTTCATTAAAGTATTAAAGGCTATGGGCAATTTCCCTTGATCTTGTTTGATCTTCCTTCCAGATTGTCTGTCTATTTGTGGGTTCAGGACTCCATTCCAATCTCCCAATAAGATAATTTCTTCATAGTCCATGTCTAATATTGATTTTTCCAATCTCTTATAGAATTTTTCTTTGGCTTTGTGTGGTCCATACACTCCAACCAGTAAGATTTTTTGATTTTGCCAGGTGATTTCTACTGCCAATTGGTGTCCAGATTCGTCTTTAAAGATTTCTTGTGCTGGTATATTATCTCTTATGTAGATTGTTACACCTCTTTTCTTTTCATCTGCTAGCGAGTAAAAATGTTTACCTAGTCTTTTATTCTGCATCAGATAATTTTTCCCTTTCTTGACTCTCACTTCTTCAAGGCAGATGATATCAAGTTTTTGCTTGCTTAAGAAGTGGTATATTTTCCTCTTTTTTTCTGGTGTAGACATACCTTTTATATTCCAAGATAATATTTTTAAGTCTGCCATGATTGTTTTATTCAGATATATTCAGAGTCGCCATATTTGCTGTTGCTAATGTAAAATCCTGTCTCTCTTTATGCTGCATGTGCATAGGTCGGCTTTCATTCATTTTCTCATTTTCTTCTCTTGGTGTCATTTTCTGGCGTTGTATTTCTACAGGTGTCATTCTCTTCTGTCCTCCCACTGCTCCTTCTAGATCTTCTGGTATTTCCCCTTCCGGTGGTGGGTCTCCTTTTTGAGTGTCTTCTTTTCCAAGTTTCCTCATAAATTCCTTTGCCTCGTCTACTGAGTTAATTACAAACCATTTAGTCTGGTATCAAAAGCTTAATCCTTGAAGCCTGGCCCATCTGTATTGAATAGCTTGTTCTCTTAGAAAAGAAGTTAAGAAATTGTACTCTCTTCTCTTTTGCAGGATTCTTATAGGTATATCTCTGTATATTGTTACCCTCTGTCCATTAATTGTTATTTCATTCCTTGCACTATAATGTAATATGGCCTCTTTTGTTGATTTCTTCACACAGGTTATTACAATGTCCCTTGGTAAAGTAGATTTCCTGTTCTTTATGGAACCTACGCGACTTATCTTGTCTATTTCCCAGTCCATTTTCTGTTCTTCTATATTTAGGATTTTTGCAAATATTGGGATGAAAGTTTGCCTTAGCTTTTCTTCACGTTCCTCTCTCAAGCCTCTTATTTTTAGTGAGTTCTCCCTCATTTTCATTTCTAAAAGAGCTCTTTCGTCCATCTCCTTTTCTCTTTCCCAATGTAGATTTCCTTGTAGTTCTACAAAATCTGTTTCCAACTGACCTACTTTAGTTATAGCGCTCCTTGCTTCTTCTTGGAGTGTTTTAATCGAATCTTTAAGATCCTTCATCTCTTTTTTATAATCTGCCCTCATTTCTGCATGGAGATCTTGCATATCCCTCTTAAGTTCTGATTTCATCTCTCGTTGTTCTAACCTCAACTTCCTTATTTCTTCCAAAAGCACATTTTGTTCTTGTTTTGGGGTGACACTTAAAGTTGTTTGTCTTAATTCTGGTGTGGAAGTCCTTGGCTCTTTATTTTGTTTAGTCAGCTGTTGGGCAGCCATTCTAGTTTTCTGTCTTGTGTCCATTCACTTAATCCTCTGCCTTAAAGAGTTATGCCCTAGGGCAAATAGATTTGGTTAGCTTTACCTGTATAGCTTTCCCTTTTTTGATTCCCTTTCCTTTTCCCTTCTTTCCCTTTCCCTTCTCCTTCTTTTCCACTCACTTCACCTATCTCTTCTTAGTCCAGTCCGTGTTTTCCACTTCTCTTTCTCTTTCTCTCACTGCACCTCTTGTCTCTCCGTTATCTCTGCTCTCAATTCTTTCTCTTCTACAAATCAATTTCCTTTTCACCTCTTCCTTATCCTTCTCTTTATCCCTCTAACTCTCTCTAACTTCTGTCTCCTCTCTCTCTGTTTCTACTCTCTTTCTCTTTATTTGTAGGGTCTCAAATTGAGTTACAGGTTGCACTTTCACCCTCCAGTCCAGTCCAGGTTTTTAAAAGTCTAATCCGTGTTTTCCATTTTTCTTTCGCACCCCACTTCTACCCACTTCTACCCCCCTCTTTCTTCTCTATTCCTCTCTGTTTCTCCTCTCCTGCTTCCCCGCGCACCGTCTGTGCACCGAAGATCCCCTTCTGCTCTCCTCCTGTCTCCTGTCCCCGCGTACCGCTAAGCAAGCCGAGTCTCCTGTTGTCTGCGGCTTGCCACACCTCTCCCTGCTGTTGCACACCACCGCACACTGGCAATGTGTGCCGAGACTCTCCCCGTCGTTGCTCGTCACTGCCTCCGCACACCGGCAATGTGTGCCGAGATTCTCCCTGCTGTCGCACACCGCCGCACACCGACAATGTGTGCCGAGTCCCCAGAAGTCTCCCCTCCTCCTCCTCCTTTGGCCTCCTTGATGTGTCACCGTGCACCGAAAATGTGCACCGAAGGTAGCCAGGGCTTTTGCACTGCTCTTTTTCTCTCCTTTGTTTCTTGCCTGCTCAGCCTCCCTGCAGGTCTCTTTAGCAAATCTTTTCCAAGCCTCTGATCTTTAGTTATCTCTTAAGTTTCTCTGGGGGTGCTGATGCCCCCTCACTCAAGTAATAGAATACAGCAATCAGGGCTCTAAATCAGCAATTTGATGGAATAAAGTCTTATTTCTTGCTAATCTTAAATCGTGTATTATGGCTTTCACTCCTCTCCATTTAGTTTCACTCTTGGAGGTAGACTGTCGCCATATTAAACTTTCTCAAGTTCTTTCAGTTCAGATCTTCCTGTGATCCAGTGTAATCTTCACAGACGGATAGCTTTCTAATTGTATTTTTCCTCTATTTTGTGATTTCAGCTTTCAATTATTTCATATATGCTAGTATTCCCTTAGTAGTAAATATATTCTGGCAGATAATTTTAGATCTTTTGGATCTTCCCTCTCTGCCCCTCTATAGGTATTCTGCAGAGGTTCTGTTAGTATTCTGCCTAATAAACTTCAGATATTCTAATTTTATATGGGTCAATGTCTCACCCAGCTGTTGATAAATCTTTTTTGCAACAAACCAGAATCTAATTTAGTCCTTTAAAACTCCACGGCAAAGAAAGTGCTGGGGTTTAGCCAGCTGCATAACAAGGCTGATGGCTGCCGCCTGACTCTCCTTCCCCCACGGTTGGTAAAAGTTGGAATTTCTCACCACCGAAGGAGAGACAAGAGTCTATAAGGCCCCAAATTCGAACCTCCTTTTCCCAGGAGATTTTTGGAAATCCTCCAAACCTTGGAAGTCTCCTCAAACCTTGATTGCGATGAAATCTCTCCGGAGCCCCAGAAAGTTTCACCTTCTCTCTGCCATTGCGGAACCGGAAGTCCTCCCTGACATATTAAAAGCCTGCTTAAATAGTAATGCAGTAAAAAGAAGACATAAAAAGGACCAGCCTAGTCTTCTGTGGAAGGGTGTTCCCGCGGATGGAAGCAGTCACTGAAACTATTCTGTCTTGTGTCATCACCAAACAAGCATGTGACCTTGGCAGAACTGAAAGGAAGTCTTCCCCAGGGGCTCTTGGAATTCTGGCAGGTTTGTACAGGGACATACAGTCTTTCAGACAGCTTGGACTTAAGCCATATAGGGCTGTATAGATCTAATGGAGCTAGGGCATTAGTTTCAACTGTGCAACAAATTCTTAGCTACTGCCAAAACCTGGGTATTCAGGCTCAGAATTGAGTCCAGGAGAATATTCAAGCTGCTGCAACACATCAATCACAGGTATTGTCCCTATTTCTTGATCTGCCTTCTAACTGACCAGGAACACTTCTACCTTTTCTGGTTTAGGTTTGAGTTTCTTTGCCCTCATGCAGTTCATTAAGGACAGTGGGCAATGGTCAATACTAAGGCAGCTTCCTTGAAATCAGATTGAAAGGAGAGCTAGAGGTGGGTGCAGTCAGCATATTGTTGACATTAAGCCCAATAACTTTGTTCGAACCCTCCCACAGGTCTTGGACATGGGAAGAGGATGCTGTGGATACCTAATAGCAATCTAAGGGCCAGTTCATAGGACTACACCTCAAATAGGGCTTCTAGTTCCTGACACAAGATAAAACATTTAACTTGATTTTATCCTACACGAGCAGATGTTGGGAGATGCTCTGTAGCTAGACAGGCTCCATACTTTGAGGTTGGTGTGTACAGCTAGGCTAGTTCAAATCTGGAACCCATCTCTCTGTTCATCATACCATGGTGCAGGGAAAAGGGGATGACACCTTTCTCATTGTTTGCAGCAGTGACCATGGGACTTTTGAGAGCTCTTGGTCATTGCTGGACTCCTTTCCTGGTGCACAAAAGAGAGTACCTAACTACCATTTCCTGGATGTTTGATGTAGGCTTCATCATACTTTAAGCTGCCTTTTACAATCATTGGCTAATATTCTACTGATTAGTCCTACCTAAAGTAGACCCATTCAATGAATTGTTATATGGTCAGCATATAGGCAGAGATCACTAATTCAATAGCTATGATTCTAGCTAAGACTACCAACAGAATTTAGACGAAGTCTTGAGTAAGTTTCCATAGGTGGAACCCCCCATGGATGCCACTCTCTAGAACACAGGCAATAAAGTCTTATAGCTGGTGAGGGAACAGCTAAAATTGGTAATATAAATCTCATCAAGAATAGCCATAAGTAAGTCATAAGTTTGGATGGATGCATGAATAGATTGAATGGTTGGTGAATGTTGAAAACTAAGTCAACAGGGTAAGATTTCAAGATAAATGAATGCTGTCAGCAAGGGCTAACATTTTGCCCTAGGACAGGATTCAGGCTACTCTCCAACTAAGAATGCTTCCAGAAAGCACTAAAATGTGAGACAATGAAGTGGGTTTTTTAAAATGTGGGACCTCAAAAGGAGTCCTGTCAGTCACGCTACATAGTCCCCCACCGTCCGCACAGCTGTTGTTTTTTTTTTGAAGCGGATTAAGATGGAGAGCAGACGGGGGGAAGTATGTGTTTTCCATAACTACTGGGATAAACAGGCATGGAAATGTGCCTGTTTCTCAGGAAGAATTGTGTTTACAGGGCACCTTTTAAGCACTTGTTTTCCAGTCCTTGACCCGATTCCTCCCGCACTTTGGCACCCCCCCCCCCTTTTAACCGGCTTCCTGTAGAAGAGATCTTAGAATCAGTAAGGACAATTGGGGCTGCTTCAAAATGAAACTGGCCACAACGATTCTGTCATCCAGTGTTTCCTGAGCTTGGGTGCTCTGGGGACATGAATGGCCACCTTCCTTATTCCTGGTGCTTACTCTGAAGTCAGGATGAGCAAGTGCAAGTGTTGGGAAGGGAGGTGGGGAAAAGCAGGGGGATTTCCTTCTCTCCCCTCTCTTCTTTTTCAAGCTGTTGTTGCCCTTACTGGCAACAGAACAAACACAAGGAATAAGGTAAATAAGTACCATGTTGTGGCTAGTGACTGCTGGGACATAAGGGGGCAAATCTAGGATGACCGCCCAGCAGTGCCAAATTATATTTGGTGTGGCTAGACAGTAGGGATGCCCTCTCACTCTGAGGCAGCTGGAGAAGTCCTAGTGAGGACCCCAATTGAGCCTGGATCAACATCTGGCATGCCAGAATGGGCCTGAATTATGGGTCAGTGTAGAAGAGCCCACTGATGTTGATTGTGTGCTCCCTGAATAAGTGTTACCTTATAGGTTTTGTCCTTTTTCATGATGTGGATTTTGTAACATAGCCAGTTGTGCCAGAATCTTTGTTTGGAACATATGTTTTATACCTATCCTTTATATTCTCCCACTTTTTATACTACTTTCCAGCACCTGATAAATATCAGCTGATGTGATGACTCATGGGCCTTGTAGTCCTGTTCCTAGTACTATTGTGGCAGATGAAGATGAAAACATGGGGTTTGCACCGGTTCAACAAGAGCTGGAGTCTCTTCACCTGCCGGATGTTGACGTTTGCCCTCAAGAATTCAGTAAACCAGGCCTTGGGCAGTACTCCCCTCCGTTTCCCAGGAAGGAATCTTATTCTAAAGACAGAGGAGTCCGAGAAGCTAATCGGAGAAGTCTAAGAATCGCTGCCAAACAAACAGGCTGATTAGGCCTGCTTCCCTTGGGAAAATCTAAGGAGTCTTGCATCTGGACAGAGTTGGGTTTCGCTTCTTGTTCTCTAGGGAAAGAGATTGTTGGCGGGAAAACGAGACCCAATATAGGGGTTTGGCGCGAGAGCTTCTTTGCGGAGTCAATTGATCACCTTCAGGAGAGAGATCGTGTGTGGACTTCGTAAACCCAGTTCCTTGCTTCCCGGATCAAGCTTCAAGCCTTGCCCTGCCTTGCGTTTTTACCACGGACCCTGCTTCATGCTTCATGTTTTGCCTTGTCTCCAGTCACGGATCTAGTCAAGAATCAAGTTTATTTCCAGCCTTGTTGTCAAGCTTCATTGGACTCTAAGACTCTGTTATTTCCCCACACTATTGCTTGGCAAGGTGTGTGTTTCGGTCAAGTGGATTAAAACTTTGAACTCTAATATCATTTATTGGACAATACATTTTTGGACTATATTTGACCTCATTTGAAAGGTCTGCTTCTGAACTATATTCTTCACTTGTTTTTATTGCTTTTATATATTTCCTTAATAAAGATATTAGATAGAGACTGGCCTCTGTGTAAGGTTATTGGTGCCCAGCAGCCAGGGACCTGACAGTTTGACTCCGCCAGCCTAAGCACCAAACAACCTAAGGCCAGAATGTCTACAGGAACCGGAGCGGACGCTCAACCACCCAGTTACACCATTTCCCAAGAAGAATTCAATCGAATCCGGGACACACTCCGTACGCAGGAGGGAGAAATACGGGGCTTGAAAGAACGCGGAGCCCGACTCCCTGCCCTAGCGCTACCAACCAAGTTTTCTAGAGAAGCCTCCAAGGTTCATGTCTTCCGTCGCCAGTGTCAGGCATACTTAGAAGCCCGCCAAGCCGAGTTCCCCCAAGAAGATGTCAAGGTGGCGTGGATCTTCAGTCTCCTAGATGGGCCTGCGGCCACTTGGGTGACGGCGTTGTACGATGCGGGTTCCACGCATCTAAACACCGCGCAAAATTTCTTGAACCACGTTAGAAAGACCTGGGGGATCGAGGACGACGAGGAGGCGGCCGGCCATAAACTCCGACGTCTCTTCCCAGGGGACAGGCCGTTGTCCCGGTACATAGCCGAGTTCCGGGTGCTGGCTCAGAACACCAGCTGGAACAATATAGCCCTCAGAGGACAGTTTCGCGAGGGCCTCAACATCGAGATGCAGGAAGAAATCTCTAAGGTGGACCCCCCAGGGACTCTTGAAAGACTCATCAACCCAAAGGGTGCTCACCAATGCGTCGTCTTCATCATGGAAAGAAGTGACAAGTGGAGTGCTGCAGGGCTCCGTCCTGGGCCCGGTTCTGTTCAACATCTTTATTAACGACTTAGACGAAGGGTTAGAAGGCACGATCATCAAGTTTGCAGACGACACAAAACTGGGAGGGATAGCTAACACTCCAGAAGACAGGAGCAGAATTCAAAACGATCTTGACAGACTAGAGAGATGGGCCAAAACTAACAAAATGAAGTTCAACAGGGACAAATGCAAGATACTTCACTTCGGCAGAAAAAATGGAAATCAAAGATACAGAATGGGGGACGCCTGGCTTGACAGCAGTGTGTGCGATAAAGACCTTGGAGTCCTCGTGGACAACAAGTTAAACATGAGCCAACAATGTGATGCGGCTGCTAAAAAAGCCAATGGGATTTTGGCCTGCATCAATAGGGGAATAGCGTCTAGATCCAGGGAAGTTATGCTCCCCCTCTATTCTGCCTTGGTCAGACCACACCTGGAATACTGTGTCCAATTTTGGGCACCACAGTTGAAGGGAGATGTTGACAAGCTGGAAAGCGTCCAGAGGAGGGCGACTAAAATGATTAAGGGTCTGGAGAACAAGCCCTATGAGGAGCTGGGCATGTTTAGCCTGCAGAAGAGAAGGCTGAGAGGAGACATGATAGCTATGTACAAATACGTGAAGGGAAGTCATAGGGAGGAGGGAGCAAGCTTGTTTTCTGCTGCCCTGCAGACTAGGACACGGAACAATGGCTTCAAACTACAGGAAAGGAGATTCCACCTGAACATCAGGAAGAACTTCCTCACTGTGAGAGCTGTTCGACAGTGGAACTCTCTCCCCGGGGCCGTGGTGGAGGCTCCTTCTTTGGAGGCTTTTAAGCAGAGGCTGGATGGCCATCTGTCGGGGGTGCTTTGAATGCGATTTCCTGCTTCTTAGCAGGGGGTTGGACTGGATGGCCCATGTGGTCTCTTCCAACTCTACTATTCTATGATTCTATGATTCTATGATTCATCAACCAGTGTTTACGGGCTGAAGTACTGCTTGCCAACAAAAAACAGTGGCTCCGAGGCCAGAGTGGAAGAGCTGGAGTAAAGCCCCCCACTTCTACCAGCGTTCAGCCCCGTCCAATATGGAGAACCCCACCGCCAGCCCCAAACCCCATGGGAAGCTAGGAGGAGCCGATGCAGTTGGGCAATGTGCGCCCCAGACTAGATGTTGCTGAAAAGGCCCGCCGCCAACGCTTGAATCTGTGTTGGTACTGCGGGAATGGGGGCCACTTCGCCAGAGAATGCCCAGCCAAAAAGAAGCCTGCCGCCCGTCTGGCGGCGGCGTCCTCCGCGGAGGTGGAGGCGGCCGAGGCGGCTGGAGCGAAGCCGGCGGGGGAAGCCAGCGACCGGGCGTAGAGAGGCTCGCCAACCCGGTCAAAAACTCCACTCAAGAGCCGCAAACGGGGGTCCTATTTCTCCTGGTGGTCACGCTGTGGTCAGTGAAAAAGGGACCCGTCATGATCCATGCCATGATAGACTCGGGGGCAACAAACAATTTCATCGATAGAGAGTATGCTGACTCTCTGGGATTACAATATCATTATTTCAAGAATGCCCGGGTGGTGCAGGCCATAGACGGCCGACCCCTGAAGACAGGTCCAGTAAGCCAATGGACTGAGCCTACCAGGATGTGGATAAGGGAACACATGGAAGAAATCTCCTTCTTCGTTACTGAGGTTCCCCACTTCCCTGTGATTTTGGGTATTCCATGGCTGACACTCCACGACCCAAACATCTCCTGGTCCAACAGAGAACTGCAGTTCGCCTCAATATATTGCCAAAACCATTGTCTAGTAGCCAAGGTCTGCCATGCCACAGACGCAGAGCCCATCATCACCTTTCCCAAGAAATATTCGGACTTTTGGGATGTTTTCAATGAAAAGGAAGCCGAGAAACTACCCCCACATAGACCCTATGACTGTGCCATTGACCTGGTGGAGGGGGCCCCAATTCCACGAGGACACCTCTACTCCCTGACTGAACCAGAGCAAGAAGCTCTCAGAGAGTTTATAGAGTCAAACCTCCGCAAGGGGTTCATCAGACCCTCTCAATCCCCAGCTGCTTCCCCAGTGATGTTTGTGAAAAAGAAGTCAGGGGACCTACGCTTGGTTTTGGACTATAGAGCATTGAACAATATCACGAAGCGGAACCGCTACCCCCTGCCTCTGATCTCGGACCTATTAGACCGGCTCCGAGGGGCCAAGGTTTACACCAAGCTGGATCTCCGCGGGGCTTACAATCTAGTTCGCATAAGAGAAGGGGACGAATGGAAAACCGCCTTCCAGACCAAATTCGGATTATTTGAGTCCCTAGTCATGAATTACGGATTATCTGGAGCTCCCGCAACATTCCAGCATTTTGTCAACGATATCTTCCAAGACTATCTAGATCGGTTCTTGATCATATACCTCGACGATTTTTTGGTGTTTTCTAGATCACAATCGGAACACGAGCAACACGTCAGAATGGTGCTACGATTGCGGGATCATGGACTATATGCCAAGTTAGAGAAATGCGCCTTTGATTTGCAAGAGGTAGACTTCCTGGGATACCGCGTCTCGCCACTAGGGCTCTCCATGGACCCGGCAAAAGTTTCAGCAGTATTGGAATGGCGGGCGCCAACCAACAAAAAGGTACAGCGCTTCTTGGGGTTTGCAAACTACTACCGCAAATTCATCCCAGACTTCGCTCGCTGGTCTGACCCAATCATCAGCTGCATCCGAGGGAAACAGCCTTTTCGCTGGACGGAGCAAGCAGAGAAAGGGTTCCACCAGCTAAAGCAGTTATTCACGACCCAGCCAATTCTACAGCACCCTGATCCTAAAACCCCTTTTGTTATGCAGGCTGACGCCTCCGATGTGGCAATTGGGGCTGTACTCATGCAACCAGTGGGAGAACATCTTCATCCTTGTGCCTATTACTCCCGTCAACTAACAGCCCCAGAGAGAAATTACACTATTTGGGAGAAAGAACTTTTGGCCATAAAAGCAGCTTTTGAAAATTGGAGACATTGGTTGGAAGGGGCCAAATTTCCCATTGAAGTTCATACTGATCATCGAAATTTATAGCACCTAAGGACCGCACGAAAGTTAAATCAAAGGCAGCAGCGCTGGGCTTTGTTCTTTGAACGTTTTGACTTCCAGATCCATTATGTGACCCCGGCTCAGACCAAGCAAGCAGATGCTCTATCACGGAAACCAGAGTATGCTGCAGGACGCAGAGAGACCTCAGAATCTCGATTGCTGCAACCCGAAAACTTTGCCACGCTCACAGTGGGAAACACCAAATCCACTTCAATTGAACCAACTCCCTCTAACCCAGAATCCCTTTGCACTCAAGAAATTAGAGCCAGTCAACAGACAGATGCCTGGGCTCAAGAACAGATTCGCCAAGGACTACGCTTCCCATTCTCACTTAAAAACGGGCTACTATGCTAAAGGAATCATGTTTACATTCCTCCAGGTCCTGGCAGAGAAAAAGCACTTCATCTGTGTCATGACAGCAAGCCAGCAGGACATTTTGGGCTATTTAAAACCATGCACTTGATCCTGCGAGATTTCTGGTGGCCCAAGATCCGCAAGGATGTGGAGAAATATGTCAATACCTGTCCTGTATGTCAGCGTTCCAAGACACGAAGGGAGAAGCCGTCAGGGCTACTGCATCCCCTTCCCACTCCTTCTCGCCCATGGGAGATAATTTCCGCGGATTTTATCACTGACTTACCACCCTCCCTTGGATTCACCACGATTCTAGTAGTGGTGGACCTTTTTACCAAGTTGGCCCATTTCATCCCCTGCGATGGCCTCCCCACGGCCAAAGAGACTGCAGATTTATTCCTTCAACATGTTTTCCGACTACATGGATTGCCCAAGAGTTTAGTCACTGACCGTGGATCTCAATTCACCTCTCATTTCTGGAAAGCACTACAAAAACTATTGGGCATAGACTCCCGTTTATCTTCAGCTCACCATCCCCAAACAGATGGACAAACTGAGCGCACCAATGCCACTTTGGAACAATATCTTCGCTGTTATGTAAACTACCAACAGGACAATTGGGCTTCCCTATTACCTCTGTCAGAGTTTGCATACAACAATGGTGTCCAGGCTTCAACTAAAGAAACCCCGTTCTTTGCAAACTACGGTTTCCATCCACGTTTCTTTCCTTCTGTCATTGAAACCTCAGAAGTCCCTGCAGCGGAGGACTGGCTGCAGGAACTCACAGCAGTACAAGAACTCTTGCACCAGCAACTGGATCAAGCCAAGGAGAACTACAAACGCCACGCTGACGGCCACCGCCAGCTGGGCCCTGAGATCAAGGTAGGAGATCAGGTTCTGTTGTCCACTCGCTTTTTGCCCTCCCACCGTCCCTGCCGGAAGTTAGATGCCCGTTTCATTGGTCCCTACCCAGTGGTGGCGCAACTTAACCCCGTGACTTTCAAACTCCAACTTCCGCGCTCCATGCGCATTCATCCGGTGTTCCATCGTTCCCTGCTCCTTCCGGCGGATGGTGTACGCCCCGATTCGAGCCGGCCGCCCCCCGCCCCTGTTTTGGTGGACGGAGAGGAGGAATTCGAGGTTCAGGACATTTTGGATTCTCGCTTCCATCGCCGCCGCCTTCAGTATCTCATTGACTGGGTGGGGTTTGGCCCAGAAGAATGCTCCTGGGAAGATGCTTCCACAGTCCATGCCCCCGACCTAGTCCACCACTTCCATCAAGCCTACCCTTCCAAGCCGCGGCCCCGCGATTCTCGGAGAGGGGCCCTAAATGAGGGGGGCCTTGGGGGCGGGGATAGTGTGATGACTCATGGGCCTTGTAGTCCTGTTCCTAGTACTATTGTGGCAGATGAAGATGAAAACATGGGGTTTTCACCAGTTCAACAAGAGCTGGAGTCTCTTCACCTGCCGGATGTTGACGTTTGCCCTCAAGAATTCAGTAAACCAGGCCTTGGGCAGTACTCCCCTCCGTTTCCCAGGAAGGAATCTTATTCTAAAGACAGAGGAGTCCGAGAAGCTAATCGGAGAAGTCTAAGAATCGCTGCCAAACAAACAGGCTGATTAGGCCTGCTTCCCTTGGGAAAATCTAAGGAGTCTTGCATCTGGACAGAGTTGGGTTTCGCTTCTTGTTCTCTAGGGAAAGAGATTGTTGGCGGGAAAACGAGACCCAATATAGGGGTTTGGCGCGAGAGTTTCTTTGCGGAGTCAATTGATCACCTTCAGGAGAGAGATCGTGTGTGGACTTCATAAACCCAGTTCCTTGCTTCCCGGATCAAGCTTCAAGCCTTGCCCTGCCTTGTGTTTTTACCACGGACCCTGCTTCATGCTTCATGTTTTGCCTTGTCTCCAGTCACGGATCTAGTCAAGAATCAAGTTTATTTCCAGCCTTGTTGTCAAGCTTCATTGGACTCTAAGACTCTGTTATTTCCCCACACTATTGATTGGCAAGGTGTGTGTTTCGGTCAAGTGGATTAAAACTTTGAACTCTAATATCATTTATTGGATAATACATTTTTGGACTATATTTGACCTCATTTGAAAGGTCTGCTTCTGAACTATATTCTTCACTTGTTTTTATTGCTTTTATATATTTCCTTAATAAAGATATTAGATAGAGACTGGCCTCTGTGTAAGGTTATTGGTGCCCAGCAGCCAGGGACCTGACAGCTGAAATTGTGACTTGAGTGCTTTGTGAGGTTTCTCACTTGGTTAAAATCAAGTGTTTTGATTGTCAGTAATTATTAGTAGCTGTCAAAAGGTCAAGATCAATCTTAACTAAAGATATTGATGTAGCTTTTTAGTCCATAATTTATTTGATATGAAGTATCTTACACAGGCAGAGTAGGAGGAGGAGAAGGCTGTCATTTTTGCTGAAATGTAAGATGTGTGTTTCAGTCACAGCACATTTTTTCAGCTTGTCTCTGAAAAGAAGTGTTTGCAAATCTTACAGATTGCAGTATGTGAAATATTTTTTCTATTTTTTAAGAATAAATTGTAATAATATGCTATCATTGTGTAGCTGGCCATTTCTTTTTTTCAGACCAGGAGAAAAAATATAATAGCACTACAAGAAAGAAGACTAATATTCCACAAAGATGGTACCCAATTTTACAAACAGCAACACAAAACCAAACTAAACACGTTTTGCATTATTTCCTAAAAATGCCCAGGCTTCATGAAATCCCTGAATCTTCTGGAAATCCCAGATATCTTTTTCATCTCACAGATTTCATGCGCACCAGTAATAGTGGTGCTTTTAACCAGCCATTCAAATTCTGACTGGAGACAGAGAGAATATTATCTTTATTTTTTAGGACACTAGGACAACTTAGTCATGGACAATGGAAATCCTAGGGCTCTTTTAAAAATTTTTGAGAATAATCCATCACAAAATGGTAACCTGTACTATTTTGAGTCTGGACATAAGCAAGGGCAGGGCATTCATTAATTATCTTCAAGGATGACAACCTTGAAGATAGAAGTGACGATGAAAAAGATTGAGGTATTAATAAAATTGAAAACAAAATCATTTCTGTACTGAAAGATGATGGACTCCAAGTTTAATCTTATGAAAGAAATAGATATTTTGCAAGAGACAACCATTATTTACTTGGGCCTTCTAGTACTAAAGAGCTCTCAGTGCAGCATACAATGCTCGAGAATAGGGTGTGAGTTGTGTATCATGTGGACCTTCTTAGTGTGACCTCAGCTCTTCTTTAGGTCCCTCAATTGGACCAGGTTGAGGGACCTAATTTTCCAAGTGACTCGCAAACAGCAAATTGCCAACCTCTTCAACTCCCAAATCCCACTGCAAACAAAAGATTACTCCAAAAATCCAGAATCAAAACTGGAAATCAGTTCTACTTTTGATTTATGGCCGACAATGGCAAGAGCCAATACTTTTCAATCTGTAAACTGGCTTGTATTACAGCAGCTGCACATCCCAGGTCTAAGATGTCTTCTAGTTATATAAGAAGCAGGTTTAAATACTGTATTTCTATTAATAATTTGTAAGGTGGGAAGATCATGTCATTACCTATAACACATTAGGTTAGTAATAGAGTAAAGAGGTGAAAGATTTATACGATCTGAAGAGAAACCAGAGTATAATAGAGTGGTACTTTTCAAAAGTCAGGCAATCCTCATGATTATTTGCACAGCCATGCCACCAAAAAGAATCCTTCACCCAAAAACTACAGGCATTTGGGTTGATTTGTGTATGTCATGCCAAAATACTTTGTGTATGTCATGCCAAAATACTTTAAAATACAAGAGATATTTAATTCACAAAAATAATTGTTGCTGAGGAAATCCCCTTACCACCCGACCTACTGCAGGGAATGCTGCTAAGCTTGAGAAAAATGAAGAACCCTGAAAAGATGCCGCCATCATCATCATCATCTGTATTAACCAAAAGATTCTGGTCCTACAACACTACAAGCCCAAGTTCCATTTAAAAATTGAAATTTTCTGAATGATAGAATTATAGAATGAAGCAAAATGAATCTTTTGAAATGCTCCTGCTCAAACTATCACTTCAATGTATGATAATTTACTCGTTGGTTTGCATTTGAACAACAAATAGGATAACATCAAACATTGAGCTTTCTTACATTCTTTAATCCTATCAAAAGATTTATGGATGTCTGGCCTTTAACTCATTAGTGAATTTTATTATATTTCATATATCAGTACAAATATTTTTCACACATCCTGCCCTGTTCTCATTTTAGCTAATATGCATTTGCCTTGATGTTCTGGGTTATATGGCTGTGTGGAAGGGCTCCTTCTAAGGCTAAACCAGTGGTACTTGGTGGCATCCCTGGAAATAGAGCAGTGCATCTGCTCTGGATTTCAGTCCAAACTTTAAAAGAGCTACTCCAAAGACTGTTTTACTGCAACTCCAATCAGGCTTAAATAGCACAACCAGTGGGAAGATATGCTGGAGTTGTAGTCCAACAACATCAAATGGCCTGTACTTTAGACAATATAGGGAAGCTGAGGACTTCTTTGGCTGAAAATTCCAAAGCCCCTGTCTTGAACAACGTTTTCCAGAATTCTCCTGGAGCAAAGCATACAATGGCAAAACAGACGCCTCCACTTTTTAAACACTAATGTGATATTATCCTTTTGTCCATTCTGTCATAAAGAAAGCCATTGCTCACTTTAACTGCCAAAGTCAATACACCAAAATTGCTTAAGTGGAATATTGGTGCTAAATCTTTCTGTTCAAACTATGCTGTTGTTACACTGGGAGCCCAGGTAACCAGGAGGTAATGAAACCTCCAGATACAGATTGGTTGACAAACAGCAAATTCCCTCAGTTTCAAGAGATGAGGTGGGGAGCCACACATGCTTCAGTAACCTCCTACATAGGGATGCAGTGGGGTTTTTTTTCAGAATCTGCTCCCAAACCACATTTCATAGAATGACAAAAATGATACTGTACCAGATTCTCCTTCAGTTTTAAAAATAAATATTGTGTCTTTAGGATCCCAAAATTTTACTATCCTTGAGCAGACATAGGATCTTTAGACCCTGAAATCCATTCAGAATCCGCATGGTCACTCTGAAGAACTGGGGTGAAATGTTAGACTCTCCTTCATTCCTAAACATGCTTCATATCACACCTTTATGTTTAACCCATCCATCCTTGAAGTTTAGTTTATTACAGTCAATAACCAGTTTGAGAGAAGAGGGACATAATCCAGTACAAGCATATCTGAGTTATGGGTTAAGAGATTTAAAACTTTAAAATAGGAGTATCATTGTTAGGACAGTAAGATAATTAATTTAAGAATCTAAGGTAAAATAAAAGCCATATACAGGATTATATTAAAATCCAACAATATTTATGGAATTAAGGAGAGAGGCGGAAACAGGGGTGCTCATGTGGCACAGGGAACAGAGATCCAGTCAAACGGAGGAGGGAGCAATATCCATACCATAATTACAAGACTGTAATCCCAATTTTCTGCTAGTGTGAGGTCCCGGCTTATACTAGCTTGTGCTTTCAGTCATCAACCACTGGATTTTAATTGCTGCCATGCAGAAGTTGGCAACATTATAAGTTATAGCCGAGTTAGTATCTGAAAGCAGTAGGGAGATGTAAAATTGTCCAGAGCATCCTGGGTGTTTGTATAGCCATGGCGTAATGAGACCAGATCAAATATCTCTATAGAACAAGCACTGAAAAAGCACATGTTCCATTGTCTCTATGCATCCTGAGTCACAGGGGCACAGTCTCTCAGAATATGGGGTCTTCCGGTAATGGCCTTCCAATACGGCAGATGGGAGGGCATGGCATCATGCCAGAGTGAAGGCCCTCCAATGGCTGGAAACCTCCAGCATGGTTAGATATTTCATAGGTACAAAACCTACTGACTCCATTGATGATAAAGGATGGGTCGCTAGATAAGTCTGATTGGCGCTCAATGTCTGCTATTCATTGTTTAATCAGAGTTTTGGCTTGGTCGTAATCCATACTGCTTAGCAGTCCTGGAGAGAAGCCCGGGGATGAAATTTTGATTGCTATTGTCTTTTCCCAACTGGACTGAAAGTCATCCAACATAGTAAGTCATGCAAGGCCACGGGAGAGAGGGATAGTCTAAGCCAATAGTTCAGTATAACCACTCATACCCTGGCCTCAATTCTCAGGAAGCCCATCTCCAGACGTTGGAGACATACCTTGGTATCTTGAGGGCTGATCTTAAGAATTTGGATTGTACACTCTCCATCCTTTTATTTACCCAATTTCCAGTGCCTGCTGAATCTTTTCATCCAGGGCCACTTTTATTACTTTTCATGAACCATATAGATGTTCTTAAACTATCCAAGCTACAAGCAGTCCCCTCAATGGTGCATGTTATCTTCCATGCCAGTGAACTTGTGACTCTACTCTGGGTTTTAGCCTGAATTTTAAATAGGCAATCCAAGAATTGGGATCTATTTGGAGGATAAAAACTTGGATAATCATTTAAAAGTTGAATTTAAAGAAGAAAGTCTTAGGTTATTTATTAAAGTGGATATTCTACATATGGAGGGCAAAACAAATATCCAACACATCTCATTGCAGTGGATGATTACTAGAGACGAGTAAGCTGTCTTTTAGGGAAGCTTCTCAGTTGTTATTTCTATTTTTACTGGAATAACTACAAAAAACTTCAAAGCCACAGAGATTCCCTGGAGCACTGTCTGAAACCACTGTTCTACAACTTTGCTCTAGCCTTGTTAATAATTTAACCTTAGAAAGGTGCACATTTAACATCAGTCGAGGTTTTGGCCTAGTCAGTGCAGGCTACCTTTCATTGCTTAGCACCTTGAATATGACAGAGAAAACAGCCTTTACTGCCTTGGCACATGAAAGTGTAACTTTATTTAGCAATTATTGTTGCTGCAGCTATACTAATGTTCCCTGCAGTGAACACATAAAAGTTGACAACTAGATACATGTTCTAAATAATCAGGAACCAGGACTAGGGATAAACCCCGAAGGAACCCATCTATGCCCTTCTTACTGTGTAAATCTGCATAGCTGTGAGAAACTTGACTGTGATTTTGTATTTACTTATCATCTTTATTTAACTCTTTTGAACCTCCCTTTCAATTCTGCAATGTAAATTAGTCAGGAAGAGAGAAGGGAAACTTGCCCAAAGGTTATTTAGCTTCATGCCAGAGAAAGTGCGTCTACTGGCTTGAGTTCAACACTATTTGCTTCTCCACCTGGCACTCTGAGCCACTGTTTTGCTTTTTAGGGGCCTTAACTATCACTTTTGGACATGAGTGGCTTGCAAGTGGCTCTAGTCCTACAGGATTTGGTACGCACAAGTGACAGTAATAAAGAAATTGTGTGCCGCAATTTGCTAACTCCTGGGAGTGTGACAGTGAGTGGAAACTATTGATTTTTCATCAAAGGTGTGGGAAGATAAGCTATAAACTAGTTCAAAGGAACATTTGCTTCCCTGCATTAAATTCCAGATGTGTACTATGCAAACCCCCAAAGTCACTTGCTTCCTTCCAGACATCTTTAAATCAAATCTCTAAACAGCAAATAGGTCTCTTTCCACCTCCTGTGTGAATAAGAAGGTGGGGCGGGTGACATGCAAGGAAAGCTGTAGTTTGAGACTAATGACCTGACATGGATTGTGGTAAATTGTTGTTTAAAATGGAAAGTGTAGACTAGACTTGTGGACATAAACATTGACTACACTGCCATATGGCATCTACACTGCCATATAATCCAGTTTCCGAATCTAGATTATCATCTTTGAACTGCATTATATGGCAGTGTAGACTCATAGAATCTAGTTTAAAGCAGATACCGTGGATAAGCCAACTCGAATATAAGCCGAAGCACCTAATTTTACCACAAAAAACTGGGGAAACTTTAATAATAATAATAATAATAATAATAATAATAATAATAATAATAATCAAAGCCAAAATTGAAAAGTCAACAACAGATCCCAAATGTAGACTCTGTAAGGAAGCAGATGAAACAATAGATCACATCCTCATCTGCTACAGAAAGATCACACAGACAGACTACAAGCAGAGGCATAACACCGTTGCTCAGATGATTCATTGGAAATTGTGCCACAAATACCATCTGCCTGCGACAAAGAACTGGTGGGATCACAAGCCGGAAAAAGTTACAGAGAATGAACATGTCAAGCTACTCTGGGACTTCTGAATTCAGATAGAGTGTTGGAGCACAATATTCCTGACCTCATGATCGTGTTAAAAAACAAAGTATGAATTGTCGATGTTGCAATCCCAGGGGACAGCAGGATTGAAGAGAAACAACTGGAAACGCTGGCACGATATGAGGATTTAAAGATTGAATTGCAAAGACTGTGGCACAAGCCAGTCAAGGTGGTCCCAGTGGTGATTAGCACACTGGGTGCAGTGCCTAAAGACCTTGGCCTGCACTTGAACACAATCGGCGCTGACAAAATTACCATCTGCTAGCTGCAGAAGGCCACCTTACTGGGATCTGCACGCATTATTCGCCAATACATCACACAGCCCTAGACACTTGGGAAGTGTCCGGCATGTGATCCAGTACAACAGCCAGCAGAGTGTCTGCTGTGGACTCATCTTGTTGTGTTTCTAGTAATAATAATAACAACAACAACAACAACAACAACAACAACAACAACAACAACAACAACAACTTTATTTTTGTATCCTGCCTCCACCTCCCTGAAGGGACTCGGGGCAGCTCACATGGGGACATGCCCAATCAACACAGTTAAAATAAAGTATAAAATTCATAAAACAACATCATAATAACAGATAAACAATAAACATAATCGAGCCAACACTGGTCTGGATAAAACAGTTCCGAGAGGCATTAGTAGGACTAGTGCAATTCAGTGACTTTAGTCAATGAATTTATTGACTTGAGTATAAGCCGAGGGTGGGAAATGCAGCAGCTACTGGTAAATTTCAAAAATAAAAATAAAAATAGATACCAATAAAATTACATTAATTGAGGCATCAGTAGGTTAAAAGCTTTTGAATCTTTATATAAATCTGTAATTTAAGATAATAATAAGACTTTAATAAAATAAGACTGTCCAACTCGAGTATAAACTGACCCGTATATAAGCTGGCCAGGACCCTCACTCCAGTATAAACCAAGGGAGGCTTTTTCAGCCCTAAAAAAGGGCTGAAAAACCTGGCTCATGCTCGAGTACATATGGTAATCTAGATTCAGAAACTGGATTATATGGCAGTGTAGATCCAGCTAAAATGCATTTGGGTCTTACAGTAAGTCAATGCACATTCGGATAGCAATAGCAGGCACCCTTAGTTTTGTTACACAAACCCCACATCTTTATTTCAGATGTATTTCTTTAAGGAAGAACCGAAGTGAATGCACAACTGGTTGTTTTGCCAGAGCTAGTCTGTATGGGACAGTGTGATAAGGCACAGGTGCAAGTACTACCATTAGTGTACATTTGACTACACTATTCACAGTTCTAGGAGTAAATTTCCAGAAAATGGATGAGCGCCCCCCCCCCCGCCCACTCTGTTATAAAGGAAGATATAATTACTGAAGAAGTTCCAAATCAAAGCTACTTAATCAAGTCAAATATTATCTTTAAGGGTTTTCAATTTAGTATGGTTTTACACATTCTTCAATCTAATACAATATTTCATCTTTTAAGCCCAGCACTCTATTTCATGGTTTTCAAATCTGAAGTTCACTTGGGAAGGGGCTAATGTGATTGCCTTGGAAATTGTGTGCGATAACATAAATCATAATTTGGAATATATAAAAAATATAAAAAATAATGTTTCAAAATAGCTTCAAGTGATATGCCTCTCTCTATTTTATCTTCTGATTGGCAGACATTTTTCCCTCAAAAGTGTCTATTGTTAGTGTAGGACTGTCCACTGATAGAATTTGTAGCAGAAAGGTGACAGCTACAGCAGGCCCTAGAAGTCCTGAAAGGTGGTTGGATTCTTGCCACTTCATGCATTGTATAGCTATGTGTCTAAAAGGTTTGAAAAGTTAAAATGTAGATGGTGGTTAGCAATGGAGAACACCACATATTGTAAAGTTTCTGTATTTCTCCATGACCACAAATTCAGCCCTGAGCTCCTCCAGGAGCCCTAGATTTAAATCTATTAAGCTGGGTAAACACAATGGGGTCCTCAAGTTTTCCCAGCCTTACTTCAAGACCTGTAGCTACAGCTGGGCACATTAGGCAACGTGTACACCTGGAATCAACTAGGGCCTTAAACACAGCTTGCTTCCCCACCCTCCCATTACCAGTGGTCTGGCGCCCTGCCTCCTATCAACCTGCTGTCAGGAGTCTCCTACAGCAGGTTGGGGGAGTTTTCTGCCAGCTAGTTGTTGTTAAGTTTGGAGTCCTCCAAGCTCATGGTCATTTCCATGTCCCGTCACAGGTTTTCTGTGGTTTCTTTGTTGGCTGCTGTCTTCCAGCAAGCCACTGCAGAATGTCCCTCTTTGCTTTTTTATATTTTTTATTAAACAGTTTTCATAAGATATAAAAGGTAAGACATTACAAAGGTTTGGGGAAAAGTATACAATAGGAATTAAGGAAGGGAAATAGGGTGGGGAAGGGAAGTGCAAAAGGGGAATGGGTAGGGAGTAAGAAGGGAAAATGAGGGAAAGGGTAATTTGTCAGTCTTCCATTTTTATTGATACAGGTTGATTACTACATAAGTTCTCGATTGATTCATTCTTACTGGTTGGCTTTGTTCAAATTTGTCATATTGTCAACAAAAGTCTGGTTACTGCTTTTGTTGCTTCTTTTCCTTATATTCTTCATAATACTTCCAATCAGTTTGTTTTATAGGTTTACCTTTATGTTGTCTCAGCAGAAATCTTAGTGTGTCCATGTCATATATATCTTCCAACTTCTCAAGCCATTGTTCTATGTTTGGAATATTATGTGTTTTCCAATATTTCACAAATATAATTCTCACCGCTGAATTCATGTATGTAAAGAAAATATCTTCATTTCAATTAAAATCAGTGTCTTTGTTGGTTATTCCTAAAAGGCAATACTCCGGTTTCAAAGGGGAGGTCTTCTTAGGTATTTTTTGAATTTCAGAATGTATAGCTTTCCAAAATTTATGGATTTCCTCACATGACCACTATACATGAAAATAAGAGCCTACCTGATTCTTACATTTCAAACAATTGTTTTGTACATTTTTATACATCAAACCTATTTTTTCCGGTGTGATATACCACCTATGGAACATTTTCATCCAGTTTTCTGTTAAATCTAGCGCGTAGGTGTAATTAAGTTTTTTGTTCCAGATTTGTTCCCATTCGTCTAATTTAATTTGTCTTCCTAAATTTCTAGTCCATTTCACCATACAATTTTTGATCTTTTCAGTTTCCGTAGACCATTCCAATAATTTATTATATAATTTCGTTATGCCCCTTTTGTCATAAGCAACTTATCCCAAAAAGTTTCTGTTTCATTAAATCCAATTTGTCTATCTTTTATATATGGTTCTTTGATTTGGGCATATTGAAACCATGATAGGTTACTATATATCATTTTTAGATTGTCTTGATTTTTCAATTGGAATCCCTAATTACTTTTTGTCAAAATTTCCTTGTAACTGGGCCATTTCGACCATCCAAGAAATTTCCTCTGATTAGCTTCCAAAGGGGAAATCCACATTGGGATTTTTTCATACCAATATCTTTTATATTTTTAGCAGATTTTAATAAGTGAAGATCTCACAAAATGGTTACCGGAAATTTTTCTACTAGTCTCTTATCATATCCAATATAGGCATGCCAGCCCCACCTTGAATCAAATCCTTCGAGATCTAAGATTTTCTCGTCTTTCAATGTAGCCCATTCCATCACCCATGTCAAGGCAGAAGCTTCAAAGTATAATCTCAAATTTGGGAGGCCAAATCCTCCTCTATTCTTAGTATCAGTCATAATTATATTTTTAATTCTAGGCTTTTTGCCATTCCAAATAAACTTTGAGATTTCTTTATTCCACACATTGAATATTTTGGCGTTTTGAATAATAGGAAGATTCTGGAAAAGGTACAACATTTTTGGTAAAATGTTCATCTTGATTAGTGCAATTCTACCCAGGAGAGAGATCTTTAGATTTGTCCATTTCTTTAAGTCCTTACTTATCTCCTTCCATTTCTGATAGTAATTGTTTTCCAATAATTATGCATTTTTGTTTGTCAGCCAGATCCCCAGGTATTCAATTTTTGTGACAACTATAATAGCTGTTTAATTTTGTAATATTTCTTGATTCTTTTTTGTAATATTCTTCGTTAATATTTTTGCTTTCTTTTTGTTGAGATGTAATCCTCCTAATTCTTTGAATTCCTCTAATTTGATTATCCAACTTTCCATATGTTTTCTAGGCTCTTCTATTATACATATAACATCGTCCGGAAATGCGGAACTTGAAGTCCTTGTGGTTAATTCATGCACCACTTAAATCTTTAGCTTGATTTATATTTCTTAATAAAATCTCTAGGGCAAAGATGAAGATAAGAGGCGATAAGGGGCATCCTTGGTGAGTTCCCTTCAACTGTGGAAAAAAGGGACACTCGCCAAGAATGTCCCTCTTTTCCACAGCTGAAGCAACCCATCATTTTTCCTTTTCTTTCCTGAGAATCATGTTTAATTAAAATCATGTTTAAATCCTGTAAAAAGTAACAGCTAAAACTCATCAAGATGGG
The DNA here is from genome assembly GCF_035594765.1 of Anolis carolinensis. Taxonomy (NCBI): domain Eukaryota; kingdom Metazoa; phylum Chordata; class Lepidosauria; order Squamata; family Anolidae; genus Anolis; species Anolis carolinensis. The sequence continues at coordinate 107,348,976 of NC_085842.1, read as the reverse complement.
ACACCAATAAAAAACCAATTGCAGTTAGTTCTTAAAAACCTGTTGAAACAGAAATGTTTTCACTTGCAATTAGAAAGATAGCAAGGAGGAAACCATTCCAGCCTCCCTAGGAAACAGTTCCAAGGTTTGGGAATAAGCACTAAGAAGATCCTCTCTCTTCTTGTAGTCTTGTCAAACTTTTTGGAATCTTGGAAGGTCAGAGAAAGATTTCAAAATTAGTTATTTCCACATACTAGAATGAAATAAGCAAAGATGTCTGTTTTGGTTTCTGATATCTTTGTTCTTAAGGCCATCTGTTCCATTTTGACAACTAAATGTATTTAAATACAATGCATTTTAATGAATTTCTCACAAAATATATTTACTTGTAGAGGCATTTTCTTCTAAATTAGAAATTTTGGATGTATTTTACATATTTTGCTTCCTATACTGCAAAATTTCAAAATGTGAAATTAATGTTAACTGCATCATTTCTATTAGGACCTCATCACTGATTGTTGGCCAATGATTCAGAAAGCTTTACACAGGCTTCTGCAGATTACAAAATGTTTTCCGACCAAAAACGCGTACCTCAGTGGGATTTCAAGGTGGAAGAACATTTTTACCTGTCAACGAAGTATCTGAAGGCTGTCCAACCTTTCAAGAAACTCGCTCCCAAGTTTGTGGGGCCATACCCTATTCAAAAAATTATCAATCCAATAACTGTTCAACTTCAGTTGCCTCACAATCTAAAACAGGTACACCCTGTGTTCTATTGCAGACTTTTGAAACCAGTGTGTGAACTGTCTAAGTTGCATCTCTGAGTTCAAGTACTAGATCCCATTCTAACTGATGGACAACAACATTTTGAGTTAAAAGACATTCTGGACTCTCGAATTGTAGTCTATAATATTTGGTACATTGGAAGCACATGCCAGATCCCAAATGAGTGCACTAAAAAGATGTTTGAGTACCGCAGCTGACCAAGAAATTTCATTTGCTGTATTCTTTGAAACCTAAGTAGTTAGCCCTGCATGTTTGCAGTGACTTATCTTTACCTTATTCATCCTTTGCCTTGGATTTTTTGTGTGTTTCCTTTTGTGTGTTACTGTGTTTTTTTCTTCAGGACAGGTAGCATGTCATGGAGTCTGTTCTGGTGTCTCTGAGATACCAGAGCACCCCCATGCTATAATTTATCCCAAGGTGAGGAATGCATAACACTGAGAGACCCTCCATTGGAAAGGACTGATAATTGTGTCCTAGTCCAAGAAGAGACTGATAATGTGAGCCAGCTTGGACTGGAATGGGATGCTTATAGAATATTTGTGTACCAAAGAAGTAGGGTTAAAGGGGGGCATTGGGCTAGTTGAGTGCCTGCATTTTATTAAGTCATAACTTTGCTGTAGTGCAGAAACCTAGGATTAAAGAGATTTCCAAGATTCCTTTATGAGTGTCTTTACTGCTGATAAGGTTCTGCCATCCATCACACTATAGATGATTAGTATTTAAAAACTGTTTTTAATATTGTTATTGATTTTTCCAATATTTTAATTTGTATTTGTTTGAAATATGGAAGACCATTTGTGTCTCAATATATATATATATTTTAAAAATCACACTTCCAGATTATTAAAATTCATTGGTACAAAAGGCTGGCATTTTTGTCCAGAAAATAATGTATTTGTTAAAAATAAATACTCTCTGTGTAAAAGCCCCATTTTTTTTACAACCTTTATAGTTTTTTTTCTAACCAATGTTTTTCATGAAGAAATGCCAATATGTGAAACATCCATCAGCAGTTAACCGTCTTTTCAGTGGGGTGCTCTGATATGTCAAGATACCCTCTCTACTTGAGAATGAAACAAAATTAAGTATTCTTCAAATCCACTGATTGGAATTGACTTATCTGTCTATTAGGCATGTCTGATTGATGAAAAAATGTTTCAATTCTCATTTCTAAAGTAGGGGGCGCTGGCAGTTCGATATAGAATATATTTCTGATTTTTTCACCCAAAAATTTCGGATATTTCTGAAAATTCGTAATGATTCTAAATGTTTCTAAAATGGTGGACGCACATGCGCAATCGCAAAAAAAAAAAAAAGGAACCGGGGGGGGGGGACTATTACAGGGCTCTCCCGCCCTCATTTCTTGAGCTATCCTCATCAAATTTGCAATGTCCTTGCAAATTGTGCAAAGATACTTTGAAAACTAGAAATCCCCTTGCTATATTTGTAAGCAAAAAGGACACTGGAAATCAATGGTGTCTCTGGCTATGTAATCCCACAAGCCTCAACCCAATGCCTTCAATTAGAAATGGACCAGTGACCACCACGCCAAGCAATGCCCTGGCAAGGAGTGCATTTCCTTGCTAAGAGAAAGAACCAGCAACAAAACCCTAACCCTTTCTCCAAACCCTCTGTGGGAACAGCCAGACCGGGCCCCTTCACCCTCTCTCTCCCTCCAGAGGCTTGCTTGCTCTCCGTTTGCAGACCACCACACTCTCCGCACAAAGCCCAGCCCAGAATGGCTCGCCCGGGCTACACAACGGGCTTTTATGGCAATCTTCCACGTGGACGCAGAGGACCCTAGCCCCCACCTTTGCATCCATCGTGGAAGCTTCAGATTGGCTGGGGAGCGGCAGCCATGTTAGGCTGCGCTAAGCTCCCATTCAAGGTAGGTTGCAGAAACAAAAAATTTTTTTAAAAAAATATATTTTAAAAAAAATTGGGGGGAAAAATTAACGAAACATTAAGAGACAATTAGAGAATGGGCCAACAATGGTTCGAATTACATTGCTGGTTGTGAGACAATGTCTCGGAATGCGTATCAAAAAGCGAGAACAATCCGAAATAATTCCGATTCAAAATGATTTTTTGGACATGTCTACTGTCTATGGCTGAAGCTATTACTTCCCAATAATATACTATGCTTTCTGTAAAACTGGGCATAATCATACTGTTTACCACTTAATGTAAGATTACACATGCCTTTTTCTGTCCCAACCTCCCACCCGCTCTTAGCAGTTCAACAAATCATCATTAGTAGCCATTGTCCTTTTGTTTCAAAATTTTAGTTCTTGTGAGCAGATCAAGCCAGCTTTTAAGCAAATACCTTGAATGCAACAGCATTAATTATTATTACATACAATTTGGCATTTTATATGGCCTTGAGTATTTTGGACAGGAAAAAAGAGATCTAAGTGCATTTAGGATTCAGGTGATCCTTTATAAGAGACCTGTGATGAAACTGTTAAGGTCTGAGCATATAAGAAAAATTATTGTGCTGCCAATTTTAACTTTGTTAATTTAAAAAACCAAGAAAAACAATTAATGTTAGTTGCCAATCAAAGTATCACACCAAGAGAAAACAAAGGGAAAGGGAATATAAAGACAAAGTAGTCTCAGTCTTCAGATTTTAATTTCTGTGTACATTCAAGATTAGTTTGGATGTCTATTGTTATCCATCATTATCAATTTCTGTTTTGATTTAAATGAAATCCCTGCTTTACTTCAGCATGGATGCAATGTGCAGCAGTCTCATCAGCCTCGTTCTTTTTTTTTTGAGGGAGGGGGTTGTGGTGGTGGGCGAGAATAACATTTTATGGATCTCTGTTTTAGAAGAGCAATAGCTGAAATACAATACAATCAGCCCTCTGCACCCACAGATCCTGCATCCATGATTTCAACAACTCATGGTTTGAAATATATATATATATATATATTTAAAAATAAAAAATGCATGGAAATTCTCTAAGCCTTTATGTGATTTTGGCTGTGCCAGAAACAGAGAGGATTTCCTTGGAAGCTAAAAGCTATAATTAATCTCTAGTTGTACTTCCAATTAACTAAATTGCTAACCTTATTGTGAAAAGAAAAATTGCAATTGAGTTGCTGCTTGCGGCATGCTGAAAGGGTGGAGAATGAAGTAATTTAATTAACTGACTTCAAGTATATTAAGAAACATAGTGCCTCCTTCGCCCACAGTAACTTTAAATAGATAATTGAATAATGTGGATTTTTGGGTCATAAGAGCCATAAAGCACTGTGTTCAATTTTCAGATTGTCTAACAATCTCTTTGTCCAACTGGAGCATAAAGATTTAGAGGATTTAATGCAAATGTTGCTACTCTTTCCAATTGGCAAGAGGTCATTCAGGAATCTGCTGTTTCTTATATCACTTTAAAAGAACAGCTAAAGAGTCTGCATAACTGCTTGAGCAAATGTAGATCATGACAACATGAAGCAGAAGAGAATGTGATGAGGTTATTTAGTAGTGATCTTGCTTAGCTACTGAAAAAGAATGCCATTTCAAGTAAATGCATTGCACTCTTTCCCCAAATGCCCCAAATGAGTATCTTCAGAAGTTGAGCAGAAAGAATGCTAGTTAGGAATTGACAGTAAAAACCACACCAGTAAACATAGAATACATAGCAAAGTATACACTAAAAACCCTGTTATCACCACAGATTCCGGACTGTCAGTCTTCACAACACATGGAGAATTTTGGCAAGCATCGTCTTGTTGTTTTTTTTAATCCCTAACCTGACTCTGCTTTAAGCAAAGTTGCAGAAAACTCCAAAGTATGTTATGGTGTTGCAGCCATCTGGATAGCTGGATCGGCTCTATTTTAGCTCAATCCAATGTCCACATGGACACTAACATCACTATTGCCATAACCCTTTCCCTGTGCTGATCAATGTAGAGGAAGTAGATGGGTCATTGCCACCGATCTTTGTTGGCCATGTATCTCCCTTTTTATGTTTTTTTTTTAATTGTAAATAGAGTGACTCTCTTCTTGCTGGTCATGTGAGTGTTCCAGTATGATCTCAGCAGATGCAACCATGACAGCCAGGCACTCACAGGGAGCTCTGTGACTTCTAGGAATGGTGGCAATGACATGGCTGAGGTCATATTGGCCCAATGGATCCAATATGATCTCAGCCCAGATGGACTGTCTGGTTGCATTTGGTCACCATCATAGTCAATCCAGGGCCAGTCTGGAATATAATGCTCTGGCCTGGCCTGGTATAGATGTAGCCCTTGAGAAGGTCTGGTAGAACTCTGAAAGGGAAGATTCTGACCATCGGTCCATGATTATTTATCCAGTCTGAGCAGAATCCTTTTACACTACACTGTTATAGGGCTATGATTTCATTTTAAGTACTATGGCAACACTCTGTGGAATCCTAAGATTAGCTGTTTAGAAGGAAGGACATTTACACTTTTGGTTTCTCTGAGCAAATTATAACTTCAAGATCTCAAAGGAGACAGCCATGGGAGTTAGAGGGGGGTGCTCTGTATGTGTAGCAGGACAGGGTCCTGTGTGTTTTTCATATCACAACTACAGAATGTGAATAAACAAAAATATACACATTCTTCCAGTATGACACTGAAAAGTGGCCTAAATACCCAAAAAGCACCACATTCTATCTGATTTTGGAAGGTAAGCCGAGTCAGCCTTGGTTAGAATTTTGGTGGATGAACCCCAAGGAACACCTGGTACTATAGACAATATCTTAGAGAAAGGAACTTGTAAAACCATATCTGGATATTTCTTGCTTAAGAAAAGACTATGAAATGTATGGGATTTCTCTAAGTCATCGGGTGACTTGAATGTACATGCACACATGTGATGCTGAAACAGTAACAATAGAAGAGTGAAGAAAGATTAAATTACTGCAACAGAGAGTAAGGGGGCTGAGCTCCTACATTAGAAGGAGTAAATGCGGTGACATGATCCCTTGGGATTCTCTCACAGGTGCTTGCCACAGGAAGGATGCATGTAGCATCTCCCTGCTCTCTAAGACTTTTGGGCTGGATGGGGAAGCTGAATGTCAGTTGCAATAATTCAACAACAGTAAAGGTGAATTCACATAATTGTGAGAAGTCAGGTCATGACATGGTAATTACTGAACAAAATACGAGGCTATGTTTTGAGAGAATGTTTCTCCCTAAGGAAGTGAGTATCTGCTTGATCTTACCCATAAACAAGTTCCTTGATATAATTGAATTGTTCCCTTCATCATTTCCCCATTGTCTGGCCATTTTAAGTTTTCTGAACACAAGATGGGTCTACAGTTGAACACTTACATTGATATCTTCCAAATCTAAAAAGTTCAGCATGACTCCATTGCGTTTCCAGATGATTGGAGGCCTCAGAGGTCCATGGATAGCACAGGTCAATACAGTGCTAAGCCCAACTGTTACAGTGGTAATGCTGACCTTCTGTTCTTCAGAAAGTGTGAGCTGGACTACCTCTGTGAAAGTAATAAGAAATAAAAGAATGATTTTATTGTTCTTATCATCATCATCTCAAAAATGTATTGGGCTTTTTCACAGATTGATTGAGGATGATGCAATAATAGCTAAGATATGGAGGATGGGAAAAAGTCAACTTTAGAACAGTGTGAGAGAGGTTTGCATATCAAAAAATCTATATGTCATGTTCCTTGATTGTCAGATAACCTTCCAGGTATTTAGAAAAAGCACTATCATCCATATTCATTAATCTACTAAAGAACCTGAATTCATATTAAAGAGACTGTATAACAAATGATGATGATATTTACACATTCCTCTTTTCCACAATCAGATACAGGTACAAACACAGCTCTGAAGTCTGAAAATGAACATAATCTAAAATACTTTTGTGATGTCTATGCTAATTGTTTTATTTCAAGTATATTGGAACTGGAAACTTGTAGTTAGATTGCAACTTCCAGCAGGTCTAGCAAACAAGCAAACAAACAAACAGAGGAATGAGATATGCCCATTATATACAATGGCACAATAAAATTGCAAAATGGCAAAATCAAGGCTTGTCTTTTTTCAGGGAAGGGCATATTTTCAAGCTTTGCATGGTTGAACTGAAGGATGCCGAATTTATGGATGCTGTACTTGTTCAACAGCTTTCCAACACTGTTAAATAATTTTGTAAGTAAATATACAGTACACATGATTTAGAATTTTGTAAGAAATGTACACATGCAATAGAATTCCAGTTATCCATGATGTGCAGATGCTGGGTTTTTTCATTCAGGAAATCCATTTCACACATGTCTTGCTGAACACGAAGAAAACATTATGAATCATTTGGTGTGTCTTCGAGTTTGGTTTAGTGATGGCACAGAGACTTTGTACCTGCTAATGATTTCACAACAGGGATCTCAGTTTAGTCAAAGTTTTTGAAAGGTCTTTACCTCATACTATTTTAATGTCTCCACCAAGTAGGATTTTGTTTGTTATCTTTAAGCCTGTCACCCTTTCTCTGTCAATCACATCACTTTTGTTTACAAAATGCTCATAAGAAACTCAAGGCACAGATCGAACAGTCTAAGTAGTTCAAGGCCTGAAGAAAACAGTCTGGGATCCCAGTGCTCTACTAGATAAGTTCTGAAAGTGATTGATGAATTGATGGGACTTTGATTTATTTATTTATTTATTTATTTATTTATTTATTTATTTACATCATTTATATTCCGCCCTTCTCACCCCGAAGGGGACTCAGGGCGGATCACATTACACATATTAGGCAAACATTCAATGCCTTTTTAACACAGGACAAAGACGAACAATATAGCTCTGAGCGGGCCTCGAACTTATGACCTCCTGGTCAGTGACTCATTGGTCTCCCGTCTGCGCCACAGCCCCAGGCTGTCCAGTTTTGATGTCCAGTTTTAATAAAATATTTTGAGACTGATCACATATACTATAAACTCATGTACTATATAAGTTAAGACATGTTAGTCAAAATATCTACCACAAAAACCTGGGTTAACCTTTTCAAGGGTAAATGTGAGTACTGTATCTTAAATCCTATCTCATCAAAAAAGGGAAACATCCCTTTCTCTGGGTAGAGTGGTGAAAGACAAGAGCCTATTTTGTTCTGGGGGACAAAGCACTGATTCCCTCTACTTTCTCTGCTGTGGTGCCACCTCTAACTTTTTCGAATATCTGTGTGGGGAAATGGCAGTGGTAGCTGCTCCCCTGAGGCAAAACTGGTGCTTTCCCCTCTGTGTGGAATATACCTCAACTTATCCATGGGTCATATCAAAAGTTATAATTTTGGTTTCAAAGCCTATCTTTCATTTATAAATGAGGTCAATATATACATCAGTATAGATAGTAATATGCTATTGGGGAAAATCCTTATGTCATTTGCTGCATGAAGCCTTTAGAACCTTTCTTGTCTTTTCCCAAGTTGAGAATTACTGCTCCTGAAAATCCCAGGACCATTCATCCTTCTGTAGAATATGGTGCTCCCCTCACTTTATTCTATCACAAAATACTTTTCTTCCAAAATAGCTCCCAATGTATCCTTCAGAAGAATCACCATCAGACTTTGAGAGCTTGTCTATGTCTGCTTTATATGTGTAATAGTTGTATGGAACGCTGGAATTCAACTCTGCAATTTTCCCCAGCATGGAGATGTAATCATAGGAAAAGTCTCCCCTGTGGCCAGTGAGCTGTTATAAATATACAGAAAACTGACTAGAAAAAAGTATTAACTCTGAATGAAATATACAGGATGTATATTCAGTGAGGGGAATAAGTAACTGTCATTTTTATTTCCTTTTACCATCAAAAGATGACTATATAGATTTATAAAACTGATAACGATTGTAAATTGAATCATATGGGCTAATTCTTAGCCATCAGACTATTTTTCTTTCCCCCCTTAGAACTGAAGTTTGATTAACACCTGCACAGGGATAAGTATTGCTTAGGATCCTGGCATCTGTTCAACCCCCCCCCCCCCCCAAACTACTCTAGCAGCATTATCGTAGAAGGTGACAACAAGCACTTTGCCGTGTGTGCCTGGCAATACAGGCAGGTAAAGCACTTGATGGTGGAATTACTGTCAAAAGCAGAGAGTTGTTATTAAGCATTTCACCTAAAAACAGCAAGGAGTGGTAGGGCAATCAAGATGAATTGTCAAAACTGCAACATTTACAGTTTTATCATTCCCTGGATGCCTCTTCTTGGCACTGCAGCAAAGGCTCTGGCAAAAAAAGAAAGGCTTTGGATCTGTGCTACATTTAAATGCTACAAACTGAGCTTTCAAGTTAATAGCCCATTAAGTTGAGAGTATTTTTTTTTTAAAGTAGGGGGTAGTTCACTTCTCATCTCCTTTGCTGCAATGTTTAGCCAATCTACAGCTGCCAAAGAAACAAGTCAGCAAATGTACTGATTCCAGGAGGCATGACACCTCTGGAATTCATGTATACCTTGTGCCTGTAGATTGCGGTTTTATAAGAGTGGTTGGAGGGATGCTGCTAATTGAAAAGAAACCATGGTGTAAAAAATAAAATAAAAGAGAAATAACAATCCCTGACATCACTGAAATGAAATTTTGGAAAAGCTTTGCAAAGCAACATCACTGTTAAGCAAGTTATTGATATGTTTTGCTTTTTAGTTGTTGGTCTTACTTATATTGCATTTTGTTAAGAATATGTGATTTTAATTTTTCTTTTTTTTGTGAATTTAAGTACATACTTTATGTCAATTGTTAGCAAGTCCAAGCTTCGATGAGGGCAGGTGTGATGTGAATGAATCAAAGCAAGTCAATAAATAGGGTTATGGGAGGTGGAATTCAATTGTTTCCCTTTCAATTTTTTTGTAGAGGTAACATTTTGCCAAGTTGAAAGATTAAGCACTTATGTTCACTTTTACAAGAACTGTAGTGCTTTACACACACAGCCCTTTAAAGGAAGCAGCAGGCTAAAAAGGCATTTCACAGGGAGAAATGTGTTTGCTACACACAGTCCTGAGTTTTAGACAACCTTGGATTTATAGACAATGTAGTTCTAATGGAATACTGGGTTCCCTCTTTATACTTGTCAAGGCAGATTAGCCTTTAAGAGAAACTTTGATTAGGGAAAGACTCACTGGGCAATCTGATCACATATCCTTTGCTGCCTCACATTTCTTTCCCTTCATTTATGTCCAGAAAAATTAAGTAGCCACATTGAAGCTCTGATCAGTGAAACTGACACAGCCTAGACCTATGATTGGGGCAAAGTACTTTGATCAACGCTCCAGCTGACCTAAAAAAATAAAAATAGACCAAACAATTGGCCTTCTCCCTAACAAACAGTAGTGGCATGTTGTTAACTTTTGAATGGATGGAATGCGGTTTTTCACATTGAGTAGCAGCAGGTGTTTGTTGCTGAGGTTGAGTCACATTTAAGGGATAACACTGAGATCGGGCTTAACCAAACTGAAGAAGAATGGCTAATGCTTATGGACAAACAATAGGTGTTTGGGTTCTCAAAGGTCTGAATAGTGGTAGGTTGGCTATGGTGTCAGCTTCTCTGATGGCAAGTGGGTCCCCTTAAACATTAGACAATATGATAAAAATGTTATAATATAATAATAATAAATTTTTATTTATATACTGCCCTATCTCCTCGAGGGACTCAGAGCAGTTTCCAATACACAGGAAACATACAACAAGTTAAAAACCATACAGCAATTAAAACACAATACCATGCAAACATAAATACATAAGACATATAGTCATGTAACAAGGATTTACAATCAATAACAAAATGATCTTTTTGTAGCTTGAAAATATAATAGAAATCCCAATATTATTGCTGTATGTAACTAAAGTTTGTGTTGCAGTACTACTTTAATTGTAATATATATATATATATATATATATATATATATATATATATATATATATATATTCATTAATTTCTTATAAAAATTAAATGATAGCATTATAGTTGTGGGTGGGTTCCCTTTGTCTCCTTGCAACCAATATATTTAGACCCAGTCTGCCACTGGGTCTGAAAGTCTCATGTCATTTACCAGAACCATTCAGGGAAATGAGAAACAGAATAGCACAAACAATCCTAACTTTAGTAGCCAACGATATATCCTTACATTACTTCTATTTTCTATTTCTTCATAGCTGCCCTTATAAATCCTAGTCATATTCTGTTTTCTTGACTGTAATATCCATTCTGATTAATGACTAAGTCAAGGTATGAAAAATCGTGAACTATTTCAAAACATTTCTTCATTAGTACACAAATTCTGATTGTTTCAATGGTGACATGTTTTAACACTGATAATGTCCAATCATAACCAGATATAAAACATTTGAAGTAAAGGAAAATGGGGAGGGGAGGTATTTGTGTGTAGACAGAATGCTTTTTATTTCACAGCAGTTTTTACTAAGATTCTCACAAAGGTGATGAAGAGGAAAACAGTATACTTGAGGGCAGGATTCAACTATGTGGTGGAGATAACAGTTTAATTGCTATAGAGAGAACTGGACAAATATTAAAAGAACCCAGCAGTAGGATGAAGAAAAAAAACTTAAATAGGAAGCTAGAAGGAATGATGTCTCTACATAATGAAAGAATGGGAAATAAACAAAAAGAACTAGAACTCTTCATACAATATTACATAATTCGCATCACTGAAACCTGGTGGGGCAATTGGTGTCTCATGAATGGAATGTGGTAATAGAAGGATATAACCTATTTCCTGGAAATAGGTCAAACAGTAAAAAAAAGGAGTAGCAGCATTTATGTCTAATCTCACCTGTGAGATGAGACTATATGGGTAAAAATTTATAGGGGGGGGGAGGGACAAAAGGGACATCATTGTGGGAATCTTCTACAGACCTGCAGGCCAGATGGAGGACTTGGGTGATGTCTTCCTAGAACAGATGACCGCATATTCAGAAAGGAGAGATATGATAGCAATGGAAGATTTTAACCTTCCTGATATTTGTTGGAAGACAACCTCTGCAAGAATATCAGGTCCAACAAATTCCTCACTTGCCTTGGCAGTCCAGATGGTGGAAGAATAAATAAGGGCATCAACTGCTTTAGATCTGATCCCAAAAAACTGTAATGACTTGGTTAATGGAGTGGCAGTGGTGGAATCTTAGGTGGAATCTTTAATTTGTAGTACAGCAGAAACGGGAAGCCAGGAATAGTTAGACATGCATTCTAGCTGATTTCAGCAAAGCTAGGGAAACATTGGGTGTGATCCCATGGTCAGGAATACTAAAAGAGAATGGACTGCATGATGGATGGGAGTTTCTTAGAAGTGAAATATTGAAGGCACAATCTCAGACAGTTCCAATGAAGAAGAAAAATGGGATATGTGTAAAGAAACCAGATGGATGTCTAAAGGAATTTCAACTGAGCTAAGATTTTAAAAGAACATGTACAAGAAGAAGAAAAAGTGGTAAATCACCAAGGAGAAACTCAACAGTCAGCTTGTGAAAAATTCAGAAAAATTAAAGTGCAGAATTAGCTCTGGCTTGCTAGAGAGGGTAAAAATGGGTTTTCTAGTCATGGCCACAACAAAAGAACCAATAAGTAAACCGTAAAGCCACTGTGTGGAGAAAATGGCAAATTGCTAACAAGTGATAGAGAAATGGCAGAACTTCTCGACACCCTCTTTGTCTTGGTCTTCTCATAAAAGCAAAACTGTGTTCAACTTGGGGAAAATGGAAAAGATTAAGCAGTAGGGGATATGTAAGTAAAAAGTTAATAAAAAGAAGAAAAGACTCAACTACTGTTCAATTCACTTGAGATTAATATCAGTAAAGATTCTATGGTAGATCAGTCTGTGAGCATTGAGGAAGGACAAACCATACCAGACTGACCTTATGTTTTTTAAATAAAGTAACAAGATTTGAAGATGATGGATAAGGTATATCTTGATTTCAGTAAGGCATTTGACATGATATTCCTTCAAACAATTTAGTAAAATGTGGGTTAAACAATGCTACTGTTAGATGGATTTGTAAGTAGCTGACTTACCATCCCAAAGGGTGCTCACTAATGGCTCCTCTTAATGAGAGACATTAATAGTGGGGTGACACAAAGTTCTTCTATCAGCTCATTGCTATTCAAAATCTTTATCAATGACTTGGATGATGGGATACAGAGCATATTTATAAAATTTGCAGATAACACCAAATTAAGAAGAATAGCTAATGGCATGGAGAACAGGATGATAATTCAAAAATTTTAATAGTCTGGAGAGCATAATGTTTCAAATGAATTTCAGCAGGGAGAAATGTATGGCCCCAACTTACTATTTAGGTTGGTGTGTGGACACATATTATATGTATGTTTTAATATATGCTTTTAATATATGCTTTTATTGTTGAATTTTAATTATGTTTTACTATGTGTTTGACTATGTTGGGCCCTGCCTCGAGCCAAAAGGAGAGGCAGGCAATAAATAAAACATGTTGTTGTTATTGTTGTTGTTGTTATTATTATTATTTGAAACACAACAAGATGAGTCCACAGCAGACACTCTGCTGGCTGTTGAATTGAATCACACGTTGGACACTTCCCAAGTGTCTAGGACTGTGTGATGTATCGGCGAATAATGCGAGCAGATCTCAGTAAGGTGGCCTTCTGCAGCTGGCAGATGGTAATTTTGTCAGCGCCGATTATGTTTAAGTGCAGGTCAAGGCCTTTAGGCACTGCACCCAGTGTGTCGATCACCAGCTATGGAAACTTGAATATCCAGATTCAACTGTAACTGAACAGAGGCTTGCTGACCAGAGGAGATACAGCACCAAGAAAAAGGTGCTCAGCAAAGTCGAACTTGAAGAAATAAAAAGCAACGGTGAAACAGAAGAACAAACAACTGTGAAGACAGCTGCAGAAAATCTAATGACTTCTGAGCCCACTGAACATATGGAGCCATAAGAAAACGCAGGAATTTTTCAAGACAATGAGCATGAAGAGCCTGTGGTCATTGCTTATACTACACCTGGCACATTGACCATGAAGCAATAAGAACTTAAAGAAATTTTTTTGACCCATGCTGCATTGAAGGAAGGAAGGGAAAGACTGCCAACATTGAAGACAGTACCAAGAAAACATCTGGCACCTCTAAGGAATGATGTGAATGCTGCACTCGCAACTGTTGAAATAACAACAATGGAAGAAACCAACCAGCTTGCATACAGCACAGCAGTGATTGTAACATAAGAACTGGGGATACAACAACTGAAACCCACAAGAAAAATTATTGGAAAACCAAAATGGAAAATAAGGCTGGAGTTAAAAATCAGGAGCCTACGATCAGATGCAAGCAATCTAAAAAACACGAAGGAGCAAAAACTGAAGAATGTCAAAACAAAGAATTACCTAATTAAAAATATTGGCTGAACACTAGAAAAATTGAAGAAGCTCTTGAAATTGTGAAACAACAAATCACGGCAACAGCCAGAAAAATTGAGCAGTATGAAGCTAGAATCATCCAATACAAATAAAATCATTTCTTCCAATCTGATCAGAAGCGGTTCTACCAGAGTCTGAATCAGCAGGTGGCTGTGAAAAATGAAAAACTAGAAAAAAACAGCTACAAATGCATTCTGGAAAGATCTGTGGGAAACAGAAAAAGATTACAACAAAAAAGCTGAGAGGATAAAAGACTTTGAAAATAAATTTTCAGAGAACAAAATGAGAACCTTGGAAATAACAGCAGAAATGGTCACTGAAAGAGTGAAGAAAGTCAAGAAATGGACATCACCAGGCAATGATCAACTGCACGGACTTTGGCTTAAATATCTGAGTAGCCTGCACTCAAAAATGGCAGAACAATTCAGTGAGATGCTGCAAATTACAAACATTAGCAAATGGATAACAACTGGGAAGACATATTTGATACAGAAAGATCCAGCAAAAGGGGCAATACCAGGAAACTACAGGCCAATAACATGTCTGCCTACAATGTTCAAACTGCTGACAGGCATAATAGCTGATCAAATCCAGGATTACTTGGAGGAAAATAATATCTTGCCAGTAGAACAAAAAGGCAATAAAAGAATAAGTAGGGGCACAAAAGATCAGCTTCTGATCGACAAAATGATACTGGAGAATTGCAAAAGCCGCAAAACAAACCTCTATACAACTTGGATTGATTACAAAAATGTATTTGACTCATTGCCACATTGTTGGATCATAAAATGTCTAGATGTCATCGGGGTATGTGAAAATATTAGAAAGTTCACCGAAAAAGCAATGAAACAATGGAAAACTGAGTTGTTTGTGGGCAACGAAAGCTATGGAACTGCTAACATCAGGAGAGGAATTTTCCACAGCAACTCACTGTCACCACTGCTGTTCATCATTGCAATGGTCCCTCTGTCAGTAATTCTACAGAAAACAAACCTGGGCTACCAGACAGCAAGAAATTCACCAAAAATTTCCAACTTGTTATACATGGATGATCTAAAGCTTTATGGAAAATCAGAAACAGAAATCCAGTCACTGACCAACACAGTCAGAATCTTTAGCACTGACATCAGTATGGAGTTCGGCCTAGACAAATGTGCCACAGTGGCATTAAAGAAAGGGAAAATTATTCACAGCGAGGGCATAGAGATGCCAAATGGACAAACCATAAAGTGCAATCAGCCTGAAGCCTATAAATATCTGGGCATACTACAGTTGGAAAATATCAAGCATGGGCATGTGAAAAATGTAGTCAGCAAAGAAAATATCCAAAGAGTCAGAAAGGTTTTGAAGAGCAAATTAAATGGCGGAAATACGATCAAGGCTATCAACACCTGGGCCATCCCCATCATTAGATACACTGCTGGAATTGTGAACTGGACACAAGCAGAGCTAGATGATCTGGACAGAAAGACAAGAAGAGCAGAAGAGAAAATTGGCAAAAGAAGGTTCTCCATGGACAGTTCCTAGGAAAAATTGAGAGTCAAACTGACAAAGAAAAAACATGGCTGTGGCTCACAAATGGAACTTTGAAAAAGGAGATGGAGGGCCTGATTCTGGCAGCCCAAGAACAAGCCATTAGAACCAATGCCATCAAAGCCAACATTGAAAAGTCGACAACAGATCCCAAATGTAGACTCTGCAAGGAAGCAGATGAAACAATAGATCACGTCCTCAGCTGCTGCAAGAAGATCGCACAGACAGACTACAAGCAGAGGCATAACACCGTTGCTCAAATGATTCATTGGAACTTGTGCCACAAATACCATCTGCCTGTGACAAAGAACTGGTGGGATCACAAGCCGGAAAAAAGTTACAGAGAATGAGGATGTCAAGCTACTCTGGGACTTCCAAATTCAGACAGACAGGGTTTTGGAGCACAATACTCCTGACCTCATGATCGTGTTAAAAGACAAAGTATGGATTATCGATGTCGCAATCCCAGGTGACGGCAGGATTAAGGAGAAACAACTGGAAAAGTTGACATGATATGAGGTATTATTATTATTATTATTATTATTATTATTATTATTATTATTATTATTGCTGCTACCACTACTACCACTATTCTTAGCCCATGAGTGGCCACAAAATACATATGGGCTGATCCAGATTAACCTGGGAAAGCCACTTAATGTGGCTGTACCTTGTGTTAATATAACTCAGGGGAAAACCTGAATTCTGCCTGGATATGGGTTCTCCCCCATGTTGTGACAATCTAGACACAACAGCTAGTAGTATTCCAACAGTCATCCCACGCTTCCAGGTTGCGGGATGGCTGTGCCCTCCCACCGTGTCATTGCTGGTACAGCAGCAACAGGATGATCTATCTTATGCTGGGGGCTTCTTCGTCCTTCTTCAGTGTCTAGGAAACACTGCATGAACACCAAGCACAAAGTAGCTGCACGCAATAGCATCCTGCGGAAACTGACTGGGCAACTTGGAAGTCCCTAAATAGACTGAGAAGTGGTGTGGACAGATTAAAAGACAACCTGGCAAGATAGTACTACCTGGAGGAATCCTCCACCTTGTGTGACTGTGGAGCAGAACAAACAACTCTTCATATGTATGCTTGCCCACAATGCCCTGCCTCATGCACGGAGAAGGAGTTTTTTTAAAGCTACAAACAATGCGATTGCTGTTGCCCGCTTTTGGTCCAAAACTATTTATCTTTTTGTGATTCCTTTATTTTATCACTTTTAAACTTATTTATTATGCAATGCTTTTGACACGAAATAAATAAATAAGTGTCTTGTGACTCGTGAAGGAAAATGGGAGGAAGGAAAGGGGAGATTCCCTCCTCACTTTTTCCATCTTCCTTCATGAATCCCAAAACACAGCTGTTGCTATGTTGCTGCTGAATCCAGCAAATGCAAAAGATAGAGAATGGCTAACACCTGGTTTGACAATAGTACATGTGATCAGGATCTAGGAGTTTTAGTAGACCACAAACTGAACATGAATCAACAATGTGATACAGCAGCTAAAAAGTCAACATGATTTTAGGGTGCATCATTAGGAGTATAGTGTTTAGATCGAGGGAAGTAATAGCCCCACTCTTTTCAGACTTCACCTGGAATACTATGTCCAATTCTGGGCACCACAAACCAAGAGGGATACTGACAAACTGGAACTTCTTCAGAACAGGATGACAAAAATGGTCAAAGGTATGGAAACCATGTTTTATGAGGAGCAGCTTAGGGATTTGGACATGTTTAGCATGGAACAGGGAAGGTTAAAAGGTGACATGTTTAAGTATTTGAAAAGATATTATATTGAAGAAGGGGCAAGATTATTTTCTGCCTCTCCAAAGATTAGGACATGGAGCAATTGATTTAAGCTGATTCATAGACCCCTCGTGTAACCATGAAGAGGTGAAAATAGTCACCTTAAAATATAACCTGTGCATAGGGTTTGTATCTGAAATTAATTTTTACATTTATTCTACAGGATGATTCTTAGAAACCCAGTAATTTTTGAAACACATATGAAGGTTCTTTCAGGATCATGACATTCTAAAGTACATTGACTAGGACTTCATCAAAAGGCCCATGGATTTGCCCCGCATCGGGGTGAATCCATGGACTCCCAGCAGGGACGTGGAGAAGCTGCCATTCCACACCCCACATTGCCTGCCTTACCCTGCTCCTCATCCTATGGGGGAAAGCATAGCTGCCTAGTTTCCTGCCATTGCTGGGAAGGCAACATGGGAAGAGTCCTGTGTTGCTTCGGCAGCGTGTGCGCTGCTTCTTCTCCCTTTTAAGCATGGAGCCGACCGGAAGTGCCTGTATGTCATGTGAAGGGCTCTGTGCTGAAAATGGAGGGAAAGTGCCATACGACAGGAGAATTTGCCTGTCTGATGAGGTGGTTGGTAAGTTTTTGGTTTAAATTGAAGTTCATAAATGTATATTTCCCTCTCTCATATTTTCTTCCTTTTCTTCCCTTCCTCCCGGCAGAGGATCTTCAAAAAGAGCTGTGTTGTCTCCTATGGCAGGCTCTGCATGCTAATTTGGGCAGGTATTAGTACTTGTGCTCTTCTATCATGGAAATCTTTCCTCTGCTGTCATCTGCAGCCTACCAACGGCAATCATAATTTCACAATGAAGACATGTATAATTGAGGTCATTCCAGAGAGCAACCTGCAATGAGCATCTACAGAACAACACTCATTGATTTAGCCTGACTTAAGAGATAATTTACATAGCAAATGTTGGTCACAGACGCTACTTTGCTAATGCTTACGGTAGTATGCAGAGAACTCCATTTCACTTTCTGTATCTTTAATTAGATCTTTTTAGTTTAAACTCTGGACATATCATTTCCAGTGTATTATTAGTACTTTTTAATATTCACTTTCAGATACCTTTCAATGCATGAAACAGAGAAATCGTTTATGATACTATGTATGAAATATTATTCTGCAACTTTTATTTATGAAAATTACTTTCAGAAGGTTAAAAACATATAATACCTATACTGTTGTTAGTGAATGGAGAAGTAATTGAGAAGGCAGGACATTTGGTTATTATCACTGTATTTTCTTGTGGTTGAGGAAGAAAACATCATAACACCACCCATCTATAGAATCTGATTTTTTTTTAAATGTTTCCAGCTGAGATGGATTTGCTTTGGCTTGTTTTTTTGTTTTTATCTGTAGTTGATAGTTATTAGATTTAGAGTGTCGTATTCAATGTCAAAGCTATTATCCTATATTCACTAATCTGGGAATATGTCCCACTGAACACAGTGAAATGCACCAGTTAAATTCAATAAATTCCCAATATGAAGAGGCCCATGGAACAGATTATGTTGCACTTGACTGTCAAGCTCACTAGGATGAATACGTCAATTTAGTTCTATTGAACATGCAGTCCATTTATATTTAAATTTCTCCTTCCCAAAAATGAACTGACCTCTCTCACCTGGACTAATTAAATTTCCTTATTTCTTATTTAAAATTCAAATTCTTTTCAGTTTGAAAATGAAGAATTCAATGAACTCTTAGCAGGATACACTGAGATTAAATTATCTTCTTTTGCTGAACTGATGACACTTGTAGGATTGCAAGTGAAGTGGTGTTAAATCACATCAACATCCCAGTGAGACTTTAACTGGCACTTTGCACTGTCCTTTTAAACACTTGATCTTAAAGCAATCTAAAGACTCTGTCCTACATTGAGTTTAAATCCCCATTCTTATACTTTGCAAATTATCTAGCTGATAGATACATTCTTAATAGAGTTCTTTATCTTCTACAGATCTCAGACTTAAAGATGCTTATGTTCCTGCTGGCTCCCATGTGCTACTTTAGTGGACAAAACAAGTTTCTCCTTCAACTTAACTCTGCAGGTTACACTGACTGACCACTAAGTCACAAATAGCCATTCTAATTTTGCTATTTTTACTACAAAGCAGCAATTATCCAATTTTCCAGTATGGCACATTTTCAAGACAGATGCTAAACTTAACCACAAGAGCTTGAAGACTTTTTTCACCCAATCTGACACCATTGCCTCTGCCTTGACAGCTGCTATCTTGTGGTTGTTTATATCAAGGAGATACCTTTTCTGTTTTCTTATTTCCTGTCTAAGGATGAATAATGTCAAGAATTCTGTTCCTAATTTCATAGTTGCCAATATTTCACAGGTGAAAACTGGGGCATGCATGGCTAAGCAACATCCAACGGTGGTTAAGATAGCAAAAGTTGTTAATGAGGAAAAACACCCATGTTAGGAAAGGCTGCAGCAGTTTGCTTTTGACTGAGCTGACTGAGAAGGGAGAGTGTTTGTCCCCTCCTCTCCTCTCTGCTGAGTTGAGTGCAAGCAAGTTTTACACTTTGAATTTAGTTTGCTGCAATTGAAATAAGCCAAAGACAAAGGGGGGGGGGGAGGTGGAAGGAGGAGAGAAAAACTGGGAGTTTTAAAAACGGTTGAACAAGCAGGATGAAAGATGATTAATTAGGACTTTATTTGCCAAATCAAGTATGTAATTTTTGAATATTTCAGTTCTTTGGGGAGGAATATGTGGCAGGAGCCCTGCTGCTCATTATCAGGTCAAATTCAAATCCTTCCCTGCACACCTTAAATACCCACATCAGGGGAAACACTACATGAATGTGCAAAAATGTGATTATGTTTAAAATTGAAGAAAAAAAATGCTAATCTCAGCTATATTTTGTAAATGCCATAATTCATGTTATTGGTGTAATGTACATCTTGATAACTGGAATCGTGTTGCTTCAAAGAAAGTTTTGCAGTAAATTCTCCACTAGATTAGTAATGGTGTTTTCTAAGCCATTAAAGGCCTTGACTATATTCATAGCCGTGAGAAAGAATTTAGCATATTAAACTTTTCCTACATGTCTTTTGCTTCTGATGTCCACAGGCTATGACACTTGGAGTTGTGTTTAATCTTATGCTAAAAAATTTAAATGTGTCCAATCAGTCTTCCCTTTCAAAAATAAGTTCAGTGCTGCCTCTCTGACAATCATATTTCCAACAAAAAGTAGAGGGATCATATGGTGGATGCGCCTAAGCGTTTTCCTGATTTCTTTTTATCTCATTGGACTACAGATGATCCTTTCTCCTCTCTTGTGAACTGGAAGGATTATAGTCCCATTTTGTTATTCCCTCTCTTATTTGTCTATCCAAACCATTAGAGAGTTTGATAACTCAATACTAACATAAGAGCACTAGAATGGTAAATTCACTTCTAAAGGATCATGTATGAACTGGGTCTGGATCTACAAGTGAGGGTGTGAGGATGTCACATAGTTTGAATTGCATTATAATGGTCAGTGTAGATGCAGATGGAACCATACTGAATGGGATTATATGAGTCTACACTGTTGTATAATCGAGTTCAATACAGTTAATCTGCATTCTGAAATTGGATTATATGGCCATGTAGATGGGGTATAAATCTGAGTATGATTGAGAGTAGCAATACTTTGGCTTGGACCTGGAGGAAGATTTTTTAAACATGGGGGCCGCATTGCAGCTGGGACAGGCCGAGAGGGAGGGGGCAGGGGCAGCGGAGGGGTGTTGTTGTGCGGAGGGGGGAAAGCCAGGGGGTGGGTGGCGCAGGGGGTGATGGAGAAAGGGTTGCTGTGAGGGGAGAGGCTGTCCCACAGTAGGTTGATCCCTTTGGAGTACCTTTCCACCAGGCTCCTAAAGCCCCATCACCCCCCCCCCCCCCAATGTTGATTCATGTAGGAACCAATAATACTGTTAGGCATAACAGTATCACAAATGATTTTTGAGCTCTCAGAACAAAACTAAAACTGTGCAATGTACATGTGATCTTTTCATCCTTCCTCCCCGTTGTAGGACACAGCTCTACAAGGACCACAAAAATAGTACAGGTCAATAACTGGCTCAGAAAATGGTGTCAGGAGGAGTGTTTTGGCTTCCTCGACCATGGCCTGCTTTTCCAGGAGGATGGCCTACTGGCAAGGGATGGGGTGCATCCCACATTAGTAGGAAAACACATTTTTGCACACAGACTCGCAAACCTCATCAGGCGCACTTTAAACTAGGTCCACTGGGGGAGGGGAACAACAGCCTTGCAAACAGTATTTCACCCACGATCACGGGGAACCACCAAAAGGCTTAATGGAGGGCTGGAAAACAAACTCGGCCAAGAGTAAAAAGTCCAACAAATTCCTCGCTTTCCTTGCAGACAATGTTATCGTCCAGAAGGTAGAAGAGGCAACAAGGAGATCAGCTACTCTTGATCTCATCTTAACAAACAAAACAAGGACCAAGAACCAAGAGCACAATAATCCCAAATAAACAGCTCAGGGGAAGGTCTCAGGGGTTTACATGTCTTTACATTACTACACAGAGCATGGGAAATAAGCAAGACGAACTCCAACTTTTAGCACAACATCACACTTACAATATCATAGGCATCACTGAAACCTGGTGGGATGACTCCCATCACTGGAATGTAGCCATTGATGGCTATAACCTCTTTCACAGAAATAGAACAAAGGGG
Source organism: Anolis carolinensis (assembly GCF_035594765.1). NCBI lineage: Eukaryota > Metazoa > Chordata > Lepidosauria > Squamata > Anolidae > Anolis > Anolis carolinensis. Next base: position 107,326,765 of record NC_085842.1, on the reverse strand, counting down.
AGAGGAGGGGGCTTTATATGTCAAAAACAGTTATGTTGCAGAAGAGATGCAATTTATTTATTTTTTATTTGCAGCATTTATATTCCGCCCTTCTCACCCCGAAGGGGACTCAGGGCAGATCACATTACACATATAGGCAAACATTCAATGCCTTTTTAACATAGAACAAAGACAAGACAAACATATGTTCCGAGCGGGCCTCGAACTCATGACCTCCTGGTCAGAGTGATTCATTGCAGTGATTCATTGCAGCTGCTCTCCAGCCTGCGCCACAGCCCAAGATGCAAGACTGCAATCTGGGAAATCAGCTTGAAAGCATCTGGATAAGAATCAAGGGAACCGGGACTCAAAAAGATCTCATTGTGGGTGTCAACTACAGACCTCCGAGCCAGGATGAAAAAGATGACGAAGCCTTCTGTCAACAGTTGACCAAACAGGCACAAAGAAGAGAAACAGTAGTCATGGGCGATTTCAACTATCCTGATATCTGCTGGAAAATAAACTCGGCCAAGAGTAAAAAGTCCAACAAATTCCTCGCTTTCCTTGCAGACAATGTTATCGTCCAGAAGGTAGAAGAGGCAACAAGGAGATCAGCTACTCTTGATCTCATCTTAACAAATGTGGAGGACCTGATCAATGCAGTCGAAGTGGTCAGATCCTTAGGGGCAAGTGACCATGTGCTCCTGCAGTTCGCCATACAAAGGAAGGCTGAAACTAAGACAAGTGAAACATGCATTCTAGACTTTTAGAGCTGACTTCAATAAAATGAAGGAAATACTGAGCAGCATTCCATGGATGCCAATATTAAAAGACAAGGGAGTTAAGGATGGATGGGAGTTTTCAAAGGTGAAATACCCAAGACGCAAATACAAACAGTGCCAACAAAGAAAAAAATAAGACAAGTGTTAAGAAGCCAGAATGGATGTCCAAAGAACTTCTAACTGGACTAAGACTCAAAAGAGACATGCACAAGAAGTAGAAAAGGGGAGAAATCATCAAAGAAGAATTCAAATGAATAGCCAACTCCTGTAGGGAAAAGGTTCGCCAGGCTAAATCAGCTCAGGCTTGCCAAAGACATTAAAAACAAATTAAAAAAGCTTTTTTGCATACATCGGTAGAAAAAGGAAGAACACGGATGCAATAAGGCCTCTGCTAGGAGAAAATGGGGCGATTGTGACAGGGGATAGGGAAAAAGCCTTCCTTGCCTCAGTCTTCTCACAAAAAGAAAGCCATCCTCAACCTCAGCAACATGGAGTGGACAAAGGATTAGGGGAAATCCAGCCCCAAATAGGAAAACAAGTCATTCAGCAATACCTGGCCACTCTAAACGAATTCAAGTCCCCAGGGCCGGATCAACTACATCCAAGAGTATTGAAGAATCTAGCAAAAGTTATTTCAGAACCACTGGCAATCATCTTTGAGAGTTCTTGGAAAACGGGAGAAGTCCCAGCAGATTGGAGGAGGGCGAATGTGGTCCCTATTTTCAAGAAGGAAAAAAAGGACGACCCAAAACAATTACCGTCCGGTCAGCCTCACGTCGATACCAGGCAAGATTCTGGAAAAGATTGTTAAAGGAGTGATCTGCAAACACTTAGAAACAAATGCGATAATCGCTAATAGTCAACACAGATTTATCAAAAACAAGTCATGTCAGACTAATCTGATCTCTTTTTTCAGTAGAGTTACAAGCTAGGTCGATACAGGGAAGGTGGTGGATGTCGCGTACCTGAATTTCAGCAAGGCCTTCGACAAGGTCCCCCATGACCTTCTGGCAAACAAACTAGTAAAATGTGGGCTAGACAAAACTATGGTTAGGTGGATCTGTAATTAGTTAAGCGGACAAACCCAAAGGGTGCTCACCAATGCATTTTCTTCATCTTGGAAAGAAGTCACAAGTGGAGTGCTGCAGGGTTCCGTCCTGGGCCCGGTTCTGTTCAACTTCTTTATACATGACTTAGATGAAGGGTTAGAAGGCACGATCATCAAGTTTGCAGACAACACTAAACTGGGAGGGATAGCTAACACTCCAGAAGACAGGAGCAGAATTCAAAATGATCTTAACAGACTAGAGATATGGACTGAAACTAACAAAATGAAGTTCAATAGAGACAAATGTAAGATACTCCACTTTGGCAGAAAAAAATGAAATGGAAAGATACAGAATGGGGGATGCCTGGCTTGACAGCTGCACGTGGGAAAAAGATCTTGGAGTCCTCGTGGACAATAAGTTAAACATGAGCCAACAATGTGATGTGGCAGCTAAAAAAGCCAATCAGATTTTGGCCTGTCCAGAGGAGGGCGACTAAAATGATCAAGGGTCTGGGGAACAAGCCCTACGAGGAGCAGCTTAAATAGCTGGGCTTGTTTAGCCTGCAGAAAAGAAGGCTGAGAGGAGACATGATAGCCATGTATAAATATGTGAGGGGAAGTCATAGGGAGGAGGGAGCAAGCTTGTTTTCTGCTGCCCTGGAGACAAAGACGCAGAACAATGGCTTTAAACTACAGGAAAGGAGATTCCACCTGAACATCAGGAAGAACTTCCTCACTGTGAGAGCTGTTCGGCAGTGGAACTCTCTGCCCCAGAGTGTGGTGGAGGCTCCTTCTTTGGAGGCCTTTAACTAAAGGCTGGATTGCCATCTGAATGTGATTTCCTGCTTTTTGGCAGGGGGTTGGACTGGATGGCCCATGAAGTCTCTTCCAACTCTATTATTCTATGATTTTATGTTCCTGTTGCTGTTGCTTGATGGCCACAGAGCTCTAGGAAAGTTCCTGGCCATCACCAGATACTTTTGCTGACATAAGCAAAGATACCAGCACAACCAGGGAGAAGGAGGGGGGCAATTCAGAGCTCTGGGGCCATCTGCTGTAGTCATGGGAGGATGGCACAGGGCCAATAATTTCCCTTTCCTCTACACTGCTGACCACAAAGACAAGAGAAGGTTGACACTGGGCCATGTGAACAGTAGAACAGTTTAGATTAGAGCTGGTCCAGGTGCCCATTCTCATCCTGAAGTATGGGGCTGCTCCGGAGCACTCCCCATCTTTGCATAATACAGGTTAAAACTGTGTTAACCCATTTTACACCTGTTCCAGACTGGAAGTCCCTGGAGATAATCTGGACATCTAAGACTGGTTCTGGACCAAATTAAGGTTTGCAGTCAGTGTAGATATATTCTAATTGTTCATTGTATGTTCATTGTATGTGTATGTGTTGAAGCACATGCAGTTACCCCAAGTAACAAAGTAGCAAAGGCATCGCTCTGTGTAGCTTTTGGCCTTCCATCTTTCCTTTCTTAATATTGTGGTACTGCTGTGGATTTCTCCCCACAATTCACAGCCAAACTCCCTCCCTCTCCATTTATCTTTCTACTTCATCCAGTACAATGGCCCATGGCTCTCTAGCTATGCTGTGGTTGTTGCTATAGCAATACAGCTGTCTCCCTTGAAAATGCAGCCTCCATAAATCACTTCAATTTGATCATAATCATGCATTATCTATTTTTTTACTGACGTTAAAAAGCTGCTAATGGCCAAATGACTTTCATAACAATTTTTGAGTGATTCTATTCTGAGGGATTGTGTGTGTGTGAGTGTGTGTGTGCATTCATGTGTGCACACTTGCATGCACACACACACGCTAAAAGTACAACCAGCAGGTCCAAAAACTTAGTAAACACCAGAAAGGACAAACCTATGGTATAATCAAAGAAACATCAGAAAGCAAGTCTGAGGATCTTACATATGATATAAACATGGTTATAAATATCTAGATCAGCTTCTCACATTTCACTGTTATTAACACATGCACATATCAAACACATGGTTATGCCCATGATGACTTGACCTAAATGTTTCAGGAAATACTGTGTTTGGCTAATTGAATTCTTCTGACCTACTCAACAGAAGGCTCAAAAGAAACATTATAAAAAACTGACCATGGCTTTGTTCTAAATATATAGGGAACATAAATAAAGAGTTCCGTGATTATATCTGTGGTTCAGAACTTCAAAATTGTACTGTTTAGACTTAAATTTTCAAACGTGCTTATCTGGCATTACCTTTTGGGACATTATAGTTTAACTCTAAAAAGTAACTTTCCCAAGTTCTAGGACTGTTGTCACTTATCTACAGAAAGGTCACTAATTTTAGATTTAGATGATAATATCCATAAGCACACTTTTCTAGCCAAGGCACTTTTAAAGAACGACATTTTATTAATTATCAGAGAGAAGTGAGATGCAGAGTGTCATGGAGACATTCTAAAATGTAGGAAACTAATTCCAGGTCTTTTAAAGACCCTGTACATTATGGTGGACATACTGATTTATTGCAGAGTGCTCTGAAGAGGTAAAATGGCTGTGACAGACAAAAAAATAGCTCATGGTGTTGGACTTAAAGTCTCCCGTTAATCCCTGGAGTTAATTTTTATGACTCTCTATATAATCCCCCACGGGTTTTCATGAAAATATTGATGTTCCATTAACTGAAGAACATTTGTAGGAGCTGCAGTAATACTTGAGCAAATTACTTTGAAAATAGACTAAAAGCCACAGGGAAATTGAGAGGAATACAATGACAAAAAAAAATAAAGCTACTTAGAATTAGAGCTACTTAGATTCAGCAAATCTGTCCAACAGAAATGCTTAATACTACACTCTGACATGTATGGTATGTTTTAAAGGATGGTCTTTTTTAATGATATATATTAACAAGCACCTGAATTTTATTACATGCACACACTGCCAGTTCTACATAATCTGATTATACAACCAAGATTTTCCTTAGACCCTTTCTTTGAACACTTTCTTTAAAATACACAAAGCTATTATAAGCTATTATAAACTTTATGGAAGGCATAGATCTCCCCCAACTAGGAAATATGCCAAATATTTTCATTTTCAAAGAAATTAATCAGGGAATAATGGGCTGAATCCAATATTAGCCCTAAAGCACATCTACAGTGATCACTTGGGTCAGTTTCAAGCTGGTATTGAAGAAAGCAGTTGAACCAGTTTAAGGCCCAGATGGAGGCCAACCACAGGCTGTGGCCTCAAACTGGTTATTAGTGGAATCTTCATACTACACAATAAAACCATTACAATTCCACTTTAATTGTGTGCACAGCACAGTAGAAATTAAAGCAGATTTTGCCCTGACATGTGGTTTACATTGGGGCGTGCTGATGCATATTGATGCATATTGGGAGCTTTCTCTTGAACTTTCCCCAGTACTTAAAGTATGCTGTACTGTTGTAGCATACATCGTCTAGTCCAGGCATAGGCAAACTTCAGCCCTCCAGGTGTTTTGGACTTCAACTTCCACAATTTCTAACAGCCAGTTTGCCCATGCATGGGTTAGCCCCTATGGTTTGCAGTTAGCTTGATGCTACATTAAATGGTCAGTGTAGATGGGGCTCTAGTTAAGATAGAGTTATTGAAATAAATGAAACGTATTGGTTGTATACGTAATTTAAGTTTAGCTAGAAGTAATATTGGATAAACATCAGGGGTTGGAATCATGTGGCCTTCTAGATTATGCTGGACTGCAGCTCCTATTATCTTTTACTATTAGCTATACAGAGCTGATGGAACTTGCACTCCAACATCTGGAGAGCTGCATTCTTCCTACCTCTAATTAAGCCAAATGTCATTTCCCCTTTTGATAGAAAACACAAGCATCAGAACACCAGTATCTACCTCCTAGTGCTCTCTGTCAACATACACACAAAAATGTTTGTTTATTACCATTGGCAATAGTAAAATGAGAAAGCGTGAGAGGTAAAGGTAAAGGTTTCCCCTGACATTAAGTCCAGTCATGTCTGACTCTGGGGGTTGGTGCTCATCTCCATTTCTAAGCCGAAGAGCCGGCGTTGTCCGTAGACACCTCCAAGGTCATGTGGCTGGCATGACTGCATGGAGCGCCGTTACCTTCCTGCCGGAGCGGTACCTATTAATCTACTCACATTGGCATGTTTTCGAACTGCTAGGTTGGCAGGAGCTGGAGCTAACAGCGGCTGCTCACGCCGCTCCCGGGGTTTGAACCTGGGACCTTTCGGTCTCCAGCTCAGTGCTTTAACGCACTTCGCCACCGGGGCTCCTCATAAATACATAAATAAATAAATATAAATACAGTATTACAAAGAAACAAGTTAACGCACCAAGGACCAGAGAAACAAGAGACGAAAGAGCAATAATTCCCAAAGAAATCCATCAGATTCATTTTGTCAGCCCATCTATTGTTGCAATTCGGTTTTGCTGCTATTAAGTCTTTGAGAATCAGAGCCCCTGAAGTTAAGGACCTTTGACATTACTACATTAAAGTGAGGAGGTAATTCATGAGACTTCATATTTGATGCTTGGCAGGTTTGCAGACTTTTAAAGAAAATGTTGAATCAGCATTTCAAAGACCACAGAGCTTGGTGTTTCAGTGGGTTTACTCTCCGCAGGGAATTCACAACAAAAGACTCAGAGGAGGCTGATAAATTAGGGAAACGTTTGTCAAAACATTGAGGCATTTCAACATAGGAAAAGAGCAATACCTGTAGAAATTAAAGGAGAAAGTGCAGACAAATAGGTATAGGAAAGAAAAAAAAACCTGTAGTCAGGATGCCCCAGTCCATTTCTTAATTTAAACTGTAAACATGTTTTATTATGTTCCCCAATACCAACAGTGATAGTTGGTAGTGGCTCCCAATGGGCAATATGGACTGGCTCGACACTGTAGAATTAATGCAGTTTGATACCGCTTTAACTGTCATGGCTCAATGTTATGGAATCATGGTAACTGGAATTTGGTAAGGCAACAGCACTATTAGGCAAAAGCTGGATCTACACTGCCAAATAATGCAGCTTGAATTGCAATGTATGGTCAGTGAAGACCCATTTAATGCATTTCAATATGCATTATTTGCAGTGTAGATCCAGTCAGAGAAGGCCAAAGATCTAGTAAAACTATAACTGCCATGACTACATAGCATTGAGCCATGGCAAATAAAGTTGTGTCAAACTGTATTAATTCTATAATGTAGATACTAGGCATGTCCGATCGATGAAAAAAAATGTTTCAATTCTCATTTCTAAAGTAGGGGCACCCGCACTTCGATATAGAAACTATTTCCGATTTTTTCCCTCAAAAAATTCGGATATTTCCGAACATTCTAAATGTTTCTAAAATGGCGGACGTGCATGCGCAATCGCCAAAAAAAAAAGCACCCGGGGGGATTTTTACAGGGCTCTCCTGCCATCATTTCTTGAGCTATCCTGATCAAATTTGGTACAGTTGGAGAACACATTCAACCCTCCTAGCTCACCAAATTGCAGAACGTTTCCTGTATCCTCTGATCTTTTGTGAATTTTCATAGCTTTTATAATAAACTATTTTTTAATAATTGAAGAAACCTGTTCCTGATTTGAACATTTTATTTCCTGTTCAATTGTGTTTTTTTCAATGTGAAAGTCCTTCTTCTACTTGTGTAGCTTTGTTTCTGTGTCTGATTTTCCCTTTTAATATTTTTAAGGAAAAAGGACACTGGAAATCAATGGTATGTCTTGCTATGCGCTCCCAGAAGCCCCAAACCCAATGCCTTCATTAGGAAATGTACCTGTGACCAAGCCAGGCAATGCTCAGGCACTGTGTGCAAAGGAACTTTGGAAACTAGAGATTCCCTTTGTAATATTTTTAAGGAAAAAGGACACTGGAATTCATTGCTATGTCTTGCTATGTACTCCCCCAAGCCTCAAACTCAATGCCTTCGTTTGTTAATGTACCAGTGACAAACCTGGCCAATGCTCTGGCAAGGTGTGCAAAGAAACTTTGAAAACTAGAAATTCCCTTGTTATATTTTTCAGCAAGAAGGACACTGGAAATCAACGTTGTGTCTTGCTATGTGATCCCACAAGCCTCAAAGGCAATGCCTTGCCTTCCTTTGGTAATGTACCTGTGAGCAAGCTGGCCAATTACAAAAACATTGACTACTAAAAGGCAAACTGCATTGGATAATACAGAATGTTGGATAAGTGAAGGTTGGATAAGCGAGACACTACTGTATGTCATTTTAGAATAAAGGTCAAGGATCTTTTGGTGGTACACAACAAATAACTTTCTAATTCCACTTTAACTGCCATGCCAACATTCTATGGAATCCTGGTGACTGTAATCTGGTGACTCACTAGAGTTTGCTAGCTGAGAATGAGATCAGGAGAAACACAAAGATTACCATTCATGGCACTAAACTTTTTTCCACTGTTTCTGCAAAAAACAAAAACAAAAAATCCCCACCCATCCCCACTATGTAACACGATTTTTGTCCATGGGTTATAAATGTCATTTTCCAATTGGTTCTATCATAAAAACATGAAAAAGGTTTATTAAACCGCAAAAAAAATGTTTTTATGGGACATCCTGCAGCACATTTTCATATAGCTTTTCAATAAATATCTCATAGAGTCTCAACCAATTCAACATAAGTTTGTGGCAGCCACAAAAACAAAGTTTCTGGAGTATAATAACAACGTTCAAAGTAGGTATTGTACAATTAAATAGGAAATAACACTTTCACACCAGGAACATAAAATGTTTCAAATTTTGTTACATAGTGTAATGGGACCTGCACGTTGGGGGATTTTGGTATCTATGGGGAGTCTTGGAAACAAAATCCAGCTGATAGGTAAAGGTAAAGGTTTCCCCTGACGTTAAGTCCAGTCATGTCTGACTCTGGGGGTTGGTGCTCATCTCCATTTCTAAACCGAAGAGCCGGCATTGTCCGTAGACACCTCCAAGGTCATGTGGCCAGCATGACTGCATGGAGCGTCGTTACCTTCCTTCTGGAGCGGTACCTATTGATCTATTCACATTGGCATGTTTTTGAACTGCTAGGTTGGCAGAAGCTGGAGCAACAGCGGGCACTCACTCCGCTCCCCGGATTTGAACCTGGGACCTTTTGGTCCGCAAGTTCAGCAGCTCAGCGCTTTTACACACTGAACCACTGGAGGCTCCATCCAGCTGATACTAAGGACTAATTATAATTGCTTTTATTTCTGCTGCTCTGTGCCTTCAAGTCAACTCTACCTTGAAGTGACCTCTCATAGAAGTTTCTTGGGAAGGTTTGATTTAGGGCCCTTTCAGACAGAATTTAAAATCCCATTTTCTCCCAGAATTTAGTCCAAAATAGCAGTCCCAAACCTCAAAATTTAGGAGGGGTGGTGTTCAGATACCCACTCGTGCTGATCAGAGATCAGCACAGGTGGGCAGGCATACCACCAGCCTCCCCCCTCCATTTCCCCTGCACTTATCAGAAGTAGCCTCCAATGGAGGGCGGAGGGAGAGGGAAAAAGGCTCCAGGCTTGCATTGTAGCCTTCATCTGGAAAGTGGAGGCAAAATGGAGGAGAAGGAGGGGAGGCTGACAGTGCCATACCTCTTCTCCAGGCTGCTTGAGCCTGGGGAAGAGGGATTGCTGCGGAAACAGGCACTGGAAGCATGAAAGGTAATCCCAGGAGTCTGTTTCCACAGGCCCCCTCAGGCAAGGTCCAGATCTTTAGAGGTATTACTTAAACCTGAATTTAATTTAGGGCCCTTCCACACAGCCATATAATACAGAATATCAAACCAGATCATCCACAATATCTTATTTTAACTGGATTATATGAGTCCAGGGAGCTGCAGTGGTGCTATGGGTTAAACCCTTGTGCCAGCTCAACTGCTGACCTGAAGATCTGAAGGTTGGTGGTTTAAATCCATGAGATGGGGTGAGCTTCCATTTCACATGCAGGGTCATGAGAGAAGCCTCCCACAGGATAGCAACACATCCGGGCATTTCCTGGGTAATGTCTCTGTAGACGGCCGATTCTCTGTGTGTTTACTTCTTGGGAATTCTAAACTATGAAAATACACATATGACCCTTCAATTGCATTGTAATCACATTGCAATTTAAGCTAAGAAATTCATGGCTTGCTAATAGTTCCATCAATTAAAGTATAGAGAATAATAATTATGATTGGGACAGTACTTCACTAATATTAATCAGTAGTAAGCAATGTGCAATATTAAATTTACACAATTTTTATACAATTTCCTCTACAAACTAGACATTTGAAAGCATGCCACACTGTCCATGACAAAAATTGTAAGTATTTCCAAAAGCCAGCCACCCCACAGACCATATTGAAAATCAGAAACAAGCCAGCGAGTATATATGTATGCAAATTATGAATCCACTACAAATGACTTAACTCAATAGCAAAACAATTGAGTAGAGTTAAACTGAAATCCATGTTTAATTATGAACACCTTCTAGGCATCTACATTCAAGCAACTAGCTATGGGTGCTAGATGCAATGGGTGTACATTTGAAATGTCAGCCTCCAATATCATCCAAATCCCAGATATTACATTTTCTCAGAAATATGTTACACACATATAAGATGGCACATTTCCACCAGGGTGCCATATTTTTTTTCACTGTTCCATGTATAAGAGATTACTGCACAGGTCACTGAACCTTATTCCAACATTGCTAATGGGACAACCTCTTTCTTATGGGCATTGATATAAGTTTACAACAAACCACATACTACAAACAGTAGTGTCAATTATAGATGTAAGACTTTGTAAATTTGATTATCACAGGAAAGAACTGAATAATTTTCTAATTTTTCTCTTCCTTGAAAGAAGTCCTCAAAACTGTGCAGTTATCAAGGACTTCATGTAGATTGTGACTTTTTGGCACAAAAAATTGTCATTTCAAGCAATGTTCTGCGCAGAGAATCTGTATTTTTCTGTGCATTTTTCATAAAGAATACATCCCAAAATATGAAGATTCTCATCTATGTAACCTTTGCCTCACTCAAAACTCCCATTTTTGCTAAGCCATACAAATATTGTATTTTCAAATGTTCTTTCCATTCCGACTGTTGAATTCCTATTGTTCTCAGCATCTTCCATCCCTCTGATGTCACTGTCTCATGCTGCTTAATTGCAGGACAGCCCAGTTGGCTTAATTTGTTTTTGGTGTCAGGTAATAGTGATCTTTGGCACAACTGTTAGTGTCCAATTGTACCTCCACTCTAAACATGAATATATACATTCATGTAATAATTTGGGCATAATAGGAAATTATCATTATGTACATAATGGAATCACTCACTTGTAATAATTACAATCTGACAAAGTAGCTTTTATAAAGAGATAACAGCAAGGCTAACTGTTCATAGGGAAAATCAAAGCAACTAGTCTGTTGCTCATAATTTTACCATACAGGTTAAAAGCATTTGAAAGCTTTAGGGCATTAATGGTGTCATTGGTTGGGTGTTTTCTTTCTTTCTATAATGTGTTACTTAAAATTTAACTGTCTTAATGAAGTTTTCTTCCTCCTGCAAACCTAGCATGACTTACCGTAAGTAAGGCATCATACATATCTTCTGGGCATTCTGTAAAATTGCTATGTGGTGTTTTTAATTTGTGTACTCTTCCTTTCCTAACCAAATTATTAAATTTGTAACCAAGTACATTTTATAGCAATACTGTAGAAGTTGTTACCTTAACCAATGTTATTAATTTCTACAGTACTGGTATTGATTTCTTCTCTTAGTAAGGTAATTTTGGCATTAAATGCACCAACCAATTCTTAGTAAACCTAGGCACAACTTGCACAAAAGTCCTATTTCAAAAGCATAGCATTAGATGTATCTGCAGTTTGGCACCAGATTAACTGACATGACTGAAGGAATAAAAACAATTATGTACTAGTGAGAAATTAAGTTAAATAGATACCTAAGCTTCCAGTAAGAAAGTGGGAAGTTGCTTATTTTATTTCATATTAGGTTAGATTAATTATGCTTAGTTTATATACCTAATACGTATGTATGTATACATATACACTCCGCCATCAGAAAAATAAGTTTAAGACATCATGGAAGCACCTCCAGTCAAAGCACTGGCACATCTTAGACTATACATGCCAGACACCGCCATGATGTAGTTCTTACAAGAGCCATGACAAGCGCTGCTGATTTCTGGATAGACCTCGGTGAGGGAAAGCACATTTCTGGCAGCGAGGGAACCTTTACTTTTTTCAATATCTCACCTCTGCCGCCAACAATAAACATACATGTACGTGTGTGCAAGACAATGAGGCGATAATGGGAAAGGGAGGAATTAAATCTCACAAACTCAGTGGTTTGCAGTTCACACCTGAAACACGCTATCTCTATCTCTGTGACACCTTTCTATATGTATTTGTTACAGGGTTCAATTTTAAATGTCTGTATATATCTCCTTGAGATATGTTCACTTTAGAAATGCCACAAGTCTCTGGTGGCACAGTGTGTTAAAGCGCTGAGCTGTTGAACTTGCGAACCAAAAGGTGCCAGGTTCAAATTCCGGGAGCGGAATGAGCGCCCGCTGTCAGCCCCAGCTCCTGCCAACCTAGCAGTTCGAAAACATGCAAATGTGAGTAGATCAATAGGTACCGCTCCGGCGGGAAGGTAACGGCGCTCCATGCAGTCATGCCGGCCACATGACCTTGGAGATGTCTATGGACAACGCCAGCTCTTTGGCTTGGAAATGAGCACCAACCCCCAGAGTCGGTCACTAGACTTAATGTCAGGGGAAACCTTTACCTGCCATAAGTCAGATGTGAGTTAACACAATTCTCAATTTTATGTTGTTTGAAGAATCTGGTATCTCTTTCAGATAACTTCCTTTTACTTAATTTTTGGAAAAGACATTTGATTTTGCTCATGTAAAGCCTATAACTACACAGGTGAAATGAGCAAAATTAGAGTAGTAGATCTGTCAAGCTGAAGTTTATACCTCATCTAGTTAAATAGCTCAAGTTGTTTAAGTAACAAGATGTGATCTGCAACCCAATGCAGATTTACTTGGGAGTAGATCCCAACAATTCCTTGTTTCAAAATGTGGAAGAAGGAATTAGGGAATCAACAATTCTGGACCTGGTCCTGACCAACAGGGAGGAGTTGGTGACTGTAATCGAAGTAAATGGTACTTTAAGAGGAAATGGCCAATTGTGAGATAGGACAAAGGAGAACGCAGTCCAACACAGGCATTGAGTTTCAGAAATGTTGATTTTAAAAAGGGTAGGGAAACACTGGTGGAAAGTCTGGAAGTTCTTGAAGAATGAGTTTCCAAAATCACAATCAGAAATCATCCCATGGAAGAAGAAAAATGGAAAATCTGAAAAAGCCAATGTGACTGCACAGTGAACACAACAAGGAGGTGAAAAGAAAATAAGGAATGTTATATATAAGAAATGGAAGGAAGGATGAATCACCAAGGAAGAGTAGCCCAAGCTTGCTTGAATAATGTTAGGAAAACTGAAGCTCACAATGGGCTAAGACTGGCTAGACAAGCAAAGAGCAATAAAAGGTGGCTTTCAGATATGGCCAAGGGAAGTGAATAACCAAAGAGACTGTTGGGGCTGCTGTTCAATAAAGATGGCTACCTTTTGCAGAATTCTAGGGTTTTTAGTTTAGGGAGGAACAGGACCACTCTGCCTGATAATTTCAAAGGCCCCTGCATAAACTACAAGCCCCAGAATTCTGCAAGAGGCAGCCATAGGATTGAATAGGGCACAAAATCTTTCCCTATTCTTTAAAACACTAGTGTGGTAATGTCATTAGTTTAGGCAGGCCCGGCCCTAGGTAATTTGGCCTAGTAGGCGAACCTAGCCCCCCCCCTGAAATTGCGCCCCTCCCACATACCGGCGGCAGTGGGGGCAGCTGTGGCGGCAGCGGCTGGGAAGGCCTAGTTGTTCTTGTGAGGCTTGGTGAGAACTCACGAGTTCTCGCGAGAACTCACAAAATCTCGTGGGAACTCGCAAAATACCGCGAGAACTCACGAGAGGTCGCCAGGCCTCACAAGAAGAGCTAGGCCTTCCTGGAGGCCTTCTTTCGTCTGCGGGGCTTCTTTCGCTCGCGCGGACGCGTGGCTAGCGTGTCTGCACGAGCGATCGAAGCCCCATGCCAACAGTGGCAGCATGGCAGCACCTCTAAAAATACCGGCGGCGCTATAATTACTCGGGGGCGCTGTCGAGGCCTCGACAGCTCCCTCCTTCGACATGTGCCCCAAGCGGTGGCTTCAGCCGCTTCTATGTTGGACCGGGCCTGAGTTTAGGTCAATAAAGTTGTCCATGTTTTGCCCAGTTTTCTATGTCTGGTCTCTTTATTCCATTATGGGTCATCAATACAATTTCAATCAGGTCACTTAAGTAGATGCTGGGAATGCTGGGGATGTCATTTATCAGGCTTTCACCAAAGCATTTGTTAAGGTCCCCCATAATGTTTTGATTATCAACCTGATTAAATGTGGAAAAGATGGGAAATTTTTCAGGCAGATCCATAATTTCTTGGTGAGGCCATCAAATAGTTTTCTTGACAGAATTTGTTCAGATGGGGGTTTCCATTTGTCTTTTTGAAGCTGAAAGAATGTGACTTCTTCAAGATCACCCAGTAGGTTTTTGTGGCTGAGCAGGCATTCAAACCCTGGTCTCCCAGTGTTTGAGCTTAACACCCAAACCATTATAAAATGCTGACTCTCAATGTAATGCCAACATGTGATAAATTGCACTCAACAGGATGATGCCAATATTATGCCTACATTTTCTCTCTGCATACTAAAAATATTTCAGAAATTGTCATTTTGGAAGTGTCTTTTTTCACACATTATAAGATGTACATGCATTTTTTTTATTTTAGAACATTGTAATATTCTTTATTCAGTAAATGATCCTGGACTAGATTTTTACATTTATAAAATAAAAAGAAAATAAAAGAAAATGTGCTCTTGAACCAATCCTGGCTGAGTTCTCCTCAACTAACTAGTTTTCCACACATATCTATCTTTTGTCATTTCCTTTCAGAACTAGCTCATGACACTCTGGATTTTACTGCTGTTAGCTTAATGTGACTTGTATGTTCTAAAACTGATTGAGTGGCGAGAAATAGTCTTCACTAGATATCATATCTCATGGGCCTTGTAGTTTCCTAAAACAATGCTTACTATTTCACTGTTGTTATTTTTCTGGGCTTGATCTTTAGGATAATCTAAAACAATGATTCTGGAAACTATTAAACATACTTGGGACCTCTTCACATGGCCCTTTCTGGTCGTGCTTTGTGCCCACAATTACTGGCAAATGGAAGATGTGTGGGGTGGCCTGTTGCCTCCTTCCCCCATCACATAGTGGAGGTGGGACAGGGTGCGTTGGCACCCTGTCCGTATCAGATGGGAAAAAGGGTGGCAACGCGTGGCAATGCGCATTGCTCTGCCACCATTTCCGCCATCATACAGGGAAAAGAGGAGGAAAGTGCGGGTAGCTCCATCATAGCTACCCAAACAACACTTTTCTCCCCATCGTGATGGTGGAATGCCTTTTGGCGCTTCTCCTCCATTTTTGGAGGAATGTAGGCAGAGCCTGCCATGCATCATATGATGGTGCATGGCAGGTTCAGTCCTTGCCATGCAACAAAACAGCAAAACAGGGCAAAAATCCCCCATGTGAAGAGGTGATTGGCCGACTTCTCTCCTTTATATGTAGTTACAGTTCATTATGCCTATAATTTGTCATGGGTGTTTGGAAAGGAGAATTTGAACATATTCTGAATGATTTCACTGGGTACTTTAATGATATGCTGAAAATTACCACTAGCCCTCTCCTTATAACAGGTGCTAAACTTTTCATTATAAGCCTTTTCATTATAAATGATGACCCTTCATAAATCTCCAATGTGTCATTTTAATGAGGCAAATTCACCTACCAGAGCAACGGAGCTATGAAATGCGAGGATAGAAACAAAATGCATTAAATTGGATAGCATACATTAGTATAACACCCTACTGTGTTGCATTATTATTTCAGCTGTGTCAATTGACAATATGTTTATCAGCAAAGTGTCATAAATTATAAAAGAAGGTATGCATTGTATTTGCAACTGATTCATCTGTAGGTGCCATGGCATTCCTCTTGACCCTTTGTTTCTCAGATTGGGGTGAATGAAGAAATCACTGGATATAAAGGTACAACTGAACAGATGAAACAAAAAGTTGTATTACAGTCACATTTAATTTATTTCCCATATAAAACAATCAGAAAGAGGGAAACTCATGTGTGATTAAACCTGATCCCAATCTAGAAGGTCTAAATCCTGTTAATTCCGGCAAAGATCACCTGACTATCCAGGCAGGGCCCATATCCCAGGCCCTGTCACACTTTTACTGGAGGCATCCAAACAACACCTCCAGTAAAAGAGGGTTAAAATTGTTTAAAACTTACCAGACCACCATAAGGCTCCCTACACACTTCCTGGAACATACCAATGATGTGCAAGGAAATGGGGAGAGCCAGCAGTGATTCCCTCCCCACCTCCTCATGCATATTGGTATGTTCCATCAGGCCTAAGAGATGCCTAATGGTGCCCGGTAAGTTTTTCTTTTATTTTAAAGGGTTTTGTGGGGGTTTTGGGGTGGCCTCATGGCAGTCCATTTTTCCCTCATGGTGTGGGGATTTTAACATGCTTCAGAGCGGGTTAAATATATGCCTAGAAGCACCCAAAGAAAGAGGAGCAGTGAAATAATCCCACCCAAGACTGTTTGGGGCCCTTAAACAGTTTTCCTTTGTATTTAGGTTCAAGTTGCACATGGGAAAACCAGCATTCAAATGCAGTACTGGATTGGAAGCGCTGTTGCTGGAGCCAGAGCAACGTCTTTCAAACCTGAAGAAGAGGACATGGTTTCCGTAGTATAGACCAGTATAGACCCTTTGGTCTTCCAGGTTAACCAAACATACTGGAGTGGAAGGCAGAGCTGGCTTATAAAGCCCCAAGACCCTCTCTTGCAATGTGAGATGTTAACAAGGCAATATCAAGTTCACTTTCATTTTCTTGCTATCCTGCCCACAAATGGCACTTGTTACTTTCTACCTTCTAAGATTGGATTTACACTTCAATATAATCCAGTATCTGATGCCAGATTATCTTATTTGAACTGGATTATATGAGTCTACACTGCAGTAGAATTATTATTATTAAAGCAATCATTTGAACTTCATCCTAAGCTAAATCTGTAATGGGCATTATATAAATCACCCTGTTCATAGAAGAACTACATACCATGGGCAGCCACAGTAACTACTACTACTACTACTACTACTAATTTCGTAACAATTTTTCCCAAAGATCTAGACAGGAAAAAAAAATATCAAAATGCAACATATAAAATGGGCTGAAAACACCTAACACTTAAACCAGTTAAAACAACTGTTTAAAATAACTTTTTCAATCCATACATATTAAAACAATTAAAATTTATAATTCCAAAATTATTAGGATAGGTCTGCCAGAAAAGAATGTTTTTTTAAATGCTGTTTTAAATTCAAATAGTGTATTCAGCTGTTAGATCTCTTCTGGCAGGTCATTCTTTTGTGCAACCATAGCCAACGTAGTTCTGGCTGACTAGATTAAACATCCCCCAGGTGACCTGAATGTATGGGGTGGAATATGTCAGCGGGGATGATGGGTAGCAGAGTGAAATCCAAAAATTCACCATCCCGGTCTGCCTCCTTCTCTCCAGACTGTTTCCCCCATGTGAAAACAGCACTGGACAAACTCACTCCAGTAGATGAGGGTTCAGTTGGTAGTCCAACGGCAAACAACTTTATTTACATGATCTATTTACAGATAGAGCAAATTCAGTACTTTCCCCTCCATGAGTTCTTTCCGAAAGCACCATGCACACACACGCTGCTCATTGCTCATAGCTGTTCTCCGCTCTACACAGGAAAAACAACACTCCCCTGCATTCCACAGGAACCAAGATAGTAAGTCCCGGTCAAAACACACTTGACCCCATTGGTCCTGTGATACATCAATCATAGCAGACTCTCATTAACTCCATAATTGCTGTGTCCAGATTGATTTTAACATTTCACAATACACAATACCCTGACAGAATATATGAGAAGAAGCAATAGGTAACCTGGATCCAACCTATGTACAACTTTAAAGGTAATAACCAAGACTTTGTCCTTTGCCTATAAATGAATTCACAGCCAATGGAGTTATCTTAATATAGATATAATATAATTATTCCTATATCTACCAATCCTGCCAATGATTTGAACTGGAGTTTCCAAACTTTACCCAATGTACAGGGAGTGCAGAAGTCCAACCTCGAAGTTACCAGTCTGTGTACTACTCTTTTAGATCCTCCAGTTCATTTATGAGGAAGATGATCCTCAAAAAGAGAGGTGAGAAAAGATTGGCTCACTGGAATAATCTATAGTTCAATACACTTGAATGGCTAACAACGAACTCTCCCTGCCTTATAAACGAGACAGATCTCATCTGACAAGTCTTTAAA
Source organism: Anolis carolinensis (assembly GCF_035594765.1). Lineage (NCBI taxonomy): Eukaryota > Metazoa > Chordata > Lepidosauria > Squamata > Anolidae > Anolis > Anolis carolinensis. Next base: position 107,308,394 of record NC_085842.1, on the reverse strand, counting down.
GGAAATGTTAGATCAAATTCCCAAGTACTGATTTTCCTTAGTCTGATATGACGATTGAACCTAGTAAAGGTGCTTATTATCATTACGTGTTTTTGGTTTTAGTTTATCTGTATGAGGTGGAATACAGATTTTATTGTTCTCTTCTCTTCCATCATAAGACAATTTGTGAAAAACCCCTTAAAAACCACAATGTACTAAAATGATGAAACAGCCTTTAGGGTGTATGTGAGAAATGTTAGAACTCTGTAATTAAAGTTTAATACTCCCAATATTTTCTAGGAGAGACAGAGTTTGGTACCAGCGATGCTGGAACTTTCCATCTTTACTATTTGCTAAATTTAAGGACATGATTTTGTATTGCAATGAAGCCTTTTGGCACAACCATGTTACATATGTAGGATGCTGACTTGACCAATTGAACTAAATAATGATTACAGGATTTAATAAAACTAAAATTTGAATAAATAACTGCATCTCTAACTATTTCCAGATGGAATAGTAGATGATGACATTATGAAGGGCACCTAAGGATAGTGGGTACATAATTCCCATTCTGTCTTAATGGTTAAAATAATTGGTTCCAAATCCCTTGAGCACTTTCCATTTATGATGAGGATAAAAATGCTGGTAATAAAGAGTTGGAGTTTTTGTTAAAGTAAAAGTTTAATTCTATTTAGTACTATTACAGTTTAGAAAAAAAATTAAAAAAAACATTTTAATGAATTTTTAAAATTAGTTGGATAGTACTTTTCTCCTTTTAGTCTGAATTTCACATTTTGAGGTCTCAGAAGAAATAATATGTTTGAATTTTTCAAGGCACCTCTAATATTAATCATATACATTTTTTAAACTACCATGGTATAGTGCTTTGGGTGTTGGGCTAGGACACTTAGATACCAGGGTTCAAATCTTCACTTGGCTACAGAAACCCACTGAGTGATCTTTGGAAAATCACATGTTCTCAGCCTCAGAACAAGGCAAGGGAAACTCCTGCCTGAATAATTCTGCCAAGAAAACACCGTGATAGCATTTCCTTAAGGACTGCCATAAGCCAGAAATGACCTTAAGGCATACAACAATGTTTGTCAGTGTCACAAGGTACATAAAATATGTGATGAAGTGTGCTATTTTTTCAAGATATTTAAATAAAATACTTGCATAGCTATTGCTAATGAAATTTCTTGTGAGGCATTTGGATGAGGCTTGATGCTTGGATTTACTGTTTTTGTCAAGTCAACTTTAATCTATGATTACCCCATGAATGAGAGATTTCTAAGCTGTTCTGTCATCAACAGCTCTGCTCAGGTCTTGCATTCTTTTAGGGCCCTAGTTTCCTTGTTTAGATCTATCCACCTGTAATATATTCTTCCTCTTTTCCAATTGCCTTCTACCTTCTTAAACATCATTGTCTTTTCTAATGAATCATGCCTTCTCATTATACATTCAAAGTTCAGTCATCTCGATTCCTTGGAAAAGTGAAGATTTGATTTGCACTTGAACTCATTTGTTTGACTATTTTGGCATTCTATGCTATCTGCAGAACTTTCCTCCAGCACCACACTTAAAAGGCCATGGTTTTCTTTCTATCCATTTTCTTTACCTTCTAGCTTTTACAATCATATATAGAAGGTGAAAAGAATGACAGTATGGACAAACATGATCTTGGCATTCAATGACATACCTTTAAGGGCAATCACATATCCTGAATTTCAAACACAGGAACAGATGTGAATAGTTAACTAAGAAATTGAAATATCTCAAATAACACAAACATCTTAGAAGATTGCTTGATGTTTTCTTTTAAAATGTGGCATGTTGGAAATTGTTCCAAACTAAAGAAATCCGGAAATGTTCTGGGTAGTAAACCTGCAAAAGTTAGATTATGTCAAGTACTGTAGTTGTGAGGAAATTGCCCATAAATTATGTCTTTTCCTAAATCTGTAGTTTTATCACTTGAAGCCACACTTCTGTGTATATCTAAGCCTTAGCTCAGAGTTGGGCATTTCTGAGACCACATCAATTTATGAGTACATAGGTGTGCATAAGAGTAGGTTTCATATAGATTTAGATGTTTAGCCTGAATTATGAAGTAGTTGCTTAATCTTAATATATGTTTATTACCATGGAATATTTGGATGATTTCAAATTGTGATTGTGCTAATAGTATTTGGAGAATCCTGAGTTTGATTATGCGAATTTTCTGATTGCCACAAGACACTTTGAGCATTATTTTGCCATGAAAAAAGACAATTAAACATTATGGTGAAGAGATAGTGTATAGTACAATCACATCTTTCATTCTCATCTTTCTGAGCTATGGGTTTTGTTTCTTTTTTCTCACTTTTTTGGGGAGAAGCATAAAGATATTGGACACCCCTCTTCTTTTGATGCTATAGTTCAGTGGTAGCGAATCTATGGCATTTGTGCCAGAAGGAACATGCCAAATTCTCTCCCTTCTGGCACGCCAACCATTACTTGCTCACCATTTGCCAACCACCCGCCGCCTGCCCATCCCTTGCTTGTTTGTTGCTCGCCTGTTGCTCGCCTGCCCCCAGCCCATCCCCTTGTTTGCTTGCCTGCCCCCATCCACCACTTGTCCCCAGCCTCCTTGCTCGCTTGCCGCTCACTGCTCACCCACCGTCTGCCCCCTTGCTGCCTGCTCCCTTGCTGGCTTGCCACTCATCCCCTTGCTGGCTTGCCACTCATCCCATTTTCTCACTTGCCACTCATTCACCCCCCCCCCCACACACACACACACACTTACCAGCCCTCTGAGGAATTACGCTATACCTGTAAGTCAAGTAGCGGAAATGAGCCACCAAAAGTGCTGAAGCAGCTCAGATCGATAGCAGTAGCTAGGATGGTGGTCAGTGGTGGAAGACAGACCTGTGTTCTGGCGTCACAGAAAGTATTAAATGTCAAATCATGTTTTGATTCTTGCAAAGGCACCAAATTCATAGGGACACTCTCTTACTCTGCTTACATATAAACAATTTGTTCTTTAACATAGGAGGAGACATTTGCAAAATTCTACTTTTAAAGGCTAAGAATCCATGGAACAAAAACAAAAATCAATGAAACAAAACCATTTCAATTTTTTACCTTTGGTAACTGTGAAGCAATCTACAAACTTCCTGTTGCATGGACTGAGAATTATTTTATTGTGAACTATCATTTATAGTAAACAATTCTTTTGTTCTTGTCTTCCCATGCTTCTCATATGTATTGGGCTACAACTCCCATCATGCTCAGTGGCTGACCATGCTGGCTAGAATTATGGGAACTCTAGCCCAACACAGGTAGAGGATACCAATTTGTGGGAGGCAATTCTGCAATCATGATCACACTTTTTTACTCTAGAATAATATCCTAGGATGTAAACAGCTGACTTCTTTCCTATCCCTATTATATTATTTCTTTCTCTTTTTAAAATATGTATTTGCAATCAAGCAGTTTTGTGTGCTATTTTATTAACTGGAAGATACTTTGCCACTCTAATATAAAGTCATGGAACAAGTCAAGTTGGTAACCTGGGATTCAGTTTCACCTATGAGTCTCCCTTCACTGATTTTCAATGCACCAGCAGCCCCAGGTCCATCCACTCCTCATGCTACATTCTGGCTCATTACCACTACCGGTGCAATCACAAATTCTACCATCTGATGAGAAAGAAAGAAAAGAGACAGAGAAGAATGAAGCTTATATTGAATATTAAAGATTTTTAGTAAGGAATGGGAATCATAAAAATTCAGAGAATGGACCCCCAGAGATTTCTCTTTGAAGAAAATTCTCTGTTGCCCAAACTTTGTTGCCCTGAGGAAATATTTTAATGGAAATGCATTGGTCTTTTTATTATTATCATTCTAAAAGGAGAGATAGTCCAATTCACAATTAGTTGAGGTTTTCCTCTTTTCATTCTGCAGAGCTACTTTTGTTCTATCTCATTGGTTCTCTGCTCTGCTTAATTGTATGTTTGTAAACAAGTACTGTATCCTGTTGTTGAGTCCAATAGGATAAATCCATTCAATCAACTGTTGAATATAATAATTTAATAGATTTAATAATAGATTAAATATGATTGAGTCCATTATGTATTTTCCTAAAGGCCTACATCAGGTCTGAAGAACTTGTGATCTGGCAAACTAACCAATGGCCACAAGTCATACAATGGCTAAGATCCTATGGTGAACACATATAAATCATGCCTAAGCATACATATTCCCGTAACAGGATGCTCCCCGTTGGATCATGCTAGACTTAAGGGCTAGTTCTGCCTTTCAGTGAAGTGAGGTGGAATAGGCAGAGCAAAATTTCCTGTTGTTCCACCCTGAAGGGTCCAAGTGTTGAGTCATCAGCACTGTGAAGCTCTCCAACACTGTCTGTTTCCTAAGTGACATGACACTGGTGATGTTTCAGGTCATCCCAAATTTAGCTCTAAGGACCCCTCAGAGCCAAATGCCCAACATTTCAGAGATGAAATAAATATGAGCTATAGGCAACTGCACTTCTGAGCATGTATTTTGTAACTCCTAAAGCCCCCATCAGTCCCCAAAGCCTCTTGAACCTCCCCCACACACATACACAAAAGCATAATTTTGAGCCAATAACCACCCTAACATTGGATTAAATGCTCCCAATGAATACAAACATGCAGGAATAAATCTCCACATCCCTCCCATGTTCCTCAGAATTGCGACTTTCTCAATGCATTCTTTCTCCTCCAGTTCCTCTCTCATATGCTTTTGTTGCTATTTTGAAGGAAACAGGGAAGAAAGTATTTGGGCTTGTGGGAGTGTGGCCTCTGAAGGTTTGGAGTATAAATTTGGCTTCTGCTCCCCCCCTCCACTTTACACCTGTAACAAATGAGGAGTATTTTTTCAGATTGTTTAAAGTTTTATCAAAGCACAATTAACTCAGTGGGGGAAAAGTAGGAGAGGGGAGGACTATCCCCCTTCTAGTAGGTTCAGGCAAATCAAATTGGTGTAGCCTATCCCAGTTTGTGTATTTTTCCTCAGTGTTGACTTTTGTCATCTTGACCACACTCCACTATTGCTTGGCCACACTTTGTCTCAATTTTCCTCTCTGAAATATTGGAAGTAAGGCACCTTAAAATTTTTCATTTTTCAGAATTTTGGATTGCTCTATTAAAACTTATCACAATGATGCATATGTTTAGGAAAAAGCCCGCATAAAAATATGCTTGGAAAATTAATTTTAAGACTTGCAGAAACCACCATAGTTCAGCAGTTATAGGATGATGTTCTGGGCCTCAAATCATCCTCTTACTATGGCTGTCTTTCTCATACTATTTTAGTCATCCTTCTTAAAAGTAACATTTTTGTTTTGGCAAATATAAAATAATATAAAATTAGTGAAAGTAAAGTATGGACAATATGACTGCTGTGGCCTGTTAAAAATTTCTCTTCCTTCCTAACCAACAGGCCTATTGACCATGAAAGTCGATTGAGCACTGGTGGATGGAGAAGGATCCAGGGGACTAGTAACATTTTCTTTGCTGTGGTGGACATGATCGCATCTGCTTTCATATTTGTCCTTCCTTTTCTGACACCTCATTGAGCAAAAGTCAATTAAATGTTAAGGTAACAGGAATGCCAGGTATTCAGTCAACCAATCTTCTTTGTTGTTGACTTTCCACAGTGCTTTCAGTTCTTACCATATTGGCATGTCAGAGTAGAAGGGGCAGAGCCAGGCCACCACCTAGAGATGACAGGAGTGGCAGAAGCAGTAGCAGTCAGACAGCCACAGGAGGAAAGCAGTTACCAGTTCTAACAGCTGCTCAATTTTCTTAGGAGTGTTTGATGAAGGTTGCTGTTGACCCCTACTCCTATTGTTTTGTAGTTCAAATATCTACTGAATCTTATCTGCCGACATGCTTGTTGACACACACGCGCGCGCGCACGCACACACACACACACAATTCCAATCTGCTATTAAATGCCTGGATGACTGATGGTCTTAGGTTAGAGCATTTTATTTTTTATTTTTGGCATTGAAAATTTTCCTTTGATATTGCAGGTATTTTAGTGCTTTAACTGTATGTTGTATCAAAATTTTGTAAACTGTTGTGAAGGATCTCTCTCCTGGGAAATATGGTATGCATATTAAATACAATTAGTCCAACTTCAAATTTAGTCCCAAATGAGCTATTGAAATAATCAGGACCTATTGGCAAACACATATGTAAATCTTATTGATTTCTAGGAGTCTGGCCCATTTGGGGGACTAACATCAGATTTAGCCCTATGGAAATAAATATGGAGCTCTTGTGCGCAGTGGCAGTATACATCTGCCCTCTTGATTTTAGAATCAAAATACATCATGGCTATAACTTTTGTCTTTTGCTTGTACATTTCACAGAAACCTCATTTAGAAAAATGATTCTTAAATAGGAACCTTGTTATGAATGCAAAAATCTTGTTTTTGTGTTCTCATTCTCTTGACAGTGAATACATTTGATAAGCCACTCTGCCTTAACTTTAGGTCACAATTATTGAACCTGTGTTGATTTACTAAAATTCCAAAAGTAGTTAAAAGAATGAATAAAAGAAAGGTGCCACATATACATGAATAAATAGGTATTTACCCAGGTTCTAGTGCAGCCCATGTAAGTGTATGTGGGTAGGTTTACTGAACTGTAAGAATCAGATTCTAGAACAATGTTCCTATTTGCTCGTGCCAAAGCCTTTGTTTTTCCATCTGTGAAAGGATGTTATTTTTGCTGAGATATCTCCTAATGTAACGAAGAGCTTTGGCAGCATGCCAAACAACTGCACTTAAACTAAACCTCTCTGTGTATGCATTACACCACAGAACATGCTTAAAGTGCTTTCGATCCCAAGACATGTTTGCAATGAGAACTGGCATTACCATAGTAGGACACATTGGTCATTGGTCATTGGTCACTTTCCCAAACAAACACATTCAAAATGTCTCCCATTTTAATGCACTCCATAGTTTTTTAAATATCTCTCTATATAAAAGGATAAAGTTGTTTGCACAGTGACTATAACAACACAACTAAACAACCCAGAAATACGAAACTTGGTAACACAATGCAAAAGCCTTCCCTCCTAGTTGTAACAACACAACCACACCACAAAACCACAATCCTACAGGAAAGGAGATTCCACCTGAACATCAGGAAGAACTTCCTCACTGTGAGAGCTGTTCGGCAGTGGAACTCTCTCCCCCGGACTGTGGTGGAGGCTCCTTCTTTGGAGGCTTTTAAGCAGAGGCTGGATGGTCATCTGTCGGGGGTGCTTTGAATGCGATTTCCTGCTTCTTAGCGGGGGGTTGGACTGGATGGCCCATGAGGTCTCTTCCAACTCTACTATTCTATGATTCTATGATTCTATTATTCTAATCCGGACCCACAGAACTCACAACAACGCATCATGACTATAACAACACAACTAAACACCCCAGAAATACGAAACTTGGCACATAATTAAACACCCAAGAAATATAAAACTTGACAACACAACGCAAAAGCCTTGCCTCCCGGTTGTAACAACACAACCACACCACAAAACCACAATCCGGACTGACAAAACTCACAACAACACATCGTGACTATAACAACACAACTAAACGACCCAGAAATACAAAACTTGACAACACAACGCAAAAGCCTTGCCTCTTGGTTGTAACAACACAACCGAACCACAAAACCACAATCCGGACCCACAAAACTCACAACAACGCATCGTGACTATAACAACACAACTAAACGCCCCAGAAATATGAAACTTGGCACACAACTAAATGCCCCAAAAATATGAAACTTGGCACACAACTAAATGCCCCAGAAATACAAAACAACGCACAAGCCTTGCCTCCCGGTTGTAACAACACAACCACATTCCGGACCCACAAAACTCACAACAACGCATTGTGACTATAACAACACAACCAAACCGGATGGCCATCTGTCTGAGGGGTTTGTGTGGGGTCTTCCTCCATGACAAAAAGAAAGAAAGGGGTTGGACTGGATGCAAACTACAAATCCCAGCACCCCATGGCATGGAGTCCATGCATTTCAATTAGAGGCCTCTTCCTTCTCCCTTTCCCCACCATCCAACCCACTGACCCAGTTCCATGGCTCCGCAGGCAGGAAAGGCTGGGATGGATAGAATGAAGGAAGGAGGGAGGGAAGGGAAGCAAAAGAACGCCAAGGAGAAGAGCCCTCCCTCTCTGCCTGGAAGGCTAAGATCAAAAGGGAGAGAAAGACCATTGATCCGGTCATATTTACCCTCCTTTCTGACCAGTGTGTTCTTATCAGCGAACTCAGGATCGGAGCAGAGAAATGGAACAGCATAGGAATACAGAAAACAAGGAGAGCGCCCACTCTATTCATCCACTCGTCTATCCATCCACTCACCCACTAATAATAACACCTACACAGGCAAGAATCAGCCATGCACTGAGGCTACAAGGCCATTCAGTGCTCATCCACCTCCCTAATCCCTACATTCACACTTGGCCTCAAAAAAAAATTACAATAATAACAATGACAACAACAACAATAGGAATCAACACCATCACAGGCAAGAAGCAGTCAGGCACTAAGGCTGAGAGGCCAGTCAGTGCTACACTGGGCCTCAAAAAACAATACAGTAGCATCTAGCTTATCCAAACTTCATGACCACTACAACAACAATAATAATAAACACCTACACAGGCAAAAAAAAAAAGACTATTGTATCACAATAAAAATATAAACCGCACTCAGCAGAATCAGACATCACGATTAACAACAAACCAAAGACAACGGGGATCTCAAGCAATTATCAATCAACACAAAAATTGAAGAAGGTAACAGACTTCAAATGCTACTACTACTAATGTGAGTATAAAGAAGGGTGGAGGTCACAGCATAAATACAACCTAATGTAGACTGACCAACACCACCAGACTAAGGCACAGCAACGCGTGGCCGGGCACAACTAGTTTATATATATATATATATATATATATATATATATATATATATAAATACACTAGTTGTGCCCGGCCATTTATATATATACAGTAGAGTCTCACTTATCCAACATAAACGGGCCGGCAGAATGTTGGATAAGCGAATATGTTGGATAATAAGGAGACATTAAGGAAAAGCCTATTAAACATCAAATTAGGTTATGATTTTACAAATTAAGCACCAAAACATCATGTTAGACAACAAATTTGGCAGAAAAAGTAGTTCAATATGCAGTAATGCTATGTAGTAATTACTGTATTTATGAATTTAGCACCAAAATATCATGATATATTGAAAACATTGACTACAAAAATGCGTTGGATAATCCAGAACGTTGGATAAGCGAGTGTTGGATAAGTGAGACTCTACTGTATAAATAAATAAAAACAGTTACAGATCATAAGAAAGACAAGTGGGGGTAACTGAGGGGAGCAGAAGCTATGTTAAAATACATCTTTTGGCATAGAATTCACCACTAATATAAAGAATACGATTCCCATATCTATTGGACCAGTAACCTTTTTTGTGACTATTTAGCCTGGATTGCTAAGAAGCTGGGAACATTGTACACTTTAATTAGAGACCTGGTGGAAGTTAAGAAGCAAATGTGAAATTTTATAAATTGGTAACTGTGGCTAATTTTTATTGCATGTTGCATTCCTTGTAAAATTCATACAATTTCTCTCTTTCATGTGAAATTAAGTTATTTTAGTCATTTTCTTCTCTGAAATTCATTTGTTTATCTCTGATTTCAGCCTTCATCTTGGAGACCTTTTATCTATTTAACTGCCCATGTAAATAGCTGGAGGTCAGCCCTAGTTTCACTTTGTCATCTGCTAGGGCAAATTACAAATGAATTCCCCCCCCCCCCCCACTGCACTGTAGGTTTGAACTGATGTGACACTGCCACACCTGAACGACTGATTCACATGTTCTGCTGCTGCCATTTGCCATCTGCATGTGATTTAAAAAGTCAGCCTCCGCCATCATTTTGAAGAATGAATTTTCTTACAGCCCCTACTCATACTTCCTCTCATTTGAAGGTACTAGCAGCTGGAGACACAGATGCACATAGGTGACATTTCTGTAAGTTATATGAAATATAACTCACATCAAGTAGCACATTTCATAGCAAATAACCAGTCAGCCATTTGTTAGGGCAACAATCCCTAAATCCTTTAGCATTAAATGGACAAAGATTTTTTTATTGCATGCATGCAATTATTCACAAAGTTTACCAAAGGACAGTACCTTTATTAGGACTGTTCATTAATATCACCCAAAAGGATGGAAATTTTCAAGTTCCCTGTGTGGTATACAACACGAAGTGCAGGGTTGGAAAGAGAAGAGCCCCAAAATCTGGCATTGAGATATATTCTAGCTGCAATTTATCATATTTATTTATTTAATTATTTATTTGTAGTATTTATATTCCGCCCTTCTCACCCCGAAGGGGACTCAGAGCGGATCACATTACACATATAAGGCAAACATTCAATGCCTTGACATAGAACAAAGACAAAGACAAATGCAGGCTCCGAGCTGGCCTCGAACTCATGATCTATTGGTCAGAGTGATTGGTCTCAGCAGGCTGCAGCTGGCTGCTCACCAGCTTGCGCCACAGCCTGGGAGATCTCCCTGTCTTTAAAACACTCTCTCTGAAAGAGCAAGGTAGACTCTAAATACAGATAAATGTGGCAGACAAGGTTCAAACATTGCTTTCTATATTCTGTGTTTTTAATGTTTATAGTGCACTTTGGGTTTGAGCTGTACGTTTCTACAGCTCTGAGTCATTGCAAAGCACTGTCCCTGATAGTTTACTGCATGTTGCGAATGGAGCTTTTTGTTGTAGTGATCATTTTAAAAGAATATTTCGTTTCTGCCACCTCTGCCTACCACTTCATTCTGTGCAATGTGTATAATGGCTTACAGGGAAAGTAAGATGTAATCAGACCCCCCCCCCCCCCAGTGATACACCATAGAGATTTGCCATCTCTGAACTGCCTTCATCATTTTGGCAGGGTTTGCTGCACAGGTGCCACGCTGTAGATCAGTCTTCCAGTGTAAGGAAGAATGAGAAGTGTTTGGGCTCTGCTTTTTCTGCTGCTGCAGCAGCCTGCTAATTAGATCTGCAGGCCTTGAAATAACCTTGTCTGGTTTTTGAATGGGCTTTCACAGGGACACTCTTTAAAAACCTGTCTTTCTAATAGGAACACCAGGCTTATTGCAAGGACCTTTGCCATTGCTGTAAAACCCATCTGTAATATTTGTAATATTAAATTTATAACTAACATTTATCACTGCCACAGTGATTATCTCCCCCAAATTAGAAAAGAGCCAGGAAATCTATCAACCATAAGATGCAAGACAAATGAAAGGAGCTAGTTAACCTTTTGTACAAAACACCAATAGAAATTATGCTTTTGTAATGAATCTGCCTGGTGTTGGCCTGACAGCTGCATGGTGGCAGATAAAGAAAACTGATTAAAATGGGATCGGAGGATTATTCTGTGACCAAATGTCATCACAAACTGGCTTTATTGATTAAAATATTTAAAGCAGCCATGTCTTCAGATGTAAAACAACAGCTTCACATTACAAAAGAAAGCAAAGGATTGTTCCTATGAGCTGCAGCTGGCCTTTCTCTGTTCATAAATGGGGAGCATCCTTTGCTTTGACACCCCAATATACAGGGACAAGTGTAATCCAAAATATGTATTGATGTTGTTGTGTACCTTCATATGGTGACTTTAAAGAGAACCTATAATAGGGTTTTCTGGGGCTGGGAGTGTGTGATTTTCCCAAGGTCACCCTGTGGGTCTCTATGGCTGAGCCTGAAATTTCCCACGAGAGAGCTCCCATGTCATAGTCCAATACTCAAACCACTATACCAATGACTATCAGTTTTTCATTCAGGCTACAATCCTTGGTTCTCACTTTTCTCATGTCTACTAGGGATAAAACGGCTTTGAGAAAGACAGAGATTACAAACTCCAGCCTTCTTTTTCCTGCCTGCCTGCCTGCCTGCTCCCTATGTCATTTGTCCTAGAGCATCATGGAAAGATTTCAATGTCTGGTTCAGCTAGGTTTACTCGAATCACTGTTGTCTCTTGTAGCAAAGAACAAAGCTGAAGCTGAACCAGGCTTCTTAATGTTTTAACCCTTGATCATGTGCTCTCTTTCTTTCTCATGGAAGAGGAGATGCTGGAGCATGTCTGCCTGGTATCTTTATTTCACTAGAATGGTTGATTGAGGATCAAATCATTCTATCAAAAGAATTGATCTATTTAATAAATATTCCTTCTTTAAAGGATCTTAAAACTTTTTTTCTACCTCCCCTTGGCTCTTGTTTAGATTTCCTCTCTCATAAGAATCCCACTGTATCAAACCCATCAAATGAGACACTCTTTTTTCTAGAGAGCCCAAGTCCATTTCCTATTAACTATGGCATGCGAGATCTCTCAAGGGAAATTTCAGGCGTCTCACTAAATTACAAATCCTGGGAGCCATAGGATGAAGCCATGGCAATTAAATAGGTCTCCAATGGTTATGCCAAGTGGATAATGGATTGTGCCTTATGGTGCATCTACATCAGCTCAATGCTATGGAATCATTGGAATTGTAGTTTGGTGTTGGCCCGACCTTGTAACACTATAACTCAAGTGATGCCATAGCCCTGAGCCATGGCAGTTAAAGTGATGTCAAGCACTATTAATTCTGTATTGTAGATGCACCCTCAGATCAACTGCAACATGCAGAGACAGTGCTTTGCAATGACTCAGAGCTGTAGAAGTGTATAGCTCAAAACCAAAGTGCACTATAAACATTAAAAGGGGAATCAGCACAAAAAATAGAAGCAATGTTTGAAACTTGTCTGCCACACTTATCTATATTTAGAGTCTGCCTTGCTCTTTCAGAGAGTGTGTTATAAAGACAGGGAGATCTCACCTATAGTGAAATATTATACACTGCAGTTAGAATATAACAGTCTTTACTAAACTGAAGCTTAGGACATACCACAACAGAACATGATTCATAAAAGAGGCAATGCTCAGCAAAGTTGAAGTCAGTAGGAAAAGAGGTAGGCTACAATAAGGTGGATTGATTCAATAAAGGAAGCCATGACCCTGATTTTGCAAGTTGTGAGCAGGGAAGCTGATGACCAGGGATCTTGGGAAGTCTCTGTTTCCATATATTGAGAGTAACTTCATGGTAAAAAAAAGGAGGAGGAGATGGTGGCGGCACTGATGGCTACAAAGGGGAAGGCAGTAGGGAAAAGAGGAAGACCACAGTACAGGTGGATTGGCCTAACTAAGGTACTGCCCTGACTTTGTAAACACTGAGGAGGGCTATTAACAACAGGATCTTTTAGGGTGCATCTATAATATAGAATTAATGCAGTTTGATACCACTTTATTTGTAACTTTAACTGCCATGGCTCAATGCTATGGAATCATGGAAGTTGTATTTTATAAGGTCTTTAGCTTTCTCTGCCAAAGAGTGCTGATATCTACCAAATTTTCAAAGATTCCATAGCATTAAGTCATGGTCATTAAAATGGTGTCAAGTTCTACAGTGTATTAGTTCTACAGTGTAGAGGCACCCTTGCTCTTCTGATTACTTGGCTATAGTCTCCATTCTGATTAAAGTGATGGCAAACTGCATTAATTATACAGTGTAGAGCCAGCCTTAGAGATCTTCCATCAATTGGGTCACCCTGGGTTCATCTACACCAGGGGTTCTCAACATGTGGGTCCCCAGATGTTTTGGCTTACAACTCCCAGAAATTCCAGCCAGTTTATCAGCTATTAGGATTTGTGGGGGTTGAAGCCCAAAACATCTGGGGTTGAGAACAGGTTGAGAACCACTGATCTACACTAACTACTTAGATTGGTGTGTAATTGGATTAGTTCCATGACAGCAAAATGCTACACGAGGTTGACCTAGATTAAGCTGGGCATGGTTGCCTTAATGGGTCCCTGTGCCAGATAAAGCTAAATTGGGGATAATCCTGAATCCTAACCTGGGATTTCGACTTTTCGCCAAATTAGGGCCAGTGAAAACTATTAGGCCTGTTAAAAACAGGAACTTGCCAAACAGTTTTCACTGATATACCGTGCTCCCTGTGCTCAGGTGGCCAACTACATCCTTTCCAGCACTGTGTCTAATGTCAGCACTGTGCCTGATGATAGGGAGTCCGTATCAAGACTCCATGTATGTTTGGGAAGCTGAATCAGGTGCATATTTTGGATTAGTATAGAAGGGCCAATCGTTGAAGCCAGATTGAGGGCCCATCCAGACAGGGCCCAAAATACATGAGCCCTTGTGCTTTTACTGGAGGCGTCCAAACAATGCCTCCGGTAAAAGAGGAATAATTTGTGACAAAGCAGGAAACCCTGCTTTGTCATGAATTATTTAGATACTCAGTCAGACCTGGGTCTTCTTGAAAGACCTGGGTCTAATAGAGTATGGGCCCCATGGGGACTGACCCCCGGATAGTCCTGGGACTACTGAGAGGTTAGTCTGCCCAGCAATATTCACTTCTTTGGCCCCATGGGCCTGGAGAAGCAAAGACCCACCCCCTCCCCAAATCCCCTCCTAAAACCTTTAAAATAAAATAAAAACTTACTGGACTGCCATTATGCCACTCTTGAGACTTCCTGGTGCATACCAATGTTGTGCTAGGATGCGGATAGGGGCCCAAATCGCTCCTGCCCACCCCACCGCTTCCTGGCACAACATTGGTAAATACTAGGAAGTCTCCAGAGAGGCATAATAGCAGCCCAGTAAGTTTTTATTTTTTGAAAAAATGTTTTAGGGGGGATTTGGGTTGTCCCCATTCCAGCGGTAGTTCCAGCATGGTAGTTACTGCGGTGCTACAGGAAAGCCCACTTCTTTTGGCATCCATGTGGACAGCAATGTGGGCAAAAACAGGTGTCTGAAAACACCTTGACAGTAATAAAAAATGGAAAGGAGGTGGTGAAAGAGTCAAGGAGTTTCACATTCTAGTTCATTCTCCTACAGTCTGAACATCATCAACAGCAAAATGATCTGGGCTTCATAAACCAATGAAGCTTGAGAAGCTCAGTTCGTTTCAAATGGAGTTCATTGGTTTTAGGCCCAGATCTTTCTGAATATTAACAAGAGACTACAAAGAAATTGTCCTCCACATTATTAACAGCAGAGAGATTTAAAGAATTCCTATATCATATTGATATCTGGGGTGGGGGAGGGTGAGGCTTTTTTGTGTGTAAATGAGTCAGAATTATGATTTCAGTCTTTAAATTATTTATGTTCTCTTTATTTTGTTATCACTTGTAAGTTTTGTTTGTTTTGCAGAAAACTAAATGGTATCAAGATTTCTGTGATTTTGGAGTATAATGTTGTCCCAGAATGCAAACTTGTTATACTTAAAGGAACAATGGAGGATATGACTTTAGACTCAAGCTCCCATATGTCTTAGCCAGCACAACCTATGATGCAGCATAGTGGAAGCTGTAATCCAACAATACTTCCTACCTATATGCTAATAGAAATTGCAAGAGTTGGAGCTGCATGAATAAATGCAATGTTTGCTCTTAGCATGGAGTCAAAGAACTCCCTTTCCTGGATTTTGAACATTTTACAAATTTTTATTTCAATTTTGTTTCCTTTATTTTAAGCAGATTTTTTTAAATTTTTTAAGATCATCATTAGAATCTGCACCTGTCCAGTGGGGAAAGCAACTGTTTTACAGAAACAAAATGGCAGTCTACAAACTCTTTTTTCTCATTGCCCAGGTTAAGGAAAGATGGTGGGTTGAACATAGCAGTAAACATGATGCAAGGTTCCCAGAGCAAGAATGAGCATTTAAAAATGGTCGCCGTGAGGCAGCAATTTTATTTGGCCTTCAAAGAAGCCAAGATTGATCATGCTGATCATCTATCACAGCTGTTTACATGGCAGCTGTTTTCATGAACACCTGTTCCAAAGAAATGAGGAATGCCTTTTTCAGTGCACATTTATGATGCACATGTTAATTCAGCAAACAATACTACATAATATGCGGAATAAAGGGGGCTATAAATCACCTTTTGGCTGGCAAGTGGTCAAATTTTTCACCTGCTGGGTATCACTGAATACTGAATCACATTGAAAAGCAGGTTTCTCAAGTATTGATTTAATGAAGGGAAAATCGAGTTTATTTTCTCCTTCTTGATGATCCATTTTGTTTGCATGAATTCAGAGAATGCTGGGCATTTTTATGGAAAATAAATCCATGGATCTTCTTTTGTTGTAATGCTCACACAATAAACTGGAGGTCTGCATTGTCGGAATGAATGTACAATTTCATAACACAACAGAATGATAAAGATAGCCTTGATACAAAGGCTCAGTATTTCACTCACAATGGGAAAGTGGATTAGCACAGCAATACAACCACCAGCATCTAATTATGTTAAGATGATTACTTGTGTATGCTGTTCTTATTGCTTCTTTCATTATTATTAAATTTATACAACAAAATAAAAATATGTTGTGTTCCAGATTACCATAACAAATTATGCTGCTGACCAAGCTACAGCTTGGCTGCTATCACCATCAGATTCCTCTTAAGGTGTGCAACCACAATATGAGGTTGAATAGTACTCAGTTTAATGCTATTTTCCCTCTTTCATTAAGAACTTCATCAGATGATCTTCAGGCTCTGTTTTCATGTGCTGTGGAAACAGAGCTCCATGGAGCCCAAAAGTCAACGTAAGAGCATTTCCAGTGGGGCCCCATTTCTGCAGTGCACAGCAATGGAGCCGGAAGACCTTCTTCAGGAGTCAGACGTTCCTCAACTCCTGAATGAAGAATACAGGGTAAAGCAGGGAAAAGACAGGGTAAGGTGCAAAAAGGACATGGGATGGCTGACTACCTCACAAGACAGGGAAAGACAGGAAGGAATGGGATAACACAGTTCCCTGCACTTTTCCTTGCTAAATGTTCTTAAATCAGTTGTTGAAAAACCTGCTTTTCCATATGTTTGGGGGTAGTTGGGGTAAGAATCTGTCTCCTTTTAACAAGACATGATGAATGATTACAAAGCCAAGATGTGTACAGTGATGAATACACTGAATTAGGGATGGTCAAGTCTTTTGCTTTTCTACGTATTGGTTTGTGGTATCCGAACAAGATTTTTATATGCCTGAAATATTAAATGTCTGTGCATATGCATATCCCACTTCTTTTTGCTAATGAACTTTTCTTAATGTGTGTGTTTTTTAATCAGAGGAGTGCATCAACAAATTCAGAGAAGTAGGAAAGTGGAAGGATAATGATTATTCCAGCTTACACGTTACTTTTGAAAAGTGGAAATTAGGTTGATCTGCATAAAAATACGAACCTATTTCCATTCCCAACACTGAATGTATTAATTCTCAGATTCACCTTGCCACTGCAAACTGTTAATTAGGTCACAGAAATGTTCCAAATATTGCAAATAAAGAAGGGAGTAATGAGATATATGCAGCAGCATAAATAATGATATTGTGATCTATCCAGAGTCACATGAGCAAACTTTCACTCCCACAATCTCTCTTCCCATGTGTGTTCTAGTGCATGTCTTCTAAATCTACCCTATATACACATGTAGATGTCTAGAAATTTTAGTTAAAAAAGTCAACTCCCAAATCTGGGGGTGCATCTACACTGTAGAAGTAATGCAGCTTGACATCTCTTTAACCATCATGGCTTAATGCCATGTAAATTGGGAATTTGTTTGAAGAGTGACCAGCACACCTTGCCAGAGAAGGCTGAAGACCTTGCAAAATTCCAGTGATTCTATAGCACTGAGACACAGCAGTTAAAGCTGTATCAAACTGTATTAAATCAACATATGGATGCACCCTGAGTCAACCTATCCACAGGCAAATATGAGTATGGTACCTTAACTCTCATAAAAAAAGGGACCATCTCCTCTGAATAGCTTTGCCATTCGCCGCTTCTGGCATTATTTGGTCAGAGGCAGCTGCCTCCCTCCCCCCGAGCCAGCATTGATGATTTCCCCTATGCATGGAATGACCTTTTTCTTACTATTTATTAAATTTATTTATACACCATGGGATGTGAATAAAGGTTCTCCACATGGGGACTCCTCGTGACGACTCAAAATGGCTAACAACCACACAATCTAATGACAACTTAGAACAAAGCAAATACAAAAATTTAAAAATACATTTAAATATTAATGCATGGATATAAAGTTAAATTACAACTGAAATAAAATAAATACAATTAAAATTACATTTAAACTCACAATCTCCCAAAATTCCCACCCACCACCTTTCAAACAGTGTGTCCCTCAAATACCTGCTGGCACTTATCATATCAAAATATAGAATTTTGGCCTCCAAACTTGCCCTCAATTCATACATGATTTTGACTTATATATGAGTATTAGACTCATATAAAAAGTTTGTATAGTGTTGTAAGTCGGATCAATTACTTATGAAGCATGGTAACTCCCCCCCCCCCCCCCCCCGTGAAAACTTAAGAATCAAAACCAACCCCATACTTTTTCATTTTATTTCTGTAAATCTCAGAAAGCTCCCAAAGTCAGTTTCATATTCAGTGTAAAGAAGCAAAGCCAAAATGGCTGCCTTTTCTCTGTAAATTAATGGCCTCTCACCATTATAAGAGGGAAAGGAAGAAGAAAGCAGCTTACTCTGGGAAGAAGAACAGAATTCTGGGAAATGTAGTTTGGAAAGGCGAGGAGCCCTATGCCAGAGAATTCAAAAGCCCCTGCCCTAAACTATATTTCCCATAATGCAGTGCTCAGCATTAGAAAGGCCCAATCAGGATAGGGGGAAAGAGATTTGCCCCTCCGTAGCCAGTCAGAGTTCCAATAAACTGGTTAATATTCTACACTATGATTTTTGTTCCTGGGCTATAAATGTCATTTCCTAATTGGTTTTATCATAATAACATGGGGACAGTTTATTAAACTGCAAAAACTTTGTTCCTGCGGGAGAGACATCGTGCTATATCATATTTTGCTTTGTTATCTTGTACAGTCTCCACCAATTTAACATAGTTATTGGCACAAATATGAAGTTTCTGGAGTACAACAACTACTTTCAAGGTAAGGACTACACAATTAAACAGGAAATAACACTTTCAAACTATGAACATATTTTCTTTATTATTATTATTATTATTATTATTATTATTATTATTATTATTCAGAGGCTGGGTGGCCATCTGTCAGGAATGCTTTGATTGTGCTTTTGTTGCATAGCAGAAAGAAGAGGGTTGGACTGAACGGCCTTTGGGGTCCTTTCTAGTTTTATGATTCTATCATGTATCATATAATATTATCTAATAATATGAGAGACATTCAATAAGATAGCTTTTGTAACTTAAAAACGTTTTTAAATTTTTTTAAAAAAAATCCCTAAAATCAGTAAATGTATGAATATTTCTGAAAGTTGGGGAGAATGATCCTGTTATCTTGTGTCATTGTATAGAAAATTCAGAGATAGCTCTTGTAGTTTTTTTTTAAAAAGTTGTTTATAAAAACTTTAAAAATTCCCCAAAAATCCACGGATAAGTGAAATGTTCTGAAATTTGGCGGGCCAACAGTGTCCTACCATTGTAAAAAGTCTCACCCTAAGAGTTGTAAAAATGAGGGAGAGAGGAGCCCCTGAAGTTTCCCCAATTATAGTAATTATGTGCAATAACTATAATGAAAAAGTAACAAAATTTCATTACTCTCATTATAATAATGAAGTTTTCAATGATGATACTTTAGAAACGAAATTCCAGTGCCCGCAATTTTGTTATGAGTTTTGAAACATTTTTTTATGGATCGTACATGCCTAATAAGTATATACAGTATTCCAGAGGGAAACACAGACTGTAGATTTGAGTCTGAGATTCCTAAATTTAAGGCAATTTTCCAAGGCAAAATGTGACCCTATTGTATAGTGAATTTGGACTGATCTTTGGACTGAATTTGGATCTTGGATCTTCCATTTAGTATTATCAACAATTTTCTTTCCTAAATAAATGCATGAGGTAAAAAATCTCCATAAGTCCTCATACAAATGTAAAGCACATCTTATTTGGATTAAAAGTCCGATTTATTATATCTGGGCTAAAGCCTACATTTTACAAGCACTTCATTAGGAAAATGGTGAAATTACACCACACAGATGATCAGAGAACTAATTTTTTTCATTTTAGCAAGACAAAGGTCATCCATTAATCCCGAGAGAAGACAAAGGAAAGTTTGTTCAGTTTTCCCCTTCAGTGTTACAGCTGCTAAATGCAATTTTGGTTTCATAGAACTTTAAGCAGTTAATTTCCTGTATCCATGGCTCCCATCTGTGTTAGCAGCAGACTCTTGAAAATGTCTAATGAAGGATTAATAGAAAAACCACATAAAACCTTAATGCTAATTTCCTTTCTCACTCAGGTTTCATTATGAATATAATACTTATTGGGGATGCAAGAGAACTGTATGTCCATACTGGACGTGTAATAAAAAACCAAATTGAATTTGCAAAGCTGTATGTGGCCCTGAAGTATTAAAATATATTGGTTTAGGTAATCATTTTGTACCACATGTCATTTTTATCAAACATTTAAGAAAAGAAAAAGAGAAAAAGCCTATGTGTGATGAACCATGGGCCTTGTAGTCCTGCTCAGGACATTGTAATCCCTGATGAAGATGAAAACTTGGGTTTTTTACCTTCCCAGTCTGAACTGGATTCCTCTCAGCCAGATCCTTCCCAGGCAGATCTGGAAACCTTGCACCTGCAAGAAAGTTGTGCCCCAGAAGTATGTCAAACAACCCCAGAGCCTACTTCTCCCGTGTTCTTGCGCCGGGAGTTTTGTAAACAACAGAGAAGTTTGGATTCAGCTTCGCGCAGGAGTGCGAGGATAGCAGCTAAGAATGTTGCCAATTAACATTGGTTCTCGTGAGAATCTTTAAGGAGTTTAACATCTGGTCTCAGAGTTTAGCTTTCGTTTCTGATTCCCAGAGAACCGCTTTGGTGAGAAAGTTGGACTCTATATAGGTGTTTTGCCCGCGTAGCAACTTCGCGGAGTCAATTCGTCAGCCTACGGAGCGAGTTGTGTCTGGACAGCGCGCTCCGATTCAAGCCTCGCTTCAGCTCAAGCCTTGCCTTGCTATCCAGCCTTCGCCTTGCTTCCCAGCCTTTGTTTACCGACGGACCTTGCCTTGTTTCCCAGGACTAATCCTTGCCTTGTTTCACGGATTTTACCAAGTTATTCCACGGACCTTGTTCTTGTTCTTAGTTACCTTGTTCCACGTTCAAGCCTTGTTTCAAGTATCAAGTTATTTCCTAGCCACGCTCAAGTTTTATGGACTAAGGACCTTGTCATCTCCCCTCACTTTGCTTGGCAAAGTGAGTGTTTCGGTTATTGGATTACAACTTTGGACCTTAATATTTCTTATTGGACATTGCTTTTTTGGACTAATTCTGACCTTTCCTGAAGGGTCTAATTCTGGACTATTTTCTATACTTGTTTTTATTAACTTTATATATTCCTTCAATAAAGATATTAGTTAGATTCTGGCCTCTGTGTATGGTTATTGGTGCCTCTGCCGCCTGGGTCGTGACAGTTTGACTCCGCCACCCATAAGCACCAACTAACCGAGGCCAGGATGTCTACCGGAGCCGCGCCGGCTGGACAGCCGCTCAGCTACACCATCAGCAAGGACGAAGTGGACCGCATCCGTGACAGACTCAACGCGCAGGATGGAGAAATAAAAGGGTTGAGGGAGCGCGGAGTTCGCCTCCCGGCCATGGCGTTGCCTACCAAGTTTTCTGGAGAAGCTGCTAAGGTTCATGTTTTCCGCCGCCAATGTCAAGCTTATCTAGAGGCCCGTGATGCCGAGTTTCCCCAAGAAGACATCAAGGTGGCGTGGGTCTACAGTCTTCTAGACGGACCAGCGGCTAGCTGGGCGACGGCCCTGTTTGATCAAGCCTCCCCCCACCTAAGTTCAGCACAACGCTTCTTGGATCACCTTAAGGAGACCTGGGGAATCGAGGACAATTTGGAGGCAGCCGGTCACAAACTCCGGCGCCTCCTTCAAGGAGACAGACCCATGTCTCAGTACATAGCCGAGTTCCGCGTGCTGGCCCACAACACCGGCTGGAACGATGTAGCCCTCAGAGGACAATTTCGGGAGGGTCTCAACATTGAAATGCTGGAAGAAATCTCCAAGGTGGATCCTCCCCAGACCCTCGAGGCACTCATTGATCAATGTTTACGGGCTGAAGTCATGATTGCCAACAGGAAACAATGGGTTCGAGGCCAGGGCGGTAGAGCCGGGGCAAAACCCCCCGCTCCCGCCAGTGTTCAGCCACGTCCGGTGTGGAGACCCCCGCCGCCAACCCCATACCCCAGAGGAGGCGAGGAGGTGCCGATGCAGTTGGGCAATGTGCGTCCCAGACTAGATGCCGCCGAGAAGGCCCGTCGTCAACGCTTGAACCTCTGCTGGTACTGCGGGAACGGGGGGCACTTCGCCAGAGAGTGCCCAGCCAAAGGGAAGCCTGCCGCCCGTCTTGCGGCGGCGTCCTCCACGGAGTCGAAGGCGTCTGAGCCGACTGGCACACAGCCGGCGGGGGAAGCCAACGACCGGGTGTAGAGAGGCTCGCCAACCCGGTCAAAAAATCCATCCAAGAGCCGCCAACCGGGGTCCTGTTCCTTCTCGTGGTCACATTATGGTCAGCAAAAAGGGGACCCGTCATGATCCACGCCATGATAGACTCTGGAGCTACCAACAATTTCATCGATAGAGAGTATGCCGACTCTCTGGGATTACAATATCATGATTTCAAGAATGCCCGTGTGGTGCAAGCCATAGACGGCCGTCCCCTCAAGACGGGCCCCGTAAGCCAGTGGTCGGAACCCACCAGGATGTGGATAAGGGAACATATGGAAGAGATTT
Organism: Anolis carolinensis; assembly: GCF_035594765.1. Classification (NCBI taxonomy): domain Eukaryota; kingdom Metazoa; phylum Chordata; class Lepidosauria; order Squamata; family Anolidae; genus Anolis; species Anolis carolinensis. The sequence continues at coordinate 107,285,448 of NC_085842.1, read as the reverse complement.
CCTTCTTTGTTACCGAGGTTCCCCATTTCCCTGTGATTTTGGGAATTCCATGGCTGACACTCCACGACCCTAACATCTCCTGGTCCAACAGAGAACTGCAGTTTGCTTCACCGTACTGCCAAAACCATTGCCTCGTAGCCAAGGTATGCCATGCCACAGACTCCGAGCCCATCATCACCTTGCCAAAGAAGTACTCCGAGTATTGGGATGTATTCAATGAGAAAGAAGCCGAAAAACTACCCCCACATAGACCTTATGACTGTGCCATTGACTTGGTGGAGGGGGCCCCGATCCCGCGAGGGCATCTCTACTCCCTGACTGAACCAGAGCAAGAAGCTCTCAGGGAATTCTTAGAGACAAACCTTCGCAAGGGGTTCATCAGACCCTCTCAATCCCCAGCCGCCTCCCCAGTGATGTTTGTGAAGAAGAAGTCAGGGGAATTACGCTTGGTGGTGGACTACAGAGCATTGAACAATATCACCAAGCGGAACAGCTATCCCCTGCCCTTAATCTCGGATCTACTGGACCGACTTCGAGGAGCCAAGGTCTACACCAAGCTGGATCTTCGGGGGGCTTATAATCTAGTTCGCATCAGAGAAGGGGACGAGTGGAAGACCGCCTTCCAGACTAAATTCGGATTATTCGAGTCCCGAGTTATGAATTTCGGTTTATGCGGAGCTCCCGCAACGTTCCAGCATTTTGTCAACGATATTTTTCAGGACTATCTAGACAGATTCTTGATAATCTACCTGGACGATTTTTTGGTGTTTTCCAGATCACAATCAGAACATGAGAACCACGTCAAAATGGTGTTGCAACGACTGCGGGATCATGGACTTTATGCCAAGCTAGAAAAATGCGCTTTTGATCTACAAGAGGTAGATTTCCTTGGCTACCGCATCTCGCCTCTAGGGCTTTCCATGGATCCAGCCAAAGTTTCAGCAGTATTGGAATGGCGGGCGCCAACTAACAAGAAAGAGGTGCAGCGTTTCTTGGGGTTCGCGAACTACTACCGCAAGTTCATTCCAGATTTTGCCCGCTGGTCCGACCCCATCACTAGCTGCATCCGTGGAAAGCAGCCTTTCCGCTGGACTGATCAAGCAGAGAAAGGGTTCCAGCAACTGAAGAAACTATTCACCTCCCAGCCAATTCTACAGCACCCAAATCCTGGAACCCCTTTTGTGGTGCAAGCGGACGCCTCTGATGTGGCAATTGGGGCTGTACTCTTACAACCGGTGGGAGATCACCTCCACCCCTGTGCCTTTTATTCTCGTCAACTAACCACACCAGAGAGGAATTACACCATTTGGGAAAAAGAACTACTGGCCATAAAGGCAGCCTTTGAAACTTGGAGACATTGGCTAGAAGGGGCCAAATTCCCCATTGAAGTCCACACTGATCATCGTAATCTAGAACATCTAAGAACTGCCCGCAAACTAAATCAGAGGCAGCAACGTTGGGCTTTATTCTTTGAACGTTTCAACTTCCAGATCCATTATGTGACCCCAGCTCAAACCAAGCAAGCAGACGCCCTGTCACGTAAACCGGAATACGCTGCAGGACGCAAGGAGACCTTTGAATCCCAACTGCTACAACCTGAGAACTTTGCCACGCTCACAGTGGGGAACACCAAATCCAGTCCCATTGGTTCAACTTCCCCTACTCCAGGACCCATCTGTGCTCAAGAAATCAGGGCTAGTCAGCAAGCAGATGCCTGGGCGCAGGACCAACTTCGCCAAGGTCTGCATTTTCCCTTTTCGCTTAAAGATGGGCTGCTCTGCTATAGAAATCATGTTTATATCCCACCCGGACCGGGCAGGGAAAAAGCGCTTCGTCTGTGTCATGACTGCAAACCAGCAGGACACTTCGGACTATTTAAAACCATGCATTTGATCCTAAGAGATTTTTGGTGGCCCAAGATCCGCAAGGATGTGGAAAAATATGTCATCACCTGCCCAGTATGCCAGCGCTCCAAGATACGAAGGGAGAAGCCCTCAGGGCTTTTGCACCCCCTTCCTACCCCATCTCGCCCATGGGAAATAATTTCCGCGGATTTCATCACTGACCTACCACCTTCCTGTGGATTCACCACGATCTTAGTGGTGGTGGACCTATTCACCAAGTTAGCCCATTTCATTCCCTGCGAAGGCCTCCCCACGGCCAAAGAAACTGCGGATCTATTTCTTCAGCATGTTTTCAGACTACATGGATTGCCCAAGAGTTTAGTCACAGACCGTGGATCTCAATTCACCTCTCGTTTTTGGAAGGCACTACAAAAACTACTGGGCATAGACTCTCGCTTATCTTCAGCTCATCATCCCCAAACAGATGGGCAAACGGAGCGCACCAATGCCACTTTGGAGCAGTATCTTCGCTGTTATGTAAACTACCAACAGGACAATTGGGCTTCTCTGTTACCACTGTCTGAGTTTGCCTACAATAATGGAGTTCAAGCTTCTACAAAAGAAACGCCGTTCTTTGCAAACTACGGTTTCCATCCACGTTTCTTTCCCCCTGTCATTGAAACTTCAGAAGTTCCCGCAGCAGAGGATTGGCTGCAGGAACTCACAGCGGTGCAACAACTTTTGCTCCAGCAACTGGACCAAGCCAAGGAGGACTATAAACGCCACGCTGACAAACACCGCCAGCCGGGCCCCGAAATCAAGGTAGGAGATCGGGTTTTTCTGTCCACTCGCTTTCTGCCCTCCCACCGCCCATGCCGGAAGTTAGATGCCCGCTTCATTGGCCCCTATCCAGTGGTGGCGCAATTAAACCCCGTGACTTTCAAACTCCAACTTCCGCGTTCAATGCGCATTCACCCAGTGTTTCACCGTTCCCTGCTCCTTCCGGCGGATGGTGTGCGTCCTGATACAGACCAACCGGCCCCCCCTCCTGTTTTGATGAATGGGGAGGAGGAGTTCGAGGTTGAGGACATTTTGGATTCTCGCTTTCATCGCCGCCGCCTACAATATCTCATTGACTGGGTGGGTTTTGGGCCTGAGGAACGCTCTTGGGAAGACGCCTCCACAGTCCATGCTCCTGATCTAACCCGTCGCTTCCATCTGACCTATCCCACCAAACCGCGACCTCGCGCCTCGGGGAGAGGACCCCAGTTTGGGAGGGGCCCTGAGGAGGGGGATAGTGTGATGAACCATGGGCCTTGTAGTCCTGCTCAGGACATTGTAATCCCTGATGAAGATGAAAACTTGGGTTTTTTACCTTCCCAGTCTGAACTGGATTCCTCTCAGCCAGATCCTTCCCAGGCAGATCTGGAAACCTTGCACCTGCAAGAAAGTTGTGCCCCAGAAGTATGTCAAACAACCCCAGAGCCTACTTCTCCCGTGTTCTTGCGCCGGGAGTTTTGTAAACAACAGAGAAGTTTGGATTCAGCTTCGCGCAGGAGTGCGAGGATAGCAGCTAAGAATGTTGCCAATTAACATTGGTTCTCGTGAGAATCTTTAAGGAGTTTAACATCTGGTCTCAGAGTTTAGCTTTCGTTTCTGATTCCCAGAGAACCGCTTTGGTGAGAAAGTTGGACTCTATATAGGTGTTTTGCCCGCGTAGCAACTTCGCGGAGTCAATTCGTCAGCCTACGGAGCGAGTTGTGTCTGGACAGCGCGCTCCGATTCAAGCCTCGCTTCAGCTCAAGCCTTGCCTTGCTATCCAGCCTTCGCCTTGCTTCCCAGCCTTTGTTTACCGACGGACCTTGCCTTGTTTCCCAGGACTAATCCTTGCCTTGTTTCACGGATTTTACCAAGTTATTCCACGGACCTTGTTCTTGTTCTTAGTTACCTTGTTCCACGTTCAAGCCTTGTTTCAAGTATCAAGTTATTTCCTAGCCACGCTCAAGTTTTATGGACTAAGGACCTTGTCATCTCCCCTCACTTTGCTTGGCAAAGTGAGTGTTTCGGTTATTGGATTACAACTTTGGACCTTAATATTTCTTATTGGACATTGCTTTTTTGGACTAATTCTGACCTTTCCTGAAGGGTCTAATTCTGGACTATTTTCTATACTTGTTTTTATTAACTTTATATATTCCTTCAATAAAGATATTAGTTAGATTCTGGCCTCTGTGTATGGTTATTGGTGCCTCTGCCGCCTGGGTCGTGACACTATGTCACTTTGAATATCAAAACAATATTTCAGAAGCATCATTCCATATTAAATTAATTTGTCATTACGAGACACATGTAATATGTGGTGAAAAACTATGGAAATAAAATGTATAATTGTAAAAGCAAGTATGATTGCTATAGAGATTGGAAAAGACATTGTGCAAACAGTGAAACTGGATATTATATTGGTTCTGCTTTTGTAAATATGATTTATGTTTCTAATAATAATTTTCTAATACATTCCAGTGATAGGATGAATAATTACTTTAAACATGTATGTTTTATAATTTGTATTAAAATAGATAAAATAGCATGTGATTAGAAATATATTCTGCTTGCATTTTCTTTGGTCCCATTTCGCAGCTTGCATGAAAACAAACAGTACAAATCCTGAAACATTACTTGGAATCAAATTTCTCTCCTTTCCTTTCTCCCTCCATTCAATGGGCCTAAGATGAGCATTTACACAGGATTGCAAGCAGAAACATCATTCTGAAACATGCATATTATAGTTTAGAGTAAGCCCCACTAGACACATTGAGGTAAACATCCACATAAGCATACATATGGACAGGACACAACAATTGGGATAGCATGCAGCCACCCCAAAGCCCCCTAAAATAACTCTTTAAAAGTTATTTTTAAAAACCTTACATGACTGCCATTATCTTCCTTCTTGACCAGGTAATTTTTAAAACCTTTAAGGGGTTATGTTGGGGTCTGGGAGGAGGGGGTGGGCACTTTCTCCTGGAGCCTGAAAAACAGAGATGGCTGTGTGGATTGGGCCCAGGGACATTGAATTCAATGATACATGCAGGGCCAAAATCAAACTTTGCTTATTTGCCTCTCATTGTTCTCTCTCAATTACAAATTTAATTTAAATTTTAAAGATTGCATCTTATATACAAATAGACTTAACAAGGGCCTGAACTGGAAAGGAACACCTGAACTTTTTTGAATCTGACTGTTTTAGAAGAAGATAACCCAGCCCCACAATCCCAAATAAAAGCAAAGAAACTATCAGCATTAATAAAGCAACAAAAAACCATTAAAAACAACTTTTTGTGCCTCCACTAGTTCTCCATGGTGTCAAAGAGAAATAACACACCCATTCCTTCAAAAAAGAACTGCGAGATTCTGATAATCTGATACTGTACATACAGCATCAACAGACGGGATGATTTTAGCATCCTAGGATGTTTTCACCCCATCTGGGGAGCGGAGACCAACATCGGACATCAAACGATGTTGGATGATTTCCGGAGTAGCCCCCAACCAGGGTGAAAGTGTCGCTGGATGCTTCCCCGGCATCCTGGGATCGTGTTGTGTTGGCTCTAATGGAGCCAGCACAGGGCCTTCCCACAATGACGATGCCTTCCCCATGTGATGGGGAAAGAGTTACCAAGAGGAAGCTGTGCACAGGGTGACAGATTCGCCCTGCTGCTCCCTCTTTCCTTCCCAGAAGCCCAGCAAAGCAGGATGCTTCGCCAGGGTTTTATGATGAGGTCAATAGTTTTACATAAATGTCTTATTACATAGTTTTTAGAAATAATTTTCATTCTCTACAATATGTTACAGGTGAGAACTGGTTTTCATGTGCAGAAGTACACCAGAGTGTTTACGATGGCAAAAGGTATTGAGGAAGATGGACACACAAGCTAGGATAGGTTGCAGCAGTTCACTTTTGCCTGGGGTGACTGAGAAAGCCAAAACTCTGCTCCCTCCTCTCCTATATGCTAAGTTAATTGAATGCAAACTACTTTTACACTATGATCTCAGTTTTCAGCATCTGGGGTAAGCTGATGTATGTGGATGCATGTGGGAGCTGGAAAGAAAATCTGGGATATTTTAAAAGCAAGCTGAAAAAAGTGGGATAAGAGGAAAAATCAGGACTTTTCTTGCCAAATCAGAAGAACCAAAAATTATAGATTCTGCAGAAGTAAATATGTTTATATTTTGTTTTAAACATTTTATTCATCAGTCGAAAATTTTCCCATAATCCCTTTCTCCCCAATTTATCCAGTAAAAATACCTTTAAAAAGCACTGGGAAAAACATCAGCTTCCACATCTCTATACAGCCCTGACCTAAAGCTCCTCAATCAGAAACCTTTTGACCAGGTTATAACAAGTCTCCTTTGACAGCAGGCTCAGGACAGAAAGAATCTGCTTTCATTTTCTATGTGTTATTGCTTTGAAGAACTCAGTAATGCCTTTTGCTTTCCTTACAATTGCCAATAAGGACAGAGAGCAGTTTCTTTTGGTTGGCATGAGAGAAGAAATTTTAACTGAAGTTAGGGATGACTCAAGACATTTTGTTGCAAGAGGCAGAGACACAAATGCCCCAGTCACTTACATGGATAACGGTAATCAAAACTAGCCAAGTTAGTTTGATACACACTCTGCAGGCATCTCCCCTCATTTCTGGCAGGTTGAATATGTAATACAGTAGAGCCTCACTTATCCAACATAAACGGGCCGGCAGGATGTTGGATAAGCGAATATGTTGGATAATAAGGAGGGATCAAGGAAAAGTCTATTAAACATCAAATTAGGTTATGATTTTACAAATTAAGCACCAAAACATCATGTTATATAACAAATTTGACTGAAAAAGTAGTTCAATACATAGTAATGCTATGTAGTAATTATTGTATTTACGAATTTAGCACCAAAATATCATGATATATTGAAAACATTGACTACAAAAATGCGTTGGATAATCCAGAATGTTGGATAAGCGAGTGTTGGATAAGTGAGACTCTACTGTACATTATTTCCCTTTCATTCCACTGAAAATGGTCCTCACTTAGCATAATGGGCAAAGTCAATTCTTTTTGGTGAATGTGTATATGCCTGCCTGCTAAGTGCACTGCTCTATTAAACACAGGAGTATCAAGTTAGAATCCATACTTGTCTTAGTTGGGCACAGATCTTTGAACTCAGTTCAGTTGTCCACATTGAAACATGATTATCCCAAATGGCCTACTAAGTATGATCTGAAAAAATATATATATTATGGATATCCGGGGCTGGGCTGTGGCACAGGCTGGTGAGCAGCCATCTGCAATAAATCACTCTGACCATGAATGAGGTCATGAGTTCGAGGCCAGCCTTTGGCAAGGTGAGCATCCGACAATTAAAAATAAAAAATAGTCCCTGCTAGTTGCTGACATAGCAACCCAAAAGATAGTTGAATCTATCAAGTAGGAAATTAAGGTACCACTTATAAAGTGGGGAGGCTAATTTAACTAATTTACGACTCCACAAAAAAATCATCCAGCCAACGTTAGAATGAGGATGTGCCGTCGCAGTGGATGATGAAGCAGCTGCTCCCCCCTGTGGCCGGAATCGGACATCCCCTCAGGAGAAGGTTAAATTGCCTCTGCGTCTGTCTCTGTCTCGGTTCTATGTGTATATGGGCACTAAATGTTTACCTTATATGTATACAATGTGCCTGAGCCCCTTCGGGGTGAGAAGGGCGGAATACAAATACTGTAAATAAATAAATAAATATCCTGAGCTCCATAGCATGCCCAGAAATGCTTTTGAAACCCCTTCCTCTTTTAAAAAAGCACACCTTTAAAAAGCATCCCAGTCCAAAATGTGACACCAGATGGAAGATTCTTGTGATGTCACAGTGTGGTTACTAGTGTATCTCAGAGGTGGGCAAGTAAAAGTTGGGCAAGGGAGGCTATAGGTCAAATGCAAAAGAATGGGCCAGAGTGCAAGTATGACTCAGTCAATATGGTATAGCACCATAGTAATCCAGAGCTGGAAGGGGGGGGGGGGACCCAAAACATTTTTGGCAGATAGGTAGATAGTGCTATGTATCTAGAAGCTTCATTGGTTGCCACTATCCAGCCTTTCCTCCTGGGCTCACATCCTGTGTGCATGTGACATTTTGGGAATTTTATGTCACATACCACCATTGGCACTTGTTGAAAGCTCAGTGCCAAGCCATTGTTGTTGTTGTTTTCTTTTAAGTCCTTTATTAACAGCACTTCTGCAGTAGAAAAAGGTCATAAATCATGGTAGCAGCGCTCTGCTCCATGCATAGCTCTAAATGACCCTATGAGCACAAATACAAGTACCCCCATTGGCTTGATATTGAGTCCCAGACTTTTTCTCCTGGCATTTTGGAATATATCAATGTTGTTCAAGTGCAACACATTTACAAACACCTTGAAAGTGAGTCAGGGACTCCTGGTACCAAGTGAGCATGACTGGAGATGAGTGCCCAGTCTTCCATATGAAGGTCAAACATTCTCTTTCTCCTACATTGCTCAGCTTGGGATATGTTTTCTCACCTGGGGATCCAGAGAAGCATAGCTGTGATTTCAGCTGCCACTCTGAGAGTGTGCAAACATAGACAACACAGAGGGGGTTTTTTGGAGGGAGGAAGGAGTCGGAAGCTGGCCATAGGATCTTCTTAATTCTCCATTTCCACAGCAGTAACATTATATTTTCCCCTGCTGAATTTCCTTGCATACCCTTAATGGGGGTGACCTTTCCACTACGTTCATTTTAAAGCCTTATTTACTTTATACTTATTCTCCCTTGAACAATAAAAATATTATTTCATGGTTATCTGTACAGCTACCCATACAAAATCTATAGCACTTAGAAATGAATTAAGCGATGCAATCTGCAACAATGAATACAATCTCAACTTGCCAAAGACCACTCGTAACTATTAGAATTACAATTTGCATTTAAAGAGGTAGCAAATTTCCTTATTAAATTATGCACATAGAAAACACACGATGGTTACACCTCAGGTGCTGAACACAGTCAGTGCAAACACAGGCACATAGTTTCCACTTCACATCTGCAAATAAATTATGTGCCAAGAAAGCAAATATAATTAAAATTATATAAAGTACTGTTCAAAATTAATATTTTATGCATGCGCTACTCAGTGCTGTAGTGGAAATGATATTTTTGTCAAGGTCCAAGTGGCAGGAATATTGCAAATATGCCAGGATACATAGGCATGGTGTTTCATTAATGGTATAATGCAGAAATATTGTTCCTGGACTGTTAATAGTGTTGAAACAATCTAAGCACATTATTAACATTTGTATTCCATTAAAAACTTTCAGAGTGGATTAATTATTTTTCAGGCCTTCACAACTTTTCTTTGCCTTTAAAACTACAGTCGCTAACAACAGAGTCAAAAGCAGAGCTATCCTGTAACAGTTCAACTGTGACACATTCTTTCAGTATCACAACAAAATGTGGAGCAGAGAATTAGGCTGTGGGCAAACCTCTCCTTTCATTATAACACTCCTCACAGATGGAAAGCTCATAGCTGGTTCAAGTGACAACTCAAAATTCTCCACTCTATTTCTAAGCAGAGAAATTAATGGACCATTTCCATTAAATTTTGCTATAAAAATAGATTTTTTTTCTAGCAATTTCTGAGAGATTGCGATTGCCATGTGCTATGGGTTTAGTTGATAGATAGATAGATAGATAGATAGACAGACAGACAGACATCCTGGAATAGTGTTTGAGACAATGAAAGGGGAAAAGGTTAGCATTACTATGTCCATATAATGTATAGGAACAAAGATTTAATAGATAGTAAATTTGCCCAGATTAAATACAAGAGTAACACAGAGGATTAACATGTTAAGGATTAAGAGGAAAAGTGCCCCTGGTGTTTCAGACTGGATTTATCGTTCAGATTCACAATACACTGTTTTTGGAAACTGAATGTCTATTATCATTTACATATATCCTCTATATGTATCTTTGAGTAATTGCTGAGTCCCAGTATCCTGGCGAACAATGGCTGATGCTTGCCAGTAGACTTATACACTTCATTTGAATTTTTCTGGAGTACTGTAGAGCCACCTATGGAACTGTGGGAAATCTTAAATTGTAGCTATCCACCACAGAATAGATAGGCAGCCAGATGCAGTGCCATGATTATCAAACCTGTTGTTGGCCCTGGATATGTTGGTTCTTGACCAGACACCTGAGCCCTAAGAGGGGCAGGCAAACATCTCCATTTCATGAGTACACTGCAGAAAGGATAGCCCCAGCTGGCAGAAAAAGAAACAAGTCTAGAGCAACACTGACATTGAATTACAATATTCAAATTGCTGTTCTGGTACATGATGACAGGGTCTTTATCCGTTTTTCATATGAGGAACATTATTTCTAAATTTCGGTTGCCATTCAAAGTCAGTGTTTTTCCATCCTAGCAAACACACTTTCTTCCTGCCCACCTCACTGTTATCTCAGCCTCCAACATTTCATAAGGTCACATCCCTATACCTACTAAACTAACTGAGAAATGACTAAGTAACAAAACGAAGGGGCATTCTTTTTTAAGTTAGAACAATCATGTAGTAGGAGCACACTGTTCTTACCAGAAAAATAAATGAATTACAAATAACAATCAGCTGTTCACACTTGGTTGCATCCTGGTTTTGTTTATTCTGACCATGTTAACTGCTTCCTCTGATGTCTTTGGGGGACTAAAATGGGATCCATTTTTATCTGTTCTTGGTTTCAAGGTAGGCAAGTACCACAGAAGCCAAGTCAGCTCCTTTTTCATTTTTATTGTTGCAAATTGAAAGCTCTGCCAGTGACTTACTCTGGCAGCTCAATTATTGGCATTATAAATCTCCTATAAATTTTACCCAAACATTTACACATAATGCCCATGGCTCCTGTGACAGGCTATTTCTTTTAAAGGACTTAGGGGACAAACCTCATAAATCAACCCACCTATATTTTTAATGTATTACTGCCAGTTCTATGTTACCTTGTGAAGCTTTTAAAAAGAAAACTTTAAAAAAACCTGTTTTACAAAATAGTTAAAAGCAAAAGAAAGAGCTGGAAAGGAAAACAGTTGGGAGAATTATATTTTTCTGGCCAGTTGGTTTGTAGTGTTTTCTTTCATTTTTGGAATTTGGTATTTGGAATAATCAAATGCCTGCAATATGTGCATATTATTGCATTTAGTGTGCATACATAAATTTAAGAAGGACAAGAAAATTATATTTTCATGAGTCAAAGACATTTTGTTCTGATTTTCCAGCTAAGACTGTCCAATTTATCTGGTTTGTTTTCAGAATAAACAAAAATGTTTGAACATGGAGTCACTTTCAAAGGTAAAAAGACAAATTATAAAACATACACTTATTACATTATTGGTATTGAAGCTGAAAAGCCTGAGCTTTGTAATAGGTTTGCTTTTGTTATGTTTTGTCTTGTTTTTCAAATATACACTAAGAAGTAACTATAACTATTACACATAGCCGGCAAAACATTTTTAGTCATCAGAGGTTCTCCATAAAGATATGAACAAGCATCCAGTCACTTGATTAGATGATCAAACATGCTACATGTATTTGGAAGAGACAGTGCTTAGATCAAATTTAATATTTCATTTGTTTAAATGGGGCATTTTTCATGATTTAAGCACCCAGCAATGATCTGGACAAAGAAACAGAGAGCAAAAGGGTAATGGCACTATTGAAGGAAGCAATGGGCTTGAAACTGATTATTTATTCTTATCTACTTATGGAAATGGGATAAGAAGAATTTAATCTAGACTACTTGCTTCTAGACAGAAAGTGGATGCACAGAAGAGTGCAGAATAAATCCTAGTTCTACTCCAACTGGAAAGAAGGAGGGAAGCTAACTAAAGACTTCATCAGATGGCCCTGACAAAACCAAAAGACAGTGGAGGAAATCATGGGGCAGCGTCAAAATTGCGTTCCTTACTGTCGTGGAGTGTTGTGAGCCATGGTATCTTTTCCCACAATGTTTCCCCACTGTCTTGTCACCTCCTCTGACTTTTTTCTATGAGAAGTCAGGTGTACACCTAACTCCTCTGGGCTCCATTTCGGAGTCCCACCATAAGTAGCTCTGTGTCATGTGATGGGCTACTGAGAGCTCCGTGCTGGCATCATGCTGGCAGTGCAGAGAAGCAGAGAAAATACACTTTTGTGCCTCAATGGTATGAGGTCATAAGTAAACACATAATTCTGGAGAGTTTTTCAAGTTGCAGCAACAATCAATCAAGCCTTGCAAATAGCTGCTATGCTGCTACCAGAACCGGAGCTTTCCTCTTGTCTGGAATTTAGCCCATCAAAATTAGAATCTGCAGTCTCCTACTTGGAGATGACTCACAAAAACTGGAGACTCCATCCAGGCTCTGAGATCTGGCAGTCCTAGCAACCATGGGATTTGCTGTGTCTGTGGTATCCTGGAAATACTATGTCTGAGTGTCCAGAAACTGCACCAGGTTTTATTGAGGAAGCAACAAGAGGTTGCCATAGTTCTAGGTCATGATGCCAAGCTCCTTTTCATACACTGCATTCCCCATTAAGGACTGGAAGAATATTCTCTATTATTTATTTTCAGGAAGGCAATATAGGCTCAACAGTCAAGGTGCTAGGGCAACTCAGCTATAAAATGCAGCATCATAGCCATGGGAAGGGAGGTGTTTGGAAGTAGATGGGATGCTGGGCTTATCCTTAGGAAGGAGGGTATTCTGGAAGAAAGAAAAGGGAGAGATGTAAGGAACAACCCATTCTCCCACCAGGTAGTACAGTTTTGCCAAGGGCGGGCGGGAGGGAGGGAGGGAGGGAGGGAGGGAGGGAGGGAGGGAGAGAGAGAGAGAGAGAGAGAGAGAGAGAGAGAGAGAGAGAGAGAGAGAGAGAAGATCCAGAAGATCCAGAAGATCCAGAAGATCCAGAAGAGATACTAAACCAGCTTATCCTGTAGCCACAAATGTCAGAGTTTTAGGGTCCCTACACAACCTAAAGCATGTTGGTCTGTCTGAATGCTGTAGTGCTTATATTTATTGTTGAACACTGGATCATCTGCTTTATTTGAACTGTTGGCTTGGAACATCTTAGATGGTTGATGGAGTCAAAAGCCTATGAAGTGCCACTCCCCAGGGAGAAGGTAAATGGAATCACACCATGTTAAAAATTGATTATGCCATGAAATGCCATTTGAAAGAATAATAGATTTTTATAGTTTCCTTCCAGGATTCAAATGTTCCAAAGTAACTACAGTTGATTTTTCCACAGACATCCCCCCACACTGCTCTTTCTGTACATAAAAATCTCTAGAACATTTCAGGTCACCCAAGCACGGAGACAGCATTGTGCAGAAATTATAATTTTATTCCATAGCAAGGAGAGAACTACAGTAATTATTCATCCTTTCACAGAAGAGTGAAAGAGTCAAGGATGTATAACACTACTTCTCAGTAGGATCAGCAAAACATGAGAGTGGTACAGACATACCTCAGTTAACAAAGCCTATAATTAACAAGCTCTTTTTTACCATGTATTCTTATATTTATTTATTTTATTTATTTCCAACATTTATATCCCACCCTTCTCACCTGAAGGGACTCAGGGCGGCTTACACAATTCGCAACAATTTGATGTCGACACATAGTTAAAATCATAACAATATATAAAATCTGTCTTCTGTCTAGCTAGATGTCTGGGGCTTTGGGTAGCATTGGCATTGGGAGAGTGGTGACAGAGGGATGGAAAAAGACAAACTTTCAGTATTGAGATGTAGTAGTAAACTTTGCCCTGAGATTTAATACTCAGTGATCCTAGTGTAGCTGAGTGTGCTTACATACAACAGGAGGGTGAACAGCTACCTCCAGAATATCCTACTCAAAGTATATGAACAACAGTGAAACATGGAGACCTGTTCTTCCCAAGATGAATAATTCCTAAGATGAATAAATGTTAATTTCAAAAGGTAGACTGAGATTTTTGTGCCTCCTTGGTTGGGGATTATTGAAATATGGGATTACTGCAATACTGATCTTGAAATTTTCTTTACAGCCAAAGGGGTCACTTTTGCATTTATATGTCTTAGTAGTGTAAGCTGTTGTTTCCTAGAAACTGTTCTGGGTACTGAAAGCCTATTGCTGACCAATCATTTCTTCAGGAGACCTGAAAGCCTCCGACAATACAATCCTGATCCTGTTCAGATATTAATCTCTGTACACTTCAAACTGTAAGGAAAGAAAAAGCAGGGTGATGCATACTGCCACAGAGCCTGCATGTTTCCATCATGTCTGTAAAAGGAAGGCAGACATGGCTGCAAATGGGAAGTCAGCCAAATGCACTGAGGCTTTCCCACATGACTTCTACAGAACTCCAATTTATGGTGGCTGGTTTTGTAGATGCTACCACTCAGCCTTCCCACATCATGCAGACAGCATTAAAACAGACGAACCAGGCCCTGGGAAAGCATTAATGGTCTTGTCCTCTTTTTCCAAATATCAGAATTGAATGAAAGTTTTAATCAGACATTTCAGAAAGCTTCCATGGGAAAATGGGAACTCTATTGCATTCAGCAAACACAAAGAGAGACAAGTTCCCCTCCCCTTTCCTTATTAATCAATCCTCCCTATTTCTTTGCTGTTTTCTTTGTACCAAGACCACTCACTGGACTTCCCCATCTATAGTCACCATTGGCAGTTCCTGAACTTGAAAATGTTACTTGTTTGGACTACAGCTCTGAGAGACTCTCAGGGCCTTTCCACACATGCATTACAACCCAGGTTAAATCGGCTTAAAAGATGTGTATGTGTGGCTAAGTGACGTATGTGTGGCTAAGTGATGTCAACTTCCACAACAATAAAAATGAGGGTTAGCATAAATTGGATATAGACTGTAATAACTCACTAACAGGAAAAATATCTCCTGTTCTTTTTTTCTTCTGGAAATTTAAAAAAATGGAAACAAATCAATTATACAACAAATAACTACATGAAGCCTGCCCCCATATGTCTTCTAACATTTGGTATGTAGAAGAAGGTCTGATTGGCTTATACAAAATTAACAGGGTGGGGAAAGCTGCAAAAGGGCTGTCTGAAATCTTGTACAGATGGATCATAAGAAAAGCGACAGGATGTTATAAATCGCCCTGGGCTTTGCTAAGTTCCATACGTTCTATCAGTAATTATGCCAGCCTTAACAAAATTTATTGTACAAAACTCGGTGCTGGCAGACTATCAGAGTTAGCATAATATCAGTTAGCATAAGGCTGCCAGAAAGTAGGCTTATCTTCATTCCAGTTACCTGAAGACAACTGTGAAGACAACAATCAAGGCTACAACTCAAAACTAGAGATATGTCAAATTTTTCTGTCTTGATTTGAAGGGATTGGGGTCCAAAAGTGAGATTGTGATACAAGAAGAAGTCAGGCTCCTTCAGATGAAGTAACATCATTACTGTCAGTCTCTAAATCATTCTGATTAGCACAATATGAACCAAGCACAAAACAAGAATTACTGCCCCCAAATTACACACCCTTTTAAAAACCGCTGAAATACTTTCTCTATATATGAAGTACATTAGTAAGGAACTGATGTATATGCATACATTTAAAATGTTTTATATCAAGAAAACACACTCATTACAGATAGAGATCACTAATAAAATTTAATTTTCTTTCTCCTTTGTTTTCTATGTCACTAAACTTGTGTTAAAAAACTGAACCTCTAAGGGCCCTTCTATACATGCCTAAAAACCTGGAAGAAACTGGAATAAAAAAGGTGGCAGCTAAATGATGTTTTCTGAAAATGCGCATGGAATTGTGTTAATAGCTGAAAAGCACATGTTTAAAAGGTGTGCTTAAAACCCGATTCTGGCCAAAAATGTGCATATTTGCATTCATGTATATCCCTGCAGTCATAGAAAACACGTGACTTCCTTCCTAGAACCTGGTATGGACTGGTCCAGTGCAAATGCACATTTTAAAAGCACAAAACAGCTGATTGGGCTGTCAAAAATGGACCCACAGGTGGCTCAATCTAAGAACAGTTGGAAAGTAATTAGAACTCTCTGCAACTGTTCCTTTGTTTTGATCTTTATTATATTAAACAGACCCCATGCAATGGATCATTATCATTGGGTGAAGGAGCACCCAAGACAAGAAGGTAATGGCAGAGAGGTCAAACTAAATATGATCCCTGGGGAAGGTAATGGCAACCCACCCCAGTATTCTTGCCATGAAAACTAAATGGATCAGTACAACCAGAGATATGTTGGTATACCATTGGAAGGTAGGACTCCCAGGTTGGAAGATGGTCAAAATGCTACTGGGAAGGAATAGAGGACTAGCTCAGCTAGCCCCAGATGTGATGATGCAGTTAGCTCAATGCTGAATGGAAGGCTACCTGCCGGCGGTGTTGGAGGTGAATGACGAATCCGATGCTCTAAAGATCAACACACTATAGGAACCTGGAGTGTAAGATCTATGAGCCAGGGCAAACTGGATGTAGTTATTGGTGAGATGTCAAGATTAAAGATAGACATTCTGGGAGTCAGTGAACTGAAATGGACTGGAATGGGCCACTTCACAACAGGTGACCACTAGATCTACTACTGTGGACAAGAAGAACACCGAAGAAATGGAGTAGCCTTCATAATTAATGATAAAATTGCTAAAGCAGTGCTTGGATACAACCCAAAAAATGATAGAATGATCTCAATTTGAGTTCAAGGCAAGCCGTTTAACTTCACAGTGATCCAAATATACACCCCAATCACAGCTGCTGAAGAAGCAGAATTAGTTCAGTTCTATGAGGATCTGCAGCACCTCCTGGATAACACACCAAAAAGAGACATTATTTTCATTACAGGAGATTGAAATGCTAAGGTGGGCAGTCAAATGACAACCAGAATCACAGGCAAGCATGGTTTGGGACAACAAAATGAAGCAGGACGTAGGCTGATAGAATTTTGCCAGGAAAACACTCTCTTCTAACAACTTAAAAGACAGCTTTATACATGGACTTCACCAGATGGTCAACACCGAAATCAGATTGACTACATCCTTTGCAGCCAAAGGTGGCATACATCCATCCAATCGAGGAAAACAAGACCTGGAGCTGACTGTAGTTCAGATCATGAACTTCTTATTGCACCATTTAGAATCAGACTAAAGAGAATGGGGAAAATACACAGACCAATTAGATACGATCTCACAAATATTCCCAGTGAATATGCAGTGGAGGTGAAGAATAGATTTCAGGGATTAGATTTAATAAATAGAGTCCCAGAAGAACTATGGACAGAAGTTCACAATATTGTTCAGGAGGTGGCAACAAAGTACGTCCCAAAGAAAAAGAAAACCAAGAAGGCAAGTAGCCTAAGAAAGAAGGAAGGTGAAAGGACACAGTGATAGGGTGAGAGATATGCCCAATTAAATACACAATTCCAGAGGTTAGCCAGAAGAGACAAGGAACTATTTTTAAACAAGCAGTGCATGAAAGTGGAAGAAGACAATAGAATAGGAAGGACAAGAGACTTCTTCCAGAAAATTAGAAACATCGGAGGTAAATTTCAGGTAAAAATGGGCATGATCAAAAACAAAGATGGCAAGGACCTAACAGAAGCTGAAGAGATCAAGAAAAGGTGGTGAGAATATACGGAAGATCTGTATAGGAAGGATAATAATATAGAGGATATCTTTGACGGTGTGGTGAGTGAATTAGAACCAGACATCCTGAGGAGTGAGGTTGATATAAGCTAATAATTTTTAATCTGATTTATAATGTACTGTACAGTTTTTATATGTGTGTTTTATTGTAAGCCGCACTGAGTCCCCTGTTGTGTGAGAATGGCAGGATATAAATGTTGTAATAAAATAAATAAATAAACAAATAAATAAATATGGGCCTTAAGAAGCATTGCTACTAACAAGGCAGCAGGAGATGACAGGATCCCAGCTGAGTTGTTTAAAATCTTGAAAGATGAAGCTGTCAAGGTGATGCATGCCATATGCCAGCAAATATGGAAAACACAATAATGGTCAGATTGGAAAAAATCAATTTATATCCCTATACCAAAATAGGGAAAAGCTAAAGAATGCTCAAACTTCCGTACAGTGGCACTTATTTCCCATGCCAGTATAGTAATGCTCAAGATCTTGCAAGACAGACTCCAACAATACATGGAACGAGAGTTGCCAGATGTTCAAACTGGGTTTAGAACCAAATTGCCAATATCCGCTGGAGTTTCAGAAAACATCTATTTCTGCTTTATTATTCTAAAGCCTTCAACTGTGTGGACCGTAATAAATTGTGGCATGTCCTTGGTGGTATGGGGATACCAAGTCACCTTGTCTGTCTCCTGAGAAATCTGTATAAAGACCAAGTAGCCACAGTAAGAACAGACCATGGAACAACAGACTGGTTCAAGATTGGGAATGGAGCATGGTAGGGCTGTATACTTTCACCCTCCCTATTCAACTAGTATGCAGAACACATCATGCGACATGCGGGGCTTGACAAATCCAAGGCTGGAGTTAAAATTTCTGGAAGAAACATTAATAACCTTAGATGTGCAGATGATACCACTCTATGGCTGAAAGTGAGTAGGAGCTGAGGAGCCTTATCACCAAGGTGAAAGAAGAAAGGGCAAAAGCTGGGTTGCAGTTAAACATCAAGAAAACCAAGATTATGGCAACCACTAACTGGCAAACAGAGGGAGAAAACATGGAGGCAGTGACAGACTTTATATTTCTAGGCACGAAGATCACTGCAGACACAGACTGCAGCCAGGAAATCAGAAGACATCTACTTCTTGGGAGCAGAGCAATGGCCAACCTCAATAAAATAGTGAAGTGAAGAGACATCACACTGGCGACGAAGGTCCACATAGTTAAAGCAATGGTATTCCCTATAGTAATCTATGGATATGAGAGCTGGACCATAAGGAAGGCTGAGCGAAGGAAGATAGATGCTTCTGAACTTTGGTGCTGGAGGAAAATCCTGAGAGTGCCTTGGACCACAAGAAGATCCAACCAGTCCATACTCCAGGAAATAATGCTCACTGGAGGGAAGGATATTAGAGGCAAAGATGAAGTATTTTGGCCACATCATGAGAAGACAGGAAAGCTTGGAAAAGATCATGATGCTGGGGAAAATGGAAGGAAAAAGAAAGAGAGGCTGACCAAGGGCGAGATGGATGGATGGTATCCTTGAAGTGACTGGCTTGACCTTGAAGGAACTGGGGGCAGCGATGGCCGACAGGGAGCTCTGGCGTGGACTGGTCCATGAGGACACAAAGAGTCGGAAATGACTGAAAGAATAAAGAAGAAGAAGATATTAAACAGAGCTTGAATTTAAAGTTGTGTATGGAGACAGAATAAGAAATCTGTTTGTGTGTACATTTAGATATCGGCAAGTGTGCATATAAGGTCCAGCACATCTCAGAGAATTAAAAAAAAAAAAAGCTTCTGCTGGATGTCCCCTGTTTCCTGTTCATCTTCAGATTTGTAAAATTCACTTCAAAGGGAACTCTCAGGAAAGCGGGGGACCATTTCTCGGGAGTGACAGGTCTGTGTCTGGACTTGCTGTCAGGTCTCATGATTTTTAAAGCCACTTATTTAACCGACATTTTGATGCTGCCTGGAAGTGCCCTAAGATAAATAATAAGGAAACAAGCTGGAGCCTTATTTAAAATAACCAAGTAGGTTGCCTTCCTTTTTATGTTTCTAGCCATTCCGTAGAGTTCTTTTTTTTTGTTTCAAGAGTTAAGTCCAATACTGCAGCATTGTGAGGCAAAATTAAGCTTCTGGCTTATCAATTTTCCTTCTCCACATATGTCCCAGATTTTTCAAACTTCCCAAAACAATGGAACCAAAAAGAAAATTAAATCCCATGGTATGGAAAGCAAGGAAGCAAAGAAGGATTCTGAAGCAAACTCTGTTTCTATAGAACTCGAACAAGTTTGTATTTCAAATATGTTAGATACTGAATTATACTCAAATATTTACCACTAGCGTATGAACCATCTAGCACAGTGTTTCTCAAACAGTTTAATAACAAATTTTAAACTTCCATTCTATGTCTAACTCTTGGTTTGTGTATTTTAATATGTATTTTATGGAAATATGCTTTAATATGTGTATTCTATGGAGTGTATTAAAATTATTATGTGTTTGATTATGTGTTTCAGTAATGTTGCAACCCACCTAGAGCCATGAGGAGAGGTGGGTAAAATTATTATTATTGTTACTATTATTGCTATTGCTATTATTACTCTGCTCCTCCAGATGTTTTGGACTTCAGCTCCCAGAAATCCAAGCCAGCTTACCAGCTGTTAGGAATAGAAATTATGGGAGCTGAAGTCCAAAACATCTGGCGAAGCACAGTTTGAGAAACAGTGGTCTAGCACCATTGATTCTGATGAAAACAATATACAGTTCCATAAGCTGCCTGAGTTGAGGGCAGACCCTAACCTATCATAATTCAAATGCATTGTTTGGGTGCCATAATGAGATTCTAAAGAAGATAATTACAAACTGGGGGTACTAAATAAGTACAGTCTTGGGCATGGGCCAAAACCAGTGGCGTGGTGTCGAATTCTGAAGTATGAGCACTCATTGAGTTCCCATAGCCACAATCCCTAAGAACAAAAAATATAGGCAGCTGTGTTGATCTATATGTATGGGTTTTCATTGCCCTCTCCCCACCCCTCTCCAGTAATAGCTCTTTTGTAAAGCGAATGGCTTCTTAATTGTCCAATAAAGACCAAGCCACCACAAACATACTTTACATTAGAACATATATAGTAACTATATACATTAGCCATATATCGTAACTAGGAAAAATCTGCCCATCAGCTGATGGGAGGATGTGAATTACATCTAGATCAAACCACAAAACATGACTGAAGGGACAATGCTAGTTAATGGCTCTAAAGTCAGTGCCCTAGTTTTATCCACTTTGGGCTTCAGAAAGTGGGCTCCACTTTGGGAACTCAATGAGTGCTCATACTTCAGAATTCGACACCACGCCACTGGTTGCTAAATGTATTTTAACTTAAAGGTAGATAGTATCCTGGACCACTAATGGTTATCATCCCACTAACATGAAATCCATCAGTTGGCAATGGGTGGCAGAAGACATCTATCACCTCAGCTAATAAAATGTTCAGGTATTTTGACCCTGTGATTCATACCCACTCCTTGACTTCACAACACCACCAAATGGGACAATTATGAGAAAAAAGACACCTTAAAGATCTGCTTAGTAATATATATGACAGTATTGGAATCCCTAATGAAAGCACTCAGCTTAATGCTTGATTGGCAAGGTTATCAAGGCTTTGACACAGGCAATAAAGTCAACAGTGACATAGTCACTGGGCGGTCCAGGAAAAATGCTATATGCAAAGTAGCTGTTTAAAATGTTGGGAAGACACTGAAAGATTGAGAGCCCAAAGTCCCCCGAGTCATTTTGAACAAATTAAAATGGCTTACATGGTAATAATAATTCATAATAATTCATTTCACATGTTTGAACACAGAAATCAAGAAGTAAAGTCTGTTTTTCTGGGTGAGTGCCAGCTAACATATGCGCTTTCTGCAATTTCCTTTAACATTCATAGAAGAAATGAAATGCATAATTGGAAAACAAGTTGGAATGAGTTTTAAGCCCCCAACAGTGAAATGTTTTCTTCAAATTGTTGCATTGCACCTCCTAAGAGATAACAAAAATCTATAGCTTCCCTTACTAGGCATACTGTCCTGGCATGAATATGCATTCGCAAAGAAATGCTTTATTCCTCCAAATGAAGGAATGAGCAAAGCAATTTCTGGCAGAAAAAGAGATTCTGACTGGCAATGTACATGGATGGGATCAATGCCATCAAAAGTGGTTGCCTTTTCATACCTCTTGGCTAAAAAGAATTATTCTCAGCTGCTACACAGTCTGGATTTAATCCTGTTTCTATATTTGTTTGAGTGGTTCTCATCTATAAATTGCCTCTAAGGCAGGCAGGTGGTTCCAGTTTAAGAATCTGCTTTAACAGCTGACACAGGATTCAATGCTTGGTAAATGGGGCAGAACTTTTAAAATGTCACTGCTCATAAAATAATATATATTTTGCCCAAGGCCTTTTCTTAATTTAGTCCCTTGTTGAGTGCTTGCCTGTGAGATTTCTGTTAATGGAACAATACTATTTTTTGCCAACGGGCTACTATAGCACCCTTACTTTGGGGCTGCCTTTAGACTGGTTAAGACAGCTGGTCCCACATGCTGTTGCAAGGCTATTAACAAGGGAGATTTTCTTTCAAATCACATAAACCTAATTGACTGATTGGATGATTGATTTTATTAAATGTATCTGCCAGAAGAAAACACTCTATGCAACTAACAATGCTAAAAGATGGAATTAAAACAAACACTTGATTAAAACACGGCATAATGCTCCATCAAATTAAAACCTTGCTAAAAACACAAGAAATGTTAATCAGCACACATATAGTTCAGCCTCCTTCAACAAGATATAGGTTGAGCATTCCTTATTTACATTATCTCTTGCAATACTGCAATGCAAAGTGATCCACTGAATTTGATAGATGGGAATATCAGGACATATTTCTTCATAAAATGCATCACTGTGAAATTCATGTCCTTGTGATTTGATGATGGCCACCAATTTAGACAGCTTTAAAGGAGATTAGAAACATTGCTGACAATGTTTATGTTAGGTTTTACTGAGTCATGCACTGCTAATGGGCTTCTATTGGGAATCATTTGGGGAATGTGTTTGGGCCTACTCTAGGTGATTGTCAATGATGCAATCCTGAGTTTGGGTTGGGTTAATTAGTTGGTAACCAATCAGTGATTACTATGTGTATGTATTGTATATAAGGAACCATGTTCAGTGTATTTTCCCTCCCCCATTCCTTTTCCTTTTGATGTCGTGACGTCTATATGTAATTAAACCTACTACTACTTGGACAAGATACTACGTTCTGTGGTAAGTCTGTAATATCATCTAGACTAGGGGAAAGACAGTAGTAAAAACTGACAATGGCCGGGCATGTGCTCAAGAGTCTACTATGGAAGCAGACTGAAAGTACTGAGCAGATGTAAGCTACTGGAAGGCGCTGAGACTCTGCAAGCATAAAGTTAAGTCTTAACAGGTTATGGGCCCAGAAGAACCAGAAAAACCAGAAGAACCAGAAAGCTGTCTCTGCTACTATGGTCTCTGCTGCAAGTCCAGGTGGAATCTCTTTGGGCTAGATTGTCTGTGTTTTGTCAGTTTTTCTATTTGTTTTTTTCCTTTTCTAGTGGTATTACATTCTGCTCAGACAAGCAAATATATTATCTTGTCTAGATAGGGTTGTTATTATTTTTTGTTACTAACCTTATCTGACGATGGCGTTACCAAGCCAAGGAGGGGCTGGAGCTGCTCTGTTTTCTTTTCAAAAGCTGACTTCGGAGAATTACCTGTTGTGGGCTGAACGGATGCAGTGCCTACTGATTAGAGAAGGATTATGGAAATCTGTTCAGACCAGACCAGATCCAACCAAGGAAGAAGAAGTCGAGTTGGATGAAAAAGCAAGAGCTACTATTATTCTCAGTTTGAGTGATCGAATGCTCTGCCATGTGAGAAACTTTAAAACTGCAGAGGAGACCTGGAATGGTTTAAAGGAGCTGCTACAAAGACCGTCAGCTGGAGCAAAAGTTACCTTGTGTAGAAGGCTTTACAGCATGAAGCTAAATGTTGGGGAGGATGTGAAACTGTTTATTGATAACATGATGTGTTTATTTAATGACTTATCTGCTAGAAAACTAGAGTTTTCTGAAGAGCATAAAGCTATGGTGTTACTTTCTGCTTTAAACAAAGGCTATGATACGCTTGTGGGTTCGTTAAGTGTGCTGCCAGATGATCAACTTACACCTAATCTGATTGTAAATAAACTTTTGGAATTTCAAAGCTGCCAAGAGATGAAAAGGAAAGACTTTTCTGGATCTAGTTCTTCTCAACAGTGTACAAACACTTGTGCTGCAATTAAAACTTGTTATTTTTGCAAGCGTCCAGGGCATTTTGCCAAAAACTGTCCGGTAAAAGATAAGGGGAGAAGAAAAACTTTTGTCAAACCAGCTGTAGAGGATAAGGATGCTTCGCGTCAAGGTTTTTCAAGGCAAAGACTAATGTTAATTGATAGGATGAACAGTAATCAGAATGGTCTCATTTTCATTGTGGATTCTGGGAGCTGTTTTCACATTGTGAATAAAGAAAATGTTTTGTTAGATGCTCATTCACCCAGTATTAATTATGTATGTTTAGCTGATGGAAAAATTTTAAATGTTCAAATGCAAGGCAATGTGTTTGTGAACAGTTTAAAGACAATAATTTCTGATGTTTTGTTTGTAAAGGAGATAGAACACAATGTGTTAAGTGTTTCTCTGTTACTTAAACAAGGTTTTGATGTGATTTTCAAAAATGAAAGTAATCAAATTGTGTGCAAGGATAATGGAATTGCTACAAAGTTGGTTGAAAAGAATGGTTTATTTTTTACTAATGGGGATTTTGACAATGATTTAAATTGTTTAAAAAATGTTCCTCTGCATATGAATTGTATACATGCATTCCATAGGACGATGGGACATGTGGGTTACAAAGCTCTAAAGAACACTGTGCTTTCATGTGGGTTAAAGCTGTCTAACTGTGATAATTTTCTTGATTGTAACATTTGTAATAGAACAAAATTGAAGAGATATTCTGTGACTAGAAAAAGTTTAAGAAGGACTAGTGACATTCTTCAGTTAGTTCATTGTGATGTTGCAGGCCCAATGCCTTTGAGCTTGGGAGGGGCTAGATTTTTCCTGATAATAGTGGATGATTTTTCTCGGTTCAATTTTGTTTATGTGTTAAAAGGAAAACATGAAGTTTTTGAAAAGTTTAAACAGTGGCTTAATCTGGTTGAACGGCAGTTCCCAGGTAAGCGTGTGATGAAGGTGCAAACTGACAGGGGAACTGAGTTTGTTAATGAAAAAATGGATAAGTTGTTCAAGGATCGTGGTATGATTCATCAAAGGAGTAATCCGCACAGTTCAGCAGAAAATGGAGTTGCAGAGAGGTGGTTAGGACTCTTGGAGGGGATGATGAAGCGGATGCTTGAAGATGCTCAGATGAGTAGTGGTTTTTGGGCGGAGGCCATTAATACAGCTAGTTATGTTCTGAATCGTGTGTGGTCTTCCAGTATTAATGATACCCCATACAGTCTGTTTTTTGGGAAGAAGCCGGATTTAAAATTTCTTCGTGTGTTTGGTAGTTTTGCACATGTGCTTGTGCCAGTGCAGCAGCGTGCTAAGAGGAGCCAAATTTGGAGAAAAATGAGGTTTTTAGGGTATGAAGCTTTTACTAAAGGGTACCGTTTTTTGGGTCCTGACAAAAGAGTGGTTGTTTCAAGGAGTGTGAAATTTGATGTGCACTCAGGATGGGATAGGATTCATGCGAATGAAGAAGTGTTTTTGCCCATGGGGCATCAGTTAACCACAAACATGGAGAATGTGAAAAGAGAGTTGATAGATGCAGAAGATTCATTGGAAGGTGGCAGTGATGTTTCTGAACAGATTAGTAAGAGGAAAAGATATGAAAAGGGTGAAAGTTCTTCCAGTGAAGAAGACGAGTCTTTAAATAAAAGGAAGGTTGTAAAAACAGAGAAAATTGTACCAGTGGTTAGGCGAAGTGAAAGAAAGAATAAGGGAGTACCGCCTAAAAGATTTCAGGTTGGTCAGGTATCAGGACAGTGGACTGAACCTCTAAGTTATGCTGAAGTTTTGGAAAGGTCTCCAAGTGAGCAAGAGTTGTGGAAAATGGCAATGAAGAAGGAGTTTAATTCGTTAAAGAGACTTAATGTGATGTCAGTGGTGGAGCCACCAAAAGACAGCAATGTAATTGGCTGTAGGTGGGTTTTTCGTAGAAAGGTAGTGGAAGATGGTAGTTTTGTTTATAAGGCTAGACTTGTTGCAAAGGGTTTTCAACAAAAGTTATTTGAAGATTATGATGAAGTGTTTGCTCCTACGGTCAAGTGTGAGACACTCAGGTTGGTTTTGTCTGTGGCCTGTGCCAAGCAGTTAGTGGTAAGACATTTCGATGTCGAAACTGCATATCTAAATGCAAACTTGGATGAGACAGTGTTTATGTCAAGAATTCCTGGTTTTGAGGATGATTCTCCTACTGGTATATACAGATTGAACAGAGCATTATATGGATTAAAGCAATCAGCGAGAAATTGGAGCCATCATTTGCACGGTTTGTTGTGTGGTTTGGGTTTTACAAGAAGCTCTCAAGATGCGTGTTTCTATATACGTGGTTCTGGTAATGAACAGGTGTTGTTAGTTGTGTTTGTTGACGATGTACTTGTGTTAGCACAGAATCACGATGTTGTTGACGAAGTTCATAGAAGTCTGAGTAAAAAGTTGCGTATCAAAGATTTAGGAAATGTCAGCAAATATTTGGGCTTAAGTGTAGTCAGAACTGAGCACAGAATTTTGCTAAGTCAGTGTGATAAAATAAGCAAGTTGTTGGAGAAGACTGGTTTGTCTGATGCTAAGTGTGCAGCCACACCAATGGCAGTGGAGTTTTTAAAACAAGTTGCTGGTGAGAAGTTTAAGTTTCCTGAGTTATATAGGTCTATCGTAGGGAGTCTCCAGTACATTGCTGGATTGACTAGGCCTGATATTTCTTATGCTGTATCAGTTTTGAGTAGAAGAGTTCAAAGTCCAAGTTGCACAGATTGGAATGGTTTGAAGAGAGTGTTGAGGTATTTGAAAGGATCGATCAATAAGGTTTTTGAGGTGAAACCTTTTGATAAGAGTGTTTTGTCGGTCTATAGTGACAGCAGTTTTGCTGATGTAGAAAATCACAAATCTGTGAGTGGTTTTGTGATTAAGTTAGGAGATTGTCTTTTGAGTTGGAAGTCTAGAAAACAAGCGGTTGTTTGTTTGTCAACTTCTGAAGCTGAGTTTGCCAGTTTGACAGAAGCATGTAAGGAAATGATGTGGATCAAGAAGTTAGTTGAAGATGCTGGTATTAGTTTGGAAGATAAAGTTCAAGTTTTTGTAGATTCACAAACGTGTATAGATTTGGCAAAAATGGAGAGTCTGAAAGCTAGGTCTAGATATATTGGTGTTAGACATGCGTATGTAAGAGAATTAGTTAGCAATGGTGAGATGTGTTTGAACTATGTAAGAAGTGAGGAAAATTTTGCAGATGTGTTGACAAAAGCTTTAGGTGAAGAAAAGTTTCTAAAGTTTTCAGAAATGTTGGGTTTAGTCAGTGCATGAGGAGGGGTGTTAGGTTTTACTGAGTCATGCACTGCTAATGGGCTTCTATTGGGAATCATTTGGGGAATGTGTTTGGGCCTACTCTAGGTGATTGTCAATGATGCAATCCTGAGTTTGGGTTGGGTTAATTAGTTGGTAACCAATCAGTGATTACTATGTGTATGTATTGTATATAAGGAACCATGTTCAGTGTATTTTCCCTCCCCCATTCCTTTTCCTTTTGATGTCGTGACGTCTATATGTAATTAAACCTACTACTACTTGGACAAGATACTACGTTCTGTGGTAAGTCTGTAATATCATCTAGACTAGGGGAAAGACAGTAGTAAAAACTGACAATGGCCGGGCATGTGCTCAAGAGTCTACTATGGAAGCAGACTGAAAGTACTGAGCAGATGTAAGCTACTGGAAGGCGCTGAGACTCTGCAAGCATAAAGTTAAGTCTTAACAGTTTACTAACTATAGTAAAGGTAAAGGTTTCCCCTGATGTTAAGTCTAGTCATGTCTGACTCTGGGGGTTGGTGCTCATCTCCATTTCTAAGCTGAAGAGCCAGCATTGTCCATAGACATCTCCAGGTCATGTGGCTGGCATGACTGCATGGAGCGCCGTTACCTTCCTGTCGGAGTGGTACCTATTGATCTACTCACATTTGCATGTTTTCGAACTGCTAGGTTGGCAGAAGCTGGAGCTAACAGCAGGCACTCACTCCGCTCCCAAGATTTGAACCTGCGACCTTTCAGTCTGCAAGTTCAGCAGCTCAGTGCTTTAACATACTTTGCCACCGGGGCTCCTATAATGGCTATATATTATGTTCAATATGAAAGATATATGCCTCTGAATACCTGTTGCTAGAAAGTTAAAGTGTGAGGGGACGAATTCCCCTAGAGCTATGTTTCAAAAATTGATATGTGCATCTGGATGGTCACCATGAGATCAGAATGCTGAGCTATATTGGTTTTTGGTCTCATTCCACCACATCATTTCCTTAATTGTCCTATGATGTCCAATGGTTGGTTTTTACCATTGATTAATATCTAACCCACAGAGAAACCAAAGTCCTCTCACCTTCCCTGCGTACACATACACTTGCTTTCACTTTGTTCCCTTCCTATCATTCTGCTTTTTTCCTCAGTATGCTCCAAGGCACCCCAAGGGCTCCGCAGAGCACACTTTGAGAACCACTAATCTAGATGATCTAGTCAAGCATGAACCCAGAGGTAGGAGAATTCAAGGGCAAAAACAAATGTCAATAATATTTAGATGAAACATCCAATTTCCATCCAATTTCCTCTGTCAAAGCCCTGGTGGACCTCTGGAATGGAGAAATGACCAGGGCAGTTGACAAAATTGCTCCCGTATGCCCCTCTCACTACACAGAGATAGAAAAGCACCTTGGTTCAATGATGAGCTGGTGGTAATGAAGCGGGTGACATGGAGGCTAGAGCGACGTTGGCGTCAGACTCGCAGTGAATCAGACTATGGGATAGAATAGATTTAAAAGCTTACTCCATGACAATGGAGGCAGCAGAAAAGTGATACATTGTTGCCAACATTGCACCCACAAAGAACAGGCCTTCCGAGCTGTTTTGAGTGGTCAGAAGCTTATTACACTCAACTCCGCAAGGGCTGACCCCTGACCACTCAGCAGCACATTGTGAGGAATTCACACCGCACTTTCAGGATAAAATCGCTCAGATCCCTTCCGACCTGAACGCCTGTTTTAATGCCGTTACAGTAGAGTCTCACTTATCCAATGTTCTGGATTATCTAACACATTTTTGTAGTCAATGTTTTCAATACATCGTGATATTTTGGTGATAAATTTGTAAATACAGTAATTACTATATAGCATTACTGCGTATTGAACTACTTTTTCTGTAGTAGTTGTATAACATGATGTTTTGGTGCTTAATTTGTAAAATCATAACCTAATTTGATGTTTAATAGGCTTTTCCTTAATCCCTCCTTATTATCCAACATATTCGCTTATCCAACATTCTGCCGGCCCGTTTATGTTGGATAAGTGAGACTCTACTGTAGTTTTATGGATGTGACCCAGGCACTTGCTTGTCCGGTTTTAATGGATTCACTTTAATTGGTCCAATCTAAGGATGTAGACAGGATCCTTGGGGAAGTGAAACTACCACATTCATCCTAGACCCTTGCCCATCATTGCTGATAAAACAAGCCAAAGGGGACCTGGTTGAGAAGGTAAAGTTGGTGGCTAACGCCTCATTAACACAAGGTATATTTCAAGCTAGCCTAAAAGAGGCTATAGTATTTTAAAGAAGCCATCCCTAGTCCAATCAGTGATGAACAACTTTCTGTCAGTGATAAATCTCCCCTTCCTGGGCAAGGTTCTGGAGTGTGTGGTGGCCTCGCAACTCCTGGGGTTCCTAGATGAAACGGACTGAGGACTCCTCACCCGCCGTCCGCCCCTCGATGGGACTGTGCATGTGCGCAGGCCTTCCAATAGACTGTGCGGTCGATTGGAAGACCTATGCACACGCACACGTCCACAGGCCCATCGACCATGTTTTTTGGGTGATGGGCCTATGCGCATGCACAGGCCTTCCAATCAACTGTGTGGTCGATTGGAAGGCCTGCGCACACGCACAGGCCCATCGACGGGCGGGTGGCGGGAGAGGAGTCATCAGACAGCGAGGGAGAGCAGGAGGGTGGCCGCGTGGACGGGTGGCTGGGCCTTCTGCCGCCACCGCTGCCGGTATTTATCAGCAATTTGTTTGGGGGGGGGGATTCGGGAGGGGCACCAAAATTCCAGTCGCCTACTCCCGAAAATTACCTTGGGATGGCTCTGTCCCTGGTCTATCAGTAAGGCTGCCTGTGGGTTGTTTTCTAGGGGTTGTAGGGGGTTGTAGGCCCCTACCCTACTTTCTTTCAGGAAGAGCCTGAAAACTTGGCTATTCCAGAAGGCCTTCGTTGACTGATCCTTGTGGGATCATGTTATTTACCTATTAAGCAGTAGACCCTCTGGATTGTTTTTAGGATTCATTCAGCACTTTAAGTATTACACCTGCTGTATAATTATCCCTCCCTGATAACTTGATATTGCTTTGCACCTTGGCCTGGATCTTTTGACCTAAATCGGGATTTTAATATTATTGTCTATATTGACTTTTATGACTGTTTTTAATCATGTTGAAGTTTTACTGCTCAGTTTAATGTTTTATCTGATTTGTGCTGTCGTGTCTGGGCATGGCCCCATGTAAGCCGCCCCGAGTCCCTCCGGGGAGATGGGGCGGGATATAAGAATAAAATTATTATTATTATTATTATTATTCTCCTTGTGTTTGTTTTGTAAATGAATGAATGAAGCTTAATTGATATCACTGTAGTTTGAACCCCCTCACACCACTGATTTGAATGCCCATTGATAAGAATATTTCAGTTTTATATGCATCCTTATCTAGAACTACAAGGACTATAACTACATTTTCAGATTTTTTTCCTTTATTTAATTTTATTCATATTCCGCCTTATAATGTCATATAATATCTTATCATACCTTCATGCACAGGTTCTAAGGCATCTTACATCCAATTAAAGCAGGGGTTCTCAATCTGTCTGTCCCCAGATGTTTTTGGCCCAGAAATCCTGACAGCTGGTAAACTGGCTGGGATTTCTGGGAGTTGTAGGCCAAAATACTTGCTGACCCACAGGTTAAGAACCACTAAATTAAAGCAAGACACACCAGAAGTCTCCAGATGCTGTCAGATTTTGGAAGTTGAGCAGGGTCTATCTTGGTTAGTACTTGGATGGGATGTCAATGAATATCACATGCCACAGGCCATACTTCAAAAGAAGAAACTGGCAAAATTACCTCAGACTGATTTTGGCCTAATAAACCCAGTGAAATTCATGTTTAAACAGGTAACTTGAAGGTACATACATGCATACACAGAGAGAGCTAAAACGATTCTTACAAAGGTTAACAATTAAGCAAACAATTCTGTTTAAAACTCAAGTGTTAAATGAGTTTAAAGTTCAAAGTTGAAACATACATTGAACAGATTTACTTGAAGAACTTGCTACATTAGAAAATTGGCTATTCTAGGTTTTCTGAACCTTCACAAACTACCACTTGAGGAAGACTCTACACAGTTGTGGATGGATATAAACTTTGGATTTGTTTATAACTTTGGATTCAAAAATAATTTACAAACTTGTACATATACAGGTTTGGGTGTACAATCGGTGATTTACACAGTCTCCCATGTGGAACTTGAACTCTGTATGTCATTGGACTCACAAACCTTGAGTATAAGAGCTATGCTTTCTATAAATATGTGTATTTGTAACACATTGATTATATTCTTTTGGATTCTGTTTTAGGAATTCTCATCTTTCCTATATAAGGATGATTTTGGTTTAGAGATGTGTATTTTGAATCATTTAGTATATTTTGAACCTCTACAATCCTTGTCTGCACATTGAATATTCTATGAGTATAGCATATATATGAAAAACTGTCTTATAGTTTATATTATTAGATTATATTTCTGTTTGTAGTGGCCTCTTGCCTTTGTAGTTCCGGGAAGCCCTTCTCTGTATGTTTGAATCCTATATCATATTATAGAAGGGTGTTTGAAAATTGTGTGTTCTGATTTATTTTTTTACTACCTTTTAAATGTGTTTTGAATTGCTTTTTAACCATGTGTTTTTAAAAAGAAGGAGCTCCCGGTGGCACAGCAGATTAAACCACTGAGCTGCTGAACTTGGTGACTGAAAGGTTTGCAGTTCAAATCCGGGGAGTGCGGTGAGCTCCCACTGTTAGGCCTAGCATCTGCCAACCTAGGAGTTTGAAAACATGCAAATGTAAGTAGATCAATAGGTACCATGTCGGCAGGAAGGTAATGGCTCTCCATGCAGTCATGCCAGTCACATGACCTTGGAGACTTCTATGGACAATGCCAGCTCTTTGGCTTAGAAATGGAGATGAATATCAATCCCCAGAGTCGGGCACGACTAGACTAAATGTCAGGGGAAAACCTTTAGCTTTACCATTTAAAATATATTTTTCCACTTATGTAAAATAAGTTTTTCCCCCTGAATTTTATTTTAAACTATTATAAGCAATTTCAAATCATGTCAAGAGAAAGATGGGATGAAAAGGGAAGTTTTTGCGTGCCAGCAGAAAGAGAGAAAAGAGGGAAGAAACTGAATCTTTTGTGGTTCACAGTTCTGGGACCAGAAGAAATAATATTAAATTGAGATGAGGAGTGTTTTTCACCAGTGCAAGATGATCCTAATCATCCCTTCAGAAAGATGCCTGTCTGGGTAACCTAAGGGCACTCACATGCTCAAGTGGAATGCTATATGGGTTTGTTTTTTGCTCTTTGATACCTCTAAGCTGGAGGTATCTATTTATCTATTTTATCTATTTATCTGTCCAGCAGAAGGAAGTACAATCATTTTAAAAGTTAGCTGATTTTCCCTGAAGTACACCCAAATGCAAAATGCTGTTCATTCTCTTCTTATTACATTTGAAGCAAGTCAGGAAGAAACCGATTGCACTCTGAACATCGACATGCAAAGGATGTTGAATTATTAATGTCTGCTTAATTTTCTATTTTTTTTTTCTTTTCAGAGAGATGGTGGTTGACATCCATCAGTGTGAAATAATTAATTATCTATTCTGTTTGGATTAAGAACTACAAGGCCGGTTGAGGTAGAGCTCTTTGAAGTTCACAATTTGAGGAGAAGGAAGAAAGAGAATGGCTGCAAAGAAGGGTGTTGTCTGTCATGAAAATGTGACTCACAGTTGTCTCAACAAACGAAGCAAGAAAATCACTAAATTTATCTATCACCACTCAAGCAATACACCCTGCCCATTGGCCCCTCAACTAGGGAATGAAAAGAAGGATAACAAACCTGGATGGAAACATAGTATAACTTTACTTCAACAAACCCTATCCACAATGTGTAAAGCAATTGGCTCTGGTTACATTAACCTGAGAACTGCCAGAGATAATCCCAGAAGGTCTGTTTGTGGATGAACCACCTCAACTCAAAGGCATGTCAGAGGCACTGCCCATCACACCCCGGCACAGTCAGATTTCTCTGATTGAAACACTCACAAGCCTGGGAATGGTAACTGCAGAGATCAGTCCACATGTGACCAACTGGGTGAGAAAAACAGCCAATTATCTTCACTTCTTTTTGACTTGGGAGGAACGGGCTGCCAAAGTAAACTACAATCCATTTTGAAGGAGAGAAAAAACACTGTCACCAGCTCTGGATTTCACGTAATATTGGAATGTTGTAGGGTTTTAGCTTTACCCTGCTGGTCCAGATTTGCTAAATGGCTATAGCATTTTGTTTTTGGTCTACATCTCTGACCTATGGGTGAGCTGCTTGTGAGATGCTGTCTCCCTGCTTTTTGTGTTTATTTTAAATTGACCCAAGTGAACAAGACCATAGTGAACAAGGCTACCCTTTAGTTCATGAGGTCCAAATAGTGATGAAACACTTGAGGGCAGCCTGGGCTTGTTTTTCTGCTGTTTCAAAATATTGGTGTTCTAAACTTTAAGCCTATCTTGTTAATTAGTGTTAAAGAAAGATTAGCAGACACTTTCAAACAAAGATTAAAACTATGTCAGCTCATGCTTTACTGTGCCAGCCCTTGGGCCCAGGCCCAGTCTCCAGTCACTGAAAAGGATTGCCAGAAGCATTGGCTGAAAAGGGGACAATTTAACATTGGTCAAAAAACAGCAATAACATCTCTCAGTGACCAGTTTTTCCATGAAATTAATTCCACAGCTGTCTACGAAGGAGCAAATCTTAATGATACTAGTATCTATTAAGCCTAATAAGCCAAGTTACTCCTAAATGTACATTTTGACTCAAGAACAAAGGAGGACATTTTCTCCATGTCAATTTTTTTGCCTTTAGAACATTTTGCTGGAATGCCTCATGGATGAAGACATTCCTGATGGAAGTGATCATCAGAGAGTGCACATTGGCTTCCTCTTTTTTTATTTGTGATCTGCATGAGTAAATAAAACTAATGGCAACACTGTAACCACACTACAAAGATGCCACTTTAAGGACTTCCCAGTGGCCAGGCTGTGGCACAGGCTGTTGAGCAGTCAGCTGCAGCCAGCTGCAACAAATCACTCTGACCAAGAGGTCATGAATTCGAGGCCAGCTCGGAGCCTCGCGTTTGTTTTGTCTTTGTTCTATGTTAAGGCTTTGAATGTTTGCCTTATATGTGTAATGTGATCCGCCCTGAGTCCCCTTCGGGGTGAGAAGGGCGGAATATAAATACTGTAAATAACTAACTAAATAAATAAATAAGGCTCAACAAGATTGAGATTAATGCTACTGCAGTGCCCCCTATTGCACTGTGTGTCAGATTTCATTTATTGTAATGACCTGCTATTGTTAACCCTGAATCTAATTTCATTATACACATTTGATGTGTATCATAGCCCACATTTTATTTTATTTTTTAAATTGTGATCTTTGACTGTCTGTGTCTTTGCTCCCATTCTGGTTTTCCTCTAGGGGTCATGTCTGCACTTCTAGTGGAATTCAAAGCAGTGTAAAGCTTTTGCAAAACAGAGAAAAATTAGGCTCCAGAAATTCACTGGCCTTTGATACCATGGGGAGACTCAGCCAAGTATAGGGAAAGCATACAGAAGAGAAGCAATGAACAGATTGGCCTTTTAGATCTTGTAAAAGGATACAGCCAACTCAGGAGGGCAAATAGCAAAGGTTAATACAAGACAGTGAGGAGAGAAAGTAGTGTTCTTTCTTGTAAATGAAATATAGGCTCTCTGGACAGCTATCAAGTCACGAAATCCTTGGATCCATTATTTCTCTTAATACGCTCAGTGAGAATGGAAGTCTCTATCTGCCTGAACCAATCTGGATTTTCATAGAATCATAGAATCATAGATTTACCACACGGATTTACCAAAAACAAGTCATGCCAGACTAATCTGATCTCTTTTTTCGATAGAGTTACGAGTTGGGTCGATACAGGGAATGCTGTGGATGTAGCGTACCTGGATTTCAGTAAGGCCTTCGACAAAGTCCCCCACGACCTTCTGGCAAACAAACTAGTAAAATGTGGGCTAGACAAAACTACGGTTAGGTGGATCTGTAATTGGCTAAGCGAACGAACCCAAAGGGTGCTCACCAATGCGTCGTCTTCATCATGGAAAGAAGTGACAAGTGGAGTGCCGCAGGGCTCCGTCCTGGGCCCGGTTCTGTTCAACATCTTTATTAATGACTTAGACGAAGGGTTAGAAGGCACGATCATCAAGTTTGCAGACGACACAAAACTGGGAGGGATAGCTAACACTCCAGAAGACAGGAGCAGAATTCAAAATGATCTTGACAGACTAGAGAGATGGGCCAAAACTAACAAAATGAAGTTCAACAGGGACAAATGCAAGATACTTCACTTCGGCAGAAAAAATGGAAATCAAAGATACAGAATGGGGGACGCCTGGCTTGACAGCAGTGTGTGCGAAAAAGACCTTGGAGTCCTCGTGGACAACAAGTTAAACATGAGCCAACAATGTGATGCGGCTGCTAAAAAAGCCAATGGGATTCTGGCCTGCATCAATAGGGGAATAGCGTCTAGATCCAGGGAAGTTATGCTCCCCCTCTATTCTGCCTTGGTCAGACCACACCTGGAATACTGTGTCCAATTTTGGGCACCACAGTTGAAGGGAGATGTTGACAAGCTGGAAAGCGTCCAGAGGAGGGCGACTAAAATGATTAAGAGTCTGGAGAACAAGCCCTATGAGGAGCGGCTTAAAGAGCTGGGCATGTTTAGCCTGCAGAAGAGAAGGCTGAGAGGAGACATGATAGCCATGTACAAATATGTGAAGGGAAGTCATAGGGAAGAGGGAGCAAGCTTGTTTTCTGCTGCCCTGCAGACTAGGACACGGAACAATGGCTTCAAACTACAGGAAAGGAGATTCCACCTGAACATCAGGAAGAACTTCCTCACTGTGAGAGCTGTTCGACAGTGGAACTCTCTCCCCGGGGCCGTGGTGGAGGCTCCTTCCTTGGAGGCTTTTAAGCAGAGGCTGGATGGCCATCTGTCGGGGGTGCTTTGAATGCGATTTCCTGCTTCTTAGCAGGGGGTTGGACTAGATGGCCCATGTGGTCTCTTCCAACTCTACTATTCTATGATTCTATGATTCTATGATTCTATATAACACTGTGTGTGTGTGTGTGTGTGTGTGTGTGTGTGTGTGTGTGTGTGTATATATATATATATATATATATATATATATATATATATATTCTGGGTCATATGATTGTGTGGAAGGGCCCTGTATTATATGGCAATGTAGGTGAAGGCTAATACACAGGGTGGGTGCCAATGACAAGGGACAATAGGAGTATTGATTCAGTATCATTTGGAAAGCTACACGGTCTTTATTATTTCTATTTCAGTTCTCATTTAGTATGATTCCATTGCAAATGGAAATGACTTGGAGCCCTTCCATACAGCCATATAGCCCAGAATATCAAGGCAAATACTAGAATCATAGAATCAAATGATCCTGAATATCTGCTTGAACTGGGTTATTTGAGTCCACACTGCCATATATTCCAATTCAAAGCAGATAATGTGGGATTTTATTCAGCTGTGTGGAAAGGGCCCTAGTTTCTATTATCCTTATTAAAAGCATTACCTAGTCTATCTAATAATTTGTGTATTTACTTAACACATCTGTATGTATAATATAGGTGCTGAGTGTATTTGGAGGATATGAACAAATCAACTATACCACTGCATTCAGAAAGCTTGTGGATTGTTAACTCACATAACAGACTATTTGGACTTCTAATTGTTTAACAGTTAAAATCAAATTAGTTGTGTACATAAAATAAAATCCAGGTTAAAACAAGACTTCTTTTCTTCAAAGAGAGTGATGGGCTTTTGGACACATCTCAATGGATTGTCCTTGACAAATGCACTGGGGATGTTGAGGAGGAGGAGGAGGAGGACAACACTTTACACCTACATAATCCACTTCAACCTACATAATCCACCTACACACTACCTTGCACAAAAGAGACCCTGTCAATCTCAAAGGAAACAGGTCTTGGTAGTAGGTGACTCCTTAGAGGAACAGACCGGATGGGATGACTCAAGAAATATGTTGCCTCCCGGGGGCAGAAATACCACTCAGAGGCTCACGAAGCTCCTAAAGCCCCATCACCCTCCCCTCCTCATGTTGATTCATGTAGGAACCAATGATATTGCTAGGCATACTTTTCAAAAGATCACAAAGGATTTTCGAGCTCTCGGAACAAAGCTAAAACTGTTTAATGTACATGTGGTCTTTTCATCCCTCCTCCCCATTGTAGGGCCAAAAAAATAATGCAGGTCAATAACTGGCTCACAAAATGGTGTCAGGAGGAGCACTTTGGCTTCCTCGACCATGGCCTGCTTTTCCAGGAGGATGGTCTACTGGCAAGGGATGGGGTGCATCTCACACAAGTAGGAAAATACCTTTTGGCTCACAGACTCGCAAACCTCATCAGGCGCACTTTAAACGAGGTCTACCAGGGAAGCGGAACAACAGCCTTGTGAACAGTATTTTATCAATGACCACGGGGAACCACTAAAAGGCTAAATGGAGGGGTGCACAAACACAACAAGGCACAAGTACCAAGAGCACAATAATCCCAAATAAACAGCTCAGGGGAAGGTCTCAGGGGCTTACATGTCTTTACAATAATGCACAGAGCATGGGAAATAAGCAAGACGAACGCCAATTTTTAGCACAACACCACACTTACGATGTCATAGGCATCACTGAAACCTGGTGGGATGACTCCCATCACTGGAATGTAGCCATCAAAGGCTATAACGTCTTTCACAGAAATAGAACAAAGGTGAGAGGAAGGAGAATAGCTTTGTGTGTCAAAAACAGTTATGTCACAGAAGAGATGCAAGACTGCAATCTGGGAAACCAGCTTGAAAGCATCTGGATAAGAATCAAGGGAACTGGGACTCAAAAAGATCTCGTTGTGGGTGTCAACTACAGACCTCCGAGCCAGGATGAAGAACTCAATGAAGCCTTCTGTCAACGATTGACCAAGCAGACACAGATAAGAGATATAGTAGTCTTGGGCGATTTCAACTATCCCGATATCTGCTGGATAACAAACCTGGTTAAGAGTAAAAAGTCCAACAAATTCCTCACTTGCCTTGCAGACACTTTTATGATCCAGAAGGTAGAAGAGGCAACAAGGGGATCGGCTACTCTTGATCTCATCTTAACAAATGTCGAGGACCTGATCAATGCAGTTGAAGTGGTCGGATCCTTAGGGGCAAGTGACCATGTGGTCCTGCAGTTCACTATAAAAAGGAAGGCTGAAACTAAGATAAGTCAAACATATTCTGGACATTAGGAGAGCTGACTTCCAAAAAATGAAGGAAATATTGAGAGGCATTCCATGAATGCCAATATTAAAAGACAAGGGAGTTAAGGATGGATGGGAGCTTTTTAAAGGTGAAATACTCAAGGCGCAAATGCAAACAGTCCCAACAAAGAAAAAAAATAAGACAAGTGCAAAGAAGCCAGAATGGAAGTCCAAAGTACTTCTAACTGGGCTAAGAGTCAAAAGAGACATGCAGAAGAAGTGGAAAAGGGGAGAAACCACCAAAGAAGAATTCAAACGAATAGCCAACTCCTATAAGGAAAAGGTTCGCAAGGCTAAAGCACAAAATGAGCTCAGGCTTTCCAGGGACATTAAAAACAGCAAAAAAGGCTTTTTTGCTTATGTTGGTAGAAAAAGGAAGAACAAGGGGGTGATAGGGCTAGGAGAAGATGGGGTGATGGTGACAGGGTATAGAGAAAAGGCAGAACTAATTAATGCCTTCTTTGCCCCAGTCTTCTCACAAAAAGAAAGCCATCGTCAACCTCAGCAACATGGAGTGGATGAAGGATTAGGGGAAATCCAACCCCAAATAGGGAATCAAGTCATTTTGGGATACCTGGCCACTCTAAATGAATTCAAGTCCCCAGGGCCGGATCAACTACATCCAAGAGTATTGAAAGAACTAGCAGAAGTTATTTCGGAACCATTGGCAATCATTTTTAAGAGTTATTGGAGAATGGGAGAAGTCCCAGCAGATTGGAGGAGGGCAAATGTGGTTCCTATCTTCAAGAAGGGAAAAAAGAACGACCCAAACAATTACTGTCCAGTCAGCCTCACATCAATACCAGGCAAGATTCTGGAAAAGATCATTTTGCAGATGGGGTCTGCAAACACTTAGAAAGGAATGCAGTCATTGCTAATAGTCAACTTGGATTTATCAAAAATAAGTCATGCCAGAATAATCTGCACTCTTTTTTCAATAGAGGTACAAGCTGGGTCGATGCAGGGAATGCTGTGGATGTAGCGTATCTGGATTTCAGTAAGGCCTTCGACAAGTTCCCACATGACCTTCTGGCAAACAGGCTAATCAAATGTGGGCTAGACAAAATGACAGTTAGGTGGATCTGTAATTGGCTAAGTGAATGAACCCAAAGGGTGACCACCAATGCATCTTCTTCATCCTGGAAAGAAGTAACAAGTGGAATGCCGCAGGGTTCAGTCCTGGTCCCAGTTCTGTTCAACATCTTTATTAACGACTTAGATGAAGGGCTAGAAGTCATGATCATCAAGTTTGCAGATGACACCAAAATGGGAGGGGTAGCCAACACTTCAGAAGATAGGAGCAGCATTCAAAACGATCGCAACAGATTAGAGAGAGGGCTGGGACTAACAAAATGAAGTTCAACAGGGACAAATGCAAGATACTCCACTTAGGCAGAAAAAATGAAATGCAAAGATACAGTATGGGGAACTCCTGGCTTGACAGCAGTATGTGTGAAAAAGACCTTGGAGTCCTCGTGGACAACAAGTTAAGCATGAGCCTACAATGTGATGTGGCAGCTATAAAAAAACCAATGGGATTTTGGCCTGCATAAATAGGGGTATAGCGTCTAGATCCAGGGAAGTCATGCTACCCCTCTATTCTGCCTTGGCCAGACCACACCTGGAATACTGTGTCTAATTCTGGGTACCGCAGTTGAAGGGAGATGTTGGCAAGCTGGAAAGCATCCAGAGGAGGGCGACTAAAATGATAAAGGATCTGGAGAACAAGCCCTATGAGGAGCGGCTTAAATAATTGGGTATGTTTAGCCTGCAGAAGAGGAAGCTGAGAGGAGACATGATAGCCATGTATAAATATGTGAGGGGAAGTCATAGAGAGGAGGAAGCAAGTTTGTTTTCTGCTGCCCTGGAGACTAGGACGTGGAATAATGGCTTTAAACTACAGGAAAGGAGATTTCACTTGAACATCAAGAAGAACTTCCTCACTGTGAGAGCTGTTTGGCACTGCAACTCTCTGCCCAAGAGTGTGGTAGAGGTTCCTTCTTTGGAGGCTTTTAAGCAGGGGTGCTTTGAATGTGATTTCCTGCTTCCTGGCTGGGGGTTGCACTGGAAGTCCCATGAGGTCTCTTCCAACTCTATGATTCTATGATTCTAGGATGAATATTGTTTTTACACCTCCTGCAGCCATGTGCTTAGATACTAGAAGTGTGTGAAGAAGTTAGTTTCAATCTAATGGCCTTGTCTTACTTCATGTTTCCTGCATTGTTACTAAAGTAGATGTACTTCCCACTCTGAGATAGTTTTGCTAGCTAAAGAAATTTTGGCTTGGGCAAGAAAGATGTGTGTGAAGGAAAAAAGAAGGATAGGGAAGAAAGTAACACCATGTTAAGATGGGTACTATTGGATTTCTAAACTAGGTTGTTATTGGCACAAGTCCATATTAACGTTCAACAGAAATGTAATACATCTCATTGTTATGTGGAAGTCCATGGCCAGTTAACCTCAGATTGTTCTAAAGACCCCATTTTCCCTTTCTGTGGATCAATGCTGACATCCCATTTACAAATTGCAATAGTGTATTGATGTCATACATCAGTACATTTGATTTATGACATCACAAGTCACATTTTTGTCATTGTAGATGTTAGAATTATGTTTCACCTACACAGTGAGCAAGCAGTGAATTCCCCCATCCAAAACACAGCTTGTCAGACAGAAATAGTCTGAATGGCAATACATCAAGCCATTTCCCCATATCTGGACACACAGCAAGGACATCACTTGCCAATATATCCCAAGACCCCATGAAGATCTCTGTAACACAGAAATAGTCATCAAGGGAAGGGGGGCTGCACTGCTTACAAGGTGAGTTTTTGGAGATAGAGCAGTGTTTCAGATGTCAGTTCTCAGAAATCCCAGCCAACCAGCTTTTAGGAATTGTCCAAAACACACAGAGGAGCAGATTTTGAGAAACACTGAGATAGAGCACTGGTATTCATCTTTCATTGCAGGATCTTGGTCCAGATTTGTCTAGAAACGGGATGTCAAAGCCATTTTCATTGAGGGCCACATCATCTCTATGGTTTCCTTCCAAGGGCTGTTGAAACTATGGGTAGAGAATCTGTGGATAAAGAGGACCAACTACAAGTTTTTTACATAGTGGTCAGTGCTCTTTAGTTTTTACCCAGTTTGGGTCCTCATATATTATTGAACAGCAATTCCCATCACTTTTGATTATCTGGAGATAATGGAAATTGCAATCTGAGGTTGGGAAAAGATTAAAGACATTTTAAAGTCGGATATCATATCTATAAACTTTGTATCGAAATTAAAACCCCACTATCCTAATTAAACAGAACAAACTTCAAACTTCCAGATATTACTGTATCACAATTCCTACCAGCTCTACTCATGTCGTCTAATGATGAGGAGTTGTAGCCCAGCATGTGGAGGGCCACATTAAATTACATCTATATGCTGCTGCACAAATCTTTGCAACATTGTACGTTGTAGCTGAATTAGTATCTACAAGTAGCAGGGAGGTATAAAATTGTCCTGAACGGCCTGGGTGCTTGTATATCAAAGGTAAGATAAGCCTGGTACGAATATCCCTGTAAAATGGGCACTGGAGGAGTACATATTCTATTGTTTCTATATGATCACAAGGGCAGAGTCTCTCTAGGAAAGAGATCTTCCCATAGTGGCCTTTGAGTACAGCTGAGGGGAGAGCTTGGCATCAGGCCAGGGTGAAAGCCCTACAATGAATGGGCACCTCTAAATTTGTTAAATAAGCCATAGGGGAAGCATAATATCTGCTGTCCTCATTGATAAGGAAGGTTCGAACAGAGGCCAGATCTAGTTGGCGCTTTATATCTGTGATACGTTGTTTAATAAGTGCTTTGGCTTGATTGTAATCCATAGTGAGTAGGAGACCTGGAGAAAATCCCAGTGAGGAGATTTTGGATGTTACCGCCTGCTTCCATGTGGATTGGAAGTCATCTTCTATGATTAGTGGGGCAAGACCAAGGGGAACACGGTTATTCTAAGCCAGAGGTTAAGTATGGCCACCAACACACTGGCCTCCACCCTCATAAGGCCCGTCTCCAGTCGCAGGGTGGCATTAGAGACACATTTAGGTACCTGCAAGGCCAATCTCAAAAACTTTGACTGAACCAGTTCTAATGAGGCAAATCTGGGGAAGGGGCCCAGCTGAGCCCCATGCAAGAGTTGGGCTAGTGGCTTAGCTTCAAACAGTTTGAGCGCTTCCAGAATAAAGTGGCCCCCTCTTGACTTAAGATATTTAAGAATGGCAATTGAGTTCCTCTGGGCGGTGTAGATCTACTTGATCTCCACGGGCTCTTCTGCTACTGTTAGGTTGAAGGGCTTCTCCTAAGATATTTGAAGCTTGTGACTTGTTTGATTTTATGACCATCTATGCTCCAATAGTACCTCCTGGGTCTTTTAGCAAAAACTATGATTTTGGTATTATTGTAATTAAATTGGAGCTGGTCTGTGTTACAGTATTGTATTAATGCTCTCAGAGCTCTTTTGAGCTTTATGGGTGTTCTTGAAATTACAGCAGCATCATCTGCGTAAAGAAAGATGGAGATTGTCTTCCCGCCAGCTTTGGGGGTGGAAGTCCATGTTTTGATGCTGGTCCACCATGGAGCTTATATAGAAGTTGAACAGCAAAGGGGCCAGGATGTAGCCTTGCATGACACCCTTTCCTGTTTCAGTAGCCTCAGTGAGGTGTCCCTGTGGATTGCCTCTTACTTTGAGTGTGGTCGTTTCGTGAAGTTGTCGTATTAGATATAATAGGCAGTGATCGATTGTAGAATTCTCAAATTTTTCCCAGAGTTTGATTCGCAAGATGGAATCGAAGGCTGCCTTAAAGTCAATGAAAGCAGCATATAGTGAGATTTTACTTTGGGAGGAATATTTTTCCACAAGATGTTGCAGCACTAGATACTGATCTATGGTGGATCGACCCTCCCTGAATCCAGCTTGCTCCTCAGCTAGCATGCTTTCTTGTTCCAACCAATCTTGGAGTTTCCATTGGAGATGTCTAGCATATAGCTTACTGATAGTGTTGAGGCTGATTGGTCGATAGTTCACAGGATCATCCTTCTTCCCTTTCTTTTTATTGATGGGAACAATAATTGCAAGCCCCCAATCCTTGGGGATTTGGCATAACCTAACTATACTTTGTTTGGAAGTGTCCTTGGAATAAGGACAAGAGGCAGAATCTCTGCAACATTCTATACATAACCAGTTAATATAGTTCCTAATATTGAAATCCATCAGGATTCTGCTTTTATTGCAGCAGAAAATGACTGGTTTGTTCATCTATACATATACGTTTTCAGCTATGTCTAAGCCTGTTTGTTTGGCTGTTGTTTCCGTTCTCATTGCTATTACTTTCTATGTACTAGAGCCCTCTAATTCAGTAATAAACTGTGTTCCACAACAATGGATTTTTAAGCATATTATTTGAAAAAAGACT
The DNA here is from genome assembly GCF_035594765.1 of Anolis carolinensis. Classification (NCBI taxonomy): domain Eukaryota; kingdom Metazoa; phylum Chordata; class Lepidosauria; order Squamata; family Anolidae; genus Anolis; species Anolis carolinensis. Next base: position 107,241,342 of record NC_085842.1, on the reverse strand, counting down.
GTTCTCTGTTGTTTTTAATAAAAAAACTGCAATTGAAAAATCTTTCCTTAAAGAAAAGTGAATAAGTGTCTTTAGAAAACTGGCACTTTACGTTCTCTTCAAAACAAAGTCATTAATAGATATAGTAATCATCCTCACTCTGCCTTCCCTCCCCATTTCTCCTTATGAACCATTTTTAACCACATGAAAGAGAAAACAAATTTAATTAGTATTGATTTGAGGGATCATTTTCATCTTCCCCACTTAAAACAACTCTTTTGACTATAGATGGTGTCTGTGCAACGTACTGAATGGTGTGTTCTTGAAAACAATAATTATCAAGATGAATATCATCTTGAGAAAGCTGAGTGTACAGCACCAGTTCTTTCAGCCTTCTTTTAAGAAGTGGCTATTACTGGGAGGATTATGACTAAGAATCAGGGCCGGTTTACCTTACGAGGCCAGTTAAGCTGCTGCCTCGGGCGCCGCCGCTAGGGGGCGCTGTCGATGCCTCGACAGCGCCCCGTAGCGCCACCGCTGCCGCCGCGCCAAACTACAAAGCTCTGAAGTGGCTGGGATCCACCAGAGCAGGAGGAAACGCGCCCAACCAGACCCTCAGGAGCGCCTTTCCCCCCACTTTACAAACCCGAGGGGCGGCTTGAAGGGGCTCTGAGCCCCCCAAAATCTCCCCTTTGGGTTGGCGGGAGACGAGGGCTTCGAGAACGAGAGGATCTTCAAGGCGGGGGGCCCAGCTCCAAAACAAAGCCGGGAAGGAGATAGATGGGACCTGGAAGAAACCCTCCCGAGATCCTCCTCCTTCTTCTTCCCTCAGGAGTCTGGCACCACTTGCACAGCGGCGGAAAATGAGGGAAGAAAAGACAGATGGAAAACGTGGGGAGCGGAGCCAGAAGCACGCCTGCCTCCGTCCTTCTCCTCTTCCCTGCCTCTCACTTTGGGAGGCTGCGAGGCTCCCAGGCGCTTCCCCCACCTTCCAGCTCCGGAAAGAGGCTTCCCCGCTGAGGCTGAAGAAAAGAAGAGGCTGAAGGGGGGGAGAGACACGCCAAGCCCGGGGCGCCTCCTTCCTCCTCAGCGCCGCCTCAGCCCAACTCTGCCTCTTTCGTTCCCTCTCCCTCTTGGTCTCCCCGCCAGTGGAGGGCCGGCGCCTCCTCCCTGCAGCTCCGCAAAGAGAGGCGAAGAGAAGGAAGGCTCAGGGCTCGGCCGGGCAAAACAAAACCACCGCGCGCTCCCAAAGAGACAAAGAAAGCGAGGGGAGGGGGACTTGGGGGAGGGGTGCCTGAAGGGGCGAGGAGGAAAAGCCCACCTTCCAAAGAAGGTCTGCGAGGAGGAGACCCCCAGGAGACTCCCCTCCCCCAAGGGTCCCCTGTCATGCTCTTTCCACCTAAAGTGGAACCACAATAAAACCACATTCAAGGTGTATAACAAATGCCACATCTACAAACACTGCATACATAGGCAGTAGGCCAGAGCTTTCCAAATAAGTAGAGTCTCACTTATCCAACACTCGCTTATCCAATGTTCTGGATTATCCAACGCATTTTTGTAGTCAATGTTTTTCAGTACATTGTGATATTTTGGTGCTAAATTCTTAAATACAGTAGCATTACTGTATATTGAACTACTTTTTCTGTCAAATTTGTTGTCTAACATGATGCTGTGGTGCTTAATTTGTAAACTCATAACCTATTTTGATGTTTAATAGGCTTTTTCTTAATCTCTCCTTATTATACAACATATTCGCTTATCCAACGTTCTGCAGGCCAATTTATGTTGGATAAGTGAGACTCTACAGTACAGACTCTACTGTAGAGTCTCTGCTGTACTTAAAAAGTCCTCAAGTATAGCACTGCTAGGAATAATGCTCAAATGCTTGGTCCATAACCATGTCTAGCAAGGCTATTCAATGCTAATCACCATTTTTTGATTATCCAACGCTCTGCTGGCCCATTTATGTGGTATAAATGAGACTCTACTGTACTTGGATGGAGCTGCAGGCTGTATTTCTGCTGTGTTGTCATAAGCTGAAAGTTGTTCTGCGTCATTACCCTTCCTTATATGACGAGTTGGGTTTTTTAGCAGAAAATGTCAAGCAAGAAGAAGCCATTGGGAGCATTTCATCGTAAAAGGAGGTTGCAGCATAGCCAAGAAGGTAAGAGTCAAGCTAAAGCATTGCAAAGGTTTTTCACGACTTCACCATCATGTCAGACAGGAAAGCCAGAGACAACAAAATTGACTGAATCAGATCATGATGATGACAGAAAGATACCAATCTCAGAGCCTCTACCAGGACCATCAACCAGTCAAGACCTTGTCACTGCGACTTCAGCAATACCATTTCCACCTTCCTGTATTGGCATTACTGGGACTGACACTGAAGATGTGGATTTGTGTTAAGGAAAACTGGATGTTAAAATATCCACTCAAGTGAAGGGGCCATAGGCTGGCTATGTTGCCACTCCCATTACAATGGTCCACGCTGGCGTGGCACTTCTGAAGGACAAGAGTTCACTTCCTGAGAAAGGAAGTGTCTATTCTCCTGGGGCTGCGTTCTCCCAAAACAAAACTGATCTGAAGCTAGTCTGAAGTCTGAAAAATCTTCTGAAGAGATATCATGACCAGGAAACCTTTGTGTAGTACTTGTAGACTAGAAATAACAAAAAAATTAAAATTGTTGCAAAGTTTATTAAAATATTTAATTATTAAAATGCCAGATTGGCGTTAATTCTATGTAATGTTACTATATGAACATAATGTTGTTAATAAACTTCTGGTTGTAAGGTAAACTCTTTTATCCATTCTATTCACTTCTACCTTTTATTTCTCGGTGATTGGGGTTTTTTTTGAGGGGGGGCACCAAAATCCTGTTTCGCTTACACTTGAAAATTTCCTTGGGCCGGCCCTGCTAAGAATGATAATGTTTAGACCACAAATGATCGCATTTTGACCCTTTAGTTCTTGGGATGTAATTATTCCCACCTCTTACCATTGGCCACACTGACCAGGTTTAGGGGTGACAGATCCAGTGCCACCATATGTCAGAGACAGTTTAGCACCTTGACATGGACACTGATTGTGAGTGTGGTATACTGAGTCCATCTTTAAGGGGCTTACAATGGAGAAATCTCTTTCCCCTTTCTGTGATAACTTCCCTAATATAACTACGCTAAAGAAGGTGGCAACACCATGACATGAGGAAAATAAGGCATAGGGGAAATAAGGTGTCAGGAAGATGCAGCCATGTAAAGGGGCTGCCCAGGTCATCCTGACACGAAGGAAGGCCATGCTGAAGACAAGAAGGAGGACAGGAAAGAATGTGGAATATTACCAAAATAAAGACCATCTGGCTGAATGTTATGAGAACTGAAATTGCAGAGTGTGAGAATGCCAACCTGAAGAGGTGGGGTGATGGTTAGTTTCTAGGTATATACCACTGGCAGTAAAGTGGGTGATTAGAACTGGCTTTCTTGGATTCTGGCAAGAAGGAAAATAAAAGGCTTTATTTCCAGTGATCTTTATTGTGAGCATGTCTTAATTCCAAGAGCTTCTAGGTTCTGACATAAGGTGATCAGATCTGATAGTACTAGGCTACGAATAGACCGGTAAAAGTAGTACATGAAGAAAGCAGGGCATTGGAGAAACCGGCTGGACAGAACTAGTCATTTGAAACCCTGGCAAAATGGAGATGCTTAGATTTTTGTGTTGGAATCCTGTATAGCAATTACAAATTCATAACCTGCACTTGTGACTGCTATAGATTTCTCACCCCATGTAGCCTCTAGTTTAGGGGCTATGTAGGGACTATGAACATCATGCAGTAGCCAGTGCAATTAATAGAGGTCTGTTTCCCTGTTTTTCAGGAAGCTGGTTACACAGAAGGGATAATAACACCAGCCAGTTACTTCTTGGGCAACAGGGGAACAGATCCTCATCGATTACAGTGTGTGCTATCCAATAAATGTGGGTTGGGGGTGGAGTTGAGCTGGAACACTTACCTAAAACTTACCCGGCTCTGATTAATTCTGAGTTGAGAATATAATCTACTGGATCAAGGAAGTCAGAGTAAGAACTCCTATTTCCATGTGGGTATCACAAACTGCATGATAGCAGTGACCCTTTTGTAAGTTACCAAAGATGTATGATTGATAAACAGGTTGGGCTATACCTGGAAATGCAAAATAAGGTTTCTATTATTCGAATACAACTCAGCCTGTCTCTTATGGCCCAATTTAGGCATCATAGTAAGTCATGGATCTTTAGGGACCCTGATTTACCATGGAGGAGCAGTGAGCTGTTTCATGCTGTCTAATTGCATGCACTTTCTCTGATTTGTCAAGGGAGATAACCCTGAGAGACAGAATCTGTCACATTCACACATCATAATAAACAAATCACAGTCTTATATCCGTGGGTTTCTAGACACTCCCATGGCAAGTGGGAGCAATTACTAACTGTACATCAGAATGTCAACTCATGCCTGAAAATCTAGAGAATTCCAATTCCAGGGAGGAAAGAATATTGACAAATATTTGAATGATGGGTGAAAAAGGATTTTCCTGAGGGTTAGAAAAACCTAACAAGGAGAATCCAAGATGGAGGGCTGGGGCAAGGGGGAGGACTTTGCAATTCAGGATATCTGTTCCAACCCCCTCCACCTCATTTTCTTATTTTCAAAAGGCTCCTTCCCTCAAAAATGGTATTGCATGTGCACAACTCATGATTTATTGTGCAAATGCAAATTTCATATACAGAAAATATGATTTTCTATAGAAAAGAACATTCCTGTACAGAAAATTTGGGAATGCTCAACACTTTAGAGTTGGTGTGAACAGTCAGGCTGATACTAATTGGAATTTATATCACTTTTCATACAAGCAAAATGCTGCCATCTTTTTTTCCCATGCTTTGCAGCGCAGAGAAAATGGGGTGGCATTGGCCTTTATCATTGTTGCCACAGCAGCAAACATGGAATTCTGGAGGGCTTCAGTCATCACCAAACCCTTTTTGCCTATGCTACTTGTCAGCAAAGGCACTTGTACCAATTGGAGAAACTTGGAGAAAGGGGGGGGGGTTGTGTCCTTATTTTCTCCTTCTCTTCTCCACATGGTGTGGATGCTTTTGCTTGCATTGGAAAAGGCAACCGTGACTGCTGTTGGCTTGACTGGTTAGTCAGGACTTTGCTCCAGTCACTGACATGGTTTGGGAGCAGAAAGGTGAAAACACCTTGGCAATTTTGTGGCCCGTACAGCTGGGCCCTTACTACTTCATCACATGGCTCTTCACAAGCATCATAGGATGCTTGCAGAACACTTAATCTACAGAGCCCCATAGAATCATAGAAGGATAGAGTTGGAAGAGACCTTACAGGCCATCCAGTCCAACCCCCTGCCAAGAAGTAGGAAATCGCATTCAAAGCACACCCGACAGATGGCCGTAAAACCTCTGCTTAAAAGCCCCCAAAGAAGGAGCCTTAACCACACTGAGGCAGAGAGTTCCAGTGCCGAACAATTCTCACAGTGAGGAAGTTCTGCCTAATATTCAGGTGGAATCTCCTTTCATGCAGTTTGAAGCCATTGTTTCGTGTCCTAGTCTCCAGAGCAGCAGAAAACAAGCTTGCTCCCCCTTCCCTGTGACTTCCCCTCACATATTTATACATGGCTATCATGTCTCCTCTCAGCCTTCTCTTCTGTAGGCTAAACATGCACAGCTCTTTAAGCCGCTCCTCATAGGGTTTGTTCTCCAGACCCTTAATCATTCTATTCGCCCTCCTCTGGACACTTTCCACCTTGTCAACAATTGTGGTGCCCAGAATTGGACGCAGTATTCCAGGTGTGGTCTGACCAAGGCGGAATAAAGGGGTAGCATGACTTCCCTGGATCTAGACACTATACTCCAATTGATGCAGGCCAAAATCCCATTGGTTTTTTAGCTGCCACATCACATTGTAGGCTCATGTTTAACTTGTTGTCCACGAGGACTCCAAGATCCTTTTCACATGTACTGCTGTCAAGCCAGGCGTCCCCATACTGTATCTTTGCATTTCATTTTTTCTGCCTAAGTGGAGTATCTTGCATTTGTCCCTGTTGAACTTCATTTTGTTAGTTTCGACTAGTCTGTTAAGATCATTTTGAATTCTGCTCCTGTCTTCTGGAGTATTGGCTATCCCTTCCAGTTTGGTGTCATCTGCAAACTTGATGATCATGCCTTCTAGCCCTTCATCTAAGTCATTAATAAAGATGTTAAACATCACATGATGCATACTCATGGTGGGGCTCTGTAGATTAGCTGTGGCACAAGCATTCTATGACACTATGCCCAGAACACAGGAGGCTTCTAGTGTTCTGTAGGGTGCAACAGGGAGGAAGCCATATAGCGATGGTTCCCCACATGTGATGGGGAAGCATAGATGTGGGTGGGACTCGAGATTCACAATCTATTCCTTTTAGAATATCCACATTGGTTTTGCTCCATATTCAGGTTCTGACTACAACTTGATCAACCTTTCAAAACTTGTTTTTTTTTTAAATATTATTTTGTTCAGAAACTTTCTACCTCTCTACCTAGAATTCTGGCTTTAGCGTGAATACTATAATTACTATTTCCTTGTATGGAAAATAGCAAAGAAATAGGCGAATGAATGAGGATTGGAACTTGGTATTTGGCCCAATTTGTAATGGTGTTCTACAGAGAGGACAAAGAGAACGCTGACTTTCAAAGTGATGGACTTGTAATAATTAAGAATGTATTATGCCTTAGTGAAAGAAGCAATGCAAATCTTGATGTGGCAGGATTTTGTAAGTACAACTTTAAATACCTAAATGGGCTGGCTTTTAGTGTTTTATTCTTTTGCTTAGGTAATAACATCTCAGCAGTAGCAGAAATATGTGGCTCAGGCTGGTGAGCAGTCAGCTGCAGCCAGCTGCAACAAATCACTCTGACCAAGAGGTCATGAATTCAAGGCCAGCTCGGAGCTGCGTTTGTCTCTGTCTTTGTTCTATGTTAAGGCATTGAATGTTTGCCTTATATGTGTAATGTGATCCGCCCTGAGTCCCCTTCGGGGTGAGAAGGGCAGAATATAAATACTGTAAATAAATAAATAAATAAATAAATAAGAAATGTCCCATTGTGAGTGCATGTGTGGATAAGCCCATTTTGCGATGTGATTTTACACATGTATGCAACTACTATATAAAACCAATATTCATACAATGCTAAATCTGTTTTCTTTCTCATTGCTAAACCTGTAATATTGAAACCTGATGTCTTTGAGGAGAGGGCGGATGACAAATACCATTCTACACTTGCCACACTTGTTTTAAAAATGAAGAAATACACAAAACAAAATCCTTGTTAGTCTGTTATAATAAATATAAGGAGTTTTATGCAATCTTCAAGACTTCACCTGCTGAAAAAATGATAGCAAGGGACAATAAATATGTTATTCTTTCAGAAGCTCAGTTTACTTTGGTTGTAATTAAGATAATAAGTGTGGCTGCTCAATTGCCATCACCTTTTTAGATGTTTCAATTTCTACACATTATGTATTTCAAATAGCTTAAGAATGAGCTTACGCTAGCAACTATCGGATGGCTCAATTTTAATATTCCAGTCATTATATCAGCAATTTAAACTACATTCTTATTTGCATGCCCACTCCTCCCAAATATTGCTAACATACTTTTCAAAAGGAATACCAAGCGAATGAGTAAATCTGTAATTGAACCCTGGTTTTGTGTCTCAAAGAATAATCAGTTGTTCATTATTCTATGCTCAACACAATTCAGTTTAGGTGAATGGAAGCCCACTCCCAATGCCCTTTCCTTTCAAGTAAAGAAACTTGTGCCAAGAAACATGATTTTTTTTTTTGCCTGTGGGCTGAAAAGATTGCCAGCTTAAAAATAAAAACCTTCCATCTGAACACAGTTAACATATGTTACAAACTGCTGTGATGGTGATAGAGAAGCCATCCTGAAAGTCTTAATTAAAACCTTAGGATATTTATATTAATGGATAAGGGTGTCTCACAGGATACACGAAGTTTATGTGTCTAATGAAATCCATCTAATGTGTTTAATCATAGAAATGATCCATAGTTTGTGTGTGTGTGCAGGTTGTTTAATTCATATCTGAAATCAGTTGCCAAATTCAGGAAGGCATGTATGACATGGCTGTGATTTAAGAACCACTTCAGCTGTTAGTACGATTACAATGTTCCCTCACTTAGCTCAGGTGTTATGTTCCAGGACCACCTGCGAAAAGTGAAAATTCGTGAAGTAGGAACACTATATTTATTTTAATATCTATACATCATTTTAGAAGTTATACACGATGTTAAGTCTTTATCAACCAATCGTATGTTGTTTAAAATCTCACAAAATCTGTCCCCTCCTCTCAAGCACACACATGCGTGATCCCGCGGCTGCTGCTTGGGCTCCTTTTCTCTCCCTTCGGCTTCTCCTGACTCCCTTCCTTAGGCTTCTCCTTAGGAAGGAAGGAGAAAGAGAGAGGAAGGAAGGAAGGGAAGAAAGAGGGAGGGAACATGGCACCACTTCCTTCTCCTCCCGCTGCCACTTGGGCTCCTTCTCCACCCCGCTGCCCGCACCTGACTGAGACCACCACCACTGTAAATTGTATTTTTAGTGATTTATAATATTTTTAGTGTTTAGTAAAAAAAAATGTGAAACAGCAAGTCCTCAAAAAGTGAACTGCGAAGTAGCGAGGGAACACTGTACTACCAACAATAGCATTACATGAATTCAGAAAGTGACTAGTCAATTATAAGTCCCATTCAGCTGCCTTTTCTAGCATTTTGAATCAGGAATGGGAAACATAGAGTTCCCTCACCCCTGGATGTTGTTGGACTGCAACCACCAACATTTCATATTTTTGACTACATGGGCTGAAGATACTGGGAACAGTGGACTGGCAACATCTGGTGAGCATGCATGATTTAAGACCAGCTGAGATATTGTTTCCATGGGATTATTAATCCCATGCTCTCTTTACCTGTAAAAGTAACAGGCTTCAGGTTTCATTAAAAGGAGGTGGCAAACTGTATCATTGAGCTTTTGTTGGGATGGAAGAAAACACACACAAAAGACCTACACTGAGGTCTTTGTAAGTATCTAACTACTAAAAAAATCTTGAAAACCTAGGACTCAATATAATGCTGTTCTCTTTCTTAAAGTGATTTTGCTGCCTTTCCTCAGTCTCTCTCAGACAGTGCTGCATCTTGCTCTTTTTGTAACTCTTCACTAGGCAGCCACAATTCCATTGACTTTATGCATATGCATGCGCATACACACACCTTCAGAATAAGTTTGATTTTACCATCAAGTGTTAGCATCACTGCCAATTAGTTTTCCACACATACTTTATTTCATATGGTTAACATAGACCCCATTGTTAGATGGAAAGCAAACTTATTGTATTTGAAAGGTTTTATTTTAAGGATTTCAAACCTTAACTAATGAATAACAAAAAAAATCCTACTGGTGTTGATTTTTTAGCCCAGAATACACCCTAATGTCATACTGCCTCAGTGTGAACATGCACAACATTCTGACCAATGATGTTTCGAAAAGTAATGAATGGCAACAGTCAACAATTGGTGTAGGTCAGTGATTCTATTTGTTGCTGTTGTCTTAAAAAACCTTTCCAGCAAACTTCCATTAGACATTCTCATTAGGTCACAGGCTGCTGCTTCTTTTCTTCTCCTTTCAGCTCTCCAGCTGTGCCATAAATCAATATAGGATTTTCCCCAATACTTCTAGGGTGAAGTGCACAGTCCTTCCTATCCACAGATTCTGTATCCATGAATTTAATTATTCATACAATTTAAGCCTTGATTTTGACATTTCATATAGGGGAAGTCATTTTACTATGCCTTTGCATACAATGGGACTTGAGAATTCATGGTTCCTGGAATCAGCCTCAGCAGATACCAAGAAACTGCTGTGCTTTTGAATTATTGTGTATGCTTTGCCTTAACCAGAACTATACTACCAGGCCCCTTCAATCCCATGATTCCTCATCTTACTCATAAAGTTTTTGTAAGGGTCTTTGTCATATGCTTTTTCAACATTACCAGGGGTATTGGTATGGAAGGGAAGGATGAGATATAATGGCACTAATCTCCCAGTTAAGATTTCTTACAACATTTTTCTTCATTTGTTGAATTTTTAACACTGCAGAGAGTGAGATATTAAAGTTCTACACATCTAGGATGCTTTTGTTTGAATTGCCTTGGTAACTTTGCCTATGCAGTATTTCTAAATGCAAAGGTAAACATTTAAATTAATACATTGACAGAAATGTAGGAATGGCAGGAAAAATTCTTTGGTGAGGGCAGGATTCTGCTTTGGGAGAGCAAAACATTTATTTTGGCCCTCGGTAGGGACATTATCTAATAATACATTGTCTTCTAGATCATTTCTACACTGATGGTTGATACTGTCCAGAAACTCTGAGGTGGCCACAGATATTCATCAGATGTTACATAGTACTGTCCTTGATTACTGACTACAAAGAAGTTGCTTAAAAATGACTTCTATGTTAAGGATCTTATCACTAGTCTTGATTCTAAAAGATACATGCTCAGTTACACAAAAAAACCTGTTGTAGATATAATCCTCAATTTCTATTTGTTTATTTACTTTTACTGGAAAAAACAAAACATGGGGGAACACTGATTTCCAAAACATGAATGTGGCCCATTGTTATCTAATGTGTAAATATGGCTTTCTTCATTTCCTTCCAATATATTAAAGTACACAAAAAGCTTTTTGTTGTTTAAAAAACTCCAACACACATCCAGGAACAAACAAAGAAGTCAAAATGAAAAATGAGTGCTCTTAACAAATCTTCAGCAGTCAATTTGTTAAACAACCATGCAAGTTCCTTGTGCCGAAAGCAACAAGATTTGTATGTATCACAAAAGCTGCCCATGGATTAATTATTTGATATTACCCTGTGTGAATGTGTTAAATGAATGAAACAGAGGTTTATCTCTACAGTTGGCTGGGGAAGAAGCTGGTTGACTCTATTTATGGCTGCAAATGAACGACTAGTTACAGGCTAATGTATCATGTTGCTCCTGCCTTTCCCATACAACAATTTAACCTTTTCTAAGCTGAAGTCTGGATGATAAGACAAGCAAGAATAAATAGATTCTACTAAAATCACAGTTCTTTTAGAGGAGTGGGTGGAAGGAACTATATGCATTAGATATGTTTTCCAAACTGAATACAAATAAAAGCTCCAACCAACCTTTAAAAAATCTGCTGTACCCACTGTCCACTTCATTATACATCATTGTTCACAGACAATGTACCATATAAAAAAGCAACATAGCATCTTGGGGACAGATTCTCATCTGAGTAGGATGCGGATTAAATGTCTTTGGGTTGATGCTTGTCTACCAAGATGCAAGCATCTGCTTGGGCTCAGAATGCTAGATATAATACAAAAGGGTTGATGAAGCTCAACATTCTGAGAAGGCTACTTTTTAACTTGACTGACTTAAACAATGGAAATACACAAGCACTAAGCTGGGTTTGTAAAGATCCTTTTACTGGCCAGGCATCTCAAAGCAATTTTCAGGGTAATGTAGGCAGATGGAAGCTGGAATTACAAAATAAGCACTGAGGCCCTTCAACACAGGCCTAAAGCTGATGGTTGCTTCTGGATTAGCCTGAAGCATCCAAATGACATTTCAGGTTAATCTGGTTTAACCTGGATTTCAGGGCCTGTGTAGAAAGGCCTTGTAACTCATGGTGACCAAGTTTGTCATTTTTAATAAGCTGTAATAGATAAATTAGAAGTTATGATGTCTGCAGAGGTTTCAGACCTAATTTGGGGGATTATTACCATGGTATGTAGAGATGGGTTTCCTCTTCGAGCTAGTTCATTTTCCTAATGATTTTTAAATATACACTTTTTCTGTTCTGAGTTCAAGTCTGTATCTTACGTGAATAATTAAACATATTTATATACTACTAGCAGTGCCTGGCCACGTGTTGCTGTGGCTTTTATGGAATAGCGGTGAATAGCCTTGCAGCCTGAAAGCCTGTCTGTATACATATATACTTGTGTGTATATGTATGTGTGTACATATGTATATGTCTGTATGTATGTGTGTTTATGTGTGTGTGTTTGTATGTATGTCTCTACATGTATATAATAAATAATAATAATAATAATAATAATAATAATAATAATAATAATAATAATAATAATATTTTTACTCGCCTGTCCTCACGGTGGGTTACAATATTGTTATGTGTCTATATGTATAGATATGTGCATATATGTGTGTGTGCATATATGTGTGTGTGTTTGTGCATACAATTTAAGCCTTGATTTTGACATTTCATATAGGGGAAGTGTCGAGACACAGAGGCCTTAAAGAGCCACACATGCTATTTAGTCCAACAAAAGATTTATTGCAAAAACAAAGAAAAGCTCAGAGACACTTAGCTTCGGTGTCTCTAGCCAAAACTTAAAGAATTTACCCAAACTGGGCTCCAAAAGGCAAACGGAAAATAATCCGGATTAAAAAGAAAGAAAAACCAGATTAAAAAGCAGTCAAAGTAACCAGCAAACAAGCAGCACTGTATACAAAGAATTCCAACAAATAGTGCTGCCCCCCAAAGAATTAACTGCAAGAAGGAGTTGCCAAAGCCAGCCGTAGTCCAAGAGTCATCGCCGAAGAAGCCAAAGGATACGTCATTTCCAAGTCTGACAAAGTCATCGTCACGTCAGTCCACAATCCAGGGAGGGAGAAAGCCACACTCATGAGAAGTCAGTCCAAGTCGAAGATCCACAGGTAACACGAACTCCAGGCTGCAGAACCCGGACCCAAAACCCAACACGAGAACAGGCAGCGACAAATACACACGACACTTAACTGACACTTTGCCTTCTGCAAAGATTTCCCATTTCAGAGCCTACTTTTAACTTACACATCATCATCCGATGATGAGCTGGCCTCCACCCCATCATAATCTCTTACAGCTGTCCTTGTCTTCACACGTGAACCCCTGTTTCCATCCCTCCATTTCCTCCATCTCTTGTCAAGACTTAGGCTTCCCCATGATTCATATGTATCTCCCCCTTTGCCAATCCTCATGTCCCGAAAACCCCACAAACGTGTCACTAGAGGTTGGCTCTGCACATACATCCCTTATCTCTTGTATCTTAGTCCAATCCATTGTGTTCTCCCTATCCTCAACACTCCCAGACCCATCATTCCCAGAGAAACCCATAAACGACTCATCATCTGTGGGAGCAGTAAGGATATCCCGGATCTTCTTCCTCTCCCGTTCTTCATCTGATTCCTGCTCCCAAGTAACCCTCTTTGTGCCTCTATTCCCATCCACCACATCTCCTTCCTCGTCACTTGAAAACCCTTCAAATGTGTCTTCATCAATAGGTGCCATAAGTATATCCTGGATCCTTTTCCTTTGCTGTTCTTCATCTGACTCCTGCTCGCAAGTAGCCCTTTTCCCCCTTCTGGTACTCATACTACTGCTTGCAACATTACTTACTGGCTCTACTACAACAGGAAGTCATTTTACTATGCCTTTGTGTACAATGGGACTTGAGAATTCATGGTTTCTGGAATCAGCCTCAGCAGATACCGAGAAACTGCTGTGATTTGAATTATTGTGTATGCTTTGCTTTAACCAGAACTATACTACCAGGCCCCTTCAATCCCATAATTCCTCATCTTACTCATAAAGTTTTTGTAAGGGTCTTTGTCCATATATGTGTATTTGTGTATATATATATGTATGTATTAAAAGGGTATAAACATTATCATTATCATATTCATTCTCTCTCTCTCTCTCTCTCTCTCTCTCTCTCTCTCTTGTTATAAATAATAAAAACAATAAAATACTATAAAAGGGGTGTAAACATTATTATTATTATTATTATTATTATTATTATTATTATTATTATTATTATTATTATTACATTTATATATCTTTTCTCTGTGATAGAATTGAACACAGAGCTGTATCAAAAGAAAGCAGTTACTGCCATGGTAAAAGTATTCAAAGGCTGAATAGAGATCAAGTTCCTCGTCCTCAGTGTTGCCCTGCCCCTCCCCCCGTTATGAATAATAATAATAATGAATACTTAATAGTAATCATGACATGCATGTTGGCCGATGCCCTCCCTGTGCCGGGCTCACCTCACCTCTGTCTTTTTTGGCTCCTTTTGTTTGTCCCTCATCCCTTCACTGCACCACTGAGGGGATGCCCCGGCCCGGAAGTGTCCTCACCTGGATGCCAAGGCCGCCTCCTTTCCCACCTCAGCGCCCACCATGTTTGGAAAGGGCATAATGGGCTGTTTAGGAAAAAGCAGCAGTGGCCATTTTGAAAAAGGGTACAACTTAGAAGGCATGAGGGAGACTTAGCTGCCATGTTTAGAGAAGGAAAAGTGGGTGGTTTAGTAATGCTGTGACGCAGCAGAGGCCATATTGAAAAAGGGAAAGAATAGAGGGTGTGTGACAGAGATGTCGTTACCATGTTTGGAAAGGGCACAATGGGCCATTTAGTAATGGGGAGATGCAGCAGAGGACATTGTGAAGAGGGCAAAAATAGTTGGAATTAAACGTCGCCGCCATGTTTGAATTAAACAATGTCACCTCAGTAGCGTTACGCAATCCGCCTGCCCCGGCAGTTGGGATGCTCATGTGCAGCTGCCTTTGATGCACGTATGTCTTCCTAGGGTGGGGGCTTCCAGGTACATGCGCACAGAGCAGTTTTCATTTTTAAGGGGTTTTGAGTGACTTCCAGTTGGAATTTAATTTTGGTTTTGATGTCTAAACACAGCGGGGATGACCATGTCTTTTGTGGCCAAATTTCATGGGTTTGGGGTGTGTAGTTTCGCTGTCTACTTTAAAGTAGAAATGGTCAGAAATTTATATATATATATATATATATATATATATATATATAGAGAGAGAGAGAGAGAGAGAGAGAGAGAGAAGATTCATATATTTTTCTGGTATCCATCTCCTCCTGTGCATCTTACAGTAAAATAACATTGAAAACTGTGCCATGAAATCAAACAAAATCACATATGCTCAATACATACAAAAACAGCTTTTAAAAAGTTAAAACTATTTCTGAAAATTAAATCAATTCTATAAAAATGCCTACAATGTGGCCAGATTTTAAACTGTTGACAAACAAGTGTGGAATCCAATTGGATGTCTATAGAGAGAAAATTTCAAAACTAGGGAAAAATTCACTGAGAAGTCCATTTCATGCACTAGCCCCATGGTAGCCATTTCTGTAGATCTGGGAACTTTAAAAGATGATATTTGGAGTGCTTGGATCTGGAACCATTAGGACTAATATATAAATATACCCTGCCAAAAACTCACAGGTGGCCAATGTAGAGCTTTTCAGGATTAGTACAATATTACTGCCTCTGAAAAACCTGGGCATGGCTGTATGAAAAGTACACAGAAGGACAATTTTGGGTAGCCATTTGATACATCCAAAACCTTTGAAAACTCTAATAACTCCCCTCTCCCAAAAGTGGATTTCACAAATGCTCCTTTAGATACACTACTCTAAAAACATTGTTTATACAGCAATAATTCATTAATGAAGCTGTTTTATTTCAGCAACCTAATTGTTGCCTTTTCCTGCTGGGCCAAGTATTCTGTATTAAATATGGACAGCTCATGGCAGAGGTTATTGGTGGGTGCTACGGATTCACAGATGACTTGGGCTATATCTACACTGTAGAATTCATGCCGCTTCACACCACTAACCACCATGGCTCAATACTATGGAAACATGGGACATGTAGTTTGATGGGGCACCAGCACTTTTTTTCAGAGAAGTCTAAAGATCATGTAAAACTGCAACTCCCATCATTTCATAGCATTGAGCCATGAAAGTTAAAGTGATGACAAACTGCACGAATTTTACAGTGTAGATGCACCACTGGAGGCTGTTGAAGATTAACTAGGTGCTGATGCTGCACCTAGTAAATCTGTATTTCTTTTTATGTTTCATGGGTGTTTTTAATGGTTTATGGGTGATTAGTGCAGCAAGATGACATTTCTCAGATGCTTGATGCAGTAAATGATACAAAAGCATGGGGGTGCATGCTAGCAATAGAAAATATCCTTCCAAATTCAATTTTCACTGTTTTGCACACACTTCTGTCACCTGCATAACCTTAAGCCTAGACAGGAAAGATAAAATCATCAAGCAACATGACCTTTATGTGTATGTGGTGGTTCTGTAAGAAACATGCTAAAGTCTGTCAGGATAATGCAGAGGGTTTGGTGACAGAGGCAAGGAGACTGAAAAGGCCAAGCTGTAAAAAGAGAGGGAAAATGTAAGAATAATTTAAGTTTTTGTGCATTTTTTTCTTTCAGATGCCAACAAGCACTAAAGAGCAAGTTTTATGATCATGTTCTTGATATGATGAACTCATTGATAACCTGAATATCCAAAGATGTTTATATCCATGAAGGCTCATGCTAAATTAAAAACCAGTTAGTCTTAAAGGTCCACCCAAATTTCTTTCCCCCTCCCCTCCTCCTGCTTTCTTCCTATTTATGTGGCAAGAGACTATCATGGTTGCTTGTTTGAAAACTGCACATTTAAAGATGACATGGTGGCTTTCATGTTCTCTCTGTGAGATATTGCCACAAGAAAGAGGAAAACCTGTACACATTGCCTCAGGAATGGTTTCCCAACTAGCAATAGCCTAAACCCAACATAGGTCTTTCCTTGGGTATTCAAATATATAGAACTTGTTAGTTTTAAACCTCAAGACTAGGATTTGTTACATTTAGACTTATTCTCCTAAGGGTGGATGACATCTACACACAATAGCCTGAGGTGCCATTGCTAATAATGAAGGATGTTGAGAAAAGCAGTCCAACATTGATTGTTTTATATACTTTGCTTATGTATCCCTAAAGTGTTCACTGGAATGTATTCTTATCTAAGTATAAAAACAGCTGCATCCTAATTAAGTGAGGCTTTAAGGGGATTAGGAAAATGAGGGAGAAACACCTTTTCTTCATTCTTTACTATGTCAATAAAACTAGGGAGGAATTCTTTTCTAAAATCTTTCTGAAAGATTGCTTTAAGAAAACATTTTTCCTTTCCCTTTTAAATCTGATGCTCTGGGCTTTATATCAATAACAGCTTGGTTTCTGCAACTTCTTTTAAAAGAGTGAGATGCTTCTGTTGCAGTTGACAAATTTAACCAAAAGACAAATGTGAAATATTGATACATCCAATGATTCTACTACAGACTCCAGGCTTTCTAAACAAATAGTGTATTCACAATAATACTCTAAATGATCTTGTGTATATGTCCAGAGTGAAAGGAACCATACACATTCAAAATGTGTGTAGGGGGAGGGAAGGTGAAGTTGATATCATAGCATAGAGGCATCTACTGATGGCTAGAAGCTCTCAGAGCTCAGCGACTGGCTGCTATGTTGACAAAGGACAGCCCAGGTAAGGATGACCATCCAGAAGATGGCCGGTCTAGAATACATCCCACCACCACTGCAGAACAGAGGTGGGCAAAAGTCACCCCAGGGCCTTGCTACTCTGAACAAGCCTCATATTTGTGGTATGTGTAACTTCAGGCAGTGGAGTCACTTGGGGTGTGTGTAGGTGGGCGGATTACTGATTCTTCCAGAGAAGAGACGTCGTTCAGCTAGATTAGCTGCCAGAAATGCAGCTGAGTAATTAGGAACTGCCCTAGCAGCTGTGTGGGGACCCAGGGTTTTAAAAGCCGAAGCAGGTGCAGCCAGCTCTTGCTGGTAACAAACTGACTCTAATGCCTTCACTCTCTGTGTGCCTGCTCCAAGTCTGCATCTGGATTTATGCCTGTTTCTTTGTCTGAAGTAAGACTTCCTGGCTTTCTTTTGCATTATTTCACTGAGTGTACTGTACTCTATGTTTTGCTGAAGTAAAGCAGTTTTCATTTACTTACCACAGTGTCTTAAGGCTGTTCTTGAAAGACAAAACAGGACAGCAAGATACAGAAGGGTTAAATATACCCACACCTCTTGAGTGTAGGAAAGAGTGTGTAGGGTATTGCAGATCTCGGAGATTAGCTGAGAAATGAGAATCAATAAAATTCTAGCTGGGATCTTAAGATAAAAAGACCTCAGCATCGTGACTCTTTTGTGGAGGGCAATAATGTTACCTAGCTTGAGTCCAATGCCCATTTACTCTTGTCTTGGGACCTGACTTTGCTGCTTCTCAGTTTGCTATTCAAGGACTTCTGCTTCTACATATGGCAGTCTGACATTTTTATGTGGACTGCATGTTTCTAACTCTGGAGTTGTCTTGGTTATTCTACTGTTGTAATCAGCTTTTCTGATCCTGAACTGTTGACATTGTCCATTTCAGTGAATTTTACGGTCTTTGCTCCTACCAATTAGTTCAGTCTATGATAGCTGCTGGGAGCTGCTACTCTCAGGCTCAGTCACTGGTATTTACAGCTCCCAAGTTATGTGGCTGCTGGGGGCTACACATTTTAAACCCAGAAGCACTTTCACCTTCTCTTCCACTTCACTGTCTGAGTCCTGAGAACAGGACATGACACACCAGGTAGCGCCATCAAAGAAGGTGACACCAAAATGTTTGTAAAGTGTTTCAGCAGAATTTTTATTACGTTTTTAAATAAAAAATATCCTTGTAGCTATTACAAAATGTTTTTCATAAGCTTAGCTAGCACGTACTGCCTCAGTATACCTACAAAGCTAAAACTATGCTAAACATGGTTAGACTTAATTACAATGACACTCTGAAACACATGCACTGTTGTTTTTATTGCTTGCTTGTGGTTTTTAATTTTATTTTATGAGAGGAGTCCACAGGGATAACACAATGACTTTACCATACCGGGTGACATCAGCGATGCCACTGGCTTCTGGCGTACTAGAGGAGGATTTTTTAAGTTGTTTGTGAATAAGGGGTGAAGTTTTTTGAAAAACTGTCCTGTCTTACACAGTTTCCACATGAAAATGTGCCCTTAGGTTGCCCGCCAACATATGACAACTTCTTATATTTAAATGGATTTCCTAGGCAAGGGGTGTTCAATGGTGATTTGTCATTGCCTTCCACTGAAGGATGGTTTACAGCACCTGGAATTCCATGTCAGGTCCGCATCCAAGTATTGACTATGTTTAGCTTCCAAGATCAAACAGGAACTATGTATCTAGGCGCAGTGAGGTAAAATGGCCATGCACCAAACAAGAAGTTCATAAGAAAATCTAGGGCTAATCACTCCTATCATCATCATCATCATCATCATCATCATCATCATCATCATCATCATCATCATCTAGCCTAGTGTTCAGCCCACTAGCAGGACATAAAAATTATAGATTTTAAATTGCAAACTACAACAGTATTCACATTCTAAACATACAATCACACCTTTATATTACTCATGACTAATTGATGAAGACCGATTTGAAAACAATTGAATCATAAATCAACCATGAAAATAAATTAACGAGCATTACCAGTTCCAGTAAAAAATAATCCATGGCTGATGCATATCAAAATTAGTCATTTAAGGTTTGAAAAATAAGCACCCTTATCAGATATTTAAAGAAAAAAATTCTACTTGCTCAAATGAATGTAATTTTACACATACATACACACACACACACACACACACACACGCACACATCGCCCAACACATATACAAAACAGGGTATACATCCCATTTTACAAACGTAACAGATGCATATCTAATGAGTGTAAAATGTAAAAGAATCACCAAGATCATAATATCCATATGCTTGATTAGGTGGCAACCATTATTTCAATATCCAATTTCCTGGAAGATACTATAGCTTCAAATGGCAAAATGATGAATGGCAAATTGTCCGTATTGCTATTTCATGGGGATCCTCCTCAGCAAATTATCTGGCTTTTCAACATTTAGTTTTCATGTTATGACATTTGTGTACAGAGCAGCTTGGGGGTCCTCCTGGACTCAGCATTGACATTTGATGCTGAAGTGTCGGCGGTGGCCGGGAGGGCTTTCGCACAGTTAAAGCTTGTGTGCCAGCTGCGACCGTACCTCGTGAAGTCTGACTTGGCCATGGTGGTCCACGCCTTAGTCATCTCCAGGTTGGATTACTGCAATGCACTCTACGTGGGGCTGCCTTTGAAGATGGTTTGGAAACTTCAGTTGGTTCAGAGATCAGCGGCCAGATTAATACCAGGAGCTAGTTACAGAAAATGGTCAACTCCTCTGTTTAAACAGCTCCACTGGCTACCAATAAGTTTCCGGGCCCAATTCAAGGTGCAAATTATTACCTATAAAGCCTTAAACGGTTCAGGACCTGCCTATCTCCGTGATTGCCTCCTCTCCTATGAACCCACGTAAACCCTAAGATCATCCGGGGAGGCACTCCTCTCGCTCCCACCTTTGTCTCAAATGTCACTGGTGGGGACGAGGGAGAGGGCCTTCTCGGCAGTGACCCCCGGCTCTGGAACTCTCTCCCCAGGGACATCAGGTTAGCTCCTTCTCTGCCCATTTTCTGATGGGAATTGAAAACATGGCTGTTCCGGAGCGCGTTTGAATGAATAGGCCCAGTAGAGTTGTCATCAGAATAATTTTCTATGTTTATAAAACTGTACGGCACTTTATCACCGTTACTTATGTCCATGATATAGCACTTTATGAAACCTGTCCCCGCTGGTTTGCTTTTAATTACTCTGATTTACTGGGGAGCTGGCGGAGATGAAACGCGCGAGAAGGAGATTAGAGTGCCGCTGGCGGACAACTTGTGATGTATCTTACCGAGCACGGTCTAGAGCCACTATTAGGGCCTACTCTGCGGTGTTGCAGGCAGCCAGGAAGTTTTTCTCGACTGCCCGCATCGCGTCTGCAACAAATAGATCTTCAGAGTTGTTTCGGGTTGTTGGGGAGCTCCTCCACCCTCCTCAGGCTGTGGGAGCACCTGACATCTCAGCAACTCGGTGTAGCGAGTTCGCTCACCATTTTGCAAAGTCACTCAGATTCATTCCAACTTGGATGCCGGCCTTGTTGCAATGCCAGGGGAGGTAACCGAGGCATCTGTCTGTTTGCGCTTGTGGGATTCATTTCAGCTTGTGCAGCCTGATGACATGGACAAGATCCTTGGAGCGGTGAGGGCGACCACCTGTGCCCTTGACCCTTGCCCATCCTGGCTTTTAAAACAGGCCAGTGGTGGGTTAGTAGTTTGTGATAATTAACGCCTCTTTGGAGCAGGGTAAATTTCCATCTTGCCTAAAACAAGCTGTAGTGAGGCCTGTGTTGAAGAAGGCCTCTTTGGATTCGACCAATCTAAGTAATTACAGACCAATCTCTAACCTTCCTTTTTTGGGCAAGGTCTTGGAGCGGGTGGTTGCGTCTCAGCTCCAGGGATTCTTGGAAGATACTGATTTTCTGGACCAATCGCAGTCTGGCTTCAGACCTGGCTACAGTACCAAGACAGCTGTGGTCGCCTTGGTGGATGACCTCCGCAGAGAACTGGACAGGGGGAGTGTGACCCTGCTGGTTCTCTTGGACATCTCAGCGGCTTTCGATACCATCGACCACGGTATCCTTCTGGGACGGCTCTCCGGGATGGGCCTTAGGGGTACTGCTTTGCAGTGGCTCCAGTCCTTCCTGGAGGGTCGGTCTCAGTTGGTGAAGCTGGGGGGCTCCTGCTTGGACCCCTGGCCATTGACCTGTGGGGTCCCACAAGGTTCTATTTTGTCCCCCATGCTTTTTAATATCTACATGAAACCGTTGGGTGAGGTAATCCGGAGTTTTGGAGTTCGATGCCATCTCTACATGGATGACACCCAACTCTACTACTCTTTTCCACCTAAATCCAAGGAAGCCCCTCGGATACTGGACCAGTGTCTGGCCGCTGTGTTGGTCTGGATGAGGGCGAACAAGCTGAGACTTAATCCTGACAAGACAGAGGTCCTCCAGGTCAGTCGTAAGTCTGATCGGGGCATAGGGTGGCAACCTGTGCTTGACAGGGTCGCACTCTCCCTGAAGGCACAGGTCCGCAGGTTGGGGATCCTCCTGGACTCGGCACTGACAATTGAGGCCCAGGTGTCGGCTGTGGCTGGGAGGGCCTTTGCACAATTAAAACTTGTGCGCCAGCTGCGACCGTACCTCGAGAAGTCAGATCTGGTGGTCCATGCCTTAGTTACCTCTAGACTGGATTATTGCAATACGCTCTACGTGGGGCTACCTTTGAAGACAGCCTGGACACTGCAACTACTACAACGCTCAGCAGCCAGGTTTCTAACTGGAGCAAATTACAGGGTGCATTCAATGCCACTATTTAAGGAGCTTCATTGGCTGCCGTTTATTTTCCGAACCAAATTCAAGGTTCAGGTCATCACCTACAAAGCCCTAAACGGTTTGGGACCCACCTTCCTTCGTGACCGCATTTCCCCCAATGAACCTGCACGATCTCTTCGCTCGTTGGGGGAGGCCCTCCTCTCGCTCCCACCACCCTCGCAGTCGCGGTTGGTGGGGACGAGGGAGAGGGCCTTCTTCGTCGTGGCCCCCCGGCTCTGGAACTCGCTCCCCAGGGAGATCAGGCCCCTACCCTCCTCTTCTTTCGGAAGAGCCTGAAAACTTGGCTTTTCCAACAGGCCTTTGGCGACTGATCTAGTAGGATCGATCTGTTGCCTATCCAGCAATAGTCCCTTGTGTACGCCTTCCCCAGCACTTTAATGGCTATGACAACTTGGGTAATCACCCCTCCCTGATGATATCGACATAACTTGCACTTTTGGCCCAGTTCCTTTGGATCCAATCCAAGATTTTACCATTATATTTTTGTATGTGATTTTTTATGACTTGTTTTTATTGTTGATTGATCTGTTTTATTGCTTTGCTTTTATATTGTTGATGTCCGGGCTTGGCCCCATGTAAGCCGCCCCGAGTCCCTTTGGGGAGATGGGGCGGGGTATAAAAATAAAATTATTATTATTATTATTATTATTATTATTATTATTATTATTATTATTATCTACTTGGATTTTAATGTATTGTTCATTATATTATTTTGTTTATTGTCAAATACATTGTGTCGTTGTTGGGCTTTTCCCTGTTGTGAACCGCCCCGAGTCCCTTCAGGGAGATGGGGCGGGATATAAAAATAAAGTTTATTATTTATTATTAACAACTCCATTTTGTGATCCACGCTGTCATCCATTTTACTGGTTTGAGAAAGATCAATGAAATTAATTATTTTAGATTCCTAACATAGGGCTTTAGCGCAGCAGGGCTGGACTTTTGCACAGCAGGTTAAACCACCAGCTGCAATAAATCTTGTCAATCAAAAGGTTGGCAGCTTGAAGCCTGGGTCAGGGTGAGTTTCTGGCATTTAGCCCAGCTTCCGCCTACCTAGTGGTTCAAAAGCAAAACGTGAGTAGATAAATATGTACTGCATAAAAAGCGGAGAGTTATTTTAAAACACCCATTAGGAAATGCCAGAAAAATTGCTGGCAATTCAACCAAGGAGGAAGTTTATGAACAAAGCTCTTCGGCAGGGACATGGAACGACAGCCCCCCCCCCCTTCCCGGTGGCCGGAACTGAGCACAAGCCTCCATGATGCCGAAGATGGGAAATGCTTATAAATACTTCTTTCTATGTACAATTATCTGTGTTGTCAGTGTATAACAGCACTGAATGTTTGCCCCATGTGTATGTTCTGTGATCAGCCCTGGGTCCCATTGGGGGTGAGAAGGGTGGAATATAAATACTGTAAATCTATATATCTTCTATATTTATATATTTATAATAAAACCAGTGTTTGTATGTTTGTATGTATGTATGTATGCATGCATGCATGCATGTATGTATGTGGCAGCTTTCTGATTGGCTGCCACTTCCACAGGCCACTGCAACTTTCACGAATGACTGACCTGGACCAAACTTGGTACATTTAACCCCCATGACCCACTTTACATCCTGGTGCAGTTTGGGGGAGGATGGACCATGGATTATGGGATTTGCGGTACAGTAGAGTCTCACTTATCCAAGCCTCGCTTATCCAAGCTTCTGGATTATCCAAGCCATTTTTGTAGTCAATGTTTTCAATATATCATGATATTTTGGTGCTAAATTCGTAAATACAGTAATTACAACATAACATAAGTGAGACTCTACTGTACTTTCAAATGCTTGGTCTCCCACAGACCACTCTTACTCTAACCAATGATGGATCAGGACCAAACTTGGCACACATACCCCCCCCCCCAATGACCCACTTTACATCTTGCAGTTTGGGGGAGGATAGACTAAGGATGATGGGACTTGCAGTACCTTCACTCACTTCCTGAGACTACTGCAAATGCCACAAATGACAGAAATGGACCAGACTTGGCACACATATCCCAAATAACACACATTACATGCTGCAACAGCTTGGGGGGGGGGGGGGAGAATGGACCATAGATGATGGAATTTGCTGTACCTTCACCCGATACAGCTCCCACCAGGCATTATGTCCCCAATTAATGATGGACCTGGACCACATTTGGGACACAGATCCCCCCCTGCTGCTGTTTGGAGGAGGATGGACCATGGACGATGAAAGTTGGAGTACCTTCACTCACTCCCTGAGACCACTATGCTACCAATGACTGATCAAGACCAAACTTGGCACCCAGAGCCCTTATGACCCACTACACATCCTGCTGTGGTTTGGAGCAGGGTATACCAGGGATGATGGGACTTGCAATACCTTCACTCACTTCCTGAGACCACTGCAACCCCCACCAATGATTCATCTAGACCAAACTTGGCACATAGAACCCCCATGACCCACTCTACATCCTGGTGCTGTTTGGGGGAGAGGGATGGATCATGGACGATGGGACTTGCATATAGGAGTTGTAGTTCACCCGCATCCACTAAACCCAGCTAACATTGGATCTAGACTACACTTCGAACACAGGCAAACAATGCCTTTCTCAAATAATCTGGGCCCCACCGGGTCCCCAAGCTAGTAATAAATTAATGTATAATTTAAATATAATACATATAATCCAGATTATCAAAGCAGAAAATCCACATTTTCTGCTTTAAACTGGATTATGTGAGTCTACACTGCCATATAATCCAATTCAAAGCAGCTAATCTGGATTTTATATGGTAGTATAGAAGGGGCCACAGTCTAGGGACAGAATTCCACCATTCACCAATCACAATGGTTATGGAGTGATTGGTGATTGGCCCTTCTATAGTCAATTACCTTCAGCATCTCTCTTGTTCAGGGGATAGATCATGAGACCATTCACACTGTCAGATTGTAGCAGTATGATACTGTTTTAACTGCCATGGTTCCAACATATATAATCCTTGGATTGGTTTGGCAGTTTTTTGTGGCACTAGAATTCTCTGAGAGAGAAAAAGGAAAAATCTTACTAGACTACAAATTCCAATTCCATAGAAGTGAGCCATGGCAGCTAATGTGGATTCAAACAGTTTTAATTCTGCAGTGTGGATGCAACCATAGGGCCCAACCAGGCAGGTCCATATTTCAAGATCTGTCTGGGTTTTTACCAGAGGTGTCCAAATGATGCCTCTGGTAAAAACAAATTAATTCGGAAGAAATCAGGACTATCCTGGCTTGTTCTGAATAAATTACACACCCCATTAGATCCGGACCTTCCTGAAAGGCTTAGGTCTAATGGGGTATTGGGCCTGTGGGGACTCATTTCTGAGTAGTTCTGGGAATTCCTGGGGCGAGTCACCAACAGCCACATCACTTCCTCGGGCTTCCAAAAGCCTGGAGGAGCAGGATGGCACCTGCCCCCTCCCCCACCAGCCCCCCCCCCCCATTTACACCTAAAAATTAAATAAAACATACCTGACCCTATAACTTTGCACCAGTCCCCTCCTGGTGTGAGGAAATTATGTGCCAGCATAAGGGGTGGGGAGAGGGCGAGGAGGGATTTTTCCTCCTTGCCCCTCTGGTCTCCTGGCACATCATTTCCTCGCAGCAGTAGGGTGCAAGGAGCCAAGTTATGGTGGCCAGATACATTTAATGTTATTTTTAGCTGTAAATTGGGAGGCTTCAAGGTATCTGCATACCATCCTGATTATAATCGGGATGGTATGTAGCCACCCCTCTGGGAAAGCTCGGTTGGGGGGGGGGGGGATTGGGGATGGGAATCCACACTAAAGCGGGTTTTTTAAACCCACTTTGGTGCAGATTTTGACACTGACTGGAAGTGCCCTTAGTTGTAGAAGATCATTGAAACAGGTGCGGCAAGAGTTTTGTTGGTTGCTGATGGTTGCCCCTCAGTCCTTGTTTTTACATTGATCTCTCTGTGTTTCCATTTCACTTTTTTTGCCTTGTTAGTTTCCAATTCCAATTGCTGTAGAAATCTGGCAGCAACTCAGGTGGCTCTGTATTACAATCTCCCTGTAGACTTCAGGTCACAGGCTACTCTTTATTAAGAGATTAACTGTTTAATCCTATGCTTACCTGTTACTGCTGTGTGCCTTCAAGTCATTTATGATTTATTGGAACTCCAAGGTAACCCTTTCACAGAGTTGTCTGGGGCTGGGAGTGTGAGTACCTTGCCCTGGCTCACTAAGTGCGTTTTCATGAACAAGAAGGAATTTAGACCTTTTTCTCTGTAATCCAACATTCAAACCACTATGGCACAAACAGTCCCCAGATAATGAACAAGATAGATTCTGTAGGGTTGTTCTTAAGTCGAATTTGTATGTAAGTCAGAACAGGAACATTATTTAAGTATAACTCCAGCCAAATATATTATTGTTGAAATCATTTAGACTGCAATCTAATACAGGCAGTAAATGACTAACAAACCTCTGACTTACAAACTAATTGTTACAAACGAAGGTGAGAAAACAGGAAATGAGAGAAATCTACTCCTCGGAAGGGACATTCACTCCTGAAAGAGTGTTCATGGAGAATAAGTATCTCAACTGAAGCTTTCACACCAATCCTTGTTTCCACAACAAGCTAATTTTTTCAAAATCCAATTGTCACAGGGACAGAAAGTGAAATCTTTAGAACAGGGACACAGACAGGAAAACACACACCACAAGGGTGTTATCTCTATGTTATTCAAAGTTATCTATTTGTGTATTTCACATCCACTAACTCTAAGAGGGAAACCAGAATAGTTGCAAAGTAAGAGCAATGATGCTGATGTGCGAGTCAAAAAGTTCACTTGTATTTCTTTCTATGAGCTTTTGAGTTTCTTGAAACTGCAATAAGTAAGTATGGTTGCCATTATTTTCTAAAGCAGAGGTTCTTAACCAGGGATCCATAGACCCACTGCGAGTCTGTGAGCTTGAATAAAAAACAGTCAATTTATATTTATTTTCTCTGACCTCTAATTGAAGTGTAGAGGCACCTATCTGTCATTGCATTCTGAGAAGGGGTCTGTGGTTTTCACCTGACTGGAAAAAGGGTCCATGGAACAAAAAAGGTTAAGAATTCCTGTAGTCAAGGGTTAAATGCTTTCAGTTCAATCCAATCTATGAATATAAAGTAGCCAATATATTTATTGGAAGGATAGCACAATATTGCTAAGGATAATTTAAAACAGATTGAATAATAAATAATGAAAGCTAGAGGAGAAGAATACCTAAAAATTAGCCTTGGGAACATCTGCTATTCTGAGTGCCCCTCAAGAAGAGCTGACTGAAGAGTATGTCTCACTTTTAAGTGAATCGAAGCAGTTTAATCCAATTACTTTGAGTGGCAGTTCATATCTAGGGAATTTTCTTGTCATTCCAATTTAACTAGAAAATAAATATATAGTTACATTAATTTGTAATTTTCTGGAAGTCAAATCAAGTGCTTTCTGTTTAACTCTCCCCTTCTATAAACAGTGGAATGCATGTTAAACTACATTTGTGTTATTTCATTCAATGTCCTTATTTTAAGGTAAAGCAGGGCAACCCCCAAAGATCAAGGAGCAACATGGAGCTCCTCTGGAGTCCCATGGAGGTCATCCCTTGATGCACAGCCATTTACGGTGGTTTTGCGTGGAAATCCATCTTGCCAGCATGTGAAGACAGAGAGAGGTGTCCATTTTCAGGAGTTGGGTGTTCCCCTGACTCCTGATTGAAGACAATGGCTGGAAGCAGAGGAAAGCTGGAAGAGGATGGAGAAATGTCATGGGATGGCTGGCTATCCCTGTAGACACATCTTGCCAGGGTAGGTCACATCCCCACTCTTATTTAAAAATATATGTTTTATTGAGGTTTAGTATAAAGTAACTAGTAGAAAAATCTAGGATACATTGAAAGTGGGGGAACATTAATTTGTATAGCAAAGTAGGAAAAGAGGGAGAGGAGTCTCACTTATCCGAGCCTCGCTTATCCAAGCTTCTGGATTATCCAAGCCATTTTTGTAGTCAATGTTTTCAATATATCGTGATATTTTGGTGCTAAATTCGTAAATACAGTAATTACAACATAACATTACTGCGTATTGAACTACTTTTTCCGTCAAATTTGTTGTATAACATGATGTTTTGGTGCTTAATTTGCAAAATCATAACCTAATTTGATGTTTAATAGGCTTTTCCTTAATCCCTCCTTATTATCCAAGATATTCGCTTATCCAAGCTTCTGCCGGCCCGTTTAGCTTGGATAAGTGAGACTCTACTGTGTGTGTGTGTGTGTGTGTGTGTGTGTGTGTGTGTGTGTGTATATATATATATATATAAATGTTGACTTCCATCTTGCTTTTGGTGGTTTTTAAAGTACATTCATAGTTAATTTCTTAATATGGTAGAACTGCTTCCCCTTCGTCTTCTTCTTTCCTTAAGATTGAGTAAGTTCAGCAGATGAGGTCTAGTATCATCTGTTTTAAATAGTCTTTTACTAGGTCCCAGTTAGTTTCCTTCTTAGGGAGACCCTGATTTGGTAATAACCAATAGGTCAGCCTGTCCATGTTCATAATCTCTAAAATTTTATTTAGCCAATCCTCTTTTTTGGTATTTCTTTTTGTCTCCAGATCCTAGCATATACAATCCTAGCTGCCATAACCAGATAACTGAACAAAATTTCTTTGTTTTTATAATGTTCTATATCTAGTATTCCCAGTAAAAAAAATTCAGGCTGTCTTTGGACTTTAATTTTTAATATCCTTTGTATGGCTTCATTTATATCTTTCCAAAACTGCTGCGCTTTCAGGCAAGTCCACCATGTATGAAAAAAGTACCTGTCTGTTGTTCACATTTCCAACATTTGTTGGATGTATTCTTATATGGTGTAATATACCATGTATACTGCATCTTAAGCCAGTTTTCTTTCAAGTCATATGAGTAGGTGGATTTAAACCTTTGGTTCCAGGCTTTTTCCCAAAGTTTTAATTCGATTGAATGGCCGACATTCTGGACCCATTTCACCATACAGTCTGTAGTCCATTCTAATAATTTGTTTATAGATTTTGGTAATCAATTTATTCTGTCTTCATTATACTCTCCCAGAAGCCATTTCTGTCTGCAAAGCCCAGATCTCTATCTTTCCTAAAAAGTTCAAACACCTGTCTATAGTACAGCTTGGGAACTTAAGTCTAATGTCTTTTTCTTCTTTTAATTCCATTTTTCCTCTTTGTTTCAGTAATAAATCATCATAAGTGGGCCAGATTTGCCAACCCAGTTCTCTTCTTTGGAAGGCTTTTAGAGATGATAACCATAGGGAGCTCTGTCTGTAAAATCTTGGTTTATACCTGTCCCAAATTTTTATCGGGCCAGCTCTTATATAGTGATTTTAAAAAATTATTTCTATCTTTGTCTTTTCATACCATATATAGGCATGCCAGCCTCTTCTTAAATCAAAGCCCTCCAAGGTAAGAATATTTTGATTTTTAAGTAGTCCACTCCTTAATCCAAGTAAGGCCTGACACTTCATAATAAGACCTTAAATCGGGTAGGCCAAGGATGCTTTCCCGGCTTTCCTCTGCTTCCCTCCCCTCCACCACGTCCCTTCTGCCTATGGGATAATGTCATATGTCAACATCAATCTAAAAAAAAATCATTTAAACTGGTCAGAAACACAATAGAGGCAGGGCCAAATCTTATTGGGACAATGTTAAAATTAAACTCGGCTCTTGTTGTGTGGGTGCAGTTGTCTGGCTTTATCAGTGCTACAGATTTTAAGAATGCTTGCAAATGTTCTCATCCTCAGGAAAAAGGAAGCTTCAACATACTTAGTCACTCTGATTAAAATACTGTCAACCCTCACAAGAGGAGATCATCTTGAGACTTTGGGCCTGTCTAAACAAGCAACACACCTTGAAGTGGGCTAGAAATCTCTTCTGGGTGGCCGCATGATGTTCATGGACTTCCAGCCCTCTACATGGGTTAAAATTGGTTAACCCGGGTTTGCCCTGCTTTAGGAAAAGTCAGGGAATGCTTCTGAAGTTTTCTGGGGTGGTGTGAACAGCTGGTCACTTGGGCCAGAGCTGACATCCTGCTTCACAGAATGGGAAAATGGGGTGGCATTTACCTTTCTTTTTCTTTTGTCTGTGGCTGTGGTCAAAGAGTTTGAGAAACCTCCTGGCTGTTGGCAAGCACCTTAGCTCATGTTAACAAAGTTGCCCATGTAACCTGGGAAAAGGAGGGGATTTTTTAAAGGGGTACTTGAGAAGCTGATGCAGGTCTCTAGCTCTCTCTTTTCTGTTTGAACCCCCCTTGCTCTGTTTGATGGGATAACTCTGCTAGTGATCAGTGAAGGGGAGGGGTGTGAAGCAACTGGCCTGAAGGAAATGGGTGTTGGGTTAAGGATTGGGCTGTTCTGGGGGGGGGGGGGAGGGGTGGAAAGCAGATCTAGGCTTCCTAAACCTCCTTTCTCCCTTTCCTGGGATTCTCTCTTCCATATAAGAAATCAACCTCAATCTGTTTAGAAATAGCAGGGGAAGATTGGGGGGGGGGGGAGGAGAGAGGAGGAAAATTACACCCACTCACATATTAGGAACCATTTCTGCTTTTTCCTCTCCTTCAATGAAAAGATGGAAAATACCAGTAATTTAAATGCAGGACAGCAATAGGAAAGATATGATCCCATTTGATAAGTACTAGCTAAATATGCTATAATCCTGTTGTTACTGTGATTTATCAGCCTGGTGTGATAAGGTCCTCGGCAACTATATCAATGTAACAGCAGACATTTCCATTCTTCTTGAGGAAGAGCACAGACATATTTTCTCTGTACATAAGAAATCAAACATTTTGCATCATAATAGACTATCATATTCACCTTCGGAAACTGTATTAAGATTTCATTATATGCAGTTAACTCTGTGAACACATTGGTCATACAGTATAAATTGCTATTCTTTATGCCAATATTGTAGACTACATTAAATTTACTTAATATAGCTGGTTGTTGCACCTCAGTGGGGGTTCACCTTGTTCACAGCACCCACCAAGAAATCAAACGTGATAGTCAAAACAGTTTATTGAGGAAAACACATATAAAAAGGGAAAAACACCATGAAGGAAGTAAAGGGTTAAATCCAAGAGTTAATAAAGAAAGCAAGTCTCACAGGCAAAAAGCCAGGTAAATTGTGCACAGAAAAAAATCCAAAGGCAAGATAAATCCAAGAAACAAGGCTTAAAACATGAACATGAATCCCAAGGTAAATCCAAAAAACAAGGAGCAAAACACGATCATGAATCCAAAAATATTCCATGAAACAAGAAGCCAAAACATAAGCATGAATCCAAAGGTATATTCATAAAACCAGCATCAAAATATGGCATGAATCTTAGGTCTTGAGGTAAGGCCTGCACTGGGAATGAGACAGGAGTACTTCACATGGATAGTGGTGCTGCTTGATCTAAAATCCCAAAAGAGTTCTCTCCGCTCGCTTCTGCCTCTCTTTCTCAATGATTCTTTCATATTTCCTGCACCTGAATCTCTCCCTCCTCAGAAGCAGTCTCAGGTTCCAGCACCCGCTCAGGCCCTGAAATCCCAAACCCCTCATCTTCAGCAGGCTGAACCACAACACTGGCTATCTAGGCCAGTGGCTCCCTCGGATGACCTAACGTTATCATGACTGCTTGTGGGTGAGAGGTCCCTGACTGTCAGTTTCCAAAACAACTCTACTTTCACCAGCATCTTACTCTAAAACCCCTTTCTTTTCCTCTTTTCCAGTTGCATCTGGTTCCAGCACCCACTCAGGCCCTGAAATCCCAAACCCCTCATCTTCAGCAGGCTGAACCACAACACTGGCTATAACATAGGTTTTCTGGGCTGCATTGTCTTAGTTCTCGACAATAAAAATATGCTCTGCAATCTCATTTCCTATTTGGGGGAAAAATGTCTGAGGGATATCTGTAACTTGCACTATTCTAGGTAACACTGCTGTCTGCAGATCCAAGATAAGTTTCTAGACCTTTGGACCACCCAAGGGTTAGCAAATATAGTGAAAGGTTTGAAAAGTTTTGCTTCAAAATATTTCATTTAAACATTCAAAGAGATATGGTTTCTTAAGAAATAAGCAACAAGATATTCATCTTCCCCCACTTATTCCCCTTTTGGAATATATGCTGTTTTCATTATTTGGAGCAGACCATGCATTTGGAGGCAGGTAGAAAGGGTTCATTCAGGAGGGAAGGGGTCAAATGGCTTGCTTCAGTGGAGAAGCAAATTCTGGCGGCAAGCATAACCAATCTGCCATCCCTTATCTCCCTTGGCTGTGATATGGGGATTTAGGATATTATCTGCAATATGAAGCATATTTGAGTTCATGTATCTTATGATTTAGGGAATAAAACTTCAAAACTGAAAGTATTACCTAAAACTACACTTGTACCAGGGAATTTCTTTTACATTTTTTTAAATCTCCTGTTCCACTCAAGGAAGATATCGAGAAAATACATATATATATATATATATATATATATATATATATATATATATATGTCTCTGGTGAGAAATTATGCTCTAGTTTGCATTGTTAGGGAATAAACAATAGGAAAAAAGGAGCCACTATTATCACTGTTACATGTTTTCTTTTCCTCAAGAGTTTTTAAATACACATTTTCCCTTACTTTAGTACTGTAACTAAGAAAGGAGTCTGCATTTGAGCTCCCAAGAATAAAAATGAAGTTGGGACATAAGCAGTCAGCATTCTCTCCCACTGCGGAAGAGCTCCTTGAGGTTTGAAGGGTTAGTAGTTTTCCAGTTTTCTTATCCTGCAGCCATAAGGGACAGAAACTAACATTTTAAATGCAAAACAATCTGTAACAAGTTAGTTGGCAATATTCAGAGACTGTTGTTCTATGTAAAATTGTTCAAATTCATTTGGGAAATATACGGACTTCTCTTTTCTTTAAGAAATATGTGTCTGCTATATCGTTTTTGATCAATGGCTGATTACTGCAGAGACTCGCAAAGGACTTCTGGCCTGAGGGAAAGTCATAAAGGGTTCAGACACTTTTATTTTAGTATTCAGTAGCTTCTGAGACATGAAGTTTGTAGTAGACGAAATCTGCTCCCTCAAGGTTTGTTTCCAATTGCTCCGATAAGGGGAGAATCCAGCAATTCATTACTTCAAAATGCTTATCATTCTCAAAATATAATTTTATTATCAGCATTCATCCATATCTTATTTATTTGTCTGTGATTATAGTCAGGCAAGAGACAAACCTTGCTACCAATTCACATTATTTATTTATTTATTTCCATCATTTCTATCCTGCCCTTCTCACCTGAAGGGACTCAGGGCGGCTTACAAAACTGATAGAATTCGATGCCAATACACAACAATACAAAAGAATAAAACATAAGCAGTTAAAAACAGTTAAATAAATTAGCAATATACAATATACAGATTTAAAAACAATACAAAATACTTGAGCCATTCAGCCACAAAACCTTGTACATAAACCTTAATCCAGACTGAGTTGAAGCCAACAAAACTTATTCTTTGAACGCTTGCTCGCATAGCCAGGTCTTCACTTTTTTTCTAAAACTCAAAAGGGATGGAGGCTGCTGGATGTCACTAGGGAGGGAGTTCCACAGTCAAGGAGCCACTACTGAGAAGGCCCTATCTCTCATCCTCACCAGCCGCACTTGTGAGGCAGGTGGGATCGAGAGCAGGGCCTCCTCAGATGATCTTAAAGTTCTCATAGGCTCATAGGAAGAGGTAAGTTGGACAGGTAAGTTGGACCAGAACCGTTTAGGGCTTTGTAGGCCAAGACCAGCACTTTGAATTGGGCTCAGTAGCATATTGGCAGCCAGTGGAGCTGACGCAACAGAGGAGTGGTATGCTCTCTGTACGCTGCTCCGGTTATAAGCCTGAATCTAATAATTAAAACATTAGATTCAACGCTTAGTTGTTCTTATTGCAGAAGGAGTGGGATGCTAGACACATTTACTGGGAGGAAAACCTTCCTATATTTTGATTTTTTAAAACTTTAATGACATGTGTACTACTCTTCAATGTTAACCAAATAACAGCAGTATAATTTAAAAGAAAAAGCAAGTCTATCAAGTCCCCTTTGGGGTAGCGAAAGGCGGGATAGAAATGAAGCAAATAAATATATGACCATAACACATTATACAAACTTATAGTCCTCCCCAAAAGTTGATAACCATAAATACATAAATGTTTGTATCTGCTTTAACCATACTTTACATGAACATATATTTGAGATTTACTGCAAAGCTTTAGAGTCCTTCCCATTTCCATATGCAAGAATAAAAAAATGAATCTTTCTTCCCAATGAGTGGGATTAGGAGAGGTTTTGCACTTATTTAAATTTTACTGCTCATTTTAGGACCTTTTTCAGAGAAAAAAAATTGTCAGCATATAAAATAGGGTTTTCAGCCCCCCCTCTCTCTCACACACACACACATTTTGAAAATTTGGAATTCCCTTATTTTGTCTTATCTTATCTTGCACATAGATGGTGTAATTTTGATTACCAACTTGGATCCACATTTGGATTCACAGCACTTGTAATAAACTATATGT
This sequence comes from Anolis carolinensis, assembly GCF_035594765.1. Lineage (NCBI taxonomy): Eukaryota > Metazoa > Chordata > Lepidosauria > Squamata > Anolidae > Anolis > Anolis carolinensis. The sequence goes on along the minus strand of NC_085842.1, from coordinate 107,206,345 downwards.
ATTTTTGAATGCAGGATATAAATCTATAACTAACAAACAAACATGGATTGTATCCTTGTATACTGCCACAACAGTTGTTCCTTGACTATGTTTCTGTGTGACAGATCTACCAATATTTTCAGGTTCTTGATTTTATGGACTCCCGTTTGAGCTACATACCCATACTCCAGCTACTGTAGAAACACAGGAAGACATCTATATGTAGGGAGACATTTAGCTTATCTGACTTATTGTTGTCTGTACTGGGAATGAGGAATTTGTGGCCCTTCCAATGTTTTGGGATTGCAGCTCCCTTCATCTCCCACACTGACTAAAGTTGATGGGCATTACAATCCAACAAAATCTGGAGGACAAAAATGCCTCTGGTATACAATAATGAGCTTAAAAATCTAGATTTTGATTATGTATAGGAAACTTATTCACATTCTTAAAGTGATTGATCTATGTCTGTGCAAATGAAATGGGAGTCCCAGACTGCCAGTACATACTAATTGGAAAAAACACTCTATAATTATGGAAAAGATCTCAACCCAACACTAGCTGAACCAAATCCAAGGCCTTCTTCATGTACTGAGCTCTCTTCTTTCCTAAATTCACAGTGTGTAATAGAAAAATTAGTGAGTAAAAAGGGTCCTGGGCCAATGGAAGTGAAAAAAAATGGGATAAAGCATTGAGCTAGCAACATGCTTTAAAACATTCTAAAATTAGTTGCTAGTCTGGGCCTTAGTTGTTCACTTTTGATGTTGGTCTGAGAGATGCATACAAAGAAGAGAAGAAAAGCAAGGCCAGTACAAATTCTCAAGGCCATTTACTCCTGTTAGCATGTCTTTGCTTACTTGAGCAATACTGCTGAGATAGGAAATCAGATAAAGCATGGCCAGGGTTGCGATGCATCGCTGATAATGTACTTGAGATCTATAGGTCAGCAATTTCAAGGGTGACTTATTCTCATCATTGCTATACTGAAGTCAGTTTTCTTGATCCCATAAACAAAAGTATTATTCCAGGATGCATGCACCATTGAACTGATTCTTCCTTGTCATATGAGGATTGGGATAAACAAGCAAATGTTACCATAATAATAATAATAATAATAATAATAATAATAATAATAATAATAATAATAATAATAATAATAATAAGCAAAATTTAAGTTAACTGACAGTATGCAATGCTTTCCTTTTCCAGGTGTGGTTTCCCGATAACTTCATTTTGTGTACTTCATCTTTGTTTCTGAAGCACATTGGTTATCTTGATGATTAAGAGAGGTAACATTTTCTGATAGGGTTTGCAATAATTACTTGCCTTTGGGGCATTTTTTGGCTTTCCCCCCAGCTTCAAAGCATTCCTTTCTATTTGGAATCAAATCAGACACCATAACATTCTTGACAATGGGGGCGGGGAGGGGTGGGACAGACGACAAACTTGCTACCAATTCACTCTCTTTGTAAAGCCTTTATTGTTTAGAAAGACTCACGTCAATAAAAAAGCATGAATGCACGCTGTGCCCAGGGCCATTTGGTCTGATTTCTCCATTCTATGAGAAATCAGCTTGATATCTCAATGTGTTCATTAGAGTCCAGTGTACCTTTTCATCATAGAAAAGCAAAGCATTCAATAAACAGCAATTAAAGGTTGGAATCTATCCATACATCTATCTTTGAACCAGAATTAAATGGATTCACATGCTTTAAAGAAAAGATGACACTGCTCCATGGTGATTGTCTGGATGAAAGAAGGTTTTGTATTCCAGTTTGTAACATTTATAGAGTGCACTAAAAGAAGGAAGGTCTTTTGCTGACAAGACATGGTTACATTATGTCAATATTTAGAATTGATAAATTTTTCCATTCCACATCTCTTTTCTGTCTGTTAAGCTGAGATTTCTTTCTTTCCCATTCTGTTGGAATCACAGATGATGACAAAGAGATCCAACAGCTAATTGATAACAAAAGGAAAGCCTTCCAAACATGGCAGAGAGACACCAACTGTGCTGCCAAGAAAAAGATCTATGCCAGTGCAAAAGCTGAGGTCCAAAGAAGGACCAGAGAACTCAAGACCTGGTGGACAAAGAAGGCTGAAGAAATCCAACACCTTGCAGATACCCATGGATTTTTCAAAGCCACAAAGATCATTTATGGACCAAGAAACCATGGCATACAGCCCCTACGCTCATCAGATGGAACCAAAATTCTGAAGGACAAAACATCAATTGCACTACGTTGGAAAGAGCACTACCAGAACCTGCTGAATCGCAGCTCCAATGTGGCCGAAGAGACCCTCTCACAAATCCCGCAACAACAAACCAGGGATGAGCTTGCAGCACTGCCTAGTTTGGAAGAAGTCAGCAATGCCATCAGCCAACAAAAAAAAAACCAACAAAGCCAGTGGACCTGATGGGATTCCTGCTGAAATCTTCAAAGAGGGTGGACCTGAGCTGATACAACAACTCCACCAGCTCATTGAAAAGGTGTGGATGACCGAGAAAATCCCAGAAGACTTCAAGGATGCCACCATCATCACCCTTTTCAAGAAAGGGGACAGAACAGACTGCGGGAACTATCGTGGTATCTCCCTTCTAACCTCCGCCGGGAAAATCTTCGCAAGAATCCTTGCAAACCGCCTTCTCCCTGTCTCAGAAGACACCCTTCCAGAATCCCAGAATGGCTTCCGTTCCTCCAGAGGAACAGTGGACATGATCTTCACTGCACGACAGCTCCAAGAAAAATGCAGGGAACAAAACCAACCTCTGTACATGACATTCATTGACCTTGCAAAGGCATTCGACACAGTGAATCGCAGCGCTCTCTGGACCATCCTCCAAAAAATCAGGTGCCCTGACAAATTTGTGAACATCCTGTGGCTTTTCCATGATGACATGATGGCAACAGTCTTGGACAGCAATGGCTCCCAAAGTGACCCATTTAAGGTGGAATCAGGTGTCAAGCAGGGATGTGTTATTGCCCCTACTTTATTTTCCATCTTCATCACTATGATACTTCACCTTGTTGATGGGAAGCTTCCCACCAGAGTGGAAATCATCTATCGGACAAGCTATTTAACCTCAGCAGACTGAAAGCCAAAACCAAGGTCACCACAACATCTGTTATAGAACTCCAATATGCTGATGACAACGTAGTCTGTGCGCATTCAGAAGAAGACCTACAAGCCACTCTAAACACCTTCGCAGAAGCATACGAGAAGCTCAGCCTCTCACTGAACATCGAGAAAACCAAAGTGCTCCTCCAACAGGCACCAGCTAATCCCTCTGCAATGCCAGGAATACATCTTAATGGTGTAACATTAGAAAATGGTGACCATTTCCGCTACCTTGGCAGCCACTTCTCCACAAAAGTCAACATCGACACTGAAATACAACACCGCCTGAGCTCTGCAAGTGCAGCATTTTTCTGTATGAAGCAGAGAGTGTTTGATGACCGGGACATCCGTAGAGATACCAAGGTGCTTGTTTACAAAGCCACTGTCCTCCCAACCCTGCTCTATGCCTGCGAAACGTGGACGGTCTACAGACGTCACACCAAACTCCACCAAACGCGTTTCTATCAGCGTTGCCCCAGGAAAATCCTGCAAATCTCTTGGGAAGACAGGCGGACAAATGTCAGCGTGCTGGAAGAAACAAAGACCACCAGCATTGAAGCGATGCTCCTACGCCATCAACTCCGCTGGACTGGCCACGTTGTCCGAATGCCCGATCACCGTCTCCCAAAGCAGCTCCTCTACTCCGAACTCAAGAATGGGAAACGGAATGTTGGTGGGCAGGAAAAGAGATTTAAAGATGGGCTCAAAGCCAACCTTAAAAACTGTGGCATAGACACTGAGAACTGGGAAGCCCTGGCCCTTGAGCACTCTAATTGGAGGTCAGCTGTAACCAGCAGTGCTGCGGAGTTCGAAGAGGCACGAACGGAGGACTTAAGGGAGAAATGTGCCAAGAGGAAGGAGCGTCAAGCTAACCCTGACCGGGACCGCCTTCCACCTGGAAACCGATGTCCTCACTGTGGGAGAATATGCGGGTCAAGAATAGGTCTCTTCAGCCACCTAAGAACCCACCCCCAAGACACCAAGGATGGAAGACAATCGTCCTTGAGCTACGAAGGATCGCCTAAGTAAGTAAGTAAGGAATCACAGATGCCTTAAAGGGCCAGACTTAAAAGTGTCTTCAAAACAGAGTTTATTGAAACAAAAGGAAAAGGATGCAGGGATACTTAAATGCAGTTCCACTGGTCAAAAACTCAAAAACCCACACTAGACCTGGTCCCAAAGGTAAACAGAAACGTAATCCAGATCAACTGGATGCAAAAAGCAACAAGTCAAACAAAGTGCTCTAAGGCAAAACAAAAAGGCACAGTACACAAATGGTTAACAAAGGGAGTTGCAAGAAGAGAAGCGTCATCAGCCGAAGCCCAAGGTCGAAGCAGGAGGAATCCAAAGCAGCGTTTCTGCAGTGTCCGCAGAAGCAGCATCTTAAGCCAAACTGCAGATCCAAGTCCAACGCTGAACATGAAACAGGCAGCAGCAAGACTACAAGAAACTTTCCCAATACACAGCTCACGAACGCACATCAACACCTTGCCTTCTGCAAAGACCCCTCACCCCTGAACCCACTTTTATCTACAAACCATCATCAGAAGATGGACTGACCACCGCGCCATCACCATCCCCCGCAGCTGCTCCCAGCTCTTCACGTGAATTCCCTTGACTCTCCCTCCAATTCCTCCATCTCCTGTCAAGACTTAGATCCCCCCAAGAATCAGTTGGATCCCCTGATTGCCAGTCTTCACTCCCAGAGAACCCCATAAAGGTACCATTAGTTGTTGGTGCCTCACAAATAGCGTGCACTTCTCTTATCTTAGTCCAGTCCATGGTGTCTCCTCCTTCTCCTTCACTCATTGACCCATCATCCCCAGAGAATCCCTCAAACGACTCTTCATCTGTACGTGCTGTAAGTATGTCCTGAATCCTCTTTCTCTGCTGCTCAGCATCAGACTCCTGCTCCCGAGTAACCCTTTTTTTCCCTTCTGGCACCCATACTACTGTTTGTAACGTTACTCACAGGCTCTACTACAACACATTCAATCTCAATCCTAAATAAGTGGATGTTATGTAGTAGGGCCACAATCACATCCAAATTCACAGCAGCTACAGTTAAGTTAGACTGTTTGGCTTTTATCTGATTTTTTTCCATCATGTGAGGGAATTAACTATATCAACTTGGTGGCTGGCACAATTTTGGGGCCTTTTTGGGAAAGTATTACGGAACTACTATGGTGTACTAGAGCCAGCATGACATATTGGTTTTAGTGTTGTAACAAGATACTGAAAATGGTTTTAAATCCATGCTTGGTCATACAAACTCACTGGTTGTTCTTGGATGTATTAGACTCTCTCAGTCTTAGGCAATGACAAATCCCCTTTGAGATGGATAAATATGATGATATGGTTTGAATGGAACTGTATGAAAGGAGGAAGAATGGGGCCTAATTGGTCTGAAGAGACAAATCTAAAATATTGAGAGCAACTACATTCATGGACTGTAATTAAAACATGCTGATGAGAACTGTGACAATGATTAACTGTTGACATTGCTGAATTTATTAACTCTTGGTGGAAACAAGATGTTTACATTTCCAAAGACAATGGCTCTTTTAAGTTATGGAAACCAATATCTGTTAAGAAGGAAGTCAACACAAGGCTCCTTACATTTACCAACACCAATTAAGGAGAGTCAATATCTACCTGGAACTGATAGGAATCAACATGTTTCAGGCTGAAGAAACATCTATCATTCATTTACAGCTTTGGAACAACATCAGCAAGAAATATTTCTATATAAGAGACCTTATTACAATCCAAAAATTGTGGCAGACTGGAGGAGTCTGGTCTCCCACCATGTTCTGCTCCATGGGAAGTAGAGAAATGGTGTATGTATCTGCAGGATGACAGATCTGCAATGGAACACGGAGTCTGGTTGCTGCCTCCTTCTCAGATTGGAAGTGCGTTTTGGAAAAGTATTGTATTTGGGGACGTGACAGATCTGCAATGGAACACAGAGTCTGGTCACTTGCTTCTTTCTCAAGGAAAGGGAAAGGATGTGTTTTGACGTTTTAGAAGTTTTGTAAGTATTGGGAAAATAGCAAGTCTGCAGGGAAGCAATCTGGCCTAAGAGGTATTCTTCTCCAGGAGATGATGGAAGAAGAATGGTGATGCATGAATGATGACGAAATATTTATTAGACTTGTGCGCAGATTTGTTTTCATCCATTTCCTTCAGTATCTTTGGGAGTACACAACAATAAGGTCCCTTCTGCTACAAAAAATTGCCTTCAGTGAAAGCAAGCGGGAGCCAATCTCGGCTCCTCCTCCCCTATTCGGCATCACAGTTTAATATTTTTATATTAATCCCTGCAAACAAAAAGAAAACCCTAATTCTCTGAAAAGTACTACCACCTAGTTACTTCTCCTCTACTAGAAAGTAGAAACAGCTCTAAGGAAGCATTAAAACCAAAATAGAAAGGAGATTGAAGCATGCCAAGAAAAAAGAGGGTTTTTAAAGGTAGCCCAGGGAGGATAGCTCCAGGAGGTCATCGTTCTTCCTTACCTGAAAGTGGGAAGCCTCCTTAAAATGCCTTGGAAAGAGTGTGTGGCACCCAGGAGATAAAGCATGTGTGCCTGCCTGCAACATCTCTCCTCTTCTAGAGTAGGAAACAGCTTTAAGAACTTGCTTCTTTAAAACACCTTGGAAAAAGTATGTGGCCTGCAGGCCTGGGAGACAAAGCATGTGTGCCCGTCTGCAGTACCTCTCCTCTTCTCCTCTAGAGTAGGAAACAGCTTAAATGTCTGAAATGACAAGAAGGGGACCCTAGGAAGTCCCCCACCACCACCACAGCAAATCTTTTGGCTCCCCAGAGTGAAATCGGATGCCTGCCCTCCCGAATTTGGGAGGCTTTTGAAAAAAAATTGATTGGGCCCCAACAAATCCTGGGGCACCAAAATGGATTGCAGTTTACCCAGATTACACAAGCCTAATATTTATATGTGTAAGTGAATGCTGGGTAGATGTGGAATCCCTTTGTTTGTTTGTTAGCCAATATAGCTTCAGGTTGTTTGTGTATCTCAATGTAGCCATATAGAATCTATATGTCTAATGTTGTTCTTTGTGTAAAAGTATAAAAGTTGCTTTGATATACCCTCTCACACTGAAATTGCAATAAAAAGAATCTTTGCTTAAAAAGTATTCATAACACCTTTAGTGAAATCTAGCCATGAAAACTCTAGAATAGGGTCTGTAGAAGTCAGAGTTGACTTGAAAGTGCATAACAGCAACCTGGGTTTTGGATCTTGCAGATTCAAAGTATCCTCTGGCTTGTTCTCAACATGCCCCTTCTGGCCCGCAGTCCTTGTGGAACAGCCTCTTCCCAATGTTCTCCCCATGGATCCATGGAGGAGAAGATTCAAGCAAGCGATATCTTTTCAGTGAACAGAAAATTGATCCTTTAATCTGCAGTTACTGTTTTAATTCCATTTAACATTTTGGATTTAAACTCATATTAGAATACACATTTTCTTTCAAAAATAGACATTTTCAAATGTATTTTCTCTCAGGATTCATTTTGATACATGTATTTCACCAAACCAATGACTGCTTAGAAACATTTAGGAAGTATGAAAGTTTATAGATAACTGATTCATAAACTCATAGAGTTGGAAGAGACCTCATGGGCCATCCAGTCCAACCCCCTGCCAAGAAGCAGGAAAAATTGCATTCAAAGCACTGAGTTCCAATTCACACATTAAAAGAGCTGTAGAGCAAGTCAGCATGATTTAGGATTTGCAGAGACAGCATTTCTCATATAGACTGCTCTACAGAGTGCTACTCCTCACTTCCTCCCAAAGCAATATGTCTAGTACCAGGTAAGTGGATTACTATTGCTGCATAATGGTTTTTAGCTAACAGTGAACCACAATTTAGCTAGGTGATCTTGACCAACCACTCACTCTACCTAGCTTACAATACAAACTGCTATTAAAATAACACGTGAAAGGTAGCTGTGTATAGTAATTAATCATTTTTTTAAAAAATGCTTAAAAATTCTTGCCAGCTTTCCCAGGAAGGAGAAAAATATGATTATTTTCATTAACTCATACAAAACCAATGAGATTAACAAGGGACTGAATCCTTATGCAGAATACATCTATACCTCAAATACTTAAACAGATTTGTTTCTGAACATTACTTATTGAACATAATATTTGGTGCCAGAGGTATAAATAACTTTGGACCATGAAAAAGAGAGTGGTTCAGCATGTGTCAGCAATTTTTTATATAAAACAAATAGGATGCAATTGAGAAATGAAACAACCACGTAAGCCTTACATAAGTAACAAAAACATTTTGAACTTTGTAGACACAAATTGAAAACTCTTTCCAAAATTCACCAAAGGATATTTTTTCCTTCACGAGCTTCCATTTTTCTTATAATTTATATTTTGATAAAAATATTGTAAGACCTATGTTTTTTTAAATACTTGGGAGTATCTAGGGAGGCAAGTTAACTTGTTTTTCCCCTTACTCTCTGTTTTGCATTCCATGAATACTCAGTGAGGGATTCCAGAGGCAGCTGCTATTTATCTTGCCTGTTGTGAGCAGGCACACAAAGTTTGAGTAGGACTGGCTTAGTGGAATCCCATTGTTTCTCAAATCATACTCTATTGCACAGTGCTGCAACATAGCAGCTGAAATGCTGCGTTTCCCCAGATCTCCTTCACTGTTTCCCCAAATGCTGTTGAAAAAATTTCCAGCTAGATAGATGAGGGAACAGGAGAACTGAGTGGGCAGAAAGAAGACAATGTAAAAAGAAGATTCTTGAGATATGCCTGTAAATATTTGTATGAAACTTACAATAAGGTTAAGAGTATGACATCCACATGAAGCATTACTATGCTGTGCCACTTGCCAAAGAATGCAAAATAGCTGTGGCACAGAAATGCTTGATGTGATCAGTTCCAACCACATGGTAAACAGACTGACTTTTACATAAAGCCCAGAAATATGGAAAGCATTTTTCAGCATCTATACCATTCATTAGAAGCAAGCCTTTGATTCAGTCCTTAGGCTGCATTCTCCAGATGTAAGCTTCCCACTGTGCAAGATTTAACTACAAGATAGTGAATATTTATAGAGAACAATTTGTAATTCCCAATAAGGCTGGTGCTCTAGCAAATTTCATTCTCATCATGGAAAAATAGTATTGAACATAACTTCAACTATTTCAATCTATTCTCCTAGGCATGATTCTATCTTTTACAGTTTATTTTGGGAGTACAAAGATTAACAGGTACATTTTGAGTCAGAAGCAAGAACCGAGCAGAAATTGTGGGCTAGCTTCATTGTTAACAAGAACTATAATCCCCACACAGCACACCATACATGAACTGTGAAGAACGATAATGGAAGAAGCAATATTATCTTCTTTGTATCATTAGTACAATAGAAACCTTGGCAGCCTAGATGGGTGAAACCATTTTTCTGGTATGTTCAGCACAGATTTTTGTTCAGTATCACAATGCTCGTGTTTTCCTATACATAAAAAGGCTTTCTTCCACTGTAAATCAGGTACTGGATGAGGATACCTGAGCACAACTGAGACTAACAAACATGCATTCAAATGCTCTGTTTTCCTCACAGCAAATCAGGAATTCAGCATTTTCCTAATCATTGCTCTTCTGTTCATATGTGTATTCCACTTCCAATATATTTGATGCATGCCAGCTATATACTTGAATTAATAAAAATGTAAAAAGTGAAGCTACTAGCCAAGATACTGATATATCTGCTGCAGTATGTCTCTGCATATTAGTTTCCACAGAATGCAAAGTAGATGATACAAGTTGCTCTTGTCCTACCGGGCTTCTCACCAGAAAATGCTTAGCTATAGTACAAACAGAATATTGGACTAAAAAAGCCTTTGTCCTAATCAGAACATGGTTCTTTTTACACAGTTTCCTTACACATATTTCCTTAAAAAGAAATGAAGGCATTTTTCCAAGTTGAATTTTTCAAACACCTTTTCCCTCCCACAAAATGACCGAAACATTATGGAGGGCAACATTAAATAGAAGAAATCCTGTCCTTCCTACCTTTTAGGAAGCATACCAAGATGTATTGATTTCTTTTGAAATGTTTCCCCTAATTAAATTTCTTCATCCACTGCCTTCCTTTGCCTCAGTTTCTCACAGCTGTATTTATTTAGGGTATATACCTGGAGGCAAAGTTTTTATTATCCTTAACTGATGTATGTTCTTCTATTGAACTGTATTATTTTTTTTCTTTTCAGGGCTTTAAAAAAATATTTTTGCTGCTATTAACATTCTGTGATCTGTCCAGATAGGGTGAATTTACAAAGTAAATAGGTGAATATGATGCCATTCCTCTAATGCACTCACAGCAGTGACGAAAGGACTCTGATCCATCGCTACTCCATTGTGCTCAAATAATACATTCTTTCACCAGCTGCAATCATCTCTTTCCTAAGTGTCAATACAGAAGTCACTCTTCTAAAAAGTCCTATTTATAGCCTATCTTTCAAGATAAAAATGATAAAGCAAAGTAAATACCTGTAGAACGATATGCATTGGGTTTGTATCCATCACTGCTTGTTGTAAGGGATAATCATAGGGTAGAGATGCTCAAATGAGCCAAAGCATGGTGCATTGGTTTGAGCGTTGGACTAGGACGCTGGGAGACCAACATCTGAATCTTCACTCAGGACTTGTCTACACTAATCCTATAACCTGCATCAGGTCATAACTCACTCCTGGTTGTCCAGACAATGTCCAAAGACATCCAGTTCATAATGGGGTTAGAACTGAGCAGCTCTACATTTCAGGTTAGTGTAGACAGGCTCTATTTTAAACTGGCACACTGTCGACATAGCCAGGCAGTGCTGTCCCCTTTCCCCAATCTCTGTGGCACGATCATCAAGTTTGCAGACGACACCAAACTGGGAGGGATAGCCAACATTCCAGAAGAAAGGAGCAGAATTCAAAATGATCTTGACAGACTAGATGGGCCGAAACTAACAAAATGAAGTTCAACAGGGACAAATGCAAGATACTTCACTTCGGCAGAAAAAGTGGAATGCAAAGATACAGAATGGGGGACACCTGGCTAGACAGCAGTACATGTGAAAAAGATCTTGGAGTCCTTGTGGACAACAAGTTAAACATGAGCCAGCAATGTGATGCGGCTGCTAAGAAAGCCAACGGGATTCTGGCCTGTATCAATAGGGGTATAGCGTCTAGATCCAGGGAAGTCATGCTCCCCCTCTACTCTGCCTTGGTCAGACCACACCTGGAATACTGCGTCCAATTCTGGGCACCACAGTTGAAGGGAGATGTTGACAAGCTGGAAAGCGTCCAGAGGAGGGCAACTAAAATGATCAAAGGTCTGGAGAACAAGCCCTATGAGGAGAGGCTTAAAGAACTGGGCATGTTTAGCCTGCAGAACAGAAGGCTGAGAGGAGACATGATAGCCATGTACAAATATGTGAGGGGAAGTCATAGGGAGGAGGGAGCAAGCTTGTTTTCTGCTGCCCTGCAGACTAGGACGCAGAACAATGGCTTCAAACTACAGGAAAGGAGATTCCACCTGAACATTAGGAAGAAATTCCTCACAGTGAGGGCTGTTCAGCAGTGGAACTCTCTTCCCCGGACTGTGGTGGAGGCTCCTTCCTTGGAGGCTTTTAAGCAGAGGCTGGATGGCCATCTGTCGGTGGTGCTTTGAATGCGATTTCCTGCTTCTTGGCAGGGGGTTGGACTGGATGGCCCATGAGGTCTCTTCCAACTCTACTATTCTATGATTCTATGAGAAAAGGGGATGGATCAAGGCTGTGTTAACCTCCCATTGCTTCAGCAGATGGTCACAGAGCTTCAGAGGGCTCCTGGCCATTGCTGGGCACTTTTGTTGACAACAATAAAAGCACTTGTGTGACCAGGAAAAGGAAGAGGAGTCACCTTCTCCTTCTCTCTGGTCCCACAGCTGGGCTTGCTGATACCAGCAAAGGCACCTGGCAGTAGCCAGGAGCTCTCCGGAGCTCTGTGGTAAACTGGTAGCAGCAACAGGGGACTATCAAGGTAAGGTGATAGTTGAATGGAGTGGAAGTTATATTTAAAACAAGACATTGTTTTAAAAACAAAAATGGAAGAACCAGAGAAAATGTACATAGATGAAGGTTTTATAAATTTGCATAACCCTTAAAAAGCTGATAGGAAGAAAATTAACTGATTTGAGATTTCATGCTGGAGAAGAGTTTTAGGGATGCAATGGACTGCTAAAAAGACAAATAAAACAAGCCTGAACTTTCTCTAGAAGCCAAGATGTCTAAACCGAGACTGTCATATTTTGGCCATATCATAAAAAGGTGGCTCACTAGAAAAATCAACAATAATGATGCTTGATAAGGTCACAGGCAGCAGGAAAAGAGAAAGACTGCAATCTAGATGGACAGAATGGATCAAAGAAGCCACAGCCCTGAGTCTACAAGACCCAGCCATGACTGTTGATGATAGGATTACTTGGAGGTCTTTAATTCATTGGGTTGCAATAGGTTGAAATCGACTTGATGGCTTTTAACGGCTACAACTCTCCAAGGATGACAGCAGTGGCAATAATGAGGACTAATAAACATAGTAATAATTTTAATAATAATACTCTTGGAACATCAGGAAATTTAAGCAAAGTAAAATTGTATATGCAATTGATTCTGAACTTTTCAGCCACAAAGAGCAACAACAAATTATTTATAGACTGGATATTCAACTGGGACTTCTCTATAGTCATTGGCAAAATTTGGATGATAATTCCTCTCCCACAATATGGATAATGGTAGTTTGAGAGCAATGAAAGCCACAATACTCATCGTTTTATCAAACAATTCCAGTACAAGAAAAATGGATTTACACCTTGCAGGCAGATTAGAAACTATAGCTATATTCAAGATAATGGCTAGGAACTGAAGCAAAGAAGAGATCAGAATCTTCTTTCTACCATCTTTCAATAAAAATAATGATCAATCCTTATCTCTCAAAATAAGGAAATGCACACAACCAGAGATTAAGGCTACAGTCTTGCATATCATGTTTATGATAATTTATGTTTTCTCCTTAATCCTTATCTTAATGCTCTCTAAATTTTCCTTTTTATGGAAGACACTATATCCTCCACATAATATATTATGGTTGTTTTGGACCACACCTCCTTGTTCTTTCAATCATTTGATACCTTCTGTAGTACTGTAGAGAAAAGGAAAATGGACAGTTGGGTAATGTCTGTCTAAAGGGGATAATATCAGCCTTGGGAAAAACTGCAGCAAGCAGATCACTATTTGAAGATCAGAATTAACTAGAAGCAAGGACATGCTATCATCCGGAGAGGGAGGGAGGGCTGCAGGTGTTCCTATAGGCAAAGACCAGTATTATTGTTCCACTGCCCAGAAACAGATGAATGTTCAATTACAAGAATTGTATGTGCAATTACACCTAACTTGCATACCGAGAAATACTCACAAATGAGCTTATAAATTCCTAAGGAACTGAATTTATCTCCCCACTCCAAAAGCTTGCCTTATTAAATGTAACTGGGGTCCAAGTATAGGAATGCCAATATTTTCTAGTATTGCTTTGTGTGTCCCTTGGGTTGGTAGCAGATATGTCGATTTCCTTCAGACAATTCAGTTTGGAAGGTAACACACATGACAACCTCAATAGCAATTTAGGAAAATAAACACCACTTATGAAGGATTCAATAATATACCAAAGCTAGATTTCAATAGGAAGTGTTGCTTTTTAGCTCAGTTACATCTAGACCTTAATATTATGTCAGTAAAAAAATCTTTGAAGAATTCTCCCTCAAAATCAAACTATGTTAACTAACAAATAAATATAGATCCAGAATTTTGTGAGTAATAAAGTTTACAATGAATGTTTAATATTTCAAAATACCAGTGAGGCATACCAGAAAACTCTGACATTTACCATGAAATAATTATGTGTTTATATTATCACAATAACTTGCAAACCAGAATTGCAGCAGAATAATCCAATTTTTAGCCAGTGGCTATCAGACGACATCGCATGCATCCTCCTACTAATTTGGCTTTCCTCCATGAAGTCTGGTAAAACCCAACAGTGACTCCTGATAGCATTGCCTTCTTATTTCTTTAATGGGAGGGTCTCTTGCACTTTTGTTCCAATATGATGGCAGCTGCGTGTTGTCAGTGCATGTGATTTGCCTCCTCTTTGTTGGATACTTTTCTAGCCTTTAAATACTTTATTAATCTTCAGTCTATGCAGCAGAAAAGAGTGCTGATAATCTTAGGAACTCTGGAGTATAAACATTAAACAAACAGCAGACACTGTATTTATTCCAACCAGGAAGGCTTTTTCTCTTTACAGTTCTGCAATCCAAAATATACACAGTTTGTACAATATATATACACTGTTCTTCTCCTCCTCCTACTTGCAGTATTCTCTTTCACTGTATCTTTAGTTATGAAGTAACAATTGATTCACAAGTTCACAGAATCACACTAAAATCTTTTCTACAGGGAAGCCCACAAGCTCTATCATAAGCACTGTTAAAATAATCTGTGGTAACTTTCTGAACTACAGAGCTTCTTAAGTTAGAACTAGCTTCCTTTTACTAGAACAGAAAGAGCTAATTTATACAATTAAACTGAGAATTTGTGATTCTACAAAACAGAGATTTGTCTTACGATCTCATCATATGAGCTATTTTGCTTGTTGTATGCTGCTTGCTCTCCCCTTTAGCCACAGAGTCCATTACATGACATACAACTACTTCTGGTTGGTGAAATAATAATAATAATAATAATAATAATAATAATAATAATAATAATAATAATAATTACAACAACAACAACAACTTTATTTTTGTACTCTGCCTCCATCTCCCTAAAGGGACTCGGGGCGGCTTACATGGGGACAAGCCCAATCACATAGTTAAAATATAAAATATGACATACTAAGTAAAGAAAGGGGAGAACAAACGGTGTACGCCGCCATGGCAGCAACATGGGAGGCTTCCCGTGTTGCCTTTGAAACAATGGGGGAAAGTCGGGTAGTGGATGCTTCCCCCCATGGGACAAAGGCAGCTGTAAGTCGAGCTCTGTGGGGCGTAGTGGGATTGGGTTCTCTGTGACCCCTGCTGGCCCCCCACAGATTCACCACGATGCTTGGTAAAACCATATGACAATGTGATAAGGTCTTTCTATTTCAAACAGTCTATTATTTCAAGAACTGTATTACAAATCACAGAGTTTCTTTCTGTATGAAAAGGAAGTTGGGAAAAACAAAGCAAGAAAAAAGAGCAAAAAATGGCATCAGAAGACAGTGGAAGGGAGTGTTTGATTTTTTCCATGGGATTTGCCAACTCTTGAATATGTAACCAATTCACTCAGGATTTGCCAACTCTTGAGTAAGTATCTAATTCATTCATCAAATTCAACAATTCATTCATAGCTGTAGTTTTGGTACATCTTTGGATGATTTCATCATGAGCACAGATTTAATATTGACTAAAAAACTTGGAAACAAATTCATTTTAAGAGATGGATTAATTATTATGCAATTAAAAATAAAACTGTATACTGTCACACTGGTCCATTGAAATGCTAAAATAATAAAAAAACACTGACAGGATAATCCCCTTAGGGTGGGTATTTCTATTAAACATTAAGAAATGCAGAAGATATAGCCAGAATGCTTGAACAACATATGATGGAGATATACTTTTTTTCCAATGCAGTATGCTCCTATATATCAGTTGCTGTGGAGCAAGAGTAGAAGGATGATGTTTCAATGATGTTGTGTCTGTGGCTTTTCAGTCAACAAATTGGCTGCTGTGAGGGGGAAAAATAGAGTAGGAAGGCCAAGAATGGTTCTTCGAGTGTCATGACTGATTTTCCCACTAATCTTTATCACTTAGTCATATCAGGAAAGCAAGAAACAAGGATCATACTAACGGACATATATTAGTAAATTTCAAAAACCTCAGGCAGGACAATCCTAATCCTGATTTTAGAGAGCGTTGGTATCAGAACTTCTATAATAGCCACAGCACTGTAAGACTTATGCTGACAGAGTGGAAGTAGGAGAGAAACAACTTTTTTGCTCATTTTCTACTCCTAGGTGTCTATTTTTCCTTACTTTCACCAGTGCCAGTTGACCAAAATCAAGACTAGAATGGTTTCCTTCTCATTTTGGCTCAGTCATCAACCAATAGCCCTGATGTGAGGATACCACTGTAGGCTGGAAGAGATCTGGAACGGGTGTGATTTCTTTCTTCTTTATTTTGGCTTTGTAAGAAAAGTTCAATTTCAAGCTAGCAAAAATAACTATGACACAACTCAGCCATGTGACTAGTCCAAGCAACACCAGGCTCAGTGGAAAGTGACACAAACTAAGTAAAAAATGAAGTTTCTATGGGAGACCATGGCAGGAAAACTTTCAGATTGGACACTTGCTTAAATGGGTCTCTGTTTTATGAAAAACTAAAGCAAACACTTCTCTTTCCTGGAGCTAAAAATAAATTACCTTTGCATGAGCAAAACTATTCCCATAACTCTTCCATTCTTCTACAGGAAGACCTAACTTTAGATTCCAATTAAATAGGCAAGATATGTTGATGTAGAGCCAGTGTGATGTAGTGATTTGAGCGTTGTACTACTACTCTGGAGATCATGGTTTGAATCTCTGCTCAGCCACAGAAACCCACTGGGTGACTTTGAGAAAATCACACTTTCTCAGCCTCAGAGAAGGGCAAAGGTAAAACCTCTTCTGAACAAATCTTCCAAGAAAACACCACAATAGATTTCTCTTAGGGCTGCCATAAATCAGAAACTACTTGAAGGTACATCACAAGTTGATGTCCGTTTTAATTGTTCTGTATTTCATATAAGACAAAAGCCCCATAGGGAATAAGCAATGCACAGAGATGAAAGAACAATAAACAAAAGAAGAAAGCAGGGAAGATTAAAGTTCTATAATCTTGTCTTCTGTCCTTCTCTATAGTTGTTAAATATTTCAATGCATACTTGGCATTTCCCTCTTTTCTTTAGCTATAAAAGCATTATTGGGAGTTCCCTTCTTTGTTTCTCTCTGTACCAGGCTGCTTCTTTTTTCTTTACCCCTCATTAAATTCTTTAATGTAAGTTGATGAAAGTACTTCATACACTCATGTAATACTTGTGACTAATTAGAAGCCTGATCTCATGCTTGTCGTCATTCAGGGAAGTGACTAACCTCCTTTCAACAAATTAGTACTTGAGTTGGCAAGGCAAGCAGAACGACAATCCACAAAACAAGAATAGGAAAGGTATACATCATCATCTATGAACAATCCCTTTCAAACCTAAAAGTTGCTTTATTATGCCCCCTGATCCCAAGCAAAAAGGCTCGTCCAATAATAAGTTCATAGTAATGTCAGAGGGAGATGTTGGTATTTTTTACTGGAGCAAGAGATCCAAAACCAGGCTTTGGTTTAAAATATCGGTCTCTTTATGACTGTATTTGTCAGGCTGCCTGAACATAAGAGATACACAATTCATTCATTCAGATGTAAATATGCTGGCTATAACTGAAAAATTGGCTCAGGAAACATGGCATCATAAGCTATGTTTGACAGATGGTCATTTCCCCCCTTTGCTTCCTTTCCCCCATTTCATGGTTAGCCAATAACATTTTTTTGTAATTCTCAAAAGAAAGATATTGGATTAGAATCATTTTAACAGATTCTGGTTTTTCATTTATAGATTAGCAAAATAAATATGAATCAGGGAACATGGTTTCTGTTAGGCCACCTTCTGTTGAGTCTCAGAGTTCCCACCCTCAAGAAATTCCCTTCTGCATCAATTACTAATGAACACTTTCTATCTATTGTAGCTGCCTTCCCAATTACCCCCTTTTGGACTTCTTGACTACAACTCCCATCATCCCTGAAACCATGGAAAATAACCAGTAAGTCTGGTTTGCATTCTCAGTTTCCACTGTGTGCTGTCTTTTAAGATTTTCAACTGAATGGAATATAGGCTTGGAATATCTATATATATAAAATGATAAAGTTGTTTGCGCAGTGACTATAACAACAAAACTAAACATCCCAGAAATACGAAATTTGGCAACACAATGCAAAAGGCTTGCCTCCAGGTTACAACAACACAACCACACCACAAAACCACAATCCAGACCCACAAAACTCACAACAACGCATCATGCGATAACAACACAACTAAACACCCCAGAAATACGAAACTTGGCAACACAATGCAAAAGCCTTCCCTCCAGGTTGTAACAACACAACCACACCACAAAACTACAATCCAGACCCATAAAACTCACAACAACGCATCGTGACTATAACAACACAACTAAACGCCCCAGAAATACGAAACTTGGCACACAACTAAACGCCCCAGAAATATAAAACTTGACAACACAATGCAAAAGCCTTGCCTCCCAGTTGTAACATCACAACCACACCACAAAACCACAATCCGGACCCACAAAACTCACAACAATGCATCGTGACTATAACAACACAACTAAACGCCCCAGAAATACGAAATTTGGCACACAACTAAACGCCCCAGAAATACAAAACTTGACAACACAACACAAAAGCCTTTTCTCCTGGTTGTAACAACACAACTACACCACAAAACCACAATCCGGACCCACAAAACTCACAACAACGCATCGTGACTATAACACAACTAAACACCCCAAAAATACTAAATTTGACAACACAACGCAAAAGCCTTGCCTCCCAGTTATAAGAACACAACCATAACACAAAACCACAATCCGGACCCACAAAACTCACAACAACGCATCATGACTATAACAACACAACTAAACGCCCCAGAAATACAAAACTTGGCAAAACAATGCAAAAGCCTTGCCTCCCAGTTGTAACAACACAACCACACCACAAAACCACACTGGACCCACAAAACTCACAACAACGCATCATGACTATAACAACACAACTAAACGCCCCAGAAATACGAAACTTGGCAACACAACACAAAAGCATTCCCTCCCGATTGTAACAACACAACCGCACCACAAAACCACAATCCGGACCCACAAAAATCACAACAGTGCATCGTGACTATAACAACACAACTAAACGCCCCAGAAATACAAAACTTGGCAACACAACACAAAAGCATTCCCTCCCGATTGTAACAACACAACCACACCACAAAACCACAATCCGGACCCACAAAAATCACAACAGTGCATCGTGACTATAACAACACAACTAAACGCCCTAGAAATACAAAACTTGGCAACACAACACAAAAGCCTTGCCTCTCAGTTGTAACAACACAACCACACCACAAAACCACAATCCGGACCCACAAAACTCACAACAACACATTGTGACTATAACAAATACAAAATTTGACAACACAACTCATCCACCTCCCCAATCCCTACATTCACACTTGGCCTCCAAAAAAACAATTACCATAATAACAATGACAACAACAACAACAACAATAAGAATCAACAACATCACATGCACAGGCAAGAAGCAGCCAGGCACTGAGGCTGAGAGGCGAGTCAGTGCTACACTGGGCCTCTAAAAAACAATACAGTAGCATCTAACTTATCCAACGTTCATGACCACTACAACAACAATAATAATAAACACCTACACAGGCAAAACAAAAAAAGACTATTGTACCACAATAAAAATATAAACCGCACTCAGCAGAATCAGACATTACAACTAACAACAAACCAAAGACAACAGGGAGCACAAGCAATTATCAATCAACACAAAAATAGAAGAAGGTAACAGACTTCAGATACTACTACTAATGTGAGTATAAAGAAGATGGAGGTCACAGCATAAATATAACCTAATGTAGACTGACCAACACCACCAGACTAAGCCACAGCAACGCGTGGCCGGGCATAGCTAGTCTATATATATAAAAGGATAAAGTTGCGGGCGCAGTGACTATAACAACAAAACTAAACATCCCAGAAATACGAAATTTGGCAACACAATGCAAAAGCCTTGCCTCCCGGTTACAACAACACAACCACACCACAAAACCACAATCCAGACCCACAACACTCACAACAACACATCATGACTATAACAACACAACTAAACAGCCTAGAAATACAAAACTTGGCAACACAATGCAAAAGCCTTGCCTCCCGGTTGTAACAACACAATCACACCACAAAACCACACTGGACACACAAAACTCACAACAACGCATCGTGACTATAACAACACAACTAAACACCCCAGAAATACGGAACTTGGTGACACAACGCAAAAGCCTTCCCTCCCGGTTGTAACAACACAACCACACCACAAAACCACAATCCGGACCAATAAAACTCACAACAATACATCATGACTATAACAACACAACTAAACGGCCCAGAAATACGAAACTTGGCACACAACTAAATGCCCCAGAAATATGAAACTTGGCAAAACAACGCAAAAGCCTTGCCTCCCAGTTGTAACAACACAATCACACCACAAAACACAATCCGGACCCACAAAACTCACAACAATGCATCGTGACTATAACACCACAACTAAACGCCCCAGAAATACAAAACTTGGCACACAACTAAACGCCCCAGAAATACAAAACTTGACAACACAACGCAAAAGCCTTGCCTCCCAGTTGTAACAACACAACCAAACCACAAAACCACAATCTGGACCCACAAAACTCACAACAACGCATCGTGACTATAACAACACAACTAAACGCCCCAGAAATACAAAATTTGACAACACAATGCAAAAGCCTTGCCTCCCAGTTGTAAGAACACAACTACACCACAAAACCACAATCCGGACCCAGAAAACTCACAACAAAGCATCGTGACTATAACAACACAACTAAACGCCCCAGAAATACGAAACTTGGCAACACAACACAAAAGCCTTCCCTCCCGGTTGTAACAACACAACCACACCACAAAACCACAATCTGGACCCAAAAAACTCACAACAACGCATTGTGACTATAACAACACAACTAAACTGGATGGCCATCTGTCTGAGAAGTTTGGGTGGGTTCTTTCTCCATGACAAAAAGAAAGAAAGGGTTTGGACTGGATGCAAACTACAAATTCCAGCACCCCATGGCATGGAGTCCATGCATTTCAATTAGAGGCCTCTTCCTTCTCCCTTTCCCCGCCATCCAACCCATTGACCCAGTTTCATGGCTCCGCAGGCAGGAAAGGCTGGGACGGATAGAACGAAGGAAGGAGAGAGGGAAGGGAAGCAAAGGAACGCCAAGTACAAGAGCCCTCCCTCTCTGCCTGGAAGGCCAAGAGCAAAAAGGAGAGAAAGACCATTGATCCGGTTATATTTACCCTCCTTTCTTATCAGAGAGCTCAGGATTGGAGCAGAGAAAGGGAACAGCATAGGAATAAAGGAAACAAGGAGAGCACCCACTCTATCTATCCATCCACTCATCTATCCATCCACTCACCCACTAATAATAAACACCTATACAGGCAAGCATCAGCCATGCACTGAGTCTACAAGGCCATTCAGTGCTCATCCACCTCCCCACCCACCTTCACACTTGGCCTCCAAAAAAACAATTACAATAATAATGACAACAACAACAATAAGAATCTACACCATCACAGGCAAGAAGCAGCCAGGCACTGAGGCTGAGAGGCCAGTCAGTGCTACACTGGGCCTCCAAAAAACAAAACAGTACCATCTAACTTATTCAGCCTTCATGACCACTACAACAACATAATAAACACCTACACAGGCAAAACAAGAAAAAATACTATTGTACCACAATAAGATGTAAACCGCACTCAACAGAATCAGACATCACGATTACCAACAAACAAAAGACAACAGGGATCTCAAGCAATTATCAATCAACACAAAACTTGAAGGTAACAGACTTCAAATACTACTACTAATCTGAGTATAAAGAAGGGTGGAGGTCACAGCATAAATACAACCTAATGTAGACTGACCAACACCACCCGACTAAGCCACAGCAACGCGTGGCCGGGCACAGCTAGTGCCTTATATTATGTGTGCATTATGAAAAAAGATTAGCAATGGCAGATATGTGGCTTTTCCATACTAGAGAGAAAAATCAGGAAATTAAAAAGCATGGGATGGATTAATGGGACTATATGCTGAGCATCTACACATTTCAGTATTTCTGTTATAGATGCCTTTTATCTTTGAGAATTACAAACAGCTGGGGCAGACAATCCTGAGCTATATGCCTGTCATAGCATACCCTCTAGCATTTTATAGATGAAAACTTAGACATATGTGGCATCAGAGTATGATCAAAATGGCAAATGATATTAGTGGGGAAGAACCCCCAAGCTAGGAGGGGCTGCACCAGTTTGCTTTTGTTTGAGCTTACTGGGAAGGGAAATATTCTGCCTGCTTCACTATTCCACACCCCCCACTTAATGAATCAATTCTGTTCAAATTATTTCTACATTTTGAACTCAGAAAGGGGGAGGACATGAGACATTTCAACAATAACTTCACCTCTCTGTCCTCTTTTCCCTTTCCTTCTTTTCTGTTGTAAAAATTGAATTTTTAAATACAGTAATAACAAAAAAGTAAGAAGACCCCCTTCCAAAAAGGGCGGGGTTAGGAAAAAACATATGGTGCAGTGTATAGAAAATTGGTGTGTGATAGAAATCAGAAGTCCATGCTTTCATAATTAGATGTAGCTTTAATGTGCATGGATTGTTTTGCATTATGTAGCAAATGGCATTAATTAAATGATGCCATGCAAGCATATAACTTGGGAAAAATTGTCAATTTTCGATGACAACATTCCCTGACTACAAAATCTAGTCCCACAAAAGTAAACACCCAAGATAAATATATTAAAACCATTATTTGATGAACCTTTTTCACTCTCCAGAATGTCACAAAGTTACAGCTAATCCCTATAAACTGCAATAATCCTTTCATGTTTGCTGTGTGTATGGAGGCTCAGAATTCTGAAGATCAGACCATCTCCATTTCTCTACTGTAATGGGAGCTTTGTCAAGCAATTATATGTTGGAAACATCTTGTGCTGTGTTTACATGAACATCAATGGCACAGAGCCACACTGATCACCTGTACTCAAAATTTGGGAAAGTTACTTTTGGAGACTAAAATTCCCAGAATCTCCCAGCTAGTATAGCCACTTAAGTGGAGTCAAAAAGGGAAGTTTCCCAAGCTTTCCTTGCAGTCAGTAAAACAGAAAGTGGGCACATCACTGCTGCGTTTTGGGCAGAATGATGAATGCAGACCCTTCAGAATCATTTCTCTGGAGTTAGGAAACCTACTGGTGGTGATTTTCAGGTGGCACATAGGTCTAGAGCAGGGGTCCTCAAACCTTTAAAGCAGAGGGCCAGTCCACAATCCTTCAGACTGTTGAGGGGCCGAATTATCATTTGAAAAAAAACCCCGAACAAATTCCTATGCACACTGCACATATCTTATTTGTAGCGCAAAACAACAATAATAACAATGAAAGACCAATACAATATTTAAAAATGAAAATAATTTTAACCAACACAAACCTATCAGGATTTCAATGGGAATTGTGGGCCTGCTTCTGGCCAATGAGATAGTCAGGTTAATTAGGATTGTTGTTGTTGTTGTGTGTCTTCAAGTCATGTCAGACTTTGGGCGAGCCTAAGTCCAAAATTATTTATTTATTTATTCATTTACTACATTTATTTACTATATTTATATCCCACCCTTCTCACCCCGAAGGGAACCCAGAGCAGCTGTATGTACATACAATATATTATATTATTAGCATAGCACAATATTAGCATTATATATTACTATATTGAACTATACCAGTATACTGTAATATTATATGTAATATATAACATATAATTAATATTATGATATGGTATTATTATTAGTATTATATTGTATAAAATGATAATATTATTATCAATATCATATGTATATACAATATATTATATTATTAAAACTGATATTAAAATATTATATTATAAATGAGGGCGGGGACCAGGTAAATGACCTTGGAGGGCCGCATCCGGCCCCCGGGCCATAGTTTGGGGACCCTTGGTCTAGAGGATTGAGGAGAGAAGGAGGAAGCTCCATTGTGCAGACACAAGAGAGCTCCTGGCATCACACACTCATATCTTCAGACTTTTAAAAATATACCTTTAGCCCCAGCCTGCTCCGATTCTGCCCCGTCTGGGTGAATTTCCTCTCCTGTTTTACAAGACATTTTCTTGCAGAAAGCACTGCCAGTTTAGTTTGGCTATTTTTTAAAAATGATTTTTCTCCACTCAGTGCAAAATAAGTTTCAGTTTGTCAGACACAGAAAAAAAACATCCTTTTTTGGTCTTCAAAACATAGCAAAGTAACTGATAATGACAAATGTGTTTCACAAAATGCTGCAATTCCATGGGTACAGTGCATTTCCTGGTACTGATTAATATTGGGGCTAGATGATAAATGAGATCTCCTGCAACTTCACAGTTGCTAGAGAAAAGTAACAAATATTCTATTCATGGATCAAAGCTGCAAAATTACAGAGCATGAAAGGGCTTGGGTTAACTAATTCAGTCTCCTGGGCTATACAGATTCACTGGAACTAAATCATCCCAAGCAAAAGTTCATCCAGCCTCTGCTAAACTCCCCCTGAAGATTTCCTTATAGTATCTGCATATAGTTTGCCAATCCTCCCTTCCAATAATTAAGATAGTACCAGAATGCTTATCTGTCATAGTCCACACTTTAATGGGAAACAAGTATTCCATCCTGGAGTATAATCAAAACAATCCTGATCTATGAAATTGTGGGTTAGGTTTTAAGAATCGGGAGACCCAACAATTTTACTTTCTTCCTTCCTTTTTTATTTTTAGCCAACACATGCATGTGCAATGGTTGCTCTTACGCTTGCATGCTACATCAAGAATTGTATATGGATAGTACACTAAATTAACAAAAAAAATCAAAGTATGGATTGAAATAGCACTGGAGTCAAGCGCATCTGAAGCAATTTGCTGAGCTCTCTTATGTTCACGATTTTCTTTCCCAGCCACCCTCACCAATAGGGCTATCAAACTGAATGGCTTATAATTCATTCTTCTGGGAGGCACTGAATAAACAGGCTGTTTAATAATACTGTTGCAGAATGAATTTTTGAGGTAAACATGGCTCAAAGGCAATTGCTTCAATCACTTTGAAGGAAACTTCATTCCTTCCCTCAGGAGTTTTAACTATGATCTTTCAACATTGCCTCAGTCTGATGTGGGGGGACTGAGACTCCCTTGACTACTATGGCATCTTTGAAGTTCAGCTATAGCATAGCTCACAGGAGAAACAAATCAATGTTGGTAAACTAATGAATTATTTCCTACTTTTGGCACCAAAAGTAAGAAGAACATGAAAGGAGACCACATACTGAAGTGGTAAAGCCTGATGGGTAAAGCACAGCATTCAGCTGAAAGATCCTTTACCACTATGACAGAACTGTAGCAAGCTCTAAATATTGACAGGTTTGTCAGGGAGTAAGTCTCATTGAACTCAATGGGACTTACTTGGGAATAGACTCATTCAGGGGTTGTAAATTTAGGAAAACAGTGGTCATAAAAACAAAATGTTTCTTCTTAATTAGTATTGAGAGGTTAATGTGTCCAACAAGTAAGTAAGGTGTTTTTAAAACGGTTCTAACAGCATGGTGTAATAGTTTGAAAATTGGACATATGATCTCATCAGATGCAGAGAGAGGAACATTTTCCCACTACAGTACTTTCTACTGCACGAACTGAGTCCTATGGAGCCCATCACATGATGCAGGGCTACTTCCAGAGAGACTCCATGGTGGCAGTAGAGATAAGTACAGCCAGTGCCCCTGAAGGAGTCTGGTTGTTTACCCAACTCCACATTGAACAAAGCGAAGAGGAAGTGGGGGAAGACTGACCTGAAGGGGCAAACAACATGGAAAGACAGACAACAGATCCCAACAGAAGGGAACAGAGTTTGACAGTTCCCTCCACTGTCCCCCTCTTATCTCTGTCCATCTGATAAGATCTTATAACCAAAGTTACAGGTTGCTCTGAATTCTCTTCAAGAATCTGGAGCAAACAATGGCTTTGGGCCCATGTAAGCAGTTGGCAAGAAAAAGGGGTTGGGGAAAGTGAGTGCCACCCCATATCTTTGGGTTGCCTGAGTCAAGGGAACATGGGATAGCCATTTAAACAGTTCTGATCAGTTCCATTTTGGAACCAGCCATATCTGTTTACATGGCATCCCATGTTCTCTGGGCTCGGACAACCCGGAGGTGCCACTCACCCTCCCATTCTTGTCATTGTGGCAGCCAGTGGGCTGAAGTGACAAAACAGAGAATGGAGAGGGGGAAAGAGGGGGAAATTTCTCCTCTCCCACTTTCCACCTCCTGTGTCCTTCTGGTGCAAGCAAATGATTAGGATGCTAAGGGTGGCCATCCAGCAGGGTCAACCTGAGTTTAACACCAGAACTCTTTCCAACCTCCATAAAGGCCAAGGGTGAAGCAACAGTCTAAACCATCCTGAGGTGGTTCTGGCATTCATCACTCTGGATCAGCTCTATGATAAATGATCAGTGTAGAACAGCCACAGGAGGTACAAAACAAGTAATGTGTGTATTCAAAGACAAAAATAGGTTTCTATGGAAACAAAGAATTATTATGAACTAACTGTGCCCGGCCACGCGTTGCTGTGGCAAAGTGGTGGTGGTATTGGTTAAAAATTGTTGTGGAATTTTTATTTGATGTTATTTGTATTTTTTAATTAATTTTATTGTAACTTATCTTTTTATTTATTATATTTTATTATTTTCTTGTATTACTTTTAGTTATTTTCTGTTATTATAGTATTTTATTGTATTAATTTTTTAGTGTTTTTAATTATTTTTAGTGTTTTTTATTATTTTTATTGTATTTTTTTGTATTTTGTATTTTGTATTCTTTTATTATTATTTGTGTTTTTATTATTTTATTTTATTCTTTGTATGTATTATATTTTATTATTTCATTATATATATATATATATATATATATATATATATATATATATATATAGAGAGAGAGAGAGAGAGAGAGAGAGAGAGAGAGAGAGAGAGAGAGCATTATTTTATTTTGGGTTTTTTTGGGGGGGGGCTGTATTTATTTTATTATTTTTGTTTGTCTTTGTATTGGGTTGCTCTGAGTTTTGTGGTCTGCCTGATCATGTTCTAAATGTATTCTCTCCTGATGTTTCACCTGTGTGTATGTTTCACCTGCTTGCTTGTGATTTCCTTCTTTTCCCCATCATTTTAAAATGTATTTGTTATACAATGTTCTTGACACGAAATAAATAAATAAAAAAACCTGCGTGTATGGCAGGCATCCTCAGAGGTTGTGAAATGTGTTGTAACGAAAGCAAGTGGGGTTTATATATCTGTGGAATGATCAGGGTGGAAGAAAGAACTGTTGTCTGCTTTAGGCAAGTGTGAATGTTATAATTGGCACTGAATAGCCTTGTAGCTTCAAAGCCTGGATGGTTCCTGCCTGCCTGGAATGAAAAAATGTGGCTCCCAGTATGAAAAAAATCTGTGAAATCAGAACAGTTAACTAAAAAACAGCACTGAGTAATCATGGTATTCCAGACATGATGTACTGAGGGCCAGCTAACATCTCCCAACAAAGGATTCCCCCTCCAAAGCAGAAAGTAGGCAGGTCTTGAAGGTGCAAGGACATTCAATGGTAATCAAGGTGGCCAAGTGGAACATTCACAGTCGCCTCAGACAGATAAGAGTTGTCCTATCCTGGATAGCATCGCTGAGATAGAAATAAACATCCCACTTGTCTGTTTCCAAACAGATCTCATAATCTCTGAGGATGCCTGGCAGAGACATGTATGGCAGTTTGGCAGCAGATAGGGTCGTGAGGGAATGTGATGTTTAATAGGCTTTTGGTGCATCCCTTCTTATTATCCAACATATTCATTTATCTGCCGGGGTGTTTATGTTGGATAAGTGAGAGTCTACTGTATATTTATAATCTTATATTATCTGCTTAGAACTGGATTATATGGCAGTGTGGACTCAAGATAATCCAGTTCAAAGTAGATAATATATTATAAATGGGTTATATAGCTGTGTGGAAGGGCCTTGAGTCTACACTGCCATATAATCCAGTTCAAATCAGATAATCTGTATTTTATAGGCAGTGTGGAAGAGGCCTAAGTGAGGCCTAACTATGCCTGTCCCCTGGGCTGAGTGGGTTGCTAGGAGACCAAGTGGGTGGAGCTTAGCCTTCTAACTGGCAGCAATTGGATAAAAACAATTATTCCTCTCCCTCTAATTAGGAATGTATTTATTTTTTGTTTTGTTGTCGGAACCTAGGGGCATGGATGGTGGGTTGTATTGCCAATTTTTTAGGTTCTGGGGCTTGTACTTTTGTTGTTTAGTGGCAGGCGGTGATTCCATTATCCTTTTATATATATAGATTACTAGATAAATATATCTTCAGTATGTGGAGATAAGAAGTTACAACCAAAGGCAATTCTCCTAATACATTGCAGACAGTTTTTTCTACATTATGGTAAGGGTATTCTTAACTTTAATACAGCTGTGCCTCCACATTTGTGGTTCCTCTTTCATCAATTTAATTTTTCGCATATTTGTAACTGCCACCTGAAGACCCCACCTCTTCATCCTCTCCTCCTCCTCTTAATCTCCTGTCTTTCCAACTGTGCCAACCAGAGTTTAAACCCATTTCAGCTCATAGACCTTCTCACCTCAGACACATTCCAATTCTCTTCGCTCAACCTCCTGTCTTTCCAAAAGAACCAGCCAGATTTTAAACTGCTTTCCAACTCCTCACACAATGTCTCTTCATTCCAATTATTTTCGCTCAATCTGCTTTCCTTCCAACAGTGAAAACCAGGGTTAAAATCCAGCTGGCTCTTTTGGTAGGAGAGGAGATAGAAAGGAGGAAGAGACATGGAATGAGGAGATGGCTGGCTCAGAAAGGGTTTTGAAACCTGGCCTGTGGAAAGGCTGGAAATTTAGAAGAGATGAAGCAGTATGGGCAAGGAAGTGTCCTGGTGGCAAGTTGAGGAAGTGAATTGCTGGCAATGTTGACAGGAGCCTGTAAGATGCATTGGGGGGGGGGGGGATGATTAGATATTCACATTTTTCCACTTTCCTATGCCCTGTCCCCTGCAAATGTATATGTGTTTTGAAAAAATGAATACAGTGTTCCCTCGCTACTTGGCAGTTCACTTTTCGCTCACTGTTTCATGGGTTTTCAATTAATATTAATGTTGTTGTGGCCCAGCCTCCATTTGAGCTGTCAGGTAACCCTGAGGTAAGGCCCATTCAGCCTGTGATTACCCCTGCAGCTGCCTTGCCAGAGGGACAGCCAGAGTTTGTCCCTGGACCTGCTTTGTCAGAGGATTCTGGATTTGGGCCTGAGATGCAACCAGAGTCTGTCCCAGTGGATTCTGGGACTAGAGACAGAATGGTGCAAGTAGACAGTTTGAACCGCATTCCTCTATGCAGTCAAGGCCAGACCTTCTGATGCCAGATGGACATTCCAGTTCAGATGCTGAAAATGATAGGATGGGAAGGGCTAATGAGCTTGACAGGAGAGGAGCGATAACACCGGACAGATTAGAAGATTAGTGCTTAGGAAATGAGTGATGAGTTCAATCATTTTCAGAGCTCAGAAACATACTTTTAAACAACTGCTACTTTTAGTTTCAAGGCCCAAAATGCAGCTATTAATTTTGATTGTACCTGAGACCCAAAGTGCCTTTATATCACTACTCAGTCATAGATAGTTTTGGCAACTCATTTTATTCATTTTTCATTCTATCTAATATGTTCCTCTTAAAATCTTCCCTTTCCTGGAAGAATAATTCCTGATGATGAAAGAGGAAAGTTCAATGCAGATTTTTTTTGCCAAACCATTATTGGGAGAGGGGAGGATTTATATATATATAAAATATAAATACACA
The DNA here is from genome assembly GCF_035594765.1 of Anolis carolinensis. Taxonomy (NCBI): domain Eukaryota; kingdom Metazoa; phylum Chordata; class Lepidosauria; order Squamata; family Anolidae; genus Anolis; species Anolis carolinensis. Next base: position 107,176,232 of record NC_085842.1, on the reverse strand, counting down.
CACACACACACACACACACACACACAGAACGGCTTTCAGCTTGAATTCATTTTCAAGGATTTCATAGAAGACACTTTTCATTATTGGTTGGGCTGGAGGCAAAAGCAAGGACCAAAATATTAAAATGTTTTAGCGTAAAAGTCTTATTTTGGTGACTAATAAAGCCTTGGGAAAGCATTTCATTTTTTTAGAGTGGTGAAAACCCTGTTAATAAGCAAGCAAACCAATACATGATGGCATCGTGAATGGGTGTGTGTGTTCACATCTAGAGAACTCCAGAAGATTAGACTAGAACCTCTGGCAGACCTAAGAATCTGGTTCTCTACATTAAATTATCTGGTTCTCCACATTAAATTATATCCCAATTAAACTCTCCCTTCTGAATTTATTTACATTTGAAAACAATGAGCAAATCAATTATATTTATGCAATTCCTGACAGGTTTTGTTTGGCTATTAATGTGTTCTTCTCCTGTAACTCAAACTTTTCCCAGTTCATATCTAATGCAGACTTGCTTTCCATCCCATTCACACTCTAGATCTCAAAGTTATTCAAATAAAAGTGAGTTCAAACACTAATATTCATTGGGGATTTTGCCATAAAATTACTACCGGTATTTCCTTATTGGCAGTAATAACCACATATCAAACACCACAAATAATTCATCCCACCACAGCTTCACTTTTGAGATAATGAATGTAATGCATGTGTTCAAGCTATTCATGTGTTGAATCATGGCCAGGCAAAGCTAGTTATATTTATAATCTTATATTATCTGCTTAGAAGTGGATTATATGAGGCCCCTTCTACACAGCTGTATAAAATCCACACTGAAGTGGATTACATGGCAGTGTGGACTCAAGATAATCAATTTCAAATCAGATAATATAAGATTATAAATGGGTAATATAGCTGTGTGGAAGGACCTTGAGTCTATACTGCCATATAATCCAGTTCAAATCAGATAATCTGTATTTTATAGGCAGTGTGGATCAGGCCGAAATGCATTCTGCCTCTATCCTGGGCACCATTTTGGCTGAGGGAGTTGCTAGGACACAAAGGGGGCGTGGCCTAAAGGCAGCGGGAGGGGGGCTAAAGGCAGCAGAGCCTACCTTTCTAACTGGCAGTTAGGGAGAGAAAGGTTCTTCCTCATCCTCTGTAATTTGGACTATTTTTCTAGGTTTTTTGATTGAAAGACATATTTTGGATGACTATGTCTTTTGTGGCCAAATTTGGTGTGATTTAGTTCAGTGGTTTTGTTGTTTACTCCATAGTAAAACAAACATTACATTTATACACACACACACACACACACACACACACACAAGCTGTGCCCGGCCACGTGTTGCTGTGGCTTATTGGAATCATTTGTTGGCCAAGTAGAATATAATGAATAGTCTTACAGCCTCAAAAGCCAGATTGTTTTCTTCTTATGGGAATCCTTGTTTGGTGAGCTGGAATATAATGGAATAGGCTTGCTGCTTGGAAGGCTGGATACTTGCATTCTAGGGGAATGTGTTTTTTGGACTGCTAGCATTGCAATGAATAGCCTCGCAGCTTCAAAGCCTGGCTGCTTGCTACCTAGCGGAATCTTTGGTTGGTCAGCTTCAATAATAGAGTAGTATCGCTGCTTCAAAGCCTGGCCATCTTCTACGAAGGTTAATCCTTTATTGGTCTGGTTGAATTGCACTGAACAGCCTTGCAGCTTCAATGCCTGGCTGTGTTATAGCTAGGGAAATTCTTGTTTGGCGAGCTGGAGTAGCACCCTCAATCAAAGAGCCACTTCAAAGCCTGGCTACTTCCTTTGTAGGGGAATCATTGTTTGACCAGCTTGAATTGCACTGAATAGTCTCGCAGCTTGCAAGGCTGGCCGCTTTCTACCTTGCGGAATCCATGATTGCCCAGGTTGAATTGCAATTAATAGTCTCGGTGCGGCAAGTATGAATGCTGCAATTAGTCACCTTGATTAGCATTTAATGGCCTTGCAGCTTGAAAGCCTGGCTGTTTCCTGCCTGGGGGAATCCTTTGTTGGGAGGTGTTAGCTGGCCATGATTGTTTCCTGTCTGGAATTCCCTGTTTTCCGAGTGTTGCACTTTATTTACTGTCCTGATTTTAGAGATTATATTGTTCTGTTTTATTATACAATAATAATTTTTATATACGGTATTATATTTATAATCTTGCATTCTTTGCTTTGAACTGGATTATATGAGGCCCCTTCTACACAACTGTGCAAAATCCACACTGAATTGTATTATATGTTAGTGTGGACTCAAGATAATCCAGTTCAAAGCAGATACTGTGGATTATACTGCCTTGGCATTCTGGGTTATATAGCTTCAAAGTCTGGCTGCTTCCTGCCTGGGGGATTTTTTTTGTTGGGAGTTGTTAGCTGGCCCTGATTGTTTCCTGTCTGGAATTCCCCTGTTTTCAGAGTGTTGTTTTTTATTTAGTGTTCTGATTTTAGTGTTTTTTTTTAATACTTGGAGCCAGATTGTGTTCATTTTCATGGTTCACAGCAACACAATTATAATAATATTATTAGTAATAGTAATCATGATGACTTTGATAATAAACACTACTCTCCCTTCTCAGCTTCTTTGCTGGGGGAAATACTTTGGAGGTGTTAGCTGGCCCTGATTGTTTCCTGTCTTGAATTTCCTTGTTTTCAGAGTGTTGTTCTTTATTTAGTGTTCTGATTTTAGGGTTTTTTAATACTTGGAGCCAGATTTTGTTCATTTTCATGGTTCACAGCATACACAGTAATAATAGTGATGATGATGATGATGATGTCTCTGATAAAACACACTACTTCTCTCCCTTCTCAGCTTCCTGCCTGGGAGATGTTAGCTGGTCCTGATGGTTTCCTGTCTGGAATTCCCCGGCTTTCAGAGTGTTGCTCTTTATTTACTGTCCTGATTATAGAGAATGTATTGTTCTTTTTTATTATACCATAGTAATTTGTATAATATATGTGTGTGGGGGTGTGTGTGTGTGTGTGTGTGTGTGTGAATCCATCTCAAAACGTCATTTCTAAATTGAAAAAGAAACAAAATTCATTCTATAGTTATCTTCATTTGTCCCATTTTATCAGAAACAAAATATGTATTATAACTAGAGTTTGAAAAGAGTCACTGTTTGTATTTTACCTACCACGCTGGTTGAATAGCCAGTCACTTTTCCAAGTTCACCTTGTTACACATGTAAATACAGCCTATGCCCAAAGGAAATCTTAGCTAAAGGAGAAAAATATTTGAGTGAGAGGAGTGGATAAAGATCAGGGGAGAAGTGTTCTTAGCTTTGGAGGAGAACATTGTATGATAACAAACTTGGAACTCTCTAACTTCTATTTATTCTCAAAAAAAAAAAACCAATTGTAAGAAAGCCAAATGTTCCATGAAGGCCATGTTACAGTGGAATCTTTACATGCAATCATATTCTTTGTACGGAAAATAAGGAGTATGAAATGAGGAACAATTACAGCTACCTAATAAAAAATTTTCAAAGAAAAAAATGCCTCATGCATGGATGTATTCTTGAGTGACTTGGGATATACCGATCTCTTAGGACAACATTGTCCCCAGAACTTTCCCCATCGCCATGTAGAGTCCTACCAAAATTTAATGGTGCAAACTTGCTCATTAGATTTTTCTCTATGGCCCCATCTACATTGCGGTATAATGCAGTTTGAAACTATGTTATATGGTCTGTGTAGACTCATATAATGCAGTTAAATGCATTTAGATGGAGCTTAGGTGTATACATTCATGTGTTGTTGGCAAGTGGATGAGTGGAGAGTACTACAGGGGCCAAAGGTAAGGATGAGGTAGTAGAGCCTGAGGTGAGAAACTTAGTACATATGAGTTTGGCCCCAATATTTTATTGTTCTGACCCCGCTTTATAAAATGGAAGGCAAAACACTTCACTGAGCATAGAGAATATAGGGATCATGTGCTTTGTGTCCACCACCTTGTCTTCATAACCCTTCCCTGCTTTCTCTTTTTACCTTTTTTCCATAGGATATTAGAATGAGGAAATCAAGATCTAAACTTGATGTCAGTTTGAGAAATTGTGTCCCTTTTCAAATGCTCTTCAGATCATTTCTGAATATGGCCTGGTGAAATTTACAAACACCTACTAGCATTGAAACAATTCAAAATAAGAATTTATTCAGCTTATAATGCTTAGCTATATTATAGTATTATAGGGAAAGGGATCTTGTAGAAAAAAAATGTAGCATGAGCTTTCATAGACTTAGGGTGCATCTGCACTATAGAATTAATGCAGTTTGACCCTTCTCCCAAAAATTAAAAGGCCATATATTATATTTGAAAGTTTTGCAATCTCTCTAGGGCTCTTCTTCATATTCTGTTTAGTTGTTTGAAAATAATAATTAGCAATTAAATAACTTTTTTTTTACTAACTGCGCTCCATGCAGTCATGCCAGGCACATGACCTTGGAGGTGTCTATTGACAACGCTGGCTCTTTGGCTTAGAAATGGAGATGAGCACCAACCCCCAGAGTTGGACACGACTGGAAATAATGTCAGGGGAAAACCTTTACCTACCTTTTCTTTAATTAAATAAGTACAAACAAATTAAAATAGTATATAAAATATATTTTAAATGCATATTTAAATGGATATTTAAAATCTAAACCCAACTACATGTTTCAACTATTAAATTCATTAGTGAGTGGTGAATCAGCAGTTATGCTGTAATTGAGCTCAGTAATTGAGGTTTGGCCTAAATGTGAATTTCTTCAAGTAGTTTAAATTGTACCAGTTAATGTGGAAATTGGACACAAGTGACCAGGGATGAAGACACTATCAGCTGCCACGATTAAAAGACATTCCCCCAAAAGTATGTTTTAGTTTATCAAGACACATTAGTAGCCTCACTTTCTAACTGACAGTGTACAAGTGAGGGGCTGTATTACATTGTCAGGAAGCCTGATACAATGCTGAGCCAAGCTGTCATAAATGAATGTCATTTTGAAGAACTCTAATGAGCACCGAGTTATAATTTGCAGAGACTTTAACTTCGGTGTTAATGACATGTTATTAATTCACACAGTGTTGACAAGACAGAATCATTGTGATTGAATGCATGTTTTCCTTCTTTTTGACACATTTGTATTGCTAATTGACCTGCCCACATTGATTACTTTACATTATATAGTACTAGAGGAGTGTATTATTTTTTCCCCTAGCCAGAACATCGCATCTGCCAACTTCCTCTCTCATCATTGCATTACCAAATTACATAAAGTGACTTGCCTAATTTTAATGACCTCCAGTCAGATTTCATCTCAAAAGATCTATTCAAAAGCAGTAAGGTAAAGGTAAAGGTTTCCCCTGAAGTTTAGTTCCGTCGTGTCCGACTCTGGGGGTTGGTGCTCATCTTCATTTCTAAGCCGAAGAGCCAGCGTTGTCCGTAGACACCTCCAAGGTCATGTGGCTGGCATGACTGCATGGAACGCCGTTACCTATTGATCTACTCACATTTGCATGTTTTCAAACTGCTAGGTTGGCAGAAGCTGGAGCTAACAGCAGGTGTTCACTCCGCTCCCCAGATTTGAACCTGGGACCTTTCGGTCTGTAAGTTCAGCAGCTCAGCGCTTTAACACACTGAGCCATCGGAGGCTCCTCGAAAGCAGTAGTCTGAGCATATTTAAAGTCCTACTCAGCTAGGCTATGAACTTTCCAAATTAGTAGATTTTTCCCAAGCCAGTTAAATAGGATAATTTTATGATGGAATTTATCAGTAGTTGTTTTTTTTCTGTTTTTTCTTAGGTCATTGGAGGTCAAAAACTGCTGATAACATTTTAATAGCAGTCCTACAAGGACTGAGTCACACATTAATGTTTCTCACTGGGTAATTACAAGATAACATGTGATAACCTGCATATAGGAAATAGCCATCATAGACTGAATGCCATAGATACAATTTTGTTTGACAGATCTCAAGTTAAACTTAGCAGGCTTTCACAGAACAAATAAATTGTTCAAGTATGATCTATTTTATATGATTCTATGTTTAGTCAGAAGCAATTTCATTGATTCAGCCTGAGTCGCTTCCAAGTAAATGTGCTGTTAAGCAATGAGACCTCACATGACAAAATATACACATTTACTGGGATACCAGAAACATGAATAAAATGATAACTCTTTGTTAATGGTGTCCTGGAGCTGTGATTGTCTTTGGTACCTGTAAGAGCTATGCAAAATCAAACCAAAGGATTACCTAGCCCATCATATTAGCCACCCTGCATTCTGAGGAAGAAAAAAAGGGCATGCCAAATAATAAATAAATGCATATACAAATTATGTTTTCACATTAGAAAAGTTGTTGCTTTTGAGAAGCCAGCCATCAGAAAAATGAGGGCATCATATGCCAATGACATCTGATAGATACGACCAAAAAAAATTTAAGACTCAGCTTTTTGCTAATAGATATTTAAAGAAGTTATTAGCAGAAAACTGTAGATTAGGAGAATAAATCCTAAATCAAAATACTAGAACCTAAATAACCTATGAGATTTGGACTAATGCTGACTTCCCATTCAACAAATGAGTCAACTGATCTTTTCTAGTTGGAACTAGCCATTAGATATTATTCAGCATGACACGTACATCCTTGTACAACTCATCAGTAGTACTTCTCCAGGATTTGATGGAATCCACTTCCATATTTTCCATGTTTCTTAACTTCTCTGTGTGCTCCCTTGAAAATGTTTTTCCCTATTATAAAGGTGAATTGGCAAGAAGTCCTAACCTGTCTAAAAGTATGCAATCTCAAAAATCAAGCAGCTTTACATAGGACATTGCTCCATTTGGGAAGTTCTATATCTCCAAGAAACAGATTTCCAGGAGGACCAAGTTGCCAGGGTGACAAATAAGGTTTGTTCAGGAAGGGAGAACATAATCTTTTAATTTAAACAAAAACTATAAGAGCAGCTTACAAATCCCACTGATTCTTTGCAATAGCCTAACTCCATCTACCACATACTGTATAGGAAAAAGTCATAGTATAGGAGTTATCATCTGGCGATACCTCTTTGTGGTACTTCATGAGATGACTATCTCAATCCTGATTAATGGTATAGTCAAATTACAACACAGCACAAATCTAGGCAGCTCATTGTCACCTCTTTTGTTTGCTCTGTCCATTGAACATCTCACTAAATTAATTCAATTAATTTTTAATATTATAAGGAACCAAGTCCACAACTATCATTATATGGAATACAAATATTTTTTTAAAAGGCCTCAATAGTCTTTCCCTACTTTTCAACATTTACTGAAATTATTTGGCACATGCTTCCCACTGTGGCACATAAAAGAACACAGAACTTGAAAGACATGTTGGTACACTCAAATATTAACCATGACAATCAAAGTATGAAAATTAGATCTAATTTGGTAGGAAATTTTCCTTGCCACCATTGTGCCATATGTCCCCAATTTACTCATACTAAGTTGTTTCAGAATCCTCATACTAAGGTAGTTCATCAACTGCAACATTTGCTACATGCACCACCAAAGGATTCATTTACCTTATTACTTGTCCCTGTTCCTTGATGTATGTCGGCCAGACCAATAGACAAATTAAACTCCGTGTAACAGAACACAAGAGTAAGATTAGGAATCGGGCCATTGACTCAAGCCTGTATAAACATTTCAATGACATGAACCATAGTCCTGAATCATTCAGGGTTCTAGTCCTAGAGGTAGTTACTTCTTCCTCAAACACAGATTTATGCACCAAACTACAACAACGGGAAGCCTTCAGGATATTCAGTCTTAAAACAGTTCACCCTAAGGGTCTCAATGATTCTATTTCATTTCAGTGTTTTCTGTGAGCTTGGTGTATACCTTTGGTGAAGTTCAAATAGGTTCTTTTTATGTAAAACTTCTTTCAAATGGCTGATACATAGCCACACCTATATCCATACTGGGCCCCTTTAAAATTCTCCCTATATACAGTGAGTTCTACCTGCTTCTCCTGTGCTTGCCTAAGGAATCAAACCAGTAGCAGAGCACCTCTGTAGGAGAGTTTATGTAGGAGAGTTTATGTGAGTATACATGCTCCTGTCTTCAATGCTTTTACTATACTTTGTAATTTGTAATTTTTATCCCGTACAAGTGTTTCTAGCCACTCATATGTATTCCCTGTAGGTCCACTCCATCATTGATAATGACACATTGAAATTATATACTCGAAGAACGAAATTGACTACTCTAGGTTCTCCATACCTGCATAACCACCACCTGAGGAAGATTACACAGTCGAAACCGGTCGTGGGTGGTTACTAACCTTGGACTTGTTTAAAACATTGGATTTCATAAAAGGATTCACTTACTTGGACGTTTAAATTTGGACTCACAATTAGTGACTTATACAGTCCTTCATGTGGAACATGAACTCTGGTGGGCATTGGACTCACATACTCTGAATATAGAGTTTTCTTTTCTATGAATGTGTGTGTGTTGGTAACACATGGATTATATTTTGGTTTAATTACTGTTTTATAGTTCATACTAGCTGTGCCCGGCAACGCGTTGCTGTGGTGAAGTTTGGTGGTATGGGATATAAAGTATTGAGGAATTGGTGGTAGTTAAGGTAAAGGGTAAAGGTTTTCCCCTGACATTAAGTCCATTATAATTGGGTTATATAGCTGTGTGGAAGGGCCTTGAGTCTACACTGCCATATAATCCAGTTAAAATCAGATAATCTGTATTTTATAGGCAGTATGGAAGAGGCCTGAGGCCTAACTCTGCCTTCTCCTGGGCTGAGTGGGTTGCTTGGAGACCAAGTGGGCTAAAACTATTTAGGTGCTTGTGATTTCCTTTTTTTTCCATCATTTTGAAATGTATTTATTTATGCAATGCTTTTGACACGAAATAAAAAGTGGGTGGAGCTTAGCCTTCTAACTGGCAGCAATTGGAAACAATGAATTATTCCTCTCCCTCTAATTAGGACTTCCTTTTTCTTTTCTTTTTGTTGTATGAACGTAGAGGCATGGATGAGGGGTTGTGCTGCCAAGTTTAGTGTTTCTGGGATGTGTAGTTTTGTTGTTTTGTCCTAGGCCGAAATTTCATTACTCTTTTATGTATATAGATTATTGGATTACATTTCTAGCTATAGTGGCCTCTTGCCTGTGCATTTCAGGGAATCCTTTCTTTGTAATGTTCTTAAACAAGCCAGGCAGTAATGGTTTCCCCTGTGTGATGGGTAAGATGGTGATGTGGATAATGTAAGACGCTTAACGATAGTTTCCCATGCTGCTGGATGGATTCCCATGCTGTCTCCTAGATTAAGCACTTCATGTGATGAGATCCTTTCACTAGTTGTAAAACAGATAGTTTCCTCCATATGGGTTAGGGCAGAAATATATCAGATTTTCTCACCGAAATGCTACTTCATCTTTTCCACAGTCTCATGAAACACACTTACAGAACGACATAATGCATTCTTCCACTATTCCCTAACCATATGTACGCATTGGAGACATGTTTTGTCTCTTAATCCTTCTCCTTAGAGGTCTTTTTTTTTGCTCTATCCATGTTTCTACAAGCCAGACAAATTTAAACACTTTAAAGATTGGAAAGATCAAGGCCTATATCACATTCATGACCTATTTATAGGTGGACAACATAAAACAAAAGATTCCCTCTCAGCACAATTAAAATACTTTAAAAGATGGTTTCAAATCCACTTTTTGCTGCCCATTTGGCAGGACCTGTAGAGATCCCATGCCAATTATAAATTACCATATGTAATGAAGCAACTGCAACCATCTATAAGATACTGGTAGAAAACAAATATAAAAAGGGCCTGTCTCCAAGAATAGCTTGGCAATCAGACCTTGGATTAGATATATCTGGTCCTCTCCTCCCTACAAGATATTTGGTCTCCATTTGATTGTCAAGAATTACTAAAACCACCTCATCACTGTGCTAGAGGGATGCAAACAGATTGGCATATATCTACATATATTGCGCCAAAGTAAAAACCTTCTGGATGACAAAAGCCATTTACTTTTGTCCTGAACTTCTGCTACTTTATCAAAGAAAACAGCCAGCATTTTAAAACCAGAAATTCATCACTTTTCATGTAGCTGCCATAAGGGCCAAAATAGCTGCTTTGTTGAAGACTTTATTGAAAGCCAATGGTCAAGACTCTGGAACACATGACTACTTTGAAAGTTCTCCAACAACATCACTCATGTGGTAGAGACAAAACCTCACACTCTTTCTATGAGGACTGGTCAACTGCTATGACCACCCAACACACTCTCAATAGTCATTCTAATTGAATATTATTTTAAGCGTTACTTGTACCTTGTCCACATCTTGAAATTATTTGTGTATTATTTCTTAGTTTTACCCCCCTCACCCAGCATTAGTTTGCATTTCTTCTTGAAACTCAAATAAATACTAATTTTAAAAAACAAAAAAAGAAATAAATGTGTATCATCCTAACTCATAATAATCTCCATTTATATTCTGTTGCTTCTGTCTCCAAAACAGGATCTGGACACATGAGAAGGTAACATAAGGGTATAAGACACACACAAACATACAATGATCAACATATCAAGAAAATCCATAACACTTAAAGATAGTCAGAAATTTGGCGAGGACGGCTCATCAAATCCACAAGATTTTCATAGGCATACAATTGCATAGGCATACAATTGAAGCATTGGCTGAAATACAACTAAAATAAGTATTCTGGGAGACAGCGTCATTGAGGCATGATGTCTTTGAGTGATAGTATCAATTAGATTGCAAAACATGTTGAGCTATTGAAAATGCCTACAAACATTCCAAATGGAAGAATAGGTTAATCCTGCACAGATCTTAAGAATGATGGAGAAACTTAATTATAATTTATTTTAGCTTAAGAGTTTATGGAAACCATATGTCCAGAAAAATTAATCAATTCAATATTAATAATTATAAACAAGAATAATATGCTTATTAGCACTCCAAGTCTCATGACTATTTCATACCTGGTGAAGATCCCCCTGCCCCAAGACTAGTTTACTTTTCATGATGACAGTGAGTTGTTTATTTAACACCTAGTAACTATAAATCAAGAGCCAGTGTACCATAGTGGTCTGAACATTGGACAATAACTGGATTTGATTCCCTGCTTGTCCATGGAAATGCACTGAGTGACTTGAGCAAATCATATTCTCATCCTCAAAGGAAGGCAAAGGAAAACCCTCTCTGAACAAATCATGTAAACAACAACAACCCTGTGACAAGTTTGCCTTAGGGTCACCATAATTCAGCAACCACTTGAAGACACATTACAACCAACTGAATTCCTGGGCCTGAGGAGATTTCCACTTTTACCTAGCTTCCACAAAGATTCTTCACTAACCGTAACCAACAAATATCCTGGCCTTGCAATTGCTGTAGTCCTTCTGAAAGCTACATTTCTCAAAAGCTATTCTTCTATACAACCTGCGTAGGACACAGAAAAGTAAGCCACATTAATATAGATGGAAGAGGAAGAATTGATTTATGTGGATTTGTTCATAGAATGGGCTCATGGAAGTAGGTGAAATTATTTGTGATACACAACAAAATCAATCCATCTGTGGAAACTGAAGCATGGCAGTAGTATACTTTCTCATTATGCAGCTTCCTCATGCCTCTATAACAAATATGGGAACCACCAGGTTCTGGAAGGGAATGGGGCAAGGAGAAAATATCATACAAATGCAGATCTGCAACATGTAGCACTCCATGGAAACCCTTGATTTGGATTGGTTCAAAAGCAAGACATCTCTCCAATTTATTTTGGGTTTAATTGCAACCCAACTATTTGTTAAACAGCATTGATTGCAATATCTGAAAACAAACAAAACCTATTTGCTTCCTTGTTGCACACAACAGCTTGACTATACCATTCCCAATATGAAGACAGGCCTTTTCTGTGCCAGTGGATGATTTTTTTCCTGCCTCACTACACTGCATAGAGTGGACTCTGATGATTTGCTTGTCTTTGGAAATAGCCACTACCATGGTTGAGGAGCAGCTCAAATGTGGTCCTATACTGATTATAGTAAGTTAAACATCGTATTGCATTGATAATATGCTACAGTTTGTTATTGCTTTTATCTACCACATAATTTCAAACTCTTTTTACTAATTTGGGTCTCAGATTTTATTGCCTATTTAAAAATCAATGAACCACAAATACATTCCAAAGCTCTTAGAATTTAACTTATGTTTCCTGTGACTTTGAAAAACCATTGATCCAAATACAGTCCCCAGTAACTGTGTGTCAAGTGTTTATGGCAAGGTTAATTCACTTTATGGCCTACTTAACACAAGAGGTTTTATGTTTTATTACACATCTGTGACTCCAGATAGGATGCGATAACTTTAATGCAAGCACAGTACAAAACAGTGTGAAAACTAAATTCTCTATTTTTTTCTCCAAACCATTAAAATTTCATTATTTTACATTGGTAAATGAGAAAATGAACTTCAATTTTATAAAAACACACACTTGTACTTTTTGTTTTTGCTTCTAAGAAGGACAACAAGACATCAAGAATAGGGTCCAATTCCATTTAATAATAGCCTTTTTGTATCTATCTAACAATCACGGGACATAAAAATATGCTCAAAGCAAGCCTCTGCTGCTTTTGGAAGTCTTAGAGTAAAAATAAAACTTCCATTCAATTCTCAAGTTCCAGACATCAGAGGGAGAAAAATTGCCCAAATCGTGTGACTTCAGAACTCCTAAAAGCAGATTATTGTTAAAAAAAATAGAGAATGCAGACTGAATGCTCAATTTATTCATAACTTCAAATCCTGTTGGAAATGGTTCTGGTCCTGTTGAAAATCTCCTCTAGAGGCAAATTCCCAATTAGGCAATATCTCTATTGATGATGTGTAATATCCACAGCTCAGCTCATATTTAATTTCTCTTTCCTCCTAGTCCAATATTTCTTTGAGAACTATCAGAAGAAAGGTCCTTTCTTAGAGTTTTTCAACCACACTTCAAAAGGCAAGGGAAGTCAAGGGAGCCCATCCTTTGACTTCCCCTGCCAAGCCAATTTACCAGTGCAGTGGTGGAGAGAGGAAGACAAAAGTGAGGAAGTCTGGCTGCCAAGAGCAGATAATGTATAAAGCCCATCCCTTGTGATAATCACAAACAAAACAATTCAGGCCTGGGCTGATGTACACATAGAGCTTTGTTCTCTTCCCTTGCACCATCTTGTAAGCTAGGCAATTCAGTTGGGCCTACCATTAGGACTATAACTTTAATGCAAGCACATTATAAAACCTTGGAAGAATGGTATTAAATAACTATATGTTTTAAGCTTGACTAATGTATTTTATGGATTATTGTTAATGGTTTTAAATGTGTTTCTGTTTTTATTGATTTGTTTGGCGTTGAATTTTGCCAATTGTTGTAAGCCACCCTGAGTCCCCTCGGGTGAGAAGGGCAGGGTAGAAATGTTTTGTGTGTGTGTGTGTGTGTGTGTGTGTATTTAACTCAGGCAGGCTGTCAGGAGATATGGAAATATAAGGAAGAGAAAGGGACAGGAGACCATTAGAAACCAGCTCTGAATCCTGGAGAGTCTGGTTTTGAATAATAATGGACTTTGGGATGCATCAAATCATCTGAAACCTGGCTTCCAAATACTGGATCAAACAATGGTTTTAACCACAGATCACCAGTGCTTGGACATCACACAAGAAGTTGTGGTCTTCTATACATTGATAGCAGGCCTGTAGCGGGGGGGGGGGGGGGGGTAGGGGTTTGACCCCCCCCTGAAAATTTTCAGGTTTTAAAAAAACCCTGGTTTACTCATGAATTTTAACTGGTTAACCAAATCCCCATGCTAAGTCTATGAGACGCAAAACAATAAGAGTCCCTCCAGGAACTATCTCAAGCAGATATTGACAGGTTTGTAGTGGGGGGGGGGGGTTGCTAGGAGTTCAACCCCCCCCCCCCCAAATTTCAAAACCCCTCCCGAAATCTTTTTCTGGCTATGGCCCGAATTGATGGTGCTATAAAAATAAATCTTCACCATCATCATCTCCTAAATAAATGAATAAATAATCACCTTGATCCTTTTCAATAACAGGCAACAACATTGAATTTAGCTTTTTCTAACAATACAAGGATTCAAAACCATTTTTTTTGCAGATGAAATGTTATTGCTTTGATTGCTATATACAACTGGGGTACTACTACCTACTGACAATCCAGACAGATTAAGGTCCAGGTAGCCATTCTCTTGTAAGCATTACAATAAAGCACCTACACCATAATGGGAAAAAACTTCAGGTGAATAACAAGATGTAACGCACACTGCTTTTCATAATAATGCCAATAAGAATGTGACTTCACAGCAGTAGAACAGTCAAAGTCGCTACTAAAGTAGTCTTCCAATGACATCTGTCCTGCATATTCCTAACAGGAACTATTCAATAGATGGAGTGGGAGAGAACCTCTTTCTTTCTCCACTTACCCTGAGTGTCATTTTCATGTTTTCACTGTAGGTGTAAGAAAACAATAATCTGCCAGGTAAGTAGCAAAGTCAAGTAACAGTTCTCAAATGAAGAGAAAAGAAGGGTTGTTCTTTTTCATGGCATCTAATTATTTAAAAGAATTGTATATGATGCATTATTTTTGATAAAAAAAGATTAGAGCATTTACTGAAAAAACTTTACTTTTTCTAACAATGAGAAAGGCTGCCCCATGACATTATGCTGCTTGAGACACAGAAGCAAATGGCACCTTCAACTCTGCACCATGTCAATATGTATTCATAAATATTTTAAAAGAATGTATATTTACTGTAAGAAAACCTTGATGATGAGGAAAATCCTGAACTAATAGCAATCTTTGCAGTTTGAGACTTATTAAAATGTGTGCATGCTTTTTGTATGCATAAAATTGCATGGACAATATTGTTTCTGTGCAGAAATAGGATTTTCTGCAAAAAAGACGCTGCTACTTGTGCAGAATAATGCTGTTTTCTGTTCCTCCCCCCACCACATATTTTTATATTCAAAGTTCAAAAACTTCAGTTTTTGAAGACTTTCCCACAGCAGGAAGAAAGTTACCAAATTACCTTTTTTCCTTTTCTTGAGAACAAAATTCATGAATAATTACATCCCTATCTGGACACATAGATCCAAATGCCAGCCTAATTTAATTCTCCACTTAAGGCAGATGATCCTATAGGCACTCCAACAATAAGCAAATGCATTCTAAAAATGGCTGTCCTCGCATAGCATTTAAAATATGCTGTCCAATAATAGGATTGAACCTGTCAACAACTGGTCATCAATTCCTTCTCTAGCAGAGGTCCAGCATGGGTACCTTAACATTTGTTTGTCCCTGCAACAATGGAGAAGGAGAAATTGTGTATTATCTTGCTCTAGCCATGTTCACTTGCACACCAAAACCATTGCTTATACTCCTCTAATGCAGAAGACATTTTGTGGTGGCAAATGGGAACATGTATGTGTTCACCATTGCCTGGGGAGATTCTGAGGCTTTCAGTGGGAGAGAGGTACTTTGACCCCTTGCGACAGAAGAGGTTCTTCTCCTTCTCTGCCTATATTCCAATAAAGGTTTCCAACACACCAGGACACACTTATAATATATCAACACTTACGAAATGCAGTATAGAGTTCTTGTAGAGTTAGGTAGCCATCATTGTTGTAGTCATCAAATCGGAGCAGATCTTCTGGTGTACACTCCAAGAAATCATCTTCCAGATCTTCCCTTTTCACCTGCTGTTAAGAAGGTGGATTATTAACATTTGTCAAAAATTTTAATTGAATGCACTCTTCCATGGAAAAATAAATGCAAAAAGAGGGAAAGCATTCTAGGGACTGTGAAAAGTGCATACAGACAAAACCAGTATTTTGATGGCAATGCCAACCTTTCCCCAATGCTCCTTGCTGACTTGAAGACAAAGATTCCATAGGTGATTATTGCTTTCATATGTTCTGAGACAGCATGACATGCAGGCACAGTGGAACAGGTTTTGTACATCATGGACTCTAATTTTTATTTTGGCTGTGGGTTGTTGTCTTAGATAAATACACAATAGTAAAAAAAGAAAGGAACAAAGATGCATAATGAAATAAAATGTATATTTTCCTCTTCAGGACATTACCAAATTTAGGGCATTACCAGGCAGTCCCTAAGTTATGAACAAGATAAGTTCTGTAAGTTTGTTCTTAAGTTGAATTTGTATGTAAGTCGGTACATTTTTAAAGTAACTCCAGCCATATATATATATATAATACCCTTGTGGTGTTTGTTTTGCTTTCTGTGCCCCTGTTCAGAAGATTTCACCTCACTTCCTGTTCCTCTGACAATTGGGTTTTGAAAAATTTGGCTTGTTGTAGAAACAAAGATTTGTGAGAAAGCTTCAGTGGAGACATCCTTCCCCCATGATAACTCTTCCAGAAGTGAATTTACCTTCCAAGGGGTAGATTTATCTCACTCCCTGTTGTCTCACCCCTGTTCCTAACTGCAAGTAGTTTGTAAGTCGGATGTTTGTAACCCGAGGACTGCCTTTAGTTCCAGAGCCAATTTTTGTACATAGCCCAGAGTCCTTGGTTTCATTCATAATTCTCAGTTTGTTTCATTTTACTGATGACAATTTCAAGAAATAATATTTTCAAAAAATGACCCTTCACCTACTGTAAAGGATGTTCAATAAAAGTGAGACCAACCATAACTTCCAGAATCAATCCTCTAAAAATGGAAATTTTCCTTTGTCTACTTTTGTATTGAAAATTGATTAACTTTTCATAATACTGACAAGGTTCTTTGATTTAATGCCATGAAAGAAACCACTTTAGCAGCTATGTATTCCATAGATTTATTAAAGTGATCCCACAAATGCATTAAAGTTTTAAATGAAAATAACATTTCAATTACCACAGCTGTTAATATTCACAATTCAGATGTTTACCTGACATATCATAATCTTAAGAGAGGGAGGAGACGCTTTCAATCAGGGTTTTCCAGTGACTTAGTCTAGACCAAGAACTATTGACCTCCAGTTTCCTTATTGATAAAAGCAATTTTGTGGCAAAAGGAATTGTCTGACATTAATTGAAGTGAATAAGTTGGCAATGCTCCCAGGTCTAAAATCCATTTATCTTTAACACCTTCTGCCTTTCCCCCCATTTACTACTTTGACATTGGGAAATGGGAGGGAAATTTGGTAGTGCCATAGATGTTTTCCAGTGGTGTCTATACTGATGTCACAATTTTTTTTAGTATTTTATGTTTTCTATCCTTTAAACTGAGTTTTCTATCCTTTAAACTGAGTTTTCTCTATCAACATTCAAGAAGCAGGATGCAGTGATGTCAATGGAGGTGGGAAGAAGAATATAGTGAGCGCTTGGTATCCACTGGGGTTTTTGTTCTTGTAAAAACCAAAATCTGTGAGTGCTCAAATCTCACTATTTACAATGACATCGCAAAATGATATCCCTTATATGAGGTTTGCTTTTTGGATGTATTTGGTGTGGATGGTGTAGGGAGAGGGAACTATTTCAAAGCTGTAGATGTGAATTCATGGATGTGGAATCTGTGGACAGAGAAACTGACAGCTCAGTCTGAGCAGATTTTCAGGAAGCACAAAGAAGAATGTCAAAAAAGGAGAATAAGAAAGTCCAAGTGCATTGTGGTTAGCTGCTACCATAGCATTTTGCTTCAGCCACTTTAAAATAAATAAATAAATAACAGGCAATAAATAAATATGTTGTCAAAGGCTTTCATGTCTCTGGACTTCCTGGTCAATGTTATGTTCTGATGTTCACTGTTATAGATCCTCCTCCCTTAAATGGTGGGAATAGGATGATGGGAGCTTGCCTGGCACAGGCAATCCTGGTGTCTGAGATGGGTGCTGATGTCTTCCATTGAGTCACCTAGTTGTAGCAAAAAGGAGTTGTCAATGTCTTCAGAAATTATTCTGATGACAGCCTATCCCATGGTGACTTCTCTACTCCCATCATGCCATCCTAATGCCACTCATGAACTATTTTATTATGAACAAAGGCCACTCATAGCCTTCAGGCATGTGCAGAGACATTCTTCTATGTTGTATGACCTACCTGGTCTATTTAGGCACTGGATGGGCTTTTTGAAAAGACAAAAGTAAATGGAAATCTCTTTATGGTTTTTAAAACCATTAAGACTCCCCTCCCCTCCAAAAAAACAATACCAGTTTGTGGATGCAGAGTAATTTATACCATTAATCAGCTTTAGAGGGTATGAATAATGAAGGGAGTGTGTGAAAAGGTTTGTAATTCTTTCTTTTGGGAGTGGGGAAGCTTTCCATTTAAAGGGACACAATTTTTGTATATGGGTAAAAGGGAAGCCTGATTCTGGTCGACTTGGGTTTCAGCATTATAAATTTTATCTTTTAAAGGAATATATATAACTCCTTGAGAAGATGACACTTATGACTTAAAAAGGTGAGATGAGAAAATGAAATTTATCATTAGCATACTTAATTGTGATGGATAATATGACTCACAGGTTGATACCATCAATAGCTGCAAACTGTCTACTGGGGTGTGCAATTCGGGCAAAACTTGTGCTGTTTTTGGTGTTAGATTTTTGGGTGCACCCGTTCCATTTTATCAGGAACTGTCCAAATTTGGGAGGGGAGGGGGAAGAATGCAGTTTATCGATCAGTCAGCCAGAAGTTCCATTTTCGCTCTAGTAAAATCTGATCCATTGGTGGCAATGGGGAAACTTCTGAGGTTCCCCTTTCCGTCGTTTTTACGGCTCTTGAGACAAAAATGGCCACACTTGGAGGAGATATTTACCATGACAAACCCATCAGAATGTTTAGGTCATCCACTCATTTTAAGGATTTTTTTAGTGTTTCTAGAAACAAAATCTCCTTTACAAAAAGCCTGAAAAGGTATCCCTTGGAATTTCTCCACAGTGACAGTATAGGAGCAGCAGCAGGGCATCATTCCTGCCAACTTACATAAACATCCACACATAGAATCATAGAATCATAGAAGCGTAGAGTTGGAAGAGACCTCATGGGCCATCCAGTCCAACACCCTGCCAAGAAGCAGGAAATCACATTCAAAGCAACCCCGCAAAGCAAGCCTCTGCTTAAAAGCCTCCAAAGAAGGAGCCTCCACCACACTCCGGGGCAGAGAGTTCCTCTGCCGAACAGCTCTCACAGTGAGGAAGTTCTTCCTGATGTTCAGGTGGAATCTCCTTTCCTGCAGTTTGAAGCCATTGTTCCTCGCCCTAGTCTGCAGGGCAGCAGCAAACAAACTTGCTCCCTCCTCCCTATGACTTCCCTTCACATATTTGTACATGGCTACCATGTCTCTTCTCAGCCTTCTCTTCTGCAGGCTAAACATGCCTAGCTCTTTAAGCCGCTCCTCATAAGGCTTGTTCTCCAGACCCTTGATCATTTTAGTCGCCCTCCTCTGGATGCTTTCCAGCTTGTCAACATCTCCCTTCAATTCCGGTGCCCAGAATTGGACACAGTATTCCAGGTGTGGTCTGACCAAGGCAGAATAGAGGGGTAGCATGACTTCCCTGGATCTAGACGCTATACCCCTATTTATGCGGGCCAGAATCCCGTTGGCTTTTTTCGCTGCCGCATCACATTGTAGGCCCATATTTAACTTGTTGTCCATGAGGACGCCAAGATCTTTTTCACACGTACTGCTGTTGAGCCAGGCGTCCCCCATTCTGTATCTTTGCATTCCATTTTTTCTGCCGAAGTGAAGTAGCTTGCATTTGTCCCTGTTGAACTTCATTTTGTTAGTTTCGGCCGATCTCTCTAGTCTGTCAAGATCATTTTGAATTCTGCTCCTTTCTTCTGGAGTGTTAGCTATCCCTCCCAGTTTGGTGTCATCTGCAAACTTGATGATCATGCCTTCTAACCCTTCATCTAAGTCGTTAATAAAGATGTTGAACAGAACCGGGCCCAGGACGGAACCCTGCGGCACTCCACCCGTCACTTCTTTCCAAAATGAAGATGACGCATTGGTGAGCACCTTTTGGGTTCGTTCGCTTAGCCAATTACAGATCCACCTAACCGTAGTTCTGTCTAACCCGCTTTTTACTAGTTTGTTTTTCTTATTCTTGTTCATTCTTATTACTCACTGTAACATTTATGAATTTTACTAGTTTGTTTGGCAGAAGGTCGTGAGGGACTTTGTCGAAGACCTTACTGAAATCTAGGTATGCTACATCCACGGCATTCCCTGTATCGACCCAACTCATAACTCTATCGAAAAAAGAGATCAGATTAGTCTGGCATGACTTGTTTTTGGTAAATCTGTGTTGACTATTAGCAATGACTGCATTTCTAAGTGTTTGCAGAGCACTTCCTTAATGATCTTTTCCAGAATCTTGCCTGGTATCAACGTGAGGCTGACCGGATGGTAATTGTTTGGGTCGTTCTTTTTTCCCTTCTTGAAGATAGGGACCACATTTGCCCTCCTCCAATCTTCTGGGACTTCTCCCATTCTCCAAGAACTCTCAAAGATAATTGCCAGTGGTTCTGAAATAACCTCAGCTAGTTCCTTCAATACTCTTGGATGTAGCTGATCTGGCCCTGGAGACTTGAATTCATTTAGATTCGTTATACATCTCACTATGTATAGGATTTTTTTTTTAGTTTTTTTTTTACTAATAAAAACAAATACTGTTCCTGACCTTTTGCATTTCTACATGGTTGTCAAGCCAGGTGAACTGGGGCAGGAGTAAACACAAGCCAGAAGGTAAGGTTGGGGAGGGAATTAAATGAGTCAGCGTCGGTACTGAGGTAGAACATGGAGCTAGCTAGCACACAATCTCTCTCTCTCAGAAGCCAGGCCACCACAGGAAAGTTGAGGAGTTCATCCTGTTTCTTGCTCTAATTGGCTCAGGCAAGGCTAAGAGGGAAAGCCTCCTATGCGTGTGGCTCCTGCCACGGCACTCCCACTGCAGACAACATAAAAGTGGCTCACTACTCCTGACAAGACGTCGTCCATCCCGCAGTGAGAATGGGTCTGTATGAGAACATAACCCAGCAGGGTCCTGTCAGTATATTCCACTTTCCAAATACATTCACCAGCTATAGTGATGTGCATTTTAGTAAGATAATAAAGATCACTTTTCTTAGCTGAATATTAATCATACCTAGCAGCTATTCCTGAGGCATGGTTACATTTGTCAAAGAATCACACACCACAATCACATTTTATGCTCTTCTAAGCTAGACAAATATTTTCACAGATATGCTCATCCAATTAGTGCTCGGTCATGAATTAAGCAGCACTGTGTGTAATGTTGTCTGCCCTGCTGTGATCTATCTTAACAATTCAGCTGAAGAGATGGCTTTGCTAAATAACTCATTCAAAACCTCTTGGTAGGTCACATTATCTATGACAACTAAGTTATGTTGGTATAAGCCATTATAGTTTAATGGTTTGAGCATTTTGACTACAGCTCTGGAGCCCAAGGTTTGAATCCATGCTTGGCCATAGCATTCAATCAGGTGACCTTGGGTAAATCATATTCTGTCTTAGAGAAAAGTAGAAGCAAACCTTCTACAAATAAATCTTGCCAAGAAACCCCTGCCATATGTTCACCCTAGGGTCACTATAACTCAGAAATGACTTGAAGACACACAACAGCAACAAAAGAAGCTAGTTTTTCCAAGTTTAGCTAGGTAGAAACTAACAAGGAGTTTATTCTAATGTCTGAGGAAATAAACCGGGGCCAAGCAACATTATAGTGGTATCATAATCTTTGATGGCCTTATATACTCCCATTTTAAGCTGTTTGATGAATCTGCAATAGTTATATCACATAAAGATGCTGCAGCAGCACTACCACCACTTCAGGGTATTATGAGAATCAATGGGTCTACTAAATGCATGCAGGCTGATCCTAATTAACCTGTGAAAAAGCCACTTTCCCTGTTTTCTGGCTCTTGGGTGTGATGAAGTCAATAAAGCCAGTGTTTCTACATATGTAAGAAACAGCTGCCGACTGAGCCCATCACATGACACAATCTCATACAACAGGTTCCAAGTATTTTGCCATTTCTAAAATGTGTTTTTTTTCCTATGCTTGCTAAGTTGATTGGTAGTCAACTTTGTTTTCAATTCCCCATGTAGAAACACTGATTTTATTGCATTGATGAAGTCCATAGGTGAGGGAAAACATTGCTCTCCCAAGGGATCTAGGAACTACTGACTTGTGCTAAGGCTCTTCCAAAAACTGCTGCAGTATTTACTACTGATTTCTACAAAACTATAATGGGGAGGGAAGAAATCTCTCCTGTAATCTCAAAATAGAAAACAAAGGAGAAAAGAAAATGTGCTTCTCCCTCTGCAGTGAGACAGCCTTGTTCATGTATAACTCTGCTCCCAGTTTAGCAGTCATGTCATGGAATTCAATGGAATTCGGGGAATTGTAGTTTTGTGAGATATTTAAAATAAAAATTTGCAGTACCTCACAGAATTAGCAATCCCATATTCTGTAGTATAGAGTCATGGTGTTTATAGTGGGATAACTGTATAGTGTGACAGAGAACAAGGAGTGGAGCATTTGGCTTTTCTGGCATAGGGCTTTTACATACAGCTGGAGTAGGTTAATTTACATATGAGTATCGTAACTCCCAGAATTTCTCTAGCCAGTGTGGTTATTCTGGCTAGGAGCTATAGTCCAAAGGTATTTTTTCAAGTTCACAATTTTGCAATCCAATTTATAGAAGAGAAAATCAGCATTTTTATATTCATTGTTATGAAATCTAAAAAAACCTCTCTGAAATGCATAGCACTCAATGAAGATCTAAAAACATGCCCATTGTATCGATATAAAAGTGGTAACAAAGTGGGTTCAGATATCATTTCCATGATGATTATAAAAGGAGTTGTTGAGAATTTTCCAGGCTGTATGGCCATGTTCCAGAAGTATATTTCTGGAACATGGCCATACAGCACGGAAAATTCTCAACAACTCAGTGATTCTGGCCATGAAAACCTTTGATAACTTAGTCAGTGAATATATAGGCAACAGTGAATAGATAATTATTAATAAGACACTGAGAGCCAGAGAATTGGCTAGATTGGTTTTTTTTTTTATCCAAGTTCTATTTCTCACAGAGCCATGAAACTGACTTTCGGCAAGTCATCCTTTCAACCTCTCCTACCTCATAGAGTTGCTATGAAGATAAAGTAAGGAGAAAAATGTGGTGCCTTGATCCTATTAGATCAAGTGTGGACTATAAATGCAATGACCACATGTACAAGCCATGGCTGCTGATGGCAATGATGATATTTTGGTGGCACTAACTTTTAAAAATAAAACTTCTACTGATAATTAATATTTTGGTGACAGGAAAAAAAATGTATGGGTAAGAGATAAAGTTGTTAGCAATGGCCAGTATTATAATATCAACCATATTTTTAATTTGGCCAGCATTTTCCAAATACAGATTGAGTATCCCTTATGCAAAATGCTTGAGACCAGAGGTGCTTTAGATTTCAGATTTTACTTGGATTTTGAAATATTTGCATATAGATAATAAGATATCTTGGAGATGGAGCCGAAATCTAAACACAAAATTCAGGTTTGTTTCATATACACCATATTCACATAGTCTGAAGGTAATTTTATACACAATATTTTAATACTTGTGCACGAAATAAAGTTTCTGTACAATAAACTATCAAACGCAAAGGTCTCTCATATGTGGGCAATTTTAATTTTTGGAGTAACTCAGATTTCTGTATAAGGGATATTCAACATATAGCGATACTTCCTCTATACTTAGTTTATACTTTGAATGGAAAATAAAGTTCTACCTTATCAGCCAATTTTCACTGAACAACAAACTTACCTGAGCCAATTCAGAACTGCTGAGGTGCCCATCACCATTTAGATCCAAGCGGTAAAACAAATCTTCAACTAAGAAGCGTTTCTGAGCTCTCTCCTCTGCTGCGTAGTTTTGCTGCCTTTGCTGGTGAGACTGAAGGTCCAGAAGGATACCTTTCAGCTGACTGTAGTCTGCCATTGTGCACGTGTCCCCTGAAAGATAAGATATCATTACCTGACTATGTACCTCTTTATATGCTTCTATGTACATCTTGATCTGTTGAAGGACTCATTTTCTAAGTAGCAAGGCAAGCTGCTGCCAAAGGCTGATAGCATACATCTCAAAAGCAATACTTTAAGATACTTCAGAATTCTCTTTTTGCAAAAGATGAAATCCTTCTTCTCTAAATTCTACCTCCAAAACATCTTACTTTACAGATTGCACAGCCCTCTGTCAGCAAACGGCCATGTAAAACATAATAATGTACTTACTGTTGCTTTAGATATTTCTTAAAAATAAAATAATATGTTGAGTGACTATAAATAAAACACACACACACACACACACACACACACAAATGCAATCCAGAATTTTCATCCTCAGTCATTGTGCCTCTCAGCCGCACTGACTCCCACAATCATGCTTTTCAGGACCTCTACTGTTCTACACCTCACATTCCAATGGTTTTCTGGTAACATAAGATTAGATTGTTTGTGAAGTGATGAACACAACAAACTTGCTTAAAAAAGATTTACACAACTCCTGTTTTAGAAATGGGGAGTTGTTATAAGTCTTCAGGAATACAGTGATAATCATCAGGAGGAAGGCATAGAATATTTTTTGGTCTTGCTCACACCACAGAAAGAAAATCTGTAGGGACAACAAAGCTTGCCACCATACTTTCTTTATTATCTTGGAAATTAATACCTGAATGTTACTGATTACAATTAAAGAGATTTCTGAAAAAACAAAACTTGTGAGTATGGTGATGAGGTGACAAGTACAGTTTTAATTATGGTTTTAATAATGGCTGTTGGAGGACAAAGGGAGGTGAGAAGATAATAATAATAATAATAATAATAACTTTATTTTTATACCCCGCCACATCTCCCCGAAGGGACTCGGGGCGGCTTACATGGGGCCTTGCCCGATAAAACAATCAAATATCAAAACACAGCAATAAAACAGTTATCCAATAAAAACATCAATTACAGTAAAAACAATCGTTAAAATCAACATAAAACATACAATATTAACACTGGAGACTAATTCATAGAACCCAGGCAACGTGCAACATGTGCCGAAATGGGCCGAAATGGGGAAGGTAATTTCACAGTTAAAATGGACAAAGTGCAATATAGCATTGGCAACACCTCAAGAATGGGGCTATTATAAAATGGGCAGATCGATCAGTCCAACACCAGATTAAGTATCAAAGGCCTTTTGAAAGAGCCAGGTTTTTAAGCTCCTACGGAAGGAGAGGAGGGTGGGGGCCTGCCTGATCTCTCTAGGAAGCTAGTTCCAAAGCCGGGGGGCCACGACGGAGAAGACCCTCTCTCTCGTCCCCACCAACCGCGACTGCGAGGGTGGTGGGAGCGAGAGGAGGGCCTCCCCCGACGAGCGAAGAGAACGTGCGGGTTCGTAGGGGGAGATGCGGTCTCTAAGGTAGGTGGGTCCCAAAGCCAAAATGTGTAAAGCCAAAATGAGTAGAAAATCATATGAATAGTGGAAAGTTCTATTGCAGTAGTTCTCAGTTTGTGGGCCACAAGAAAAAAAATCTGCTCTGTGAACCTCCTTCCTCTTTATTTATTTATTTATTTAATTTTATCAATTTTCTTTCAGTTCCTTTCTGCAGAGCTAACCATTGCATTGGATTGACCATATCAACTCTATGTTATTAAATATGGTTTTCTATGGGTGAGCAGATGGCGACTACTGGATGGCATATGTTCAGTTTCAGAAATTACAACTGATGTGGTCTTTCCAATGCAATTTTCTGAGTCAGCACTCCAAATAATCAAACTAAATCTAAAGTTGACCAAAAACTGATTCGTAACCCTTTTGGCACTAATGTTGGAGAGTAGTCCCTGGTCAAGGTGGGCCCTGGTCAACTGGGCCCTGGTCAAAAAAAGGTTGAGAACCATTGTTCTACTGGAAGATAGTACACAGTATAACACTGGCTGGCAACCAGGAGGGAGATGTGATGAACCAGCCAAGAGGGGCCTCATGAGGCTGTGGTGCATGGAATTGGCATCTGAGTCTATGGCAAGGCCCTGTACCTATATCCCTACAAATGTTGTGTGTCCTCCTGTAGGTACATAATATTCTGAGACTGGGAGATTGTTTGATGGGAAATGAAAGCCTGCCTCCAAGAGCATTGAGAAGGCAAAGGTATTGGCCAGAATAGACTGTAGTGCATTGTTGTTATGCCTGATTTCATTAGGGATCTGTATTGGATTTCCTAGCAGGATTCTGCCATTTCCTGTTTCCATTCTGTGATAGATTGATTCTGGGTCCAAGCCTAGCCTTTCTGATTTTTTTTCTTCATGTGATGGACTCTGTACTTTAGGGAATGCTTATTGTAATTCCATAACTTTGACATCCCTCTATTATTAGTTCTGACCAGTAAATGTTTAAGGTGCTATAAGATTGATTTGCATTTGGAAGTTTCTAATGTCTAGGATGAAGAAAACCCACCTTAGAAGCAAATCTGTCTGACTAGGCAGCAATAGAGAGCATTTAAGTATCAATGAAGAAGAACATTGTATGGGGAGGAACCAATCCAAGTTATAATTATATCCTTTGTTGAATTTTCCTCAAGGAGCTTTTTCAGAAATTGAAAGATAAAAATAGTTTATATGTTTTCAAGATAGAAATATGCAATTACACAGCAACACTGGATAACTTCTCCAGTGAATATCTTTCCTATGGGCCTGGAGAGCAACTTATTTTATTTAAGAGCCATGCTCTTGAGCCTCTAATTCTATTTAATTCTTTGTAATAATTGTTTTAAGTCTGCATGTAAATTTAAGGCCTATTACTGCCACCAATATTAAATATGAGAGGCATGGTCCTTATTTCCACACTAGAAGGAATTTAATACTGAGATTCAGGAGGTAAAAATAGGAGCAAAGATGACAAAAACATTTCATTTGCATATTCAAGAGGTACGTGAACACACATTGTATAAGAGTGAGGTTCTCAGGTATGCAGTTTATTTGGTTCTTTCATATCTCTACTGGCAACACGATGTATGCTCTGTTTTTATATGTTCTATTATTCAAAGGCACATGACAGGCTGTAGGAATGTCTTATGTGGGGCAAAGAAGGTACTCTACAACCCTTCAATAGCTTCACACTGGTTGTACCTTCGCTGCAGTCACTGCTTAAATTGCAGGAGTTCTAGCCAAAAGTGGGATAGAGAACTACGTCCAGGTTTTAGCCTAAATGTCAAAGGAGCTATCCAGTATGCTGCACTGAAAAAGGTTCAGCACCTTGGATTATTCATGATTGTTTCAACCCAAACCCAGGGGACAGATATGAGATGCACCAGCCACCACTATGATTGTTGTGGCTCAGTCTGATGATGAAGGAGGATTTGGGGTTTTACAGTCTGAAAATGTTGTGCAGTCTGAGCAGCAGCAGCAAGAAGCTCTGAGTGTGCTGCAGGCAGAGAGTCAAGATGAGATAGCAGAGGCTTCAGATCAGCATGACCCAGTGGGGAGAGATTCCCAGCCTTCTGAACGGGATGAGGAAAGTCAACAATCACCAGGTGTTTCACTTTCAGATAGTGATAATGAGAGAGAGCAGCAATTAGACAGAGAGGTGAGGTTACTCTTGAGAACCAGGCTTCCCCGGCATTCTCTAAGGATCTCTGAAAGGAAGGGGGAGTTCAAGGGCAAAGGAATACATTCATGTCTTGCAAAAATGGGTAAATAGAGGAGATGCAGGGAGAGCATCTCAGATCAAGTAACTTTGCTTTTAGAGCAAGATCTCCTGCTTTGTTCCTGTTTCAAGCCTCAAATTCTACTTCAGGTTTGCCTATGGATTTTGGGAAAATATTTTGCCTTCATGTTCCTGTTTGTATCATGTACCTTGGATTCTGCCTTGAAGATCATGTTCCTGTTTGAAGCCTTGCCATCTAAGGATTTACTTACTGGTTTTTACTACCTTTTATCAATAAACTGTTTATACCAAGTCTGTCTCAGTGGCGTGTGTTGAGAGCAAGGTGGACCTCGGCTGGGGTACAACAATGATATTCTTTACACATATGTATGAGTGTACTCATTATGTTCTCCTGTGTCCTCTTCCCTAGGTAGAAGATGACTGGCTGCAACAGAGAGATGCTCCAATCTCTGGGGGCTCTCCTCACTTATCCAAATCACACTGAGGCTTTTCACAAAGTGAATCATCTTCATCATGTGGTCAACGAGGAGGGTGAGACAGCCAAGAACAGACTTCATGTGCTGATTCATGCTCCTCCTGTTCGCATTTAGATATTACAGAGTACATTAAATCTGAAGTGATATGTAAGTCTAAAAACTCAATTATTGGGCCAAGAGAAGAAAATAAGCACTTACTCTCTAAATCAAACTCCAAAAATAAGAAGCATTGCAAATTCTAATTAATAGATTCATCAACTAAGTATTAGGCAATTAATCATTGGAATTTATCAGTAGGTGCAAATTTTCATAGGTGGAACTGCTTAGTTAGCAGAAGAATTATATTACAATTTCAGCCCTTTTTTGTGAGAGAAAGATAGGGAGTGAATTAATTGACAAAATGATTCTGGAGAACAGTAAAAGCTGAAAAGCTAATCTTCACATGACGTGGATTGACTACAAAAAGGCCTTTGACTCACTCCTACACAGCTGGATCATCAAGTGCCTGGATGCCATCGGGATTAGTAAAAACATTGGTACCTTTATTGAAAACATGATGGAGCACTGGAAAACTGAACTGTTTGTTGGAAATGAAAGCTATGGACTTGTCAACATCAGAAGAGGAATTTTCCAGGGAGACTCATTGTCCCCTCTGCTTTTCATTATTGCCACAAATCTCGGCTATCAAACATCTAAGAAATCTCACAAAATTTTGCATCTGATGTCCATGGATGACCTGAAGCTGTATGGGAAAACGGAAACTGAAATCCAGTCTCTGACTAACACTGTCCAAATTTTTAGCACTGATATCAGCATGGAGTTTGGTTTGGACAAATGTTCGACAGTGGCATTGAAGAAGGGAATAATCATTGAAAGTGAGGGCAGAAATATGCCTAATGGCCAAACAATAAAGTGTCACCAGCCAGAGGCCTATAAATATCTGGGCATATTACAGCTGGACAACATCAAGCATGAACATGTGAAAAATGTGGTCAGTAAAAAATACACACAAAGGGTCAGAAAAATTCTCAAAAGCAAGCTCAATGGAGGCAACACCATCAAGGCCATAAACACCTGGGCCATACCTGTCATAAGATATACCGTTGGCATCATAAACTGGACACTGGTGGAACTGGACAATTTGGACAGAAAAACAAGAAAACTCATGACCATCCATCATTCACTGCACCCCCGCAGTGATGTTGACCGGCTATATCTGCCTAGAAGATGAGGGGGCAGAGGACTCTTGCAAGTAAAACAAGCAGTCAAAGAAGAGGAACATGCCCTTGCAGAATATGTAAAGAAAAGTGAAGAACCTGCTTTGATTGAAGTAAAAAATCAAAAACTCTTCAAAACACAGCAGACAAAGAATCAGTACAAGAAAACCACACTACAAACTAGAGCTGACAGCTGGCACAACAAAACATTGCATGGAAAGTTCCTTGACAAAATTGAAGGAAAAGCTGATAAGGAGAAGACCTGGCTCTGGCTCACAAATGGGACACTGAAGAAGGAGACAGAAGGCCTGATCCTTGCAGCTCAGGAGCAAGCCATCAGAACAAATGCAATCAAGGCCAAGATCAAAAAATCAGCTGATGACCCAAAATGCAGACTGTGCAAGGAAGCTGACAAAACCATTGATCATATCCTCAGCTGCTATAAGAAAATTGCACAGACAGACTACAAACAGAGGCACAACTATGTGGCCCAAATGATTCATTGGAACTTATGCCTCAAGTACCACCTCACAGCAGCAAAGAACTGGTGGGATCACAAACCTGCAAAAGTATTGGAAAATGAACATGCAAAGATACTGTGGGACTTCCGAATCCAGACTGACAAAGTTCTGGAACACAACACACCAGACATCACAGTTGTGGAAAAGAAAAAGGTTTGGATCATTGATGTTGCCATCCCAGGTGACAGTCGCATTGATGAAAAACAACAGGAAAAACTCAGCCGCTATCAGGACCTCAAGATTGAACTTCAAAGACTCTGGCAGAAACCAGTGCAGGTGGTCCCGGTGGTGATGGGCACACTGTGTGTCGTGCCAAAAGATCTCAGCCGACATTTGGAAACAATAGACATTGACAAAATTACGATCTGCCAACTGCAAAGGCCACCCTACTGGGATCTGCACACATCATCCGAAAATACATCACACAGTCCTTGACACTTGGGAAGTGTTCGACTTGTGATTTTGTGATACGAAATCCAGCATATCTATCTTGTTTGCTGTGTCATAATAAAATAATAATAACAATTCTGCCTTTTCTCTCTTAAGAGAGAACCAAGTCTAAACAGAAAATTATTTTTTGCTTCATATATACTTTATTTATTAAAGCTTGAAAGTAATTTGCATATTGTGCATGAAACAAAGTTTTCAGAGGCAAATATGTTATTTCAGCCACCCATATAGAGAATTTTGAAGAATTTAGGATTCTGGATTTTTTGGATTTCAGAAATCCACGTAAGAAATGCTCAGCCTCTGTTTTATTTATAATGCTGAGAATTTCTCTAGAGTTTCTTTCAATCTATCTGACATCACTGGTGTCATCTGAAAATTTATTTTAAGCTATTTAGCTTTAATTGATTAATTGCTTTCTTAATTGGTTATGAGTCATATGATCAATCAAAGAAACATTATTTGGACCACGACCCTAAACACCTTACAGAAGAGTAAGCCTAAATATCCTAAAGGCACCCAATTCCTTCTGATCTTAGAAGTTAGGCAGGGTTGGCCCTACTTAGTACTTGGATAGAATGAATACCAATGAATACCAGGTACTGTGGGCAATAGTTCAGAGGAAGGAACTGCGAAAACCACCTCTGATTATTTCTTGCCAAAGAAAATCCTTTGAAATCAATAATTTCAACAAGCAACTTGAAGGCACATGCCCCCTTGTCTGTGAGTTTTCTTCAGAGTAGACAAATATGCACTGTGAATCAAACGATAGCCAAATGCCCAATAAGGTAAGACTGGAAGTTGTCCATTTGAAGAACCACTGATATGCAATAATGGGGATAAAGAAGAGCTTGGGAAAATTTGTCTTTTATTAAAAATTGAAGCTTCACAAATCTTGGAGCTCCATCTTGCTGTCTCGTCCTTCTCTGTTTGGGGATCTCCAGGATCTTAAGTATAGGCCTTTGCCAGTCCTATAAAATGTCTTACATGTCAGGAAGCCAGATCTAGCCCTGTGAAAGTGGCTGGACAGCCATTCTGACCTAGTCTGGAATGCAAGGAAGAGGGGAAAGAGAGACAGGACTGGAGAGAACCACTGCTAATACCATCTGGCTTTTGTTTTGGGAACTGTTTCAGAGCCTGAAGGGTGTGTGTGTGTGTGTGTGTGTGTGTGTGTGTGTGTGTGTGTGTGTGTGTGAGAGAGAGAGAGAGAGAGAGAGAGAGAGAGAGAGAGAGAGAGAGAGAGAGAGAGAGAGGGAGAGGGAGAGGGAGAGGGAGAGGGAGAGGGAGAGGGAGAGGGAGAGGGAGAGGGAGAGGGAGAGGGAGAGGGAGAGGGAGAGGGAGAGGGAGAGGGAGAGGGAGAGGGAGAGGGAGAGGGAGAGGGAGAGGGAGAGGGAGAGGGAGAGGGAGAGGGAGAGGGAGAGGGAGAGAGAGAGAGAGAGAGAGAGAGAGAGTGTTAGGTTAGTGGTGTATATAACCCGCAACAAAGAAGATGCCATTAGAACTGGCTATTTTGTATTCTGGTAAAAGGGTAGTAAAGACTTAGTTTCCAGTGAGTCTCATTGTGATTTTTCAGAACCTGACACAAGAGTGATAAGCAAGTCAAATTGGTATACATACATGTATACATCCAACTGGCAGATAAAAACAACAATATAAACAACCTCTGAGGATGCCTGCCATAGATGTGGGCGAAACGTCAGGAGATGATACTTCTAGAACATGGCCCTACAGCCCGGAAAACATACAACAACCAACAACAATATAATTTAAAGGTTCCACCAGCAATAGTATCTTTGTTCACAAATGGCCTCCCTTCCCAGACTATATACCCAGGAATAAACATCGGTCTAAACCACCACTACAGCAAAGGACCAAATGTATTTTGAATGCAAAACCCCAGCTTCCTGAAACAATGGGATTTTATGACACCCAATATCACCCTGAAGGACTGTGACATTACTTGCAATGTAATATGCATTACCAGCTGACTGTATCTTTGGGTTGCCATATTTTGAAAACAAAATGCATGGAGAGAGGCTCCCTCAATCTCCTTACTCAGCTTGCTTGCCTCACCCATCTAGTTCTGACTCCTTTTACCTCAGAACCCCAACTTTCTCTTTTTCTCTGTGTCTGTCTTGGCACAGTGACACTGACCCTTTATCCTATGGTTGATCTGGAGTGTCAAATTCTGGATTGGCCCCAGGATAGTTTTGGTTGCTGCCCCAGCCCATGCAGATGCAGAAAAAAGTCCCAACCATCCAGTGGCACAAAACTGGTTATTGTCCAACTCCTGTTTTTGCTAGAGTGGCACCAGAAAGTGCAACACAGCTAGTGTGCATCATATACCACCTAAAATGATGTTGGCCAGAGTGAAATGGGAGAGGGGAGGGGGAGAGCAGGAATGGTCCCCTCTTTCCTCTCTCCCATCTCTGATCACCCTGCTGCCCCAGTCAACAACACTTCAGGCAACAAGATAACAAGTACTGAATCAGCTCATACATCTAGGGAGAAAGTTTCATAATTAGCATTGCCCCAGCCATGTGTTCTATAGGATCTCTGTCAAAGAGAGTATCTACATTGTAGAATTATAATAATAAATAATAAAACTTTATTTACATCCCGTCATATCTCCCCAAGGGGTCTCAGGCTTGTTTATAACAAATGTCGGCAAACATTCAATGCTGTAAAGAGACTGGACAGAGACAAAATACCAACCCACCCAGAACCCACAAACAAATCCAGAATTAATGTAGTTTTTAATTTGGAAAGGCACCAGCATTCTTTGGCAGAAAAGGCTAAAGACATTGTAGAACTATTACTCTCAAGATTCCAAAACATTCAGACATTGTAATTAAAGTGGTGTTAAACTATATAAATTCCACACTGTAGATGCAACCCAAGACAGCTTCAAAAGAATAGCTTACTTCAGTTTCTATATCTATGTCTGTATCTTGACGCTTATTTCTTTGGTTCCCTTCTTGTTTTCTGTTTTTCTGTTTCCCTGTCACTTTGTTCCCTTTACTTAGCAAATTCAGAGTTCCATAATTTTTGTCTTCAAATCTTTACTTGTATCTGCAGAAAAGAAACCAGTTGCCTTATTCAAGTGACCAAAAAGCAAAAAAGCTACCAAGCAACTGTGCTGTACATATCTAGCCTTGCTGAATAAATGATGTCTCTCTCCCTTATATGAGCATTTCCTTTTCAGTATGATTTGTATGAGCACTTCCAAATCAAAACAAGAACTGCCTGACTTGCCAATGTGCCCGCATTAAATACTTGTGATATTCTTAAAAATGATATACATAAGATTTTCCCCTATCTGAAAACATTCAAAGGGAGGTAAAAGAAGATAAAAATGCATAAACTATTGAGATCACAAAAACCCTTTGGTGTTAGATCTGGATGTTTGGATTTGCCTTAAGTGAGTGTGGATGGAACATAGGGTAGTTTTCAGCTTGTTGAAGAAAATGGAGCCTCTTAAGGTTATGTAGGACAAAAGGTTGTGCCTCAGGGTTTTTGTCATATGAATGGGAGGTTTTAAAATCCTTCCCTTCAACATATCTCATTTATTAAACACAGTACCTATTACCAATGTGGAGTCAAGATTATCACATGGCCAGGGGAAAGACACTGATTTAGTAACTCCGCCAACTCTTCCTGCTGTGAATAGTTGGCATTTCTGCCTACCTGAAATCTGTTGTTGACGTCAGATCAGCTAAGCATTGCCTAGGCAGCCTGGGGTGTCAGATGGTGATTTTCTTTTATACAGCCAGCAGGGTAGCCATGCGTCTCACAAGGTAACATTAAAGGATAAACTCAAATGAGTGAAAATACTATCAGTGATTAGTCATTCATAAAGATAGAATACCCATTCATGAAAGACAAGCAGAAACATGATTAGCTTATCAAGCTTAATCTTTCTTCTGAACTGGTCATCTGCATGTTCCTTCAAAAATAAAGGATGATTCCTGTAAGGTCATTTTTCATTTGAAAATGGAAGTTTATACTTATGAATCATTTTGATGTCTGAAGATCAATGCAGAATCAGGATAACATTTCAATGGGTAACTTTTTCATGAGGGAAAATGCAGGTTGTTATCTGGTGGTGGAAAGTCTGACTAGTGCCAGTTTTGGGTTTATTTCTTCACTTGGGGCTTAACTCATTCACTCTGAAATATTTATGCATATGGTTTTAGATTATTTTAACTTCCTTAACTTATTTTTAACTTCTCATCCTGTTTCAGCTGTTTTAGTCCATTTAATTACATTCACAGTTGTAAATTATTTAAATGTTACTATTGATTGGTTGTATGTTGCCCTGTGATTTCATAATATTATGGTGTGTGTGTGTGTGTAAATAAATACCTCTAGCCTGTGTTCCTATAAGGACTGAAAAATGCTTGACATGGGCACACTTAATCTCTCTCTCTGATTATTGAAATATCCATGCATGAGGCTGCATTTAAAACTAATTTAGTTTAGCTTTGGTTGCACTCAAATAGGAGAGTGAGATTATTAGGTAGGGTTGGCCAATGGGATCACATCTCCACTATAAGTTGTAATAATGATCCACCTAGAAGATTTTAATGGAGAATTAGATAAATTGACACAGGTTAGGACTACTCATGGCTACTATTGAGAATGGTTGCTTAACACTTTCATATCAGAGACATAGTTCTACTGTATATCATTTGCATAATGTGGTGGATAAGTTGTGCTTATATCCTATCCACAAACTTCCCACAGAAAACTGCAGGAACTAGGGCTGCCACTTAATAATAAAAAAATAATAATAAAACTTTATTTATATACCGCCCTATCTCCCGGATGGGACTCAGGGCGGTTTACAGTCATAAAAGCAACACAAACATTACATAACAACATAATACACATTATTAAACAAAGTAAAATAATACAATTATAACAATAAATCACACTTACATGACCAGATCAAGGGGATGGGAACCATAAAGGGAAATCTTATGCAATATATTCAGGCTCAGAAGTCGGCGGTAGTCCAATATAATTACTCAAAAACCTGCCGACACCACCAGGTCTTTAGTTCCTTACGGAAATTGGATAATGTAGGGGATTGCCTGACCTCTTTTGGCAATGCATTCCAGAGCCGGGGGGCCACTGCCGAGAAGGCTCGTTCCCTCGTCCCCACCAGCCGCACTTGAGACGGTGGTGGGAGCACGAGAAGAGCCTCCCCAGAAGATCTCAAGGTCCGCACTGGCTCATAGGAGGAGATGCGATCACGGAGATAGGTAGGGCCCAAGCCGTGTAGGGCTTTATAGGTCAAAACCTGCACCTTGAATTGGGCCCGGCAGTTTATCGGCAGCCAGTGGAGCTGCTTTAATAGGGGCATTGTGTGCTCCCTATAGCCGGCTCCCGTTAGAAATCTGGCTGCCGATCTTTGAACCAGTTGGAGTTTCCGGGCCGTCTTCAGGGGCAGCCCCACGTAGAGAGCATTGCAGTAATCCAGTCTGGATGTAACTAAGGCATGGACCACCGTGGCCAAATCAGACTTCTCGAGGTATGGTCGCAGCTGGCGCACAAGTTTTAAATGTGCAAAGGCCCTCCCAGCCACCGCCAACACCTGGGCATCAAGCACCAGAGATGAATCCAGGAGGACCCCCAGACTGCGGACCTGCGCCTTCAGGGGGAGTGCAACCCCGTCAAGCACAGGTTGCCACCCAATACCCCGATTGGTCCCACGACTCACCAGGAGGGCCTCTGTCTTGTCTGGATTAAGCTTCAACTTGTTAGCCCTCATCCAGTTCGACACAGCTGCCAGGCACCGGTTTAGGGTCTGAGCGGCTTCCTTGGAGTTTGGTGGAAAAGAGTAGTAGAGTTGAGTGTCATCTGCGTAGAGATGGCACCGAACTCCAAAACCCCGGATGACCTCTCCCAGCGGTTTCATGTAGATGTTGAAAAGCATGGGGGAGAGAATGGAACCTTGCGGGACCCCACAGGTCAAAGGCCAGGGGTCTGAGCAGGTGTCCCCCAGCTTCACCATCTGGGAACGACCCTCCAGGAAGGAGCGGAGCCACTGCAAAGCAATGTCCCCAAGACCCATTCCCGAGAGCCGCCCCAGAAGGATACCATGGTCGATGGTATCGAAAGCCGCTGAGATGTCCAGGAGAACCAGAAGGGATGCACTCCCCCTGTCTAGTTCTCTGCGGAGGTCATCCACCAAGGCGACCAAAGCCGTTTCAGTCCCATGACCAGGCCTGAAGCCAGACTGTGACGAATCCAGATAATCGGTCTCAACCAAGAATTCCTGGAGCTGAGAAGTAACCACTCTCTCCAGGACCTTGCCCAAAAATGGGAGGTTGGAGATTGGCCGGTAGTTGTTCAATAATAATGAATCTAAAGTCGCCTTCTTTAAAATGGGCCTCACAATTGCCTTTTTAAGGCAAGATGGAACATGCCCTTGCTGCAAAGAGGCATTGATGATACCCGAAAACCAATCAGCCAGCCCCCCACCGGCAAGTTTGATAAGCCAGGATGGGCAAGGATCTAGGATGCAAGTGGTCGCCCTCACCGCTCCAAGAACCTTGTCAACGTCATCAGGCTGAACAAGTTGAAACGAATCCAATAAAATCTGACAGACAGGTGCCTCAGTTACATCCCCTGGTTCTGCACTAATGTCAGCGTCCAAATTGGAGCGAATTCGAGCGACTTTGTCTGCAAAATGATGTGCAAACTCACTACATCGGGTTGTCAGGTGATCAGAAGGCCCCTCCTCCTCAGGGAGATGGAGGAGCTCCCTGACCACCTGAAACAACTCTCTTGGTCTATTAGTTGCAGACGCAATGCGCGCAGTCGAGAAAGTCTTTCTGGCTGCGCGCATTGCCACGGAGTATGCCCTAAGAGAGGCTTTAGCCCGTGTTCGGTCGGATACACTTCGAGTTCTCCGCCAACGGCTCTCTAGCCCCCGCCTCGTACGCTTCATCACTGCCAGCTCCCCAGTGAACCAGGGGGCTGGTTTGGACCGATGCGACAAGAGGGGACGCTCAGGGGCGATCATGTCTATTGCCCTAGAGACCTCCGTGTTATAGAGATCTACCAGGACATCAACAGGATCGTCAGCCAGCATGGCAGGAAAATCCCCAAGAGACGTCAGGAATCCATCCGGGTCCATAAGTCTCCTGGGGCGGACCAGCTTAATGGGCCCACCACCCCTGCGGAGGTTAGAGGTTACAGTAAGTCTAAAGCTGATCAGGTGATGATCGGTCCATGACAATGGAAGAATTTTTTGCTCTTCCACACCGACATTTCCCTCGTCCGCAACAAAGACTAGGTCCAAAGTGTGGCCAGCTACATGGGTGGGCCCTGATATCACTTGGGACAATCCCATGGTCGTCATGGCGGCCATGAAGTCCAGAGCTGCGCCAGACAGGGCGGCCTCCGCGTGGACGTTGAAGTCTCCCAGCACAACAAGCCGCTGAGACTCCAACACCACGTCGGAGATCACCCTCGCAAGCTCTGGCAGGGAGACTACTGTGTCGCGGGGTGGTCGGTACACAATTACACTAGGCCTTGAAGTTTTCAGATCAAACCCTGAGCAAAACAGATGGATGATATCATTTGCGATCTAATAAAGGCCAGGCGAGGTGACCTGCTTTGCCTGGCTTCCATGGAGGAAAGAGTGAGCCATGGGGTGAATCTGTCACCCTGTGTGTAGCTCGCCCTCATGATGCTTTCCCCATGGGGAAAGTGTTGCCTTCTCATGGAGGTCCCATGCTGGCTCCATTGGAGCCAGCACATCACGGGATATTTCCCGTGTTGCTGGGGAAAGCGTCTGGTAACACTTTTACTCCAGTTGGGGGAAGTTGGGGGTGGAGCCACAGGTGACATTGTCTGATGGCTGCAGTGAGGCTCTGTTTCCAAAGCTGGGTCTAAGCGTCCTAGGACGCTTATCTGGAACTGTGTGACGAGATCATAAGTGTTGTGCATTAAATACCAACGACAGTGGCTTACAGCTTGCCATTCAAACACAAATACAATATGTAGACAAAATTCTTAAGTGAAATGAGGAGATTAATTATTCTCACCTACTTTTAGGCACTGAATAAGGAATCTTCTAATCAAGCCTATTTGCTTCTAGCTAGAATTAAATGCAGAACAGAGGAAAGGGTGAGTACTGGTTCTACTGGGAGGACAAAGCTAATAAAAAATGCAACTCCCCAATGGTCTGTTGCAACAATGAATCAATTAAGCTTTCCAAATTGTTATAAACTGATTCTATGCTAATCAAGATGGAGATTTGCAGACACTTCTTTTTTCTTGCCCAGAGATGTGCCTGTAAAACTGGATAATCTGCACATTAATTTCTCACCTAGAGATGAACCATGAAAGCTAGAGACTCTAGGCCAGGCCCTGAAAATTGACAACTCTACCAGAAATAGATTGCAGGCAGTTCACGAGTTACAAACATCTGACTTACAAATTACTCATAATTAAGAATGGGGGTGAGACAACAGGAAGTGAAAGAAATCTACCCTTCAAAAGGGAACTTCACTTCTGAAAGAGTTATCATGGGGAAAAGGTATCTCAACTGAAGCTTTATCACCAATCTTTGTTTCCACAGCAAGCCACATTTTTCAAAATCCAATGATCACAGAGATAGAAAGTGAGATGAAATCTTCTGAACAGGGGTATAGACAGCAAAATAAACATCACAGAGGTGTACCTGTTCCGACTTAGATACGAATTCAACTTAAGAACAAACTTACAGAACCTATCTTATTCCTAATTGGGGGACAGCCTGTATATTTCTTAAGGAAATATCTTAAGGAGAAACCTATAGAACTTATCTTGTTCATAACTTGAGGACTGCCTGTATTGGACTACTAATAATTTTGCGCTGCATAATTATAGAACTGTTTGAGCTGTTAAGATTCTACCCTATAGGATACTAAAATGTATGGTTTTGGGGAGTGGCTTTTAAAATTCTCAAAAAGCCACAAGGATGGAACCATGGTGTGAGATCAGAGCATTATAATTTTGTTGTGTGAAAGGAGCTTAGATATGCCTTTAGGTATGATCCATCATGGCTCCTCAGAATACCTTCATTTGTACTGGCTTTAAAGCCTAAAAAGAATCAGGCCGCATTATCTAACAATTTGCCTATTCCAAGGTACACCTTCTGAAATTTTACATTCATGTTTTGTGTCTTCTATCAAATGAGGTGTATTGATTGCTAGAGACAAGGCTAATTGTAAATCATGGATGTAGACTGGCTTGTTTAAAGAACTTTGTCTTTCAATACCATGAGAAGTCTTTTTAATTTTGTCCACATTTAAAATTTTGAAATATTTTAGTGAATCATATTTTCTTTGGATATTATTCAAATTTTAACATCCGGAAAAGTGTGTTCTTTTCATATTGTTGAGCTTTTGTTTTCCATGACAGCATTATTTTTTTTAAAAAAATGGTATTTATCATGTTTACATTTTATTGCAACTCGATGAAAACATTATTTCCTGACATATAAATATTGGAAATAAAATAAATTAATGTGTAAATAATATGTGTATGTATGTTTAGTAAATTATTTCAATGCAAACAGTCAAGTCAGTGTATAATTGAAAGAAAAAATGATCCAATAAAAATGGAACTAAGTCAGAAAGATTAAAAAAACCCACCAACACCCATTAATAATATAAAATGCTCAAATACCAGGACAATTTTTTTAAAAAAAAATAATTGGAAGCAAAATGTGTCAAAATTGGCACCAGATTCCTCTAAGGGTTGTGTTTGAAGTAGGGGTATGGGGATGTAAAACTCCAAACAAGGATTCTTTCCTTCACTCACTATTTACTACAGTGGGATTTGTAGCAGGGCCTTTGATGATAAAGCTGCCTTAGAGTGTGGCGGTCTCTTCCCTAGTAGTTTTTAAACAGAGGCTGGATGGCCAGAGATTGAAAGTGCTTTGTCTCTTCTTGCATGGCAAAATGGGGTTGGACTGGATGGCCTTCGTGATCTGTTCCAACTTTATGATTGTAAATCCAATTGATAGTCCTGAATACAGCAGACCCATCATATCAAAGGAAATCTGGAAAGTAAACACTTGTATGATTTTTAGAAATGTGCTTACCAGGGTTTGTAATGTTAAATCTGAAAATTAATTAGATGTTAAATGTTAAAAATTAGGAAGGCAATTAATTGCTGCTGACTTTTTGTTAAATTGTCATTGATTAATTAACTATTTTCATTTTCAGATCAGGCTGTTAAATTTACTGAGAAGATTCTCATTCTTGGCCATAGGAATACATTTTATTATTGGCTCCTTCATAGTTTTCTTCTTCCAGGGATTTCTCCGGAGGGACTATAAAGCCCATTATAGGTTGCTTGTAGATTCCATACTAGGACTAATTTCTTCCTTCCATTCATTCTCCATCAATTGTTTCCTAGTTTTATCTCTTCCATTGCTATGCTGCTCTTCATATGAGGGCTTTCCAAATTTTTATTTGTCTATCTGCCTATTCCCACAGATAACCACAATAATGCAAGCAGATTACCTTGGCAAGTGAACTGGAGCCACATTATGCATTTCCTCCAGTCCTAATCCTTTTCTCCTTAGGACTTCCTGTCTCTCTGAATTTACTAAAGGAAGTAACCCATTCCAATCAATTACATCAATCTAAAAATATTTAGGTATTTATGTCAGTACTAATCAGAAAACTGAGTGAACTGAACCACGTCAGTAAGGAAAAATGAGACAACTTGA
This sequence comes from Anolis carolinensis, assembly GCF_035594765.1. Lineage (NCBI taxonomy): Eukaryota > Metazoa > Chordata > Lepidosauria > Squamata > Anolidae > Anolis > Anolis carolinensis. Next base: position 107,135,058 of record NC_085842.1, on the reverse strand, counting down.
AAATGCAAATAACTACATATAGTATTTTCAAACTCCGCAGTTTACTCGTTGGCACAAATGGATTTGACCCTAAATAATTTGGTCAGATTCCTTACATAATGCTTGCATGGTATGCTATTATGTGTTCTCTTCAGGATTTATGAAATTACATTTGGGCCTTTAATGAGTAAACATCAGTTTCAAGCCAGAAATATGTGAAACCAAGGACCTTACCCCACACTAAATTTCCCCAGTTTTCTGACCACTTTCTCATGCTGGTGTAATGGAGTCCCTCGAAGATCTTCCCGCAATGCACAGCCACTTCTGGTGACTGAACATTGAAACCATCTCACCAGCATGTGAAGATGGTCTCTGGAATTAGTTTTCAGGAATTGGATGTTCACCTGACTCCTGATAGAAGACAGTGTGCAGAAGCAGAGGAAAGCGGGGAAAGTGGTGGTATTGCTGATTATCCCAGAATACAGATATTGTAGGGGTAAGTCATGTCCCCACTATTTAGGATGCCCATGGGATTAGTTCGAAAGACTTTCCCCACCCTGCCTCCATGGTGCATGTAATTCTAAGGAATATATTCTTTTGACTGGTTAAGTTTTCTTCAACAGCTTTTTCCCATCTTACAAAATGAAAACTGCATCATTTCCCTCTCTTATTCAACAAGGTGGCTTTCTTTAATCCTGTAACTCTTTTAACCTTCTCTGTAAGACTGTTCCTAAAATCCTGTTTGATGTGTTTACAGAAGGCTTAGCCAGGACAGAAGCTCCTCTTTTTATCATTTCCCTTGACCCTCTTGCTGCTGTCAGTGACACTTGTAATCCTCTTACCATGTGCTTGGAATCCACTCCCTTTATCTACTAAACACTCCCATTCTTTAGGTTTTATTTGGCAGAACTAGCAGCTCATACATATGCACATCACTTCAGGTGCTAAAACGGTGGCAGTAAAGACAGAATAATGAAATGCCATCTTTATGCACCCTCACTTATTTCTATTCTTTTCTCTGCTTGGTTAGGTGCCCTCCAGCCATTTCTCTTTGCCTTATAATATGAACTCATTATTAGCAATTTATCTCCTTTCAGGCAATCCTCATTGGTAAGCCTTGTTAATGGATAGCTCACAGCTGGACTACCTTGTTAGCCGCTCCTGGGGACTTCCCAATTCTTTTATAATTGGAGCCCATCTCACATGTGCCACATTAGTCGGCTTTATGCCTTTGAGCTTTGCCACCTGGTGTCCAAATCAGAAACAGAGATGCCACTTTTCCCCCTTCTCCTACCAGGACAGATTTTGAGAGACATGGCATCTTTGTAATGGAAGGCTTTAGAAGCATTTCTCTGGAACTACCCACAGAGCAGAAGGTGGACTTAGCACAGGCCTCCTGCAGGTATGTCTCTTTCTACTTGTGTGAGGCTTCTAATCCAATGCAAGACTTTTATGTTGGCTGAATAGAGAAGGAGGCAATCTTTGCTGAGTCTCCTCTAATCTTTGATAGTCCCCTGTGTCTCCCAAACTTTGCTCCAGAAGGTTAAGCTAAAGGTTGTGTATTATGATTAAAAACACACAAATGTAACTGAACAGTATCATTCTGTTCTCTGAGGAGATGGTACAGGCTTAAACTTCTGCTCAAAGAGAAAATATTCATATGATCATTGAATTGGAAGGGGCTGCAAAGGTCATGTGGGAAACCCCCAGCCATAGAACCACACCTAAAGCACTCCAAAAAGATGGCCATCTGACCTTAAAAACATCCAAACAAAGTCCACCACCCTCTAGGGCAGCCTGTTATCCTTTTGCATTAGGAAGGTATTTATATGCAATAAACATGAGAATAGAAACAGCATTTATTAGTTACATAAAACAAGTTAACAAAGCACTACAACAGGTACCGATCTTTTGACATGTGGAATATCAATTGTGCTCTCCCTTTATGCCTTCTAGAGAGCATACGAGGGGAAGAAGTTGGATTGCACCCCATAGTCCTCAACATCAATATTGCAGGTCCTGCAAAGGAAGACTTACCCATATATACTGGCATTCAAGAAAGTCCTTCTCGATATCAAGAATATGACAATATCAAGAGTGAAATTTGTGAGTAAAGTCCCTTTGAGTACTTATACATAAAAGAAGCCTATTACAAGGGTGACTTATTTATTTACTACCTTTATATCCCGCTCTTCTCACCCCGAAGGGGACTCAGAGCGGCTTACAAATCAAATGAACATACAATATATTATTAGCATACCACAATATAAGCATTAAATTACTATATTGTACTATATCATTATATGGTAATATTATTAGTAATATTACATTTAATATATAATATATAATTAATATTATTATATTGTATTATTAGTAGTATAATATTGTATTCCATTATATTATTAATATTATATGTATATACAATATATTCTATATGTATAAATTATTACAAATTATATATATGTATGTATATAAAATTAGCATAGCATGTTGCTATGGCACAGGAGACAAGATGGAACTATCTTCCTGGCTCTCAGGTTGGTATGATGTCTTCCTGCCCCCTCCTCCCCCCCCCCCCCCCGTTCTTCACTCTGGCCCCAGAGTGGCAATTATTCCTTGATGAGAGGGGCTCCCAACCGATGACACAGGAGACAGGTTGGTATGATGTCTTCCTGGCCCCCTCCTTCTTCACTCTGGCCCCAGAGTGGCAGTTATTACAGTCAAGAATCAGCAGAACATCTATAAATATCTAATCACAGAATGGCTAAAGCTGTAGTTATGAGTGACACTACCCATTTACAGAATCTGGGGGGTTCTAACCATTTTTGAATTATTCTGTTGCCCAATATTTTCCTATTCATGGCAACCAGAGGGGAAGGCATGCTATATTCTGTGGCTTCTAAATCTCATTTCATGACCTATAATTTGGAATCTGCTTACAGTTTCATTTGATTTGCATAGAAATGAAGTCCAAAAATCCATCTCTAATTTCTCAGGACTCTTTAAATGAGATTTTTTAAATAATGAGATCGTTAGTACAAACCCATTACATGTGTTTTGAATTTAAGTAACCTGCCTCAGTTTTAAATATCACAAAGTCCACATGCCATGTAATCACTCACTTGAAAATCTTTGCTACAAAATTCTGGATTTCACTTTAATCAAATGTTACTCCTTGCCTTCTTACCGATCATAACAAATTTTAAGGAATGAGAGATTTTTTTGTCTAATACTGCTAGGGTGAGCACATCTCTTGGTGTCCCACTCATGTTTCTATTGACACTACATGACAAACATGTTGATGCTGGACAATATTGCATTATATGCACCATCCCAAGATATATATTCAGCCAAAACCTCTGTACATTTTTCTTGTCAGCTTGCATAAGAGCCAATTTAGATACTATCTGTTGCACCCCAAGGCAGTGCGAGCACTCGAAAACCAGACCAATGGCCAATATAACACACAGGCCATTTATTGAAGCAGAATATATATATATATATATCTATGCGCATTTAAGGTAGAAAGTCAGAGTAAGAAATAATCCTTAATATATAGTCAATAGCAGTCCAGAAAGAGTTCAGTGATGTCCAAATTGTAATCCACAAGTGAAGCTCGATAGCTTCCTTTAAGAAATCAAAGTCTGTCCATGAAACAATAGCAGGAACAAATCGTTGCAAATCCACTTGAAAAGTCCCGTAGCAGGATCAAGGAAGCAAGGTAAACAAAGCAGAGTCAAACTCGATTGAGGAACAAGGAAGACGTGGCAAGGCAAGGTCTACTTGGGAGTCGCGGCTTGGCGCGGCTCGCCTGGAACTGGGAACTCGGCACGGATTCAGGAGACAAGGCAAGGAGCTGGAAACAGGAATCTCTTCCGAGGAAAGGCAAATCTGACACCGCAACAAGAATACAGTGAGGAGCACTTTTAAGGAATCCCAATCCTGTGAAATTAAGGAGTACAGGACCCACAAAAACTTCCCATGGGAAAGTTAGCCATCCAACTTGTGAGCTAATCTTTGACTCCGTCTCACTCCCTCTTTCTTGCTTCTATCTTTTGTAACAAATTCCTTCCGATTAAAAGTCTCATCTTCACCCAGGTCAACACCATCTGATGTGGGTAACGATGAAGAGACTTCGGAATGTTTGCCAATTAGTGGTTCTTCTGAAACCACCATATCAGGCATCTGCAAGACCATGGGGCCTTGGCCTGGGGCAAAATTGTTTGCAAAATCCTCAGCCTCATCTGTTTCCAACTCCATCTCTTAATGGAATACAGGCCATGATGGCTGATCTATAACACTATCATTGTAACAGAAGTCCATAATGGGGTGCCTAGCAACTCTGTGGGATTACATTGGGTCAGTTTGAATTGATGAGTACTGCTGATTTAGACAAGCTGCAAGTAAGAAGGAAAGCTTGTTTTCTCAGTCCCTGCCCCTTTTGGCTTGTCATCCAGGGAGGAGATGCAATTTGATCACAAATAAAAAGCATTATTAATACATCTTTCAAGGAAAGAAATTTTCCATCCTGTCTAAAAGAAGCAGTAGTGACCGCTGCTGGAAAAGCATCCTGTGGATGTCCTGGACCTTAATAATTACAGACCAGTATCTAACCTTCTTTTTTAGGGCAAGGTGATTGAGAAGGCTATTGTCCTCCAACTCCAGGCAGTCTTGAATGACACACACTTCCTAGACCCATTTCAAACCAGCTTCAGAGCAGGTTATGGAGCTGAGACTGCTATCGTTGCCTGAGTGGATGATCTCCGTCTTAACACTGATAAGGGAAATGTGTCCCTGTTAGTTCTTTTAGATTTCTTAATGGCATTCAATACCATCAGACATAGTATCCTTCTGGAACACCTGGGAGATCTGATATACCAGCTGTGCTCCATCCTACAATTGGAAGACCTAAATTGCACACACTGGTATTCTCAAGCTTGAACCTTTGTAATCTGCTGTACATTGAGCTACTTCTGTACTAATTTCAGAAACGCCAGTTAGTTCAAAACATGGCAGCCAAATTGTTCATGTGGACATCTAGGAGTGAGCATATTACACCTATACTAAAATCACTCCACCGGGTGTCAATTTCCAGACAAAATAGAAAGTGTTGGTTATAACCTTTAAAGTCCTACCTGGCTTGGGTCTAGATTACCTGCAGAATCACCATCTCCCACATAATCTACCACATACTTAGGTCCTCTGGGAGACTCATACTTCAACCAGTGAAAACCCAACTGGCAACTGTTACCCAGGGGACATTTTCACCTGCTGCCCCTGGATAGTGGAATGACCAGGTAGAAGAGATCTGATAACTAAATGAGTTGTTAAAAGGTAAGGCAGAATTAAAGACCTATCTCTTCCTGCAATTAATTTTAAACTATAACTTTTAAACTTACATTTAAAGCCTGTTTATGGAACACAGGTAACTTTGGTCACCTTGGTAGATGACCTGCACAGTAACTGTACATCCAGTTCTTCTGGACCTTTCAGCGGCTTTCGATACCATCAACCATGGAATCCTTCTGCAAGACACTCCAAACAGTCTTGCTGGCCACACGACCATGAGGTGTCTATAACAACGCAGGCTCCTCAGCTTGGAAACAGAGAAGAGCACCTTCCCCAGAGACAGAGATAAGCAATGCCTCCAGAGCCAGAAATGAAAGAAGCCGTTGCCTTTGTCTGTATATTTGTGTTTCACTGTATTTTCATTTTTAACAAGGCATTGAAGGCTTGCCTGTGTTTGTTTATATGTTGTAATCTGCTCTGAATCCCCTCTAGGAGAAGGGTGGAATATAAATAAAGTGCTGTTGTTGTTGTTGTTGTTATATTTCTGGGATGGGGCTTGGAGGTACTGTTCTTCAGTGGCTCTATTCATTCCTGGAGGGGTGGTCAAAGAAGGTGGTGCTGGGGGGCTTCTGTTTGAGTCCTTGGTCACTGGCCTGTGGGGTCCCTCAGAGTTCCATTTCATCCCCCATGCTGTTTAACATATGCATGAAACTGCTGAGAGAAGTCATTCAGAGTTTTGGAATCTGGTGATCTATACACAGATGACACCCTACTCTATTACTCCTTTTCACCTCATTCCAAATAAGTGGTTCCTGTGCTAAACAGGTGCCTGGCAAACCTAAAGGACTGGATGAGAGAAAACAAATTGAAGATTAATTGAGACAACACACAAGACACATCTGGGAATATGAAATCAGCTTGTGATAGATGGGGTCACACTACCCCTGAAAAAAAAACACAGGTTTATAGTTTGGGGATACTCCTGTATTTGGCCCTCAACCTGAAGGCCCAGGTATCAGCAGTGACCATGAGTGCTTTTGCACAATTAAAGCTAGTGTGCCAATTGTGCTTGTTCCTGGAGAAGTTTGATTTGGCCATGGTAGTACATGCCTTTGTTACATCCCATTTGGACTACTACAATATGTTATATATGGGGCTTCCTTTGATAAGTGCTCAGAAACCTCAGTTTGTCCAAAGAGCAGCAGCTAGACTGCGAACTGGAGCTGGATATAAGGGGCCTACAACTCCTCAGTTGCAACAGCTCCACTGGCTGTAAACACACCTTTGGGCACAATTCAAAGTGTTGGTTTTGACCTACAAAGCCCTATATGGCACCAGTTCAGGTCATCTGAAGGACCGTATCTCATTCTATGAACCTGGTAGACATCAAAAATTTTCTAACACAAGCTGATTTCATATTCCCAGATAAGAATTTTCTGGTTGGAAAATCATTTCTGCAGAAATTACTGGAATAAAACACCAAGTGTGAATTTTGTGCAGAATAATTCTTGAATACTGAAGATTTCTGTCAATCAAGAATTCTCCTTGTCAGGTGTTTCTTTTTTTCTTTTTGATAATCAGAAACATGGTTTTTTAAGAATTAAAAATATTCTCCCACACCTACTCTGGACTTGCTATATGAATAAAGACAGAATACCATTTGATTAGCATGGTACCAATGAGTGCCAAATGCCTGTCTCTTTTGTTTAAAAGAAATTTGGTTCAGCTGATGTCTTGCAATGTTCTGTGTGTGTGTGTGTGTGTGTGTGTGTGTGTATAAAATACATCCACTAACAAAACTACAAAGACAGAATATTTAGCTATGATTGTTAAAGTGTAGTACACAATGTACATATTTCCAATTTATATGTCCCTTCCAAGAGATGTATTCAGCTGTTTGTTTCTTTCCACGGCCATTCAATTCATACTCTTTGGCACTTTTGCATGCTTTGGGAGATAAAATATTGATCAGCCTGCCAAGAAACATAGAGTGTGATCCTATTTTTATGCCAGGACTTGGCAATGAACCACATTTATCAAGCCCATCTTCCTAGAGAATGGTAAGTGGGAAGTGATGACAACTCATTAATCTAGCTCCCTCAGTAATTGGCCCACTTTTGAAAATTTGACTCTGTAAATTGTTCATAACTATTACTGTGGGACCTACAGCCAACTCGCAGTTCACTCTTAAGCAAAGACTTTTTAAAGAGAACATCAACAAGAAGAGTGGTAATTTAAGGTCAGGAATAGAGTTACCAAATAATCTGTAAAGAGATACAATTGAAAAGAGGTGGGGCAAAGGAGGAAATGGCATTTTGTAAATAAGAGGGACTGACAGATTAAAATGGGAAAGCCGCTTAAGGATCTGAGTCTCTAGGACCTTAGTTGAAGTTGTGGAGGCCTGAAGGATTTCAAAGTTAGAATACATGCTCAGGAAATTGTGATGGGTTCATGAGCTGTTATTCACACATTTGAAGAATCTGGGAGAGTGAAAAAAGGTTGTATACAAACACTGCATACAGGTGAGTCCCATGTTCAGCCATTGGTATATTTAGAAAATATAGATCCTTGCCTGAACTTCTGGAGAGCTCATTTGACCTAGTATATAGAACCTTTTTATGCCCCATGCTATCTTAACTACTTGGAGTGTGAACTGGCTGTACAGGGAACAGATCAGAAACTATATAGTTTAATCAAACAAGAATTTATTAACTGACAAGAATTTTAGACTTTCTCTCCTCCTGAGTCTCACTGCAAAGTCTTCATGAGGAGAGGTAAAGTCTTTGAGAGATAGACACAGTTCTGGCCGAACTGAGGAGCTTGATTTTTTATTTCTTATTGTCTCTTTCTTGTAATGGGTTCAACTGTCTCTAAGATGGTCTTAATATTTAACTCTGATTGGACTTGAATACAGCTCTAAATGGATTTGTTATTTGTAGACCTTCCAGCCTTCATCACTCTTCACTTTTCAGTCACGAAAAGTATGACTCTTCCAAGAACCAGAAGTGCCTTGTCTGAGGCTCTGCTCCAATGGGATTCTTAAAGAAGTAGGACAATTCTTTCTATACTTACAGTTCCTGTTGACTAGCTTTAGAACCTGTTGAGCAAAAATTACTTGAGCAAAAAACAATAACTGTATTTACTTGACTCTAACGCTAACACCTTTGAAAAGATAATAAGAGAAAAGGGGGAAGGAAAGAAGGCAAAGGTCAGCAAAATATATACAATGCTGATAGAGGCTGATGGATGTATAATACGGGATCTGAAAAGTATGTGGGAAACAGAGTTGCAAATCACGGAACAAGAGATGAGAAATGTGGTAGAGACAATAGGGATGAAAAGGAATACCAGAGTACGAGAAATGAGAAGGAAAAATATTGCACAAATGGTATTGTACTGCCAATTAGCATACTACTATAAAAAGGGGAGAAGTCAGTGCTGGCATGGATGTCATCAGAAAGGGTGGTTTATGCATATGATGTGGGAATGTGAATATGTACAATATTTTTGGCAGACTATACAAAATGAGTCAAATCAAATACTAGGAAATGAGTGGGTCATAACAAAGGAAATAGCGGTATTAGGGAAAAAAGAGGAAATGCAAAATAAAAGGGAAATAAAAGAAGCAATAATTGAATGTGCACAAGCAGTAATAGTATTAGGGTGGAAAGATAAATCAAAATGGTCAGTAAGTAAATGGTATCAATATATGGTGGAGCAAATGGAATTTGAAATTATGAATGTGAAACTAAATGTTGTAAAAACTAATGAAAATAGAACAAGAGAAATAGAAGAAAGATAGACAAGGGTAAAGAACTATATCATGAATCAATCTGGAGATCAAGCCATAAGAAATAAGATACAAATATTATATAGTATATAGGATGAAAATAGATAAAGATAAAGATATAAAGATTGTCTCACAAAGAAACGAATATGTAAAAAGAAAACAATCCTTGTGTTGGTGGTGGGAATTGTAAATGTTTTGTATGTCTACGGTATGTATTTTTGTGTTTTTTAAAAAATAAAAATTTGTAAAAAAAAAAAAAAAGAAAGAAAGAAAGAAAAGACTCTAACGCTAATCTTTTTGGCTAAATGGCCTTGTCAAAATTAGGGTGCACATTAGATTCACGTCAAAAGGTAATCTTAATGCTGAGCCAAAGTCAAAGGAGTAGCTGCTACAGAAGCCTCTGGAGATCTAATTTGAGGGACATCATCTGTCATTTAATTGCCATGGCTCAATACTATGCAATGCTGGAATTTATAGTTTGGTGAGGCATCCACACTCTTTGGCAGAGAAGTCTCAAGGCCTTGTAAAACTACAAACCTCATGACCCCATAGTATTGAACCAAGGCAGTTAAAGTGGATTCATTCTGCAGTATAGATGCACCCCAAGATTTCTTTTCCATTGCTGAAAGTTTTGGTGTTCTAACACAATTGGTTTTAAAGAAGGAATTCAAAGCAGGCAGCAACTGCAATGGGCATATTACAAAGAGTGCACTTTTTGTTGCATTACATTCACTAGTAAATACTTTTTTTTTGGTTTCAGGGTTTTAAAAATTGAGGTGCGCATTAGATTTAATGATGCATTAGATTTGATTAAATATCGGCAATTCTTTGCTACACTGTCTACACTAAGAAACCAAACCGATGGGGTACCATATGTTCCCTATCTCCATTGGCCCTTCAGTGACATCAACACCCCTCGATGGATTGTCACCTTGACGTGGTGAGGGAGCTTACATGTTCCAATGAACCTGAGGGCAAAACCACGGCAGTCACACACTCCCAGGAGTGGTCACAGGGGAAGATCCAGACCAAGAACAATCGGAAGACCCAAAGGCCTCAACGGTGGAGCAGGCGGAGGATAACATGGTACATGTTACAACAGCTGTGAAGGCGGAGGAAGGCTGCAACAGACTGAGAAGCCACTCCTGTTGTGTTAATCACACCACTGCTGGGACCTCACTCTGTGAAGACTGTGTGTTGACGGGCCGTGCACCGACCTCCACACATTAAAAAAAATCACGCACAGGCGTCTTCCAAGAAATGGAGGACCATCATCCTCGAACTACGAGGGATCGCCTAACAACACCACATATATATCACACACATCATGGTGAAATCACCATAACTGGCCACACATTCCCCAATAGCAAACGCATCTCACTATTAACGGGCGGTATGTGTTTTCAATCCATCACATTAGTTTTGTAACATAAAAGCTCTGCTTTTTTAACATGCATGAGAACAAATATATTTTCAGTTGAGCAGAGGTGTGCTTATGCTTATATTGATATAAGAGTATGCACACATACTAACCTGTTGTAATTTTTTAAAATTCAAACCAGGACAGCCAATTTCTATGTGGGACTGCTCACCTCTCACTAACCAGTTTTTCTCATAATTGACTCCTTCCCCACAATGGCACAGTGAAGTAATGCTACCTGGAGGATGGACTGCATGCATAAAAGCCCAGGTTTTCTGTAAAACCTAGGGGTAACTATGCAAAGGTTTTTGAAATTGTTTAAAGTCCAAAGAAATGCATTGCAAATGAATAATCACAGATATTGTGTGTCAGGGTAAGAGTGTTTATGAGGTGAGGATAATTTATTTAATCCAGGTAGAGAAGCCCTATGTTTTTCCTGGAAGGGCATAATCAGACTAGCGCCCACGCTGACCTCCTTCAAGAAAGATATGAAAACCTGTTTTTTTCAAATCATTTTAAATTAAGAAGAACATCAAAGTGAGCCCCTACCACTTTTTATTCCAACACTTTGCACCTTATCGCTATATCATTCCACTAGAAGTTATAATGCATTGCACCTTTTTAACCTTATTCCTCGCCCTTAGTCTGAAGTACCAACTATACCGCTCCAGGGCATTGAACATGTTTTAATTGTTTTTAAATTGTTGTTGTTGTATGCTTTTTCTTGATACATTTATTGCTGTGTTTGGATTTGTTTTTGCTGTTGTATTTTTATATTGTTTGGGCATGGTCCCTTTGTAAGCCACCCTGAGTCCCCTTGGGGAGATGGGGCGGGATATAAGAATAAAGTATTATTATTATTATTATTATTATTATTATTATTATTATTATTATATTTCAGCAGGTTTTATTTTTATATTAGTAATTCAAAAAAGACTTCAAAAGCTGTGCACTCTTTAAAAACTGTTGCAGTTCAAGTCATATTTTGTGCAGAAGGCTTATATTTTATACAGAACAAACAACATCACCTCTCTATTTCTCTTTACTTTGTTTATGTACTTGGAAACTTCTGTACATGAGAATGGTGTTTTGTTTTGCTTTTTCTAGAAAACAGCATTGTGTGTACAAGTAACATGATTTATGCACAGAGAATATTTGTACACAGAAAAAAGTGTTTCTGCACATTTTTTTTTTTTTTTTACTGAAAGGGTTTTTTTTCCTGCCTGGCAAAATGCTGTCTTCTGGCTGAAAGAGTGTGGATTTTTTGCAGAATAAAACCCATACCACAAAGTTTCTCATCGGTTCAAGCTTCCCCTCTCCAGCATTTCTCAGCACTAGAGATACGTGCTGTTATCATTTTTTTAGAACATTTTTGAATATTTTTACACCCCTGTACATATATTATGCTAGTGGCAATGGAAAAAATTTTTGTTTTTCCACAAATGGCAGCTTAATGTGCCAGTGGCAGCAGCTACCACCTGTGTGTCCTTTTAGCAACTTTGACAATAAGTTTTCATACAGAAATAGACGTGGAAGTAAATGTTGCAAGATAGAAACATGTTATATGACATTTGCTTCAAAACCTATCTCCACATTTTGAAATCACTTTATAATTTTTTCTGAAATATAAGATGTAGGTGGAATTATCCAGTCAAAGACAAAAATCACACATTTTTCATGAGTATTTCATTTACCACATCACTGCAACAAATACTTTAAAAACAATCAAAAGCAAAATGATTTCCTGAATCATTTCAGCCACATTTTTTCTAGATAATTGGCAAAAACCCCTATGGATCAGCAAGCTTGATTTGATCTATAGCAGTTACTGCCCTCACAAGTAACTGACATAGAAATGACTCCTTTAGAGCCACCTGAGTTAAAAATAAAATTCTCTAGACTGCTCCTTATCACTTCTTTGAGACTACATTCAGTATGTTTAAAAAATTACTTTGGGGATTAGCACCACTTGATTTCATATTTTGTCAGGTGTCCGATATTGTGGTATGATGGCTATTCATACACTGGAATAGCTGAAGCTAAGAAATCTTCTTGCTGCAGCAATTCCATAGAGGAAGAGTGATATTTCATTGCATTGGTGTCATGTACGACACTCTCAATGGCTTTACAGCTGAGCATGCGGATAGATAATCATGTGTAAGTCAGCATGCAGCCTGAAGTTTGACAGCTCCTAATGTAATTCCTAATCATGACATCCTAAGTCACCATTTCCAGGCAGTAATGAAGGAGAAATGTGCTGAGTTACCAAACTGCAAATATGTAATGGAAATTGTTGTATTGCTCAAGGGAAAAAGGATGTCATTGTGCAATGCCATTTTAAAATATGTAGCTTTTATTTACTTTTGTTACTTATAAAAACAGATGACCATGTAGTATGTTTCTCGATGAAATTGAAATGCAACTTATTTTTCCTTGGATCTGAATTAGTTTACACTATATGTTTGTATATGCCTTTAGGTTGCCTTAAGGCAGTCTCATGAAATTAATAGTTTTCTTAGGCAAGGAGTACACAAAAATGGTTTAGAAAAGTTGCGAAAGACCACAAGGACCATTCATTCTCTCTGACATGCAAGAACATACAATCAAAGCACTCCTCCAAAGAAGGAGACTAGCACACTCTAAAGCAGCTCATTCCACTGTTAAACAACTCTTTCCGCCATGAAGATCTTCCTTATGCTTAGCTGGAAACTCTTTTCCTTTAGTTTGAATCCATTACTTCATGTCTTAGTCTCTGAAGCAGCAAAAAACAAGGTTGCTGTCTTACGCTTCTCTTCTCCAGGCTAAACATATCCAGCTCCCTAAGCCATTCCTCATAGGGCTTGGCTTCCAGACCTTTGACTATTTTGGTCACTCCCTTCTAGATACTTTTCAGCTTGTCAAAATCTTTCCTAAGCTGTGGTGTCTAGAACATAATTCGTAGTGAGATCTGACCAAAGCAGAATAAAATGATACTATTACTTCCATATGGCATGTGGCCCAGGAAGCCTATAAATGCAGCCCAACACAAAATCATAAACCTACTTAATTAGGCTTTTTTTGTAACTAGCAAGGTGATCTTGGGTTTTGTATGATCTCACTATTTGTGACCTAAGATGGCTATGAATGTGGTCCAACACAAAATTGTGGCTTCAGTTTTATGGCAATGTGTGGTCCAACACAATTCTTCTGTTTCCAATATGCAGAGCCGGCCCCAGGTATTTTTCAAGTGTAGGCGAACAGAATTTTGGCGCCCCCCCCCCAAACCAATCACTGAAAAATAAAAGCGTTGGATAAGCGAAAATGTTGGATAATAAGGAAGTATAAAGGAAAAGCCTATAAAACATCAAATTACATTATGATTTTAAAAATTAAGCACCAAAACATCATGTTTTACAACAAATCAATAGAAAAAGCAGTTCAATACATGGTAATGTTATGTAGGAATTACTATATTTGCAAATTTAGCACTAAACGTTGAACAGGGATATAGGGCAGTGTGGACTTAGATAACCCAGATAGCCCTCAGTATTAAAAAAAAAAACCCTCTAAAATCAGGACAATAAATAAAGAACAACACTCTGAAAACAGAAGAAATCCAGACAGTAAACAATCAGGGACAGCTAACTCCTCCCAAAAAAAGATTCTCCCAGGCAAGAAGAAGCCAGGCCTTGAAGCCACAGGGCCATTAAATGCTAATCAAGGTAATTAATTACAACATTCACACCTGCTTCAAAGAAAAGTTCTTTCTCCCACCCTGGACCTTCTACAGATATATAAACCCCACATACCTAGCTTCCAAGTTCCTACAGACCTCACAATCTCTGAAGGCCCCAAAGGTGGGCTTGCGTGGTGCGAAGGTGGGTCTGCGCCGGCCGGAAGGCCCAGCGCGGCTGCTGGAAGGCCCGAAAGAGAAGGAGGTGGAGAGTGGTGCCCTCCTCCCAGGACGATGGTGCCCCCGGGACGATGGCGCCACAGGCAAATGCCTATTTCGCCTTATGGTTGGACCGCCTCTGCCAATATGGCACAGAGAAGTCAAAAGGTTGGACATGGCTAGCCTAGACCCTATACTCCTATTGATGCAGCCTAGAATAGCATTTGCTTTTTAAAACTGTGCATCAAACTATAGACTCATTAGAACCTCGAAACCTGAGAACATGTCCCCACACAGACCTGTGGGTCCTGGGATTTCTTCCCCACTCATCCTCACAGTTTTCCTTTGTATCGGAACAAGATGGAAGGTGGACGGGGACATCCAGTGGAAGGTGTTTTTTTTAAAAAAAATCACACTGTTATGAGCTGAACTATGTATGCACACATGCAAATATCTTAATATAATTTCAAGCAAATGTGCATGTGTGCATATGAAGTTCAGCACATAACGGAGGGAATTAAAAAAAATCTTCCATTGGATTTCTCTCTTCCCCTATTGTTTATTCAAGCTCTGTTTAATATTATAAAGTATAAAATAAAGAGTTCCAGCAAGTTCCAATTCCTCTCAATTCCTGCTTCCTTTAAATCAGCTGTGTGTCCGTTTCACAGCTCAATCAACTGATCACATGTTTCAGGCTTTTAAAAAGCAGATATGTGCTGGAACAGTCTTCACAGGAGGGAGGGAAGGGAATCACATGTTTTTTGCGAGTGCAGGGATATACAGTGATGCTGATATGTGCATTTTCCTGCCGGAATCAGGATAAAAGAGGAACTTTTACCCCATGTTTTTTGTCCATTGTAATTAATTAGAATGGATTTACCGTTAACGTCATGTAGCTATCCCCCTTTTAACTCGGGAAATCCCGTGTTTTAGGTGCTGTTTAGGTGGGCCCTGAAATAGCAGCTTTGGAGACCCTTTAGCTCTTGCATGGCTTGGCATGGGCCTGTATAAAGCCTGTTGCCAGAAATAAATCTACACAGCCACAATCTCCAGGAACACATAGTACTTCAACAATTTCAAAAATGGATACATAACAAACTATTTTAAGAATATATGCAATTTATTTCTAAGGAGTGCAATGTATTTCTTTGTCCTCCATTTAAAACCTGCATTTTTTTTGATGTATGGAAGTGCCTTCAGTGTGTCCATCACTGGGGGAATGCTGCAGTTATCACTCTCCAGTACTCCAGACACTTTTGGGGATGGAACTTAAGACAGATGTACCTCTGTTGCCACAGAAGATCTGGCAATGCAGGAAATTTGACCATCACTTTTGACTGATTGCAATGTAACTAAATTTTGGTTCCCGCAGAAGTTGAGGCAGCAAGAAATCTTTGCTCCCTAGCTTCAGGTAAGCTTTGGCTAAGATTGCATTGGAAACTGAGTGTGGGGCTTGGCTCCTGTGGTCAAAGTCTAACTGTCGTGTGACTGCTGTATTGAAAGAGAGGCCAGGTACTTAAGTTGATTGAGAGCAGGCATTGTCCCCTGTTAATTGAGTGATTGGGGAAACTGTATTAGCCAGAGGCTGAAAAAGACACCTTTACTAACTATCCTTTACAGTACATACAGAAAACAAAACAACATAAACAAATACACAAAGAGGTGGTTTTTGGCAGTCTGCACATAAAGTGCATGCACATTACCTAACTTTATACAGATCCTGCTAGGCAACCTCACTCACCAAGAGATGCAACAAAAGCAAAACCTTCCCATCATATTGAGGAGGAGGACAACATTTTACACAATTCACTTCAACTGGAACACTCTTCAGGGGACCTACACACTGTCTTGCACAAAAGGGACCCTGTCAACCCTCAAAGGAAACAGGTCTTGGTAGTAGGTGACTACCTCCTTAAAGGAACAGAAGCCATCATTTCCAGACCGGATGGGATGGCTCAAGAAATATGCTGCCTCCCGGAGGCAAAAATACATCATATCACTCAGAGGCTCACCAGGCTCCTAAAGCCCCATCACTCCCCCCCCTTATGTTGATTCATGTAGGAACCAATGATACCACTAGGCATACTTTTCAAAAGATCACAAACAATTTTTGAGCTATCGGAACAAAGCTAAAACTGTGTAATGTACATGTGATCTATTCATTCCTCCTCCCCGTTGTAGGACATGGCTCTACAAGGGCCAGAAAAAATAGTACAGGCCAATAACTGGCTCAGAAAAAGGTGCCAGGAGGAGTGTTTTGGCTTCCTCGACAATTGCCTACTCTTCCAGGAGGATGGCCTACTGGCAAGTGATGGGGTGCATCTCACACAAGTAGGAAAACATCTTTTTGTGCACAGACTCGCAAACCTCATCAGGCACACTTTAAACTAGATCCACTGGGGGAGGGGAACAACAGCCTGGCAAACAGTATATTACCCACGACCACAGGGAACTGCCAAAAGGCTAAATGGAGGGCTGAACAAACACAGCAAGGACCAAATACTGAGAGCATAATAATCCCAAATAAACAGCTCAGGGGAAGGTCTCAGGGGCTTACATGTCTTTATACTAATGCACAGAGCATGGTAAATAAGCAAGACAAACTCCAAGTTTTAGCACAGCACCACACGTACGATGTCATAGGCATCACTGAAACCTGGTGGGATAACTCCCATCACTGAAATGTAGCCATTGATGGCTATAACCTCTTTCACAGAAATAGCACAAAGGGGAAAGGAGGGGCAGTAGCTTTATATGTCAAAAGCAGTTAGGTTGCAGACGAAAGGCAAGACTGTAATCTGGGAAACCAGCTTGAAAACATCTGGATAAGAATCAAGGGAACCGGGACTCAAAAAGATCTTGTCGTGGGTATATATTACAGACCTCCAAGTCAGGATGAAGGATGTGATGATGCCTCCTGTCAACAGCTGACCAAACAGGCACAAAGAAGAGCTATAGTAGTCATGGGCGATTTCAACAATCCCGATATCTGCTAGAAAACAAACTTGGCCAAGAGTACAAAGTCCAACAAATTCCTCACTTGCCTTGCAGACAATTTTATGGTCCAGAAGGTAGAAGAGGCAACAAGGGGATCAGCTACTCTTGATCTAATCTTAGCAAATGTGGAAGACCTGATCAATACAGTCGAAGTGGTCGGATCCTTAAGGGCAAGTGACCATGTGCTCCTGCAGTTTGCCATACAAAGGAAGACTGAAATTAAGACAAGTCAAACAGGCATTCTGGACTTTAAGAGAGCTGACTTCCAAAAAATTAAGGAAATACTGAGCAGCATTCCATGGACGCCAATATTAAAAGACAAGGGAGTTAAGGATGGATGGGAGTTTTTAAAAAGTGAAATACTCAAGGTGCAAATGCAAACAGTGCCAACAAAGAAAAAAATAAGACAAGTGTGAAGAAGCCAGAATGGATGTCCAAAGAACTTCTAACCGGGCTAAGACTCAAAAGAGACATGCACAAGAAGTGGAAAAAGGGAGAAACCACCAAAGAAGAATTCAAATGAATAGCCAACTCCTGTAGGGAAAAGGTTTGCAAGGCTAAAGAGCAAAATGAGCTCAGGTTTTCCAAGGACATTAAAAACAGCAAAAAAGGTTTTTTTTTTTTTTGCTTATGTTGGTAGAAAAAGGAATAACAAGGAGGTGGTAGGGCCTGTGCGAAGAGAAGATGGGGTGAAGATGACAAGGGACAGGGAAAAGGCAGAACTACTTAATGCCTTCTTTACCTCAGTCTTCTCACAAAAAGAAAGCCGTCTTCAACCTCAGCAACATGGAATGGATGAAGGATTAGGGGAAATCAACCCCAAATAGGAAAACAAGTTTTCCAGGAACACCTGGCCTCTCTAAACAAATTCAAGTCCCCAGGGCCAGATCACCTACATCCAAGAGTATTGAAGGAACTAGCTGAAGTTATTTCAGAACCACTGGCAATCATCTTCGAGAGTACTTGGAGAACAGAAGTCCCAGCAGACTGGAGGAGGGCGAATATGGTCCCTATCTTCAAGAAGGGGAAAAGGAACGACCCAAACAATTACCGTCCGGTCAGCCTCACGTCGATCCCAGGCAAGATTCTGGAAAAGATCATCAAGGAAGTGGTCTGCGAATACTTAGAAACAAATGTGGTCATTGCTAATAGTCAACACGGATTTACCAAAAACAAGTCATACCAGACTAATCTGATCTCTTTTTTTGATAGAGTTACAAGTTGGGTCAATACAGGGAATGCTGTGGATGTAGCGTATCTGGATTTCAGTAAGGCCTTCGACAAAGTCCCCCACGACCTTCTGGCAAACAAACTAGTAAAATGTGGCCTAGACGAAACTACGGTTAGATGGATCTGTAATTGGCTAAGCGAATGAACCCAAAGGGTGCTCACCAATGCGTCTTCTTCATCTTGGAAAGAAGTCATGAGTGGAGTGCTGCAGGGTTCCCTCCTGGGCCCGATTCAGTTCAACATCTTTATTAATGACTTAGACCAGGGGTCCCCAAACTAAGGCCCGGGGGCCAGAGGTCATTTACCTGGCCCCCGCCCTCAGTTTTATAATATAATATTTTTATATCAGTTTTAATAATATAATATATTGTATATACATATAATATTGATAATAATCTTATGTTATACAATATAATACTAATAGTAATACCATATAATAATCTATATATATAAAAGGGTACTGAAATTTCGGCCTAGGACAAAACAACAAAACTACACATCCCAGAAACACTAAACTTGGCAGCACAACCCCTCATCCATGCCTCTACGTTCATACAACAAAAAGCTCCAGCTGCTCCAGAAAACGGCCAGGCTTTGAGACTGCAAGGTTATTCACTGCTATTCCACCTGGCCAACAAAGGATTCCCATAAGCCACAGCAACGTGTGGCCGGGCAAAGCTAGTATTAATTATATAGTATATATTACATATTATATAATAGTTTAGTGGTATAGTTCAATATAGTAATATATAATGCTAATATTGTGTTATGCTAATAATATAATATATTGTATGTATATACAGCTGCTCTGAGTCCCCTTCGGGGTGAGAAGGGTGGGATATAAATGTAGTAAATAAATACAGTAAATAAATAATTAATTTTAGACTTAGGCTTGGCCAAAGTCTGACATGACTTGAAGGCACACGACAACAACAACAACAATCCTAATTAACTTGACTATCTCATTGGCCAGTAGCAGGGCCACACTTTCCATTGAAATCCTAATAGGTTTATGTTGGTTAAAATTGTTTTCACTTTTAAATATTGTATTCTTTCATCGTTGTTGTTGTTGCACTACAAATAAGACATGTGCAGTATGCATAGGAATTTGTATTTTTTTTTTCAAATGATAATTTGGCCCCTCAACAGTCTGAAGGATTGTGGACCGGCCCTCTGCTTAAAAAGTTTGGGGACCCCTGACTTAGACAAAGGGTTAGAAGGCACGATCATCAAGTTTGCAGATGACACCAAACTGGGAGGAATAGCTAACACTCCAGAAGACAGGAACAGAATTCAAAACAATCTTAACAGACTAGAGAGATGGGCCGAAACTAAAAAAATGAAGTTCAACAGGGACAAAAGCAAGATACTTCACTTCGGCAGAAAAAATGGAATGCAAAGATACAGAATGGGGGACACCTGGCTTGACAGCAGTACATGTGAAAAAGATCTTGGAGTCCTCATGGACAACAAGTTAAACATGAGCCAAAAATGTGATGTGGCAGCTTAAAAAGCCAACGGGATTTTGGCCTGCATAAATAGGAGTATAGTGTCTAGATCCAGGGAAGTCATGCTACCCCTCTATTCTGCCTTGGTCAGACCACACCTGGAATGCCGTGTCCAATTCTGGGCACCACAATTGAAGGGAGATGAAGACAAGCAGGAATGTGTCCAGGGGAGGGCAACTAAAATGATCAAGGGTCTGGAGAACAAGCCCTATGAGGAGAGGCTTAAAGAGCTGGGCATGTTTAGCCTGCAAAAGAGAAGGCTGAGAGAAGACATGATAGCCATGTATAAATATGTGAGGGGAAGTCATAGGGAGGAGAGAGCAAGCTTGTTTTCTGCTGCCCTGGAGACTAGGACGCGGAACAATGGCTTTAAACTACAAGAAAGGAGACTTTAAAACAAGATGGATCTCTATCAAAATTGTGCCTAAAATAAAATAGGGCTTAATTTTTAATAGTGTCAGTGCAGCATATCATTTTCTATCTTATATCCAGAACATTAAGCCCTTCAAAATCCAAGAACCTTTATTGTATTACTGGTTTGTGCTTACAATCGAGTTATATTTTTATCAGGATTGTACTGGAGAGGAACAGATGTTTCACATGATGTAAATTCATATGCATTACCAGTCCTTTAATGGCTACTTGTAGAAATTTTCAATTAACAATAAATGCCAAAATGTACTTGCTTCTCTTTAGAATATTTCATTTAGTATGATACATATTTTAGAGACTGTTATCGTCTATAAAGCAGAAAACATAAAACTGTGCATTGTTTAAATCAGTGAAACAGAACAGAATATGCAAGTGAATACCATTTAAAAACTAGAAATATATAACCTGAAGACGTTAACTGTTAACTTGGGAAATATTATTTTGATGTTATAATGAAATAAAACAAAAACTACAAATAGCACCGGGAGCTATACAAACACATTTCACAATGTGTTCATAATGTAAAGAAATGCATTCATCCTGACAAGGAACACCTAGAAAAGTAAGCATAATTTCAAGAACTTGGGAAATTGTTTTAAAAAGTAACTGACTATATTCATAGTCCCACAGTAACAAGTTGTTGTTATAGTTACTTTTAATTTGTTTCCCTCATGGTTTCCTCAAAACATACAACACAATTCTTCAATTACAATTTAGTTTGGCAATTGGATATTCTCCAGCACTGGATAGGTGGCCCTCAAGATTTATTTGGTGTGTTTGGTGCTGGTTGCTACTTGGGGAAAGCTATTGTCAGCTGAACAGACTCTGTGTGTCATGGTTATTTTTGTCATTTGCTATCAAGTCATGGAAGGCTTAGGGCAACCATATGAGTAAGAGATCAAGATCATCAACTGCCCTTTTCAGGTCTTGTAAATTCAAAGTTCTGCTTTCCTTGATTAACTTAATCCAGTCCTCCCCTTTTTATACTGATTTCCAATTTCCTATTGCCTTCCCCTATTTATTTCAGTGAAGAGATAAACAGCATTTTGATTCACTGCTCTGATCCATCACCTCCAAGGCTGCAGTGAAACAGGAACTATCCCTAGCATACGATGTCATTCTGTGTCATCTAAATCAAGGGGTGAGCAGTTCTGGCACAGTAATCCCACATAAACCTCATCCAGTCTGGACAATGGTAAGAAACTATGGGAACTGCAATCCAAATTGTTTGAATAGGCATTGTTTCCTGGTTTAAATGGATGTTACCATTAAAATCTGCAGTGAGTGACTGTAGAGTGCTTAACACATTGTAATATGAAGGTTTTTGTGTGTGTTTATTGGATTATCATAAACTGAGTGTTTGAGTGTCCAACTAGGACACTGGGAGACCAGAGTTCAGATACCTGCTAAGCCACGAGAACCCATTGGATTACTTTGAGGAAGTCACACTCTCTCAGTTTCAGAGGAAGGTGAATGCATTCCCTCCCCCCCCCCCCCCCGTTATAGGTTTTCCCTTAGGGTTGCCACAGATCAGGAATGACCTAAAGGCACAAAAGCACAATAGTAAGCAGCTAAATGGAGGCTTATGCATTTCACATCACTGATTTTGTCTTATATCCTAAAGGCATTCACTCCTTTGATTAAAGTGCTAAAGTGGAATTTTGTGGACATGTTTCTAGTCAAACTTTTCAAATGTAAAAATCTTCCATGAATCTTATACAGTCAAGCGGTAATGTGATTATTCCAAAATGCAAACTGTACCATTCTGGAGTGCTTTTTTTTTTTTTCCGTGTCAGGAGCAACCGAAGTTGCTTCTGGAGTGAGAGAATTGGCCGAATGCAAGGATGTTGCCCAGGGGACGCCTGGATGTTTTGATGTTTTACCATCCTTGTGGGAGGCTTCTCTCATGTCCCCGCATGGAGCTGGAGCTGATAGAGGGAGCTCATCCGCACTCTCCCCAGGTGGGATTCGAACCTGGAAACTTTCAGGTCAGCAACCCAACCTTCCAGTCACTTAGTCCACTACGCCATCTGGGGGCTCTTCGGAGTGCTGTCACACCAAGATAATCCCACCAAATCTTGAGGAAAGCCTCATGCTTCCCTATCCTGAATCTAGTTTATTCTCAGATTTTTTCTTAATGTCTCTTCCATGGGGAATCTGACTGTTGCTAAAGAAAGATACTCCAGCAGGGTTTCTTAAATCTGCAAGAGAGGCATTTTGCATAGATTGAGAGCCAGAATACAATCTCTTTGCTTCAGCAAATCACATGTAATTAGTTTTAGGAAACCCTACTGTGTAAAACTGACATCTCTATTAAGCATGATGCTCCCTATCTGGGGTTTAATCTTCTATCACAGACGTTTTGTGCTCTTGTGGCTTGTACTTTGTATTCATGTTTTAAACATTATCATGTTGCTTGTTCAAGAAGATATCTTCCCATTTTGTACTCAGATGAAGATTGTGTTAAAATTACTGAGATACCATTAACTGAGGCATGGTTGCCTTGGTCCAAATTGTACAAAACTATGATAGCTGTTATATTGTTGCATGGACTTTCAGAAGCAATGCCTAGCTTGTTTGAATCTTTCTGATCGGTTGGCCAATCTGTATGGGTTTCCTGTATATCTATGTATTTTGTTTCATAAAGGGGAAGGGCAATTGTTTTGTGCTAGAAAATCTATGCAAATTGTGAAAACCTCAGTAGAAAAAGGTGTCCTTCTATTATTGCACTGCAGAGAAAAAATCACGTGGTGTTCAGTGATTTCTCAATAGGATGCTTCTGCTTGTGAAAAAAATCACACATTCCAAGCTTTAGTGCAAAAACAGAAGTAGGTTCATAAGTAGATACATTGCCCCCTGTTACTTAACATGAGCTCCCTCCCCCCTTGGGTTAGTATTGAGTTAGTATTGAGAGCAGTGTATGGGGGCAATGTATGAGGGTTGAATGAAAAGTAATGCCTCCACCTTCGTTACTTGGGTTTGGATGGGAGTATTTTAATAAATCAAACGCAGAAATAGTCCTTAGAATGTGCTCTTTAACTACCACTATTTACTTTTCCACATAATCACCAGAGAATTGGATACATTTCTGCCAACGATGAACAAGTTTTCTGAAGTCGTCACGGAAGAGGTCGACACTCTGTTTCCGCAACCAGCGTCTCACAGTACCCATTGTGCACAGATCTTCCGATTGCCAAGCAAAGCAATAATGTGGCCCACACGTTCTTGTGAAATGCCGATTATGCTTGAAATTTCTCTCTAAGTGATACGACGATCGTCCTGAATCAATCTGTCGATCTTTTACTTGTGAAACTTGGTGGACGTTCAACTCTTTGTTTGTCACGCAAGTCAGATGTTCCCACCTCAACATCTTTAAACTTACTTGCCCAATGATGCACAGTACTCACATCAACACAATCACCATAAACAGCTTGCATTCTTGGATGAATCTCCTTTGGGATGACACATTCTGCTGTCAAGAAATCAATGACTGCACATTGCTTAAGTCGCATTGACTGACCGTCTGCTCATGGTTCTATGCTTCGCACTTTAACAACACAACCATTCAATGCTAAGGCTTCCCACCAAATGGAACTGTAGAGGAATCTACTGAACAAGCTAGTACCTGCCGCATACCAGTACTGCCATCTGTTGAGGAGTTACGAAGGTGGAGACATTACTTTTCATTCAACCCTCGTATTAAATATTCATCAGTTCACTCAAAGATATTAATTTTTTACTATTCATTTGAAACAATTGTTTGGCTTAGGTGCTTCACCAAATGACATGGAGCTCAATAAGAAATACACAAATCTCTACGCTCAACTTCCTGACAAGAAATGGGGGGAAGAGGTGGAAATCAAGAGCTTGCAATGCCAAATGCAGCAGAAGAAATTCCACTGGGAAAGTCACACACTCTCAAATCCAGTGGAAAGCAAAGGTAAACCTCCTTTGAATAAATATGTCCAGGAAACCCTAGCAATAGGTTTGTCTTAGGGGCACCATATGTCAGGAACGACTTGAAGACACACATCAGTGTTCTTTGATTTGTACTGTTTTAACATGTTGGAGAGCCACTTTGGGTACCTTTGTGGAAGAAAAGTGAGCTACAAATAAAGATTTATTACTACTACTACTACTACTACTATCAATAACAATAAATAAGTTTCATTTAACTTAGAGGGGAACATGTTTTATTGCTCTGATGGGTGAGGGATAGTTGACTCATAAATGTACTTCTGGAACGCTATGAGATAGAACTGTGTCCATATAATTAAGATTTTAATGTTTGCAGGTGGAATTAGGTCTACTGAACTTACTAGAATTTTTTTTATCAAGAAACCAGCTTCTCTATGTCCCACCACTCACTCAAGTGGGAACATGGGAGAGGGCCTTTTCAGTGGCTGCTTCCAGACTGTAGAACTCCCTTCCAAGATAGATCAGGATCATATTATTCTTGCTGGTCTTCGACAGGCAGGTCAAGACCTTCTTCTGCCAGCAGGCAGAATCAGGGGTAGGCTGCTGGGAAAGTATGTGAGGGATTCTTGAGGAGGAGGTGAGTATTAAAGGCTATTTTAAGTGTATTTATTATATTTTAATCTGTTTTTATCTTAATTCACACTCTTTTATTTATTTATTTATTTATTAAAATTGTGTATTCACTTTGCTTTAAACTGTGACCAGAGTGTGGGATTGTTAACAATCTTGTCCCCACGGGGAGAAGGGTGAGGTATGAATAAAGTAAATAAATAAAAATAAAATAAATCAAACTTTAAAATTCTAAGAAAAGTAAGATAAATCAGAATTTACAAAGGATTTAAATATAAACCAATCCTGAGGAATCTTGATACCTAGTTGTGAACTGTGAAACTTCATATAAGTTTTTGGACTAACTTCTCGGCATCACTCCTGGAATGGAAAGACTGATTGAACCTTTGATTGATGGACATTACTCTGCCTGGACTGTAGAAGTTTTTTTGGGGAGAATGTTGTTTGAGTCATTGAACTTAGTACTTTGTTTGATAGCCAGGTGCTATCTTTATGTTTTGTAATTGCATATTGAAGATACTATGTGTTTAATTTATTGCATGGTAGTAAAGATGTTTTAGGCACAATTTGGGTGTTTTGGTTAAACTCTGACTGGATTACAAAGCTGCTAAATTAAAACAAAAACTTAATTAAGGAAAAAAACAGGCATTGAAATGAAACTGGCAGAAACTAATTGCTGCTTTGCGAACACATGACACAGCTGCCTTTTGGAAGATAGTGTCTGGGGGCTGGCAAAGCAACCCTCGTGGATTAGACTTCCTCATCCCTGTGAAATCACGGAAAACTTCTTCAGCAATATAAGTGGAGGGAGGCAAACTGGAGATTTACTAACACCACAAGATCTCAATGGTCTACCAAACTGGCCCCCTGTTTCAGCATTTGAAATTGGCAGATTCTTTTCTGAACTTAAACGGGGCAAAGCCCCAGGAAGTGATCATGTGCCCCCTGAACTGCTGAAATCAAATTCTGAGTGGTGGATACCAATCTTAGCAGTTCTGGTCACATGCACTGACCGGCCTGCTTATATATCATCTGACTGGGGGCTTGCAACACTTATCGCCATTTATAAAAAAAGGCAATAGATCAGATCCTGCCAACTACAGACCAATTAGCCTTCTAAGCATCATCAGCAAACTGTATGCTAGTCATCTCCTAGACAAACTATTAACCTGGTTGGAGGAAGAAAACTTCTTAGAAGAGGAACAAGCTGGTTTTAGGATCGGATGCTCAACTGTTGATCAGGGCCTAATATTGCAACATATAGTAGAAAAATATTCCTCTCCCTCCCGGGGAGCACTTTACACAGCCTCTATAGATTTTAAGTCTGCATTTGACTCAATCTTAAGAAATAGACTTTGGAGCAAACTTGAGACCACCAACATAGACAGCATCTGCTGGCTCTCATTCGCAGCCTTTATGAAAAAACACATTTGCAAGTGAGATATAACTGCAAAGGCCCTCTGACTAGACCAATACCCTCATTTACGGGAGTAAAGCAAGGTGGTGTTCTTGCTCCCACTTTGTTTAATATCTATATTAACTCTCTGGTGAACTCATTCTCAGAAATAAACCCTCACCCCCTAAATTGGATGGGAGAGCAATATCAGTCTTACTTTATGCAGATGATGCAGTACTTTTATCATTAACATGTGTTGGGCTGAGGAAGCTTCTAAAAATGTTAGCTGTGTACTGTAATACTGAACAGCTGGCAATTAATTATGACAAATCAAAAGTGCTAGTCTTTACTTGGAAAAGATGCTCACACCGCTGGCAAATCAATGGGCACCCAATAGAACAAGTTAAACTCTATAAATATCTAGGAGTTATTTTCCAGTCCACCGGTTCCTGGAAAGCTCAAGTGTCCCATACTATAGCAAATGCTCAGCAGAGTTACAACTCACTTATGTCATTTTTTATGGTAAAGGAGGCCAGCATGTACCCTCAGTAATTCAAGTTTTTAATGTTAAGATCTTGCCACAAATGTTATATGGAGCACAACTGTGTGCATTTAAAAGTGTCGAGGCTTTAGAAGCCATCCAGACAAAAAAATTTAAGAAACAGCTTTAGTCTCCCAAGTTGTGTGCCTAATGAAATCTTGCTACTAGAGATGGGTCAGATCTCTGTAGAATCTCAGATCTAGATTTATAAACTAAACTTTTGGTTAAAACTGATGTTTATGCCTAAAGGTTTGGCCCCATTGACCCTTAGTGATCTATTTCATTCAAGATGGAAAAAGTTTGTTGATGAGAAAATCCTGAACCTGGGATTCTCACCAAACACCATCCTAACACAAAAGCCAAAGAAAACATACGACAGTGTATCTGGGACACTGAGCTGCAAAACTACCTAAACGCAGCTTCTGTTCTTCCAGTCTTTAAAGACAATGGGAGGGCGCTTCTTCCCGCAGTGTACTTAGATAACCTTATTATCCCAATATATAGGAAGGCCTTCTCTTTGGCCAAATTCAATGTACTCCCTTCCGCCGTACTTGAGGGAAGATATAACAAAGTACCATACAATGAACGCCTATGTCCCTGTGAGGCTGAGGCAGTGGAAAATGTGGAGCATGTCTTGTTCTACTGCTCTTTTTACCGAGACCTTCGTAAACATTTTATAAATACAATTTTAGAAAGTTTACCAAGGAGATCTGTAAGGTTTTATGTTGATTAATCTTTTGGCAGACCAAGACCCCAAAATTACTGACTTCAAGGATGCCACCATCATCACCCTTTTCAAGAAAGGAGATGTAACAGACAGCGGGAACTATCGTGGTATCTCCCTTCTAACCTCTGCTGGGAAAATTCTCACAAGAATCCTTGCAAACCACCTTCTCCCTGTTTCAGAAGACACCCTCACAAAATCCCAGAACGGCTTCCGTCCCTCCAGATGAACAGTGGACATGATCTTCACTGCACGACAGCTCCAAGAAAAAATGCAGGGAACAAAACCAACCTCTGTACATGGCATTCATTGACCTTGCAAAGGAATTCGACACAGTGAATTGCAGCGCTCTCTGGACCATCCTCCAAAAAATTGGGTGCCCTGACAAATCTGTGAACATTCTGCGGCTCCTCCATGATGGCATGATGGCAACAGTCTTGGACAGCAAAGGCTCCCAAAGAGACCCATTTAAGGTGGAATCAGGTGTCAAGCAGGGATGTGTTATTGCCCCCACCTAATTTTCCATCTTCATCGCTATGATACTTCACCTTGTTGATGGGAAGCTTCCCACTGGTGTGGAAATTATCTATCGGACAGATGGCAAGCTATTTAACCTCAGCAGACTGAGAGCCAAAACCAAGGTCACCACAACATCTGTTATAGAACAGTTGCCGATGTCAACGTAGTCTGTGCGCACTCAGAAGAAGACCTACAAGCCACTCTAAACACCTTGGCAGAAGCATACGAGAAGCTCAGCCTCTCATTGAACATCGAGAAAACCAAAGTGCTCTTCCAACAGGCATCAGCTAATCCCTCTGCAATGCAAGGAATACAACTTATTGGTGTAACATTAGAAAATGTTGTCCATTTCCGCTACCTTGGCAGCCACCTCTCCACAAAAGTCAACATCGACACTGAAATACAACACCGCCTGAGCTCTGTAAGTGCAGCATTTTTCAGAATGAAGCAGAGAGTGTTTGATGATTGGAACATCCGTAGAGATACCAATGTGCTTGTTTACAAAGCCATTGTCCTCCCAACCCTGCTCTACGCCTGTGAAACGTGGATGGTCTACAGACGTCACACTAAAATCCTAGAGCGTTTCCATCAGCGTTGCCTCAGAAAAATCCTGCAAATCTCTTGGGAAGACAGGCAGACAAATGGCAGCATGCTGGAAGAAGCAAAGACCACCAGCATTGATCCTATGCCATCAACTCCGCTGGACTGGCCACGTTGTCCGAATGCTCAATCACCTTCTCCCAAAGCAGCTACTCTACTCTGAACTCAAGAAAGGGAAACATAATGTTGGTGGGCAGGAAAAGAGATTTAAAGATGGGCTTAAAGCCAACCTTAAAAACTGTGGCATAGACACTGAGAACTGGGAAGCCCTGGCCCTTGAGCGCTCTAATTGGAGGTCAGCTGTGACCAGCAGTGCTGCAGAGTTTGGAGAGGCACGAATGGAAGGCTTAAGGGAGAAATGTGCCAAGAGGAAGAAGCATCAAGCCAACCCTGACCGGGACCGCCTTCCACCTGGAAACCGATGTCCTCACTGCGGGAGAACATGCAAATCAAGAATATTTATTTATTTATTTATTTACATTACTTTTACCCCGCCTTTCTCTCCTAGGAGACTTAAAGTGGCCTACAGTAAATAGGCAAAAATTCAATGCCTAAAACAATGTAAAAACAGCAATTCATATAAAACAATCTACAAAACAACAGTTCATATAAAACAGATACCATTACAAAATAAAAACACATTATATAAAATTTTAAGAATGTCCAAGATTAAAAACCATTCATCCAGAATCCTCAAGTCTTCGTACAGGTCATGTAAAGTCCATGTTCTCATTCATTAAAAGCCTGTGTGCACAGCCATGTCTTTAAGGTTTTCCTGAAGCCTAGGAGAGTTGGTATCTGCTGTATGTTGCTGGGGAGGGTGTTCCACAGCTGAGGAGCCACCACCGAGAAGGCCCTGTCCCTCGTTCCCACCAGCCTTACCTGCGAGGCTGGTGGGACCGAGAGCAGGGCCTCCCCCGATGATCTAAGAGTTCTAGAAGGCTCATAGGGGGAGATACGTTCGAACAGGTAAGGTGGGCCAGAACCATTTAGGGCTTTGTAGGTCAAAACCAGCACTTTGAATTGGGCTCGGTAGCATATCGGCAGCCAGTGGAGCTGACTCAACATGGGAGTAGTACACTCCCTGTAAGCCACTCCTGTTATTAGTCTGGCTGCCGCCCGTTGTACTAGTTGGAGCTTCCGAGCCGTCTTCAAAGGCAGCCCCACATAGAGCGCGTTGCAGTAGTCCAAACGAGCTGTAACCAGAGCGTGGACCACCGTGGCCAAGTCAGACCTCCCAAGGTACGGGCGCAGCTGGCGCACAAGGCGGAGTTGTGCAAAGGCTCCCCTGGCCACCGCCGAGACCTGGGGCTCCAGGCTCAGCGATGAGTCCAGGAGAACCCCCAGACTGCGAACCTGTGTCTTCAGGGGGAGTGCGACCCCATCCAACACAGGCTGTAACCCTATACCCTGTTCAGCCCTGCGACTGACCAGGAGGACCTCTGTCTTGTCTGGATTAAGTTTCAATTTGTTCGACCTCATCCAGTCCGATACAGCGGCCAGACACCGGTTCAGGACCTGAACAGCCTCCTTAGTGACAGGTGGGAAGGAGTGACAGAGCTGGACATCATCTGCGTACAGATGACACCTCACCCCGAAACTCCGGATGATCTCTCCCAGCAGCTTCATGTATATGTTGAACAACATGGGGGACAGTATTGACCCCTGCGGGACCCCACAAGTCAATGGTTGTGGGGCCGAGCAGGTGTCCCCCAATGACACCATCTGGGAACGCCCCTCCAGGAAGGACCGGAGCCACTGCAGAACAGTACCCCGAGACCCATCCCGGCAAGGTGCCCCAGAAGGATACCGTGATCGACAGTATCGAAGGCCGCTGACAGGTCCAGCAGAACCAGCAGGGACACACTCCCCCTGTCCAGTTCCCGGCGTAGATCATCGACTAAGACGACCAAGGCTGTCTCGGTACCATGCCCCGGCCTGAAACCAGACTGTGCCGGATCCAGAAAATCAGTATCTACCAAGAATGCCTGGAGTTGTGCGGCCACCACACGTTCCATGACCTTGCCCAAAAAGGGGAGATTGGAAATGGGCCGATAGTTCTCCAATTGAGTGGGGTCCAGTGATGGCTTCTTTTACAGCGGTTTAATCACAGCCAATTTAACGCTCGCTGGAAATATGAATTCCCGAAGGGAGGCATTCACCACCACCTTCACCCACTCGGCCAATCCCCCTCTGGCTTCTCTCACCAGCCAGGATGGGCAGGGGTCTAGGATGCATGTGGTAGCCCTCACCTCTCCAAGCACCTTGTCCACATCCTCGGGCTGAACCAATTGAAAGGAATCCATCAAAATAGGACAAGCAGGTGCACTTGTTACATCCTCGGAGACTGCCGTTAAAATGGTGTCAAAGCTAGAGCGGATCAAAGCGACTTTGTTCGCAAAGAACCAAGCAAATGCTTCACAGCGGGCTGCCGAGTTGTCAGGGATCCCGTCCCGAAGGACGGGATATAACAAACCTCTGACAACTCGGAACAGCTCCGCTGGACGGTTCTGTGCGGACGCAATATTGGCTGCAAAGAAAGAGTTCTTTGCAGCGTCTATTGCCGCAGCATAAGCCTTAAGATAAGAGCCCAGCCGTGTTCGGTTTGACTCGTTCGGTTTTGAACGCCACACGTGCTCTAGTCCCCTCTTCTTTCGCTTCATCGCTGCCAACTCCTCAGTAAACCAAGGAGATGGTTTAGCTCGGGTACTCGAGAGGGGACGTTCCGGAGCGATCGTGTCTATTGCCCTAGTCGCCTCCTTGTTCCAGAGTGCGACCAGAGTATCGACAGAATCACCAGCCGAGGTGGCGGGAAACTCCCCAAGAGCCATCAGGAAACCGTCCGGATCCATGAGCCTCCTGGGGCGGACCATTTTAATGGGTCCTCCACCCCTGCGGAGGTTAGTCCTGAGCCACACCTGAAAGGTTGGTCTCGGCATGGACATTGAAGTCCCCCAGCACAATGAGCTGTTGAGACTCCAATGCCAGGCCAGAGACCACCCCCGCTAGCTTAGGCAGGGAGACTGTAGTGCAGCGGGGTGGTCGGTACACTAGCAGAATCCCCAGTCTGTCCCGGTCACCTACCCTCAGGTGGACACACTCAAACAAGGTTGACTGTGGGATGGGGCACCTGGTCAGTGGGATGGACCCCTTATAGATTACTGCGACTCCACCTCCCCTCCCTCCAGATCTTGGTTGGTGCTGCACGGTGTAACCTGGCGGACAAAGCTGGGTGAGGTTAACCCCCCCAGCCTCATCCAGCCAGGTCTCCGTTATGCACTCCAGGTCTGCCTGTTCATCCAGGATAAGATCCTGGATGATAGCAGTTTTTCCATTGACAGACCTGGCGTTCAACAGCACCACCTTTAACCTGGAGGGACTGCCAGCCTGGGCACCCAAGTTTACCATATCAGGAGGCCGTTTTAAATCTATAAGAACTCTTTTTCTTGCCCTAGGCCGAATTAGTTTATGCCTCCCTTTCCCATATCTCCCCCTCCCCTGAATTACTTCTATGGGGTGGCTGAAGAATAGGTCTCTTCAGCCACCTAAGAACCCACCCCCAAGACACCAAAGATGGAAGACAATCCTCCTTGAACTACGAGGGATCACCTAAGTGAAGTCCATCAACTGTGAAGTGCCCACATCACAGAGAGATTTTTCCTTTTTTAAAAAAAAAAACATTGAATTGCAGAAATTCAAAGGTTTCAAGGCAATACAAAATTTAAAAAAGGATGGATGTGTGATGAGGAATAAAGTGCATGGTTTAACTAGAAATGGGCAGTGGTGCATCCTGTGTGATGAGAGTGAGTAAATTTTCAATCTTTTTTCAAGACAGAATGCCACAGGAAGATGCTGTCTCCTGCTTCCCATCTCCTCATGTGATGAGGTCTTAAAAGTCAGCATAAGTTTCTTTTAAAAAGTTATGTGAGACTGATCTTATCATCTTTTCTTTTCTATTTTAGATATAATTAAAACCTTGATAGATGATGGGAATGCTGTGGGTGATGCTTGTCTAAATTTGACAAGGTGAAATTCAGGTGAAATTCAGCCCTGGCCCTTGAGCGCTCTAACTGGAGGTCAGCTGTGAACAGCAGTGCTGCGGAGTTCTAAGAGGCACGAATGGAGGGCTTAAGGGAAAAATGTGCCAAGAGGAAGGAGCATCAAGCCAACCCTGACCAGGACCGCCTTCCACCTGGAAACCAATGTCCTCACTGCGGGAGAACATGCGGGTCAAGAATAGGTCTCTTCAGCCACCTACGGACACACCCCCAAGACACCAGAAACGGAGGACCATCATCCCTGACCTATGAGGGATTGCCTAAGTAAGTAAGTAAGTAATTTTTAGAGAGCCTCTAAGGGACAGAGGGCTGAATTCAGGAGCCTCCGGAAGGGAGGACTGTAGGGTTTTGGAAAAGCCCGACTAGTTCTCCTGTGAGTGAACTCAGTTCTGCAGAAGACAAGTTAAGGAATAATTTTATTTTAAGGAAACAGCTTGATAATCTTCTGAAACCATTATGTGTCTGAACCTCTCCTAATATCCGAGCAATCTTCTTGTTCTAGTTCAAATAAACTTTACAAATCTGTTCATACTTCACCACAGGTATTCTGTGTGTCTTTCTGTGCATCAATATAAGAAGGGGCCCCATCTCCATAATTGTCATCACTTCTCAAGTCAGAGTTTCCTTTAATTTTTGAGTAGCTCTGCAAACTGACACCAGTAGTCAGTGGGCCAGGGGGACAGGGAAGAGTGAATGGTGTGGTTGTAGACCAGTACAATTAGATTGGTGGCAGCAAAGTTATACTGTATGTAACCAGATAGTCGGTGGTTGGGATCCACCGTTGTAATAGCCATGTTGAAACATTTGAAAGGATGTCATATTAAAGATGGAGCAAGTTTGTCTTTTGACTGCTTCAGATATTAGGACTCAGAGCAAGAGATTCCAACCAGAGGAAAAAAATTCTACCTAAACATTGTAGGTTTTTCCTCTCTGAGAGCCTGGGAGGGGAGGGCTATT
Organism: Anolis carolinensis; assembly: GCF_035594765.1. Taxonomy (NCBI): domain Eukaryota; kingdom Metazoa; phylum Chordata; class Lepidosauria; order Squamata; family Anolidae; genus Anolis; species Anolis carolinensis. The sequence goes on along the minus strand of NC_085842.1, from coordinate 107,101,199 downwards.
TACTGGCCCCCAATGAGGAGAGGTTCAATAGCAAATAGTCCCAGCTGGGACTACTTGGCTCGGGGCACGCCTGATCTATTTAAGATGGCACAGTTCCTGTACTTAGGGGTCACTTGAGGGCCAGGTAGGATTTTTCCCTTTCTTAAAGGGGGTGGGAGTGTCGTTTATCCTGCACAGTTCATGGGTGGGTAATTGGAGCCGTTAATAGACAGTCCTGTGGGAAACTGGGATGGAGTTTGTATCTCATTGTGCACCTAAGGTGCCCTGCTTAGTGAAGGCCAGGAATGGGAACCCCCGCCTGTGTGGCCAGGCAACCCAGTGAGGGACAAACAGGAATGGCCTTGGAGATGTATGAGAATTGTATCCCCTCTGAAGCCTTCTGGCTTGGGCTTGGAATACTTAGAGCAGCTTTCCTAAGGAGTCACTCTGGAGAAACTCAAGTTAAGCAGAGCTGCACTCAGGGGACTCAGGTTTTTCACCTAAAATAGCTGAGGAGGGGAACTGGAGGGCCAACTGCCTCAGAGACCTTCCAGATAGTGCCCAAAATGCAGGCTCTGTCAGATTTTTACCTGAGGCATCCAAACAATGCTTCAGGTAAAAGCAAAGTAATTTGATAATTATTTAGATACCCCATTAGATCTGGACCTTCCTGAAAGGCCCGGTGCTTGCACAGTCCCAGTAGTATGTCTCTACAGCCCAATTTGCTTCTTTGAGCCCCATGAACCCAGAGAAGCAAAGAGGTTACCCCCCCCCCCAAAAAAAGCCTAAAAATATATAAAGACTGGGTCACCATGAGGCTGCTCTGGCAGCTCTCCAGTCGCATACCAGTCACATGCTAGGAGGAGAGGGAATCACTCCTGGGCCCCTCGCCTCCTGGCACATCATTGGTACATGCCAGGAGGGATGGCATGTAAACACCTAAGGAACAAAAACTTGGGGGGGGGGGGTGACTTAAAAGTATGACTGGAGCTTCCCCAGTTTATCCTTCAAGTTGATCCCCCATATTGAGGTTATTGCAGTTCATGAAGAAAGCTTAAATAGGTAACGTTTAATAAAGTTGCTTGTGGCCTCTTCCATCCAACTCTATAATTCTATGATTCTATGTTCCAGGCAAATGAATACTTGTATAGTACAAAGAAAGAAGGATGTTAGAAATTTCTGGTATTACTTCAGGGTAATTCTATTCACAATGTGTTTTAAAAAAGAAAACGTTTACTGAATAAGAAGGAAGTGGTAATGGTGTATTTACATAAAATGTTTTGCTAATTGAAATAATTGCAAGAAAAGGAGCCTTGGGAAAACATATTTAGTCCTTTTATTTTCTGTTGTGTTGATGACTGATGTCTATTGATTGCTGTACAATGAGTAGGAAACATAGGCCTCCAGATAGGTGGGCAATTAGCAGATGGGCTTAAAGGGAAAAGAACTGTGGGGTTTGGTGCAAAGATCTTTAATACTCAAGGACAAAAAAAAATCTCAAAAAAAAATTAAAGGAAAATGTAAATCAGCAAAACAGTTTGTAATTGGAATGCTTCTTAAAGCCATCCTCCAGGCATCTGCTGATCTTCAACAGCTGTTGTCCAAGCACCTGTTCATTTAGCTTTTTTTAAAAAAAGAGAAGGAATATGTTTAGAGTCACTACAAAAAATAAAACCCTGAAGGTTAATAACAGAATGGCTCACAGAATCTTCTGAAAGACAAGGCTCAATAGGCAGAAATCCAGAGATATTCTTTATCATTTAAAACTTGTTAAACTGAGTGGGTCACATTCAGAGTTACTGTGTAGGAGATTTTTCAGTGAATAATAACCTCGTTTAATAGTTTTGTCTTTAATACTGATAACCAAAACTTGTTACACCCAGGACCCATCGACATCACATATTCATAGTGCTCCTTTCCGATTTAACTGCCATGGAAACATCCCAATAAATCCTGGCATTTGCAGTTTAATGAGGGAAATTGGTAGCTTCAGAGTCTCAATGTCTCACCAAAATACAAATGCCCAGATTATATTGGATGGAAATATGACCATTAAAGTGGAATCATAACACTGTAATTATATAGAGTGAATGAGCTCTGGTTTCATGCTCCCACCTAAACCTAAAGCTCATTGGATGACTTCAAACCAATCACTCTCAGTCAGTCTAAGCTTACTGCACAGAGCTGTTGTGAGGATAAAAATGATGCCAAGGATAAGGTATGTGATCTTAAACTCATTGTATAGAAACCAGCTAAAAGTAAATGTTATAAATAGATACTGATATTCTAATATATTCTACATTAGATAATTCTTTCAAATCCATTCCACATTCAAATGACAAAAACAATAAACTATTTCAGTTTACTGGGATGTGTTTTATGTTAACCTGAAGATAGCAACACTACGACTTTATTGCACAAGGCAATTGCCTATGCACATGCAAGCTTACCAGCTTTGGCTCAGCTGGCAAAAACAAGAGTGAAAGATACAGAATGCACAGAAGAGGAACCTAGAAGCAGCTCAGGTCTAAATAGTAAGCAGCATACGGACCACAGAAAAGTCAGTGTGCCAACTTGAAGGAGAAACAGGGTCTGGGTTAAGTGGGTGGTGCTGCCCAAAATTTCCACTAATTGGATCTGAATTTTGGGGTAAACTAAGCAAAAATTGTGCTTCTGTCAGATAAGTTTTTAAACAATTTATTCCAATGTAAACACACACACTAATTTTTATTCCATGAATAACTGTAAACAAGATAAATTCTTTATAGAGCATGGAATCCAGATATATTTCAGCTACTACTTCAATAACACATTGGCAGATGAGATACCCATTGACTAATGCAAGAGGTTTCAATTTGAGCCTCTGCCAGCTGTTCTATACTACTAAAGAAAGCAGGGAGACGGCACCTGCCTCTGGCCTACCTTCCCTTTTGCTAGTACTGCCAGAGGCATCAGACTCCATCCTCATCCTGCAAGGTTGTGAGTGTGGTATTGTGTATGAGCCATTTTGCTAGTTGTCTAGCTCTCTGGACTGAGGCCAGTTTCTTCTGTCAATGCTATCTACTAAGCTTGAGGGATTATTTTTTTTAAAAAAAAGAAACCACCTGAACTGACAAGAGTGAAACATCAATCAAGACAACAGAGTGAACCAGAAAAGATAACCTTTATACAGGATTCAGTAAAACATTCAATCATGCAATTGAAAACCATTCATTATACTAGCCTGTCGGTCAAACAGTAGACAAGTGTTAAGCAAATAGGTCAATTCACAGGCAATTCAGTGGGTCCAGTACGTTGTCTTCAACAGGCAATTTGGGGGATTTTAATATGTATTCTGAGTACTAAACATGATAAAATGCTAATAATTCAGAGGGATGCAGCTAAAGAACATATCAGTCAAAAAATCCCAGAGTGGATTCTCCTTCCTACTATTTTTTTCTGACAGAAGTTAAACATAGCATGGCTGAATCCCATTCATTTTAGTGAGAATTAAACCTGGACTTGAATCTCCCTGCTTGAAATCAATGGGACTAAAAAGAGTTTGACTTTTATTGGTTTACTCCTATGTTTCTAAAACATTGACTCAGCCAAGAAAAAATAGTACAATTAAAAATTAATGTCCCCATGAAAGGACATACAGTAGTTCCCGCAAAGACTACCTTAAAATGATTATTTCAAATCATTTCACCCAGTGAAGCTCAGTGATCCCCTCTGTTTATCAGGAAAATAGATAAGGATGTCTTGCCAAAACCTGATAAAGATTTCTTCAAAGGTAGAACAAAAGATTTAAAAGACACCTCGTGCCATATGTGAGAGAGAGAAGGAAAGAAAATTTTTAAAAAACCTTATGTGTTAGTCCAATGATAGCAGTTTGATACCACTTAATTGCTACAATTTTCAACCCTGGAATTTGTTGTTTAGTGAGGAATTTTAAATTAAATCCTCAGTTGGGTCTATCCAATTTCTTGAACTAGAGCACATTCTATACAATTTCTTTTGTGTGGGTGTACCACTCTTCCTTTCTGACATGTTTGTAAGACATTCCCTACATCTGCCCACTTTACTCCAGATTTCCTCCAATTAATTGTCCTTCAGATGTGTGGGATGATAATGTTGATTATCACCAACTGTTGGAATAAATCCAATTTCTAGTTCTAACCAGTTGAAATCCACTGGATCAAATGTGATTTATATACATGTTGATTTGTTGGTCCTACAGACTGGACATGTAACTGGGCATGTGGACATAGTATCAGCCAAGTTGAGTCAAACCACTGGATTATCTAGTAATAATAATAATAATGATAATGATAATAATACTTTATTTATACCCCGCCACCATCTCCCCGTGGGGACTCGGGGCGGCTCACAACATTACAAAAGTAACAGCATTAAACAATATACACAGTTTAAAACACAAATACATTAAACAATATACACAGTTTAAAACACAAGAAGATGATAAAACAGAAGTTAAAACAAAGGTTTATATAATAGTAATAATATCAAACAACCACCAATGCAAATCCGTCAACTTCAAAGGTGGGGGGGGGGGGGGACTATAGCAGCAATATAAGATAAAATCATTAGATTAAAATACCCCGATGAAAGGAGCCTAATAACATTCAGGATAAAATTATAATGAGGCTGGTCATCCAATGGCTGTCTCTCCAATGGCCAGCCCGAACATCCAGGTTTTCAATTGTTTCTTAAAGGATGGTAGGGAGGGTGCCAACCTAATCTCCCTGGGGAGGGAGTTCCAGAGCCTAGGGGCCACAGCCGAGAAGGCCCTCTCTCTCGTCCCCACCAGACGTATCTGTGAGGAAGGCGGAAGTGAGAGGAGGGCCTCCCCGGAAGATCTCAGAGAGCGCGTAGGTTCATAGGGGACAATGCGGTCACGAAGATAGGCAGGTCCTGAACCATTTAGAGTTTTATAGGTAATAACCTGCACCTTGAATTGGGCCCGGAATATTATCGGCAGCCAGTGGAGCTGCTTGAACAGGGGGGTTCAATAGTACAATGTCCTATTTGCACAGTGGCCAATCAGTCGATTATTGGAAGTTACTTTATTTGACACAGTGGAGAGATCTTTTCAAGATTACCTTTTTAAAGACTTTTTAAAGATTTTAATATCTTTTATAACATTCTCTTATCAGTTCTGAGGATTATGTCTAGATAATGGAAAGCAACAGAAAAGTAACGAACAGTATAAAAGATAATGTAACGAGTAACCTTTTCAGTATTGTATTGTGCAATAGTAATAGGCAAATTCATAAATGTTACAGTGAGTAATAAGAATGAACAAGAATAAGAAAAACAAACTAGTAAAAAGCGGACTAGACAGAACTACAGTTAGGTGGATCTGTAATTGGCTAAGCGAACGAACCCAAAGGGTGCTCAACAATGCGTTGTCTTCATCATGGAAAGAAGTGACAAGTGGAGTGCCACAGGGTTCCGTCCTGGGCCCGGTTCTGTTCAACATCTTTATTAACAACTTAGATGAAGGGTTAGAAGGCATGATCATCAAGTTTGCAGATGACACCAAACTGGGAGGGATAGCTAACACTCCAGAAGACAGGAGCAGGATTCAAAATGATCTTAACAGACTAGAGAGATGGGCCGAAACTAACAAAATGAAGTTCAACAGGGACAAATGCAAGATACTTCACTTCGGCAGAAAAAATGGAATGCAAAGATACAGAATGGGGGACTCCTGGCTCGACAGCAGTATGTGTGAAAAAGATCTTGGAGTCCTCATGGACAACAAGTTAAATATGAGCCTACAATGTGATGCGGCTGCTAAAAAGGCCAACGGGATTCTGGCCTGCATAAATAGGGGTATAGCATCTAGATCCAGGGAAGTCATGCTACCCCTCTATTCTGCCTTGGTCAGACCACACCTGGAATACTGTGTCCAATTCTGGGCACCGGAATTGAAGGGAGATGTTGACAAGCTGGAAAGCGTCCAGAGGAGGGCGACTAAAATGATCAAGGATCTGGAGAACAAGCTTTATGAGGAGCGGCTTAAAGAGCTGGGCATGTTTAGCCTGCAGAAGAGAAGGCTGAGAGGAGACATGGTAGCCATGTACAAATATGTGAAGTCATAGGGAGGAGGGATCAAGTTTGTTTGCTGCTGCCCTGCAGACTAGGACGAGGAACAATGGCTTCAAACTACAGGAAAGGAGATTCCACCTGAACATCAGGAAGAACTTCCTCACTGTGAGGGCTGTTCGGCAGTGGAACTCTCTGCCCCGGAGTGTGGTGGAGGCTCCTTCTTTGGAGGCTTTTAAGCAGAGGCTGGATGGACATCTGTCGGGGTTGCTTTGAATGCGATTTCCTGCTTCTTGGAAGGGTGTTGGACTGGATGGCCCATGAGGTCTCTTCCAACTCTACTATTCTATGATTCTAATTACTGTTTCTAGGCTCTGTGTGGTACTACTGAATGAATCAATAATTTGATCCAGTATCATCTTCTTGTGTACAGTGCTGAGATGCTTCTATGCTATAGGCACAATGGTTCACCCATTAGTTCCTTACTATCTCAGGTTAGGGGAGACTATACCTGTACAATGGGATTTGAGGGAGAAACTCACCCAAGAACCTGAGCAGCCTGGATTGAGACCATGCACCTCTTGGAGTATACGTTGAGAGAGGGGTTCTCAAACTTTTTCATCTGCTGAGCTCTTTTTGAAGCAAAAGTTTCTCACGGAGTCCCAAGAAATGCTTTTACATTGTATTGTATTGTATTGTATTGTATTGTATTGTATTGTATTGTATTGTATATAATGTACATATATCAGGCATAGGCAAACCTTTTGACTCATTGTGATCTAAAATTTGACAGATAGGCAGGGCTCGTGGCAGATGAATGGAGAGTATTTGTGTGAACTATTTGGGGAAAAAATGAACAAATTCGTATGCATATCTCATTTCTAATGCAAAAAAGAAAAAAGATAGAAAAGAAAGAACAATACAATATTTAAAATGAAGAACAATTTTAACCAACATAAACTTAACAGGATTTCAGTGGAGGACCCCATGGGCCATCCAGGCCAACGTCTTTCGCCCATGCAGGAAAGGCACAATCAATGCATTCCCAACAGATGGCCACCCAGCCATTGGAATAATAAGAATAATGATAGGTGAAACCCCAGGGTCCATCTAGTCCAATCACCTTCTGCCATGCAGGAAAAGCACAATCAAAGCACCTCCTGAGTGGTGGAAAGGAAATATGTTTTTGACAGTGAGAGGGGTGAGGATAAATTAATCTAGGCATTGTACCCCTAGGCTGCATAGGCATCTTGAAACCACACTGGAGCCCAGAATATAAGCAATCAAGTTGTTTATTGAAGATTACAAGTAAGCACAAGCAAATAAGTTCAGAGTCAATAAAAGGGGTTAAATCCACAAGAGCAGTGTACTTGAAAGTCTTTAAGCAAGAGTCCAAGAAAGTCACTCAAATATTATAGTCCAAACCAGCACTCGAAGTTAGTCCCACAAGAAGTATCAAGAATAGTCCAAGCAGGATTCAATTCCAAGGCATGAAACTATCTGGAAACCACAGGAAACAAGGCTAGAATGCAGGATCAAACTCCAATATAATCCAAGGTATTGGAAATCCACACAGCAAAGTCACAGGAGTATTCAACTGGATTTAAAGGCAGAAACAAGGCAGGAACTTGAATCAAAATCCATGGCTGCCAGGCATACAAGAACACGGAGCAAAGATCTTCCTCTCTTGAATTGCAAAGTTGACACCTCTGCCGTGCAGAGAAATTACCAGGCATTTAAGGAAAGCCCAAGGTCTTCCTTCCATGGGAAAACTACTTCTCTCATGAGTAAACTACTCATTTGCGTGCTTCAAAAGCAGTTGTTTACTCCTTCATAAACATTTGTGCTCCCTTCTTCTGTCAGTGATTGCCTCCCTTCTGTCAAATACAACATCCTCCTCCAACCTAGAATGTCCATCTGGCAGCTGGTGAGCTGGCCTCAACATCGGGGAAGAATGTGGTTCAGAATGTCTGCTTGCAACCATTCCGTCTCTGGTCCCAGAATCCACGGGAACAGACTCTGAAATGTCAGGCCCAAACCCAGAGTCCTCTGGCAAAGCAAGTGCAGGGACAATTACTGGCTGAATGGGCCCAATCTCAGGCTCAGGCTGAACTACAACACTGGCCAACAAGGAAGGTGAGGGAAAAAGGCTTTTGTAGGCAAAGGAAGCAGGGGGGAAGACTTTAGGCAGCAAGGGAGGCAGGGGAGGGGGAGGAGCAGGAAAGAGGAGGGAAAGCTTATACGGGGAGGATAGAACTGCAGAGCCCCTCAGTATGCTTTGCGGAGCCCCAATGGCTCTGCAGAGCACACTTTGAGAATCACTACCTTGAGAGGTCACAGATTTCCATCCCCTGCTATATAGCCATAAGGCTCAACTGAAATGAGGATTCACATGGGAAAAAGCCTTCTGAGCTTTTTATGTATCAGTCCATTTTAGCTTATGAGGACCCTACAGTAAAATGAATTTATCAGTGATTCTTATATGACTATCAGTCAAGGCCTGTGTGATCAATGAAAAAAATGTTTCAATACTAAATTAGGAGTGGTGGCAAATTGTTTCTGAAGTGTTTCTAAAACATCGTTATATATCATAACTATAATGATATAACAAAAATTTTGTTACTTTTTTGTAAAGTAATTGCATTTGGGGGAGGGGGAATGCCAGGGCTCCCTTTTCCCCTCATTTTTAGAGCTATCGGGATGAAACTTGCTACAATGGTAGAACACATTGTTGCCCTAAGTTTCAGAACTCATCCATTGATTTTTGGGAATTGTAAAAAGGTTTTATGACAACATTTTTAAAAGAACCAACAAGAGCTATCTCCTTGACTTTTTATTTTCAATGTACAACTTAACTAGGGAATGATTCCCCCCAAGTTTCAGAAAGATTTGCATGTCTACTAATTTTTAGGGAATTTTAACCAACATAAATTTAACAGTACTATTTCACTGGAAGGCCATCCAGTCCAACTCCCTTCTTCCAGGCAGGAAAAGTAAAGTTAAACCACACCCATCAGATGCCCATCCAGCCTTTGAAAGAATAATAACAACAACAACAATAGGAAACCTACTAGGTAAACTGCTTCTCAACTTTGCCTAGCTCACAGCGTTGAGCCCAACAGTCCCCTTTTATTTCAAAATCCCTTTAGAGAATGAACACGGGTTTCCCTCACCAAAACTTTTAGGGAGGAAGAGGAGGAGGAGGCACAAGCAGAATTATGGGGAATGTAGTTTGGGAAGGCAAGGAGCCATGTGGCAGAGAATTCAAAAGGTCCTGCCCTAAACTACTTCCCAGAATTCTTCTCACTTCCTGAGTTAAAGCCTCTATGTGAATGTGGTCTCTGCCTCTCTCTCTCTGGGTTGGCCATGTCCCGGAGGGGCTTCTTCCTTGTCTGGCCATCCTGCCAGGCACCCCTCACTCCCACTTGCCCACCCCAGGGACCCCTCGCAATCCCATTTAGGGGAAGGAGCAGGGATTCTCCCTCCACACCAATCTCGCCATCCTCCTCAGGGCCCTTTGGGTGAATCAAACCAAGCCCTTTTTGGGGAGAAGCGGTACCCATAATGGAGACCTGGCAGCATTTATGAGACTTACATAACTCTTTCAAAAGTCATAGGTCAGTGTTTTTGAATCTTGCGTGGCTGCCCCTCCCGATTCTTAATATTACTTTGTATGTACAAATCTTACAAAATATATATGACAAATGAATCACAAAATTTTGCACAGTCCTAATTGTCATGTAAAACATGGAAATCTAATGTTAAAATGGAAGACTCAATCAACAAATATAAGATAAGATGAACTGAAAAGTAAACAAAACAAAATAAAATTATTCTAAGTGACTGACACCATTTTATATTCATGGCCCTCTACTGGAAATGAACATATTTGGAGATGACAACAAAATTATATATTCAGTTTATTTCATGCTAAATTTTCAGGAAAAATCCTTCTATTACCTTTTCATCAATTCATTCTCATTTTACTGTGAAGAGAATGGATGATATGTGCCACACAGGCTGGGGCTGTGTTGTTAACAGAAATATTTTGTGCAGCTGAATAGACAAAATAACCCTTTTGTAGTTCAGAATACTAATTCCAGGTTAAATTAATATGTGTCTTGTCAAGACAGCAATATTCTCAGTTTAAGAAATGGGGGGATTTTCACTTAATGTAATTAAATTATCAAACACAGCTTATGGAAGCAACAAGGGGATGGAAACAGATGTTTTCCCCTCCATAAGCCTTTCAGTGTAAAGACTAGCAATTAGGTGAGAGTGAAGTGTGAATGAAAATGTGATGCTGAAAATATGATTAATATGCCTGACTCACTGACAGCTTGAATCACTGAAAATCAGTTGCTCAGCTTCTACAATCGTATGGGATTAGGATAGGCTCTCAGTGTTTTTGCTTGTGGAGTTCTCTACTATCATAGCCAAAATCCAGCTTCCATTAAAGTCACTAAGTGGAAGAATATTCTTCATGGAGTCACACACATACTTTCTCCAACTAATCCCAAGACAGATGGCTTACACCCACAATAAAATTATAAATGCTGCCAAATTCAAATAAGCCGCAGAATTCATTTATATATTTGTGGCTCTGCCAGTAATGGAAATATACATAACCAGATCACGTAATTCAAGTGAAGTGAATCACTTGAATCAGGAAGATATTGTGGCATGTGAGATATAGTAGTATATTATTAATCTCATTAGTCTTCATAAAGAGAAGATGAACGACAATGTTCCATAATATCACCACTCATGAAGAGTCTACTACAGAAATAAAGCAGACAGTTTTCTTTGTAAAAACTTATAAAGTAGGTTTCCTTACAAATATTAAAGATTTCATAACCTTTTATGAAAGGTTTCATAAACCTTTCATAACCTTTAATGTTCTTTAAACATTAAGAGAGACACACAGAGAGAACTACAAATTACAAACTTAGTCTTACTTCAGACTAATTGATCTTGGAAGAAGGTATGTGTGGCAAAACTAACAAATAGAAAATGATATGGCTGTGCCTAAATCCCTCGACAGACATATAAGCTAGCAGCTACCAGGTACAAGCATGTTTTGAGTCTCTTTTAAGCTGCTTTGAATTTCTTTTGCAGAGAGAGAAAGCAGGGTATAAACGGCATACATATAATTAATAATAATAATAATAATAATAATAATAATAATAATCTTAGCCGACATTTGTAAACAATAAGCATAAAATCACAATCTGTCAACTGCAAAAGGACACCCTACTGGGATCTGCGCGCATCATCCGAAAATACATCACACAGTCCTAAACACTTGGGAAGTGTTCGACTTGTGATTTTGCGATACAAAATCCAGCATATCTATCTTGTTTGCTGTGTCAGACTATGTCATTGTGTCAATAATAATAATAATAATAATAATAATAATAATAATAATAATAATAATAATAATAATAATAATACTAGCATGTGTGTGTTTGGATTGGAAATGGCCAATTATCATTAAAATGTTTTCAACCAGTGTTTCCAGCATGTGGCATGGACCATATGTTGACTCTGGTGTCATCTTTTATTTATGCTTATTTCATGGCTAATTTTTTATTTCTAGGTTTTTCGCTGTATTCTCTTTATTCTTTAAGATCTCATCCATCTTATGCTGGGAGAAAGGTACTGACCAAACAAATAAATGAATAGCATGAAGGTATTGAAGAATTCCTTACAGTAGTTGAATCCATACTGGGGTGGAGGAATAGTCTTGAAAAAGCAAAGGTGGAGAGGATTTGAACTCAAATCAAGTTGAATATTTTGCTATTAAAATTAATTTAAAAGGATCATAGATATATAATGAATATATTTTGAGTAGAGTAAAACTAAATTTGAACCAATCTTGTTGTTGTTGTGTATTCATTCAGTTGCTTCCAACTCTTCGTGACCTCATGAACCAGCTCACGCCCGGGCTTCCTGTCAGCCGTCGCAAGCCCCCAGTTCCTTCAAGGTCAAGCCAGTCACTTCAAGGATACCATCCATCCATCTTGCCCTTGGTCGGCCCCTCTTTCTTTTTCCTTCCATTTTCCCCAGCATCATGATCTTCTCCAAGCTTTCCTGTCTTAGCTTTCCAAACTTAGCTTATTAATACTGAATTTATCTTATTAATGCTTATCTTATGAAACCTATGTTTGTTGGACTCTTTACCTTTAAAAACCTGAGTCTGGGCTGATTCTTGAGTGTGGGCTAGCTGTAATTAAGGCTTGCTGTTCTGCCATTGTTTGGAAGGTGAGGCAAGGCTATTGTTATTGAAAGTGTTGGCTTCCTGTTGAAGCTTTCTGAGCCAGAGTTCACGCAGAGGTGAGGAGAGGAAGCAGGAAGGCAGCTTGCTCCTTGGTTTGGGTAAGGCCTGTCTAAGATTTCCTTAAAAACCGACTGTGGTGGAGGCTTCTTCTTTGGAGGCTTTTAAACAGAGGCTGGATGGCTATCTGTCGGGGGTGCTATGAATGCGATTTCCTGCTTCTTGGCAGGGGGTTGGACTGGATGGCCCATGAGATCTCTTCCAACTCTACTATTCTATGATTCTATGATTCTATGAAACCTAAACAAAATCTATACTGGCTCGGTCGTCGCCCAGGATAAAAAGGACTGCGGTGGATGCTGCTGATTCTGGACATCCATCGACAAGTGGGCTACAGAATCAAAATACAAATTAGCAGTCACAGAAGCGGCAGAAATATACAATGCCAGAAAACTGCACAATTATTATTATTGTTGTTATTATTATTATTATTATCATCATCATCATGATGAATGAGGCTGGCTGGCCATCTGTTAGGGGTGCTTTGATTGTGCTGTTCTGCATGAAAGCAGAAGGGGATTGGACTGGATGGCCCAAGGGCTCTGTTACAACTCTCTTTATTATTATTATGCAGCCTGCATCACACCAACACCACCATGACCATGATCAGGAACCTTATGGGGAGATCAACTCAAAGGTAGACAACCCTCAGGCTTGGAAGGAGGTCACCCATAGAAGGAGACACAGGACCAGGCAGCCTCCGCAGAACTCCTCTGCTCAGCTGCATTTACACAACAGATTTGAAATTCGAACACCATTAACATACAATCAGGAAACACATCTTGTGGAGGACCACAGTTTCTTAGATACCACTCAGTGGGCCACCCTTGATCAATGCGCAGGGGATAGCCCTGACGGGGACAGTGCATCACCACATTCACACTTATGTAATCATGCAAATGCTCCATCCCCAATCGTAGACCAGGAGCAACAGGAACATCCTTGGGAGAGTAATGGGCTCTCGGATGTATCTGAATGGATTGTCATTGATGAATGCACTGGGGATGTTGAGGAGGAGGACAACACTTTACACCTGCATGATTCACTTCAACAGGAACACTCTTCAGGGGACATACACACTGTCTTGCACAAAAGGGACCCTGTCAATCCTCAAAGGAAACAGGTCTTGGTAGTAGGTGACTCCCTCCTTAGAGGAACGGAAGCCATCATTTCCAGACCGGATGGGATGGCTCGAGAAACATGCTGCCTCCCGGGGGCAAAAATACACCATATCACTCAGAGGCTCAGCAGGCTCCTAAAGCCCCATCACCCTCCCCACCTTATGTTGATTCATGTAGGTACCAATGACACCGCTAGGCATACTTTTCAAAAGATCACAAATGATTTTCGAGCTCTGGGAACAAAGCTAAAACTGTATAATGTACATGTGATCTTTTCATCCCTCCTCCCCATTGTAGGACACGGCTCTACAAGGGCTGGAAAAATAGCTGGCCAATAACTAGCTCTGAAAATGGTGCCAAGGGGAGCATTTTGGCTTCCTTGACCATGGTCTACTCTTCCAGGAGGATGGCCTATTGGCAAGTGATGGGGTGCATCTCACACAAGTAGGAAAACATCTTTTTGCACACAGACTCACAAACCTCATCAGGCGCACTTTAAACTAGATCCACTGGGGGAGGGGAACAACAGCCTGGCAAACACTATATTACCCACGACCACAGGGAACCGCCAAAAGGCTAAACGGAGGGCTGCACAAACACAGCAAGGACCAAGTACGGAGAGCACAATAATCCCAAATAAACAGCTCAAGGGGAGGTCACAGGGGCTTACATGTCTGTACACCAATGCTCAGAGCATGGGAAATAAGCAAGACGAACTCCAACTCTTAGCACAGCACCACACATACGATGTCATAGGCATCACTGAAACCTGGTGGGATGACTCCCATCACTGGAATGTAGCCATTGAGGGCTATAACCTCTTTCACAGAAATAGAACAAAAGGGAGAGGAGGAGGAGTAGCTTTATATGTCAAAAACAGTTATGTTGCAGAAGAAATGCAAGACTGTAATCCGGGAAACCAGCTTGAAACCATCTGGATAAGAATCAAGGGAACCGGGACTCAAAAAGATCTTGTTGTGCGTGTCTACTACAGACCTCCAAGTCAGGATGAAGGACTTGATGAAGCCTTCTGTCAACAGCTGACCAAACAGGCACAATGAAGAGATATAGTAGTCATGGGCGATTTCAATTATTCCGATATCTGCTGGAAAACAAACTCAGCCAAGAGTACAAAGTCCAACAAATTCCTCACTTGCCTTGCAGACAATTTTATGGTCCAGAAGGTAGGAGAGGCAACAAGAGGATCAGCAACTCTTGATCTAATCTTAACAAATGTGGAAGACCTGATCAATACAGTTGAGGTGGTTGGATCCTTAGGGGCAAGTGACCATGTGCTCCTGGAGTTTGCAATACAAAGGAATGCTGAAACTAAGACAAGTCAAACACGCATTCTCGACTTTAAGAGAGCTGACTTCCAAAAAATGAAGGAATTACTGAGCGGCATTCCATGGACGCCAATATTAAAAAACAAGGGAGTTAAGGATGGATGGGAGTTTTTCAAAAGTGAAATACTCAAGGCGCAAATGCAAACAGTGCCAACAAAGAAGAAAAATAAGACAAGTGCAAAGAAGCCAGAATGGATGTCCAAAGAACTTCTAACTGAGCTAAAGCTCAAAAGTGACATGCACAAGAAGTGGAAAAGGGGAGAAATCACCAAAGAAGAATTCAAACGTATAGCCAACACCTGTAGGGAAAAGGTTCGCAAGGCTAAAGTACAAAATGAGCTCAGGCTTGCCAGGGACATAAAAAACAACAAAAAAGGCTTTTTTGCTTACGTTGGTAGAAAAAGGAAGAAAAAGGAGGCGATAGGGCCTCTGCAAGGAGAAGATGGGGTGATGGCGACAGGGGACAGGCAAAAGGCAGAACTGCTCAATGCCTTCTTTGCCTCGGTCTTCTCACAAAAAGAAAGCCATCTTCAACCTCAGCAACATGGAATGGATGAAGGATTGGGGGAAATCCAACCCCAAATAGGGAAGCAAGCTGTCTAGGAACACCTGGCCTCTCTAAACGAATTCAAGCCCCCAGGGCCAGATCAGCTACATCCAAGAGTATTGAAGGAATTAGCGGAAGTTATTTCAGAACCACTAGCAATTATCTTCGAGAGTTCTTGGAGAATGGGAGAAGTCCCAGCAGATTGGAGGAGGGCGAATGTGGTCCCTATCTTCAAGAAGGGAAAAAAGAACGACCCAAAGAATTACCGTCCTGTCAGCCTCACATCGATACCAGGCAAGATTCTGGAAAAGATCATCAAGGAAGTGGTCTGCGAACACTTAGAAACAAATGCGGTCATTGCTAATAGTCAACACGGATTTACCAAAAACAAGTCATGCCAGACTAATCTGATCTCTTTTTTCGATAGAGTTACGAGTTGGGTCGATACAGGGAATGCTGTGGATGTAGCCTACCTGGATTTCAGTAAGGCCTTCGACAAAGTCCCCCACGACCTTCTGGCAAATAAACTAGTAAAATGTGGGCTAGACAAAACTACGGTTAGGTGGATCTGTAATTGGCTAAGCAAACGAACCCAAAGGGTGCTCACCAATGCGTCATCTTCATCATGGAAAGAAGTGACAAGTGGAGTGCCGCAGGGCTCCGTCCTGGGCCTGGTTCTGTTCAACATCTTTATTAACGACTTAGACGAAGGGTTAGAAGGCACGGTCATCAAGTTTGCAGACAACACAAAACTGGGAGGGATAGCCAACACTCCAGAAGACAGGAGCAGAATTCAAAACGATCTTGACAGACTAGAGAGATGGGCCGAAACTAACAAAATGAAGTTCAACAGGGACAAATGCAAGATACTTCACCAAGGCAGAAAAAATGGAATGCAAAGATACAGAATGGGGGACGCCTGGCTTGACAGCAGTGTGTGTGAAAAAGACCTTGGAGTCCTCGTGGACAACAAGTTAAACATGAGCCAGCAATGTGATGCAGCAGCTAAAAAAGCCACCGGGATTCTGGCCTGCATCAATAGGGGAATAGCGTCTAGATCCAGGGAAGTCATGCTCCCCCTCTATTCTGCCTTGGTCAGACCACACCTGGAATACTGCGTCCAATTCTGGGCACCACAGTTGAAGGGAGATGTTGACAAGCTGGAAAGCGTCCAGAGGAGGGCAACTAAAATGATTAAGGGTCTGGAGAACAAGCCCTATGAGGAGCGGCTTAAAGAGCTTGGCATGTTTAGCCTGCAGAAGAGAAGGCTGAGAGGAGACATGATAGCCATGTACAAATATGTGAAGGGAAGTCATAGGGAAGAGGGAGCAAGCTTGTTTTCTGCTGCCCTGCAGACTGGGACACGGAACAATGGCTTCAAACTACAGGAAAGGGGATTCCACCTGAACATCAGGAAGAACTTCCTCACTGTGAGGGCTGTTCGACAGTGGAACTCTCTCCCCCGGACTGTGGTGGAGGCTCCTTCCTTGGAGGCTTTTAAGCAGAGGCTGGATGGCCATCTGTCGGGGGTGCTTTGAATGCGATTTCCTGCTTCTTGGCAGGGGGTTGGACTGGATGGCCATGAGGTCTCTTCCTACTCTACTATTCTATGATTCTATGATTCTATGAATACAGGCAGACTCTGAGTTACAAACATTTGACTAACAATTGACTCATAGGGGATTTGACAACATGAAGTGAGAGAAATCTACCCCTTGGAAGGAAATTCACTCCTGAAAGAGTTATCATGGGCGAAAGGTGTCTCAGCTGAAGCTCTACTATCAATCCTTATTTTCACAACAAGCCAAGTTTTCCAAAATCCAGTTATCACAGGGGCAGAAAATGAGGGAAAATGTTCTGAACAAGGGCAAAGAAAGCCCCTTTGCCACCCAAAGTGCTCTCTCTCTCTCTCTCTCTCTCTCTCTCTCTTTTTCTCATGTGTGATCAATTAAAATGTTTCAAAGGTCATTACAAAACGGGTATATGTGTGTGTGTGTGTGTGGGGGGGTGCTGACGTTTTATTTCAAAAGTATGTCTAAAGTATCATTAGTGAAGATTTTGTTACTATAACAAGAATAACAAAATTTCATTTTTTTAAGGTATAGTAATTGTGCATGTGGAGAAACTTCAGGGGCTCTTTTTGCCCTCATTTTTACATATATTGGGATGAAATGTGCTACAACGGTAGAACATCTTGTTTGTAACTTGGGGACTGACTGTACTCCTTTATGCCACAGGAAATAATTGAGAAACATAGCATATGCGATATATGCCAGACCCTTTGGTAGAAGCAGAACTATAATTATTTCAGTTTATATTACATTTATTTTAGACTATGAAATATGCTTGAAAGTTATACAACTCGGTTTTAAACTTTTATAACAATGTCACACTCTTTATTCAGTACACTGCAATTTATGGCTAAGATCCTGCCTTAAAGTCAAATCATACAGTTCCCTGCAGATAGAAGTATTTACTGGTCAGTAGAGAGCAGAGGGTGGCACACACATCAACAGGTTTCTTCTGGGACTTCCCAGGGGATCTTCAGAGGCCCCAGAAAATGATGCCATTGCTATGCACTAACTGTACAAGCACAGCCGGAGGCTTTTCCATTACTCCATCCTATTATGCACTGGTCAGTAAGTGATTGGGGTGGAACTGTAGCCACTCAAAGATGAATAGAGGGAGTATGGTTGTTATGAAACAGTTAAAGAATTTTGACTTTACCACAACCAACAACATGACTGACATAAATGTAAGCTAAATGCACATCTACTTAATTTGCTAACAGGATATCAGTTTATATGTTGCACATTTGTCAGGATAGCACATAAGATGGTTCCCCATCACTCTCCATCAGTTTTAAACAGCTATGTGGTGGTACAAGATTTAGGATTGGACTCTAGGCAGCTGTCTATTATTTATAATGAAGGTAGCTATATGTGAAGACTACAAAAGAAAAAAATGCTGAAGGGTGGGGAGGTTGGCATTTTATAACACTTATAAGCTTGGAATTCAATTTTACACAAAGCAATGATCCAAAAATTCTGTACTGATTTCATTGTGTATCACTCAAGTAGAGGGAGTTATGTTGGCAACTCAGGTGAAACACATTTTATCTGAGTACAATTTATTTTTATTAACTTCCAAGCAAGGAGGTTATACCAGCATTTTTCACAGTGAAATCTTCTTCCTGAATCTTTTGCGCCCCTATTAGCACCACAGAAAAGGAAGAAGCAAACATGCACTGAATAGCCATCTTTTGTTTATTAAAGTGCATGTCTTAATATACCAAGACATATAGACTTGGTACAGTCCCACATTACAGAGGTGTAGAAAGCAATTTTGATATGATGGTTTAATAGTATGATTCATTCAATCAAAGGTGTATTCTTTAAAAATAGGTAAATAATACCTACATCCTATCTAAGAATATTTGTAGGAATCTGAGTTGAACCAGAAGTGACAAAACAGAACTCGAGGCAAAATAAACATTGAGAAAACAAGAGGATCTATTGAAGAAAAATAAAGGCCCTTTACTGCCAAACAGGACAGTTGATTTATTATGTGCCCCATCCATTTCTGCATACTCAAATCCCATCCCACAGCCCCCCTACCAAATTTGATGCCAGAAGTGAATGTTCGTGAAGAATCAAGGTGCATTTTAAAGTAACCTTTAAACACATGTTGATTAAACACTCACAGGCAGAAAGAGGGAAACTGACAGGTGCCCATCACTGCAATATACTGTTTTATTATTCCACACTTTCATACCTTTGTGAAGTGTGTGTGTGTGTGTGTATATATATATATATATATATATATATATATATACACACACACACACACACACACACACACACACACACATATATACATATACATACACACACACACACACACACACACATACAGAGTTCCCTCACTTATCGTGGGGGTTAGGTGCCAGGACCACTAGCAATATGTGAAAATCTGCGAAGTAGGGACACTATATTTATTTTAATATTTATATATTATTTTAGTAGTTATACACTATTTTAAGTCTTTATCAACCAATCGTGTGTTGATAAATCACTTCCTTCTCCTCCTGTTGCTGCTTGGGCTCCTTTTCTCTCCCTTTGGCTTCTCCTTCCTCCCTTCCTTAGGCTGTAAATTATAATTTTTTATTATTTATAATAGTCTTTTAGAGTATATTGAAAAACCACAAAACAGCAAATCTGCGAAAAGTGAACCGCAAAGTAGTGAGGGAACACTGTATATGTGTGTGTTCTTTTTAGGCAAGGGATAAAAGTATTCTACTGTGATGAGGAAGGGACAGTGCAGGATATATATGGCATAGATACCACCATGAACAGAAATAAAAGGGGGGAAATCAATTAACCGTGTCTTTTCTTTGAAGATTTAGTCTGTGATAAAGAATAGCAAGTCTCCTTTAGACAGTCCATTTCACATGAATATATTCATATATTTATTAAATAAATATTCTGCATTTATCCCTCAAAAGTTGCTGAAGATAAACCTTAGTCAAGCAACTAAAATATTCTCTCAATCTCTTTTTAATAGTATTATGCTCTTCAAACATCTGAAAACTTAAAATGTGATAAAATGTAATGTTATGCTTCATGAAATAGGTTTTCTAACATCACAATGTTTTGAGCTACAGTCAGTCAAGTAGAAAATGTATCTATGGCTGTCAGATAAATTTATTCTAGGCTGTGGGAAAAAAAATACTTGTCACTACCTAATGGAATATAAAGCCTGTCATTGTCAAACTTTACCAACTATCTGAAATTAGTTTATTTTAAATTTGAGAGAACCTGAAAGTGACCAATAAATGAAGAAACAAGCAGAGAATTTGAACAATTGCTGAACCCATGGCTTAGATTTATATAAATGAATATTATGTTGATTATTTGAAGGATAGGCAAAGACTGCTACATTCAGATCACTGAAGTGGACTTAGGATCCTGAGAGCAAACAAAGAGGAAAGTACATAAGACATACAAAATGCAGCATACTTCTCTACATGCCCTGCCTGACTTACTGGACAGGGAGGTTGAGGCAGCTGGTGCACCTCCCCCACCATCCTCTCTTTAGGGTTCTCCTTCCCAGGAGCCCCCACGCCCTGTACTTTTTGGCGTACTTGGCCAGGCAGCCAATTGGGTTTGCTCCAGCCTGCGCCTGGATCAGCTACACACAGGCCCCGCTTTGTTCTGCCCGTTCAGACAAAGCAGGAGCAGACCAGCACTGGGTGCCGGGCGCCTCTCAGCTGTGCTCTGGAAATACATATTTATTTACCATATTTATAGTCTGCTCTTCTCACCCCGAATGGGGACTCAGAGCAGCTTACATATCATGGCAAAATTCAATGCTGCAGTGTAAATACAGATACACAAATATAACATTTCAAATTATAAAACAGTTAAAGCATATAACTGCAATAAAACAGATTAACAACATAATGTCTAGTCTCATAGCCGTTATGCAGCTGCTACATTCATGTTGTATTCCATATTGCACTACTCCCTGAATGACTGTGTTCAAAATGTAGCATTTTCCTGAATATCAGGAGGGAGGGGACCTTCTGACCAGTCACTAGGGAGGGAGTTCCACAGCCGAGGCGCCACCACTGAGAAGGCCCTATCTCTTGTTCCCACCAGTCATGCTAGCGAAGGGGGTAGGACAGAGAGCAGGGCCTCCCCAAAAGAACATATACAGGGTGTTTGAAAAAGAACTCCCTATTCACCATTTAAATTAAATGGTGAATAGGGAGTTCTTTTTCAAACACCCTGTATATTCAACTATGTCCAAAAAAGCCTATACCATACCACAACAAAAGATTGTGTTGCTGTGCCACACTACCTACTTTTGCATCTTTGTGACGTCACTGTATTCAAAGCTAACTGTAGGTATATAGGTCATAAGTTGTTCTTTTAAAAAATGTGGATAATACACTTCTTCCCTAAAACAGTAATAGGTATTCTTCCAGATTTACTGTATTTTAAACTTTCATCTTTCATCACCTTGCATGCTAAGGCTGAAGAGATTCCAATGCAATATCTGAGAAGCTTTTCTTCCTCATAGTAAACACTAATTTCAAAAGGTGAAATGATTAGTGATCCCTTACAAGTAACCAACCTTTCCTCCAAAGACAGTGTCTCAATGCAGTTTGATGTGACAAAAGAGTAAAGTTATAAAATGTTTCTCCATGAAGGGCAAGCAATAGTGATGTGTGTAAGCCTAGTTCAACAATGCACAAAGTTCTTTAAACAGAACCTTGCTCCCTTGAAATTACCCAAAAAAGGCATAGGTGAAAAAGATAAACTATGCAAACAAACTATGTTGGACTCCGGGAAACAATGAAACCCTTCCTTGCTTTCAGACAAGAGAATGCAGATATTCTCTCAACTCTGCCAAGTGGTGCTCATTCCTAACTACTTGTTCAGAGATTGTGGGAAAGGAATAATTTCTGATATTAAAGCTGGGAAGAACAGTGTGTTGTGATTTTAGTGATGGTTCATTAATATTTCAGGACTATAGAATATTTCAAAGAAGGAAATAATTACAAAAAAAATCATTGCTTTTCTGTATAAGGAACTTGTGGAAGAGCAGTAAGCTCTTGAAGAAGATTTCTTCAAATTATTTCTGTCTTTTAAAATATTACATTAAAAATTAATTAATCCCATAGTAATATAGCAATATTAAGAACAGATGAGTCCATTTATTGTATACTCTCTGATCAGAGTGTAGAATTTCTTATATGGTCCAATAATCAAGTATCTTTATGTCCAGAAAATTCATCAAACTAAAATTGCCTGAGTTCTCATGGTCTTTTTTCTACTGACAACTTCTATTTGCTTGTCTAATGCACATCTGAATTCTATGATGCCGAATTAGTCATGTAAAACCTAGTTAAGGAACCAGTTAGCAAAACAAGAGTCTTACCCCATTCTAGGACTTAAGTGATCACACACTTTAGATAGGATTCTAACTAACCACATTCTGGATGCTCCCCAGTTCATTTTGAAATGACTGTAGATAAAGCAGTATATATTTCCCTTTCTTTGATTTCATTTCTTTTTATTTTGCCTGTGGTTCCTGCAATAGCAAAGAACAAAAGAGCGAACTTAAGACTGATCTTTACTTCCCTGGGAAGATGTCAAGTAACCAAATCCAACCTATCCAACTCACTGTTTCCCGAATAAAATGTTTTTTAGATTTCTGGGGGTGAAAGATAGAAAGGTCTTCCTAGAAACTTCTGGAAAGTCCCATTTTAGTCAATAAAATCCCCAGGGATCAATTTAATGAGAAACCAGGATTGAAGGAGCAATTCACAGCCTTCAGAGATGCAAAAATAAAGCAAGTATGTCTCTGAACTCTCCAAATGACATGTCATTCTGCAAAATGAGAATGTAGCCAGCTACACAAAATCAGTTAAGCAAATGTGGAGAATCACCTGCAGCCAAACCAGGCGACCTTTCTAACCTTATGCCCAAGAACTCATTAGAAGCTACAACCGCTGATTAGAAGGGGAGGGATCAATGGCAGAGGAAGTCAAGAGAGAATCTCACATGGGACCTGGTCAGATGGCCAAGGGGGGCAGCCAGCAGAACCATTGCAGAAAGCATCCTAGAGATTACACTTGCAGCAGCACCTGAACCAAAAACAGAGTTTCCTGTAAAGTATACCATACAGACTGCATAACTGACAACATAACAGCCACTTTAGGAGCCCAGTCCCAAACATTCACCCAGAAGGAAGAGCTACTGCCAGTCTCAAAGGAACAATTCCAGTAAAGGAGACAAGGGCATTCATTCAGCTTGCACAGAAGCAATTACATCAACCTTTCATTTTAATGAAGTTTTTTTTTTATTCCAAAGTATATAAGGAGGACTGGCATTGTCAAAGACGTTGTTAGTTCGGTATGGAGACAAATTGAGCTTACTTCATTCACACCATGATGAACATGCTGGTGTGAGCAGAAGCAAAGATTGTTCAGAAATTAATGACATTGATTGGTAATAATAAAAATGCAACATCATCATTCCTGTCAGGTCTACCAGAAGACAGGAAAGCCTCTATTATAGAGGTTTATTATTTTCTAGAACAGGACATAATTACAGGCCTCCTGTCTGAGGATCCTATGTTTGGCTAGAAAATATGGGAAGGAAATAAACTCACGGACAAACAAACAAATCTCCAGCTAATTTGTACACAATTACGTGTGTGAGTGTGTGATGCTGTGCCCTTAATTGCTAGGTTAAAGTACTTAAAGTAGACATAAATTAATGGCAAATATGTGATTATGGCTCTGATATGACTTGATAATGCTAATGGGTCACAAAGGCTGCAATAAAATGAAAATTAAATATACATTTTATTGCTTTATCGGCTAGCCATGCAGCCTGCCAGATGGTGACACTGGAGATAGATGTAAGCAGTGTCATCCACTTTCATTTCTTGGAAATCAGCAACAACCTGAGTCTTATAACCCAGCCCAAAGAAACTGAAAATTATTCCTACTAAGCCTTAGAAGAGGCAAAGCCGTGTTGACATTGTAGTTCATATTGCTTGCCTTTATTGTCTAGGTCTTCAGCCCTATCTTAGTAGCTTTTTTACAGTTGGTTCTTTCATAGATACAGAGGTCTATTTACATGACTGTAAAATTAAAACCCTGTTCTGAAAAGCTTTTACAAGTCTTCTCTTATCAGATACAACAATGTATTTAAATAGCTTTCAGTATTCACAAGAAAAGAGTTTTTCTTAAAACAGGTACTAAAAATTGGTTCAGATTTTTTTTTTTGAATTACACTGGTGTGAGTGTGTGTGTGCTTGGAAAGGAAGTGCTAAAATATAATCCCATTAAATCCTCCTTAAGGAAAACCTGAAATGCATTCCTTGAAAAAAAATCTTAATTATTAGGAAAGGCTTAAGGCTGGGAAAAATCTATAAAGGCAAGCACTGAGCAACAGAGATTTCTGATTAAGGTTATTTCGCCATGTTCCCTAGTATATTGAAGATGGTTATAATCTGCAGATACATTCATAGCACAGTTTTGCTATCAGAAGACAATGTAGATAATAATTCAATTTTACAGCTAAATGGGAGGCACAGCATCTATCCTAAGGGTGACTTACATGACAGAAATGAAAGCAACTTAATGCTGTTAGCACTATTACTCTGGCGAACAAAGCTGTAGACCGTAAGCTTCCCACAATCCATTACAAGCCTGTTAGCAAGCCCTGGTTGATAAGCAGGCTTAGTAACGAGATCTTCACTTCATCTCTGATTAGTTCTTCTCTTTTAAAATGAGCATTCTTGCTTCAACAGCAGGGTAAAGCAGCTTCTCCAGTCTAGGCACTTTTAATTGGCAATCTTGTTTAAAAGGAAAATAACTAAGCAGCAATCAGGGCTTGTGAATAACTAACTAGAAATAACTAGTTGCTTGTAATTAACTATTTCTCCAAGTAATAAGAAGAATGATATCCCAACTTTTCCCCAGTTAAATAGATATATCCAAACCAAATATAATATTATTACTTTGCAAATATAGTTTCACAAGGAGTACCTTCACTCTTTTCATGGTTTAACACTTTTATAATTATGATGCATGGCCTCACTAAATGGTGGAAGAGGAGTATCCCATGGCTTGAATATTAACTTGCCTTGTGCCTTCTGTTCTGCTCTAGATGTTGAAGCAAGGAGGGGGTGGGCAGAAGTCGAATTTTTGTGTTGTTGTTGTTGTTCCAGAGACCAGCAGTTTGTAGGATTCTGTTTGTTTTTAAGGCTGATGAAAAGTTAACCATTTCAGTTACTCTTGAGGTATGTGAAATGGATTTTTTAAATAAAAAAACTGGAAGTACAACAGTAAGAAATGCTGGAGGAACACTCGTGATGAAAACACTTAACTTATTTTTTTTAAGTTTTGCAAACTCTGACAACTATCAGTAAATGCTGGCAAAAAGTTGCAACAAAAATTGCTCAGCTGCTGCTGAGTAACAATTGAAAGTAACAATTTACTATACATTATTAATGTTTGTTTCCTTACAATTATCTTTGCTTTTTATAGAGATCTATTCTCCTTGTACATATAGTACATGGAAGGCAGCAAAGATGCCTGCCTATAGAGCAACTGATATGTTGGCTACCCTTGCACAAAGTTATGACTGATACCTGAAATGGATGTGCAGAAGAGTCAACAGCTCCATCTCCATAGTCTTGTCAGAGATTTCTATATCAACTAATTCCAGTTGATATATATTATTGTTATTGTAGACTGGGCTGTAGTGTGAGCAGGGAGAGAGTAAATAAAACACATATTTAAATTCACAATGAAAGACAACAATGCATTTTTGGGAAATATTTTATATATTTGTTGAGCCAAGATCTGCATGGAATAGCTGTGAAAATAAAATGATAGCAAAGTTGACTGCTCTGGGTATCCATTTCAGGTTCTACTCATGTGCAGGGGTAGCCAATGAATCCAATACCATAGGGACAGAAAATTCATAAAAAAAGCAAAAACCTTAATATCTGATCTACCTGTTAGGAGGAATCGGGTTTAGAATAAGGGCTGAGCAAAAGAAGGCTCTTTTGTTCAGTGCACTTGAAAGGTCAAGTGCCTTTCTAACTGAATTATTTACTAAAAGAACTGAACTTGTACCCAGCTAAAACTTCATTAAGGCTTTCAACTTTAGAAAGGCAGACATACCAAAATAATATTTTTCTATAAAAAAATCTTGGGGGGGGGGGGGGGGAGAGAAACGTGGAAGTGGGGTAAGTGACTGATAAATTGGCCTTTTCATCCAATTTGGATGAATCTGGATATGCTTTCAAAGAATTTTTTGCTTTAAAGAAGAGATTGTAACTGATAATTATGCTCACTTTCCTTAAACCAGATCTTCAAATCTTAAATTGATTTGAAGGCAGCTTCCTAACTCCTCCGTTTGTTCCTCTGAAACTTTGATGTTTTTCAGTCATGTAGTGTATGGCATTTTCCTATAAATCTTGCCCATACGATATGGTGAGAGGAAAGGTAAAATAAATAATTTCCTTCACCAAATACTTTAGGGCTCCTTTTCCATATTAATTATTGGACATAGCCTTCTGAAAATGTCAGGTTTGTAACTTGGGAAAATATCCATCTTGTCTGCCATTTTTATAGTGATAATTTGTAAGAAACATAGATTTCATATGGATATCCTCCAATTTAAAAATCTTTTTTTGTTTTGTTTCTGGACATAATATCTTCAGCCTTGTAGAATTAATTTCCTATTAAAGACATTATGTCTATCATTTTTCCCAGTTCTCACAAGAAAAAAAGTTATTGGAAACACAAATACATCTGAATACATTTTTTTACATTTGGAGATAACCAGACATTATATTTTCCTAATGGGCTACCAAGCCTCAGAAGTTTATTCAGTTGTGACAAAATTGATGGTATAGTCATTTTAGTATTTTCTTTTATTATCTCTGGGAGTCACGATTTCAGTATCTAAATCTCCACTTAGTTTTGGACCCAAATTGAAATGGGTAGGCTCTAAATCAATTCAAACTGAAGCAGGATATTTTTGGAAATGCAGAATCAGAATCTGAGTCTTAGTAGGGAGCCTGTGTACAACTTGACATGTTACTGTGGGTCTTATAGGCAAAATATAACAGGTTTATTCTAGTCACACAATGCAGCTGCTGGTTTGCTCTTGCAATTTTCTGTGGAAACAATATAAGAAATGTATTTGAAATGTATGAAGCATTTGTAATATTTAAAACAATTTCAAATTGATTAATTGGCTCATGCATAATAAACCTCTTCTGCATACCTGAATAGACTTAACCCTTGGTTACTGGTTGCTATTGGCTTCTGTGTCATTGTGGAGAAGGTACTGTGGGTTTTTATTTCAAATCTTAAAGTAGCTATCCAAGGTGCTAAATTTTACACCAGAAAGAGGTTTGGCATGTTGGACACCTCTTTGAAATTTGGATTATAAAGTTGCATTCACTTATTGACACTACTATTGGCTTTCTTTCTTGTGTAATGCCTCCAAATTATCTCATTACCAACTGACAAGAAAAACAGGGCATCTCTATATATGCCATATGTGCTGCATGGAACAAGGAAAAACACTTCAATATAGCAACATATCACTCCTTTTCTGACCTATCCTTCCACATTGAGATCCATTGGCAATTGATAGTCAGAGACAAATGCCCAATGTTGCTTAGTTCAATTGTTATTATATTTTTAAGTCTTTAAAATTATTTCCAACTCTAAGGAAACAATTCTATATTTACATCATGTTCACTTAGGAGGTATTTCTCTGGATGTTTGCAACAGTGAGCCTTGCCAGTATTATCTTTTGGATGGTGACTATTTTCAGCTCAGTTTCTACATCCTTCCAGGTTTTATACTTATAAATAGTAAAAAGATGAAAAATAACACCTTCTTATTCCAGAAGTGCTGAACATGTGCCAAATTATCCATAGGAGCAGGAAATAAAAAAGGACCCACCTTTAGAACTGTGACCCTTCTTTTTGCCAGTTCTCAGCCAGAAAAACTGAAGTACAGTGATACTTTGAGTTGCGAGCAACCCGATATACAATGTTTTAATGATACAAGCTGTCGCTTGACCTGTTTCTCGCTTTGAGATGTGAGCAGCGATCCGAGTTATGAGCTGCATATCTGGCACGAAAAGGAAGCCTTGCCGAAGGCCGCAAACTGGCCCTGCTTAAGATTGCAGGTACTTAAGATGGAGAAGTATGCTATAACTACCTCTCGCGAGAGAGCTCCCTCAAGCCTCGAGGGAGGTAGCGATAGCACGAGAGATAACACTAGTGCAAGGCGTTAGTAGAGAAAACTTTTGTTCCCTTGAGTTCTACCTGTGGCCTTCAAGTCATGCCCAGTTCATGGCAATCCTGAAGTTAACCAATCACAGTGGTCTCTTGGCAAGGTTTCCTCATGCTCATGAAGGGATCTCGAACATGGTCACTGTATGTTTCTTTTTTAAAAAATATGCCTTAATTTTGTTCACATTGTTTTTAACCATGTGATTTTAATAGACATGTTTAACTGCTTTTTTAATTGTATAGAGTGATTGTAAGGCTTTGTTTTAATTATTGCTGGGCTGGGGGAAAAGGAGTATAAATGAAATAATAATGATATAGATCCTGCTCCTATGCATAGCCACAGCCTCTTGTCAACATGACTGGTTTGTATTGTTTTTGCTCTGTCATATGGACTCACAGCTCTCTTTTCCTATAGCTCAACCTCTTAGGTTTGGACAAATGTGCAGTTTGTAGGAGACAAAAAGGCCAAAAGGAGACAGAAATGACATGGTTAGCATAGCATTCTATTTTTAAGCAAACAACTTTTAGTTTGAATTTATGCCATCTTTTACTGTGTATATGCCACAAACTGCCACCAAAGGTGTATAATGTATCACCCAATGATAATATGCCATTTATCATCAATCTGTTGTGCTACAAAGGAAGTATCTGCTAGTATAAGTCCTTGATCTATTTTTACCTCTTTGCTGTTCAGTTTTGAATGTATTCAGTGCACACATCATCCCATACTACTTCTTGCATATCTATCAGAATAAAAATGTATTTTGCAGAAATTCAAGGTGTGAAGCCAAATAAATTGCTAGGTTTCAGTGAAAGCAGTCATAAATACCATAAATTATTTGCTTCGTTCACACATAAAAGTGTTAATGTCTGTGTTTATTTCTAATGAATATGCCATGATGAAAAAAAAAGCAAAGCCAACACAAAACTCTTCTCAGAACCAAACAAGTCTTTGTTTCATCTTCTTAGCATTGTTTTTGTACATTGTACAATGGAGAAAGGAAATATTTTTGCTCATGATGGAGATGAAATTCAACTGTAAGAAGCAGAGAATGTTGCCTGTATGGCAAAATCATGACCCAGTTAGGATTGCAGGAGATATGGGCTAAAAGCTTTTCTCCCAGCTACTAAGGCTGGATCAATACTGCCAAAGTATGCAATTTGAACTGCATTATATGGTCAGTGTAGACCCTTATGATGCAGTTTGAATGGCATTGAAATGCATCTCCCTCTCTCAGTGAGTTGGAAAAAGCTTTCCTCACTCCAGTCACACTAATCTTGGACTGTCGTGATGGGACACGGTCAACGAATTCCTGCTCTCTACATATATGTATGTCTGTAGCTCCTTGTCAGAAGGGCATGGAAACATTTCCAGGCATATACCATTTGCAGAATAGTTGTGTTCAACAAGAACTCCCCTCAGCTTTAATTTGTTAATATACCAGGTAGCTAATTGCTCAGCCTCTTCTGTTTAAGCCTTTGCCAGTGGCTTTAGCTTTCATTTTTTTCTTGTGCTCATGCTGCAGACAAATATGGCATCTCTTCAATGTCCACCTACTCTGCTTCATCTTGCTGAAGGTCTTCATCAATTACATCAGCCCACAGCTACAGAGGCCATGGAAAAAGCTACCCATGTCCTGGAGCCAGAGGCCTCTCCAGATCTGAAGCTTCTCAGTTGAATTCCTCAGAATAAATTATGATGACAGACAAAAGGTGCATCTGCACAGTAGAATTGATGCAGTTTGGCACCACTTTAACTGCTATGGCTCAATCTTGGAAGACTTTGAGAAAGAGTGCTTGATGACACACCAAATTACAAATCCTAGAATTCCACAGTATTAAGCCATGACAATGAATGTGGTGTCAAACTGCAATAATTCTACAGTGGAGATACAAACAAGGTCTCATTGTTTACTCTCAAAAGAAAATTATTTTACAATCATAAAGTTGGAAGAGACACAAGGGCTATACAGTCCAACCCCCTATATTAAGTATGTTAGGCTGAGAAATAGGCCAGGGTTATGATTATTTGGCCAGGGTTATGATTATTTGTTGATTGGAGCTGTGACTTCAAGTGAGTTGATTAAAAAGAATGAAATCATTTTCAATCATTTGGAATTGTTTTAAAGGTTGCTTCAATTTGGTTGTCCCAGTCAGTTGCGCTTACTTTTTCAATAGGCTGAATGCCTTGTGTGTTGAATGTCTAATTGTAAATGCGCTGATCTTTGGAGAGTAAAACTGTTGCTTTATATTTTTAAGTCCTATTAGTGCTTAGGTGATGGCTGGTGTCACCATATTATGCGTTGAAGGAAAGCACTGTTCTGTTGTGAAATGACTCAAGAGCCAAGCAAATTAATAAATGACAACTTCATTTGATTTGAGGACAGAACTTCAGCTTAAAGTTAGTGGTCTGTAGCAATAAGCAAGAGCTTATGACAACAAAGAAGCAATTTCACAGTCATTAGCTTGCTCTCCTATTTCATCGAAGCAAGCTTCCAAAATGTGAAAATAGCTTCTCAATTTTCAAGTTTATGAACATGATGTAATGAATTGTTTACTTGCCTCTAGCAGGCATACAAAAGGGACCCAACAACAACTAGTTTCCAAAGATGGCAAAATGACTAGTATTCAAGTAGATCTACTCTATGGTTAAATGTTATGGTTTCCTTCTGAAACCTCCTTTTATGACTCTTAGAAATTTTGACTACTGTGCATATATTTATCATTTTTCTCCACACAGCAGTGTTTCCTAAACTCTGGTCTTACGTATGGTTTGGACTTTACTTCCACAATTCCTAATCATTGGACAAGGCAGCTGAGACTTCCAGGAGTTGAAGTCCATGACATCAAAGAAGATTTTGAGAAACACTGATATAAAAGAAGCAGCTTTATAGAACAGAATATATGGTGATCATATCAAATTTTTGCTGGCTTGTGTCAACCTCTATACTGTTCCACAATCCTGCTTTATGTTGTGAACATTTTAGACTATGGTGTCTCCTGTAAATAATACAAAATTTAAAAAAAAGTGCTTATACAGCACAATAAGGGAACAGTTACAACAGATAGTAGCACACATACAAAGTGTCATCTATAAGCCATGGTAAGCAAACCATATTTGTAGCCAGTGTGAAGATTTGGGTTGATAGACCCATAGACAACATGAATTGCAGTAGAATTACATAAAGGAGAAACTACTACAGAAATTATTGTTTTTCTGGCTCCCTAGTACCTGAGAGGCTTCAGCTGGAGATTTGAGATTTTCCTGTTGTGATTGCATTACAACTTTAATTTTCTCAGGTACTATTTTGCCTGACTAGTTTAGAACATATAAATACATGCTTAGAAATATATTATTTCAAAAAGGCTTATGTCAGGTGAGAACATTATACATCCACAATTTCTGATCTGATTGACACCATGATTAGTCAAGAAATATTTACTTTCCAATGTTTCATTGTATCTTTCATTGTAAGGAAGTACATTTTCTTGAACACACCAGGGAGTGAAAGCCAGTGATTGGGACTCAGGGCAGCATGTAGAAGCAATAACGAAACCAACAGACTTAGCTACTTTAAATGTTTTAAATGTAGTGCCCCACCACAAACAGAGTGCTTCCAAATCCATGTGACATGCTGACCAATCTCATCCACAGAAGTATAAAGGTAGAGAACAGAGAAAAAGCAAAGATTGTAGTTCAAGTTCACTTTATTATGGCCAATGGCCAGTACTCTGGTTTCTTTTCAGATCATATATATATTTTGCAAAGATTGTTTTTGGGAAAAAATATTTCCCGTACCCAAAATTACTCAGAAATTGAGCTAACACATATCAAAAGAGAATACTCATTTTAGGCTGATTTAATTAGCGCTAGTTAAACCCATGGGATAATGTCTCAGGTGAAATAATCTGGAGTAGACTGTTCTGGACCTGCCCTTGATACACCATGGGAGAGCTATACATGCTGGTGAGGAAGCATTCTGAGGCTGTTTTGCAGTCCAGATAGTTGGCAGGGATGACAGTGCATTGGTACAGGTGTCCTGTTCTCCTGCGGGCTGATGTCACCACCATTTTACCAGCCAGAAGCAGCTTTCCAGCAGAGCCTTGCTGGTGACATCGCTTATTGTGACATCACAGCCATGTGATCATCAGAAGTGATGATCAGAGCTCCAGAGTAACCTGCAGTTCCTCTTGTGATAGATTAAAGATAGATTAAAGAAAGAAGAACCCTTGCTATAGAACTGACCATATTGTGTGGATTGTTTGCAGCAGGTTTAAGATGAGAGTCTTTTATGTGGCCTATGTAAACATGGAATCACTGTTAGTACTGCATCCTTCTTTCCCACAAAAATGGTTGATGGAAACCATTCAACATTTAGACTCTGTTTTAGATAAATATGCCATTTATTTGTTGATAAGCACCAAAAGTATATTCTCATGGCAAAGTTTAATGAAGCTTTTCTGTTAGAAAAAAAGATTTTAAAAATATAATAAGGAATGGTTAAGTCAAACTAATGGTGTTACTTTGATCAATTGCCATTCGTGTTTGGTAGCACTGTGAACAACCACATAGATTAATTATATATAATTACAAACAAGTACTTTTAAGAGATTGAAAATGACAGGTGGACTGACAGACACAAACTAACCAAGTGCCCTTTCTATGTATCTGTCCTTCTGCAGTGACCTCACAACTGATGTTTCAAACCGTCATGATTAGATGTGATTTTTGTGTTCAGACACAGTAGGTTTTTTGAGATTGCTCAGTGGAAAGGCTATGGCTACATCTCAAGGGCAAACACATTAGCTGGTGTGACAGAGGACAAGAACTGAGAGGTCAGCCTCTCTCTCCCACTCAGAAAATGATCAGATCAGCATGATTTGTTGGAATGTTTGGTCTGGAATGCTGTGCTGCTATGACTTGTTTCACTGCCTTATGGATTTCAGCTCATTACAGGGGTTCATGAACTTGTAGGAACATGAAATTGGTTACTTTTCAGAAGGCTGAAGGAAAGAGATTGGCAAGTGAAATGAGACCCAGTCATGGATTTTATGAATGGCTTTCTGGGAACATCATATCCCAGCTTTCAAATTAGCTCCACAGCCAAGCAACTCACTGAAGTTATAATTTGCAGCGACAATTTCATGTGGCATAATTTGCTTGAATTTAGGGCTGATTTAAACAGTCTGTCCCTTCTCCACAGAGGCTTTCAAAAAGCCCTTTAAAGTTGTCATGTCTCACAGTGCTTATACCCCCTTTGCAATTGTAATACTATTTATGAAATAAAATAAAAGACATATCTGATACTAGCTATAAAAGGACTGAAAATATTTGGAAGCAATATTTCAGGATAATGTTTATTTTTTTTAGTGTTCCATAGCTCCATATACTGAGTTTTCTCATTTTTTACATGAAAGATTTCTAAAATGAATGATTAGTGTATGCACATTTTGAAATTTGGGCATTTTTGTGATGCTTGATTCACAAACACACAAAGGTGTTTACTGTACTTTAAAAAAATGAAGGTGCATAGTACAAAACCCCTTCTGCCAGTTGTCTAAATGTGGCTGCCTTAATTATTTATAATTGTTGGCTGCCCAGCAGTGCTGAACATGGTTTGGCACCACCAGATAACCAGGACTCCTTCCTGACTCCACAGTGAGGGCTGGCTGTAATAACCAAGCTAGGGCTGAACACTCCAGATTAGCCCTAAGATATTGTGTCCATATAGAACTGCCCACAGAGAGGTAGAAGAATCACAAGGCAGCTGTCAAACAGAATCAGCATGGTATAGTGGTTTCAATGGTAGAGTGTGATTCTAGAGACCAGGGTTTGAATCTCAGCTCAGCCATGGAACCCCACTGTATGACCTTGGGCAAATCACACTTGCTCAACCCCAGATGAAGGCAAAGGTAACATTTCTCTGGACAAATCATGCCAAGAAAACCTCACGACAGCCTTGCCTTAGGGTTAGCATAAGTAAAAAATGAATTGAAGACACACAGCAATGAAACACAAGCTGACAGAGAAGAGAGATCGAGAGAGAGGAGAGAGGGAGATGAAATGTGAATTAAGAGACACAGGTGGAATTGTGAATGTGGAAAAGGAAGTAGAGACACAGAAATGTGGAGTTATGTGGAGAAGTAAAGCTCATAAATATTGGAAGTCCAAGGAGCTGACTGCAGGGGAAGGGAGACACTTTGAACCTCTTGTTTCAGAATTGGACATAATTGAGATGTACATGTGTGCGTAAACATCTACAAAATACAGGAGGCAGACTTATCATCCTTTATTCTGTTTGCTTAGCATCTTTCTCCTGCTGAGTTTTCAGAACACAACAAATGCCTTTCAGATTTCAAAGGTGATAGGTTAGTTTGAGCAACAAAGAAACAGAGGAAGGGTTTTTGTACTTTGCTAATGGACAAAGGCAATTACACTCCTCTGGCACAAGTGTTCGGAGCTCTATTTTGCTTTCCCAAATAGCTTTTCATTAGGAAAAGAAAGAAAGCAGCAGATGATGCTTCCTTTGAAGAGGTGGCAACTCTCTCTCGTCTTTACTGAGCTGCCGTGCCTGCTGCCACTGTCTGTCACAGTACCTAATGAAACACTTTTTTTTGAGTGGGGGAGGTTGGCAGCACAAAGCAAAACAGATGTAATAACAAATGGAGCTGTTATTAAATCCTTACTTGCTAATGATGCTGGAGGGTAACTGACAGCATGTAATCTTGCAAACTATGACCCAAATTCCCCAGAAGCCTTCTCAAAGCAACTTTCAAGTGTGAGCCAGAGCTTTCAAACAGGGAATATGTAAACATTGACTTATGACCCTCACATCATTAAAAACATAGGGGATTTTCTCATTGCTAGACCAAAGGTTATGCACATAGTGAGATTTATTATCATTAGAGGTTGAGGGATACTCAACCTTAGAGTTGAAAATGCCTCAAGTAATAGCTGCCTCATTGATGCTGTAACTTGCCCCTTGCATTAGCACTGCTACAAATCTAATCTTTTCCATGTGGAGGCACACTCCTTGTGTCTCTGGTTATCTATTCTCCCATATAGTTACAGCAAAAGCAAGCAAGCAACTAAAAGGACACCCTGCTTTTAATTGTAAGACACAGGCTGCTCCCACACAGTTATTTAATCCAGAGCAGACTATGGAATTAAGAGATCCAGTTTGTCCTGGGGTGCCTACACAGAACCAGTTATAAGCTCCCACCACCTGGACTGGCTCCATTGAAATCCAAGATTTTTTCCCTTACCTAATGGCAGGGAAAAAAACTTTCTCAGGCTAGCTTCATAGGCTGTAAAGGGCTTAAAAGGCTGTAAAATGGTGGGCAAGGCTGTAAAACTAGCTGTTTTTGTTGTTGGTGGGAGGCTGCTTTTTTAATCCGACTGCTCCAGCTTCAGCCCTTTTATATTTGTCCTTTGTATTTAGCATTCAGATGCTTGTTGTGCCTGATTTATACACAGAAAGGATCCTATGGGTTTTAAAGCTGGAATTGGTATTTCTTTTCATCACACTATTTCTGGGTGGAGGTGAGTTGGAACTCTCATTGTGTGTAGGGGGAAGAGGGGATAGGGGGTTTTGTGGACACATCAACCTCAAGCTGAATTTTAGTGCCTGTGGATGGGGCCGTCAAGGACTTGATCCTTTTCTTCTTGTGTATGTTTTTTAAGGAGAGTGTGAAATTTGGCAATTCCATAAGTTGCAAAGCATTGTTAAAGTTTTTGTTCATGTAGAAACAAGAGAGGATAAGAAAAAAAATGTGAATTTGAGCCAGAAAAATAAAACTGTCATTTGCTTTTTTAAATGAGTCAAAGAATTTCAGTATGAAGGATGCTTCAACTTTAGCCTGAAAGCAGGTTTCATGAGAATTTCTCAAATAAAATAGTCAGTGCTTGGTCTGTAAATAATGTAGTGATTCATCATGTAAAACAACTAAACTAATTAACAAAATCTAATTTTTAAAGTGAAAAAATTGTTTTGGAAAGACCCCACAAACTTTAATAAAATCATACTATACCAGGGTATAGTACTATTGTTAGGAAAGGTAAAGGGCCCACTTCAGATATGAGAGGTAATGAATAGACAGCAATTTGTCAGTTATTCACTTTGTTTCTTTTGTTGGTGGTTTGCTTTTGGGGGTTATTTTGGGGGTTGCATATTTATTATTTGTGGGTAATGGACAACCTGGCTCACATGGGACAACAGCATCATTTCTTGTTCTGCTTCAGATTGCAAAATCTGTAGCTTGTTCTGTGTGATATACAGTGTCATTCTCTTTTAGTAATTGATTTAGGGAGTGCATGAACACTTTTCTAGGCAATATTTGAATAAATTGACAACATCATCTTCATGTGGATACACTTTGTGAGTGCAAATTAAATGCTGACACATCATGTGTACCTTTCATGATATAAACCAGTTAGATAATTAAGTAAAATTGTCTCCAACTTCATGGGAGAAATAGGTTGACTATGTGGAAAGAATCATGCCATTATGCACACAGACCTGCTTTTACTCTTTTTCTTTTCTTTTCTTTTCTTTTCTTTTCTTTTCTTTTCTTTTCTTTTCTTTTCTTTTCTTTTGCTGAAGCATAGCTCCTTTCAATACAATATTCACTGCCCCCTTCTTTATACATGTGTTTCAGATAGTGATCTCCTTCTCTTTGGGTCCCCTTTCTGCCTGTTCCTCAACTGACTTGAGATTGACTATCTCAGAGTGAGTCATTCTGAAGCATCCCCTTTTCCAGGCTACATTTATTGTCTAGTCCTCACCTCCTCATACAATAATACATGATTATGACAGTGACAACAGAAATAATGACAGCAACTCAATATTGCATAGGTAGTATTCTGCTATGGAACTGCTTCCATCAGCGGACTCAGAGGGATTATTCGATCCCATGAAGTCCACCATGCATTCAAAAT
The DNA here is from genome assembly GCF_035594765.1 of Anolis carolinensis. Lineage (NCBI taxonomy): Eukaryota > Metazoa > Chordata > Lepidosauria > Squamata > Anolidae > Anolis > Anolis carolinensis. Next base: position 107,064,034 of record NC_085842.1, on the reverse strand, counting down.
CTCTGAGCATAAAGTATTGTGTGTGTGTTGTTACTACTGATAGTAAGTAATCTCAGGAGCAAAGGATAAAATGGTCAGTTTTCCCTGCAACAGTTTCCTTTTACTGTAGATGGGTTCCATTTTATTTTGAGTATAATAAGGATTTTCCAAATTTGGCAGATACCTTCAGATACAAGATAAAACAAATTTGAAATTTAACAGAAATTGGAGAAACTGAAACTGACAAATTCTCCCATCAAGGCTCAGAGAAGTCCTGACTCTTAAAAGCATGGTTTTTAAACAAAGTAGATAAGTGTTGGACTAGGCTTGTCATCTTTTTTTCTAAGAAGTGCCTAAACTTTAACACCTTTATGGCAAGCAGATGGGACCTATCAGTGCTAAGGACAGTTATGAAGAAATTGTTTCAATAGGTCTTTTGAGGAATTCTATAAGTGTTGCCTTTGAAAAATACTACAAATCACTTTTGAAGACATGATGAGATCCATGGAAACCAAAAATATAGAGACACAGTTAAATAGAGATGTTATCCTAAGAAACAAGGGAACACAAGTAGGGCAGAAGTGATCAAGGAGACTTAACATAGATTTTTGAAGGTATTTAATGGAAACAGGCCCTACCCAGCTTCATTGTACAGGAAATATTGTTAATAGGAGTTTTCAGCTTTTTGCTTTGATATTTGAAATATGATGGCCATTTCTACACACACTCAGCAGACTGCTTGAAAAGCATTTTCTAATATTGTAAACCAGCATGGAATCCATCAATTTGATCCGCTTATTTCTCTGGCTCCCATCAATCAAACAATTGTGGCAGCTTGGCTGTAGTTTTCCACTGAGTATATGAGGGCAGGTAAGGGTTGTTTTCTGCCAAGGTACACTGCATAGTTCTCATTCATTTATTTTCCTGGTTCTGAAGTGGTTGGATCTCATTAGCTTCTGGGCTAGCCACAGGTCTGTTGAAAATGAAATTTTTTAAAAAGAATGTGACTTTCCTCCTTTTTACAGCTGGACATTCTGACACAAATATAGACCCAACTGTGCCAAAAGAATCTTCTTTTTTTTCTCAAATAATCACAGAATCATAGAATCATAGAGTTGGAAGAGACCTCCCCGGCTATCCAGTCCAACCCCCTGCAAGAAGGAGGAAAATCTCATTCAAGACTCCTCTCTTGCCTTTGGTGGTTTATGCTAAAGAGAGTAGGCATCATACATGCCCTATCCTTATCTCCATATATGCACGAATCCCATATTGTAATGGCTGATGTATTAATCAAGGATCAGTGTGACTCAAGTTCAAATCCACACTCAGCCATGAGGTTGCCTAAGTGAATTAGTGTAAGATCAACTTGCCTCTGAACTCAGTTGGTGATCTCATTTTACATGAGGTAGGGAATAGATTTTCCCCCTCATCCTGGAGTCAGATGGAGGAAGAGCTATCGTCTGGCTCCTTGAGTGGACTGAATACAGTGTTCCCTCACTTATTGTGGGGGCTATGTTCCAGGACCACCCGCAATAAGTGAAAATCTGCGACGTTGGGGCACTATATTTATTTTAATATTTATACATTATTTTAGTAGTTATACACTATTTTAAGTCTTTATCAACCAATCGTGTTTTGATAAATTGCCTCCTTCTCCTCCTGTTGCTGCTTGGGCTCTTTTTCTCTCCCTTCGGCATCTCCTTCCTTAGGCTGTAAATTGTAATTTTTATTATTTATAATATTATTTTAGAGTTTATTGAAAAACCGCAAAACAGTGAATCTGCGAAAATTACAATCACACTGTTTAATGCACTCAGTTGTCTTGCATATTTTTCAATGAAGAGTTTTCCACACTGCAGACATTTGGCCCCGCCCACCATCTCTCTTGGTGCTTTTTGGTACTACAACTCCTACAATTCCCAGCAACAGAGAGGGGGAGAGAGAGAAAAGAGGCAGGAGGGAATCCCATTTGGATCAGCAGTAGCAGAAGCTCAGCTGGTGTTTTGGACTACAACTCCCACAATTCCCAACAGCAAAGAGGGAAAGGGAGAGAGAAGGGGTGGGAGGCAACCCCATTTGGAACAGCAGCAGCACTGGAACTCCCAACAGAGGATACAGACAAATCATGGAAGGAAGGAAAAGGGTACCCTAAAAGGCTATATATATTTTTTGCAATGTAGAAACGTTATGAGGTAGCTTACAACCAAACCTTCCTGCTTAGGGAGCAAAAGAAAATTGTCCAAAAAAGTTTATCTTGACTCCTCCCGCAATTTCTCCTCCCACAAATTGGGTGATTCTATCCTGAGAGCAACAAGTGCTACTTCATTAGAAATTTGGCAAAACATCCGGAGTTTTGAGAAAAATCCATTTCCTCACCTCTTCCTGATACGTTGGAAAAATGCTGCCCTCAACATTTAAAAGTCTCAAAAACTGCACTTTAACCAAAATGAATGTAGTGGACCCACAGAATACAAGATTTTAAGTGTAGAACTCAGTGGAATTTAAGTTATGTGATGAAGTGGTAAATCAGCTTTTCTTAATTCAAAACCTTAGGAGAAAACTCCCATCACTTCCAACCAACAACACCATCACTTCTCTTATATTCTGCCTTTCAGCCAGACATACACTAACCAAAGGCAAAGAATCACAGTAAAGCTCATTTAGCAAAAAAGTACAGAAGTATGATGGGATTTGTAGTTCATCACATCCACAAGCATGACATCGGGTGACATGAAGGACAGTATGTAACTTCATGCAGGCAAGACTATGAAACACACTCTCTAAAACCAAGCGTGATTTGGGCTCCTTCTGTGCTGAGTCACTGCACTGCACTGCACTAAATGTCTGAGATCTGCATTCCTGAAGCTGGAATTTAAAACTATCCCATGCTGAGTTCACAAGCTGTCATGCTGAACAAGGCTTAATCATTGGAGGTCTCCAACTTGCTCAGTCAAAGACAGGCAGCTGTGCCAAAATCTGACACAGTACCTCTGAAAAAAAAATTAAACCTCTTTCAAAGAAATGTAGTTGCTTGGAAGGGTGGTGAATGAATTTCCTGTGTGTAAAATTAAAATTAAAAAGGAATGGTAGTTTGCGTGGCATACTCCCTCAGGCTACAAAATGAAAAGTTCCGTACTTTAAAGCAATGACTGGACTCGTTTGTATCTCTTGGCAATAATTTCCATTCTGAAAAGAGTGGAAGTCTTTCAGTTTAGTTCTAGACAGAGAAACCGAAGCAATGTTTTTATGCTATAAGTGGCACATATTAAAGGAAAATATGGCACTGAAATTAATGCACGACTATTGTATTAAATCTAATATGAAAATTATGTAACAGGCACTTGCAGTCCCTTTATGATTGTAAGCAGCTACCTGTTGCTGGTTACAGGTGTATTTTTCCCATTACCTGCAGATACCACCTTAACAAACAAAACACAAAGCAGAAAGCAAAGCTAAAACAAGATAAAGGAAGCTATAGTACATAATTAGATTGCGCAAGAAAAGCATAATTCTTCACAAACACAATTCTGTGTCCTCTTCACCACCATAGTGACTCCTGTTGTTACTGCTTGCCAGTGGGAAGGGAAAGGATGAGTAAGGCAATTCAGATGATTAAAAAGCAATCTGTTTCAGCTCAGCAGGGTACATTCATAGATGCAAGGTGCCCTCCTTTTGCTTCCCCCAGGAGTCCAGAGCAGTCCGCTCCCCTTGGTAAGCAGCAGCAACAGCAGAATTTTGTAGGGACTGGCAGCTGCCAGGGGGATTTTAGACACACAGCAAAGACTTACAGAATGGTTCCCTGTTCCCTGGCCAAATAGAAACACAAGTGCACATATGTCAAGGGATGCCTGTCAACATGGACCACATCTAATCCATAAAACATCAGTGATCCATAGGCAGAAGGGGGGGAGTAAAATTGTCTCTGTTCTACCATCTTCTGGGCCCACATTGAGACATTGATGTCCTACTGTTGCAAAGAGTAAAACAGAAGACTGTACATAAATCCTAAGCACTAAACAGAATGCTCTTTCCCCAAAGCATAATGTATTGTCAGACTTTCTGTTGATTAGGCTTCTATAAAGAAATGTGAAGATGTGAATTCCATCAGTTTGTGAGTTTCACAACAGATCCTAAATGAAAAAAGCCCAGGAGAATGAAACTTACTGGTCTCGATTGCTCTCCTGGTTTCCTCCCTGCAGGTCAATAGACTCTTTTGACTAATATGGGTTCTGACAAGATAGGCTGAGGTGAAAATTGTCCCATACAGAAGCAGCTTCCACTACATTGCTGTAAACCCTCAGCATACTTCTTGGTAGCCTCTCCTGGATTGCCTTCCCTTAGCACCATGGACATTTCTCCCTGCTTCCCACTGTAAAGGGCATGCCCAAGTATTCTTGCTTGCATCACCCACTTCTCCCTTCAGGACCCATGTCTGATTTTGTTGGCCTTAATTGAGTTCCTGGAGTTAACACCATTTCTCTCATCTCTCTCCTGCTGTGGTTTGGGGAAAATCTGGAACATTACAGCAAAATCACACATTGTTCACAGTGCATTTGTTATATTCCTTTTAGAGATTTGTATGCTTCTCACTCTCTATATATTTCTCTTTCCTACATTTCTTGTACTTGTAAAAAATAATCCTCATGTTTCTAGAAGCAGGATATGATCTGAAGAGAAGATGATGCCTTTGGGTCTGGCCATTAGGGAATTTCAAATCAGGGATAAGGAATGTATGGTTGCCCTGGTGAAGTTAAACTTTCCTCTCCTTATGCTTCACCACCAGCAATACTCCAGCAATCTCTAGGGGGACAGCAGTGCTCCACCACTGCTTCCTTTGGAAATTCTGAGATATAGGAGCAATGTCCACACCATTCTCTAATTGTTTATGTATTACTTTATTTATATCCTGCCATATAGTCATACATCTGTAAAATAAAATCAATTTTCAGAAGTTTGAAAATCATTACAACAATTCAAAGGCTAAAAGCATCTTAAAACATTGAATCCCACTTTGAGAGAGAAGTGGGATACAAATTCAATAATTAAATTAAATTAAAATTTAATACACAAAACAGAGGTCTGAAACAATACTGAACTGTTGTAATCTGAATTGGATGTATAATGCCCTTGTATCACAATATTTTTTTTTTGCACTCCTGACAAATCTTTACTGCCTGAAAAACTCTGGGGATAACATTTAGGCACCTGATCTACTGTCATCTCATCTATTTAAATATCCGGTGTATTGTATATTATTGCCTATTGATTGTATTTTGTAGTTTAAAGTTCTGAATATCTCCCTCTTTTTTGTTTTTCATTTGTGGTGCAGCTACACTGTAGCATTATTGCTGTTTGACACTAGTTTGATTGCCATAGCTCAATGCTATGGAATCATGAGATTTATAGTTTGGTGAGATACCAGCACTCTCTGACAGAAAAAGCTAAAGACCTTGTAAAATTACAACTTTAGCTGCCATGGCATTGAGCCATGGTAGCTAAAGTTGAGTCAAACTGTATTAATTCTAGAATGTGAATGCATCTTACTCAGGAGAAAACATAGGTACTATTCTGTACAGTAGTTACAAGATTGTAAGACGGATTTATGATTGTAAGCCTGGGGATTTATATTCAGTCATTACCAGTTGAACATGAGCCCCAAATCTACTCTTTCAGTATGGAAGCACTTCAGCTGAAAGGTTTTATGAGAAGCTGAAGACTGAGGCACTGGGAAATGAAAACTACAGCATGGTTGCATGTTGCCTTGAGACAGAGGGCTCCATACCATGCAAGTCCCCTCTTCTCTCCCCTGTTTTCACACACTTCTAAAACAGTTCATAGACAAAGTACTACAGAGCCCATCATATGACACAGATAGACCTCCAGCCGTCATCTGTCAGTGAACTGTGTGAGAAATGTGGAGGGAACCAAAGCTGGGAAGAAATCCTCTTCTGAGTTCTTGATGTGCCTAGAAATGGATGAAAGCGCTTAAAAACACTTGGGATGGCATCTGTCAGATTCATCTTTGTTGAATTGTTTCAGTGATGTGGAGGAATGGGCATTCTTAAGAATTGTGCCTCGAGCCTCCTCTAAAGTAACAGGACTGAGAGGGAAAGTCAAGTATCCTAGAAGTGGTATCTGTTGTAAGAATGGTACATTGGGTTTCCTCAAAGTAGATGGTTGAGGTGGGAGGAAGTGATCCTGAGTGATGGAGTAAGTACATTCTTAATCTTCTTTAAAGGCAGAATCCCTTGCAAAAAATATGATTCTACATGCAACATGATAATTTTCCCTGCTTTCCCTCATTTTCACTAGCTCTGACTGATAAAGTCCAAACAGTTGTGTCAGGGAATCAAGCAATCTCTCCAGTAGCTTGTTCTCATCAGACTCCATTTCCCTGATCCACAGCACTCAGAAATCCTTCAGCTGAAATACTGTCAGGCTGGAATGATAGTATTTTTTTCAATGGTATAACAATAATGACAGATCTCCATCATTGTGGCTATGACTAATAATGCAGGATATCAGCCAATAGGTACTGCCATTTATTGATTAAACAATAAAAATCTATTAAGAAAAGGGAACTTGAATAAAGCCACTAAAATTTAATTATATGCCTCTGTTTACATGGGAAATAGCTTTACTCTCCGTAGAACAATATACATTTCCCACTGTGTGCAAAATAATTAATTTGATGAAAAAGGCTTAAATCTAGGAAAATATATGCTACCAATTACTCTCTTTCAGTTAGTCTTAAAGGTGCTACAAGAGCCCTTTGCATTGTGTTCAAAATAATTTTCTTCCCAATCAGTCTGTTCAGATCTGCAGCCTCATTTAACAAGCAGCTTTAAATATAATCTTGGAGAACAATATTACAGTCCCTGAAAACAGTTTTCATTTCTGATGCTGCTTCATGACACTAATAATTGCTCTTGAATAAGTGACATTAGCATCACTTGACTTAGCAAAATCATTTCACACCCATTCTTAATTTTACTATTAATATAATCTTAGTTATAACAATGCTATTAATAATGTATATTAATATTTCTACAAACATCTGATATGATACATAATGTAAACCCTGTCAGATTATCCCAGTAGGGATGTGATAAGGGTCCCCATATTTCAGTTTCCCAAATGAAGGTAGCTTAATTTGCATATTATTTTGTATAAAATACAAATGAAATATATTGTACACATTTTAATATTATGCAAATGAATCATTAATTGTTGAATTGCTTCACTATCATTGTTTGCCATCTTTGACAACATTTATATAGTAACCATTGACTATGTGAACCAATAAAGTTAAGAGTAAAGTTAGGAGAAGTGCTAGACTTGGACAGAGGGATCCAAGTTCAGAGTCCTATTTTGTCATAAAAATTACAGTAATGTGGCCAACTACCTAAAGTCAAGCAGCTGCAACTTGCTGCACCATGGAAGGTGGTATACTTTAACATGCTTTCCACAGTCCTCATTATCATATTATCATCATATCATCATCATCATCATCAACAACAACATCCTAAACTCTCTAGAGCACAACATCCCTACACTCTCTAGAGCACTGGTGATAGGTATCTGTGTATTCATGTCACAGTTGCTAATCTATGGTAAGTCTCCAGGAAAGACACAATTATAGCTAGCAGGCAGAAATTATTCTCATCCTTGTCTGACATATTAGGGGAGGGGGGACACAAAATAACCAAACAAAACAAAACAAAAAGCACACCTTCTGGTTATCCACAGGAAAGCCAATTGCTCTTCATCTTTTAGGCCAAACCAAAACCTGTTTCAACCAGGAAGTAATGCTTCCATTTCTGGGGTGGGCTCTAAGGATACCACAAACTGCTAAAAAAAAATCAATCAACTAAGCCTGAACTGTCCCTAGAAGGGAAAATGACCAAACCGAGGCTGTCATATTCTGGCCATATCATGAGATGATATGAAATGATGCAACTCAGTAGAAAAGGCAATCATACTTAAAATGATAAAAGGCATTAAAAAAAAGAGGTATTGGTGACTTGCAGAGTAATCTTGGGTCAGATACAACCTCTCAGCAAAATTACCTTACTGGCTTTAGTGAGAATAAATTAGCTGGCATTGTAGGAGAGAAGGTGTTGATGACACTGATGCTGTTGGATACATAGATAGACAGAAAGACAGACAGACAATATAGCAATTGTCACAGGCCTACATTTCCTTTGTCTAACCAGTTACACTGCAGGAAGATCTTAGAGGAGAGATAGCAGCTGACTGGATATAGTTTCTTTTGTCATCCAGCTGAGAGATCTGACTGTGAGTGTGCCTATTGGTTTTCCAAGAGGCTAGATAAGATGACAGATTGTGTGAACAGAAAGTGACATAACTAAAAAGAAAAGATTAGGAACAATTGAGTGGAACAGGGGAGAGGACATGAAAAATGTTACACCAGACCCTCAGCTGTGTTCAATTTTCAATGTTGCATTGATTTCAACATCCAGCACTTTTTACCTTCGATGGCAATGTGACACTCCAATTCAGGATCTGTTTTGATTATATGAAGAAAAATAGCATGAGAAAGAAAGAAAGTGGGTAAAGGAGTCGGGGAATGGATGAATCAGAGGAAGTGGAGATCAGCTGTATAGCTCTTTCCTTTTAAAATAAACAGATTCTACTGCATAGAATAAGTCCTCCTTTAAATGTATGAAAACTGTAGACAAGCTGTCCTCACATGAACTTCACCACAGCTCAGAGGCTGGATCTGTGTTGCTTCTGATTATATTTGAGCACATTTATACTCACATTCTTTACGCAAAGTACAGAGGCCCATGCAGCCATCACATCTGCTTGAACAAAACGTGTTTCAATTGTGTTAGATATGAAAACTCTGCAGGTGATCAGATGTCTCAGCAGTCAACATGCCTGTTATCTTGTTAACACATTCTACAGACCTCAGCAGTCTCAATAGATGAATGGAAAGGTAACAAGGAAAAATATCACGTTGCTTGTTAAACTGTTCCCCAAAACAATTACTAAGCCAAAGTGCATAGAATTGAAGAAAACAAACCCAGGCATCTGAAACAACTGAGATCCTAACATACCAGATCCAGCATCAGTTAAGAGGTTTATCAACACTAACTGTTTTAACTGCACACACACACACACAAAAAGGAATGTAGAAATTTCAGATTTACAGAGGCTTCATCACAGAGCTATTATTCTTAGCCTAAGGCACACTTCCAGTCATTCAGGGAAAACATTCTGAAATACTTTCATTAAACAACTTTTATTCACTGTAGAACCCCCCACACACACACACACATCTGTTCAATTTACTGTATATATTTTGATTCCAATGATGCCCCAGCTACTTCATTAAATCATGCTATATAATGGGCACATTTAGATTGTGCAAAAATGGAATTTGACTGAATATTTATATGTAGAAATTAATACAACCTGGTTTGCCACTATAAGCCTGTAAAACCTTTCTCTTCCGACAAGCTTTCGATGGGTGAAAAACTTGGGGTTATGTTCTGTTATTATTGTTATTTAAAGCCAATTGTATTGTTTAATCTATTTCTGTAAACCGCTCCGAGCCAAATTGGGAGTAGTGGTATACAAGTCCAATAAATAAATAAATAATTCCAGTTCACTAGTACTACCAGAAAGCAGGGTGCCACTTTGGTTGTGTATTGCTTGACATATACAGAACACATTCAGAAAAAAAGGACAGCTAAGGAGGTCTGAAGCCTAAAACTAATTGATAATCATTTCAAAAATAGGTCAATTTAAGTAATGGGGGTTTTTTTTAATAAGTGTTGACTACCATTCAACAATTGATTCACTGGGAGGGTTGTAGCTGGTACTACCATTAGGAAAGAGCTCTGTTTCATACGCTGATAATATTTCACAGATGTAAACAAGGAAAAACATGGCCAATGAACATCTGAGAGTGGTTAAAAATCCAACATTTATTAAGAAGGAAAAACAGACAAACCAGGAGAGCAGGCAGCAGTTTACTTTTGTCTGAAAGATTTTGCCTTCCTCAGAATCTTCTACTTGATGAGTTATTAAATAGTGGAGGTGGAACAAAGGTGCTTGCTACCATTATGATGTCACCAGAACTGAAGAGCTTGTGTCCAGAGCAAACCCAAGAATCTTCCTGAAGTGTACTGCCCACCTTTGTCTTTGTGGACTGTAACTTTCAGCCTCATCACATTGAAATTGAGAATCATCTTCTATGTGCTACAAGCCCACTGCTGGCATGGAGTCCCCAGAGCCCATCAGATGACACAGGGCTACTTCCTGCGGGGCTCTGTTGGGCTCCATGCCTTCAGAAGGCCAAGAGTGCAGAGAAACTGAGCCCAGGAAGAAGAAACCAGGGAGGAATTGGAGGGAAGCCAGGGAATGTGAGTTAGGGATCCCACGATCCACAACAGTAAGAGAATGCAGTGTTATACTGCTCCATGTTTCCCACTGCTGTCCCCCAGATTCTTGGCCTCAATGTGATGAGGTCCCTAGCTCAGTTGTCATAGTCAATTCAATTGATTTGAAACAGCAAACTCCAAAGATGATGTCCTTTACAATTTGGCATGTTTTCAAACATCTCATCTGTGTTTACAGAATGGAATAACTGAGCAATCACAGAGTGATTACTTACCAAGAAAATGAGTGTGTGATTTCAATGAAATTAATGAGAATGTGCATGAAACAACTTGAAAGTGTGAATTCTAAATTCTTGGAACGACCACATGATGAGGCCAACAAAGGTCCCAGCATCCTTGCCAAGAAACTAATGAACAAAGCAGTTGGGACAAAGAAATCAAATAAGCCTTCAAGATTTCTGTGTCTACAAAAGTGACTATTGTTAAAACATGTGAAAATATTTGCAGAAACATATTCCTACAACCCTCATTCAATTCAACATTCATAGCAATATTTCTTTATCTTTATCTTTCAGTACACTAATGCTACAGTGTGAAATATACTTTGTGTCAACTGTCATTTATTAGGGACACCAGTTAAAAAAAACTGAACTCAGAATAATTGTTCACGCCTTAGTTACCTCTAGACTGGACTATTGCAATGCGCTCTACGTGGGGCTGCCTTTGAAGACGGCCCGGAAATTGCAATTAGTTCAGCGCTCGGCAGCCAGGCTTCTAACAGGAGCAAACTACAGGGCGCGTTCTACGCCTCTGTTTAAGGAGCTCCACTGGCTGCCGTTTGTTTTCCGGGCCCAATTCAAGGTGCAGGTTATCACCTACAAAGCCCTAAACGGTTTGGGACCCACCTACCTTAGAGACCGCATCTCCCCCTATGAACCTGCACGATCTCTTCGCTCTTCGGGGGAGGCCCTCCTCTCGCTCCCACCACCTTCGCAGTTGCGGCTGGTGGGGACGAGAGAGAGGGCCTTCTCCGCTGTGGCCCCCCGCCTCTGGAACTCACTCCCGAGGGAGATTAGACAGGCCCCCACCCTCCTTGCCTTTCGAAAAAGCCTTAAAACCTGGCTTTTCCAGAGGGCCTTCGACGATTAATTTTTGGGGGTTGACTTGTCTGTCCATTTAATTTAATTAGAGAGTGTTCTACCATGATTATTGATACCTTGCTGAGTACTTCTGCCACGAAGCTACAGAAGCCCTCTATTTCGGCCTAGAACTGTTTTATCTCCTTGTTTTTAACATGTGATGTATGTATTGATTGTATGACTGCTGTTCATGTTTGATTTTACAATGTGTAATTTGTCACTGTTTTTATTATTGTTGTGAGCCGCCCCGAGTCCCCTCGGGGAGATGGGGCGGGATATAAGAATAAATTTATTATTATTATTATTATTATTATTATTATTATTATTATTATATTATTATTATTATTCACAATATTCATACAGTCATATGGCATCTATTCATTTCAGGTGGGCTGAAAAAATATCATTTTTCATATTTTACCTCACCATACTCCCAAGTATTAAAAATTTCTTACTGTTAATTCGCCAGTGGAGTTTAAATGAGTAACCATTGTAGGTCTGTACTTATGAGTAGATCCAGTTATAGCTCTTATACTACTTGATTTTTTGGCATGTTATATAAAATCATGCCATTTTTTCTAAATTATATCATGTTAACTGATATTTCATAGAATGCCTGGAGGAAACCATGAAAATGAAAAAAATCTGGCTACCAGTATTAAAAAAACCCTCTAAAACCAGAACAGTAAATAAAGAGCAAGACTGAAAAAGGGGAATTCCAGACAAGAATCAATTAGGGCCAGCTAACATCTCCCCACAAAGGATTACCTCAGGCAGCTACCAGCCAGGCCTTGAAACTGTGGGCCATTAAAATGCTAATGAAGGTGGCAACTTGTAACATACCTCAAGCAGACACAGAATTCTTTCCCCCACCCTGGATATTCCACAATCTATAAAACTCACCTACTTAGTTTCCAATAGATCCCTCAACCTCTGAGGATGCGTGTCATAGATGTGGGTGAAATGTCAGGAAAGAATGCTTCTGGAACAAGGCCATACAGCCCAGAAAACTCACAACAACTCAGCTTGGATTTGTAGTTTTACGAGGTATTAATAATTTTCTGGAATAAAGCTCTATTGCTGTTCTTCAGGGAATTACACTAAAGAATTCTAAGTCATCGTCCCCCAAAACTATAAATTCCAGGATTTCATAGGATAAAGACACAGAAGTTAAAGAATTATGAAATGTGCACCCAACAGAGATCTGGGCCTGTTCATATTTAGAGTCAAAGTCTAGCAAATTGGGACTGGAACTGGATTTGTCGTCTTACATTTTTCATTAGACCACTGACACATATTTATGTATCCTTCTCTCCCTAATAAGCATACTTAGCAAATATTATTTTGTTCATCTTTATATTAACCACTGAATTCTACTAATATATATTCTAAATCATAACATTTCTCCAGTTCAGAGTGAGCTCTGAACAGTGAGTAAGTATGTATGCCATGTATATTAACTAATCCATGATGCAATTATTTATACAATGGGCTATGTAAAACCCTGGATTATTTGTGAAATTTCACCCATTCCTTAGTAAAGAATAGAAATCCACAAAATTCCTGTGTCATACTACATTTTATGTACAGTGGTGGAAGGTGAGTGTGAATATAAATGTCTGCCATATAAAAATTACTTGTGACCACACTGGGATATAAGCCTTCTAATTACAGGTAAATTATTGTTGAGTCGCTTTGGAGATGAGTAGGAAATTGTTGTTTTTGAACAGAGCATTTAGAGGGGGAAAATAGTTTACACATTCTTTACTACCATAATATTGGGGAATGTGTGTAGATGGTAGATGCATACACCTCTACGTATTTTCCCCTTCAAACTGTAACTTTGGTCTTGATGGAAATTGCCTGGAAATTAAACTTCACTACTCAAGGAAACATGGATCCATTTGGACAAATCTGTGTACATGGACCTGTAAAAAAAAACTGTTTTTGTAGTTCACATTGTTCCGCAGCAATTAGTTAAACAGATAGAGATGTTTAACTTAAAAAAAAATAGCTGTCTTTGTGCAATCAATCACTTTACTAATGTTGACCCCCCCCCCCAATACACAGAATTCATATGTACATCCTAAAAAGGAGAATTAAGCCCTGAATATATTTATAATATGAACCAACTAACTATAACTTTAGGATTATGAAGGCCACATCAGTGATACAGCCATAGGTTTATTATGAGGATAAATAGGGGAACTGAGAAATGAATGGAATGGGTCAGAGAAACAATGTCTATTCAGGGACTTCTATGGTTAAGTGAGAGCATAAGGCCAAATATCTCAACTCAAGATAATCTGCTGTTTAGCAGATCCTTCTGGACAAGTAATAATGTTCCTTGACTACAAAGTTATAAGCAAATGCATGTGACAGCAGAATCACAGAATTGGAAAGGAACATATAGACCAGGGGTCCCCAAACTTTTTAAACAGGGGGCCAGTTCACGGTTCTCAGACAGTTGGAGGGCCAGACTATAGTTTTTAAAAAACTATGAACAAATTCCTATGCACACTGCACATATCTTATTTTGAAGTAAAAAAAAAACAAAAAAACAAATCAGGAACAAATGCAGCCTCAATGTTTATACTACTACTACTACTACTACTACTACTACTACTGATAATAGTAGTAATAATAATAATAATAATAATAATAATAATAATAATAATAATAATAATAAATAGCAATAATAATAAAGAGGGTTGGAAGAGACCCCTTGGGCCATTTAGTCCAACCACTTTCTGCCTTTGTGCACCAAAAGCACAAGCAAAGCACCCCTTAATCATTAATAATTAATTAAATAATAATTACCGTTATATACACAAGCAAAGCTTTGGATGTCGCGCACCGGGTGAGGAAGGAGGCAGGAAAGGTGTGCGCCTTTCCCTCCTCCCTCACCCTATGCACGCCTTCCTCAGTGGTAGGGGGAAAGGAGTGTGTGGTGCGAGTGAGGAGGCGGGAAAGGTGCGAGCCTTCCCCTCCTCCCTTGACCCATGTGTGCCTTCCTCAGCGGAGTAGGAGGGAGCCGCCACTGCAGGGGCTGGATAAATGGCTTTGATGGGCCACATGTGGCCCACGGGCCTTAGTTTGGGAACCCCATTATAGACCATCAAATCCAAATATCATTCAGTGCAAGAACATCAACTACTGCACTTCAGCATGAACTTGTCCATCTTCTTTTTGAAGACATCCAGAAGAAAAGAAAGACTCTGCCACCCATCCAGATACTTGGTTCCACTGTCAAATCAATCTTTCTTTCAATTGAATGCACTCTTCTGTAATTTGAAACCAAATTACAAATGATCCCATCTTCTGGAGCTGCAAGAGGAAGACTCCACTCATCTCTGGGATAGTCCTTTAGATATTTAAATGCTGTAATTATCCCCCTCCTCCCAAATATTCTTTTCACCTGGCTGAACATGCCCAGCTCCCTAAACCTTTCCCCACATATGTTGCTCTTTGTACTTCTTAAAATGAAGCACTCAAAACTGGCTGCAGTACTTCAGATGTGGTTTGACTAGACAGTAATCCTATATATTAAGTAAGCAAATTTAGAACTAGCCAGTATCTTGATGGGAATCTACTGGGAAAAGTTGTGGTGGCTTTCAGCTGGTCATGACCACTAACTTCAATGCCAGGAGTACAATGAATTTATTCTAGAATTTAGTCAAAACTTTAAATAATTTCTCCAAGGAATAGGTTTAACATCTTTTTTTGGAAGAAAACTCAGGGTTATTTCAGTGTCCAGAGGATTGGATTTTCTGAAAAGTGTGAAGCTGCTGTATGTGCCAATCCTGATTACCTAAAGTATTTCAATGACAGAAGAAAATAGCAAAAGCTATTGCAAATAAGAAAAATAAATAAATGTGATGTCACATTGGAACAGAAACTGCAATCACAGTTTAATTTAGCCCCCATCTACACAGCCATATAAAATCCAGATCATCTGCTCTGAACTGGGTTATATGGCAGTATAGGCTCATATAATCCAGTTCAAAGCAGATAATCTGGGATCAGATCCTGGGATATAGGGCAGTGTAGATTCAGCCTCAGTGGGGAAACTGGAACTGTACAAAGGTTGCTTAATCATAGACCTTTCTTCCCCCATCAGAAGCAGTCTATTTTCAATAAAGGGGGAAGAAAAAATAACAATTCAGAGAGAGGTTGTTTGTATTCAGTATTAGCCTCATCATACCCTATCTGTACTTGAGTCATTGCCTTTAAAAATAGCTATAATCTAGCAATTTGTCATTTTTATACTGCATATGGTTTCTTCTGCATCCACAATTCCATCTAAGGGATAGTATTGAGGAGTTGTTCAGTGCTTTGTTTTCCTTCTTTTGTTACTACATTTTTTTAGCCATGTATGCTTTATTCCAACAATATAATCCTTATCACATTGACTCAAAAGTATGCTCCATTCATTTCAGTGAGATGAAATTCCAAATAAATTGGTATAGGATTAGCTAAGGCCTAAACTGTTTCCCTCATGCAGGCCTTTTTGTTTGCTGCTACTCCTTGGATATAACATGTCATTTCTCTATGGGAGGGGGGAAAGCACCCTATTAAACTTAAACTCAGTTTAGGATAGCTCTGGCTATCCATATTTTCATTCTTCTTTTTCAAGTTTATTCAGACATATTTCAATGTCTGGGAGGTTGTTGTGCTATGAAGTAGGAATCCATTTGACTAAAGTTTTCTGTTCTTCTGATATACAGCCGATATGTGACACAATCCAAAATGTGTATTGGTTTTCTGATGAGTTACAGATGGGAGAATCAATTGAAATCAGGAACATCACTTTTGCATATATACAGTCTTAAGATTGTTAATTTTTATTAATTTTTGTAAAAAAATTGAAATGTATGGATATTACATTAGGGGCCCCTGGTGGCACAGTGTGTTAAAGCACTGAGCTGCTGAACTTGCAGACCGAAAGGTGCCAGGTTCAAATCCCAGGAGTGGAATGAGCACCCACTGTTAGCCCCAGCTCCTGCCAACCTAGCAGTTCGAAAACATGCAAATGTGAGTAAATCAATAGGTACCGCTCCGGTGGAAAGGTAACAGCACTCCATGCAGTCATGCCGGCCACATGACCTTGGAGGTGTCTACGGACAACGCCGGCTCTTCAGCTTAGAAATGGAGATGAGCACCAACCCCCAGAGTCGGTCACGACTGGACTTAACCTCAGGGGAAACCCTTTACCTTTACCTTTTTATGGATATTAATACACAATTTTACCTCATGGTATTTGTCAGACTGGGGTCCTCAAACATTGTTGGGACTACAATCGCCACATGACCAGGCCAGCATAGCCAAAGGGCTTCTGAGAGATCTAATTCAAGAATATCTATAGACTCATATTTTGTAACCACTGACCTAAAGTATGAATTTTCATATATGACTTCTTCCAATATACACATTTTATATAAAATTTTGAGCAAAGAATTGAATAGCAAAATTTAGAGAAACATACTATCCGAATAATATATTCCAGCTCACTTACTAAAAACCATGATAGATTGCCAAATGAAATTATGCTCCATTCCTTGGTGTAGCTTGTACTGGGAAAATCTTATTTTTGGGAGCCACCCAGTTCAAAGGTACAACATGCAGTATGGCTTTCATGACAATTGGCTGATGAATTCATTTCAGAATTTAATTGACAATGTAAAGGAGCTTTCCAAGGTGGTGAATTTTATACCCCAAACTGGTTCAGCACCTTGGATTGCACTTTTAAAATATAAACTATTGTTTGGAGAAGTTCAATATCCAACTGATATGGAAATCTTCAGCCACCACCAAACATACTTATTCTCAAACTTCCCCAAATCCTTGCTCATCACAGCTTTGTAACATATGAAATTGCATTTGTTGATTGAGATTGGAAGAGGTGGAGGCTGAGAGAAATGGGCTGTCAGACAGAAAGTCACTTGTAGCTTCTCTCCTAATGAAATGTGTTCTTCCAATTCTCCCCTAATGAAAAAAGTACCTTAAAATATAAAATATAATTAAGCAGCAGGAAATGTCTTCATTTGAAAGTCTCACCTGGAAGCTGTCAACTTTGTTTTTAATTTATGATTGATTTTCCATGAATTAGTGTTAATGGAACTTTTGTTTATGTTTTCACAGGAGAGCTGAATTGAAGAGAGGTGCTAACAACCTTTCCCAGCTCCTCCTTTGTTGGATGTGCTAATTCACATAAAGTAACTAACTAAGCAGCTTTTCCTTGTTAAAGATACACTAACAGTAGCTGCAACAGCACTAAAAATTACATTGTTCCTATGTGAAATTGACCTCTCTGGCCCAGTCTGCAGTTCATCCATTCTTTAATCCCACCATGGCCCCTGCATTGTGATAGAACACTGTTTCATTCAGTGATCCTGCATCCCTAGTAAGCTATCAGTATGCAAAGGCCATAATAGCTGTTCTTTACCAAAGCATGCACTTTGAGATTAAAATTCCACACATTTCACTTTCTAGAAACAAAGGTATTTGTTAAAGGCTAGCCTTCTAATAGTTGAAACTCACAAAACACTCATTAGTTCCATATGTCAAGCTTTATTGTGTCAGGTGAAGTTTTACTACATAAAGAGGGAGCACTCAGACAGATAACCTGAAACAAGAGTGCTTAATGTACCACCAAGAAAAATATAGCTTCAATATAATATGCAAAAGAACAGCCTAAGAACAGCACTGGAATGTTGTCTGCTTATCATGGTGCACACCTCCTGTCAAGACTTGGTTTTAAACAGTATTCATCTAGTTTCTAGATATCCTCTATGGCAATATTTCCTGTGAATGTGCATTGAGAGGAAAGGGGGGGGGAGAGTTTGTTGAGTCACACCTCTATGAAGATTAAATGAACTCAAACAGGAGATGTACAGTCTGTTTCTAAGCCACTTAATTGAATCTTCAGCACTGAGGCTTTTAGTATTCCCCAGCATTTAGAATTTCAATTTGCTCCACGGATTCTTACTCTGCATGCCCCATGAAAATTAGCATTTGTGCTGAATAGTTTTTAATCAGCTCTTCTTTTATCTTCAGAGATATTTTTGTTAAAAAAACCCTGCCCACATCATGCCTACTTAATTCTCATATTCAGTCCATGCTTTCCGTTTCCTTCATTCCATTTCCGTTGTCCTCAATCAAAGTCTAATCACATTAATCTATTCATCTTATCCTAGTTGTTAGTCTCAGGGTTTTTTAAAAACACACTCTCCATGTTCTGCAGGATTCATTAATTTATTAGGGTTTCCTGCTGCATTCCTTGCATAGCTTAGAATACCACTATAAAGAGTTACTTTTCAATGAGATTTGCTTGAGTATATGGAAGGATAATTGCTTGGTCTATTATTACATTAATTATGCTACCTTTAAGCTATTTTTAATTTGTACAATTGCCAAATCATTACATTGTTTTGTTTTGTAAGGATTTAAAACAGCAATTGGTACGTCTCATTCACGTCTAGGAAAAACCAATGTAAAGACAAAGAGACTAAAATTACATCTGTTACTTAAATATTGGGTGAGTGTTTTAAATGACTTTAATAATCAAACATTAAATTAAGGCAAAAAGTGTTTGATTTTCAGGATGATGTTATAGAAATTACCATTTTTAACCTTTTTATTTGCATCTATTGCTCTCAATGCAAGAAACTGTAGAACTCCTGTAGAACTGTAGTGTTCATCCCACTACATTCACTACAACTTACTCCCAGATAAATGTGGATAGGATCTTAGCCAAACTCAGATGGCCTTATGTCTAAAAAATCCATTTGCTTAAGACTATTCATAAAGCTTACATGTACAAAAATAGCAAGCCACTTACTATGTTTCAGATAATTTTCATATACTATTATGCATAATTTGATTCTGACTGTTGAACCATTAAAAACTTGCTTCCCTTTTCATGTTCCATTATGTTATCACTGGCGGTTCACTGACCATTCTTTGTTAAGTTAATTTCTAGTTAACAATCAGACATTATTAGCTGACATTTCTTCTCTGAATAGACCAGAATTTAACAAAAGAATATAAAATTGTCAGAATAGCTGGGGAATCTGTATTTTCTGTATTTTGGAAGGTGATACAATTCAGTTCATTGAAGGAGAACAGAGAAATAGTTCAGAGATGGTTTGCTGTTTAAACTGGGAGTAGAATGGAGGGGATCTAGACTGAACATAAGAGAATTTGATGCAGAGTTGGAAGATATGATAATTTCTATAGATGTGCCTCTTTGTTTCCTATAGGAAGTATCTCAGAGCCAGTTAGATATGGTTTAAAACCAAATAATACAAGAACACTACAGACTGAGTATCCCTTATCTGAAATGCTTGGCCCAAGAAGCAGTTTGGGGTTTTGTTTTTTACATTTTGGAATAACTATGTTTGCATACATGTGTACTGCTGAATGCAATCAAATCTAAACATGACATTTATTAGGCTTGTGCAATCAGGGTAAATCGCGATCCATTTTTCAGTGGGGGACCCAATCTGTTTTTCAGGAGCCTCCCGAATTTGGGAGGGCAGAAATCTGTTTTTGACCCAGGAAGCCGAAATATTCATAATGCAGTGGGGAGGGGGGCTTCCCAGGCTCCCCTTCCCATCATTTTAGGCATCGTTTGTCCTTATATCCTTCATTAAGACCAGGATTAAAAGCATAAGAGTTAAGATACCACTCTTTCTATTATCATTTCCCTTCTGTCTTTAGAGAAGACCTGAGTTAATAAAGGCCTTAAGAAGCATTGCTACCTGGGATCCTTACCCTTCTGTTTTTAGAGGAGACCAGGGTTTAAAGAAAGGGCTTAAGAAACCTCACTTTCTGGGTTCCTTTTAATTCTAGCGGCTGCCTCCCTTAAGACACTCAACATGTAACTGAAATAAGTTTTCAACAACCACTGTTCTTTTGAGGCTGGTAAAAAAAAGGTAGTTAGGGACTTCCAAACAAGCCGAACACGCCGAGCAAGCTGAAGGCAAACATCCAAAATGAATCTGTGAACAAGCCTAACATTTATTTATGTTCCATATACACTTTATACATAGAGTCTGAAGATCATTTGATACAACATTTTAAATCCTTTTGTGCATGAAGGAATACTTGTACACACTGCACCACCAGAAAGCAAAGGTGTTACTATCTCAGCCACCCATATGGATACTTTTGGATTTTAAAGTATTTTAGAGTTTGTATTTCTATATAAGTCTTCAGTGTCCTCTCTTTTCCAACCTTGTAGCCAACCTTGGTAACATAGCCCTGGAGCTCTTGCTGAACCAAGAAGTGGCTGGAGCATAACAACATCATTTCCTATCTCTTGTTTCCCGAATGCCATTGAGGGTTGCACTCTGCCATTCGTAAATTCTAGCCATTGACACCCTGTATCTCTCCTGGCCTAATAAGTTGGACATTCTGCCATGTTCTTCAAACAACAGTCCCTTTTCTTATGGGCATTTCTGTATATCTTTAAGATCCTAGGAAAAGCTTCCACCCTTGGTCTACTCTCCTTTTCTTTCTGAAGTATAAAAAAGTCCTTAAGGAGTAGAGTCAATATACAAATATGCAACTGCAATAGATGAAAATGTCATTTATTTAAACATGGCTATATCTCCAAACACCAAGATGCCCATCAAGAAAATGATCAACTACCATTACCACTTTTCTCGATCTTTTATTGTTGTGGTTGTTAAAAAAACTATTTGTGCAAAACCATGTAAGGTCAGTTGTAATATAGCCCAGTAGGGAGGAAACTTTGAAGTGTCTTTCCTTTTGCACGGGAGAGCAATACAAATACAGATTCCCCATGCTGCTGCCATCTTTCAGCTTTGATTCTTCTCCTTTAAAAACCAGATTCTTCCTAACAAATATTCAGTTGGGAGATGGGATTTCCTTAAAAGGTTCTGTGTTTCTGTAGCTGGACTTCAGGGGGATAACAACAACATACATTATTTATAGCACACACTGCACTCATGATTTCTGAACAAAGACTTTAAACCTAGGAAAAGTACAGATAACCATTCCTCAGGCTATAAGCAAGCTCAGTTGACATACAATGATATAGGGAACAAGTTATTAGTGGAATAAGTCTACGTGATGAGAATGGTACCCATTTCCAAAGTTCTGCTTTTGTATGAGGAAAGCACAATAGATGGCTAGTTGCTTGTGGAGGTCTGCACTGAAGAAAGATAAATGATGGCCTGGGAAACAGTCGTCCTTATCAAACCAAAGGCAATCAAAACACATTAAAAGTTGCTCTCTGTTTTGTCACTCTCCTAGGCACTTTTGGTGGGGACATATAATAGGGTCTTATCACTGGTTACTACCTGGCTCACACAGGAGATAAGTCCTACTCCTTCTTTGCTCTTTCTTTCACAAGAAAATACTAGGCATGTACGATTAATCAAAAACACGTCCCATTTTCACGCCTCCCCCATTCCGTTAACTGCAAAATTCCAAAAATTGGGAGGGTGAAAATGGTATTTCATGAGCTGGAATCTCCATTTTCACTCTGGGAAGATCAGCCCCATTGGTGGCAATTGGGGAACTGGTGAAGCTCCTCTTTCCATCATATTTATGGCTATCGGGATGAAAACAGCCACACTTGGAGGACACATTTACAACATTTAAGTCCCCCAAGTTTAGAACATTTGGGTCATCCACTGATTTCTAGGAAAATTTTTAAGTTTCTACATAAAAGTGTCTTTTAAAAGCAGCAGTAGCCCCCCAAAAAGATGTTCTTTGAATTTTGGTGGGTTTGGGAGGTTCACATTCATCAGTACCACCTGTCCCTCTCCCACTGCCACTCCCATTGACTTTTACTCCCCTCAAAGCCTGGCAAAACTTGATCCAGCAGAACCACCTACACCACGGAGACGCACCTCTCTCTCTCTCTCTCTCTCTCTCTCTCTCTATCTATCTATCTATATATATATATATGTGTGTACACACACACACACACACACACACACACACACACACACTGCAGTACTTTTACAAGCACACACAAACCAGAAAACAGAGGAAAGAGTAACAAAGAGTGGGGTTTTTTGGTATTTTAAAATATGTTTTAAGGAAAAATAGGCTCAGGTTTCTGACTTTGCACAGCACAAAACATAGAAGCCAGAAGAAAAATAGGATAGAGTTAAAGTCATGAACTAACAAGAAGAAAGGGTTTTTTGGGGGGGTAATTTTTAAATATTGGGGGGGGGGTTGCTGGATTGGTGCAGGAGTACATACACATAAGGCAGAAGGTAGGGCTGGGGAGGGTATAGCAGAGAGACTGAAGCCCCTTCCACACAGCTGGATAAAATCCCACATTCTCTGCTTTAAACTGGAATATATGGCAGTGTGGACTGAGTTATCCCAGTTCAAACCAGATATTGTGGGACTTCCTGCCTTGATATTTGGGGTTATATGGCTGTGTGGAAGGGCCCTGAGAGTCAAAGAGGTGAACTAACAAGAAGAAAGGGCTTTTTTTTATTTTAGGGGGTGGGGGAGAGGAATTTAGGCTGCTGGTGCAGGGCAGAGTACAGAAGCCAGAAGGAAGGGCTGGGGAAATTTGCACCATGAGGACTTAAGGGAGACAGGCTATTCCCTTAACCTATCCCATACTCGGTCAACTTAAAGCAAAAAATCCTCTAAAAATATTTTAACAAACACACACAAAAAAACCTGTGTAACTCACAGCCTGCCACCAAACCCACACCCACCCACTCCTCCCTAGTGAAATTACTAGTAAAATAAAAGGATTATAAGATAGATATTGATTAAGAAAATATAACGCAAAAGAAAAAGGTTAGCACCTTAGCACTAAGAAGCAGCGACGGCACTGAGATAGAACACAGAGCTAGATATCTCTCTCTTGCAAACATCAGGATGCCACAGAAAAATGGAAGAGCTTACCCTCCTATATATAGACCAGCTTTGCAAAGACACGTGATCCACTTTCTTCTTCTGATTGACTCTGGCAAGGCTGGGAGGGGGGAGAGGAAAAAACCCACACACGTGGCTGCTCTTCTCACAAGCTAGCTGATTCTGCCAAATAAAATGGAATACTCCACCATTGCTAGCCTCCAGCTTCCCGCACCATCACAACCCATTTCCAGGGAGTTGGCTCACAGATAGCCTGAATCCCCCGAATATGGTATATTATGCGCACCTTTTGTCTTTTGCTTCTCAAAGAATGGTCTGTTAATTGGGAGGTTCTATAATTTTAATTTCAATGTTATATTTTAAAGGCCTGGAATTACTTTGTAGCAATGCTCCTTTGAACAAGATAGTTTATTGATTTTTTTTTCAAAATTACTTTTAGCTTTAGTTTGTGTTTATCTGTGAACTGCCCAAAAAGGAAATAAATAAATATGTTGGTGTGAAAGAAGAACACTGTTGCTATATGAGTTATACAATTAGACATGGAACTCATATATTTTCAGAATCATTTCAAGCATTTGTTTTTTTTTAATCACATGTTGTCTGATACAACTGCACTGATTTGAAATGCAGATGGAAACACGGTGATGGTTTTATGTGACCCTTGCCACAACAGCCACTATTACAAAGAGTTTCCTAGAACAAATGGCAACAGCAGAATTGCATGTGAATGCTCCCTGCATAGAACAACTCCTGCCCATAAATAAAGAGGCTAAAACTTGTGCATTGGCATCCCCTTCACACAAACTGTACCATTTGTATCCTCAACTTGGATCCAGCATTTGATGTTCTTGGTTGAATTTGATGGGAACAAACCGACCACGCCATCTGACCTGATCATCACAAAAGTTACTTTTTAATAAGAGTGTAGACTATTTTTCTTTGTGGGGGCTAAAGGACAGCCCAGTTCAATTTGATCTGTTCCAGAGGCCTCCTGATTTGATTCAGATTGGAATCAGAATTTTGCCTTAGGAATATTTCAGACTTCCTTCATGCCTCCCCCTGGGAAATCAACAAATGGCTGCAATCATTTTGTTTTTAAACAAAATTGGGGGAAATCCTCTACAGGCTAAAATAGGAAGTCTTTCAGGTTTCAGACAAATATATGAAGGGGTTTCTGCACATGGAGCCTTTAAAATGTTAGCTAGCTTTCAAATATTTTAGCTTTTCAAATGAAAAAGTTTATTCTCCCTGGGGAAATCAGGTACTTTTGCATTTGCATATTTGGTATAATGACATTTTACTTTCAGATTGCATTTGGGATGTTTTTCTTTTTTGTTTGTCCAGCTTTGTGATGCAAATCTGGAAGACATGTGCCAGACTTTAGGTTTAGCAAGTTCTTCAGTCTGTTTTTTGAATCTTGCACTTTCCCCAGTGTCAGCACTTTAATCCTGGCAAAAATGAAGAGTCATACTGGATGTGATTCAGTTCTGTGAGACACCAATAGAAAAAACCTCCTACTTAAACAACACAATCAATATCACAATAAAGTGATGCTATTTTTTAAAAAACTGCTTAGTAGAGGCATTTGGTATTCTCTAAAGACTGAAATAAATTCAAAGCCTTGAGAGTAATCACCCCCAACAATTCTTTTCGTGATGAATCATTTCATTTGTATAGAACACGTTAAGAGTGTCACTATTTTATGGTGCTTGGGCTGGTCTTTGTGATAAACTGGGAATATCTGAATTCTTGTGCCAGATAATTTGGAGGTAATTTAATTCTGATGTGCTCCCTTGACCTTTTTATAATTCTGCAATTGCTCCACAGAGATCATTCATTCTTCTACCTCTTCTGATCTCAAAATGTGCTCCATTGCTTGAGAGGAGAAAAAAAAAGGCCAATAATCAGAATACTGGAAGGGGGTGGGTGTTGTGCAATTGTGTGTAGTATTTGCCTTAATTATTGTTTACATGATTTGGTATGAAGATAGTTTCTGTATATCTCAAAATATCTTGCTCACATCTTGATACTATACATCTTATATATTAAGAATAAAGTAGACAGATGTACCAGTGGTATATTACCCTCATAAGTTGGCAAAATGTTACAAAAATATCCAAGATAAATGTTGGCAATGTGAAATACAGGAGGACACATTTTTTCATATGTGGTAATCCTGTAGAATAGCAAAAAAAATGGAAAAATGTACACAAAACAATATAGAAGGTATTAAAAATAAAAATCCAACTGAAACCAGAATACTTTCTGCTGGGAATGACAGACCCAAAAACTTGAGAGCAATAAGGACAACCTATTTAATTATTTTGTTACTGCTGCAAGAATAACATATGTAAGAAAATGGAAGATCAAAGAAATTCCAACAACAGAGGAATGGTTGCTGAAAATATTAGACATAAAGAGCATTGATAAATTAACTCAACAAGTCAAGAACTCAAGGCAAACCAAAAAAGTCAATGGATTAGACACTATTCAAGGACTATCTGAAACAAGAAAAAAATGAAAATGATAAATTAATTTAAGGAAATAACAAAGAGACATTATGAGAAAGGCGAAGGGAAGTAGAAGAAACAAACCAGAGGTAGAAACCTGTCAAGACATTTTACCATGATGAAAGAGATTGGAGGTCAGCAACATCTTTCTCTTTCTCTAGTTCTTTCTCTTTTTATTCTTTTTCTTTTTTTAAATGATATTCCAGCACCTTTCCTATGTACTTTTCCTTAACCACCCTTCCCTACCTGTCCTTATTTAATTGACCATAATGTGCTCAGTTTTCTTTTTAACTATGTAAACAAATTTATTTCTTATTGTTTAATAAAAATTATATTAAAAAGAATAAAGTAGACCTGAAGGCATACAAGAACCCTCTCTTTTGCCATGCATGAGGCAAACCTCCATGTCTTGTAGTAAAAGACCCTCTCATCAGCATTCCAGGTCCCCACAAGATCAGAGATGTCAGAAACCAGAAACCTCTTGTCAGACATCTCCTCTTCTCATGAAACCTGCACAAAAAAGGGAAAACACCAGTGTGTCTCAGAGATGCAACTGCCCCTGGGTGGTGCTGCCATTTCCCCACGCAGACATTTAAAAAGGCCAGAAGCTGTGCCATGACAAAAACAGTAGAAGGGGTCACTGCTTCTTTTAGGTTCTCCTTGGACTGGAAAAGTTTTTGCCCTTTGCCATGCTACTCAGAGAAGGAGATAGTTTCTTTTTTATATAAGAACCAGCTGTGCCCAGCCACGCATTGCTGTGGCGAAGTATGGTGGTATGATTGAGGAATTGGTGGTAGTTAAGGTAAAGGGTAAAGGTTTTCCCCTGACATTAAGTCCAGTCGTGTCTGACTCGGGGTTGGTGCTCAGGTCCATTTCTAAGCCGAAGAGCTGGCGTTGTCTGTAGACTTCTCCAAGGTCATGTGGCACGACTGCATGGAGCGCCATTATCTTCCCGCTGGAGCAATACCTATTGATCTACTCACATTTGCATGTTTTCGAACTTTAGGGTTGGCAGAAGCTGGAGCTAACAGTGGGGGCTCTCTCCACTTCCCCAATTCAAACCTGCGACCTTTCGGTCCAGAGTTTCAGCAGCTCAGCATTTTAACACAGTGTGCCATCATGGGATATTATTTCCTAAAGCTTGTGAATATATAATATTTCTGATTGTTCTTTTTTTTTTGTCTG
Source organism: Anolis carolinensis (assembly GCF_035594765.1). NCBI lineage: Eukaryota > Metazoa > Chordata > Lepidosauria > Squamata > Anolidae > Anolis > Anolis carolinensis. The sequence continues at coordinate 107,036,974 of NC_085842.1, read as the reverse complement.
TTGGAGGCAAGTATGAATGCTGCAATTAGGCAAAATGATTAGCATGTAATGGCCTTGCAGCTTTAAAGCCTGGCTGATTCCTCCTTGAGTGATTTTTTTTGTTGGGAGATGTTAGCTGGCCCTGATTGTTTCCTGTCTGGAATTCCCTTGTTTTCAGAGTGGTGTTCTTTGCGATATTTTATGTGCTTCTACTGTGTGTGTAGGTGAAGAAGTACCCATATACAGTGCTTGAGCACACACAGTCCCAAAAAAAATGTCTGTGGCCCTGAGAAAAGAGAGGATTTGCCAGACTTTGGTGATGGGAATACTTTGTTGGGAGGTGTTAGCTGGCCCTGATTGTTTCATGTGTGGAATTCCCCTGTTTTCAGAGTGTTGTTTTTTATTTAGTGTTCTGATTTTAGATATTGTATTGTTCTGTTTTATTATACCACAGTAATTTTTATATATTCTGATTTTAGTGTTTTTGAATATTTGGAGCCAGATTGTATTCATTTTCACAGTTTACAGCAACACAATAATAATAATAATAATAATAATAATAATAATAATAATAATAATAGTAATGATAGTAATAATAATGACTTTGGTAATACACACTGCTTCACTCCCTTCTCAGCTTCCTTTCTGGGAGAATCCTTTCTTGGGAGGTGTTAGCTGGCCCTGATTGTTTCCTTTGTGGAATTCCCAATTTCCCTGCTTTCAGAGTGTTGTTTATTTACTGTCCTGGTTTTAGAGATTATATTGCTCTGTATTATTCTACCACAGTAATTATTTCATATTACAGTAGAATCTCACTTATCCAACATTTGCTTATCCAATGTTCTGGATTATCCAACGCAGTCTGCCTTTTAGTAGTCTATGTTTTTGTAGTCAGTGTTTTAAATCCATTGTGATATTTTGGTAATAAATTTGTAAATACAGTAATTACTACATAGCATTACTGCACATGGAACTACTTTTTCTGTCAAATTTGTCGTATAACATGATGTTTTGGTGCTTAATTTGTATAATGATTACCTAATTTGATGTTTAATCGGCTTTTCCTGAATCCATTCTTATTATCCAACATATTCACTTATCCAACGTTCTGCCGGCCTGTTTATGTTGGATAAGTGAGACTCTACTGTATATTTATAATCTTATATTATCTACTTAGAACTGGATTCTATGAGGTCCCTTCTACACAGCTGTATAAAATGAACAAAAACATTCACCATAGTGTAACCTTGGGGACAATAACTTGTTTTCTATATATTGAGAGGAACAGATAGACTATCCTTGTAATCTTAGGGTTTTATTATATGAATCCAGGCTGGGACAACTACCTTTTCTTTCCCTACTCCTTTGCTAATTCTTAAGTACATGCTGACATTAATGATTCTGAATAGTCATCTCTTTTTTCATATGGAATAAAAAACCAGTGACTTTGAAAGAAACAGAGCCCTTCAGGTCTCTATCTCTCAAACCATCTTCTCTTCTGTCCCATGATCTTTCAAAATTTGATCTTGATACATAAATGCCTTCTGCAGACTTTTTTGATTTCACACATTATTTGCTTTGATCTCCAGGTGAGTGCTACTATAATTAATACATTGTAAGAAATGGTTGGATCATGAATATCAGAAAGGAAAAATATTCATAATCATTTGTTCAACAGTTAAAAAAACAAGTTTCCCAACAGTCAGGAATCCCTCTTGGGAAGGAGAACAGACATGCAAAAATTTGCACAATTTTCTCCTGGTATTTGATATCTCAAAGTGTTGCATAGGAATTACCATATTTACTCAGATCTAATACTCTTTTTGGCTAAATTACATAGCCAAAAATAAGTTGTACACTGGATTTGATGGTGCATTAGAATCGCACACATAAACCCATCTGAACCCTTCTGTTAGGCAGAGGCTGATAGAGGGACATGGCTTCCTCTTGCCTGTTGGCCATTCTGAGACAGGCAGCATTACATTTAACAACAAATCTTTTTTTTTACAGTATACATATTCAAAATTGTGGCATGTATTACAATGGATGGGACATTATACTCAAGTAAATACAGGTATTCTACATAGAAAAATGCTATTTTTTGCACAGGAAGAATACTGTGGAGGAATATTTATTTTCTCCCACAAAAGCAAGAGAAATGTTTCCATTATGTGTCCTTACACATAGGATTGAAATAGTTAAGGATTTATATTTCTATAGTGGAGGTTGCCAAAAACACTTACTGTATTTAATCATTTGGTCAGGTTAAGATAGAATAATCCCTATCATAGTTTATGATAAAATAAAGTTGGTAAAGTAGATAAAAAGAAATGAATAGCACTATTTAAAATCATATTGAAAAAGTATCTTTGACATATTCCGTCATACAGATTTAACCTGACTGCAATTAGAATATAAAGAATTTAAATTTTAGGCACAGCAAAAATATCAGATATAGTGCAAGCAATCCATCTTTTGGGCAGGTGTTTCAGGTATCTTTCTTAAAATACATCTTTCATTTACAGATGGAATCTTCTACCCTTTGGAAATGTACCTGCTTGGTATTTGCCAAACAGCTGTCCACAACACAAAGAAGCCATCCTTCTCAATGCCAAAGTCATCAGATGATTAGCACTATCTTGGGGATCAATCCAGCAACTGTTCCCCTGAGTAACAGGCCTTGCTGTTGCTTTCACTTGATCAGTTAATTTTGTCATCTCCTGACATGTCACTGACAGCCCATTTCTTTTCACTGACATGAAGATACTTGCATTTCCTGTGGATGTGCACTCCCCATCACACAGCTGTACGTTGCTGTTTGTTCAGCAGTCCATGTCAATTTCTCACTTATTTACAAAAGATCTATTAAAGCGATAATGAAATGATAAGTGCTGAACCATATCAGGATCTATTTATAACTTTTATAAATAGCCTTATCATGGCTGTTTTAAACAATTGTGGTTGATAGTTTCCCAACTTTAAAGGAGTTATCCAAAGTGTTGAACACTGTCCTCAATGTACATTCAGCACCACAGAAAACTTTTTTTTAAACGTTCAGGCCCATATTCAGAGTGGTTTAACTGCTCCACTGACATGGAAAGCACCAGCTGTCACTGGAACACATTATGATGATGGTGGGCTGTTAAAAACAAAGCAAAAAAAAAAAAGGGGGGGGGGGTAATCCAAATGAGGTCACTCTACTTTTTGACCGTTGGATTCTTTAAACAGGTCATCAGGCTATAACTGGTGTAGAAGAAGGATTTTAAGGGTTAAAAACAGTTTAAAAATTTGCCAAGTGTCAAAGAATCCCGGATTGGTACTCAAGACTTATTCTGTGCAAAATCCATATGTGAGAAGAAGAGAAAATAGCAATTTTGCCACAGGAAATATTACTCTCTCAGCCTCAGAATTAGACAACGGATACCCTTTTTGAAACAAAGCAACAGGATTCTAGGTCCCATTCCCACTACTGAATTATCATAGAATCATAGATGTATAGAACTGGAAGAGACCACATAGAGATCAGTCCGAGCCCATTCTGCGATGCAGGAATACGCAATCAAAGCACTCCCGATAGATGACCATTCTGTCTTTGATAAAAGCCTCCAAAGAAGGGGGATCCACCACATCCGAGACAACATATTTTGCTCTCAAACACTTCTAACATTCAGAAAGTTCTTCCTAACATTGAGATGGACTCTTTTTTCTTGTAGTTTGAATCAATTTCTCCATGTCTGAGTTTTTGTAGCAGAAGGAAATCAGCTTGCTTCCTCTTCAGTATCACAGTGCTACGTTGCAGTTTAACTGCTATGGCAACATTCCATGGAATGCAGCGATTTCTAATGTAGAGAGGACCAATTAAAATGCTCAGCCAGAAAGCTCTAGTCTAGTGCCTCATCAGACTATAAACGGCAGGAGCATTTTCTAGGATGGAGCCATAACAGTTACAGTAGAATGACAGAATTCCAATTGCATAGCGTGAATGGATCGTAATTCTGTGCCAGTAAGAATTTTCCGTTGCCCTTTATATTTGTTGTATAGGTGTGATGAAACACTAATCAAAGAAACATAAAAACCTACCAAGAAATTGGGGAAAATGTTATAAGAGAACATCATTTGATGATGCTTGTGCAGGTCTCTTTCTTGCATTTATTTTCACAGTAAGAACAAACCAGGTGCTGCATAAGTTGCTATGCCCATGATAGTGATCTCTAAAAAATCATAACCACAGTGAATCTATAGTTAATGCATCTGGAAGTTTTTCTTAGATATTGGAAGAACACTCACACCACTATCCCATGCAGGTTCTCCATATAGGGAGGTTGTTTTTATTCTTGTGTGTTTTGAAGTCATTTCTAACTTATTTCTAACTTTTGATGAGATTTTCTTGGCAAGATTTGCTCGATTTGCTTTGTCTTCTTCTGATGCTGCGAGAGTATGACTTGCCCAAGGTTACCAAGTGGATTTTTCATGGCTAAGGTGACATTTTTCCAATAACCTGGGGTCACAACCGAAAGTCATTATTACTGGGAGAGGTTTGAGAAACAGAACCCACTGGCTGCTTCATAGTGAGCAAAAAGTCTTGTAATGGCCCTCTGTTCACCATCAAAACGATCAACTTGTTACACTGTTCTTTAAGATAGAGTAGCCCACTCCAAAAACATCCCAAGAAACAAAGTGCTGTTTTCTTATGACTGATATAAATTGCATAAACATTAGGCTTCCCATACCATAAATATGTTAATGTCATAGGAATGCATTTTTAAAAAGCACTTGAGTCCTGAAACTAGCAGCAATTGAATTGCTCCTAATCTAATGAACAGAGACAACTACCTTTCTGGGTTGTTGTATGTCTTTCGGGCTGTGTGGCCATGTTCCAGAAGTATTCTCTCCTGACGTTTCACCCACATCTATAGCAGGCATCCTCAGAGGTTATGAGGTATGGATAAACTAAGTAAGGAAAGGAAAGAATATATATCTGTGTAGAGTCCAGGGTGTGGCAAGAGTCCTTTGTCACTGGGAAGCCAGCATTAATGTTTCAGTTAATCACCCTAATTAGTATTGGAAAGATTTTGTCTCTTGCCTGGGGACATCCTTTGTTCAGTCATTAGCTGCCCTCTGCCCTCAGAGTGTTGGTTCCATCTACTGTTTTGATTTTAGAGTTTTTTAATACTGGTAGCCAGATTTTGTTCATTTTCATTGTTTCTTCCTTTCTGTTGAAGTTGTCCACATGCTTGTGGATTTCAATGGCTTCTCTGTGTAGTCTGACATGATAGTTGTTGGACTAGTCCAGCATTTCTGTGTTCTCAAATAATATCCTGTGTCCAGGCTGGTTCATCAAGTGCTCTGCTATGGCTGATTTCTCTGGTTGAGTGAGTCTGCAGTGCCTTTCATGTTCTTTGACTCATGTTTGTGCGCTACGTTTGGTGGTCTCTATGTAGACTTGTCCACAGCTGCATGGTATCTGGTAGACTCCAGCAGAGGAGAGAGGATCCCTCTTGTCTTTCGCTGACTGTAGCATTTGTTGGATTTTCTTTGTGGGTCTGTAGATAGTTTGTAGGTTGTGCTTCTTCATCAGTTTGCCTATACTACCTAATATTCTGGGGGACTCTCTTTTCCTGTAGTTTAAATGCATTGTTCCATGTGTTAGCTCTGGAGCAGTAGAAAACAAACTTGCTCAATCTTCAGTGTGACATTCTTTCAAATATTTAAACATGACTAACATGTCACCTCTTAATCATCTTTTTTTCAGGCCAAACATACTTAGTTTCCTAAGTTGCTCCTCATAGAGCTTGGCTTCCAGGCCTTTTACCATTTTGATCCCTTCTCTAGACACTTTTTATCTCCTTCTTGAAATGTGGGCTCAGAAGTGGACATTTTTGGTGTGGTCTGACTCTTGTCCTTCGCTGACCGTAGCATTTGTTAGATTTCAACCAGAGAAATCAGCCATAGCAGAGCACTTGATGAACCAGCCTGGTGTCAGGACCCAGGCTGCAGAGCACCAATAACCATACACAGAGGCCAGAATCTATCTAATATCTTTATTGAGGAAATATATAAAGTTAATAAAAACAAGTGTAGAATATAGTTCAGAAGTAGACCTTTCAGGAAAGGTCAAATATAGTCCAGGAAAACAATGTCCAATATGAGATATTAAAGTCCAAGGTTGTAATCCAATAACCGAAACACACACTTTGCCAAGCAAAGTGAGGGGAAATGACAAGGTCCTTTAGTCCATGGAGCTTAATGCAAGGCTGGGGAGCAAACTAGATTCTTGGCAAACAAGGCTTGATTCAAGGCAACAAGAAGCGAGGAGCAAGAACAGGGTCCGTGGCGAAATCCGTGGCGAGGTCCGGGGAACAAGGCAGGGCTGGAACAAGAGCAAGGTCCTGGAAACTGGAGTAGCGTAGTCCACACACAATCTACTCCCGAAGCTGACGAATTGACTCCGCAAGGAATCCTTTGTGGCCAAGCATCTATATAGGATCTTGTTTTCCCGCCAAAGCACACTTCCTCTGGGGAACAAGAACCGAAACCTATACTGTCCAGATGCAGGACTCCTTAAACTTTCCCAAGGGAAATAGACTTAATCATCTAATTGTCTGGCAGCTATCCGGGCGCTTCGGCGAGTCGCCTCCCGCGCGTGTCTATCTTGATTATAATAAAGACGGCGAGAAAATGGGGGAGATTTCTCCTCAAGGCTTGTTTGTCTGACTTCTTGTGGGCAAACATCCTGCAGCTGCAAGGGCTCCAAATCTGGCAGAAACGGTGGGAAACCCAAGTTTTCCTCTTCATCTGTCACAACAGTACTAGGAACGGGACTACATGGCCCATAAGTCATCACACCTGGACACAGGATATTATTTGAGAACACAGAAATGCTGGACCTTTCCAACAACTATCATGTCAGACTACACAGAGAAGCCATTGAAATCCACAAGTATGTGGACAACTTCAACAGAAAGGAAGAAACAATGAAAATGAACAATATCTGGCTACCAGTATTAAAAAACTCTAAAATCAAAACAGTAGATGGAACCAACACTCTGAGGGCAGAGGGCAGCTAATGACTGAACAAAGGATGCCCCCAGGCAAGAGACAAAATCTTTCCAATGCTAATTAGGGTGATTAACTGAAACATTAATGCTGGCTTCCTAGTGACAAAGGACTCTTGCCACACCCTGGACTCTACACAGATATATATTCTTTCCTTTCCTTACTTAGTTTATCCATACCTCACAACCTCTGAGGATGCCTGCCATAGATGTGGGCAAAATGTCAGGAGAGAATACTTCTGGAACATGGCCATACAACCCGAAAGACATTCAACAACCCTGTGATCCCGGCCATGAAAGCCTTCGACAACACAACTACCTTTCTGTTTCTGAAAGCCAACTCCACAGGAGAACTCAGGTTTGTCAAAAGCGACATATGTTGTGTGAAATGCTGAAAGTTCAGGGTGGAGTGGCTTTAGGATATTGGTGGCAACAGATAATTTGAAACTCACCTGAAATACCATTACTGCATATAAATCAGTTCTTTTCAAAATTACTGTTATAAAAGAGGAAAGTCACTTTTAAAAGTAGATAAAGTGATACCATCCTGGGAAGTTTCAGCAAAGTCTCAATTTAAGTGAAAAATAATAAAATGCTGGTGCTCAAACACAAATTTTAGTAAAACAAATGAAACCAAACTGGCAGGCTTGCATAAATGGAAACATTCTGCAGTCATATATTTCCCATATATTTCAGTTTTCACAATAATGTCATATAGGCAACAACAACAAAAAAGAAATTAACTGAGCCTTGGTGATTTACAATATATGGCTGTATTTGGCAGATCATGTTAATATAGGGATTTTAAAAGACAGTGTCCCTCATTATATGCTATGCCACTTTTTGACAAATAAGGAATCCAGTGAACCAGTAAGGAGAGATACATGAGGCAGGAAAGAACTCTTGAAAATATATTTGAGAGTGCATTTAAGAGGAAAATAACCAATTTGTCTCCATTCACAAGAAGATTAAGCAGGTATATTTTAAAGAACCTCTCATGGAGCAATGTTTAATGGACATTCCTAGTAATGCTTAGATTCCACAATAAGTTGGCATCAAAAGCAAGGACTATATTCCTATATTCTTTAGAAATCTTCTGCTATATGATGCATAGAATAAACATTTGCTTTCAGCAATGGCATAGTATACTTCAATTTACCATAGGAAGTGACTGTTATAGGATATGTTTCTTCATGCCAGACAAGTGTTTTGCCAAACAACTGTTAGAATGGCAGATGCTTAAGGAACTTCAAGTCTGTGCATGGCTTTGGGATAATTCAGCTTTTCACAAAGACAGTCCCAGATGAATGTAAGAAGCAAGTTCTCTTGACATACCAATGGCTTGAAAGACTAACAATGGATATTCGTAGTCTTTAGGTCTCTAACTAAAGTGTCAGTCTCTTGAGAAATAATAGTGATTTAAATGTGACATGGTTATTACTTAATATCCACTGATGATCAGAGATAATGAAAAGCTGCAATGGCATTGATTGAGCTCATGAAGCTATTAGAGTTCTATAGTTACACTCCAGTTGATTCTAACTGGTTAAATATCATAAGGATCTGGGAATTTTGCCCTAAATCCACTTGTTTGTCCCAAACAGAACTAACAGAATAAACAACTTACATGCTGGCTCACAAAATTTCTAATGGATTAAATATGTTTACTCTCATTTGGATAGACAATTGGATATAGACCTAATCTACTACTCATTTACATCATGTCCACAAGAAGACCTGCTTCTGATTATTTGTGATAACTGAGCTTAGATTTCTTTGAAATAGCATGACATTCTAAAAACAGAAAACACTTCACATGTACCTTGAGATGCATATAGGACCATAAAGTGAAGAAAGATTAAGAACCAGTGTACCATCTATTACTTAGATTTTTCTCATCCATATTTATTACATATTTATGATTAATACTAGTCATGATTGTGACACTATTGCTACCTCCACAACATTTTTTTGGACATTCACTGGATGGAAGTCCATTCTTTCAGAATGGATGAATGGCATTTCCACCAGATCAGAGGGTGGGTGTGCCAGGAGAGATTATTTAGTCAAGTATACATAACTAAGTAGCTGATATAAGCTACTGGCCTTTATCCCTAAAGTGTATATTTGATTCTGTGAGGTAGACATGGGGAAATTAATTAATTTTATTTTTCATCTGTTCAGGGTTTATTTTAAAACATCAAGTAGCAAATCCAGAATTGTGTAGGTGTTAGTGATGGGACATTCTTCCCGCCCCACTCCTGAAGATTTTAATTGCACCAAAAGAGTACTCCTGGGTTTTTGGAGAGTTTCCCCAGTCCTTAAAACAGATTTTATTCAGAAATTATATTCTTCGTTTGCTGGCTCTGTTAGAGGAAGAAGCTTTCTCCAGAGGAAATAGCTGGTGTGATTTTCAAATATGAAGAAATATGCAAATGTTGAACATTTATTTTTAAACCATGAAACCAAATTTTATCCTCTTTGAACCAGTCAAATCCCATAGTTATTCTCAGCATGGAGTAGTCTGTGTTGTACTTCCCTGCTATGTTCTTAGCCACATCTATTGTTAAGTACTAAGCTAGCAGCAAAAGCATTGTTGCCTTCTCTTCACAACTACTGCTGATTGGTCGGAGGTCAAACAAAGAATTCTTTATCCTACTGTACCTTGCATTTTTTTCTTCACTGTTTTGGTTTACCATTAAATGTCTCTGCTGATCTTCTAATTTATATCATCCATGTAATAGTTCACTAACTTCTTCCTATAGCCATAGTGGTTTCTTGCATTATTCTAGCAGCCTAGTGATTCCTGTCCATCAGGATAATATGAAAAACTCTATCCACACAGCTTTTGTGATCCAGTGGTAGGAGATATGCACACACTTAGCATGAAGAAAACTCCTTCCATCTTCAAGCAACAATGAGAAACATCTCTACTAGAAACTATGGAAGTATGCTGCAAAGTATGTATGTGTTTTTACGTTTCTTCTTTATTTATCAGCCACTCAAAAGATTCAAGGCAAATCTCATATCAAAAACTCACATAAACATACCACAGAAGCGAGATAATTATAATGGAAAGGGCATAAATGAATGGGATTATTTTTATAAAAAAAAAATAATCATTGCCACAGTTGGGAACTGTATCCTTGGCACTTGCCAGTTTCAGAAATGTTTTCACTTTTGCAGTGGACTGCTTGCTGCATTTAGGGGCAAGTGACCATGTGCTCCTGCAGTTTGCCATACAAAGGAAGGCTGAAACTAAGACAAGTCAAACACACATTCTGGACTTTAAGAGAGCTGACTTCCAAAATTAAGGAAATACTGAGCAGCATTCCATGGATGCCAATATTAAAAGACAAGGGAGTTAAGTATGGATGGGAGTTTTTTAAAAGTGAAATACTCAAGGCGCAAATGTAAACAGTGCCAACAAAGAAAAAAATAAGACAAGTGTGAAGAAGCCAGAATGGATGTCCAAAGAACTTCTTACTGGGCTAAGACTCAAAAGAGACATGCACAAGAAAAGGGGAGAAACCACCAAAGAAGAATTCAAATGTATAGCTAACTCCTGTAGGGAAAAGGTTCACAAGGCTAAAGCACAAAATGAGCTCAGGCTTGCCAAAGACATTAAAAACAACAAAAAAGGCTTTTTTTGCTTACATTGGTAAAAAAAGGAAGAACAAGGAGGCGATAGGGCCTCTGTGAGGAGAAGATGAGGTGATAGTGACAAGGGACAGGAAAAAGGCAGAACCACTTAATGCCTTCTTTGCCTCGGTTTTCTCACAAAAAGAAAGCCGTCTTCAACCTCAGCACCATGGAATGGACGAAGGATTGGGGGAAATCCAACCCCAAATAGGGAAACAAGTTGTCCAGCAACACCTGGCCTCTCTAAACGAATTCAAGTCCCCAGGGCCAGATCAGCTACATCCAAGAGTATTGAAGGAACTAGCTGAAGTTATTTCAGAACCACTGGCAATTATCTTCAAGAGTTCTTGGAGAACGGGAGAAATCCCAGCAGATTGGAGGAGGGTGAATGTGGTCCCTATCTTCAAGAAGGGGGGGGGGAAACGACCCAAACAATTACCGTCTGGTCAACCTCATGTTGATACCAGGCACGATTCTGGAAAAGATCATCAAGGAAGTGGTTTGCGAACACTTAGAAACAATTGTGGTAATTGCTAATAGTCAACATGGATTTACCAAAAACAAGTCATGCCAGACTAATCTGATCTCTTTTTTCGATAGAGTTACAGGGAATGCCGTGAATGTAGCGTACCTAGATTTCAGTAAGACCTTCAACAAAGTCCCCCACGACCTTCTGGCAAACAAACTAGTAAAATGTGGGCTAGACAAAACTACGATTAGGTGGATCTGTAATTGGCTAAGCGAACAAACCCAAAGGGTGCTCACCAATGTGTCTTCTTCATCTTGGAAGGAAGTGACGAGTGGAGTGCTGCAGGGTTCCGTCCTGGGCCCGGTTCTATTCAACATCTTTATTAACGACTTAGACGAAGGTTTAGAAGGCACGATCATCAAGTTTGCAAATGACACCAAACTTGGAGGGATAGCTAACACTCCAGAAGACAGGAGGAGAATTCAAAACGATCTTAACAGACTAGAGAGATGGGCCGAAACTAACAAAATGAAGTTCAACAGGGACAAATGCAAGATACTTCACTTTGGCAGAAAAAATGGAATGCAAAGATACAGAATGGGGGACGCCCGGCTCTACAGCAGTATGAGAGAAAACGACCTTGGAGTCGTCGAAGGCTTTCATGGCCAGAATCACAGGGTTGTTGTATGTCTTTCGGGCTGTGTGGCCATGTTCCAGAAGCATTCTCTCCTGACGTTTCGCCCACATCTATGGCAGGCATCCTCAGAGGTTGTGAGGTATGGACCTTGGAGTCCTCATGGACAACAAGTTAAACATGAGCCAATAATGGGGCCTGGCTGTGGTGCAGGCTGGTTAGCAGCCAGCTGCAATAAATCACTCGGACCAAGGGGTCATGAGTTCGAGGCCAGCCCATGTCGGGGTGAGCACCCGACAATTAAAAATAAAAATATAGCCCCTGCTCGTTGCTGACCTAAGTGACCCAAAAGATAGTTGCATCTATCAAGTAGGAAATTTAGGTACCACTTATATGTGGGGAGGCTAATTTACGACACTATAAAAATCACCCAGCCGCCATTGGAATGAGGAAGTGCCGTCGCAGTGGATGATGAAGCAACTGCTCCCCCGTGGCCAGAATCAAGCATACCCTCAGGAAGCTGGAAGCTGGGGAAGGTTTAAATTGCCTTTGCATCTGTCTCTGTCTCTGTTCTATATTATATGTCATTGAATGTTTGCCTTTTATGTGTACAGTGTGATCTGCCCTGAGTCCCCTTCAGGGTGAGAAGGGTGGAATATAAATACTGGAAATAAATAAATAAATAAATAAACAAACAAACAAACAATGTGATGCGGCTGCTAAAAAAGCCAACAGGATTTTGGCCTGCATCAATAGGAGTATAGTGTCATGTACTATAGGAGTATAGTATCCAGGGAAGTCACGCTCCCCCTCTATTCTGCCTTGGTCAGACCACACCTGGAATACTGTGTCCAATTCCGGGCACCGCAATTGAAGGGAGATGTTGACAAGCTGGAATGTGTGCAGAGGAGGGCAACTAAAATGATCAAGGGTCTGGAGAACAAGCCCTATGAGGAGCGGCTTAAAGAGCTGGGCATGTTTAGCCTGCAGAAGAGAAGGCTGAGAGGAGACATGATAGCCATGTATAAATATGTGAGGGGAAGTCATAGGGAGGAGGGAGCAAGCTTGTTTTCTGCTGCCCTGGAGACTAGGACGTGGAACAATGGCTTCAAACTACAGGAAAGGAGATTCCACCTGAACATGAGGAAGAACTTCCTCACTGTGGGAGCTGATCGGCAGTGGAACTCTCTGCCCCGGAGTGTGGTGGAGGCTCCTTCTTTGGAGGCTTTTAAGCAGAGGCTGGATGGCCATCTGTCGGGGATGCTTTGAATTTGATTTTCCTGCTTCTTGGCAGGGGGTTGGACTGGATGGCCCATGAAGTCTCTTCCAACTCTACTATTCTATGATTCTATGATTCTATAATTTTGCAATAGCTGTATTTCCAGATTTCTGCAACATCGCCTTGGGAAGTGTACTAGTTAGAAATTACAACTACAACACTTCAATATGCTTCTGTTTTCTAATAAGGAACAGAACATGCCAATTTGAGTTCTGTATCAAATCTTCTTTTTGAATGTTGCCTGTATTTGAAAATTACAGTCCTCACATATCATGAAAGTGCTACAAAGTACACCAAATATTTTCAAAGGAACACCAATAGCTAAGCATAAGTTTCTCACCTTGCCTCACATCTTTTTTTTATGTTCTCACCTTCTACATAGCAACTTTCATTTCCCATTTCAATTGCTAATAGCATGCAGGGAAAAAAGCCTTCATTATCACCTGCTTGTTGTTACCATTTTTATTTTAGTGCATCCAAGACTTTTGACAATTATTTGTTTGAACTGGCAAAGCTTGTGTGACAAAAAGAATTAACTCTGTGTTTCCTGAACAGTACTTTAGTCAACCTATTACAATGTAAGAATTTGTGTTGTCTATGTCTAATAAATATTTCCAGGTTTGACCTTTCAAATGGAAAATGATTATTTTAAAATTGATATCTGGGTTTATTTTCAGTGATCCTCCCCCCTCCTCTCCACCACCCAGTGAATAAGGATGCCAGACAACTGCAAGGGATATGAAAGGCCAAAGGCCACAGCTTTATAAAATAAGAAATTTGGCAATGTGTACACTAAAGCTGAGAACCTGTTCTTGCCAAATCTTTGGATTTCTCTGAGGGCTTTGCCCAAGGGAAGACACATCCTCAGTTGGACCCACATTACACCCCACCCCCCACTTGCCTCATTTCCAGGGCAAAGCATCTTGAATAAGTAAAATAAAAATACACTTAATTTAACCCAGTTTTCTGTGTCTAGTCTTGTCACTCCATGCTTGGTAATCAAAAGACCAGAACTTTATAAAATAACCAATTTGCAGTGAGCAATGTGACAGGGCACTAAGATGAAAGCCTGATCGAGCGAAATCTCTTGAAGTGAAAGTGAGTTTATAGCTGAATCTGCAAGAAGTCAAATTTGTCTCCATGGACCAACAAATATCAAAGCTCTTGGCATTAGTTAGCACTCTTAAAGCCACTGGCATTTTAGACAAGGGATCACTCCCATCCAATGTAACCTTAGGTTAGATGGCAGTAAGAGATAAATTAACTTGGTCACTTCAACAGGAGGTGTCATAGAAAGTTCATCAGGGCAGCATATGATTAACTGGGGTGACTACGCACTGCCAAATATTTTAAAAAAACAAAACAAAAACAAAGCAAACAACCTTACAAAGGCCAATGAAGACATCTTGTTCAGAAGGCTTGTACATGTCATGCTGCTGAGGTTACCGGCAACCAGCATCTTGGTATCCTTCTTTCTGCCTAGCATGTGGGAAAGGAAAGGCATCTCTCATCACCAGATGTAAGGTTATGCAAATGCATTCAACACATACATCAACTTATTTCTTGGTTTATTTAAGAGCAATCTGACAAGCTTTGTGTTTTGGAAATCTCTTCTGTGAAAATGCAGTGGTTGGAATATTATCTGAAATGGGTCCTGCCCCTTCCCTCTCTCCCTGCTGGGTGGGGCAAGACAGGCAAAGGCCTTTACAGTTTTTCTTCTTTCAAATGGACTGATAAAGGAATTTAGACCAAGTTATATATCAGCACCTGATTTTAATTGAAAATGTCTTTCTGCTTGTATGTGTCAGCATGTTACTTGTGTCCTACAGTGTATGTATTTTATCCATTTTCTATCACTGTATCTACCATCCTATGGAATCCTGGGATTTGTAAATCAGTGAGTACTATTGGAAAGCTCTAGTTATACAGTTCAAAGGATTTCATGAAAGTGCTTTTGGAAACAATGTAAAACCTATAACAGAGCTACACATTCCAGGATTCCCATAAGATGGAGCCATCACAATTGAACAGGTGTAAACTAGGAACCCTGGCTGTTAACCAAGGGCTTAAATCTATTTCATTCCTACTATTGCTCTCAGAAATGCTGTGCTTATTTTGTCCATTTGTAAATTAATAGGTGTGTAAATGTTAGATGAGCTGTAAAAATGGAATTTCAGAAGCTAGTTCCATGGATGTTTGTCAAGTGTAATTCTATACATACGTTTCCTCCATCATTACCTTAGGGTCACCATAATTCAGAAACAACTCGCAATCGCACAGCCATAATCATAATTAGGAAGCTCACTCCATATTAAGTGGGGAATTTTAAAGAAATAATGTTTATCCATACTTTCATCACGAAGTGTGGCAATTCTGGTGGCCCATTTGATGAGGTCCTTAGAATATATTTATTTAATCAAGTGTTGAATGAAGAATCACCATGTAAGGTAAACCCATTTTTTCACTTGGTCTATGGTAGCTGAAATTAACCATAGGAGTCAGGCACAAAGATTTATTTAGCAGCAAAATTCACTAATTTAACAAACATATAAAATATATTCAACAAAGCAAAATATTTAGCATAATTAAGTATTAAATAAAAATGTTTATCAAATTACAATAAAACATATATATAAACAGAGGTTTAAAAGCATCTTTCAGGAGTGCTATAGGACCCTTCTACACAGCCCTAAATCTTGAGCTAAATAAACGGATTAGCCTGAGGTGTCCAGATGATGTTTTAGGCTAATTCGTTTCAACCTGGAGTAAACTGAATTGATTCAGTTTAATCCAGATTTTAAAAACACCTGTAAAGATCTGGAACTTGTGCAGAAATGCTGTTTTCCATGCAAGAAATGCATGAAGCTGCACATAAATGCTTTTTCTTTATTTTCACAGGATGAGTTCCAATTTGTGAATATCCTTCAAAGCATATGTTGTTTAGGATGACTTTCTCACAGGACAAAGTAAATGTTAAGATCATTTGTTCTTTTCTGCAAGATTGAAATGTATAAGATTTACATTCCTTGTCTTAAAATGTTTGCAGTACACAGGTTTCACCTGAGCAGTCTGCTACAGAGCTCTATACTACTCTAGACCAGTGATTCCCCACCTTTGGTCCTCCAAGTGTTTGGGACTTGCAACTTCTAGAAGCCCCAGATAACCTGGCCAACTATCAGGATACTGGAATATGAAGTCCAAAGTACCTGGAGGACTAAATGTTGGGAATCATTGCTCTCGACCTTAAATGACTGTAGAAATTCCAAGTACTTCATATCCTCCAGCTGTCATTGGTGGCAGAGACAATCCATCCCAATTTCTATGCCATTCCAATTCCTCAGCTTCTTTTAAAATGTCCAAGTTTCTTTCTGACGTCCTCACTTTCCTCCTTTGTCTGTGCCTATTTAATTGCTATACAAACTGCAAAGTAGTTTGCACTCATTTAACTCCAAATGGGCAATGATAGGAGGATGTGAAGTCTTGTCCTTCCCATTTGGTTCACTTAGGTGTGTGTGTTGTTTTTCCCAGGGTTTCTCTGCTTAAAATAGTAACTCTGCATGCCCTTCCTGATGGGTAAGGCTTGCTTTCTTGTTGCCAACCACAATGTATTGGCCATACTCTAATCTTGCCTGGCCACATGTTTCTGTCCCCCAAGTGTCCTAGGGACAGAGCTATGGCCTTTAAGGTGGGATCAACCTGCTATAACTATGTACCATATATATGCTCTAATAAAGAAATGTTCACACAAAAAATACAAGAATATTCCTATGAAGGAAGAAACTATATCAAACATTTCCTTCTTCAACAGATCGTAAGAATGATTTATGTGAAGTATTTGATCAAAATCATCATTAGTGCCTTCCAGAATATAATTGTGCATGCACTAAGTTTCTTTGGTATTAGTAGCAACATCACAGTATTTCATAATGACCTTTGATTTCAGTGCTTTTTGTCTCAGTGGACTTGCTATTATATAGAGTGATGTTCTAAAATAAATGTGTAAAAATGCATGCTAGCATCCAATCACTTGCTTGTATTCTTTAACCATTCATCTTTGTTAGTCTAATTTGTGTGTGGTGTGTCTCAATGGGGCCTTGGAGCTGTTTTCATTAACTCTCACTGAAAGTGATTTGTTTTGTTTTAAATTCTATTTGGCTTCATTATCTATTGCACTTTTCAAGAATGCTGGACCAACTTACAGTATATAGAAGTAGACCAGTAAAAAAAAGGGGGAAAGGAAAAAGGATAGTATGAACAAGGAATCTAACAGAACCTTAAAACATGATTGATTGATTTTAGCATGAGCATGTGTGAATTTCAATTCACTTCAGATCCATTTATTCAGACCTATTTCATTTCATTGAACTGGGACAGGCATGTTGTGGATTATGGCGGCAAAGATCAGCAAATGCCAGGCATTCTGCAGTTTATAATGAGAAAATCCAACTTTGCTTATGGAATTCAGACATAGTCAAGATGTATTCTTCTGGATTGAATAAAAAATCTATCTAATCTAGCATGACACGGTATATACCTAGATCATTCCAGGAAACTCACTCATTTGTAATCCACCCTGAGATTTCTTGAATTAGGGCAGGTTAGAAATGTCTTAATTAATAAATCATTAAACAAGTAGGATTTAAGGACAATAGTCCTCACTTCAGGGGCTAACATTGCTAAAAACTACTGAAAGATTTTTTTTAGAGTCCAGTGCTACATAGTGTTGTAATGAATCCCCCAAGTTAATTATGCATAATGTAACAAATACAATTTATCTGTTTTGACACTATTGCTCAACCTTTTGATTGCTCTGAGGCCTTTTTCACATTTCTCAATTATAGCTCTTTGATAGATCTTTGGCAGCATTGGCTCCATCTTACAAATTCCTGGCATTTGTTGTTCAGTGAGGCATGGGATCCTGGGATGAGTTTGGTGAACCTTGCTGGACTGCAGTTCTCAGGATTCAGTAGGATGTAGCCATGACAGTTGAAATCCTGCTACTGTGGAGTGTAAAAGAGACTCCAGTTTTTATGGAGCCTGATTTCTTGAGTGATAGAATTCTATTTCTGTTTTTTTAACAGCATACTAACAAGTAATCAACACTGTGGCTTTTGCGGAAAGGGAAAGTGTCTCTAGGACTTGTCATCATTTTGGTTGGTTGCTGTTTGCTGCATCTTTTCTACCTTGATAATAGCTTATTTGGAGTGAGAAGTCCAGAGCAGGTCAAAATGCCTATATATGTGTGTATATGGCAATATGATCAGATTTAAAACAAAAGCATGACATTTCTATTCGTTTTTGCTCTCATCTGCATGGAATTACATGGTTAATTTGCATGTCAATGAGCAGGAGCAAATGAAGTTTTCCTCCTGAATAGAGAAAATTGTGATTAATTACATCTCTCTCATTTTTTTCTACTCTTTAGTCAAATAATGTTTCTTGTATGAATGAGGAAGTAATCAGAGATGTTAATCTCTGCATCCTAGTATGATAGAGTTGAGATACAGGATGAAATCCAAAAGTGTTTCCTGTTTCTTTTACTGTACAGGCAGTCCACAAATTACAAACAACTCATAATTTAAAATGGGGGCGAGACAACAAGAAGTGAGAGAAGTGACCCCTTGGAAGGGAAAATCACTCCTGAAAGACTTATCATGGGGAAAAGGTGCCTCCATTGAAGCTTAATCACCAATCCTTGTTTCCACAACAAGCCATTTTTTTTTTCAAAATCCAATTATCACAGGGATAGAAAGTGAAGTGAAATCTTCTGAACAGGGAACAGGCAGCAAAACAAACACCACAGCCCTTCCTTATGCTATCCAGAGTTTACACACACACACACACAAGGAGTTATACTTAAAAATGTATCTGTTCCAGTTTACAAACAAATTCAACTTAAGAACAAACCTACAGAACCTATTTTGTTCATAAATTGGTGACTTCTTTCATTTATTTAACATTTTATTTTTCTCTTGATTTTTAATGTACTACTTCCTTCCTTCCTTCCTTCCTTCCATCCATCCATCTTCCATCTTCTTTTTCCTCTCTTGCTTCTCCTTCACCTTTCTTTCCATTTTTATCCACAGCCTGAATAATTATGAGTTTCTCCCACACCTACAAACATATAGCGGTATATCTGAATTATGTATCTAACCCATTATCCAGAAAGGGGGATAAATCTATGTCTCCTAAACAACACAAAAACTAATTCAGGTTAATACAAGCCAAAGCCACTTAATGAGTTCTTGGAATTGTGTTAACTGAAGTCCCTGAGAATCCTGAGCAAATTGTAACTTTGGCTGTTCACACAGCCATCTCGTATTGTCCAGGCTCAGGTGGGCCAGGGACTTAGTCCTTCTATGGGCATGACATGGGTAGTTTTGGTTGCTCGTGGCTTGGAGTGATGCTAGCTGGAGGAGGGAGGGGGGAAGGAGGTGTCTCCTCTTCTCCCCCCTCCTCTCTCCTGTCACTATGGCACCCCAGTCTACATCATTCCAGATGAAGAGAAACTAACACTAGCCATGTTGTGCCAGCTGGCCACAATGATGACAAAAGGATAAGAATAATAAAGATGGCCATTCAATGGCACCAAAATTCTCTCCTAACTCCAAGGGGCCTGTCAGCCGAAACCATTCTAGGGCTGATCCAGCACTTGCCACCCCAGATCAGTCCCAGGATAAAGGATCCATATAGACCTGCTCTTAATTTTGTTAAATGGTACATCTTTGAACTGAATTAGCAAAGTAATTTTTCAAAGTACAGTAGGCCCTCTGTTTTGATGGTTTCAATGTCCATGCAATCAACCATCCATGGCTTGAAAATATTGATTTCCCTCCCCAAAAGGTATTTTATATAAGGGACACTATTTTATTATGGCATTAATGAGATTTGAGCATTGATTGATTTTGGTATCCTCACAGGGAACATGGAAAAAATACCTTTGGATACCAAGGGCTAACTGTATTTATTTAGGGAACACAATGTGGATCATTTTAGCATGTATTTATGTTTGTCACAGATATCCAGGAAAGTCACACACAGCTGTTCTACATTGACATTAGCCACAACATTTGTGCAATCTGAACAAAATACATGACATTTTCAAATTTGTGGCACAAATCAGTTCTGAACATGAGCCAGGAGCAGCTCCAAACAGTATCCTGGGCAACATCATACAGCAAATAAAATCAGTGCTCCCCAATATCAATGCATTCCATAACAATTTTACCTCTTTTATTAATCATTCTAATAAAGAACCCCAAATATTCCGCTAATTTCAATAGTGAAAACATGGGATTTATTGACTCCAGCTAATGGGTTTGACCTTAAATTTTATATAGCCATCTATAATGGAATTTCTAATTGGCAACACTTCACTAAACTTTTTCAAAGAAAAATTAATGACATGCAGTAAATGATTTTTCCCCTCACCCCTTTTTCCAGAAACCAAGAGGGAGTTCATACTCTTCCATGACTGGATGGGAGGTGAGAAACCATAATTTTATGCATTATTTTTTATAAATAAATATGTTTTTTTTAAAAAAACAAAAAAAAAACTATTTTATTAAAAAGTAAAGGCAAGGGATTAATTCAAAACTAATGTTAAGAGCTTGCTTGGTTCTATATTCTCAGGTTGGTTTAAACTTTGAAAGGTGAAGTCAAAGCCTTGTAACAATATAGTGAAACAATTTCAATTATAGTACATGAGAAGTGAGGTAGAGATTGGGGGAGATAAAAGGTTATTTTATAATCCAATATTGGTTTATGCTCTGATTATGCACTATTTGAGCTACTGCAACCCTTTCTAAACTGTTCCTGTTATCATCCCACCCTCTTTAGCTTTCATATAATCCACCTCTTACATGTTCAAATCATTCCAATTCCACCCCATCACATTGAGAAATTTCCCCATCGTAGGACAGGACACTTCTGCCTCTTTTCAAGCATGTAGAGGCACAGAGCTTATCACATGACATTAAACTACTTCCGAGGTTGAAAAAAGACAGAAATGTCATGAAAAGAGGGAACTCTGAAAATGGGCTGGCAATCGGGTTCAGAGCTCCTATCTCCTATTGCACTTTACTCCTATGGTTCCAGCTGAAAAGTTTCCCATCCTGTTTCATTGCCCGCCCCTGTCAATCGCCTTTATCATATGGGGGTTTGGAGCAGGACAATTTTATCCATGAAATATTAAGTTTTAAACTGGTGTCAGTCTCCTTTAATGTAAGGGGCTTTGGGCAGGGCAAGGAATCTCTTGGCTTTTGGATATTGTAGTTTTCCCTGATTTTATAAAAAGCTATACCAACAATGTGATGCATGTAAGATGAATGCATTGCCAGCTCTTAGATTTCCATGTTTGAATGTGATGGAGATTCAAAACTCAGAGCAGGACAGCTGACAATCTAGAGAGGCAATTCTCTACACTAAAAGGACAGTCACCCATGCTTTGCCATCTCAATGTGATGAGGTCTAAAGTTTCTTAATATATAAAATTATTCTACATTCTCTGGTATTACTTTCTATGCCTGCAACTGTTCTCCACTGAATGTCAAGGTATCAAGTGATTTCAATTTGGAATTTTAAGGGTTTTGAAGAAATCATTGGAGCAAACGGAACAAGCCAATAAGGTGGCTCCCCTATCCATATTGCCACTTTGTGTAGACAGCCTGTTCACTCATTCTTTTTTAGATAGCTAGAAAGATAGACAGACAGACAGAAATTTGCTAGACAACTCTAAGGACCTCATCACATTGACCAAAACAAGCATCCTAGGATGCTTCCAGCCTGCTTTGGGAATGGAGCCCCACGTCTGCCATCACATGACGTCGCATGACTTCTGGCAGAGGCCCTGCCCCCAACTGGGGTGGAAGCATCCTTGGATGCTTCCCTCCAAACATGGTAGCCTTCCTGTGTTCTGCTGAGAGCCAGCACACTTCTATCCCAGTTGGTAGATGCTTCCTCTGTGTGATGAGGGAAGCGTTGCTGTCCCAGAGTGGCACGCGGGACAACAGAGTCACCCCTTGTGCCTGCCATTTCGCCACACTTGCTGGTGAAACGACATGGGGGGAGGCTCCCTCATGTGATAAGGTGATAAGTTGGTAGTAAGTGGAACTTGATGATAATGATGAGGATGATAATTATGGTGATCGTGATGTTTGTGCAATATCTGTGTTTATTCAGAGGGTTTTTTAAAATGGTGTATGTCTTTTTATTGTATGGTATGTGAATACTTTTGTATACAGAAATTAAAACATTAGGGATATTAGGTATTTAATATGAAAACCCTTAGCCTGCATTCCTGGACCTAGTTAAAGCACACTTAAAATTCTATTGATTTTAGTTGGCTATAAACTTGTTTAACTGAGCATGCCATGATTAAGAAATAGATTACGCATTTCTTAAACACATCAAAGTGATAGGCAATAATATGTACTCTCCTTTTAGTGCTGTAGTAATGAAAAATAAACTACAATAAGTGTTCTCCATCAATCAAATGAATATGCTGAGGAGTGGATGACAGACGTAGGAACACACACACACTCATTTACACATATCTTCAGGCACATTTTCTTTTGAAATGATAGATATCAGACAGACATTTGTAAACTTTAAATAATTTGATTTGACAATTTTGGCTTTCTTCTGCCTCAATAACTTCATAATCTATCAATCATTTTTGACAATTTCAGCAAAGAAATTGGATGACTGCATTTAGTAGGACTTGATAACAAGAGACAGTTCTGCATTTCTATCTTCTCATTGCTTGTTGTGGCACCTGTGGTACTTTGGCACTATAATGACTCTATTTACCACAACTATCAAAATATTTAAAGCACTTGAGTACATTATTATTGTATTTATAATAATAAAATAAAACTTTATTTATACCCCGCCACCATCTCCCCGCGGGGGCTCGGGGCGGCTTACATGGGGCAGAGGCCCAAACAACATAGAACAAAACATAGGCAACATAATACAAATCACACTATAAAAAGATAAAACAGTAATACAATATATCAATTAAAACAAAAATACAGGATAAAAAATTGCATTTAAAACACATAAATGGTAAAATCGTAATAAAAACGGGATAGATTATTAAAAACCCTCTGGGGCTGATTAATTAATGACTGTATCTCCAAAGGCCTGCCGAAACATCCAAGTATTCAAGTATTTCACAATGTGGGGAAAAAGATAATGAGCCCTTTGACAATATACATATTCAAAAGATTTCTCACAATTTTCTTGATATGTATACATTTTGGTGTATACAATGTGAACTACATGGGGTTTGTTCTGTCCCCACATTATCTTAACTTACTGGAGGGTGAACTAGCTGCACAGGGAACAGTTTGGAGATTATATAGTTGAATCAAACATGAATTTATTAACTGACAGGAATTTCAGACTTTCCCTCCTCCTTAGTCTCTGAGTTTTTATAAGGAGAGGTAAAGTCCTTGAGAGGTAGACACAGTTCTGGCTGAACTTTTTTTGTGTGTCAGTAGCGACTTGAGAAACTGTAAGTAACTTCTGGTGTGAACTGAAGCTGAACTGAAGCTCTTGAATCTTTATTTCTTCTTATTGTCTCTTTTTTGTTCGGTGTTCGTCTCTAAGATGGTCTCAATATTTAACTCTGATTGGACTTGAATACAATTCATACAGCTATAACTGGACTTGAAAACTGCTCATCCAGGTACAACTGGGCTTGAATACAGCTCATACAGCTCCAACTGAACGTGCTGTTTTGTAGACCCTCTGGTCCTCCTCTCTCTTCATCTTCCAGTCACCAAAAGGCTGACTCTTCCAAGAACCAGAACTGCCTTGCCAGAGGCTTCACCGATTAGAGAATTCTTAAAGGGGCAGGCAACGAAGGCTTCAAATGTAAAGTGGCTGTCTAGACTGACCACCCAGAAATTGTACATAAAATATTAATCCCTCTAAAAAGGGTTTAACTAGGAATTAAACAGTGAGGGTCTTCATGGGTCACGGCAGGGTTTATTGATAAGAATTTTTGCAGAGGATTATAGCCTAAAACTATTAAAACAATTGTTTTACTTTTAATGTTTTATTTTGTTACATTTCATTTATTATATACATATTGGTTGTTACTCCCATGTTTCTCAAGAGTTCAAAGAAAAAGAATCTATATAGGAAGCAAGATCTATTGGACTACAATTCTGCAGACTAGGATTTGAATCTCCTCTTGCATTTGGAAATTCACAGGATGACTTTGGACAAATCACACTCTTTCAGCCTCAGAGGAAGGCAAAGGCAAACCCTTTTGAACAAATCTTGTAAAGAAAACCCATGATGACCTAAAGGCACACAACAACAACAGTTCCCCAAACAGGTAAGCAATTGAAAAAAAATAATATGCTCCTTAAAGAGTCGCTACAGAGATATCAAATCTAAATACGTGTCAGCAGTGGGTACTTTAAACTGCTCTTAAATTTTAATGCAAACACCTATTTAACATGTTTATAAAAATTTGTATAAAATATTATTTTTAAAGTATTTTGTTTTATTCTCACACTTTTAGACACCTTACGACCCATATTGGGAGAAATATAGGAAATAAAACAAACAAACAAATAAACAAACAAAATAATGCACCTCACAACTATGCCTTCAGTAAACATGCAGCCCACAAGATGCTTTGAGAAATTATTACTGTCAGCACTGAACTATAGAGATGTGATCTCCAAGTTCTACTTTTTTATTTATTTACAACTGTATGGATACTAAGCATGAACGAGAAAGTGACTTAGCAATGGAAATTAGTGAAAGGTCCTAGTGCATATAATTGATGAAACCTCCTTTTGGATATATTTCCCTTGCAGTCCAGGAACATTCATTCAATGTTTTCCAAAGATGCCAACTTAAGACTTCATCAAATGCAGTGAGAGAAGTGTCTTCTCCCTGCTTCTCTCTGCTGCCATAATGGAGTCTCATAGAGCTCACCATATGACACAGGACTACTTCTGTTGTGGCTCTGTGGGGCTCTGTGCTGGCAACATTGCAGAGTCATTGATCAAAGCAAAAGGAGCTGAAGAGGAAGTGGGGATAGACAGGGAATCATCACGGAAAGGCAGAGGATGGAACCTGATGGTAGGGAATAGAGAGTTATTACTTCCACTGCCCCACAATTTCCCCATTGTCTCCCACTTTACCCTTGGCCATCTGATAAGGACCTTACCTAATTTTGCCAGAAACAATTTAATGAAAATTTTAATTCACCAATGCTGTGAGTCTCCTGGTGCCCCTGAGCAGTTGTGGTAGTCGGGTCCACTTGTGCAGTAGTTTTCTCTGAAATTAGTGCAATCACTAACCAAATTGTCCCTTGTGATCCAGGGATTTGGGTCTATTATCATTATTCTGCAATAGCAATTGCCCTTGCAACACAAAGAACTTATTGATTTTATGTATCCCACAGAGCATCTTGTATTGGCAGCATATAAGGAAATATCCTCACATTTTCTTTAATATGCAAAGAGAGTGCATCAATGGAACCTGGCACTTATAGTAAAGCTGTCCTTTAAATTGAGACTATTGAGTAAAGCAGGCACAGTTGGCAACTTTTATGATAATAGTACCTTTGAATATATCAATAAAATATAGTAACATAAACAAAATGCCACTTCTAGTCTTGTGCAAATCTATGGAACAATGTTTTCTTTGTTATTTAACAATTAATTATCCTATTGTTTTTCTCTCTAATTTTTGTCTCACAATGTCTTTGATAGATAAAGTGATGTTACCTAGAATCCTATACTGGGAGAAAACTGAGCTATAAATGCAATGCAACGAAAGAATTAAGGTTGATATTATTGATGAAGAACAGCAACAGCAAACAGGTTGTGGTTAAAATTCCTTTCCATTCGCCTCAGCCAATTGCTAACCTTTGTCTCTGGAGCACAATAATAAGTGATAAAACCAGGGCAAGGAAAGAGGAAATTGTCACAGCAATCTGAAGTCTTGAAACAGGGTGCTTTCTTTCATATAATATGATTTTATATCAAAGCTATTCTTTTGAAGGTAAAGGTTCTTATACCTCCCTATGCTCCAATATCTCCCAAAGAAGCCATCTGGCACAGTTAATTGAGTCCCAGGGCAGGCCAGAGTTGCAATATAATCAGGTGTAAACCAGTTTGCCACCAGCAGTACATGTCATGTGCCCTTCACATGACAGAGACAGACACAAATAAGCTCCCCTGGAAATTGTGTGTACGGTAATGAACATAAAATAGACCCATACACATACATCTTAATTCCTAAATGTGGATATCAGTTGTTCAACATATGCTATAATAATAAATGTACTATCCAGGGAAAATCCCAGCTTCCACAAATCTTTAGAGTGATAACATACATATATGCAAACATATTTGTTACTTTCCAGGATACATTTAAGATAACAGGTGTAATCAAAATAAGATTCAATCTCTGCAGTGGATACAGGGTTTTTTCCAATTGCTCTCATGCAAAGACAAAATTACACAAGTGGATTCAAAGGTTTATTTTTTTTTTTTAGAAATTTTTGCCTACAGAACTTTGTTTTATATAAGAACCAAAGTAGATAAGGTGAGATGCCATCTAGGAATTAGCAATTACATGAATGATTTTTAAAACATAAATAGGAGCCTTACATGTAAGAGGAAATGATAGTTTAACTCTATGGCCTCACTGTATTTCTCATTCAAAACATGAGGGTGTATCTATCTGTCCACTATATGCACATACATGCATATATACACACACACTTGGTGTGGGATCAAATTTCCCATGCCAGCAATTTACCCTGGAATGTGCTGCAACAGAAAACTATAACAAGTCAAACTTTTCTCATTTATTTTCTTTGTTATTTATTTACAGTGAAATTCCATGATTGCTAGCTTGGAAATAAGCTCTGCTGGGTTTAATGGAGGCTCACTCTCATATAATATACACTAATATATATAAATCTATGTATAATCATACATAAGACCGAACCTTCAAAGAACGTGCAATTCAGTGATGATTTACCTGACTGTGCTAGTATAATATAGCATCAGTCAGCAGAGCAACAATCCACCAGTAACTTGCAGAAATGCTGCTGATACATTTGTATTGAAGTCACATGCCCTAAACACACATACACGCACACACACGCGGCTAGGGTATTTCTGCAGTTTCATTTTTGTGTGGGAGTACTGTTTTGTTATGCACAGCCTAGAGATATCTCTCTGGGTTCACAACACTACATCTGTGAATTGCATCGGTAGACAAAAGCCCAGTGAAATTTCCACTCAACCTCAGGAGAAGAATGTTGGGCAGGAGGAGAGGGCTTGAAAGCAGAGTCAAAAGCATAATTAAAATCAAAGATGATATATCCTAGTCTTGTCATCACTTATTAGGTACAGACCTTGTACTTGCTGCCACTAAAGTTGTATCAATGCTCTCAATCACTACTTATGTGCAAAGGGCAAGAGGTTTGTCACTTGGATATTAGATAACTATGTCAGAACAAAAATTCAATCTGTAGTGTCAGATGGTGCTCCACAGGGAATGTCATCTATATTACAGAAACCGAAAAACAAAACATCCGCAGGCAGACTCCCCCTTTGCCTAATTTTCCACAAGCAATTAGGAACCGAAGTGGAGTTAATTTAATCACAAGTGCTAGATTAAAGTCAGTATATAGTCTCTCTTTTGTGTCCACGTAACATATGTGATTTTTAGAATAAATCTAAAGCAGTCTAGTGTTTTTGTTTTAGTGAAGAGATTATTTGCATATGGCTGAATTTCTCCTGAAATATAGTCAAGTGCTTAACCTTTGGCAAGAATTATTATTTGAATGAGGGAGCATGAATAACAGTCTGTCTAATGTCATACCCGAGGTATTGCAGCAGCTCTCTTTCTCTGACCTGTAGATCCAGACCTTGGAAAGTTTATTTTAAGGAGAATGAGTATAATGAGGCAATCCATAACAGAGCACTATTCAGTGACAAACAGCTTCAGCATGTAAATGTATTTATACTACTTGAAATAAACTTTTCAGACTATGTTTCTTATCCATAACACCATTCTCCCACTGTCATGTCTTCAATGTGTGATGTAAAATCCAGCTAAAATAGTTACATTAACTAAAGCCAGGAGTTCTGTCATTAATAAAAGGGTATCACTGAATTTTCATTATTTTGTTGTGTTGCATTTTTAAATAGTCCTCTTTAAATAAAAGAGTGCTCAAATCACATTAAAAAAGCAAAAAACATAGGGAAATCCTAAGCACTGTTTGACTCTCGGATAAATGCTTATTTAACTGGAAACACTTATTCTTTTCATACATAGCTTCATGGCTTGTATAAAAACCTATCCAAGTATGACATTGTATCATTAGGTACAATGTCAGCACAGATGTGAAAGTCAAACACTTTGAGAATACACTAAATTGTTCAGCTAACACTTTCATGATTGTTAGACAGCGAGCTCTCTCTTTTTGTTTAATAGACACTATTTTTTCAGTAATTTTGTCTAGAAGAGATCCCACGAGGATAGGAAAAGGGACTGCATTATAATAAAGCTTAAATGAATCAAAATAGATATTTCGCAGGGTAATGCATGTGCTGCTTGTTGCTACTTGCTGCTGCTGTGTGCCTTCTAGTCATTTCTGGATTACAGAGACCCTAAGGTGAACCCACCCAAAGGTTTTATTGGAAAAATTTGATCAGAAGGGGTTTGGCATTGCCTTCCTCCTGGCAGGTTTTCATGGTCAAATGGGAATGATGGGGTTATTGCTGCAAAAGATTTATTAGAAAACATGTAAACTTATTTAACAATTACGCATTTAGGGATCATTCAAACAGTATCCCTATTTGCAATTAGCAAGAGCAACTAATGGTAACACTTGCACTTATATATTGGAATTACCATGTAAACCTGTTCAAATTATTTACCCTAACCTGAATGGAGGGAAAACACCTAACATTTTAAAAATAAAAAGTGTTCCCATGTGTTTCCTTAATTATGCTACAATTCAAAGAAATCCTTTCTTTTAGTAATTGAAAGAAGCACAGATAGATTATAAAGGTATTCTGAGTCAAGAGTACAATGTGTGTCTGCAAGAAAATAATTCCCCCTGGCTGAGATCCCTTCATGTCAGTCTTATTTGTTCCTATTGATTCTATCAGGATAAAGGGCTTCTTCCCTGTCAAATTCAAATAGTTACCGTGAGTGAATAAAACGTGACTCTGATCTGACTCTTAGGATAACAGCTAACATAAGAACTCGTTGTTCTGGGTTGTTAGAAAAACATCTAGGTGCAAATGAATCTACCTAAGTATGAACTTCTGCTCCGCCCACACCATTAAAAACAAATCCAAGAGGCTAAACATGGCAAGGTATAGGTAGCAAATATAGGACAGATAAAAGGAAGTGCTTCTTCACACTATGTATAGTTACCCCACCTGCAGCCGAAGGGCAAGCCCATGAGATTATTGGGGGGGGGGGGGGGCAGTAGAAGCTTTCCATCAAGAAGGCAAGCTTTGGTTGGGGCCAGCTGGCTTCTCCAGCTGCAATCACACAGCAGGGGGTGGAGCTGAACCTTTTAAAGGTTGGTTTGCCCCTCCAGTACCTGAGGCTTTGCCAACCCAAGACAGAGTGAAAGCCTTGATTTGGGAAAGCATTAAAATATGGTTTATACATTTATGGAGGATAAGACTTCTTAGACAGGACTACCACACATCTTGGAAGTCATTATGTCCAGTGTCAGGGACTGATTGACTAAATATACTTTGGTCAACCAGTGATTTGCTAACAACAATAACAACAACAACAACAACAACAACAACAACAACACTTTATTTATATTCTGCCCTATTTCCCCAAGGGGACTCAGGGCAGATCACAGTACACATACACGGCAAACATGCCATTTGGACAGAAAGGACAGAACAGACAGAAAGGAGGTATGTTGTTTGAAGTCCAGTTTGTTAATGTAAGATCAATGTAATGTGAATGTTTAAATGTAATTTTGTGCAATGCTTGTGAATGTAACCTGATCGCATCAGCAGAGAGTGTATTGACACTGAAAGGGTTAATCAGTCAAGCCTCTAATGAACTGTGAAGATGTGACCCTGAGTGCGCCTAGTGTGTAGGGAGGATTCAGAGATAAAATTTTGTTGTTCCTCTTACTTCAGTGTGTCTTTTGTCTTGTTTCTGTCTGTTGGGTTGGATGTCAATGCTAGTGTGTGCTGTATATTTGCTCTATTCAGTAAAGCTATATCTATGCTTTTACTGAAGTCTCAAAGTGTCCATTCTTCTGTGCTCCAAAACTTCAAAGCTTCTGTCACACTCTGACACAGTTCAGTCCCCATGGGGGTATGTATACACAACATAACTAGAATTCAGATGTCACAGAAGGCGAGGTAGTTAATTCCACATCCAAAACTGGAATAAATAAACAAGCAAATAATCCTACAAAAATGCTTGAATTAGCACACACCCTGTGCCATTAACATTATTTCCCAGTAAATTTACAAAATCCTATTCCAGAATCAATTATACCTTTGTATATTATATATTTGTATATATAATCTCTATTAATATCAATAGTTACATCATTACCTTCCCTCCAAGTGAAATCAAATACAATTAAATATAAATTAAATAGGAAGCATGTACATCACAACTCCTTTTGGTGATCTCCCTTGAGTTGAAAAATCTATACTCGTCCGGGCATCGTCCCAGCCACTGCAACTTGAGTAATCACCAAATTTGCTGTCAAATTTGCCTGGGTTGAATTGCTTCAGTGACGTTGCCTGTGGTCAGTCTGCTACCAAGCAATGACATTTCTCTCCCAAGATCCTGTTTCATGAGCCTGGCATGATAATTTTTTTAAGTCAGGGTTACTCTCAAGTGATGTCTGGTTTAAGATCAGCTACTTGGGTCTACTCTAGAGCAGTGGGATCATGAGGGAAAGTCATGTATCCCATACGTCCCCCCCCCAATGTTTTAAAAATGGAGAGGGAGGTGACTACACTGTATCTTGGAATAAATCTGAAAACTGATAATGTCAGTAAAACTGGCAAGAAAAAATAACGTGTAAAGAGGAATGAGAAATGGAAGGGTGTCCTTTATAACACCACAGTAATATGACACTTCCCCCCATTGTGAGATACAGTCCCCAGAATACCATTTTTAAAAAATCACTGTATCATTATCACTATATGAGTGATATTAATTAGAAATAAATGAGATTTAAGTTGTTCTATATATGATTTGCTATGGACTCAATTTAATATATGCAAATATATAAATACTAGCTGTGCCCGGCCACGCGTTGCTGTGGCTGATGGGAATCATTTGTTGACCAGGTGGAATAACAGTGAATAGCCTTGCAGCCTCAAAGCCTGGCCATTTTTTTCTTATGTGAATCCTTGTTTGGTGAGCTGGAATACAATGGTATAGGTTTGCTGCTTGGAAGGCTGGGTACTTGCGTTCTAGGGGAATGGTTTTTTGGCCAATTTGAATTGCACTGAATAGCCTCGCTGCTTCAAAGCCCTGCCGCTTTCTATATAGGGGCATCCTTCCTTGGGCAGGTTGAATGGGATGGAGTAGCCCCGTGGCTTCAAAACCTGAGGGTTTTCTATCTAGGGGAAATCTTGGTTGGCTAGGTTCAATTGCGCTGAATAGACTTGCTGCTTGCAAGCCTGACCGCTTTCTACCTTGTGGAATCTTTGGTTGGCCAGGTTGAATAGCAATTAATAGTCTCGGTGCAGCAAGTATGAATGCTGCAATTAGCCACCTTAATTAACATTTAATGACCTTGCAGCTTCAAGGCCTGCCTCCTTCCTGCTGGGGGAATCCTTTGTTGGGAGGGGTTAACTGGCCCTGGTTGTTTCCTTTCTGGAATTTCCATTTTCAGAGTGTTGCTCTTTATTTACTGTCCTGATTTTAGAGATTATATTGTTCTGTATTATTATACCACAGTAATTACTATATATTATATTTATAATCTTATTTTATCTGTTTAGAACTGGATTATATGAGGCCCCTTCTACACAGCTGCATAAAATCCACACTGAACTGGATTATATGGCAGTGTGGACTCCAGATAATCCAGTTCAAAGCAGATACTGTGGATTATCCTGCCTTGGCATTCTGGGTTATATAGGTGTGTGGAAGGGCCTTGAGTCTGCACTGCCATATAATCCAGTTCAAATCAGATGATCTGTATTTTACAGGCAGTGCGGAATAGACCTGAGTAAAGAAGCCCTGAGCTGCATTGTTGCTGAGTGGGTTGCTAGGAGACGAAGTGGGCGGGGCATACCCTTCTAACTGGCATTTAGGGGGGGAAACAACTTTTTATTGTCCTCTAATTCGGACTTTATTTTTCTAGGTGTTTTTTTTGTTGTTTGAAAGACATATTTTGGATGACTGTCTTTTGTGGCCTACTATGGTGTGATTTGGTCCAGTGGTTTTGTTGTTTACTCCATAATAAAATGCACATTACATTTTTATAAATATAGATAGATTTTTAAGAGCAGTTGTCCTGTGGATGTAAAATAACATTGAATGTTCACTGTCATACTTCACAATCTGTCAAGGCAAAATAAATGAAATCTATAGATAGAAGTCCTACCTTTGAAGAAGCAGTCTTTGCTGTGGATGATGTAGATTTTTTTCCTTTCCAAACATGAAGCTCGGTGGAGTTCACAGTGATTTTCATAGAATTTGCCATCAGATCCACACACAGGCATGTAACTGGGCTTACAGTTATCTATGCATCTACATTCAGGTTTATCAGTCTCCTTGTTTACAATGCATTTACTTCCCCGACCACAATACTTCTTTTCACATGATGCATAAAGTCCATCTTGTCCATAAAGCACTGGAAAAGCAGTGAAAAAAATCTGACATCAGTTCTAAGGTGAATACTCAGCAATAGAAAGCTTTCATTCATAGCAACATACTTTTATTCCCAACGTGCTTTTGCAAAGCTGTGACAGGCAGATGTCATAAAAATTGCAGCACTTTCCACCCTGCACCTTCTATATACAAAGTTCCCAAATCAGTTAGGATTAGAGAAGGATCCTGCCTGAAACACTGGAAATCTAATACCAGTTGGTATGCACAACAATAAGGTAGATGAGCCAATGGTCTTTGAGGGTAAATGTTGTGTTGTATTTTACTAGAAATGACAGATGACCAACAAAATTATATTATATCATGAGACAGCATTGTTTCTAATACCATCTTTGATTTTTTAAAACAGAGATCTGATCTCCATCTTGTGACATCTTGGAGCAAGTGAGAAAGAAAGAGATCATCTGATTTCTCAAGACCACTGATGTTAATTTATACCGATGCTATTTTATTGTCATTAATTAACTATGAAAACTCACAGCACAATTCAGTTCAGATTCCAGTTTAGCGATTCAGAAAAAAAATGTTTCACCTTGGACTACTTCATAAATCCCTTAATTGACTAGGAGTGAAAATCAATAAATGTTATTGAGGAAGGTTTTGGTCAGAATTAGTTACCATAGGAATCCATTATGCAGGAAGGGTAGGGTATAAAATTTCTGTTTCAATGTTTAAAAGGTGGGAACTACTAATAACTTTCAATTTCTCTATTAAATTGGGAGAGTGATTAGTTCACTTTTTCTCACTCTATTTAATGAACTTTTGGTGGTTTTCATAAAAATTTCAAAAGAACAGGTGCAGGACTTAAGGCATACCATAGAAGGGCAAAGTTCTTGAACTGTTTGCTGCTGTACCCCCCCTCCTTCCAAATAATCCCACAGAAACATGTTTTCTTATTATATTTTTTATTGTACAGTTTGTAAGCAACTCCTACATTTCTTGTGAAAATAATAATTCTTTTTTTTACCATATAGTAAAAAACATACATGAAATCAAGATGTAAGGGGGGGTAGGGTAGGTAACTTCGACATAAAGGGACACATTGACATACACGGTAGCTGACAATATTTAAGCAACCACAAAAAAGGAGAAAAAAAAGCACACAGAAAAAACCAAAGGGGGGGGGGGGGGAAACACAACTAAAAATAAAAAAACAAAAACAGAAACGAAAAGATCCACAACAGCAGCTTGGGATAAACATGTATACAGTTGCTTTTATGTCCTAGTTACTTCCAGAGCTCTGGATATGGTCCTTTTTTTTATTTTTCCTGTCTATTAATTTTGTAGTTACACTTATTTAACTACTATTATTTTATGTTGTTTTCCCCTGGAATTTCCTTACTTAAACTTTATGTGCCAGTTAATTTTCTCTTTTTGCAAATATTCGATCATAGGTTTCCAATCTGTTTTATTTTCTGGAGCTCTATCCTGTGCTAGTTTTTGTGTTAATATATCCATATTCATCACATCCATTATTTTAATGAGCCATTTCTCCATACTGGGTGTATCTTCTGATTGCCATAGTTGTGCCAGCACTATTCTCGCAGCTGTGGTGAGATAGAATATTAGTCTGTCTGTATTTTTGTCTATCTGTTTATCGATAATCCCTAATAAAAAAATTCTCGAGTTTGAATTCAATTTTTTTTTTACAATTTTTGTCATCATTTTATGTATTTCTTGCCAGAATTTTTTTTTATCTTTTTACACTCCCACCACATATGTAGAAAGGTGCCTGTGTGCTTGCCACATTTCCAACATGTTCCCTGGGTTTCACCTCTGCTAATTTTTGCGAGCTTATTTGGTGTCAAGTACCACATGTGGAACATCTTGTACCAGTTTTCTCTTATTTCCACCGCATAGGCCCACCTTAGTTTTTTTACCCATATCTCCTCCCATTGGCATAACTGAATTGTGTGTCCTATCGCTCTGGCCCATTTTATCATGACTTCTTTTATGTGATCTTCCTCTAGAGCCCAGGTGAGTATTTGTTTGTATAGTATTCTTATCAATTTGGTATTAATTTTCAGTATTTTATCCCAGAATTTCTCTGTTGTTTCGAATCCTTTTACTTTATCTTCTTTATATTCTTCTCTGATCTGCCAGTATTGCAGCCAAT
Organism: Anolis carolinensis; assembly: GCF_035594765.1. Classification (NCBI taxonomy): domain Eukaryota; kingdom Metazoa; phylum Chordata; class Lepidosauria; order Squamata; family Anolidae; genus Anolis; species Anolis carolinensis. Next base: position 107,001,898 of record NC_085842.1, on the reverse strand, counting down.
TTATTGCTGGTTCTATTTTTTTTATTTCTTCATGTGTTTTTAATTTTATCTCTTGATTGGTGAATGTTAGAAGTTGTTTATATGTTAACCATTTTTCTCCGGGGGTTTCTCTTCTGTGTTTTGCTTCATTGGGAGAATACCACATAGGCGTTTTAGAGTGCAGTTTCAGTTTGTATTTGTCCCAAACTCTGATTAGGGCGGATCTTATAAAATGATTTTTGAACCCTTTTTCTATATTTATTTTATCTTTCCATAGGTAACTGTGCCACCCCCGTCTTAGGTCTTCTCCTTCTAATGCCAGAATTTCCTTTTTTTCTAGTGTGGCCCAGTCCCTCACCCAGGTCAGTACTGCCACCTCGTAATATAGCTCCAGGTCAGGGAGTCCCAGTCCTCCTCTAGACTTATCATCTTTTAAACTTTGTCTTTTTATTCTTGCCTTTTTATTGTTCCAAATGAACTTTCTAATGTCTTTCTCCCACTTAACAAATATTGTTTTGGATCTTACTATTAGTATAGTTTGAAAAAGATATAATACTTCAGGTAAAACATTCATTTTAACTACTGCTATTTTCCCTAGCAGTGACAGGTTTAGATTATTCCATCTCTTCATTTTCTCTCTTATCTCTGTCCATTTTTTCTCATAGTTATTTTTTAAGAGTTGGGCATTACTTGCTGTGATCTCTATTCCTAGATACTTTACTTTCCTTACTATCTGTATTCCTGTATGTTTTTCTAATTCTTTCTTCTTTCTCGGTATATTTTTTGTTATCATTTTCGTTTTTTCCTTATTAATTTTAAATCCCGCTACCTCTCCAAATGTTGTTATTTCTTGCCACCACTTAGCCCATTGATTTATCGGATCTTCTATAATGCAAGCCACATCGTCTGCGAATGCGCAGAATTTGTAGCTATTATTTCTTATTTTCAGTCCTTTTAAATCTTTGTTATTTCTTATACTTGTTAGTAAAATCTCAAGTGTCATAATAAAGATTAAAGGTGAAAGAGGACACCCCTGTCTCGTCCCCTTATGAATTCTGAATTCGTTAGTTTTATGACCATTTACTATTATACTTGCAGATTGTTGTGCATAAATTGCTTTGATCGCGTTAAGAAAGAAGAAACCAATATCCATTTCTTTTAGTACTTCTATTATGAAGTTCCAATTTACTTTGTCAAACGCCTTCTCTGTGTCTAAGAATAGCAGCCCTACCTCTTTTTGAATGTTCCTATCATAGTGTTCTATAACGTTTAATATGGTCCTGGTGTTATCTTTAATATGGCGTCCTGATAGGAATCCCGTCTGTTCTTTCCCTATTATTTCATTAAGAACTTCTTTCAGTCTTGTTGCAAGGATACTAGCGAAGATCTTATAATCATTATTGAGGAGTGAGATCGGTCTGTAATTGTTTACATTCATATTGTCAGTTTTATCTTTAGGTATTAGTGTTATATTTGCTGTTTTCCATGTATTTGGTATAATCTTATCCTTCAGGGCCCTATCCATCACACTCCTCAAGGGTATTATTATCTCATCACAGAACGTCTTATAATATTGTGCTGAAAATCCATCCGGTCCTGGTGCCTTATTGGATGGTTGCTCTTTGATTGCTCTCCGTATTTCTTCTTCTGATATATTTTTATTTAATGTTTCCCTTTGTTTTTCAGTACTTGTTTCAATTCTCTGTTTTCCCAGATACTGCATTATATTTTCATTAGGAATTTCTTCATCCGCAAATAATTTTTTTAAATGGCTTAGAAATTGATTTTCTATTTCAGTTTGCTTATAATATGTTTTCCCCTTTTCCTCAATTTTATTTATATGGTGTTGTTGTTTCCTTTTTGTCACTTTCCAAGCAAGCCATCTACCTATCTTATTTGCGTTTTCGAAGTGATATTGTTTTATGTATTTTAGTTTGTTTTCTATTTCTTCTAACTGGGTCGTCTCCATTTGTTTCTTCAGTATATTTAGGTGTAGTTGAGATTTCTTGTCTTTAGGGTTACTTTTCAGTTTTGCCTCTGCTTCCATGATATTTTCTTCTAATTTTTGGATTTTGCTTTTCCTATTCTTATCTCTTATAAATTTGTGCTGAATGAAGTATCCCCTCAAATATGCCTTGCTAGCATCCCATATCGTTTCTATCGTTGTTTCCTTTGCTGAGTTGAGTGTAAAGTACTCACTTTTATATTTATATTTATATTTATATAAAATACTACACCTCTTTTTTTTCCGCACATGAGGCATAATATAATTTTCCGAGTTTTTTTTGTTCTAGATGTGCAACATGCTTGTGAGAGATATGTGTTTCCTGCAAAGAAATAATATCAAAATGACTCTTCTGAAGTTGGTGCCATAATTTCTTCCTTTTATTTGGGCTGTCAAGCCCGTTAACATTGTGTGAGTAAATCTTAATCTTTTGTGCCATTTTCTTCTTCTCTTTCTGTGTTGCCGTCTATTGTTGTAATTGCCCTTGCCGTGTCTGTTTGTATGGGGTAGTCTTTGGGAGATTTCTCTCTCATCCTTTTCTTTTGTCTCCCCCAATTTTCGTCATGGTTATGGTCTCCTGTCATTCCAGCATCTTTAATGTCTTCCTGAGATTTTTCGTGTTTATCCTGGCCTTCTCCTCCCTTTTTAATGTATTTCTCATAGAATGCCTTTGCTTTATATTCCGATGTCAGCCAGTGTTTTGTTCCCTCTCAGGTGACCATCAATCCCTCTCTTTTCTCCCATTTGAATCTTACATTTCTTTTATTAAGTTCGTCGGTTAAGAAATTGTATTTACGCCTCCTCTCTATTACTGACACAGGATATTCCTTTAATATCGCAACTTTGTTTCCTTTGAAATATGATGGTAGTATCGCATTTTCTTTTAAAACTTCATCTCTGAGATTTTTCCTACAGAAGTAGACCAAAACATCCCTTGGGGTGTTGTGTCATCTTGCATAGTTGGTTTGCACTCTAAATGCTCTATCTATGTTTCCATCTAAATCCTCCATTGTTTTTTGGGTTAGATTTGATATCATTTCCATAATAATTTCTCTAATATTTTCATTCTCTTCTTGTATAATATTCCTAAATCTCAGTTGATATTCTTTTTCCTTTGCTTCTAATAATTCTTGTTGCTGTGTGAGTGTCACTATTGTTTTTTCCATTGTATTTATTGTTTTTTCCATTTCCTTTTGCTTTTTCTGTAATATCATATTCTCCTTAGTACATTCTTTATTACCTTGTTTTGTCAGCTCTATATCTTTTTGTGCTAGTTTTAATTCTTCTTTTATGGTTAACTGTAGTTCCTCTTTCAATTCTTTCTTCATTTCCTCCATCTCTTCTTTAATTGTATTATATTGTTTATCCTGCTTATCTTGCATTTTTTGTACCTCTGTCTGAATTTTTAAAATCTCCCTCATAATATCTTTCATGTTAAATTCCTCTGTTGTTGAGTCCCTCCTCCCTTGAATTCCACTTCCTAGGCTTTTCTTTTCCTTGTCTCTTCCCATTTTAAATTTTGTTGTTGTCATTCTCTTTGTCTTATATGTATATATGTGTGTGTGTGTGTGTGTGTGTGTGTGTATCAGTATCATATCCTATCCTCCTCTATTACTCACAATTCATGAAATACGGCCCCCAGGGGGCTTCTATTTTGTCTGTACAGATCGATATCAGCCTAAATCGATATCAGCATCCGCTATTCCCCACCTCTTTTTATCTAAATATCCAAGCTTGTATGTATGTTCCCCTCCCTCCAATGAGGGTCTATCTTTATTCTCTCATTTAAATTTTTATTCAGATTTTCTTACACTTACATACATTAAAATAGCAATAAAGATAACTCACAGGGGTTGGTAAAAGGGGGAAAGGGGAAAGAAAAGAGGAGAAAAAAAAAGAGATGGGGAGGGGGAAAAAATTGGGATCAGGGAAGAAAGGGATACAAGAGTCCTTCCGCTTTCTATTTTTTGTGGGCTGGGTTTTGTTCCATTTCTTCCTTTTTTTACATTAATTGGACTAGAGTTAATCATTGTAATTGTCCTCGGATTCTTCTTTTGCTTATTTTTTCTTTGCCTTTTCTTTGTATTCTTCGTAACTTTCCCAATTAGTCGGTTTTATTATATTGCCCCTATTTATTTTCATTAAATATGTTAATTTGTCCATATCATATATCTCATTCAATTTCTCCAACCATTGTTCGATTGTTGGTAATTCTCTTTGTTTCCAGTATTTTGCAAAGGTTATTCTTGCTGCAGTCGCTACGTATGTAAATAATTTGTCTTCATTTGAATTCAATTTCATTATACTCTCTGTCAACCCAAGTAAATAAAACTCTGGCTTCATTGAAAATGATTTTTGTAGTATTTTCTGTGTTTCTTCATGTACTGATTTCCAATATGATTTTGTTTCTGGACAAGACCACCAGATATGAAAATATGACCCTTCCTGCTTTTTACATTTCCAACATTTATTGTCTGTGTTTTTATACATGATTGCTATCTTTTTTGGTGTGATGTGCCACCTATGGAACATTTTGAGCCAGTTTTCCTGTAGGTCTGAGGCATACGTATATTTTTGTTTTATGTTCCATATTGCTTCCCATTCTGACATCATAATTGAACGTCCAATATTTCTTGCCCATTTTGTGGCACATATTTTTACATATTCTATCTCTGTAGACCATTCTAGTAGCTTATTGTATATTCTCGCGATTTCCTTCTTGCTGGTTTGCATCAAGGTATCCCAGAAGTTTTCAGTGTCATTAAATCCTAATTTTTTGTCTTTCCCAAATTGTTCTTTTAGCTGGGCATACTGGAACCATGATATTTTATTATATTTTTGTTTTATTTCTTCTTGTTGTTTTAAATGAAATTGTCCATCCTTTTTCCTTAATATTTCTTTATATTTTGGCCATTTTGTCCAGTCCAGGAGTTTTTTCTGATTGGCTTCTAATGGTGAAATCCATAGAGGTGTTTTCGTATATAGTCTTCCTTTATATTTTTCCCATATTTTTATTAATGAGGACCTGATAAAATGATTTCCGAAATTTTTCTCTACTGATCTTTTGCCATACCAGAGATAGCTATGCCATCCCCTCCTCAAATCAAAGCCCTCCAATGCTAGCATACTGTTTTTTTCCAAGGTTGCCCAGTCCTTTACCCAAACTAGTACACAAGATTCATAATATAATTTTACATTCGGTAGTCCAAATCCCCCCCTTCTTTTGTCATCTGTCATTATTGTGTAATTTATTCTTGCCTTTTTTCCCTTCCAAATGAATTTTGTGATTTCCCTTTGCCATTCCATGAAAAGTTTATTGTTCCTTATTACTGGAAGGTTTTGGAACAAATATAACAGTTTGGGTAAAACATTCATTTTTATTATTGATATGCGTCCCAAGATAGAAATTTTCAGGTTTTTCCAATTCTGTAGATCCTTTTTAATTCCGTTCCATTTCATTTGATAGTTATTTTTCAGTAGGTGTGCGTTTTTTGCTGTTAACCAGATTCCTAAATATTTTAATTTAGATACTATTTGGATGTTTGCCATTTTCTCTATTTCCTCTTGACTCTTCTTTGGTATATTTTTTGTCATGATTTTTGTTTTCTTTTTGTTAAGATAGAAGCCAGCCACTGATCCATATTCCTCTATACAGTCTAGCCACTTTTGAATTTGATGTTTCGGATTCTCAATAATACATATAAGGTCGTCGGCAAAAGCCCTTATCTTGAATTCATAATTTGCTATTTTTGTTCCTTTTAGTTGCTCATCCTTTCTGATATTTCTTATTAAAATTTCAATTGCAAAGATAAAAATTAACGGTGATAATGGACATCCTTGACGAGTTCCCTTGTTTATTGGTATCTCTTTCGTGTATTGACCATTTATTAAAATTTTTGCCCTCTGCTCTGTGTATATCGTATCAATTGCATTATAAAATTGGTAACCTATATCAATTTCTTTAAATAATAATTTAATAAATCTCCAATTTAGATTGTCAAATGCTTTCTCTGCATCGATCGAGAGTAGTGCCAATTCTTTTTGATGATGTGTTTCATAAAATTCTATTATGTCTACTATAGTTCTTACATTTTCTTTCATATGCCTTCCCGGAAGGAATCCTTTTTGCTCGGCCCAATCCATGTTATTAAGAAATTTTTAAATCGATTTGCCAATATATTCGTAAAAATTTTGTAATCCAAATTTAATAGCGTGATTGGTCTGTAATTTTTTACCTCCGATTTGTCTGTATCTTCTTTGTGGATTGTTATAATGTCTCCTTCCTTCCACGATTCCGGGATAATATTTTTTTCCAATACCTGGTTCATTAATGTTTTCAAGAATGGGGTTAACTCGTCTTTCATCACTTTGTAGAAGGCTGCCGTAAATCCATCTGGACCAGGTGCTTTATTAGGTTTTAAATTTTTTATTGCTTTCTTGATTTCTTCTTCTGTTATTTCTTTATTTAGATGTTCCCTCTGTGTTTCCGTGATTTTGTCCAATTTTTGTTCTCCTAGGTATTTTGTAATCTTTTCCAAATCTTCATCTTTTTGCTTATACAATTGGCTATAATAGTTCCTAAATTCTTCTCTTATTTCTTCATCTGTCGTATACTCCTTATTTTTATCATTAATCTTTATTATTTGTTGTTGCTGTTTTTTCTTTCTTATCTTCCTCGCCAGCCAGGGCCCTGGTTTGTTTGCGTTTTCAAAGTTATCTTGTTTCACATATTTCAGTGTTTTTGCTATTTTTTCTAAGTCTAAGTGATGCTTTTCCTTCTTTAAATCGTTTATTTCTTTCTTTATCTTTTGATTCTTAGGTTGTTGTTTGAATATCTTTTCTTTATTTCTATTTGATTGTTAATCTGTTCTATTTTATAGTTTCTAACTTTATTGGCTCTGGCTTTCTGTTGTATAAAGTATCCTCTCATTACTGCCTTATATGAGTCCCATATCGTTTGTTTTGTTACATTCTCTTTGTCATTGATATTAAAATATTCTTTTGTTAGTTTCCTGTTTTCCAAAATTGCTTTTTCTGATTTAATCAAATTATCATCTAATCTCCATCTCCAATGATTTCTTTTGTAGTTTATTATCATTTCAAGGGGACAATGGTCCGATTTGTCTCTTAATAGTATATTTATCTTGTCTACTTTTGATGTTAGTGAATTTGAGGCCCAGATCATGTCGATCCTGGACCATGATTCGTGTCTATTTGAGTAGTATGTAAAGTCTCTTTTATTTGTATTCTTATTTCTCCATACATCTTGGAGGTCTAGTTCTTTTTTAAAATTTAGGAAGTTTTTTGGTAGTTGGCTCATTTTTTCTTTAGTTTTTCTATTTTTCTTTTTCGATTTGTCTAAATCTTGATCTATCACTCCATTAAAGTCCCCTAAGATTATTATGTGCTCCACATCCGTTTTTGAGATTTGTTCTCTTAGATTATTTACAAATTTTGTTTTGGGTCCATTCGGAGCATATATATTGCAGATGAGGATTTTCTCTTGATTTAGCGTTATTTCTATCGCAATTACCCTCCCCTCCGTATCTTTAAATTTCATTTCTGCTGGGATGTTTTCCTTTACATATATCACCACTCCTCTTTTCTTTGCCGAATCTGCCGAAAAGAATTCTTTCCCTCATTTGTCATTTTTCAAGTGGGCTACGTGTTTTTGGCATATGTGCGTTTCTTGGAGCGCCACTAAATCGTATTTTCCTTTATTTATTTGAGTCATGATACCTTTCCTTTTTTGGGGTGAGTTCAGCCCGTTCACGTTGTTTGAGTATATTTTTAGCTGCTGTGTTATTTCACTCTTCATCTTGAATATCCTCATCTGTCGGTTCTTTCTCATCCTCTTCTCCCTCTGATATGTCTGTGGGCTGCCCTCCTGCATCCGCTCCTAATACTGTCTCTTCCGGGGAGTTCTGTCTTAATCTTTTGGGTTTTTTCTTTTTTACTGAGGGTGATATTGAGGCTACGTGTTCCAGGTCTTTTTTGAAGTTTTTATAGAAAGCTTTTGCTTTTTCCACCGATGTCAGCCAATGTCTTTCATCTCGATAGGTTACCATTACACCCTCTATCTTCTCCCATCTATATCGGATTTTGTGTTTTTTAAGATCTTCCGTAAGGAAAAAGTAATTTCTCCTTTTGTTCAGCGTCGTTAAAGGTATTTCCTTTAATATCACTATTTTTGTTCCTTTGTGGTATATTGGCTTTTTGCTATTTTGTATTAGTATCTCATCTCTTACACTCTTTCTTGTAAAGCTTACAATAACATCTCTAGCCGTTTTATTCCTCCTTGAGTAATTTGTCTGTATTCTATAGCACCTGTCTATTTCTATTTCCATTTTATCTATTGTCTTTTGTAATAGATCAGCAGTCATGCTTATTATTTTTTCTCTTATATTCTCATTTTCCTCCTCTTGTAAATTCCTGAAACGGAGTTGGAATTCTAATTCTCTTTGTTCTACTCTTTCTTGTAATTTTTCTATTTTTTGATTTTTATTTTCTAAATATTCCATTCTTTTCTTTATTTTCTCTTGTGAGCTTTCCAATTTTTCACTATTTTGCTTTAATTCTTTTATATCCTCGAATGTTTTTCTCACTTCCTCCTTTAATTGACCAATTTCTTGTTTTATCTCCGTTCTCATTTCTATCATTTGTTTATTATATTCTTCCATTCTTTTTTGGGCCTCTGTTTGGTAATTTTCCTGTCTTTCTCCCAGTTTCTGGATTTCTTTCAGAAGGTCTTTCATTGACACATCTTCTGATGCTCTTCTTGCCACTATTTTGTTATCCATTTTAGGTTTTGCTCCTGCCATTTCAATTCTCAGTTACTAATTAGATTCGCTTAGTGTTGGGATGTCTGAATTTCTCTTATAAGTCTTTGGATCTTAGTCTCTTTCTTTGTCTGGCTTTTGTTCTCGATCTTTTCTTCCTTTTCTTCTTTCTTTCTTTCTTGTCCCTCTCGTCTCTGCGTCTTCTCCTGTTCCTTCTTGAATCTCGTCCTTCTGCTTACCGGATCCGGCAGTACACTTGTCACGGCGAGTGCCTCGGATCGACGGTCTCCCGTGGTTCTTACACAGTTTTCGATTGGGATAGGTACTCTATAGTACTCTATAATCCTTTCCGTCTTAGTAAGGCTTTTATTCCCGTAGTCCTTTCTCTAAGAGTTCAACTCCTTTCTCGCTGTTCGTTCTCTTCTTTTAGCTCCTTCCCCTTTAATTCCTTGGTCTTGGTCGTTCCAATATGCACCAGCAGGGTAACCCTATCTGTGCTCAGTTCCACCCTGTTTGGTTGCAGCTTTTCCGGTTTTCCCCTTCCTCTTTTTTTTGTTTATAAAGAATGGCACCGTAGACATAACAACATGGCTCCCAAGGTCGTCAATGGGTATGTTAAAAAATTCCGTTTTCTCTTCTCTTGTCTCCTCAGAGAATCTCTTAAGAAAGACCGCAGGTTTCTGCTTCTCTCTTCTCTCCCCCTCACTGCTTTTGAGGAGTCTAATATCACTGCCTTGAATTATTCATTTGTTGTTTAATCATTCATTGTTGTAATGTTGAAGTCGGATGCACCACGTTTTCCCCCCGCGACTCGCCGGATCCGGCAGGTTGCCCACCCTTCGGTGTGCCCCTCGGATCGACGGCAGTCCACTCGGTGGGGTAACTCTTCCAACCCTCGGTTGCGTTTTTTTCCCCTTTTAATTATCTATTTCTGTATGATTTATTATTTGTTATTTTGTCTCAACCCAGAATCCGACATTTAGTTGTTCTTTTGTTTATCTCTAGTTCCACATCCACATGGAATAGAAAGCTTTTTTCTTTTGGTGAAGTACTTACTTCTCCTGCCGCAACGGCTGTTTGATCTTTCCTTTCCTTCGTTAACTTTAAAAATGGGCCGGCTCGCGGTAAATGCAGAGATCTGCTTCTCTCCTCTCCGTCTGCTCCCCGTGGTCCCCGAGTCCCTCAGGCTCTCGCCCCAGAGCTTCGGAGGTCCACACTGGGGTTTGCAATCCTCCCTGACTCGATCCGCAGGGATGGAGGGGAGCTAAAAGCTCTCCCGACCGGAGAATGGAGGTGGCTTGCCAGGAGCTCCTAGCAAGTCGTGCCCGCCGCCATCGTTGCCCACCGGAAGTCTATCTTTATTCTCAAAATACCAAAGACTCAAAGGGTTCAACTAGGGGGGTCTCGCCTATCTTCTGCGAGTATTTTATCTCCTTTGTCTCTTATGGTTATTAATATAGTTACCAATAAGTAGTTTCCTACCTGTTACCCTTGGTGCAGAAAATGCAATTGATACTGATTATTACTGCAGTCTGCAAGCACCTATCCTTTTTACCATTTCTATTGTATATGTATATGTGAGTTTTTGTTTTTGTTTTTTTGTTTTTTTGCAAATCAAGATGTTTAGGGAGCTTGCAAAACAATGGAAACTGGATGTAGGAGGTTAACCTTATTATCATAAATCCTGTATAACCAACAAAAACTTAGTCGGTAACCTATAAATTCCAACTACTGAAACTAGGGCAAAGCAGTCCAAGAGTATCATATACAAAATGTCACATACCCCATAAGTCGTTCCCAACCCTATATGACTTCTAGTTTGTAGCATATAGTCTCTTTCTTCTGGCCAGAAGATTTTCCAGATCTTTTGTTCTTAATTTCTCAAAACCATACTCTGGTCTTCCGTAGGTCCATTAGTTCTTAAATCAATGTGTTATCTCTGTCCATATGTCCATATGCCCCCCTCTTTTTCCTTTCCACCCCTTCCCTTCCAGAGTAGATCAATGATAATCCCTTCCACCGCTTTCCCACAGGGAAGAAAAAGACTAATAGTAGTAATAATGAGGAAGGATAGAGCAGACACAGCTGCAGGTTTATGGACCCTTCTACTCACTTACACTCTCCTGTCTTCAAGCAGCCTATTGATATAGTTCTTCTTCTTTTTTTCTCTCTTTCTTTTCCAACAGGCAATTGTAAAAAAGAAGAAAAGAAAAAAAAGTCCTTTCCCTCTTCTTCTGTTTGTTCAGTCTCCCCTCTTCTGCCCTCTCTCCGCAGTTCAGCTTCGGTTGCCCTTACTACCTCATTTTCGGCAGTTTACGACCTGTTTTACGACCTTCTTGTTCTTTCTGTTCTGTCGCTCCTTTGACCCTCCAGCCTTCCGTCACACACCACCATTTCCTTCAGTTTCTCCGGTATGCATCTTCTCCTCTCCTCTCCCTCTCCGTGTCCACAGACTCTCTCCTCCATCTCCGCCTTGCACCTCTCCCCACGGTGTAGCCGTCTGTGAGCTGAAGGGACCCAATCCGGCTCAACTCCACATTCAACTGCTCACAACTTTAGCGACCCACACAGCCACCAGCCCACCATTCAACCTCGAGCAAGCTGCAGTTCTGGCTGTCTCACTCCGGTGGGAATACCTTCATGGCTTCTTGGCTTTACTTTTATGTTTCTCCTAGGGTTTTTTGCTTCTCAAGTCTCTTTATTTATTTTTCACCATTCCGAGGCTCTTTCTTCTTGGTTTAAATTCTTCTGTCTTCTTGTGTTTTAAAATTGTGGCCGGCGTTCTAGGCCCAGCTTGCGCCGGGTGCCCTTAACTCCCCCTTGCACTCTTTGGAGCTTTGCTGGCAGTCAGGGCCCTCCGTTTTGGAAATGCCACAGACACACCTGCCTTGCTCCTTGAGGGTTTGGCACCACCTCGATCTCAGTCCATCGAAGTGGGAAGCTTTAGAGAAGCTTCTCAGGGTGGAAGCAGGGACGGTTCATTGAGAGCCCTCAATCCCCGTGGCGTCCGCCATGCTGCCACAACCGGAAGTTGTTACTATCCCAGAAACATGTTTTTAACATTTGCATGTTTGGAGTTTGAATGGATTCTCCTGTGGTCTCTAGGAAGGTTAATTCACCATTTGCATATATCACAGTGTCTCACTGAACTGGTTAAAGTTAAAAATGCCAAATACCCAACTTGTGTTCAGTTCTGTTTCTTTTCTTTCTCTTCAATTTTTTTTTAAATTGACAGGCTATGTAGCCCCATAGGGTCTCAGGGAATAAAATCTCCCCCTGGATAACCAACCTTCCCCTATTCAGAAAGATTTAGGGGGAAAAAAATCTGTTTTTGACACACATTTAATTTTTAGAAGTGTCTATATTTGGATTTGGTTGACTTTGGAGGATGTGTGTTCAGTTTGGACATTTCCTAAATATACCTGAGTATATCCAATTTAGATCAGGATCTGGGATTTGTCTGAATTTGAATTGTTTCACTTGTATGGACAGAACAAACTCAAGAAGACTTGGTGACACTGAAATTCTAGTAATGTAAATTTTATTCTCCAGTAATGAGGCACCTGTTTATTCAGGGAATTCAAAACATATAGCCATTAGCAAAAATGTATACAGAAGACAATTTCCTAAAGATGATTCTGTACCAAAATGAATGCAGTAATTAGCATTATACTCAATTATCTAAGTTTCTCAAAATTAGCAAATTACTGTGGAGCAATAATTATAATAAGCACTTTGCAGAATATTATAAAAGAATGTTGCAAAAGAAATAATCAAAACAGAAAAGTTGATTTGTAATGTGCTTTTATCCCGCTGCTGCTGTTGCTGTTTTATTATATCTGCTGCCCCCTAAAATATAGCAAAAATGATTCAGTGAAGAAAACAGGCAGTCCAAATTATGAGGTATCATTCAATGACATCAGATGGAAAAAAATGAAAAAATATATCCAATTTCTTTTTCAGACAATAATTGTTAAACTTTTATTTCCATCATTGTACATTCAAAGGAAAGGAATCTTTTGCTGGAGGATTAACTCCCTTACTCAGTAACTCATTAAAATTCAACCAACCTTGGCAGGCTGAAAAATATTGACATTTTTCTTCAATCATAATAAACTAGAAGGTCAAAGTGTTTCCAAGAGGCATAAAAATTACAATCCCTAAGTGGCATATCTGAATATCCTTTATCCGGTTTACTAATTGTTCAGTGTGTCCCTCTGACAGTATCCATGGGAATGCTAATAGTGTGACCCCTGTATAGCCTGACTGCCAAGGTCACTAACAATTACAGTTTATACTGCATTTTTGTTAAAACATACTGTCCCAGCATATTGAAACACAGAAGCCCTGTGGAAGAAAATCTGCACAACTATAGCCATCTGCTTCATTGTTTGTTAAGAAAAAGGCTTTCTTCTGGAGATTTAGACTCTTTATAAAAAGCCAGTGTAAGCACTCAAGCCTGTTTTTCCCAGAGATGTGAAGCAGTCCAGATTTCTTGTTCTCAGACTGTCTCAAGAAGGCATAGCCATCCTTCATGAGAGTTCTTGCCCTAAACACACAAATGGGACAAAAAACACCCTTCTTATTAAGGTTTCCATAATTTGGGCAAAATGTATCAGCACAAAACTGCAATCTTCTACCTTTGTGAAACAAAGCACAGACACATGACAAACACAGAAAGAGACTGGCAGGCTCACCCACAAAACACAGACAAATCATCTGATGCTTCTAATATCCATGAAGGCAGCTGCTACAGCAAAATAATTTGGGCTGCATTCTAATACTAGTCCCAACTTTACTAATGGCTTTTTTGAGGGACCCAACAAGCGTTGAGAGAAGGTCTTCAAAACAGCACACTTTTCAAAGTTGATCTGTAATGCAGAATTTCTTCTGCATAAAATTTGTATGTAGTTCTTGTTTGGCATAGAAAATAGCTTTTTTTTTTGGCATGTAAATCTTGTATCCTAAGAAAACGTCATTTTCTGCACCAAACATATTGTAGATAGAGACGTACTCTGTGCAAAATTCAAATGCTGTTTTCCGTGCAGAAAACAAGACAGGTAATATATTTTTGTGTATTTTTGCAAATCTATAATGCTATTCTTGTGAGTCTAGAATTCTTCCAATCAAGGTTTCATAATGTTCAAAAAGTTATTTTTCAACCATTTTTTCAAATATTTGGAAGGTCTTCTATCCTTAGTTTCTGTCAGAACAGAGTCACTGAATTACGTTCTGAATAGTGGCTCCCTTGACTAATGGGGTGTTCAATGTGTTTTGAGTTTCATCTGAAACTTTAAAAGAGCCATCTAAGGTGCTGAACTCGTATTAGTTACAGTTACTGGAATAGCTCCCTTAAATATTTGCCTAAAGTCCACCATGGATTCACTGCTGCTGATAAATCCTACTAAGTGAACTCAGAATTAATGCAGTTTGCCACCAGTATAATAGCTATGGCTCAATTCTATGGGACCTTGGGGGAAGAAAACTAAAACATCAGCTCTGATGATTCCATAGCATTGCATCATAGCAGTGGTATCAAACTGCATTAATTTTACAGTACAGATGTGCCCTGATTTGTCTGATGCCCTAGTAAGTAATATAGTCCTCTTGCCACCATCCCATTCTTTCAGTTATCAGGATAATCTCACACACCTAACCAACTTGTGAATGCATGTGAAATTATCTAAAAGAACATTTTTTTCTCAATTGTTCTGAGTGCATAATTGCTCCCAGAACCTAGCAAAATGGCCTGCTTAGTGGAGCAAGCTAGCTGTAGATAGTAGTGGAAGGTAGCAGTTGCAAGTGGTAGAAAGGGATAAAGCAACAAACTTCCAAGTCTCTGACTTCTGCTGTTTGCAGGTGGGTGCCTAAATATGAAGCTGCTGAGAATGAATCTTTTATTTATTTTTTCCAGTAGGGACAACTCCTGAACAATCTCAAACACTTAAAAAAAATCAAAACAAGATATTGGCCAGCATCCTGTATTGTCAAACATAACTACATGGAGCTCAGTCAATGTTTGACAACGCTACCTCTAAAAATCTAACTTCTCAACCTGGCAGTGCCAAAACTGAAAAATGTCCATAATCAGGAAATAACATTTCCAGCGCTCTTCTGGTTGCAGTGTATCTTAAGAAAATCAGTTCCAGATACAAGGCAGGGTGCTTAGAGGGTCTTTCCCATGTAATGTCATGCTGAAAATGTAGGTCACATTTGGTCATTAAGGTCCACAAATGGGAATTGCTAGCAGTTATGAGATTATAAGTCCAATTTAATATCTCATAACTACTAAACAGGATGCCCACCATAACATATAATTCTGACAGGTTCCCCATGCCAACTATTTTACATAACAATTCTTCCTGTTATCTATGTTCAGAACTGGCCCGAGAATATTAAAAAGGGTACGCAAAAAAAAAAAATTGCACCCAGGTGCCGTGGGAGGCGTGGCTGCCTCCCAGGAGGCTCGATAGTGCCCCTGGGAACATGGCACCCAACGCGGGGGCATGGTTGGCTTCCCGTGTTGGGCTGGGCCTGCCTATATTCCTATGGACATAACTCTCCTGTACTTATATTATTCTGTGGCCTTGGTGGTAGATCACCTCCATTGTTGTTATTGTTGCTATTGCACCTTTCCCAAGTATTTCATCACATGCTACTGTGAGCAAGAAAAGAATTAAGAAATAATTAATACACATATAAACTATGGATATTGTTATCACAGGGCAAATTAAGGCTCCATTGACATTTTACAGTTTCAAGCTGATTTTGAAAAAAGTGGTTTTACTATGCAGATGATTACATATGAAATCTTGAAACCAGTTCGAAGCCCAGATGGTGATTACACAAACCACTGAGCACTGATGTGCATTTTCTTTTATGCCTTTACATGTGTTTGTTGTCTATCACTGCAATTTGAAGTTAGCTCTGAACTGCATTGAATGGTCAGTATAGATGGGGCTTAGTTTCTAGCCAAAATATGTCCCTGTACTGAAACCTTATCCATCTAGCAATGCACATATGAAAGAACTATGCCTTTCACAACAACTGAGAAAATCAAAACACCAACTATTTTAAAGATGGCAGACAAATGAATACCAGGTTTGGCTGAAACCTATGATCTCATCATGGATTCAGGGGATGAGGAACTAAAAAGCCCACTGCCCCTTCTTCTGCCTGGTCCCCTTCACACAAGAATTGAATAAATGGAGCTAAGTGACATTGCCTTTCATATCTGCTGGTTCTGCTCTCTCTTTTGAAATATCTCTCTCTGCAATGACTTCAACCATTGGAGCTTGCTAGATGACTACTTATTCACAAAATACCATTACTACTAAACAGATCTACTGTGGAAGACTGAGCTAGCCACATTACTTGGTGGCACTTTTCAACCTTTGCTGCTCTGAATTATTTGACAAGGACAGACTATAGAGGATTATTAGACTTCCATAAATTAATATTTGCATAGACCTTTCATGAGCCAAAGCAGCTCAGAAGAATTATCAGTCAGTTTTCAGTCCAGGCAAAAACAACCAAAGGTTTGAAAGCAAAGTGAGGCAAAATGAGTAGAAGTCCCATGACACTTCACTTTCAAAATTATAGTCTGTTCCCCCATTAATATACTGTAAATTGATAATCTTTCCAAAGTATAGAAATGTGACTTTCTGGTTTACCTCTCCCCAAATTTCTCAGCATGTTCAGAGAATACTGACTAAAATGGGGTGGTACGTTCCCTATAGCTTGCTCCTGTCAGCAGCCTGGTTGCAGATCTTTGTACTAACTGAAGCTTCCAAACCGTCCTCAGAGGCAGCCCCTCCAAACCATCTTCAGAGGCAGCCCCACGTAAAATGCATTGCAGCAATCCATACAAGATGTAACTAAAACATGGACCATCATGGCCAGATCCTTATGGAGCAAAGAGAACACAGCCAGATCTGCTGTCCATTTACAGTTGATTGGGGTAATTACTTGGGATCTGCTCATGGGTGGACTGCTCCAGGGAAATTAAGAATTATGCCAGTCAGTAACTATTTGCAGGAACTCTATTTCATTTATCAGTATTGTTGGGAATATTCACTGTAGAATCCTTTATGTAAAGTACAAAGTCTGTCATAGTTCCATGTTGCCAGGATATTAATGAACAGGTCAACAGTTGACCAAATAGGCACAAATAAGAGATATAGTAGTCATGGGCGATTTCAACTATCCCAATATCTGCTGGAAAACAAACTCAGCCAAGAGTACAAAGTCTAACAAATTCCTCGCTTGCCTAGCAGACAATTTTATGGTCCAGAAGGTAGAAGAGGCAATGAGGGGTTCGGCTACTCTCGGTCCCATCTTAACAAATGTGGAAGACCTGATCAAAGCAGTCGAAGTGGTCGGATCCTTAGGGGCAAGTGACCATGTGCTCCTGCAGTTCGCCATACAAAGGAAGGCTGAAACTAAGAAAAGTCAAACACGCATTCTGGACTTTAAGAGAGCTGACTTCCAAAAAATGAAGGAAATATTGCATGGCATTCCATGGATGCCAATATTAAAAGACAAGGGAGTTAAGGATGGATGGGAGCTTTTTAAAGGTGAAATACTCAAGGCGCAAATGCAAACAGTGCCAACAAAGACAAGTGCAAAGAAGCCAGAATGGAAGTCCAAAGAACTTCTAACCAGGCTAAGACTCAAAAGAGACATGCACAAGAAGTGGAAAAGGGGAGAAATCACCAAAGAAGAATTCAAATGAATAGCCAACTCCTATAGGGAAAAGGTTCACAAGGCTAAAGCGCAAAATGAGCTCAGGCTTGCCAAGGCCATTAAAAACAACAAAAAAGAGGCTTTTTTGCTTACGTTGGTAGAACAAGAAAGAACAAGGAGACGATAGGGCCTCTGCGAGGAGAAGATGGACTGGTGGTGACAGGGGACAGGGAAAAGGCAGAACTACTTAATGCCTTCTTTGCCTCGGTTTTCTCACAAAAAGAAAGCTGTCTTCAACCTCAGCAACATGAAATGGACGAAGGATTTGGGGAAATCCAACCCCAAATAGGGAAACAAGTTGTCCAGGAACACCTGGCCACTCTAAACGAATTCAAGTCCCCAGGGCCAAATCAACTACATCCAAGAGTATTGAAGGAACTAGCTGAAGTTATTTCAGAACCACTGGCAATCATCTTTGAGAGTTCTTGGAGAACGAGAGAAGTCCCAGCAGATTGGAGGAGGGTGAATGTGGTCCCTATCTTCAAGAAGGGAAAAAAGAATGACCCAAACAATTACCGTCTGGTCAACTTCATGTCGATACCAGGCAAGATTCTGGAAAAGATCATTAAGGAAGTGGTCTGCAAATACTTAGAAACTAATGCAGTCATTGCTAATAGTCAACATGGATTTACCAAAAACAAGTCATGCTCAGTGTCAGCCCAACATAGCGGCCAATGTAAGTGCCCTCTTGTGGCGCATTGTCCCTGGGGCGGCGGTGGCGGGGACCATCGGCTCTCTCCTCACAAGAAGAGCTAGGCTGCCGAAGGTATGTGCAATTGTGGGTGCAATTTCAGGGGGGGGGGGACGCAGCCACTAGGTTCGCCTACAAGGTGAAACTATCTAGGGCCGCCTCTGGTCATGCCAGACTAATCTGATCTCTTTTTTCAATAGAGTTACAAGCTGGGTCGATACAGGGAACGCCGTGGACGTAGCATACCTGGATTTCAGTAAGGCATTTGACAAAGTCCCCCACAACCTTCTGGCAAACAAACTAGTAAAATGTGGGCTAGACAAAACTACGGTTAGGTGGATCTCTAATTGGTTAAGCGAACGAACCCAAAGGGTGCTCACTAATGCGTATTCTTCATCCTGGAAAGAAGTCATGAGTGGAGTGCCATAGGGGTCCCTCCTGGGCCTGGTTCTGTTCAACATCTTTATTAATGATTTAGACGAAGAGTTTAAACTTGAAGACATGATCATCAAGTTTGCAGACGACACCAAACTGGGAGGGATAGCTAACACTCCAGAAGACAGATTAGAGAGAAGGGCCGAAACTAACAAAATGAAGTTCAACAGGGACAAAAGCAAGATACTTCACTTCAGCAGACTTCAAGGCACAACACACACACATCAAGGTTCCCATCAGAATGAGACATCAAACCTTTTTTAAAACCCTGTCAATCTGAGGGTATTGAGAATGATTGATGCTGTTGTTTCCCCAAATTCATCCATTTGTTAACTTGATTATTTACTGTTGCCAATATTTAAAATAATATTGTTTAGTCTTCAGTAATAGGCATATTTACGTTTAGGATAATCTAGCATGCCTTAATCTGGCCTACTTTTTAGAAAGTATGAACATTCTGACCTTCCCCTCAATTGATGTTTTTCAGGACACCTGTCCCCATCAAAAAAGGTATGCTCCCTTTCCTGATCACTCCTCAGGATATCTCACTTGTCCTGTGCTCATGATAATGGGAACTAAGGAAGCTACTTATGCTTTTGACAAAAAAGTGGGCATTATATTCTCTACCATCTATAGGTAATACTTATAAAAACAGGTCTGGAAATACATTTGCTCAGTCTTGGTAACTCTAGGGCTTCTACTCTCTCTTCATATGGCTGTTCATCTTAAAACCAAAGTTGGACAGTCTTTCAAAGGAAATATGCCTTCAAAGGATGGTCCTTTGTAAAACAGGATGAACATATGGCTACCCAAATGGAAAAGCAGCATGTTGTGTGTTGTCTAAAAGCCTAAAGCTATCTTTGTTCTCAATTTTCAACAAAATATGGATCTGTAGAGTCTTGGCAAATAAAACATCTATCTAGAGATGCTATTTTGGAACTAATGACTTTTCCACATTTTGCAGTAAGGAAGTCATACTACAAAGAACAACTTTATAAGAAGATTTTCAAAAGCATTCTTAATTAATAAAGAAATGAGTAATAGCTCCATACTAAACTTTTGACCTCTGTCATCTGGTAAATAAAGGCAGAATAAATCCAAAGAGCGGCTTGTTATGTGATTCCTACTTTCAATGTAACATCTCCATTTAAAGTCATATAGCTGAATACTTAGAAGGAAATGCCTGAGGCCCATCAAGCAAAGTATAAGAAAGATTCAGCTTCTGAGACAATGGCAAAATCCTGAATATAGTTCACTAATTAAACCAGCCACTTGTCAACATATCTCTCAAGTTATTAAAGCTGAATGAATTCCCCACTCTAGCAAAGATTATTTAAAAAAAACAGTAATGGAAAAGGTAATCAAGTGAAACTACTAGCTAACTGCTTGAAGGATTTATGAGTTCACTACACTGCATGAAAAAGATATAATTCGTTCAATTTATTAGTCATAAAGAAGTAATTTATTTAGGTTAAAAACTGATCATCTTACAAAACAAGCCACTTTTAGCACTAATTAAATTTACCAAATATGGCCCAAGACTGGAAATACTGTATTATATGACAGAAGTCTATTTGTCTCTTTCACTCACAGCTATTAGATATTGTTTCCCACTGAAAATAAGAGATATGTGGAGCTTATCTCAAGGAAAACTGTGAAGACGACTGTAGCTCCAATGTAAGATATTCAGTGTGGATATATACAGTCCATGATAAGCCTATGTATTCCAGAGAGAAAGTTAAAAATAACAACAATTAATTTTTAGACTAAAAATTCCATTGTTAAATACCAGGTTAGTTGTGTTAAACTAAGAAAAATGAATGAAATTGCCAAAGCAAAAGATTGGAATTGAGCCCACAAGCAAGAGAAGCGATCCTATGAGCAGCAAAGGCACTAAGATAGAACACGGAGCAAGCTAGCATGTGAGCGGCTTTCTTCTTCTGATTGGCTCAGGCAGCCAGGAGGGCTCACAGCTTCACAGGGAAATGACATGTGTAGCCAAAATAAATGGAAAGTAGCCATTTTCAGCAGCCGAGTGGTCATTTTGCAGCTGAAAAAATGGCAGTAGCACTTGTTCTTTTACAGCTAGTCAAGAGTTGAAAGAGCCAGAGCCTGTTTTGAAAAACAGATCTGTGCACAGCCCTACTACTAGTTAGCTTTGGATGGCACAGTGAAAAGTTAATACTCCTGTGGTGTTTGTTTTGCTGTCTGTGCATCTGTTCAGAAGATTTCACTTTGTATTACTGTGACTGGATTTTGAAAAATCTGACTTGTTGTAGAAACAAAGATTGGTGATAAAGCTTCAGTGGAGACACATTTGTCACACGATAACTCTTTCAAGAATAAATATCTCTTGCTAGAGGTAGATTTCTATCACCTCCTGTTCTATCACCCTTGTTCTTATTTGTGAGTTGATTATAAGTCAGATGTTTCTAACTCAGGGACTGCCTGTATATACATGTCTTACATTCCCCCACTGTATTGAGCAGTATAATAACAAACTAGTAGATCTAATAAGGGATCTCTTTCTATTTTCTCTTAGGAATGCATATGGATGATATGTTCCTCAGGTACATTTATGCTTTGAAGCGATGTAAATTTAGTTATATGCAAATTCCACTTGGTTGCTCTTCTGGTAGAAATTCAAAGTATTTAATTTCTTTATTATGGTATCAAAGGATGGACTAATTTCTGAAGGAACCAACTTTATAAGAAATTGTGTTAATTTCTTATGTTTATTATACAACTGAAAGCAAGGACTGGAGGATCTACAAAAAAGCACTTCTTCAGAAGGGGAAAATAGAACATTTACCTCTTCCCTTATACTGTGTGAGCATGCAACCTGCTAACTTTCCATATAATGTTTCAGTGATGAATTTCTAGAAGGATTAATAGTTTTTATCTCAGTAACTATTCTATCCCACTCAATTTAGATGATCAGAAAGTTTGGAGGTCATGCACATTTTTCAGACACATTATCTAAAGAGGACATAAAGGGGACACCCAGCATGGCACAATTACGCAGGAAAGAGATAACAAAAGTCTCCAAGGGTAATGACAGAGTGTTATCAACCCCCATATTAATTTAAGGACACTCTGGGAATTAAAGCAGAATGACAACATACCTGATTTATAACCAGGGAATATGGTTTGAAAAGAAGTGGAGATTAAGATGGCAGTACTCTAGCAACAATGCAAAACTCAGAATTCACAATCTGATGACCAGATTCAAACTAATGGATGTCTATAGATACAAAGTGTCTCATCTATCATAGTTTACGGAAAATAATAAAAAAATCAGCAGAGGTTATTATGTTAAGAAGAATGGAATTAGATAACATTAATAAGACTACAATTTTAATTCAAGTGGTGTAGCGACTCTCTCCCTTGCCCTTGCCATTTCAGGGTCAAACTCAATTTCTACATGAGATCTGTTATAGTGATCCCCTCTTATAAACTAATTAGCAGCCTATGGTCCCTGCTTTCGAAATCAGGGACTGTTCCTCCCAACATGTCTAAACTTTGGTAAGGAAGATCACTTATTTTTGTATATTAAATATTAAATATTTTGTAACAGAAAAGCCAGCATGGTGTTATGGTTTGAGTTTCAGGGGAGCAGGGATCAAATCCTGCTTGGCTATGGAAGCCCACTGGTCATGTAGGGCAAATTACACTCTCAGCCTCAGAGGAAGGCAATTTCAAACCCTACCAGAACAAATCTTGCTGAGAAAACTCTGTGATAGTTTTGCCTTAAAGTTGCCATGAGTTGGAAACAACATGAAGGAACATTGAAACTTCAGTTTAAATATATTTTAGGAAAAAATGCCAGAATAAAACCAGTCAACTGAAAAGATAGGCCAACAATTCAACTACCGTACTTTCCTGAGAACTATACATTACACACTAAATCTCTTAATAGTTGCATAACACAAGAAGGAACTATGAAAGGTTAAGGTTAATAATCATTCAATATTTATTTCAAATACTGGAATTTTTATTTTGATGCAACAATAAAACATTTTGCAAACAATTTTGGGTATGGGTTGTTGTATGTCTTTCGGGCTGTGTGGCCATGTTCCAGAAGCATTCTCTCCTGACGTTTCGCCCACATCTATGGCAGGCATCCTCAGAGGTTGTGAGGTATGGATTTTGGGTATTTTTAAAAAACACATCATGTTGATATACTCAGATTAAGATGTATTTTGAATTGGGCTATTTATAGGGATGGCTAAAATGCAGGAAAATGATAACTGTTGTTTTAATGTGGTAAGATGGAAACTACTGAATTTGCAACTAAAAGTATGCCATGCTGTTCAACGGCCTAGATCAGGGGTCCCCAAACTAAGGCCCGGGGGCCGGATGCGGCCCTCCAAGGTAATTTACCTGGCCCCCGCCCTCATTTATAATATAATATTTTTATATCAGTTTTAATAATATAATATATTGTATATACATATAATATTGATAATAATATTATCATTTTATACAATACAAAATTAACAATAATATCATATAATAATATTAATTATATGTTATATATTACATATAATATTACAGTATAGTGGTATAGTTCAATATAGTACAATGCTAATATTGTGCTATGTTAATAATATAATATATTGTATGTACATACAGCTGCTCCGAGTTCCCTTCGGGGTGAGAAGGGTGGGATATAAATGTAGTAAATAAATGTAGTAAATGAATAAATAAATAATTTTGGACTTAGGCTCGCCCAAAGTCTGAAATGACTTGAAGACACACAACAACAACAACAACAACAACAATCCTAATTAACCTGACTATCTCATTGGCCAGAAGCAGGCCCACACTTCCTATTGAAATCCTGACAGGTTTATGTTGGTTAAAATTATTTTCATTTTTAAATATTGTATTGTTCTTTCATTGTTATTGTTGTTGTTTTGCACTACAAATAAGATATGTGCAGTGAGCATAGGAATTTGTTTGGGTTTTTTTCCCCAAATGATAATTCGGCCCCTCAACAGTCCGAAGGATTGTGGACAGGCCCTCTGCTTTAAAAGTTTGAGGACCCCTGGCCTAGATTATAGCTAACCCATGCCAGTTGCAAATCTTCTGAAATGTTGGCTCCAGCTACATAGAGAAGACAACCATAGATTTGGTGTTTATCCAAGCATCTCTCACAGTTTCTCTGAGTGATGAATTGCTTGACTGTGCTGAGATTTCACATTGCTGTGATACATTTTGAATACAGGAATCATTACTCTGGAAATGAGTGATAACTGTGTAAAATGATCCACATTTTCAGTCTACAAGATTCCTGTATTTGGCTGCTTTCTTCAGGAGTTTGGGATCTTGTCACAGGAAGTATCTCTCATACCACTAGATGCAAAAATGAATGTGATATAACTCATCCAGAAAACCTTCACCATGATGACTAACTTGCCATGTTCAAATGTTTTCTGTGAAAACAAATGTTGGCCCACAACAAAAGATTAATGGTCATCTTCCTTCACTTTTTAATGTCATGTATATCAGTTGACACATCTGGATGGTAGAAAATCAAGAAATGTCAAGAAAAGCAGTCAAGAAAAGCATCAATATAAATCAGTGAAGGGCATAGCTTCTTATACAGAGGAAAGAACAAGGTAAGCTGAAGATAATAGCATGAAGCCAGCAAAATGAGTTTCATTTTGTGGTAGAGGAATCCCATAAACAAGATGCCTCCTGGAACAACAACAACATCACCTGCTTTTTTCAAATGTGAGGAAGATTAAACCTCTCATAGTGTTCTTATTGTATAGTTTTGAATATCAAAACAGAAATGTATTGAGTAAGTAAGATAGCTTTATAGCAAGGTATGAAGCCAGAATGGATGTCCAAAGAACTTCTAACTGAGCTAAAGCTCAAAAGTGACATGCACAAGAAGTGGAAAAGGGGAGAAATCACCAAAGAAGAATTTAAACGTATAGCCAACACCTGTAGGGAAAAGGTTCGCAAGGCTAAAGCGCAAAATGAGCTCAGGCTTGCCAGGGACATAAAAAACAACAAAAAAGGCTTTTTTGCTTACGTTGGTAGAAAAAGGAAGAAAAAGGAGGCGATAGGGCCATTGCAAGGAGAAGATGGGGTGATGGCGACAGGGGACAGGGAAAAGGCAGAACTGCTCAATGCCTTCTTTGCCTCGGTCTTCTCAGAAAAAGAAAGCCATCTTCAACCTCAGCAACACGGAATGGACGAAGGATTGGGGGAAATCCAACCCCAAATAGGGAGACACGTTGTCCAGGAACACCTGGCCTCTCTAAACGAATTCAAGTCCCCAGGGCCAGATCAGCTACACCCAAGAGTACTGAAGGAACTAGCGGAAGTTATTTCAGAACCACTGGCAATTATCTTCGAGAGTTCTTGGAGAACGGGAGAAGTCCCAGCAGATTGGAGGAGGGCGAATGTGGTCCCTATCTTCAAGAAGGGAAAAAAGAACGACCCAAACAATTACTGTCCGGTCAGCCTCACATCAATACCAGGCAAAATTCTGGAAAAGATCATTAAGGAAGTGGTCTGCGAACACTTAGAAACAAATGCGGTCATTGCTAATAGTCAACACGGATTTACCAAAAACAAGTCATGCCAGACTAATCTGATCTCTTTTTTCGATAGAGTTACGAGTTGGGTCGATACAGGGAATGCTGTGGATGTAGCGTACCTGGATTTCAGTAAGGCCTTCGACAAAATCCCCCACGACCTTCTGGCAAACAAACTAGTAAAATGTGGGCTAGACAAAACTACGGTTAGGTGGATCTGTAATTGGCTAAGCGAACGAACCCAAAGGGTGCTCACCAATGCGTCGTCTTCATCATGGAAAGAAGTGACAAGTGGAGTGCCGCAGGGCTCTGTCCTGGGCCCGGTTCTGTTCAACATCTTTATTAACAACTTAGACGAAGGGTTAGAAGGCACGATCATCAAGTTTGCAGACGACACAAAACTGGGAGGGATAGCTAACACTCCAGAAGACAGGAGCAGAATTCAAAACGATCTTGACAGACTAGAGAGATGGGCCAAAACTAACAAAATGAAGTTCAACAGGGACAAATGCAAGATACTTCACTTCGGCAGAAAAAATGGAAATCAAAGCTACAGAATGGGGGACGCCTGGCTTGACAGCAGTGTGTGCGAAAAAGACCTTGGAGTCCTCGTGGACAACAAGTTAAACATGAGCCTACAATGTGATGCGGCTGCTAAAAAAGCCAATGGGATTCTGGCCTGCATCAATAGGGGAATAGCGTCTAGATCCAGGGAAGTTATGCTCCCCCTCTATTCTGCCTTGGTCAGACCGCACCTGGAATACTGTGTCCAATTTTGGGCACCACAGTTGAAGGGAGATGTTGACAAGCTGGAAAGCATCCAGAGGAGGGCGACTAAAATGATTAAGGGTCTGGAGAACAAGCCCTATGAGGAGCGGCTTAAAGAGCTGAGCATGTTTATCCTGCAGAAGAGAAGGCTGAGAGGAGACATGATAGCCATGTACAAATACGTGAAGGGAAGTCATAGGGAAGAGGGAGCAAGCTTGTTTTCTGCTGCCCTGCAGACTAGGACACGGAACAATGGCTTCAAACTACAGGAAAGGAGATTCCACCTGAACATCAGGAAGAACTTCCTCACTGTGAGAGCTGTTCGACAGTGGAACTCTCTCCCCGGGGCCGTGGTGGACGCTCCTTCCTTGGAGGCTTTTAAGCAGAAGCTGGATGGCCATCTGTCGGGGGTGCTTTGAATGCGATTTCCTGCTTCTTAGCAGGGGGTTGGACTAGATGGCCCATGTGGTCTCTTCCAACTCTACTATTCTATGATTCTATGATTCTAAGGTAACTTTTTAGTATTTTATTGACTGTATATAAATGTTCTATATAATTATATGCATAGCTCAAAAGAAAACAGATGTAACATTAAAATACAAACTAAAACATGGTTTAAATTTCATTTCCAAGGAGCTACTGATAAATGGTAACAGAACAGAACAAGAAATGGGAGCTAATTATTTTGAACAATACAGTGACCTGTACAACGTATTATGCTAAAATGAATATATAATAGTAGTCAAAAATTAATCAAATCGTTTCAGAATTGGATTTAATTGCTTCCCAGAGATTAAAGGCTTTCCCCTTCACTGTTCCTTTGCTACACATGTACGCCAATGCATGAAGAACTCTAATTTTGTATCTCAATGATATTTTAAGTCCTACTGAGTTTCAGCAGGTGCTGAGATTCTGTTGGAAATTACCCTAGAAACAGAAAAATGTTCAACACAGGATATAAATGAAATAGACAAGTGAAAATACCAGATTATTTTTAATTGCCCAGAAATGTAAACACTTTCTGGAAAACAGTGGTTGTATTGCAAATCTCAGCCATCCTAGACAACATTGTCAAGGGTAAAAAAATACTGAGAGTTGCAATTCAGCAAACTCTAGAAGCCTCCATGATTACCATCCTTGGTTTGAAAATATTCTTTTGAGGGATATGTTCAACTGACGTTTTTAGCTAATACGTTTTTAAAATATCAACATTGGTACTATTAATCATCTCTGCAATTTGTTTTTTTTTTCAAATAATTCAGAAAATTAGGAGGTGTAGGTTCAGAGGGATTAAAAGAAACATTATTTACATAAGATAAAAAGTTAAAAAGAAGTTCCAAAAACGGAATAATAAAATAATAAAAATGAAAAAAATAAAAAAATGAAAAAATAAAAATGAAAAAATGCAAAAATGAAAAATGAAAAAAGATGTTGTTTGACTTGCAATTTTTCTTCATCTGGGTAAAATGTCTATATCTGTTCATTTTCTTTCTTACTTTTCTTTTTTGTCCACTCCATCCTTATACATTAACCTTATTTTTTCCTATTTTAAATAATCTTTAAAACAGTCCAATCTGTTGCTTTTTTTGGTTTATCTTGGTGAGTTTTCAAAAAATATGTTAAACTGCCCATATTCATTATATCCATAGTTTTCAATATCCATTCTTCTCTCGTTGGAGTTTCTTTAATCCTCCACTTTCTGGCATAGGTTATTCTGGCTTCTGTAATAAAATAATAAAATAAGATCTCTTGGTTCTTATCAAAATTCATGTTGGTCATTCCAAGTAGAAAGTATTCTGGTTTCATTTGAAATTTTGTCTTGAATATTTCCTGTATTGTTTCATGAATATTTTTCCAGTAGTCTTTTGCACTTTGACAACACCACCACATATGGTAAAATATACTGACCTGGATTCCACATTTCCAACTTTGTGCTTTAATATTTTTGTAGCACTTGGCCAATTTTTGGGGCATCATGTACCATTGGTACATCATCTTGTACCAGTTTTCTTTTAGGTCATATGAGTCTGTGTATTTTAGTTTATTATTTCAGATCTTCTCCCAATCTTCCATTTTTATGGAATGTCCAAAATGTGTCGCCCATTTTATCATACAATCTTTAACAAAATTTTAGCAAAATTGTAGCAAAATTTTATAATTTGTTGCAATTACTTTCTTTTCCAATTGCAGTATTTTATCCCATATAGTGTCTATTTCTGCAAAGCCAATTTTTTAAATCTTTGTGGTAGTGTTCTTGAATTCATTTGTACTAATACCATGAAACATTTGATAGGTATTCTTTATCTCCCCTTGATATCTTAAAATATAGTCATCCCCTTGCTTTTTCAGAATTTCTTTATAAGTTGGCCATTCTTCCCAGCCTAGTTCTCTTCTTTGAGTGGCTTCTAATAGAGAAGCCACTGCAATTTGTTGAAGAAGGTGACTCACTGAGTTTTTCTCAAGGAATTCTTGCTCCACTACTGTCAGATATTTGATGGGGGAAAGGGAAGGTGTGCATATGTATAGACTTCTGTTATACAAATCCATGTCATGGGAATATTGTATAACTCTGGCTGCCTGATTAATTCACGCTTACCCATCATGCTCTGTTTCCAGTGTGCCTAATGCACTGTTTCCCATCATTAACCAGGAGGACGACGGCTACAGACCAGCAGCTGTAATCACACACAACACTTGGAATGTTCATGGCCTGAGTCACGATTTAAAACTTTCTGTATCTTATTGCACTCTAGCCCCAGATCATCCCCAATTTTGCAACTCCTCTATACCCACGTCTGTTCTCTTAAGACCCCCTCAGTGCATTTAAAGGAGCAGAATGATACCTATGAAAGCTCATGCTAAAATAAATCAGCCACGAGGAAGCTGCTCATTTTTTTCATACCTCCCCTTTTTGTCATAAACCTGCACTTAAGCATATGTCTGGCAACAGTAGAGAACACTGCTCTTGTTGTGTGCCTTTTAGGCAAATCTAACACAGAGTTTGTATGGCATGATTTGTTCAGAGAGGCCTTGCCTTTGCCTCCTTCTTTGACTGAAAGAGTATCAACTGTCCAAGGCCATCCACTGGGTTTCCATGGCTGAGCGGGGATTCAAATACTTGTCTTCAGAGGTATAGTCCAACACCCAAACCTTTACACTACTCCACAGGAAAGAAATGTTGGGCTACAGAATTGCTAGCTAATTAACAACACATACCAGTATGTGCTTAATATTTAACAGCAATGAAAAATCACAGACAGCAACAAATGAGCATGTTCACAGCATTGCTTTTAACATTATAACCTGCTGTTGTCTGCATTCTTAGCTTTGATAAAGGAAGAACCATAGCTACAGTTGCCCATTAAAAAGTGGGAAACTGTAGGAGAAGATGGAATTCTTTTGCTGCCATTTCCTAAGTAATAAGAATATCAAGATGATATAACCAGAGTGCCATCTCTGCAGAGGACAGTCTCCTTTGGTACTTAATTTAATGCCAAGTACCTAAATTTAAAGCTTAGTTGGTCACCCGATGAGCCAATTAAGTAAGCTAATGTGTATATATTTTTCTTACTTATCACAGCATTGGAGAACATTACACATAAATAAAGAAAGAGCTAGCACTGGATAAAGATGATACGGCTAAGCCAGATTTCTGAATGCTTCTAAATGCATGATATAAAATCCCTGCAGGTTATTGCTGAAAGCTGGGCTTGTTGAACCTCATTTCTTTTATTAACCCTTGCCACTGCCCTGGCTTTCATTCAGTCCCAAAGCTGTCCCAGAGCCATCCTCTCTTTTCCTTTATTTTTCAGTTGCTTGTTACCTTTGTCCACTATAATGAGGGCTTATACTCTAATGGCTACTCTAAAAGATGAGTCAGATCAATAGTTCAAAGTCGCATATCTACTTGCTTCAGTGGAGTTAAAGAGGACAGTACCAAATTGGTGGTGTGATAATGAAATAATTTCCAAACAGGACATCCATTATCAGTGTCATTTTGTCATTGCTGAAGCTAAGAGAAATAAAGGAAATTTAGCAAAATTGTTGTCTCAGACTTGAATCCAGTTGGCTAAGCCTAACTAGAGAAGACCCACTAAAACAACTGTGAAATAGGCATTTGACACATGAGTAAAACATATTAATTCTATATTTCTACTCCAATTGAGATTAATAATAGGATTTTAAACACTTTAAAAATAACTTCCTTACTCTGAAGTAGTCTGAATAGTCTATTTTCTAAATATGCAACTTAACTATTACAAATTATTTACGTAACATCGGGTTTTATTATATTTATCCCAACTATATCCTACAACATACACATAGCATTTTGTGGGATCACTTCCACTTCTTACGTATTTCTGAGAGGATGTTTTTGTCAACCTTTGAAAATTTTCTGGGTTGGTGTATTATAGGATGTTCAGAATTTATGGGCAAAAAACCCCCTAAAGCTTCTCACAATAGAGATGTCATCTTATGAACAGATTCATTAGTGAAGTCATTTCCCCTCAATGTTACCCTTTTCTGTCATATGGTGTTAGTAATACTGCCCTACTTTCCAAGAATGTCATAATGTATGAACATTCAGAACACTTGAAAAGGGCAACATAAATGCTGAAAGTTTTTTTTTAAATCATTTTTCTAGTGAGATGTAAGACAGGTAGACTCATTTTCAGTAATTATTTTGCAGAGAACTATAGTTCTTGACTGTCCTGCTAAAATTAGTGTCTATTTGGACGAGAGCTTACATCAATGCCATGTAGCTTAATTCTCTGCATGTTGATTTGCACACTGATCATATTACATAGCCTTTGTGTTGAATTCTTCAAACCTCTTCTTTCTTTGAAAAGTCAGTTCACCATCAGTGAACAGGTGGCTGGACTCCAGCTGGCGAGAAGGAGCAGATACTCAGCTGGGCTCTTTTATACATCTATGCTTTTTCTTTTTTCTTTGAGCAGTCAGTCCTGTAGCATTCCTACCCAGTTATTCAGGGCTTCCTTCTGGCTCCAGCAAACAGTCAGTCCGTATTTCCTGGAATCACATGGCTGGGAGAAAGCAGGGGCAGCAGAGGCAATTGTGGGATATTGGAGGAAGCCTTTAGGCTCCATTACCTCCCATCGGTGCCAGTAGTCTGCCTTCCCATGACATTTTCTCATTTGTCCCTGTTTCCTCTTCTGTTCCTCTGCCTTTTGGTATGCTCTGTTTTTCTTCGCTGCAAAGCCAGAGGTAGGACATCAGAGAGAGAGAGAGAGAGACACACACACACACACACACACATACACACACACACAGAGTGAGGTGGAAAAGGTGGTGAGTTGCAGCCCTCTCCCTTCCCATCTGCCGCTGTGGTTCCCAAGGAGGGACTTTTCCATGACCTCCAGGCCACACACAGAGGGGGAGGAGGAAAAAGGGTAGAGGAGGAAAGCAGTATGGTGGTG
Organism: Anolis carolinensis; assembly: GCF_035594765.1. Classification (NCBI taxonomy): domain Eukaryota; kingdom Metazoa; phylum Chordata; class Lepidosauria; order Squamata; family Anolidae; genus Anolis; species Anolis carolinensis. Next base: position 106,970,504 of record NC_085842.1, on the reverse strand, counting down.
GCGGCATGCGCCTTTGGAACAGGAGGTGGCGGAGGGAAGAGAAAGGAAGCAGCACAATGGAACAGGAGGAGGAGGAAGAGGAGGAGGGAAGAGGAGAAAGGAGAAAAACTGCATGGTGGTGGCAGCAGCAGTGCAGAACCTTGGAACAAGAGGATGAGGAAGAGGAAAGGGGAAAAGGAGGAAAGCATTGAGCCCCTCAGTATGCCTTGTGAAGCCCCAAGGGCTCCGCAGAGGACACTTTGAGAATGCTGTTTTAAAGTATATGTTCATCGTCATCCATGCTATGTTCAAACAGGACATAAACTTTTAAACAAAATTTCTGGTAAATAAACCAAAAAAAAGTCAACAAATCACAGCCATAACAGTATTTTATTTAATTCAGTTTACTTGCCAAATGTAACATTGTTATTAATTTCTGTGGTATTATTATTAATACACAAAAATAAATAACAATAATGTTATGTAAGATGGTGGTAATGTTACAGAAGACTTCCAACAGTTTACAGTAACAGTTCCCTTTCACAATACTCTCTTTTAGGTTTTTTTAATCATCCCATGGAGTTAGTGAAAACTTCTGTACTTTTCTTTCTCTTAGAAAGGCAGACATGCAGAAGGAAGAATGCAAGCTTTGAGGGAAGAAAGTTTAAGATGGTCTTCTTTGTCTTCTCTCATTCAGTCAATCAGTTTAGAAAGCAAACTGTAACCAATGTTCATTGACAAGAATGCAGGCATCTTTTGACTCTGGTGTATTTGGGAAGAATATATTTTCAAGACAAAGACTAGAGACTAGAACTGCGAATGCTCTTTAGCAGGAAGACAGTGCTACTGGTTGTGGGGGAGCAAAAGTGACTTTGGGTAGTCAGATCATCTTAGACTCTGAGATTATTGGACCACAACTTGAGGCCTAGGAATAGCTCTTGGTGATAGCATAAAAATTACAGATTAAGTACCAATCACAGTTGTTCACAGGTTGTCACTGAAACACACAGAGATTACTTATTTTTCATCTTTATAATTAAAATGGAAATCATAGCTAAGGGATGGTTCTCAGAACAGGATGAAATTAATGGATTATCCCTTTTACTTACTTAAGAATAAGGAATATTTATTCTTGCCTACTTGCTTAGAGAACTTCTGAACCCATCAGAACAGAAGAATCTGCACCCTTGTGTTCCACTTGGAGATAACCCATGGAAGCTGGAGGCACAGAGAAATTCCTAAGATCTAGCAGCACATTGAGGTCACTTATACGGGAGATAGCAGGGAGATTTGCCATGGATCATGGAAAATCCGGCATGGGGCCTGGGGAACCCATCACCCAGCATTGCATGCACCACCACTCATCTCATCCCATGGGGGGAAGTATCACCGCTCAGCTTTCTCCCATCTATGAAACACGGGAAGCTTCCTGTGTTATCCGCACTGTCTTCTGCGGCACTTGGACCTCTCTTCAGGCACAGAGCCCTGCCGGAAGTAGACTGACGTCATGTGATGGGATCCAGTGGGATCTGTGCCTTAGCAAGAATGCATGCTGACAGGATGAGCAATTAATATTGTTCTGCCCTTCCTTTAGTATACAAGATAGATCTACAGATTCATTCCTAACAGCTTGCCTCAGAATCTATTTTAGTTGCTTAGTATATCACAGAAAAGGGCATTTGGGCTTGGACAGCTTGGGAATCTTATGTAATCAGGGCTTCTTTGTTGATGCAGGTGGCACATCTATTGTGGACCCACATTTCTCGGGACAGATGAACTGCCAAATTCTGGCTATATCTAATATCAATTTCTTCTTGTTGTTTTCTCTGGGGTCCCATTTTGGATCCATTTCTGTTGGAACTAACAATTTACAATCACTGTTATAAAGTTCAACCATGGCATGACATTTCACAAATTTTCAAAAGTTGAAACTTAAGTAAGCGTATGGCACTGCAGAAACAGAATGAAGTGAAAGTAACACAACTCTGCCAAGACATACTGAGATGAAAAATGGTGCAAGACTGTGAGGTCAGAAGATAATGACAGTGCATCATGCTGCCAGAGGTAGCATCTCCAGAATCACAGTGAGTTAGTAACTGTCCTACGACAAAATGTGATTAGCTTAAAACTGGGTCATGACAGTTGATGTAGTATCAAAGTAGTATCAAAGTACTGTAACTATCAATAATTTTTTCCTGAAAACTTTTGAAGTCATTTGAAATTTATTTATTGTTCCAGTTTCAGCACTTTATTCCCAGTCCTGGTCCTATTGTCATGTGTTTTTGTACAAGCTCTGCCCATTCCTCACAATTCTCAATAAGCCCACTTTTTGATTTTGTGATGTTGATCGATGTATTGTATGATGCTTTTATTTCCTTGATTTTAATTGTTTTTAATTATATTGTTTTCATTATCTATTTTAATTTTGTACCTTGAACTCTGTGTTTATTCTGGGCTTGGTCCCCATGTGAGCCTCCCTGAGTCCCTTCGGGGAGATGGAGGCGGGTTATAAGAATAAAGTTGTTGTTGTTATTATTATTATTATAATTATTATTAAATATCTAAACTATGTGGCATGAAAATTAATGAGTTCCAAATGGGTAATAACGGCATTCGAATTTACATATTGTTATGTAAGTGGATTAACCAAGTAAATAGGACACTGGATGTTGGGGTTCTGTTTTAACTGTCCACAATGTTCTGAAAGTAAGGGGATTTCAGCAAATGTAATCTTCCTTCAATTTTGGCCAGCAAAAAGAAGACCCAGATACTCCATTTTGAGCACAGGCCAAAATATTATCAAGCTAAAACAATAAAACAAATCCTTGTTTCTGATTTCTCTGTTATCTTCCGCTAAGCTATTTTCTTGGCTCAGAGATAACTTTTTAAAAATAATACCATCTTCTTTGGTTGCTCTAAATTGCTTTGTAGTTATACTAACAACATCTCATTGCTTCATTTTGCATGGGCAGTAGCCAATGCTGAGGCCCAAAGTTGTCTAGTACAAAGGAAGTTCAGTTTGACACTTGCATCTGAATTTGGAGATAACCCCAGGTCTCAATGGGTGGTAAATTATTGCCTCACAGTTCCCTGATAGCAGTTCTGGGTGCCAACATGTTGAAGCTGGCCAGGCTGTGCCCCCTGGGGTTCATTGTGCCTGTTCTGGAGACCAAAAAGCATCATTGTTTCAGATGATGTCTGTAATTGCTCTGTACAGATGGAAACTATCAAGTAATGCATGTGCCCATTATTGAATACTGATGCATGAACTCTATATAGCTCAAATTTGGGTGGGAAGCTGGGCAGAAACAAAAAAAGAAATTAATCCAAAGAACATGCAACTTAGGACTGTGTCTTAAGGAAGGACTGTGTCTTAAGGAAGATATAGCAGGTTTGAGTGTAAATGAGGGCAATGGGGAAATAACATTATACTCAGGAGTTCACTGAAAAGACAGGTTCTGAATAGGGTTGGAAATTACTTTAAAGAAGGAATCAGTTCCTAATTATATTATTTAGAAATGTCTCATTGTCATTGTTTCTTGCAACATTGGAAATGTAAGTTATTGGTCTGCTCGTTACTTTTCCATTTCCTTCATTTTTCCAGGGAGAAAAATACCATAGAATTCCTAACAGAATTTGAAAAATTCCTATAAAAATATTCCTAATAATGTACCTTAAAAGTAACTTTGGAAAATAACTAGAGATTATTATTTATTAGAGGAATTATTTCACTCCTACTTATCTTATTTTTAGATTACATTACTGAAAAAAGTAGCTAGTTGAAGTTATGTTCCTTGCAATTCATTAATTCACATTCTGTTTCTGAAGCAGGATTAGAGGAAAGGAAAAGAAATGAGTTTGATGGCGTACTATGTTGAAATTTTACACTGAAGAGGCAGTAGGAACAAAAAATGTGGGCAGCAAGAGTAATGTCTTTCGTTTGAAGAGAACAGAATGTCTTTAAGGAGTTGGAAGCTGTACAGTAGGAGATGCTGAAGTAATATATTTGGATATAACCACAGAAAGAAAGGTGAGGCTGTGGAGGCCTTGCCTACATATGCTAGGTGGTAGGAAAGACTCTACTGGTGTGATGGATAATCTAGCCCTCTTGCTAAAGTATTGCACCCCAGAGGGACGATTAACCTTTTGCAGAGGATTTTTCAAAGGCAATATTTAATGAGTCTTACAGTTTTAAATCTAATGATAAAACCTCTGTACTAGTTCCTGAAGTTCAAATCTGGAAAAGTCAGGTACTGCTTACCTGTATGGACCACACACTTTTTAATCAGTCAACGCCTCAGGGCAGCCAAAGTAAGGATTTATCCATTTTCCCATCTCACTTAGATTTGCTTACAATGACTGGCAGCAGTTCTTACAAGGTTTTTGACAGGAGACTGTCATGCTCTTGTTTGCAGATATCAGGTAATGAATATTGGATTTTGTGCATGAAAATCTTTAGAATGCAAGATAACCTTTGTGGAATTATACCAATGGCATGTTGGCAAAGAGTTCAAAGAGATTTAGTCAGAGAATCAATTGATTCTTAAATCATAAAGCAGTATTCCTGTGAGATGGGAGAAAGCACTTATGGGCCCTTCCACATTGGCCCATGCTGCATTTAGCCACTGCAAGGCTCATCCAACTACACATCGAACTATACGGTCAGTCTAGATGAGCCTTATGTTAGACTAGAGACCATAAGGGATACAAATCATAACCTTATCAACTGCATCTACATCAGGAGAGTTATAGTCTGATGAGGCACCAGCACTATTTGGCAGAAAGGCTTATAAAACTACAAATCCCTGGACTTCACGCCATTGAGCCATGCTAGTTAAAGTGGTATCAAACTGCATTAATATTAGAATCCTGGGATGACTCTTGTGACTACTTCAAAGAACCTCAGTGGCTACTATTCTCTCAGGCATATAAATACTGTAACTGAGATGACCCTGGGCAAGTTTTCTATGACTCATACTGCTGGCCTGAAAATGTTCCATCTGAAAAGCAGTCATACCAGCCTTGTGGAGAGCTGCTTCTCTAGTGCAGCAATATCACAGGAAAAAAAATGAAACAAAGAAAGAAAGACTATAAGTCTTTATTGTTTCATTGATATGCTGAACTTTCTATTCAGACTGACTTTTAAAACTGAACATTTTAAAAGAACAGGCTGGGGGCTGCTATACTATTTTACTTGAACTGGTTTTAAGAGCTTCTAATTTTAATAATTGTTATTGTGTGTGTGTGTATACAATTCAGTTACAATATAATTATTCAAAAACAATATATATATATATTGAGCCACTTTGGGTCAAAGTGGGGAAAATGGGATGTAAATAAATATAATTGTGCCCCTTCCTGGAGATGCCTGATTTGGCCACAGTGATACATGATCTGCATCCACCTCAATTGGGTTACTGTAATGAACTCTACATGCAGTTATCTGTGAAGAGTGATTAGAAACTTCTGTTAGTATGAAGAGCTGCAGTCAGAGTGTAAACTGCATGTGGTACAGAGAACATATTACCTCCCATTACAAACAATACACATTCACTATTAGTAAGTTTTTGGCAAAATTCTAAGTGATTGTGATTGCCTAAAAAAGCTCACATGGGCTAGGTCCAGATTATTAAAAACAAAAACAAAAAACGAAACAAAACAACAACAGTTCTTCTCCTAGTCCTGCCACTTTGACAGGCAGAGCGGATGGGGAGATGATATAGGACCTTCTCACTGATTCCTCCTAGTCTGTGGAGCACCCCTTTCCAGAAAAGGCCAGAGTACTCTTTCTGGGCTGTCCTTCTGTTGGTGGTAAAAACTGTCTTATTCTAGTAGGATTTGATTGATTGATTGATTGATTGATTGAACTTATATGCTGCCTTTCCTCCAACATGGGATCCAAGGTAGTGTGTAACATTTTGAAGGACAGTATAATTTTAAAAACATTTAATACAAAAGTTTAGACACAATTAAATTACCAAGCAATGTTTAGACAATGTGGTGCTGCCTATCTAACACCAGCCATGCATTACAATTCTGGGGCAGCACCCATGCATGCCCCAGAAATTATGAGTAATTTAGAGCTCTTTGTGAAAGCATCTTATTGTATTTTCCACAGACAATTAATTAATAGTAGTTAATATCTGAATAATAATAAAAAGCTGAAATATGACTCTAGAAGATGAGAATTCACACAACACTGATCTCAGCAAAGTTAACTGAGATTTTCAATGTGATTAATAGCCCAGCAAAATGATAATTTCAGACTCTGGAATATAAAAGCACTTGCATTTCTGAATGTTACATTTCATTTTCAGTTTCCTCATTGGGAGCCAATGCTGGGATTTCCCCTAATTAGGTAGGCCTTATGGCCAGGTCATCAGGTCAGGAAAGGGGAGGGGGGAAGATATGTGAAAAATAGAACATAATTATATATTCAAGTGCATCAAGCAATAAAAGAAGTGAAGTTGAAGCAATCATCTGACCACCCTATTCCAAAAGACAGTGTTTTTTAAAGCATCTTTCCAAAAGTGCTGTCCTACAGATGTAGTAGTATATCAGAAGTAGTCACAAGCCTCTTTGTCACAAATTGCTCATCTTTCAGTAGTAATGACCTCCTAACAACAGAAACATTCTTCTGCTTGCTGATCTCGGAAAGCAGAACAATCTGCTGGTAGTGTCACTTGGTGGTACAAACAGGAACTGATCCAAACCTCATCCAGCCAAGGGATGCTGTCCCTGTGCTGGCACAAAATTTGTCCAGGGTGAGGAAATCCTATGAGTTTTTATTCAGCACAACTTCAGCTAACATAGAATCAACTCTGCCTGTTTTTTTCCAGTTAAGACTGCAATGCAACTCTTCAGATTTCTTCAAGACAACTGACATGATGCTTTCTGTATCAAAACTTATTATGAGCAACCACTTCATAGCAGATGTCTATGTGGAATACAGTCATAAGAATGAATTTGTCATTATAGAATCATAGAATCATAGAATAGTAGAGTTGGAAGAGACCACATGGGCCATCCAGTCCAACCCCCTGCTAAGAAGCAGGAAATCGCATTCAAAGCACCCCCGACAGATGGCCATCCAGCCTCTGCTTAAAAGCCTCCAAAGAAGGAGCCTCCACCATGGCCCCGGGGAGAGAGTTCCACTGTCGAACAGCTCTCACAGTGAGGAAGTTCTTCCTGATGTTCAAGTGGAATCTCCTTTCCTGTAGTTTGAAGCCATTGTTCCGTGTCCTAGTCTGCAGGGCAGCAGAAAACAAGCTTGCTCCCTCCTCCCTTTGACTTCCCTTCACGTATTTGTACATGGTTATCATGTCTCCTCTCAGCCTTCTCTTCTGCAGGCTAAACATGCCCAGCTCTTTAAGCCGCTCCTCATAGGGCTTGTTCTCCAGACCCTTAATCATTCTGGAACCATAATGTGATTTGCCAAATCTGTCATAGCTGAAAAGTGATTTAAATTTCCCTTGGTATCAGTTCTAAATACACAATATTTGGAAGCCAAGAAAGCACATGTGAGTTATTCATTAAGATGAGTGGAGATGGCAAGATGGGTGGGTGTGTTTTGGGAAGATTGTCAGTTAGCTATCTATTGGATATACATACATACAAAAGTGGTTTTAAGTAACTATATGTTTTAGCTGACTAATGTATTTTATGTATTTTATGTGTTGTATTTTATGAATAGTTGTTAATGGTTTTAAATGTGTTGCTGTTTTATTGATCTGTTTGGCATTGAATTTTGCCAGTTGTTGTAAGCCGCCCTGAGTCCCCTCGGGTGAGAAGGGCGGGGTAGAAATGTTGTAAATAAATAAATAAATAAATAGAAGCCAATGCAAAATAATAAAATTACTTTTGCAGAATTTCATAGAGGCACAACTGCAGTTTCTAAAATGCAAACTGTGCGACACCTCCATAATTAAACCAGGGATATACATGTAACTAAATTTCTTTCTACATTATTTTGTCTTATCTGAAAAAAGTACAGCTATTTGCCTTGAAGAGGACACCTTGCATTTTCTGTTAATTCTTCATTAGGTGAATGTTCAGAGGCACTTTCAACAGAAACCTGTGTTTTAGAAATGTAAGCATGGCTGAAAGAATGGATAAAACTAGAAAATAAGACTCTATTAGATTTGGAAGGATATGAATTAAGATTTGGCTGGCATGCTTGTGTGTGGTATGATGGAGACAAACAAAACAAAGACTTTAATAAACATATAATTAAAAGTGGTCTAATAGATATTTGGAAAAAATGCAGAAAAAGTATGGAACCAAAAACCTCTCTTTGGCTGAGGCCACTAGAAGTGGTTACAAGACCAACTCTAAGGGTAGAAACAAGAACATATAAAGAATACCTTATTAGAAAGAAAAGAAAAGTGGAAAATAAAAGAACGGGAAGAATTGGGGATTAATGAATTGGAAAGAATATGGAAAAAGGGAAACAAAGGGTTAAACTCCAGATTATAGAAATGCACATTAAGCTACAACATGGAGGACAACAGAGTCAAGACAGTAATATCTTGGGCTAAAGACCTAGGTAGACCTCTTTTCTATTTCTCTTTTTTAAATCCCTTTAGTAATAGGTATATTTTGAAACAGGAATAAAATTTTGGGGAGTATCAACATCTTTATTACTGTGATTTTGCCCATCCATGTTAGTGGGATTGTTTGCCACCTAGTAAAATTTTCTTCTTCCCATTTTCTTACAGAATTATCCTGGAATAAATTAATATTTTTGTTTGTGATCCATATACCTAGATATTTTACTTTCGGTATCACCTCACAGTCTGGTGCAGCCTCTGATTTCTTACAACTTTTAGCATCTATATATTTTTTTTACTAAAAACTTAGTAAACGTATCCTTATTTATAATGAATCCCAGTAAGTCACCATATCTTCAAATACAGACTATATCATCTGCATAAACTCTGATTTTTAATTCTTGGCCTCTGCTCATTAAAACTGTAATTTCCTTCTCTTCTGTTATTCTTTCATTTAAAATGTTTAGTCTCATAGTAAATAATAGTGGAGACAATTGGTGGCCTTGTCTTTTTCATTTTTGTATATCAATGTAGTCTATTTTTATTGTTTCAGAAGCGACTTGAGAACATTCTGCAAGTCACTTCTGGTGTGAGAGAATTGGCCGTCTACATAGGCATTGCCAGGGGATGCTAGGACGTGTTAGCTGAGAGGCTTCTCTTATGTTCCCGAAAGCTAGATCTCACAGATGGGAGCTCACCCCATCTCACTGATTTGAACCAGCAACCTTCAGGTAAGCAGTTCAGCTGGCACTATCGCACCTCAGAATAGTTCACCTTGCTATTGGCACCAAGCCACACACAGAAGATAGTCTTTTGTAGTTTTATTGAGCAAAAGCAGTATATATATAATATCAAAGGAGGCAAAATATAGTTCCCAAAGTAGTTGTAAAATAGAGTCAATAAATCCAATGGTCCATAGGCAAGAAACAAGAGTCTATTCCCAAAGATACAATAGTCCACAGGTTACTAGGATTCCCAAGCAGGAGAACTTCCAAAGCTTGAAGAGATAAACCATCCACTCTGATGAAGCGAGAATTTGCTTTGACAGAGATTTGTCTCCCAACACACAGTTTTAAAAGCAACACAAAAAAGGCATTTCTCTTCCCTTCAGAGGCCTCCTGTTTTCCAGCTAATCTTAGGCTATGCCGAGGCATTCTTTTCCATTGCAAACGAGGTGCCCAAGATAGCAATGGAGGTCTGTCAAGGTCAAACAGTTCATTATCTTGCACCTGAATAGGAGCCTGAGACAAATCAAGCTCATTATTTCCCATGGGAATGTCTCCCTGGTTTTCATCTGTGACAGGCTGGTTCAGGAGTTCATCCACAGGCTGCACTTCTTGCACTTCTGAACCAGCCTGTGTAACTCCATGATTCCCCATCCCCATGACATCATCCTGGAATTCATCTTGCATCCCATCCTCTGACTCCTGCATCTGTAACCCAAAATCCCCTTCCTCATCTTCACTCTGGCACTGCTGCTGAGTCACAACATGCTGAGTCATAATAGGCACAAGGATTTAACCCATTGTGCCACTGCAGCTCTATCAATGTAGTCTGATATTTTTTAAAAATTAAAAAATCAAAAGTTACAGTAGGACAGTAGCAGACCATGTTTATTTCCTAAGTTGCGATGAGAAAAATATTATGTGGGAGGCCTGCCATCTCTATGGGGTACTCTGGAGTTACTTAAAACTAAAAAAAAAAAGTGGGGGGGGGAGCACAGAATTACCTACCATATCACTCCCATGATGTTTGAATTGAGTCAAGAGTCAAGGCTGCTGAAACTTTTTCCACTCACAACCCCTTTCCATCTGAGAAATGTTTACATGACCCCAGATATAAAATAGGTATACTAATCAAATCAGCATTTACAAGGCAAGCTAAAAAGGCCAATTTTTCTTTTTGTGAAGTACAGCTGAAGCATTTCCTGCAGAGTTCACAATAAACACTATATGTTATTTCTAATAGATTTTGGTAAATGGGTGGCTTTCAGAAGTCTTTTCTTGTTGCCATTTTTGTGACCCTAACATTGAGCTAAAGAGACCCACAGTTTAAGAAGCAATGGTGTAAATAATATTTCAGTGATTCATTAGGAAAACAAAATTCATATGTGTTAAGACTGAGAGTCTTTGCACATTTATTTATTTACTGATTTACACACTAGTAAGGCATGCCCTGAAGTAAATTATTTTAGATTAAACCATAACAAGAAATATTTAAAGCTATTGCTGCCTATATCTAGTTCAGATCAAAATAATTAATAATTTATGTCTAACTATACTGAACTATCAAGACCTTCAACTCGGTGTCTATAGAAATTCAGAGAGATAGATATTACCAACATATTTTATCATGCAAGATGCCTTAAGAAAAAAGCAAAATGAATACATCAAATATGTCAAAGTAGAAATATCAATCAGTACAAAGCACTTTTGCCCTCAAACAGAAAAGCCATGGAGTACAAAAAGCTGTCTGAAAGCCAGACACTGAGGGAGTAGGCTGCTTGGAAAATAGCACTTCAGACAAAGAGGGACAAAGAGGCTGTTTATGTGGCCCCTCCATTGCTATCCCTGTTCAGCATAAGAGACACATAAGGGGCATGTACCAACTGTAATTCAGTAACAGCTTGTACAATTAAGATGTGCTCCATTCCTAGATAGCCAGCCAAAGGGCACTAGGTATCACACCATCTTACCCAAATAGCAACTAGAAAAAGTCTGTTATATTATTTATTGCCCTCTCAGAACTCCTGTATAAGTACATTGGTGCAGCAATGTGCTAAGCCAGTGTTAAATAGGATCCTGAAGACTGATTTTAGTAGAACATTCCACCCTTAAGAAATATTCTCAGTTTTTACTGAAATTCTTTGTTGTTCTTCCCCTCCTTCACCCCACAAATACAGTCCTGGTTCATCTCAAAATTCTGCAAGAAGCATGCAGCAAAATGTGGGAGAGAAAAGAGGACTTTATGATACAAGGTTTTAGGATATGTCTATCAAGTCCAGATGAGGGGAAAGGTTACAGAACAGCAAGGTGTTGCTGATCAACTTGTACAGCAAGTTCCACAGGGAGTTGGTGGGCAAGTTCATTCAAGGGACAAAAGAGAATGCATTAATTCTCAATTAGATCACAGTACACAAGAAAGCACAGGACATTAGCATCAGATTTGTTCACTCAAGTATTAAGTGGCTGACTTTACTTCAGGAAAACCTAAATTCGTGAAATGTCATGGGGACTGAAAGCATCTTTCTTCTGTACTTGGCTGTCTGCACTGATTTCGCATGGCATGGCATGCTACTTGTTTTGACCTGCTCGTGCTGTTTTTTAAACATGATTGCACTTTTGTTGTCCTCTGTTTTTTTAAGGTACAATACACAATTGTGTCAGTGTACTTATACACTCTGGAAATTGATCGTCCATTAGATCACTGTCATTGTCACTTTGTTGCCTTTGTCTGTGTGGCTTGATTGGACTGAAAAGAAATTCAGTAAAGGAAGTGAAAGCTCATGCCTAATGTGCACACTCAAAGGCGGCATGGAGCCATTGGGGGAAGCCCTGGCCCTGGTGAGGCAGCACACCCCGGGAGTGGAAGAGGAAGAGGGGGCAAAGGCAGCTGTGACTTGGGGCAGGAAGAGAGGCTAGCACATGCTCCCACTGCCTCTCCTGTGTGCGCACTTGCCTGCCACCCTTTACCATGTTCCACAAAGGTAATGCTCACCCCAATTTTGGCATGGTTATTTAGCCAAAAAAGGTGTGCTTTAGATTCACATAAATACAATAGATGAAAGAAAAATGCTGCTCACAAGATTTGGCTAAGAGTTTTAGTGCTATAACATAACATTTATTTCAGCAGTGGGCTAAAATTACCAAAATTATATATCCTCTTTTCACGTAAATGTTATTAATATAAGTCCTCCCCCCCCCCCACACACACACAAGTGGAAATGTAATGTATTTTATGTCCCATATATCTGAAAGGGATACATTTCCAGAGTTAGCATGCACAGTACACAAAGCTATGGATACTACTGTATCCTACTGAAATGAAGTATCTCATTTCAGTACCATAGAGTGAATACCATAGAATCACTCTGAAGGATTTAGAAAATACCTAGAAAGGTCATTGTTTGGTCAGACATGGATAAAGGAAATTGTAGGTATTAGTCCTTTGTATACGAGGGTTGTACACTTTTTCATTGTCTTCCTTATTTCCGAATAGCACTCAGGTGGCTCCACACAGTTATACTCATGTTGGCCCACTAAAATGAATGGTGCCTCCTCAAGTGCCAGTGAATTCAATAAAGATGCTCCAAACATAACTAGTTCTGTATCCCAATCAGCAGCTTTTCTGGAAGTCGGATGCATTTAATGAGCATGTAATCTAAAGTTATTATAAAGGACAGTTTCATCCCAAAGATAATCATTATCTCTGAGGAATAAATTTATCTGACTAGCAATTGGCAGTATGAGATTTTGAAATATGCATTAAGAAAGAAAAATGTCTTCTTGTTTGTATTATGGTATATAACTTTAGCAATAACCTTTATGACTGTGATTGAGTCAGGCAATATACCTTTTGAGCTAGATGAAACAACTCCGTTTCATTTATCCACTAATTAATCTCAGCAGCATACATCATTTTAGATGATACAAGATGCCTGGGATTTTATCACAATAACGGATTCCCAACATGCATTTACAATCTAGTATACTGGAGTCAGAATGCATTATATTACCCTGAATACACGCTCTGGTTGCATAAGAAGCATACTGATTCATAAAGAGAGGAACAGGGCCAACTGTATCACTGGAGAATATGATGGGTGTATAATCCTAGCCTTGTATAAAATCCAGCTGGATAAGATGGCTCAAAGCAAAAAAACAAAACAAAAACATAAAGTAAAAACAAAGCATCTCTCCCAAAATGACCTATTGTTTGTAGATCATATCCAGAATCTTCTAATCAGAAGGCATGTTTGAGAAATAAGGGAAGCTACTTTGGAAGTTACTTGTACAAATCTAACAGTTTCTTTGCTGTATGTCTTGTTTTGCAGTTGATAACATTAGACATCTTTCATGTCTATCTTATTCTCTTATCTGTTACACAACTTAATAAAAACCTATGGTTTGTGTTATAACCAGAACAGGGAAATTTTACTTGGTTTGTATCTTTCGATGTATCTTTTACACTTACTGGACTGAAATGTAATTCAGAATACTATTGTTCCTTTTTTTTGGTTAAAAAGCTGCATAGCTTTTTTAAAAAATGGTTAACTGAGGGCTTTGACATAAGATTTGAGAAATGATCCACATTCATCCTTTTAATCCCCATGGAATTGTCTATACTTACTTGGTTTTTGAAGACTAAAGCAACTAGTGATGAAGAATAATAAGGAAATATAAACAAAGATTGGGCAGCAATGTTTGTGTCGGTAACAAAATACTATGAATTAAACCCAATAATGTCACAATTAATTTCAGTATATGATGTTTTTTCATTAGTTTTATTTGGACATAGCAGTATTTGGGACAATTGAGTATATTCAATTTGCTGAAGTACAGACAGCTAGAAAAGGAAACAAAATGTACCATACACAAGGGGTTCTCCATGGGATTGTGCTAATGCTGCAGATGTTTATCTGTAGCAATAAGGCAGTTTCTGTTGTGATCTCTATTCTCTCAAACATACAACACCCCAGTGATAAAACATGTATTGATTCCAGTGCAATTTAGGCACATGCTGAGAAGTTATTATTATTATTATAAGTCTTTTATTCACCTCAGTCAGGGATGGAGAAAGTTGGGTTTGTGGGACACATACTGTATATACTCGAAGATAAGCCTTTTTTTCAGTCATTTTGGGGTCTGAAAAAGCCTCCCTTGGCTTATAAGGGGGTCAAGACTGGGCAGCGGAGCCTGGAGGACATAGCTTGTAATATATTATATATTTCTCTCTCCTATTTTCCTCCCTTAACAGTGTGTTTTGTTTTCAAAAGCCTCTCTCACAAAAGAGAGAGAGAGAGAGAGAGAGAAGGAGGAGGAGGAGGAGGAGGATGGAATGTTTTGAAAAGGGAAAGCCCTTGCAAGTCAGGAAGAAAAAAAGATTGCATGGGTGGAGGGGAAAGAAAAAAGACTCTTGAAAATCTACAGGATTTATTATTATTATTATTATTATTATTATTATTATTATTATTATTACTACTACTACTACTACTGCTACTATTATTGCAAGAACCGTTTGAGTCAAAAGGGAGGGAAGGAGGGAAAGGAAATATATTTCATTTCCTCCTTGTTTGTATGGTTCTATTTCAAACCAACCCAATTTCCTGGCTATTTTTTTTTTTGCAAAGAAACCATATCTATATCTATCTACATTTATCTTATAAAAGCATTTTCCCCTGAAATATTTGTTAATCTCTCTTACAGATATATAGGCATTTCCCCCTGCAAGCCTTTGCAATCCCTAGGTACATATATATCTCTATTTGTCTGTCTATCTATCTATCTATCTATCTATCTATCTATCTATCTATCCATCTATATACATTAATTTTGTATATGAATTTTCCCCTCATATGTTTGCAGGTCTTTGCAAATCCTATATACATATACATAACTAGAGATTTCCATGTATCTGTATATCTGTATCTATAGGTATACATTATTTTAATATATGATTTTTCCCGTCACATGTTTGCAAGTCTCTGCAAATCCTATATAGATATAGATATCGATAAATATATTCTTGTTGTTGTTGTTGTTTATTTGTTCAGTCACTTCTGACTCTTCGTGACCTCATGGACCAGCCCACGCCAGAGCTTCCTGTCAGCCGTCGCTACCCCCAGCTCCTTCAAGGTCAAGCCAGTCACTTCAAGGATACCATCCACCCATTTTGCCCTTGGTTGGCCCCTCTTCCTTTTTCCTTCCATTGTCTAGATAGAT
Source organism: Anolis carolinensis (assembly GCF_035594765.1). NCBI lineage: Eukaryota > Metazoa > Chordata > Lepidosauria > Squamata > Anolidae > Anolis > Anolis carolinensis. Next base: position 106,955,035 of record NC_085842.1, on the reverse strand, counting down.
ATGAATATAGATATATAGGGCTTGCAAATATTGCAGCGGAAATATTGCACGCACACACACATGGATATATAGCGAGAGAGAGAGAGGTCTAGATAGATATAAACATAGATATACAGGGCTTGCAAATATTGCAAGAGGGAAATGCACATATATAGAGAGGGGATTTGTAAACGTTTCAGGGGAAAATGCATATGTGAAATTAGTATATATAATTATGCATTTCCCACCCTAGGCTTATACTCAAGTCAATAAGTTTTCCCAGTTTTTGTGTGGTAAAATTAGGTGCCTCGGCTTATATTTGAGTTGGCTTATACTCGAGTACATACGAGTATGACCCTAAATCTTTATTTTAGCCCCTTCCCCCTCCAGTAACTCCAAAGAATAAGAAGATGCTTAGTGCTTCCTCACACCCAGTAGGAAATATAAAAGAATTTTCAAACCAGATGCTTTGCCACACCTTCTGGGGATTGTGGGAGGCAATTTTACCATATTTGTCTCCCAGGAGATGACTTTTATTACAGAAAATGGACTAGAAGTTGATCATTGGTTGATTCCATTAAACAGGTCTTCACTGCATCTAAACAAGCCCAGGAGGGGTTAAAATGTGGTAATGTGGCATCATTGCCCCAGTAACAGTGGGTAACTGCATTTGATTCCATTTAAAAAATAATTCAAAGATTGGAGGTGGCCCTCTAAGGTTTCCATGGAGCCAATATATCCCCACAAACACCTTCATATCCCTGACCCCAGTGCTTCTGTAGTTTTCACGCCTATCATTATGATACGCCTACACATATCCAACATATACATTATGATACGCCTATACATATCCATATTTGGTTGGACTTAGTCTGATGACATATATTTATGCCTCCCTATCTCTGTTGATCTATCAATCCTAAAATAGTTGTAACTTTATAAAATGAGGTAAAACTGGAAGTCTCTGGATGTCATTTGGACTTCCAGGTTTTATTTCTGGTGCAATTTGGGTTTGGTGCCAGTGTAGACAAGCCCCCAGTTCCCCTCTAAGAATTTGCATATGTAATTATTTATATCAGTAAGAAAAATAAATTACTCTAAGATAGGGGTCCTCAAATATTTTAAAATCATGACAAATTCCTATCCACACCATACATATTTTATTTATAGTGCAAAAAACATGAAATAACAATACTATATTTAAAATGAAGAACAATTTTAACTAACATAAACTTACATGTATTTCAGTGGGAAGTGTAGGTTTGCTTTTGGCTGATGAAGATAAGTCCAGTTAATTGTGGTTGTGTTGTCAAAGGCTTTAATTGGGGTTGTTGTGTGCTTTCAAGTTGTTTCAGACCTCGGAGGACCCTAAGTCTAAAGTTTAGAGCAGGGGGTGGGTAAATAACCTTGGAGGGCTGCATCCAGCCTGCAGGACTTAGTTTGGGGATTTTTGCACTAAGACATCAAATGTTCTATAAAAGTAAGTTCAAACACTTCATAATTAAGCATCAAATCAGGTACATATACATGTTCATTAAGCAAAAATCAAAAACATGTCATTTACACCTTTGAAAAAGTGATGGAGGCAGAGAAAGATAAGCAATTCAGGTAAAGTAAAAACGTATGAAGTAGTAGGGCACTGCTAGTCTATTGGCTTGGTTCACATCAGTGAAGGATATGGGCCAGGTTTCACAGCCAAATTTTCTAGTCAAGACATTAAAGGAAGGTGCCATCTTCCCTTTCAATTATTCAGAGTTTTTCAGAAGGTCTGACTCATACTTTGCAAATCATGTCTCTGAAGTGTTTGTAATTTACTCAGTAAGGGTGAATGTTAGGTGACAGCATGCATGTTCATTTGAGGATGCTATTTTAGTTCTAGTTGTGTTACTGGAACAGACAATTGATTATTAAAATATGACCTTTTCCTCTAACAAGCAGAGGTGTTATGTTTTTTGTATATGGTTTTTCAACTGAAATACAACTTTTCCTACATCTCCTATATTCCCTTCAAATCTATATTGAGAATGTAGCCATAATATGTAAATATAGCCAGTTTCCAGTTAATTGATGGGCAACAAGTCAATTAAAGAATCTTGAATCAGGTCCTTGCTGTAGGTTGCTTTTGTGTGAACTGAGATTTTAATCAATAGCAGAGGTCTAGCATAACTTTTTATACATATTCACTAAAAAGAAAGCCCTACTGAATTCAACTGAGCATGCTGCTACATATTATCCACAAGATTACAGTTTATATCTGTCTTAAGGCTGACACCACTGCAAGATGGAGGTCACAGTTTAAATAATCCCTTTTAATGCAGATCTTCTTATTCTTTTAATTTGATCAGATATTTCATCATATGATTTAAGATTTTTTCACTACAGGTGTACTTCTTGAATTTATGTGACTGATGCCTCCATTATCACATTGTTTTGTGTTGCCTCTCTGGAATTCTACTTCCCACTGACTACAGGTTGTGTTCTCAAAACAAAACACAGCCAAGAAGAAGATGGCATTTTAGACAAAAATGTGAATGAGCATAGTGTAAAATATTCACTTTAAACTATAACCAAACAAAATACTGTTTATCCTTCCATGACTGAGTGTTTTCACAGGATACAAAGAGGACTTAATTAAAAGCCCTGGGATAAAAATCATGCAGCCCTCCTTAAGTCCTTGGATTGTGACTCTTAGCATTCCTCTCCATTGGGTCTACTCGCAAATAATCCTTCCAGACAGGTCAAAATCCCAAAAGGAACTGGGATTTAAAATCCCAACTTCTCTCGGGATTGAAGCCACACAGCAGCCCCAGACCCCAGAATTTTGCAAGGGGGGTGCCTGAGCATGCAGACTGGTCCCTCCAGTAAGTTTACTGGGATAATGGGGGGCTGGGAAGGGAGGGTGGGGATGCCATTCCACTCCTTTGGGCTCATTGAGAAGAACTAGGCTGGCAATGGGGATTGGCCCTCAGGATCACAGAATGGTTAACTTGAGTCATCATTTGGTTGTCTCAGGTTAATCCAAATCTCATCATGGGTTTTGGGCCTGTCTGGAAGACCCCTAGGAACATTCAGCAGCATCTGGGGGGGGGGGGGCACATGATCCTCTAGAGATGTAGACTTGTACATCTTCACACAAAGTGTTCTGAGCTCAATGGAGTTTGGTTCTAGAAAAGCAAAAATCATCATCATCATCATCATCATCATCATTTAAATTACTTATTAATCGCCCTCCATCCACGATGCTCTAGGCGATTTATAAGATAAAATTGTAAAGGATAAAAATACATACATACAAATATTGATAAAAATTAAAATAGATTAAAAGCTCTAGTAAAGAGCCATGTCTTGAGTGCTAGGGTAAAAGGCCCTAACTCACGCATGGCTCTCATATAGGGCGGCAAGGCATTCCATAAGGCAGGGGCAGAAACAGAAAAAGCTCTGCGCCTGGTCCTCTCCAAGTGCACTTCTCTAGGACCCGGTACATAGAGTAAGTCTCGTTGGGATGGTCGTTGCGACCTCCAATGATGGGAGAAGGAGAGACGGTCCCTAAGATATGATGGGCCCTGGCTGTAAAGAGTTTTAAAAGTCAGGACTAGCATTTTATATAGACCACGGTAATCAGTTGGAAGCCAATGCAGATGCTGCAGCACTGGTGTTATATGGCATTTCATGGGTGTTCTTGTGAGTAGCCTGGCTGCCGCATTCTGAACAATACGGAGCTTCCAGGTCGTGGACATCGGAAGGCCAACATACAGGGCGTTGCAATAGTCCAGCCTAGATGTGACCGTGGCATGGATGACTGTTGCCAGAGCCTCATCAGATAGATAAGGTGCCAATTGCCTCACTTGTCGTAGATGGAAAAAGGCCTGTTTGCTGGCAGCAGCGACCTGAGCTTCCATTGTCAGCTGCAAATCTAAAACGACACCCAGGCTCTTAACGGTAGGCGAAGGAGATAGGGCAGCACCATCGAAGGTGGGTAGCAAGTGGGTCAGACCAGTTGAGTGGCCATGCCAGAGAATAGAACTCAGGCTGCCTCAGGCTGCCATCAGAAACACAATCCTATCTATGTTGAACCTTTTGATTATCTGTATTTTATTAAAGTTAGCATGCATATAATACCAGCCTAAAGGATATTTTTCTGTGTAGCTACACAAAAGCTTGAACAAAGACTATGCACATGCAGCATTTAATTTTATGCCTGAGCTGATAAAGTATAAAATAATGATTGATTTCTAATACATCTGCACATTTTGATTTATGTTTCTAAGGCAGATCATTACAGTTTTAGTGACATCGCAAATAATCATGATTAGTGATGATTAATTAATACTAATAATTGTTAGATTATGTGATCCGCTGTCATTCTGCTTGATGAAATGCAATGAGTTTCCAACTGTGTTTCTAATTTATCATTTCAAAATGGTTTTTCAAAGTAATCAGAGGGCATCAATGAGAAAGAAATTGACTCTCTACAAAGGCCGTATCTCTTCAATTCCTTAAACAGAGCCTGGAAATTCATAATTGTGACTAAGGAATTACTAGTAGTTTAAGAATCTCAGGAAATCGTCCAAAGCCACTTTCAAAAAGAAAAGCATTATTTTCAAAGAAGTTTTACGAATGATCTATTTCTTTTTCTAGTTGGATATAGTATTTCTTATAATGCAATTGTCCCTACTTTTAGAAATAGATGCCATAGTAGAAGACATGATCACATTGACATCCTTTGTAATGCTAGATAGAGGAGTTTTCTTCAAAACCATGACCACAACATGTTTCCCTCTGAGAAAATAAGGACATACTACCCCAGAATGGCTTGTCTGTTTTGATGATGCTAACGTCCCTGTAATGGTTAGGACACACATTAACTGGTCATAGCCTATTCGATTTTATGCATCCCCTGACTGAACACACTGAGATTATGACTGTTCACTGCACTCAGAGCCCATATGGTCACATGGGAATGCTAAAAGCAAATTCTGGCTCTGTCCATCATCCATAATTCAAGAGAAATCAGGGTTAGAAAAAGTGCATGAGCAATTGACATAATTTATATGCAGCAAGCAGGAGAGTTGGCAGTCTCTCACATCATAAAGTTTAAATAATGGTAGTTTAACACCAGATGTACCCACAGATGTCTTGAGTGTAACACCATTAGCTCCATTACTGCATGAAGTAATCCTTTTCCAGCTCCAGCATCCCCAGGAAAACATCACACCTGTCAGTTTGACTTCACAAACAGCTGACTTAATATAGGATTTTACCAGTAACTTTTCAGAATTAATCAGTCAAATGTAATCTGCACTTACAAGAGAAATGCAACCTCAAAAACTTGTTCAGGGCAATTGGGTAGAGAAGATGCTGCATGCAAGATTCAAAGGAAAATGGGCAGAAATGAAAAATGAATCCCATTGTTGAAAAGTAGAGTACACATCTGCAGAAGGTTATACACACCACTGCACAGAGAAATTCCACTGATATTATTGTTTCCATTCCCTATACCACATGGTGACATCATTTCCTCATCTAACCCACATGCTCGGTCAGGTCGATGTCATTTCACATTGTTCTAACTGAAGACCTACAAATCCTTTTTGAAATCACATCACGCAACGGAGGACCAAATGAACCCAAGCAGAAAGAAAACAAAGGTGAATGTTGATATGTTTGACATAAAATTGATATGGAGAAACAGTTCATCTTGAATTTAACTTTCAGAACTGCTGATGGTTTAGTTTCAAGCCCTTAATGTATCCCTTTGCTAAAGCAAAAAAAATAAAATAAAATAAAACAAACAAATCCCAAAATATGAAATTGTGATGACTATATGTGAATGCATTAAGTTAGTGAGAGGAATCACTCAACCATTATTAGGATCAATTACACTGGCCAACATACATTTGGATGCCTGAAATGTTAGACCTTTCTAATTCCAAAAATGGCACCAGTATTTCTCTATCAATCATATACCACTCTTTATCTTGCTCACCCATAAAAAATAAAGATATTTCAATGTTGTGTTTAAATTAATATCTTTTAAGCATGAAAAAAACATCTTAAACATATTAAAAGCCAGATTGGTTACGGGAACATCTAGGAGTGAGCATATTAGACCTATCCTAAAGACACTCCACTGGTTGCCAATTAGTTTCTGGGCAAAGTACAAGGTGTTGGTTTTGACCTTTAAAGCCTGACATGGTTTGGGTCCAGGTTACCTCCAGGATCACCTTCTCCTGTACACATCGAGGTCTCCTTGGGGTAACTGCTTCAACCAGCCAGAACTCGACTGGCGACCATCACCCAGAGGACCTTTTCATCGCCCATTTCAAGAATTTGAAACAACCTGCCAGAATAGCTCTGACAGCTAGATCAGTTGTCGGAATTATAAAAACATCTAAAAGCTATCTCTTCTGGCAGGCCTACCCAGCCACTTTAAAACATGAGTTTTAAACTCGTGTCTCATGTTTAATTTCTGTTCCTTATATTTTATTATGTATTTTATAGAATTATGTTTTAATATGTATCTTTTATAGAAATACATTTTAATATGTACATTTATAAAATTTGTACAATATTTATGTGTTTTAATTATGCTGCAACCCACCTCGAGCCACTAGAAGGGACGCTCCAAAGGGTCACCACTTCTGCATAGTGAATTATTGGTTGCCCTCTCCCCACTTTGGAAGAATTTAATAATTCCAGCTGCCATAAGAAAGCTCAGAGCATTCTTGGGGAACCTATCTCACTTGCCATATTCTTTTTTTATTTGGATGATTGCCAGACGGTACAGGGTGAGAAAGACAAGGACAAACAGACTGAAAGATAACTTTTATCCTACAGCTGTGGCTATGTTGAACTCTGTGGTTTCGCACTGATGTGGCACTGGGGGCTGTGTGGTGGTGGTGAGATACTCAATACATCATTCTATTTTCTATGCAGGTATTTTAAAAACTGTACAGCTAGTGGACAGATAATTACAAAAATCCCAATAGGCATTAAATGTCTACATGGAAAAGATCTCTGAAATTACTACTTGCATTGGTAGTGCCAATGGGGTATTTCTTCTACAGCAATGTTTCAGAAGATGGGTTATCCTTAGGAATGTAGCAGGGAGAAGGGGATTATATTTTCCTAGTCTCAGGTATATAGATTTAAGTTTTGTTATCTATTTGGAGAAGGAAGAAATAGAAATGTGCCGTAATGTTCCATATTCTACATCTTGACCTAAAGATTGTTTGTGATTTTAAAACACCCTCTGGGTTAACTGAAGAAGTAGTATGATGTAAATTTTTTTTTCGTGTCAGGAGCAACCGGAGTTGCTTCTGGAGTGAGAGAATTGGCCGTCTGCAAGGACGTTGCCCAGGGGACGCCCAGATATTGTTTTTTTTTTTTGTTGTTGATGTTTTACCATCCTTGTGGGATGGTAGTAGGATGTAATAGTGTACTATGTCTGGATTGCATGGTGCTGAAATTGATGGGCATTCTGTTAGGGACATACTATGTATAAGTTGCATTATGCATTCGGGGCAATTTTTGGCCAAAATGTAATAACACAGTCTGCTGACAGCCAAAAAAGTAGAGCTGTACATTAAACAACAGTTGACATTGTGATGGAGAGGTTCATCGCAGTTTCACATTCCCGATTATTGATTACTGATTCTTTCTGTGCTTCTCTGCACTGCCGGCATGGAGTCTGGTGAAGTTCATCACATTAAGCAGGGCTACTTCCGGCAAGGCTCCATTGGGTTCTATGCCAGCAGCACCGTTAAGTGGTGCCTAGAGGAACCAGGTGTACACCCAACTCCTCATGGAAGTAGCCAGGGAGGATGCAGGAGGAAGCCAAGAACAGCGGGGAAACATTGTGGGAAGGGATCCCACAATCACTGATGGTAAGAGTATGAAGCGATATGCTGCCTCACAGTTTTCCCTGCTGTCCCCTGGCTTCTGGACCTCAATGTGATGAGGTCCCTAGTCACTGACATGTGTAATGCATTGTTAATATACAGCATAAAAGCACTGGTGTAGCATATGACTGTTATATTGCAAGGATGCTATATTGCAACCATTATGTTTGACTGCAAGTGATATAGATTCATCAACATCAGTGGATCAGATATTTTGAGCCTATAAGTCAGGCTACCCCATTCACAAACTTGTCAGCAATCCACTTTCCATCCAGGTTTTGTTGAGGCTGCATAGACATTTTTCAGGCAAACACATAGAGTGATTTCGGATCCTGCAGTTTCTTTGTCTAATCCTGGATGGTCTAATGATCCATCTGCTATGTAATATGTACAAATATGCCTTAAACATACACACCTCTCTTGGTAAAAGGCATGGAGAAAATTCATTTACAAGATTGGGAAGTATTGATGCTATTTTGAAATATGATTGTGTGGATTCTTTTAAACACAACACATAATCAGTCAGTACTGAAAATCCTTTACATGAAATTTACAGCACAAGTTTTTCTTCAGTAGAGGGGAAAGTAGGGTGAAATCAGCAAAAAGTAGAGGAATATAATTTAACATCACCCATGATTTATCTCTTTTCTTATAACATATTCAGATGAATTTAAAGTATTTATCTGTGTCACTAACCTATACACCTGCAGGCAAACATATAAGAAGAGGTCAGAAAAAACTTTGTGAACTTAGTCAACCCCTTTGCTGTGGGACAGTGCATATGAAAATTCTTCTTTGTGGGTACTTTATGCTGACATTTCATTAAGCATCAATTGCCCACCAGGACCTACTATACCGATTTTGCAGCTGCTTCAGATATGATGAGTTGCAAAACAGGGCTCTTTCAGCTGTCAGGTATAAGTGAAGCTGGATGGTGGTGAAATGGGCGACACAAAATGGGCAAATCATTTTCAAAAGATGTAGGGGTAAAACATGGCAATGCTTATAATGATACTATCCTATAACTCACTATTCCTAATAGTATCCCTGTTATTAATCTATATCGCACATCCATTGGAAGCCCTAGGTAAAATTTGTTTGGATTAGTTGGCTTCATAGTGTATGCCCTGAGGTACAAAATCTACCCCAGTGTAAGGCCATTACAGTACAGAAAGAGGAGCTTCACAGTGTGTTCTGCAGCAACATGTTACTTATTATAGTAGCTGAAATAATTGTCCAGTATGAAACTTATTGGGTGGTTTTTAAGTCAACGTCACTTTATCTCTCAGTCTTCAAAAATAATAATTACTATTCTAATTAACAGAGTTCTTGTGAGAGTTAAAACATGGGGATTTCAGCATATTAACACTGATGTAATCATCTACATTAGGGGAGTGAATGCTCCAGTGTCTGGACAGCTACATCATCCAATTTGCAGCTGCTCTGTAACTCTGGAGAGCTGCAACATGCCAATGCACCCATCATTTATGATAAAAGACAGTTTATTGCATCTCCTGACTACCCTCTGGGATGGTTTTTTTTTGGGGGGGGGCAGGTTCTTGATGTTTTGGGATAAGAAACACCACGAAACAACATTTTAAAGCCATTTTAGAGGTTTGAAGTAAAAAAAAAAAAAGGCAACCCTACTGTGAGCCTGGAAGAGTCCAAAAGGCCACATTGGTGGGCCACATGATTCCACATATATTTTTTAATTTATTTATTTATTTATTACTGTATTTGTATCCCACCCTTCTCACCCAATAGGGGACTCAGGGTGGCTTACAATAAAAGCACATATATAAAAATTAATACAATACATTGTGAATCAATTAAAATTAAATACATCAAACATTCATAAAAATACACTTATAAATATACAGATAGGCGCATTTCGAGTCTAAAAGACTGGGTCTGTCATTGAGTTCCAGTTGGCTTTTTGGCTCTGGAAACTGCCAAAGCGGGCTTCTTCTTGGGGGGGGGGGGGGGGCGCCCTTCTTCTCCTTGCCCTCGGAGGCCTGCTTCTTGTTGAGCTTGAAGGAGCCTGAAGTGCTGGTGCTTTTGGTCTGGACCAGAGTCCCGTTCGTCACCAGACTCTTAAGGCCGAGCTTGATGCGGCTGTTGTTCTTCTCCACATTGTAGCCGGCGGCTGCCAAGGACTTCTTCAGAGCAGCCAGAGAGATCCCTCCACACTCCTTAGAGGCCGACCCTGCCTGGGTCAACAGCTCCGTCACGCTGGGACCCGAAGACTTCTTAGCCTTAGCTGCTCCTCCCACTTTCTTTGCCGGAGCCTTGGGAGCGGGAGCCGCTGAAGACTCAGCCGCCACTGGAGCTACTTCTGCCATCCTGATACCTGTGTGTACTCTTCGAAATAAATGTCGAACCCTAACCCTAAACCTAACCCTATGTTCTGCATATCTATTCAGAAATGAACTTCATTTAGTTCAATACGCCTTTCTCTCAGCTGCATGATTCCTCCCACTTATAGATGTGGAATAAAGAGACAGGACAAGGTAATAGGATAAAATAGGACCTCAACTTCAATTAGTCCCAACAAACTTTGCATAGGGCCCTCTAGAGTGGATCTCTAACAAAGAGAGGCTACAACCAGATCTGTTCCTCTGTCTTTAAGGGTGATGCACCTCATCCAAATACCCAGATGTAGACAGACATGTGAAATCTAGTCTTCCTTGGAGAGAATTGGAGAAACAACAGTGCCCTTATTGGGGCCAGGGGGATCTATTATAGCAGGACCAGAATGAGGGAAGTAGTAAATACTGCTACTACTACCTTATACTGCTTTGGTGAGATCTCAACTCATATTTCTAGGCACCACAGTTCTAGAAGGATATTGACAAGCTAAAGTGTTCAGAGAACGCTGAGCAAGATTATCAAAGGTCTGGAACCCCTCCCAAAAATGAAGTTCTAACAAATCTAGAGTGGTTAAAACACAAAAGCAGCTTTGGGGACTGCATGTAGTCCCAGGATCACATTTTACCAATCCCATTCTATAGAGATCCAGGGAAATGTGCCAGACTTTCTAGTCTGCTCCTCACAGCTTTGCTGAAGAAGGAAATTGGAAAGTGTATTCACAAGTCCAAGACATACGAATTAACACAATGCTGAGCCATAGTTTAGTGTACACGTGAATATAACAATTGCCTTACAAATCACCCTTTTTTCTGTGTCAGGAGCGACTTGAGAAACTGCAAGTCGCTTCTGGTGAGAGAAATGGCCGTCTGCAAGGACATTGCCCAGGGGACGCCCGGATGTTTTGATGCTTTTATCATCCTTGTGGGTGGCTTCTCTCATGTCCCCGCATGGAGCTGGAGCTGATAGAGGGAGCTTATCGGGTGGGATTCGAACCTGGTAGCTTTCAGAACAGCAACCCAACCTTCAAGTCACAAGGCTTTAATCCACTACACCACCGAGGGTTCCTACAAATCACCTTAAAGAGGCATAATATAAACAGAAAGTTCTTACCTCTGAAATCAACATTCCTTTCTGAATCATTTTAATTTCCCTACAATATCTCCTCTCAGATATTCTCAACCTTGCTTAGTTTATTGGATCTGACAAGATCACAGCCCAAGGTAGCATAGCTGTAGGAATTCCTCTAGCAAAAAGGGTTGAAAGAATGAGATATTAACTATAAAAGGTTTATTTCAGTCTTTTTTTTTTCTATCTGTGAGAGCACACAAGGATTTAAAAGAGAACAAAGAATTTGGCCAACTCTTTTCAATTTCCATGACTATAAAATTATACATGTTTTATTACCCATTATTACATATGCAAATCTACAAGTCACAAGTGTTTCTTAAGCAGCGTAGGTCAGTGGCTCCAATGGAAGTCGGACATTATATCTGGCTTTTTGTATTGCCTTTAAAAAAGCTATCCACCACTAGACCCAAAAGAGATTTAGCATCTTGGATAGCTCATTCAAATTTAGAGCGAAATAACAAGCAGATTCACCATACCACTGACATCAATTTACCAATATTTCTTGTTTTTTATTTGTTTAAACTATTTCAATTCCTTTAAAGACAATATGGGTCATAAACTGCCACATTTTTAGTTGAGCTATTGGGTGAGAAATGTTTGTTTTGTTAGGATATAATGAAGACCAACATTAAGGATTTATGTGTTAAAGAAAAAGCTAAACTACTGATCATAACACGCAGGAGCTAATCTAGGTCAGCAGTTAAGCAATTAAATTTGGACCACACCCAGTGGGGTGTGGCTATGTGTGTATATAAACTTCTGCTCCTGCTTTTGCATTTGGTTTCACTTTTGCTTTTGGATCTCTCTCCTTTGGAAGAAGAAGCAGAAGAAGCCATGCTTTTTGTATCTTGCAATGTTTTTTGCATCTTGAATGCTTACTAGGACTATGTAAGTTTGTTATACTGTAAAATGTATGTTTTGATGCAACACTGTAAAATTTATGGTTGGACTCTGCTGTAAAGAGTAAAGTTTTACTGGGTTTTTTTTCCTTTGGCAATTGTGCAAAGGTATTGTGTCTTTGTTGGACTAGACTGAATTCCACTTGAAGCACAACATGTTTTATCACAACAAATATAGGCTTAAGAATTAACACTGCTGTTGCACCCCTAGGCTGTGTAGGCACCTCAAAACCACACTGGAGCCCCAGAATATAAGCAAACAAGCTGTTTATTGAAGGTTATAAGTAAGCACAAGCAAAGTTCAGAGTCAATAAAATGGGTTTAAATCCACAAGGGCAATGTACTTGAAAATCTTAAAGCAAGAGTCTAAGAAACTCACTCAAAAACATAGTCCAAACCAGATATCAAACTCAGTCCCATGAAAGGCATCAAGAATAGTCCAAACAAGGTTCAAATCCAAGGCATGAGACAAACTGGAACCACAGGAAACAAGGCTAGATTGCAGGATCAAACTCCAAAGTAATCCAAGGTAATAGAAATCCAAACGGCAAAGTTACTGGAACATACAACTGGATCCAAAGGCAGAACAAGGCTGGAACTTGAAGCAAAATCCACGGCTGCAAGAATATACAGGAACCCAGAGCAAAGACCTTTCTCTCTGGAACTGCAATGTTGCCACCTCTGCTATAGCAGGGAAGAACCAGGCACTTAAAGAAAATCCAAGGTCTTTCTTTCATAAGAAAACTACTCATTAGAGTGCTTCAAAAGCAGTTGTTTACTTCTCCGTAAACATTCTCATTCCCTATTTCAATGAGCTATCACTCCCCTCCTGTCAAACTCATTATCCTCCTCTAAACTAAAATGTCCATCTGACACCTGGTGAACGGGCCTTGACAGTGGAGAGGAATGCAGTTCAAAATGCCTGCTTGCAACCATTCTGTCTCTGGTCCCAGAATCCACTGGAACAGACTCTAGCTGCATCTCAGGCCCAAACCGAGAGTCCTCCAGCAAAGCTGGTTGCATATTGGGCCCAAACTCTGGCTGCATGTCAGGCCCAAACCAAGGGTCCTCTGGCAAATCAGGTGCAGGGACAATTACTGGCTAAATGGGCCCAAGCTCAGGCTCAGGCTGAGCTACAACTGCTTCCTAGTGAGGTGAGAAAATGGTTTTAATTTTCTTGTTCTTAATGTCTCAGCTCATCTGCTTGGAGATGTTCCAAATTCCTGGACTCTCCCCCCCTCTTTTACACAAACACACACACACAATATTATCTACAAAAGATGTTTTGGGTGTAGGTTTTGCAGAAAACCTTGACTTTTCCACAGAAGGCACTCTTGTCTGTACAAAATATTTTTTATACACAACAAATGTAGTTTTTTACACAATTTTTATTGCAAAAATTTTCACAAACTAAAAGAAATCCTGACAAACCTTTATAATCTCACCCAGGAGGAAGAAAATGTTTGAATTTCTCCATTCTTCACTGTGATGGTGAAGTGAGGAGTCACATCACTATTCATTGTTATGTTCCTTTAAACTGATGCCATCTTAGGGAAACTGGTCTCCTGGAGTCCTAGGCTAGATCTAAAATGATTATACTATACTGATTCTTTTGATATCATTATGCTGACCCCATAATCCATCCTTTTCATGTTACAATTCCCTAACTATACTATCGTATGAAATATTATTGACCAGGAGCAACCATACATAATGTCAACTAGGGATTTAAAGAAAAATGTGATGAAGTTAGCATTTTGCACCTTCTGAATGTTTTGCCCGAGTCCTGGGACAAAACCTATGTTGAACCTATGAGTTTAATCTCACAAATCTCTCATCTGAGGCATAACAGACTATAAAAAAACAAATGATCCCCCTGAAACCTCGCTTAGATTGTTCATGTCTAGATGGGAAAAGCCCACTGTGTTCCCATTGATCATGACAATTTCCATTTTTGAGTCCAATTTTCCTGAGCATGGAGATTTTAATATGACTTTTCTATTGTATGCACGTCTATGTGCATCTTCAAAATATTATTTTTGAACTGAGATTGAACTGCATTGCAAAAACAGAAGTGTATGCAATCCCCTGTACTCTAATCAACACATAACTTCAGAAAGTGTAGATTAGGTCATTTTGTTTATATTTTTAGACATAAACCTGACTTCCTTCCATTTCCTTCATCTGCATAGTTATTACTGGAAAAGCATTCATTACCTGCTTCACAGCTTAAATTGCTGTCACAATCTTGAGTGTGGCTTTGAGGCCATTCACTCTTAGCAAATTCCAAGGCATCATCTTATTAAGGCAAAATGCTAAACTCAGTGAAGCAGAGAAAGGGCAGAACGGGGCTCTCTAGAAATGCCATGTTTATGTTCTGTGACCTATATGATTTTTTAAAGGCTTAAAGAATAACCATGTTAAGTGCTTAGGAGCAACCCATGGTACTTAGAAGAAAAAAATTCACTGAACAAGTTTGCTCTTTTGAAAACGTATATTCTTCCCCAATCTGTAGTACTTTTTTTGCTGTTTCAATATTATAAATTGTTACCAGAGTGCTGGTTCTGACATTCAAGTGGGAGAGTATGCAAGGAAGATATATTATCCAGGACTAGGAATACACTGCTGAATATGAAGCATTTCTGTAAATCTAGTGAAATGGTTTTTCCTTTGAACTGAATTTCTATGTAGAACTTGTCCTAGCCTTGTGTTCCTTCCACACATTGTCTCCCTTGTTTGCTTCCAGAGTAACTACTGAAGCTTTTTACAGCATTCTGGTATCAACTGCTTAAAATACTAGGTATCTGCCTGCATCTTTTTTTCATGCCGCAATCCTTCACTCATCTGGAACACTGCAGTAGTTAAGATACGGGTATGATCCATGTCAGAGATGTAGTGAATCCACAAAAGGTTTTATTCCAAGCTTTAAAAGAGCTATTTAAAGTGCTATTTCAGGTTTAGTTTGAAGCACCTTTGATCTTTAATATCTGGAACAAAATCTAGAATGGATTCATCACATCTCTGACATGGAAGTCACTGGCTGCCCCTTGATTCTTTGGATATACACTGTAATCCTTAGAAATGTGCCAGTGTTTAATGTAAGATATGCATTTTGTCGTAACTAGTAATGGAAAGTGAACATTAGATTATCCCCCTCTGTTAGAGGCACCTAGCCTAAGAGGAGAGGTGCATTTGCTGGTGTCCAGCAATTGGAGGCCGGCTCCCGGCAGGTGAACAACCTTTGGTGAAGGACCTTTGGTGGGAAATGCCCCTGTGTGTTTAGGCAACCAATGAGTGGGTGAATTGGACTGTCCTTGGAGTTGCTCTGGAAATTCTAACCTCGTGTGGTGTTGGGATTCTGGAAGTTTTTCCTAATGGACCACTCTGAGAACAACTGAATGGAAAGCAGGGTTTATCGGGGAGTAGCCACAGTGCCATATACATCTATGGAACTGACATAAACGAAGCAGCTTGGATGATGATTACAGGATTGGGTGCTCTGTTTTAATAGTTTTTAATTGTATTTATATGTTTCATTTTGATTTTAAAATTCAATGTGTTCTGTATTTGTATGTTTTGTGTTATAATGTAGCATTAAATAGTTGCCAAAACTGGAAGCCACTCTGAGTCCACTCCAAGATGAGATAGAGCAATATAGCAAATAAATTTATAAATCAATAAAATAAATCTTGGGAGTCAGTTGTTTTCACCCAGGGTAGCTTGTTAAGAAGTCTCGGGGTGAACAACTGCCTCACTTATCTTGCATCAATTTGCTTCCCCTTTAGTTCAGGTTACTGCAGTTGGCTGAGACATTTTTAAAGGGTAATGTTAAGAAAAAGTTGCCACTAGTTATCCCATAGTGTTGTCTGTTCGCCTTATTTTGTTGGTGGGTCAGCAAATGGTAATTCATTGGACTACTGAATCCACCAATATCTCTCCCCTCTCCTCCCCCCCCCCCCCCCCGTGTGTGTGTGAGGGGTGGGGGTACCACTGGACTCAGCAATCACAAGCAACATTTGTTTCATCGTCTGAAAAAAGCATACCTTGCCCATGCACACACAATTTTGAATAATAAAGCACACACAAAACAAGGAGAAATTGAATAGTTCAGTACATGTTGGCTCAGAGTAGACATATTAAAACAAGAGAGACTATCACAAGTCTGATTGATTGCACTGGCCAACATACATTTTGGTGCCTCAAATGTTAGACCTGTTCATATATTTGACCTGCTGATTCCAAAAATGGCACTAGTTTTCCCCTATCAGCTCTAGATTTTGAGATACATATTATATACCATATACCAGTCATCTGCTTACCATAAGAAATCATCATAACTATCTATCTATACACATAATAAAAGTGAAAAATGTGTATGTGTGTATGTGGAGAAGGTATCCACTTACACAGGCAGCCTCCTGTCTCCACAAACAGCTATGGTTCCCATTGAGCAGGAGACACCCATAGCCACTGACATGCAGGTTATAGTGAGTGCCATGAACATGTAGCCCAAACCCTGCCAGTGTCCTCCATAAATATCATTCTCTCCCCCCGCCCGCACCAAGTGAAGGCTTTCATGCAGGGATAATTTCATCCTAGATGTTCTGTTTTTCCTCCAGAATGACCTTTCAGAATGGGTTAGATGGCCTTTCAGTATCTGAAATCTTCCAGCTATCTGTCCTAATTCTGAAGCTTTACCACATGCACTAGCAATGCACACACAGATATCTCCAGTGATTGTAAGGATTTAGTTGAATTCCCACAGCGAAATAAAGAGACCAGACACAAGATATGGAGAAATAAATTATTGACCTAATTAGAAAATGGTAATTGAGCTAGGAAACTAGTTGTGGGGGGAGCCCTGCAACATTGGTAATGATGTGAGGCCAGGTGTTGTTTTCCGACTATCTGCCAAGTCAACCACTGGGTGAAGCACCTGACCCCGGGGGCACTCCACATTGATGGTTTGCTATCCTGGCCAGTCATTATTGGAAGGCCGTCCCTTGGGAACTCCCCCCGCCCCGCCCCGAGCTGTCAAACCCAATAGGAGAGAGGTAAACCCTCAAAGTAGGTATTTTGGGGAACCCCCTAAGCCATAAAACCTACAGAGGTCAGCCCAACAGGCCCTTTCACCCCAAAATGGAGGCCAAATGTAGAGGGAAGGGGCTGACCACAGGAAGTTACATTAAAACCCTCCCCTCTGCAGACTGGCAGCGACACCAATCTAGGAGATACCTGATCTTTCTATGGGGGGATTCAAATGCTCTTCTTTAGCCATATGGCTGTCCTTCTTTTCAGAGGTGTGTTCTCTTCACTGGATAGAATACTATCCATTTTCTGCGGGGCTTCATGTACAATTACAAACATCAGGCCTTAGTATAGAATCATTCCAAACAATATGAAAATTCATGGTTACCATAGTTGTGTTTGGGCACTGGCATTTGTATTGAGTATATCTTACTAATGACTAATTACTTGAATCTAGACATGTCCTGTGAAGAGAAGGGCTATATAAGAGAGGTCCGTACTTTAGGAAAGAGGAAGAATCAGGAGACCAGGTGGAACGTCATGGAGCTGGTACTGAGACTTGGTACATTATCACATTGGGCTTTTAAAAAACAGGTCTGGCATTGCATGTTCATCTTGTTTTTAAGCTGGAGCATGCCAGGATAGCCAATGTTCTTATCACACCAATTAGTTCCCCAAGTGCTTGAAGACAATAGCAAGCATGTTTAGCTTACTGTATTTTCAGGGATTTGTCTTTTCCCAATCTGTGCATTGCCCATTCATCCATGTCCTCCAGTAGGCTTTACCTCCAAACAAAAATGCATAAGATTTTTCCCAAGCAGCTGATAACTACTATCAATAGAATTTGGATGATGTTGCTGCATGTATGTAATCCCATTGTTTATGACAGAAGTTTGTGTGTATCATAATCTACCTTCCTCACACATTCATTTGTGCACTTGGTTCCTAATTCAGCTAGAAAGAGGCATTCAGAAATCTAGCCAAAGTAAAATATCCCAATTTTTAGGCCACTCAATGAACAGTTTTTCTATTTTACCCAGGTCCATAACTTTGAATAAATTTCAGAAATCGGATATGGAGTGTTTATACGGCTATCTATATTCATAGGTAAGCATTTTATCAGTAGATGAATTTTATTAGAACATTCTTTCATTATATTATTAATAATATACAGTACAGAATTTCATTAAGAAAGTCGTTATTTCTAGAATACGTAGAGGAGTGAAAGAAACAGACAGAAACTGTAGGTTTTATATTGCAAAGCAGAGTCATAATTAAAATATTTCAAAAACATTATTTGTACGATATTCTTGCAATTCCATGAGGAATTGAAATGAAAGACATTAATGGTCATTTCAAAGACAGCTAAGCCCCTGAACAAGAATGAGAACCATTATGACTTGAACATTATCATCAATTTAATGCTACCCACAATAGAGCTGTGAGATAGCCATCACCTTTCACTTTCTTTATATCCAGATTAGTTATTTCCTTGCATTGTGTGCTTTTGATCCAAGGTAATGCTTCTGTTGCTGTTGACAGCAAACAACAACATTCAGTACCACTAAATTCTTCTTGGCATTTTCTTGTTTGTTATCACAAGGAAAAGGCCCCCAGTTAAAACAGAAATCTATTTTTGCTCCCCCTGCTCCTCACTTTTGGTCATTTCTGAATGATGCTTCTATATGGCATAATGGAGAATGCTGAAATAAGCTTGATAGAAAATTCAAGTTTGTTCAGTGTGGTCTTTTAAAAAAAACTTCCAACATTATATTGTGAGCCATTACAGTAGAGCCCCGCTTAACTGAGTTAAACGGATGGGCCCAATCTTGGATAACTGAATTTGACGGATAATGGGGGGGCTATTATCCAAGCCGGGGGCTGGGCCAGGCCGCGGAGAAGGTGCCTCGAGGGAGGGAAGCAGGCTCCAGAGGAAGTTCCAATGCAAGATTTCTTCTTCCCATTCCTTCCTTGTTTACCTTTGAGGAGCTCAAAGGCTCCCACCACCTGCTTTGAGGTAGAGGACGGCAGGGCGGGCTCCATGCAGAAGAGGGCACAGAGCTGCAAGGAGACCCAAGAGGAAGCCGCCGCTACCACTGCCTCTGCTTCCCCCTCCACTGCCTCCTCCTCCTTCGTATCTTCCAGCCGGAGGAAGAGGGAGAGAAAAGTCCTCCTCCCTCTCCCTCTCCTTCTCTTGAGCTTTCTCTCAGGCCTCCTTGCAGCTCCATGCCCTCTTCTGCATGGAGCCTGCCCTGCCAGCCGCCACCTAAGAGCAGCTGGTGGGAGCCTTTGAGCTCCTCAAAGGTAAACAAGGAAGGCGTGGGGGAAAGAAATCTTGCATTGGAGCTTTTTCCAGCGCCTCGGATAATACAGACGCTCAGATTAATGGAGCCCGGTTCAGCAGGGTTCTACTGTATATTAAAAATAACACAAAGATGCCTCCATTAAACATCTTTAAAATTTCCTTTACATTGTCTTTTGTGTGAAGCTTTATCTCTTAAATGTAGCCATTGTCATCTGCAGAACATATCAATTATGAGTAAATATGACAAAAGGTAAATATATGAGTCCTACAGCAAATCAATCCCTAGAAGCCAAAATTACTGCAACAAGATGACTATACTATGGACATATCATGAGAAGACATTGCTCATTGGAGAAGACACAGAAAGCAGTAGGAAAAGATAAAAAGCACATTACAGATGGATAGACTTAATTAAAGAAGCTATGGCTGCCCTGAGTCTGCAAGAATGCTAATGATAGGGTGACTTGGAGGTCTCATTCGTACGGCTACTGTAAGTTGATGTAAACGTGACAGAAATCAACCACAACTACATCTAAATGAAAAATGTATGAAGACAATGAAGAGTAGCTACCTGCTATACAAATTGAATCATGTGAACAACAGTTTGAAAGATGCTGAAGGTTATTTTGATGGCAACATACAGTGGAAACTGAAGTACAACTGCATTTACACAACTTTTAATAACTGCTCTGGGTTTCACCCTAAGCTTTCCTCCACCTGTTCAAAAATCCAGAACACATGTACTCACAAGCCTGAAGTCCACCCAATTTTGGTGTATTGGACAAGCCTCAAGAGTGTACACAGCTCTACAACCATATACCACATCCATTCTTCATTGCAGAATTCCCATTCTTCCATAGTCAAAGAGTACTATTTTCAATGAGCACATTCCACCTCTTTTATTATGCCATACAAGCTTTTTATATCAGAAAGGGCTCAGTTACAATTCAGTGTGCTCTTCAGTCTGAATAAGAATCAGGTAAATGTCTTACATTTGTCTCTGTGTAACAAGTCTTTATTGCTGCCTTTAAATTATAACAGTTTAACAAGTAGGAAGGTACTGATCGTGCACGTGGGAGAAAAATTTACAGCATTCATAGATCGGAGCACTGAGCAGAAATCTTGGAAAACACAGAAATGACTAAATGTTCCTCATAATTTACCACAGAACGGCACAAGACTGGATTAGGAAGGGGCAAGATTCACATAATAGCAAATCTACAATATAGAAAATGATTGTGTGATTTGATGGTAAGCTACACGTACGTAGTTCCATACGTGGGACAGATGTGAACGTGTGGCTACTGTTAGTATCAATGTCATTGGGACAGTGAATATACTTTGGGTTTTGGCATGAATATTAAAAAAGCTATCTAATGTGCTCCACACTATTCCCAAGATCTCAATATCTTGGATAATTCCACTAAAATTCAGACAGAAACCCAAAGCAGATTCCCTGTTCCCACTGGCATGGGAGCCATCAGTCACCACTGTATACACAGATATGCCCCAATCCTGAATTCCCTTTGCATTTCCATTCCAGAATTTCACACATTCAACTAGAACAGCATTTCAGAAACTGGGGGTCGCAAAGGGGGTGTCAGAGGGTCACCAAAGGCCATCAGAAAGTACATATTTCTGATGGTCTAGGAATCCCTTTGTAGGTGAACTATACATCTCAGCAATTACAACTCCCAAATGTCAAGGTCTATTATCTCGAAACTCCACCAGTGTTCAAATTTGGGCATATTGGGTATTTGTGCCAAGTTTTGGTCCAGATCCACCATTGTTTGAGTCCACAGAGATCTCTGTGTGTACATGAATTACAACTCCAAAACTCTAGATCAGGAGTCCCCAAACTTTTTAAGCAGAGGGCCGGTCCACAATCCTTCAGACTGTTGAGGGGCCGAATTATCATTTGAAAAAAAATACAAACAAATTCCTATGCATACTGCACATGTCTTATTTGTAGTGCAACAACAACAACAACGAAATAATACAATATTTAAAAATGAAAACAATTTAAACCAACATAAACCTATTAGGATTTCAATGGAAAGTGTGGGCCTGCTACTGGCCAATGAGATAGTCGAGTTAATTAGGATTGTTGTTGTTGTTGTGTGCCTTCAAGTCATGTCAGACTTTGGCCGAGCCTAAGTCAAAAATTATTTATTTATTTACTGCATTTATTTACTACATTTATATCCCACCCTTCTCACCCCGAAGGGGACTCAGAGCAGCTGTATGTACATACAATATATTATATTATTATCATAACACAATATTAGCATTATACATTACTATATTGAACTATACCACTATACTATTATATAATATGTAATATATAATTAATATTATTATATGGCATTACTATTAGTATTATATTGTATAACATAAGATTATTATCAATATTATATGTATATACAATATATTATATTATTAAAATTGATATAAAATATTATATTATAAAACTGAGGGCGGGGGCCAGGTAAATGACCTTGGAGGGCCGCATCTGGCCCCCGGGCCTTAGTTTGGGGACCCCTGCTCTAGATCAATGCCCCCAAACCCTTCCAGTATTTTCTGTAGGTCATGGGAGTTTAGTGCCAAGTTAAGTTCAGTTCCATCGTTGGTGGAATTCAGAATGCTTTTTGATTGTAGGTTAACTATAAATCCCAGAAACTACAACACCTAAATGACAAAATCAATCCCTCCTAATCCCACAAGTATTCAAATTTGGGCATATTGGGTATTTGTGCCAAATTTGGTCCAGTCATTGAAAATATACATCCTGCATATCAGATATTTACATTACAATTCATAACAGTAGCAAAATTACAGTTATAAAGTAGCAACAAAAATAATTTTATGGTTGGGGGTCACCTTTCATGAGGAATTGTATTAAGGGGTCACAGCATTAGGAAGGTGGAAAACCACTAAACTAGAAGGTCTTTATGTCTCTGTAGCCATGGCTGGTATAATGCCATTATTCTTTGCAATACTTGAAACTACCTTGACATGCTTAATCAATATCACATTGCTCAATATTGCTACATTCCATTCATTGTATATGATGCTAGCAGGTAAATGAAAGAAGCTGGTTAAAGAAGTATTATGGAGCATAGTCCTATGCATCTTTCCTCCGTAGCAGGACCACAATAGTTAAAATGGGCTACTGCCAGGACTGCTGCCTTAATCCCATCTCCATCTGTTATATATGGTGAGGCAATGTTTTGAAAAACCCTCCAGGTCATTAAAGACCCAGAAGAGGCAAACCAGGGTGGGGAAATGGGGAGGGAAATGCGGTTGGGTCTAAAACACCATGGGAGTCTGAGAGATTTTTAAATTAATTTTATTATTGATAATATTATTTTAAATCTGAAAATGTCAGTGTGAGGTGAGGTTTTGCAAATGAATATATTAACATGTAGAGAAAAATTATCCTAGTATATCAGAACAAAAAACTTAGAAATATACAAACACAAATATAACTATATAGAACTTATAACATGAGAAACATATTGGTAAATAATTATACAGGCCTGCAACGAAAAAACATTTTCAATATCACAGCTGTTTTAATGAAACACAATAAAAATGTCCTAACAGTTCTTTCACAGATTTTATTGCTAATTTCAATACTAATTTCATTCAGTCACATCTTACAAGATAGATGGTCAAAGCATTGTGAAAAAAAACTATGTAATGTAACTATATAAAGACATTTTTGAATTTGGAATACCAAATCCTTTTTGATAAGGGATAATTTGCCTGTAATGTTTTGTGTGTGTGTGTTGGCATGCCAGGTTTTGGAATGTTTGTTCTCAGCAACATCAGGAGGTTCAGCCTTCCTGCCATTTTGTTTTTGTTTTCTTTTTAAAAATATCTACAATCTTCACTTTATCCGAGAAGGTAAACTGATACTTAGGTCCCTTCCATACAGGCATATAACCCAGAATATCAAGGCAGATAATCCACAATATCTGCTTTGAACTGGATTATCTGAGTCCCCACTGCCATATAATCCAGTTCAATGTGGATTTTATACAGCTGTGTGGAAGGAGTCTTAGGCACTCGAGACAGGAAAGCACTAGACATACTCCCACCATCCTCCATTAGCAGAGATCAAATCTATATAATCAAAGACAAGGACGATCTATATATATATATAAAAGACAAATGGTGTCCTCCCCTGCTACTAAACAACAAAAGTACAAGCCCCAGAACCTGGAAATTTGGCAGCACAATCCACCATCCTTGCCCCTACGTTCCGACAACAAAAAGAAAAGAAAAATAAAGTCCTAATTAGAGGGAGAGGAATAATTGTCTTTAGCCAATTGCTGCCAGTTAGAAGACTAAGCTCCACCCACTTGGTCTCCTAGCAACCTACTCAGGCCTCACTCTCTCTTCCCCACTGCCTATAAAATACAGATTATCTAATTTGCACTGGATTATATGGCATGGTAGACTCAAGGCCCTTCCACACAGCTATATAACCCATTTATAATCTTATATTATCTGCTTTGAACTGGATTATCTTGAGTCCACACTGCCATATAATCCAGTGTGCATTTTATTCAGCTCTGTAGAAGGAGCCTCATATAATCCAGTTCTAAGCAGATAATATAAGATATACAGTAGAGTCTCACTTATCCAACATAAACACCCTGGCAGAACATTGGATAACTGAATATGTTGGATAATAAGAAGGGATTCAGGAAAAGCTGATTAAACATCCCATTCCCTCTCGACCCTCTCTGCTGCCAAACGGCCATCCATGTCTATGCCAGGCATCCTCAGAGATTAGGAGATCTGTTTGAAAACAGACAAGTGGGATGTTTATTTCTATCTCACCAATCATATCCAGGATGGGACAACTCTGATCTGTCTCAGGCGACTGTGAATGTTCCACTGGACCACCTTGATTACCACTGAATGCCCTTGCACCTGCAAGGCCTGGCTGCTTCCTGCTTCAGAGAGGAATCCTTTCTTGGGAGATGTTAGCTGGCCCTCAGTACATCATGTCTGGAATTCCCTGATTGCTCAGTGCTGTTCTTTAGTTAACTGTCCTGATTTCACAGATTTTTTAAATACTGGGAGCCACATTTTGTTCATTCCAGGCAGGCAGGAACCATCCAGGCTTTCAAGCTACAAGGCTATTTAGTGCCAATTCCAACATTCACATTTGCCTAAAGCAGACAACACTTCTTTCTTCCACCCTGGTCATTCCACAGATACATAAACCCCACTTGCTTTCATTACAACACATTTCACAACCTCTGAGGATGCCTGCCATACACGCAGGCGAAACATCAGGAGAGAATACATTTGGAACATGACCAGGCAGACCACAGAACTCAGAGCAACCCAATACAAAGAGAAGGACAGGTTGCTTACCTGTAACCATGTTTCTTCGAGTGTACTCTGTGAATGCACACTAATGGAGAGGCTGCGCCTGCGCAGGTTCCAACGGAAACTCTTCCCAAGCTGAAGTTTAAATTTTGGCGGTAGCCACGCCCCTCCGTCCCCGGAGGGCATATAAGGCAGCCCTCGGCGCCCGCTCCCCAGTTCCTACGCCGCTAAGGCAACGAGGAAGGAAGAGGGTTTGCCAGAGGGGAAGGAAGGGCGGGCTTGTGTGAATTCACAGAGTATACTCGAAGAAACATGGTTACAGGTAAGCAACCTGTCCTTTTTCTTCGTGTACTCTGTGAATGCACACTAATGGAGACTAGCAAGCTTAGGTCTCGGAGGCGGGCTAAGCAAACCCTGACAACGAGATAATGTCCAAACATATGTTTATTAAACATCAATAACATGGTCCGAAGGACCCATTGAAGTATTGCATGAACACACGCATAACACCGAGAGCAACCCGGTAAGGCATGATATAAACAATTTAAGAAAACATGTGCAAGTAAGGCGCATCATTCTCCAAAGGAGGAAGGCAGTGGCAAATAAGGCACAATTTGTCAGAGATAACAGTGCAAACATATACTGAACAGGAAATTGACAAAAGGATGGCATGAAAAAACATCCACAAAATAGGAATATATGAAGGAGCCTTTCAGGACAAGCAGGATGACAAAACTGCCCTAGCAAAGGCTGAATCCTTTAAGGTTTTCTGGTCTACCCTATAGTGAGACACAAACGTAAGTGGGTTGGACCAGATCGCTGCCCTGCAAATAGAGTCCAGGGGGATGCCCCTTAGGAAGGCAGTCGACATGGAGAGGCCTCTCGTCGAACGCGGGCGGGGGTGGGCGTTTGGCCAGTTCGTAGGCCAATTCAATAGCCTGAGCAATCCAATGAGACAGTCTCTGTGAAGAAATAGGATTGCCCAGTTTATCTGGAGCATGGGCCACAAAAAGTTTTGGGGTCTTTCGAATGTCTTTAGTACGGTCCCGATAGAAAAGGAGTGCCCTGCGCACATCAAGGAGGTGCATTCTCCGTTCAAGGGGAGACGAGGGGTCTGGAAAGAAGGCGGGGAGGACAATGTCCTGGTTAAGGTGAAAAGCTGAGACCACCTTAGGAAGGAAGGTGATGTCCGGGCGGAGAACGGCACGGTCATGATGAAAACGGAGGTAAGGTTCATCAACCCGAAGGGCTGCCAGTTCCGAGGGTCTGCGCGCTGAAGTTATGGCCACCAGGAAGGCAACTTTCCAAGAAAGGAGACGTAGGTCGGTCGAGGCCAAAGGCTCGAAAGGGGAGGCAGTGAGCTGGGAAAGCACGAGCTCGAGGTTCCACCCCGGAGTAGGAGGCTGAGACGGGGGGCAGATGTTATTGTATCCTTTTAAGAAGGTTTTGACAAGGTGATCAGAGAACAACGACGGTCTACCATGTTGTTGGAAACACCAGGATAGGGCGGCCAAGTAAGATTTCATAGAAGCAAGAGAAAGTTTTTGGTCTGCCAGAGACATAAGAAAGTCTAGCACTATCGGTACCGAGGTTGGGAAGGCAACAATTCCTCGGGAGCGAAGAAAGGAGCGGAAGCGAGAAACTTTATAAGTGTAAGATCTGGTTGTAGCCGGCTTGTGAGCTGCGCGGAGGACCTCCTGCAGGTTCTGCGGGAGGGAGGTCAGGCGAGAATTCTCCAAGCAGTGAGATGTAGAGAGGGGAGATCCGGGTGCAGGATCTGGCCGTTCTCCCTGGACAAGAGGTGCGGGAGGAGAGGCAGGGTGACGAAGGTCGCTCTGGAGAGATGAAGAAGAGCCGGGAACCAAGGTTGGCGAGGCCATGCTGGGGCTATCAGGATCGCCGACGTCGGTATCGACCGGAGTTTCTGTAGGACCTTTGGTATGAGAGGGAAAGGCGGAAAGAGGTAGATCGGTTCCGCTGACCAGTCCAGAAGGAAGGCGTCCCCCAGGCAGCCTGGAAAGGAGGACGGGGGAAGTCTCGCCCCGTACCGAGGCAACTGTGCGTTCTGGGGAGAAGCGAAGAGGTCCAGAGTGGGAAAGCCCCATTTGTGAAAAAGAGAAAGAAGAGTCTCGGGATCGAGCATCCACTCGTGGGAGGAGGTCGTCATTCTGCTGAGGACATCCGCTAAATTGTTCTGGATCCCGGGAAGGTGAATCGCCGAGACTTGAATGTTGCGGGCTATACACCAGTACCACAGCTGGGAGGAGAGAAGCATCAGCTTCCTTGAACCCGTGCCGCCCTGTTTGTTGATGTAGAAGACTGCTACTGTGTTGTCTGATTGGACGAGGACAGATTTTTGGGAGATCAGGCGGGAGAAGGCTTTCAGAGCCTTGAAGATGGCAAGAAGTTCCAGAAAGTTTATGTGATTGGCCTTCTCGGAAGGAGACCAGAGGCCTTGAACAGTGAGACCGCTCATGTGGGCTCCCCAGCCGAAATTGGATGAGTCCGTGGTTATAGTGGTCGAGGGAGGAGTCGGGTGGAACGGAAGACCCTTGCAGACGTTGGAGAGGGACTTCCACCAGAGAAGCGACCGACGAACGTGGAGTGGGATGGAGAGAAACCTCGAGTTGAGGTGGCGAAAAGGCTTGAAAACGTCTATAAACCATCTTTGCAGAGCGCGGAGATGGAGCCTGGCAAACGGGGTTGTGAGGACTGTGGAGGCCATGTGGCCCAGCAATACCTGGATGGACCGAGCCCGAACCCTCCGGTGGGTCTCGCAAAAGGAGATTTGTTGACGAAGGGCTAGGAACCTGTCGAGCGGGAGAGAGACAGTCCGAGAGATTGAGTCGAACAGGGCACCGATGAAGCGGATTTTGTTCGACGGAGTGAGGTGAGATTTGTCGGGGTTTAGCTGGAGACCGAGAGATTCTAGAAGGGAGAGGGTGTAGTCGACGTGACGTCGGAGGAGGGCAGGGTCGGATTCGACCAGAAGCCAGTCGTCTAGATAAGGGAAGACTGTGATCCCCTGGAGCCGGAGGTGGGCGGCCACGACAGCGACGACTTTGGTAAAGACCCTTGGGGCCGTAGAGAGGCCAAAGGGTAAAGCGGTAAACTGGTAGGTTTGGTCGAGAACTTTGAAAGAGAGGAAGCGCCTGTGGGTTTCTCGGATCGCTACGTGGAAATACGCGTCTCGTAGGTCTATAGACACGAAGTAGTCCCCGCGTTGAAGCATCGGGAGGATGGAGGCGATGGAGACCATCCTGAACTTGGTTGGACGTATGAAGGCATTGAGCATGCGTAAGTCCAGAATTGGGCGGAGGCCCCCACCCCTCTTCGGGACCGTGAAGTATCTGGAGAAGAAGCTTTGAGGATCCTGTATCGATGGAGAAGGCCGAATAGCCCCTTTGGCGAGGAGGGCGTTGACCTCTGCGAGAATTTCTCGAGAAGGGTTGGAGAGAAGAACCTGTCCCGTGGGTGGGAGCTCCTCGAACTCTAAGGCATAGCTTTTTTGGACAATCTTGAGGACCCAGGCATCTGAAGTGATAGATTTCCACCGGTGAAAGAAGGGAGCCAGGCGGTCTAAAAAGAGACCATGAGGTTGATTTGGTGGAAGAGAGGGGTGCGGAGGAATGAGAACTGCATCGGTACCGTAGAAAGAGTCTCTGGAGAGAGAGATGGCGTCAGGAACGCCGGTGGGGTTGACCAGCGGTGGGGGTGGTACGACCGCGTTGTCTTTGCGGTTGAACAGCGCGTCGAGGCTGTTGGCGGTTCTGGTTGTTCGGTACCGAGGGACGCCTGAAGGATTGATGGCGGTAAGAGGGAGGCGGGAAACGCCGAAAACGCTGAGGAAACCACTTGGTGCGGTGGGTTTGGGGTTGGTCACCGCATTTAGTGGCCAGAACTTTAAAGTCATGGTTGGTTTTGAGCTTGTCGTCAGTGCCAGAGTTGAAGAGGCCCATGGCGTCGAAGGGGAGGTCTTCGATGACTTGCCTGGAGGAGGAGGACAAACCGGACGACCTCAGCCAGGCGTGGCGACGAATGGCAATGGCATGGGCGATCATCTTGCCGGCCGTGTCGCCTGTATGCTTAGCCATTTGAATTTGATGATGCGCCAGCGAGTCGGCCTCTTGCTGGAGGGTGGACAGAACCGACCGGTCTTCGTCAGACAACTTCGCGAAGAAGGGCTGTGCTTTTTCCCAAATGATCTGCTGGTAGGCCCCCATACAAGCCCCATAGTTCGCCATTCTACAAAGTAGAAGGGCCCCGGAATAGAGCTTACGACCGACCGCGTCAAATCTCTTGCCCTCTCTATCTGCAGGGGTAGTGGATTCACGACCGGAGGTTTGAGAAGCCTTAACGACCATGGAATTTGGGTCGGGATGGTGTTTAAGCCATTCTAAGGTGTCGTCATCTGTACGATACCAAGATTCGATTCTCTTCGAGGTAGGAGGAATTGAGGAAGGAGTCTTCCAAGATGATTGGATGACATCTAGAAGGTACGGCAAAAACGGTAACAACGTGGCTGGAGGGGCTTGGGCTTGGACCCGTTTGAAAACCGGGTCAGACACCGCCTTGGAAGTTTGTTTGATTTCCAGACCCAGGGCATCAGCCATTCTAATCATTTGTTCAGAGAAAGCCCGAATGTTGTCGGTAGGCGAAGGAGGGTCCACCTCATAAGCATCATGAGGAGGAGAGAGATCGAGGCCTAGAGATACCACCGAGGCCGAGAGAGCAGAATCAGGGCGATCGACATCAATCTCATCATCCTCAGCCCCTTGAGGGGACTGAGGAGGAGATGACAACACAGTCTCTGGTGGAGGCAAAGCCTCAAGAGCAGGAGCAATCTGTGGCCGAGTTTCCTTTGAGGCCGAGGCCTGGGCCGCTCGAGCCAGACGAGTGGTTTGTCTACCGCGCTCCGGTGTCGAGGTCGGGGGAAAAAGCTGTTGCCGAGACGGGCGATGTGAGACCGCAGGTCGAGGAGACGGCACCCTGACCACTGTCTGAGTGGAGTGGTGGGGTGAGTCCTGTAACTCGCCATCAGAAAGTTGGTGAGGAGAAGGCTGACGAGGCCGCTGAGCGGGAGCGATGGGAGAGGACTTTCTAGAAGAAGTCGCCGAAGAAGGGACGTCCATCTTGGAGGAAGCAGAGGAGGAAGAACGTTGGGTCGCCCTCTTCTTTGCAAGCGGTTGTTTTGATGGAACCCTCATGGATTTACCCGGTGTGGGAGGGACCATTGCTGAGTCGGATTGGGTCCGACGAGCTTCCTCATGAGCCCTTTTAAAGGCGATCTTCATCGCAGAGGTCGACGGAGGGGACCCGAGATGGGATCGAACCGAGGACACGGAGGCCACCGAGCTCGATGTCGAGGAAGGGCCGACCCGACCGGAACGAGTCGACATAGTAGCCGTGGTGAGTGTGCACGGCGGTTTGGCGGCTTTAGCCGTTTTGGAGGCTCTGGACGCCCTGGACGAGACCGAGGGAGCTTTAGCTGTCGGAGCCGACATCGATCTCGGGTTGAGCGACGGCTTCGTGCCCGAAGTCGACGGAACGGGCTCAGGGGCAAGCGATTTTTCGTAGAGCGCCGCTCTAAGCCTCGCGGCTCTATTCTTCCTAGCCTGAGCCGTCAGGGCTAGGCAGAAACGGCAGGTACCGACGACATGTGCCTCCCCGAGGCAGAAGAGGCACTTGGCGTGGCCGTCGGAATCAGGAATTTTAGCGGCACACTGAGTGCAGCGCTTGAAGCGAGTCGTAGACATGAGAGTCCGAAGTGAACCTTGCGGCGGAAAAAAAGGAACTGGGGAGCGGGCGCCGAGGGCTGCCTTATATGCCCTCCGGGGACGGAGGGGCGTGGCTACCGCCAAAATTTAAACTTCAGCTTGGGAAGAGTTTCCGTTGGAACCTGCGCAGGCGCAGCCTCTCCATTAGTGTGCATTCACAGAGTACACGAAGAAAAAACAAAAATAATAAAATAAATACAAAAAACAAATAAAAAACAAAATAAAATAATACAATTAAAAAAACATAAATAAAAATAATATAATCAAATAATAAAATATAATACATACAAATAATAAAATAAAATAATAAAAACACAAATAATAATGAAAGAATTAAAAAATAAACACAAATAATACAACAACAATAATAAAAAACATTAAAAAATAATTAAAAACACTAAAAATTAATACAATAAAATACTATAACACAAAATAACTAACAGTAATACAAGAAAATAATAAAATATAATAAATAAAAAAGATAAGTTACAATAAAATTAATTTAAAAATACAAATAACATCAAATAAAAATTCCACAACAATTTTTAACCACCACTTTGCCACAGCAACGCGTGGCTGGGCACAGCTAGTATAATATAAATACATACAGTCAAGAATTGTAAAAGTTCCTTCCTGATATCCAAATCCCAGGATAGCAGCCACAGCACGTAACAAAACTTGCCCACCTCTCTCAAATCTGAACATGCCCACCTTTTCCAGTTCTTGGTTATGATGCTGATGGATGTATTTTATGATGTTTTTACTTTTCTGGTTTTAATCGTTCCAATTATACTATTTGACTGTTTTATGTTTTAATTATGTAATTTGTATTGCTTGTTAATGCTGGGCTTGGTCCCCATGTAAGCTGCCCTAAGTCCCTTCAGGGAGATGGAGAAAGGTTGTAAGAATAAATAATTTGTTGTTGTTGTTGTTCTTGTTGTTGTTGTTGCTGTTGTGTTTTAACAGTATAGTGTGATAATCTCCTGATAATGCCTTGCTTGAGAGCTATTCTATCCAACCTATCCTCAATTCATGATTTTTATTTCATGTCAAAAGCATTGCATAATAAATAAGTTTAAAAGTGATAAAATAAAGAAAATCACAAGCAGCTAAATAGTTTTAGACCAAAAGTGGGCAACAGCAACCGCATTGTCCGTAGCTTTAAACAACTCCTCCTCCAGGGCATTGTGGGCAAGCATACATATGCGGAGTTGTTTGTTCTGCTCCACAGTCACACAAGGTGGAGGATTCCTCCAGGTAGTGCCACCTTGCCAAGTTGTCTTTTGATCTGCCCACTCCACTTCTGAGTCTGTTCAGGGACTTCCAAGTTGCCCATTCTTGGTTTGCCCCTGGAGGAAGACCCTCATGGGAGGCCATCCAGTTAGAATTGCCTGGTTTAGCTGCCCAGAGGGACACTCTTGCTGTTGCTGGAGGAACATCAAGAGGAGAGGTGGTTCTCATGAAGCTCTTCCTTGAATTGAGTCTGGTGGGAGGAGGCTGATAGTCATGCAGTGGGTGGTTTTCACAATGTTTGACCTTATTTCTCTCACTGATAGCAGCAACTTCCCATCGCAAGTCAGGAGGGGCAATGCCAGCTATTTTAACCTGAGCTATTTTAGTCCTGGTCCTAAAGCTGATTCTGAGAAAGAACATTCACACGTTTCTGCAACCTTAATTTCAGGATAAGCATGAATCAAGGTCCTACAATGGGACATGCAGTATCTGCATACATAACCACAGTACGTGCCCTTGTCTCTTGTGTTCTTGAATGAGTAACTGCTGAATAGTTCCTTGTGCAACATCTAAACCAAGACAAATATCCATGTTTATATATAAGGATGTCACCAACAGGATTTCATATTTGGGCTTGAATGCCTTTCTGAATCTACTTATTTCTTTTTCCACTCACTCTTTCCTAACTTTGTAGCAGTTGCTAATATTATGGTGATCGGCACACTGGGTGCCATGCCAAGAGATCTCAGCCGGCATTTGGAAACAATAGCCATCCCAGGTGACAGTCGCATTGACGAAAAACAACAGGAAAAACTCAGCCGCTATCAGGACCTCAAGATTGAACTTCAAAGACTCTGGCAGAAACCAGTGCAGGTGGTCCCAGTGGTGATGGGCACATTGGGTGCCGTGCCAAAAGATCTCAGCCAGTATTTGGAAACAATAGACATTGACAAAATTACGATCTGCCAACTGCAAAAGGCCACCCTGCTGGGATCTGCGCGCATCATCCGAAAATACATCTCACAGTCCTAGACACTTGGGAAGTGTTCGACTTGTGATTTTGTGATACGAAATCCAGCATATCTATCTTGTTTGCTGTGTCATAATAAAATAATAATAATAATAATAATAATAATAATAATAATAATAATAATAATAATAACCTCAAGCTCAATTAGGCTATCAATTCAGTTCCCACAGCCCCCTAATACAGTATCCAGGTTTCAGACCTCCTTATCCATTCTTCTAGACAAGCCACAAATGTCTCCATTCTGAGTCTTTTTTCCCTCTCAGACAGCACTTCACTTTTTTTGTTCTCATCTGCAAAATAAAAAAAACTGAAAATATTTTCTCCCAGCTGGATGGAACAAGGATTTTTCCATATTTTTGATTATTTCTTTTGCATTTCAGATTTTTGTGAACATTTACTTTAAAAAGCAAAATGCTTTTTGCATAAAAAAACCAACTTTCTGCAAGGTAAATATTGTATTTTGCACAGAATAAGTTTTTTTGTAAAATTGTTGTTTTGATGCCAGAAACTTCTTTCTGAATGAAAAACATGGGCTGAGATCTTAAATCACATTTGTAACTGTGTAAATGTGACTACAAATGACCTGTGAAACACCCCTCAAAACTACAAGAAGCTGAAAGAGGCCTGCAGTGCTCTCAAATTGAAGCATTTTGGACATGCTTAACATTTTATATATTATGATTTTATTTTGTAATGGTATCTGTTTTTATGAATTGTTGTTTTGTACATTGTTTTATATGAATTGTTGTTTTGTACATTGTTTTTAGGCATTGAATTTTTGCCTATTTATTGTAAGCACCTTGAGTCCCTTCGGGGAGAAAGGTGGGGTAAAAGTGATGTAAATAAATAAATAAATAAATAAGTTTCCATATGATGCATGCAGCCTCCTCCCACCCCAGAACAAAATGCAATGAAGAGAAACTTCTCCTTGTTGCACCAGGGCTCATGGTTGATTGATACCAGGCTGGCAGCTTCATCCAGAAGAAATCCACTCAGCGTTTCCTGGGAAATTAAGGTGGGTTTCAAGCAGCATTTATGGTGAAAATGACATTGGTGCTAATACATAGGAGCGGAAAACAATGCAATTACAAAGCTGGAACTCTTGTTACACTCTGCAATTGTAATGCAGGATGCTAGCCAATGTTTTTTCATTAAATTGCTGAAAATAAGACAAAGCATTAAAAAGGCACTAGGCCTTTTGCTGTTGCTGAGTAATAAAACATTTTACTGCAATTAATAAGGCAGTGAAATAATTAATAATCTGTAAAGATGCTATTCTAATTTGAGGATGAGGAAAATTCTTTATATCTCCACTAGACACCACCATCTGGATAAAGACCCTGAACACATTAAAGATGTAATACCCTGGGGAAACAGGGGAGAATGGGTAAGATCTTATTTCCTTTTTCCACTTAAAGCAAAATTCTCAATTTTTCCAGTGGGGAAATTTTGGATTTTTTTTTCTAAAAAAAAAACCCTTCTTGTCAGATGGCAAATATTAAAATAAGGTATAGTGCCTTAATGCAGGATAGATTTACCCTACTAAGTTAATGTTATTAAAGTTTCATAAATAATTTGACTTCTGTACTATGAATGTTATGAATGTTGCTAAAATGGTAAATTAAAATGGTGTATTTTATAATGCGTTTTATGAATGTTTTATGTAAGTTAATTTTTAACTGATTTATAGTGTATTGTACAGGTTTTATATGTGTGTTTTATTGTAAGCCGCCCTGAGTCCCCTGTTTGGTGAGAAGGGCGGGATATAAATATTGTAATAGATAATAAATAAATTAATTAATTAATATAAATAGTGTATACTGGACCAAGTTTCCTCCATGCCTGATTTACCAGGCAACAGCAGCCACAGGGAAATGGGAATTTGTTCTCCTGTCAATATGGAAGCAGCAGATTGATATTCCTGTCCCCTCGTTCTAATGATCTCCAATAAAACAGCCGGAAGCAGGACTACTGTAGCCATTGCTCCTTGCACTGCAAACTGCTTGTGAAAATATGGTGGGTATGTTAGTCTGCTGCATCTCAATCAACAAGAAAGTAGACTCACATTGCTCACAGCAGCTGCTGTCTGTTAAGTGAGGGCTGAGGTTGATTTTTACAATTGACTTACAGTATTGAATGCATAGGGCTTGTGAACACGAATCAGATATGAATGTAGTAAAACTCTAAGTGATGCATTTTAGCTGTGATCATACATTCCAGCAAAATTAAATAAATAAATAAATAAAGCTTCTGAATATAGGTCCAATATATTTTTATTGCCTCTGACATTGTAAATATGTTTAGACCTGTAATCTTTTTGTTTGTTTGTTTTATGTTGAAACTGTTTTCTGTGCTGCTGGCTTTTATAATGTTGTATTGATTTTATTGTTCTGCTCTGTGCTTATTTTTATTGCTGTAATCCACGCAGAAAGACTTTGGACTGTAGATCATGATAATAAATGTGTATAACAAAGAAACAAAAGAGCCTAAATAAAGAATGGTCCCTGTGGTTTCTGCAAACCTTGGATACTGCAGAATTGAAGTAGTTAAGGAAAGAAATATCGAGGGCTTCTCATGCTTTGCATTGACATCCATAATCAGCGCATCTTGACAATTCTTTCCAGTCACCATTCTTCTAAACCAAAAGTTCCCAATTTTTTTAGCCATAGAGCCCTTTTTGAAGTAAAGGTTTCCCATGGAGTCTTAAGAAATGTTTAATGTTCTATCTGTCTATGTTCTATGAGGCGTATTACACACATATGTATACAGAAGTAGGAATAAAGGTATACATAATGTATATATATTCATAAAGGAAACAGTAGTAAAAAAGAACTGGAGAGAATATTATTCATTATTAAAATCTACAAAATGATATAACAGATAGTTACTTGAGAAATGTTACAATATTACATGTACACACAAAATCAATGGAAACAATGCGCCTGCTTCTTGCAGCAGAGTTTGTCAGAGTTTAGTGGAGACTCCCTGAAATTTCCCTCCTTGCCATGTTTTTTCTCAAATGTCTGGAGTGCCTTCATTATTATTGTTCCCCTGTCTAATGAAGCTCCAGCTCAGTTTTCTTCCAACCCTTCTCTCTCTCTCCTTTTATCTCGCTTCTCCCTTTCAAACACATCCACTGCCTGGCTGAGTTATTTATCTATTGCATTTCTAGACTGCTTTTCTCACCAATGGGGGAGACTCAAAGCAGTTTACAAAGTAATAAATGACAAAATTCAATGCCTCACATTTATGTAAAATAATCACATATCTAAAAATAGCATATAACTGCAGATTAAAACCATTAAACTATAAAGCTGTTTGTCTTGCTGGCTCCTTGTCCCAGCTCAGCTACTGTAATCTGTGCTGGCACTTGGCTTTTCTGTTTTTAGGCAGTGACCAAGCAATCCACTCTGATGGACAGCCCCAGGGCGGCCACCCATTAGATGTGGTGCACGTTCAGCATCCATGGAGATGGGAAAAGGGGAGCGTGAGAGGAAGAGGGAAGGAGCAAGGTGCTGCCACTGCATGCCCTTATGCCAGCCTGGGCAGCAGGAGGAGGAAAGGAGAGGAAAAGGGAAGAAGCATAGTGGCACTTGATGCAGAGACCCTCAATTGCTCATGAAGGCCCAAGGCCTCCGCGGATCACCCTTTTAGAACCCCTGTTCTCACCCAACAACACCAATGCAACCAGAAACAGGAGGTAGCTACATAGCATCAATTAGATTGAATTTAATGTAACAATCATTAATCAATTGTTTCACATGAATTAATATGTAACCATTGATCAGTCTTACATTAGGTTTCTTTGAAACTGATAGCTCACAGACACAAGAAACAAAGCCTTCCGGGTTCCTAGTATATCCCAGAACTATTGAAAATGTGACTATCAAAAGTTGTCAATCTCTATGTTTCATCAGCTCTAAGGGGGAAGTAGTATTTCATCAATATATTAAAAGACTGATTGTTCTGTACTCATGACACATAACTATTAAAAACTACTTAAAACTAAATTAAAACCATAGTAAGGTCACATTGCAATGATGCCTCAGGATTGACTGACCCTGAACAGCTTAAAACAACACTCTTTTTCTGTACAAATTATATTTGAATGGCATTTTGAATGAAACATTTTTTTCTTAAATCAATGTCTGCATATTAATCAATCCAAAACAGCTTAACTATTATTAAAGAAACAGGTGATTTACCATAATATTTCAATCTTTTCCTTTTTGGTGGCTGCTCCCAAGTTATGAAATTCCAGAAGCTCCCATCCCTTTGGGTTGCCTTTATATCGGCAGATTAAAAGTCCTTTTCTTTAAGGAGGCATTTGATTTTAAGTATGTTGTGGCAGAAAGAGCTTTTAATGGGTGGGAGAAGATCATGTAATGCATTTGCTTGATTATGTTTTAAATTAATTTTAAGGCTCTTTTTCTCTTGTGGATCAAAAAAGAAGTTTAGTTTAACTTTATTTTAACTTTTGTAGTAAGGGTTTTTAACCTCTTTAAATTTAAACCACTTGAATCCCATGCTAGAAGAAAGGTAAGATAAATACATTTGCTATGCATTAATGGCTTTCTTGATACTCCAGGAGATGCATCATTGATCATAGCCAGTTTTAGCATAAGGATCAGCACCATGAACTGCTTGGAAGAACTTGGTGGTCCTGGATGTCAGAGCTCCCTCAGAGGAAGGCAAGTGATGGACTGCTTTCTTCACGGACTGGCAGACAAGATGGTATTAGAGGCAGCAATCATAGCTTGCTAATACTAAATAGTTGTTAGTGTGCATAGCTATCTAAGGACCTTATCTTATTGGCTATTGGATTTATAAGTCTTAAATATATTTGCACACTATTTCAGGGAAAATACAGTCCTCTTGCAGCAATTCATAATATACAAGTTAAAGGTACAATACAATATTTACATTAATAAAACATACAAACAGACAAAAAATCAGACCAAAACCAGCAATAGATTTTTTAAAACAACTTCAACAACTACAACAATAACAACAACATAAATAAGGGTCATCATACAATTAAAACTGGACATAAAGAACCAAGATTAGTTCTGTGAAGAGGTTTCTTGTGCATTCTACAGATAAACTGATAGGGATATAAAGCACTCCTCATTTTAGATTCACATTGTGTTATTCTTTCATTGTTGTTTGTTTTCAATTCATGTTTATTAAGTATTATATCCATAAAAATTAACATCAACTGAAAATAAACAAGAGATACATATCCACCACCAACTAACATAAACAACAAAACAAAACATTTAAACTCTATAGAAAAAAAGAAAAGAGAAAGAAAGAAAGGAAAAGAAAGAAAAAATAGACCTCCCACTTTTCTAAACTTAAAATAAATTTTAAAGTTCACATAATCTGTCACTGATTCTATATACTTTATATATCATTCAATGGTTTAATTTTGAGAGACAACTAATTTTCCAAAACCACAAAAAATATTTCTTTCCACACACACTCAAAAATATAAGAAATAACTGTTGTTGTTGTTGTTTATCATTTTTCCCAGTCTGTGACTCAAGGCAGCTTACAAAAAGTAAAACAGATACAGCTAACAGTTCAGATTGTACACATATATACATGCATATCTTCTGTCTCTTGTGTAAGGACTTTATAATAATAGGAAATAGCATTTTTATTTTACAGCTCATTTTCCTTTCAAAAGAGAGTAAGCTGTTTGCAAAATTGAGACAAAAATATACACAGTCAGTGAGATACATATTTGTTTTCCCTTAAAGATCCCAAAGGATTTTGTTCTGCCTACTTTGTCGTCAGTATGATTCAGACTAAATAACCTATTACCATGGAAGTGACAATATAAGTAAAAACAGGCTTAGATGTCTTTCTCCCAGTCTTTGTCCAAGAGGCAATTTTCTTTCATATCTCAGAGAAACTCTTGCCAGCAAGTCATTGGAGTAAATATTTGATGTTCTCTTGAATTTCTGAATGATGGGATGCTTTTCAAAATGAAATGGAGGGGTCCCACAGCTTACAGTTAGCACCCGTGCTTTGCATGCAGAAAGTCCAAGGTTCAATCCCCAACATTTCCAGGCCGAGCTAGGAAAAGAAGTAAGCTAAAAGCCCAGAAAGCCACTACCAGTTATGGTAGACAGTACAAAGATGAACCAATGGCTTGATTCAGCATAACACAGCTGGAATGGAAATATATCCAGAGTGCCCCATTTCATAAGGTTGTTTCTAAGATTTCTAAGATTTTGGTCATACTTATTCATGGTGAACCGATACCTCAAGTCTTCTAGGATGATTCCAATAACCTTGCTGTGATCTGGGAAAACCCCTATAAGTCCATCAAAGACCTCTGACATAGAAATATTGTTTCAGCCTTGAGAGGGGCATTTCAATCAGTTTGAGTACTCAAACTGCATTGTTTTTTAGTTTCCAATGTACGAAGGAAGAAGAAATATTGTTCCTTCATCTGTCAAAACTTTTCAGAGTTGAATTATCATAATCAGGTTCAGCTCACCCCTAGGCTACACAGATGTCAAATACTGATTAATATAACACATAAAACTCTCTCATTTCATTAATACATCAAGCAAAAACTAGATGTAAATGAGTCAAGAAAAAGACTCAAGAAAGAGATTACAATGTGAAAATAATATTTAACAAGCGAAGAATAAAAATTCAAATAGCTTAATCCCTGGCATTAAAATATCAGTTCAGCAGTTCTATTAATAGGCTATTAACAATTAGGTGGAAGAGATTTTCAACTTGTAACTTCAGAGATCAAAAGACTGGACATTACTATTATATTAAATTACCATGAGTGTAGTGCAAACAAATTTAGTATAGAAACTATTTGAATAGTGTTTCTCTTATAGATTTAGGACTCTGACTAGTCAGAGTTCTAAAATTATAGTAATTGTTAAGCACTGCATAACAAATACATTTTTAAATGATGAAAAAAAGGAAATCACAAGCAACTAAATAGTTTTGAACCAAAAGTGGGCAACAGCAATGGCATTGTCCGTAGCTTTAAACAACTCCTCCTCCGTACATGAGGCAGGACATTGTGGGCAAGCATACATATGCGGGGTTGTTTGTTCTGCTCCACAGTCACACAAGGTGGAGGATTCCTCCAGGTAGTGCCACCTTGCCAATTTGTCTTTAGATCTGCCCACTCCACTTCTGAGTCTGTTTAGGGACTTCCAAGTTGCCCATTCTTGGTTTGCCCCTGGAGGAGGACCCTCATGGGGGGTCATCCAGTTAGAATTGCCAGGTTTAGCTGCCCAGAGGGACACTCTTGCTGTTGCTGGAGGAACATCAAGAGGAGTGGTGGTTCTCATTAAGCCCTTCCTTGATTTGAGTCTGATGGGAAGAGGCTGATAGTCATGCAATGGCTTTCACAATGTTGGACCTTATTTCTCTCGCAGTTAGCAGCAACTTCCCGTCGCATGTCAGGAGGGGCAATGCCAGCTAACTTGTAGAGTTTATCAACAGGTGTAGGTTTAAGGCATCCTGTGATTATTCTGCATGTTTCGTTTAGTGTTATGTCCACCTGCTTTGCATGGGCAGACTTTTGCCAGACAGGACAGGCATACTCAGCAGTTGAGAAAGACAAGGCTAAGGCTGATATTCTTATTACTTGTGAGTCTGCGCCCCATGCACTGCCAGTAAGTTTCCGCAGGATGTTGTTACGTGCAGCTACTTTGTGCTTGGTGTTCATGCAGTGTTTCCTATATGTTAGTGTTCGATCTAAGGTGACACCAAGATATTTAGGATGGAAACAGTGTTCGAGCTCTTGGCCTTCCCAAGTAACTTTCAGTTTCCTGTTGGCTTCGTGGTTACGTAGATGGAAAGCACACACTTGTGTCTTGGCAGGATTAGGCTTCAGGTGGTTCTCTTTGTAGTAGCTGGAGAGATCTTTCAAGGCATTAGCATTGTCTAAAAGCATTGGATGTAACTGCTAGTATTATTATTTTATTTTTCTCCTATTTTAGTTCTTTCTAAAATTTATCAACAGAACTTCATTCAAAAAAAGAAGAAAAAAAAGAAAGAAAAGAATTTGAGAGGGAAATATCAATTAGCAAATGTGGACACTGGGAAAATTAATTTATTTAATTTGATTAATTTATCAATGTGATTAATTTACTTAATTTGATCAATTAGAGGGAAGCTCTGGAAGGGTAGGATATACAATAGCATTCTAGAACTTCAACACAAAAGGAAAGTACATAGAACCCTAAGGTAGAAATATATGTAAGAGTATTTCATCAACTTAACTTAGTGATTACTTACATCTGGGGGGGTAAAAAAACATATAAAGAAATATAAAGAACAAATTTATAAACAAACAATCATTCTAGGGAGTGGGAAAAGCGGAAATTACTGTTAAAGTTACAAAATCAATATATTAGAAAACAACATTACCTTTCTTACTAATTGATTTATATATAAGATAAATAGATTGTATACAGACATAACATCTTGAATATTTGAATATTTGGTCCATTATCCAGGTGAAGGAACGGGCAAGCTCTTGTATCATATTAAGCTTTTATTATAGTTTTTGAAAAGAGAGAGAGAGAGAAAATGTCATCGCAAAAACTAAAGTTAGAAGAAAAAAAGTCAACGGGGAGAAAAGGATCTTTGTCGGATGAAATAAATCTACGGGACGTGATGAGGGAACTTCAAAAAATCACAGATAACCAAAAATTACTTCAAGAGCAAATGTTAGATATGAGGAAAGAGTTATCAGAAGAATTCACAGAAGTGAAGAGAGAGATAAAAGATCTACAAAAAGAGATGAAAGAAGTTAAGGAAGAAAAGCAAAGGATGGAGAAAAATCAAGAAAAGCTCCAAACTAGATTGGAAAAATTAGAAATTAAAAATACCAGACTCGAAGAAAGACAAGAAAATTTGGAGAGAAAAGAACTAGAATATCAGATAAGAATAAGAAACATCATAGAAGAACCCAAAGAAAATCTCAGACAAATCACGACCCAAATTCTGGCAGATCTTCTCCAGGTGCAAGACGAAGAAATGGAAGATTGGATTGAAAAAGCCCACAGAGTAACTACTAATTTCTCCAGGATAAATAAAGTACCGAGAGATGTGGTGGTACAGTTCGAAAAAAGGAAAATAAGAGAGGAAATATTGAAAACGAGCACTAAGAACACCATTCGCTATAAAGGCCAGAAAGTAACAATATTAAAAGAACATCCGGCAAGTACAATGCAGAAACTCAAAAAATATCTGTTCCTCACAGAGGAATTAAAAAGACGACACGTGAGATTTCGTTGGGAAAGGAGAGAGGGTATTATGGCCACATACAATCAAGAAAAGGTGTGGATAACATCGGAAGAGAAAGCAAAGGACTTCTATAAGAAGCTAATGAAAAAGGATAATGCACCAACCCCATCAGATCCAGCAACGGAAAGAGATAGAAAAAGAGCCAGAACTATCTCCCCTGAAAAAAGCAACAAAGTGACTGTAGCACAAACCCCCAATTTGATTAACCTAGAAGAAGAAGAAATCACCCAACACTAAAATATGCAAATAAAATGTCACTCCAATAATGTCAACGGTTTGAACGCACCTAATAAAAGAAAAAATCTATTTAAACAATTGCAAAAGCAGAGATTTGATTTAATAGCACTCCAGGAAACCCACATCTGTCATAGACATATAGCGCACTTAACCCAGGAAAAACTAGGGAAAGAATTTGTATCATCTGCCTCAGAAAAAAAAGGTGTAGTATTATATATAAATCCAAAATTCGAGCCAGAACTAGCTTTTAAGGATGATGAGGGAAGAATGATAGGAGTAAAGATAAAGGTACACAATCAGACAATTTTAATTTGCAACCTCTATGCTCCAAACGGGTCAAAAACAATTTTTTTGAAAAAACTTAAAAGCAAAATAGAAGAGCAAGAATTTGATGATTTGATGATTATGGGTGACTTTAATGGAGTTCCAGATCTGGTTAAGGATAGGACGAGTAACAGATTCGGGGGGAAAAATACCGCAAACTCAGGCAAATTGGCAACAAATTTTACCAAAACAATACAGGATTGGGAACTTAAAGATACTTGGAGAATTCTCCACGAGGAAGAAAAAGATTTCACTTACTTTTCTAATAGGCACAACTCTTGGTCGAGAATAGATTTGGTCTGGATGACCCCTTCATTGCTTCTCAAAGTGTCCAAAATTAATATAGTCCCTAGGTACATCTCAGATCATTGTCCGCTAGAATTCACGATTAACGAGAAACAAAGAAAGCCATTCTGGAGATTAAATGGGAACTTAATAAAATCTGAGGAGGATATCAAAAAAAATAAAAAAAATTTGAGGGAATACTTTGAAATGAATGATGTAGAAGATACCTCAGTTCAAACAATTTGGGATGCAAGTAAGGCGGTCATGCGAGGCCATTTTATTCAGCAAAATGCCCAAAAAAACAAATTGAAAAATAGAACCATAACTAAGATAAATGACGAAATTAAAATAAATGAAAAAAATCTAAAATTGGACCCAAACAACAAAAATATCAAAAAAAATTGGAAAGCCTGAGAAATCAAAAAATAAATGAAGAATTGGAGGAGACAGCAAAAAAATTAAAATTTATAAGGCAGCAACAATTTCAGAATGCCAATAAGCCAGGCAAATGGCTAGCCTGGAGAATTAGGAAGAAAAAGCAAGCTCACACTATTACGGAAATCATCTCAGAAGGAATAAAACATACAACGGAACAGGGAATATTGGCACAATTCCAAAACTTCTATGCTAAATTATACTCTAGAGATCAGATTGGAGAAGACGAAATATCTCAATTTATCAGTAAACAAAACCTGGCAAATTATCTGAGAAACAAAGAGAGTTACTAAACAAGGAAATAACAGAGAAGGAAATTAAAGTAGCAATAAACAAGATGGATGGGAATAAAGCTCCAGGGCCGGATGGATTTAGCGGGACATACTATAAAGTATTTATGGAGGAAGGCACACCATACCTTTAAAAAGTTATGAATAAAGTCTTAGAAAACCAAAAAATTCCAGAATCCTGGTGCCAGGCAATAATAACAATGATCCCAAAGGAAGGACAAGATTCCAAAAATGTTAAAAATTATAGGCCAATTTCTCTGTTAAATACAGACTATAAAATTTTCACAAATATATTAGCTGAAAGATTGAAAGAGTTCCTGAAAGAATGGATAGGAGAGGAACAAACGGGCTTCCTACCAAAAAGACAAATGAAAGACAACGTAAGAGAAATTATAAATATAATCGAATACTATGAATTTTCAAAGAAGGATGAATTGGCTCTCCTCACCATTGATATGGAAAAAGCTTTCGACAACCTAAATTGGGATTTTTTTA
Source organism: Anolis carolinensis (assembly GCF_035594765.1). NCBI lineage: Eukaryota > Metazoa > Chordata > Lepidosauria > Squamata > Anolidae > Anolis > Anolis carolinensis. Next base: position 106,910,670 of record NC_085842.1, on the reverse strand, counting down.
AATTACTAATCAAAGAACTGGATATGGGTTACAAATTTACAAACACAATTAATCAAATTTATAACAAACAAGAAGCTAAAATTAAAATAAATTCCGAAGAATCCAAATTTTTCAAAATAAGCAAGGGAACCAGACAAGGATGCCCGTTGGCCCCACTGTTATTCATTTTCTCATTGGAGATCTTATTAAACAATATTAGAGAAGATCCCAACTTAAAAGGTGTAAAAATAAGAAGGTATAATTATAAGTTAAGGGCCTTTGCGGATGATCTCATCTGTGTAATAGAAGACCCAATAAATACAATTCACCTTTGGCTCTCCAAAATAAGAGAATTCGGAGATAATTCGGGTTTAAGAATAAATATGGACAAGACTGCATTACTATCAAAAAATATGACGGAAAAAAGACAAAAGGAGCTAATGAGAATCTCTGGGATTCAGATTAGGAAAAAAATAAAATATCTAGGAATAACATTAACGGCAAAAAATTCACAATTATTAGAAAATAACTATGATCACAAATGGAAAGAAATACAAAAGGATTTAGAAAGATGGAAGTATGCAAAACTATCGTTATTAGGAAGAATTTCAGCAATAAAATGACTATCTTGCCCAAACTACTATTTTTATTCCAAAACATACCGATTATCAGAAACACCCAAAAATTTAAAAACTGGAATAAAGAAATAAGCAAATTCATTTGGATGGGGAAAAAACCGAGAATTAAAAGAATTTACCTAATAGACGAGAAGAAGAGAGGAGGTCTGGGTCTTCCAGACCTCCAACTTTACCATGATGCAAGTGGCCTAAATTGGGTGAAAGATTGGTCCACATTGGGAAACGCAAAAATCATAGCATCAGAAGGAATAGATTTAAGGGCGGGATGGCATGCATACCTGTGGTATGACCGAAAATTAACAGAAAAAAAATTTGGCAACCATTTTATTAGATCATCGCTGATAAAAAATATGGGAAAAATACAAAAGGAAACTATATTTGAAAACCCCAAAATGGATTTCCCCATTAGAAGCAGGCCAGAGAGAAACGGGAGGGGATACCTGGCCGAGATACAAGGATATATTAACTAAGGAAAGCGGGACATACAACATGAAAAGCCAAGAAGAGATTAACCAGAAATTCAGTAATGTAGGATGGTACCAATATAGACAACTAAAAGAATACTCCAATAAAGACAAAAAATTGGGCTTCGAAGAAACAGAAGGATTTTGGGACAGAGTGATGAAATTAGAAAGAAAACAAATATCTAAAATATACGCAAAATTAATCGAATGGGAGACAGAAACGGTACCAGTAAAAGATAGTATGGTCGAATGGGCCAAAAACCTGGGCAAAAAAAATTACTTAGAAGAGTGGGAAAAGGCCTGGAACTCCCGATTAAAAATAACATACGCAACAGAATTGAAAGAAAATTGGATTAAAATGTTTTACCGTTGGTATTTGACCCCCCAAAAAATATCAAAATATTATTAAAAAAACCTCAAACAAATGTTGGAAATGTGAAGATCAATTAGGAACATTCTTCCATTGTTGGTGGACTTGCAAAAAAGCAAAGAAATATTGGAAAGAGATCCACCAGGCAATACAAAAGATGTTGCAAATTAAAATAGACTTAGACCCAAAATATTTTCTCCTGGGAATGCTTAACATTGAAAATAATAAAAATAAAGAAATGCTTTTCAATTACCTCACTACAGTGGCTAGAATTATATATGCCAAATATTGGAAAAAGAAAGAAATTCCGGAACTAGATTGTTGGTTAATTAAGATCATGGAAATAATGAATATGGACAAACTAACATACTTATTAAAAAGCAATTACAGTATTCCAAAAAAGCAAACAAATTGGGAACCGGTGAAAAAGTATTTGTTGGAAATGCAAATGAAGGTACTAATATAACTTATATTACTCAAATAAACTATATAAAAGACTCGTATATTAACAGAAAGAATCAGGAAGATGTGGTCACCAAACAGAAAGAAAGAAGGAAAAAGAAAGGGAAAAGAGGTATAATACAAATTTCTTAAAGTAGCTGTGTAAGAGATGGAAGTCACTCCGTTGAATTTTATTACAACACTTGTTCCTGTTTTGTGTTTTTGTTTATATGTTTTACTTTATGCTCCTACTATATACATATATATATATATATATATATATATCTTTTTTCTCTCTCTTTCTCTTTTCTTCTTCTCTCTTCCCTCCTTTATTGTATTTCCCTCCCCTTTGTGCTTAGAACTTATTGTTCACACACTGTCACTGTAATTCTTTTATTTGCAAAATCAATAAAAACTCACTTTTTAAAAAAAGAACTTCATTCATAAAACATCCCAAGCTGGGGGATCTAATGTTGTAGAAAGGTCTTCACTTGTATCTTAATTTCTGACATTTTAATGTTTACATTAAAAACATTGTTTACATTAAAATGGTTAGGCAAAAAAGGGAATTCTTTGAATTAATACCAAAATGGAAGGAATATTGGTACCTACTCCTGCTCTTTCTTTTCGAAGTTTGTATGCTTCTACAGGGAAAATGATTACTTCATTCCATCCTCCCCAAAAAACACCAGAGATGTCTTTGCAAAATCCAAATAGATTTAAAATATCTGAAATTTCCAAGACTATTTTTATAACTGCCCCATTGTGATGACTCATGGGCCATGTAGTCCCGTTCCTAGTACTGTTGTGAATGATGAAGAGGAAAACTTGGGTTTTCCACCATTTCAGCCAGAAAAGGAACTATCCCAGCCAGAAATTGAGCCTTTGCACCTGCAAGAGATTTGTCTTCCAGAAGTCTGTCAAACAAGCCCCGAGCCAAAATCTCCCCCGTTTTCTCGCCATGATTTTTGTAAACAACAGAGGGGAGTTCAACAGGCGTCTCGCAGGAGTGCTAGGATAGCTGCTAAGCATTCAGCTGATTAAGCCTGCTTTCCATGGGAAACTTTAAGGAGTCATGCATCTGGACTCAGAGAATAGCTTTCGTTTCTGGTTCTACAGAGAACTGCTCTTTGGCGGGAAAACTAGACCCTATTTAGGTGTTTCGCCCACGAAGGGATCTTGCGGAGTCAATTCGTCAGCTACCGGAGCAGCGTGTGTGGACAGCTACTCCTGCTTTCAAGCCTTTGTTCCTGTTCCAAGCCTTCGTTCTCAGCCTTGTTTTCTCCCCGGATCTTGCCTTGTTTCCCGGACCTCGCCAAGTAATTACCACGGATCTTGTTCTTGCTCCTCGTTTCCTTGTTGCCTTGAATCAAGCTTTGTGTGCCAAGAATCAAGTTATTTCCTAGCCTTGCTCAAGTTCATGGACTAAAGGACCTTGTCATCTCCCCTCACTTGCTTGGCAAGTGAGTGTTTCGGTTATTGGATTACAACTTTGGACCTTAATATTTCATATTGGACATTGCTTTTTTGGACTAATTTTTACCTTTCCTGAAAGGTCTACTTCTGGACTATTTCCTATACTTGTTTTTATTAACTTTATATATTTCCTTAATAAAGATATTAGATAGAATCTGGCCTCTGTGTATGGTTATTGGTGCTCTGCAGCCTGGGTCGTGACACCCATATAATTGAGCATTTGGTGTTTTGCTTACATGTAGACACACACACTTAATTATTAAGGCATAACCAATGGAGTATCTTAGGTAGCCTTGAAATTTTCCTCTGGAGAGAAAATTTTGACTTTTATACAGTATCTCTTATTTATTTTCCATATTAAAACCTATTGTCAATTTTTAAGGGAAACTAAACATATAATTTGTTTGCACAGCTATATCTAAAAGAACACAACTACATCTGTTATCTTATCCTTGAAATGTATTCAGTTATTACACTTACATCTCAAGTTGAACTGAATTGGACTTACATCTGAGCAGTGTGCTGCACTGATAATCAATAAATTCGCTTTGGAAAGTTTGCTCCAGAAAGTCCATAGAGCCTAATCCATCTTTAATCATATTTAATTTAGACCCACTGCAATTAATGGGATATAGGTACACCTACTCTAAGCACGATGGAATCTGCACATGATTAGTGGACCTTTTGGCACAGTTTGTAATTAACAATACATTCATTAATATTTCACTACTCTAAACATCGTACAAAATAATATTTATAGCCCAGTACTTTTTTTTATAAAGCTGTCACAGAATTTATTCCAGTGAGAATAATCAGGAAAATGATGTGCGCGTGTGTGGTTGCGAGACAAATTTGCTACAGCTGATTACACTACCCGAAGCAAAGCTTTCCTGCTGCTACACATTCCCTGAACGTATGCCAAGCAGTTTTCAATTATAGAGCTGTACCAGCATCATAAAACTGATCCCTTAATATACGCCTCAGCCATACAAAATAAGCAAATGTGCTTTTACAGTGGACACATATGCATTCCAAAAAAGAGGCCAGATGGGCACAGAACTGCCTTAGATGCAGGGCCAGCCCTAGGCGAGGGCTCGCTGAGGGACATCTCCCTGGACCTCCCTCGGCCAGGCCCTTGCTGGAGGAAAGAGTTTTCTCCATCAAGGGCCTGGCTGAGGGAGATCCAGGGCACGCCTTGCAGTTCTAGAAGGGACAAGCCCTTGCTCCGGCTGGAGCAAGAGCTTGTCCCACCGAGAAACGAGGGGGTACCGCGGGTTTTCCTCAGCCAGGCCCTTGCTGGTGGAAAGAGTTTCCTCCAGCAAGGGCCTGGCTGAGGGAGATCTGGGGTGCACCTCGCGGTTCCCGAAGGGACAAGCCCTTGCTCCAGCAGGAGCAAGGGATTGTCCCTTCGAGAAATGAGGAAGTGCAGCGGGTTTTCCTCACCCCGACGGTGTGCCCCCTCCCAGTGGGGAGGGGGGAAAAAAGAAAGAAAAGACAAAAAAGAAGCTGCTCATTAGCCTTAGGGCACTTGGAGGCGCCTCAACTACACCCCCCAGAGGATGGCGCTTTCAGCAACCGCGTAGTTTGCCTACCGGTTGAACTGCCCCTGCTTAGATGTCCATAGCTGCAACAGTATATATCTCACTGTAGTGAGGACAGCTGACATCAAGAGGTCTGTGTGCCTGCTCAGTCTGCTCACTGGATGATAACAGCTGATAAGCAGTTTCAAGATCCCTTTCTCCTTTCTGTCCTTAAACTGTGCTAGGAGAGGATAGCTCTTTAAACAAAGGGCTGTCACCTGTTAGATCTTCCAAATGTTTTCCTTTGACATGAAAGAAATGAATATTTGCCAAAATCTTCTACTTCTGCAGAAAATGATGCAATTTGGGGTTTTGTTCTGCATGTCATGTGATTAATCTGCATAGAAAACAACATTTTCCATGCATTAAACAGCATTTTCTGTGCAAGGAAAACTATTTCTGCATGAATATTATTTCCTGTGCAGAGCATTGCTGTTCTGTGTAACACATACAAACCACATGCAAAGTCCTGAATTGTGAAGGGGTTTTCAAATCGGTCTGATTTTCAAAAATGTTCCTTTAGCTAGAAGAAAATAATTAAAATTGCTTATTGCTTCCTTCAAAATGAAACTTATGTTCTCATCATATAGGGCTAGATTCAGCAGAAACCTCTGATCTAGGTCTTGTCACCCACGGAGCCAGCCGGCTCCCATCAAACAACGTTGTGACGGCTCTTTGGATGCAGAAGAGTGGAACTGGCGCACTCCATGCTTCCCCCCATGTGATCGCCCTCCCAGCAAGTTGGGTGATGCTAGGCGTGGAGCGGCAGATTTCCCACACCTCATGGCAAAGTGGACCGCCACCTCCTTCTGCTACCAACTATCTGATGAGGTCATTAATGGCTGTCTTTTAGGAGTGTTTTGGGATGTAGAACTTATGTAGTTTGACAACACTTTAACTGTCATAGCACAATGCTCTAGACTCCTGAGTTTTGTAGTTTTCTAAGGTATCAGCACTTTTTGGTACAGAAAGCAGTAAAATCCCCATAATTACATAGCATTGTGCCAGTCTGCATTAAAGTGTCAATCTGCATTAATTCTACAGTATAAATGCATTTTAGTAAAAAAAAAAATTACAGCCCCAGGTTTCAATAATCAAGACATTTATTTTCATCAAGGATGAAATAGGTTGCATGTATTTTTTTCATCCCTACTGTCAACAACTTTTAAATGCCCTTAAACTAAACCAATAAAAGAGTTTGTCCTCTGCTTCTCTTTTTATTAAAGAGGGGCATATGATTATCTTCACTGCTGCCCTTGGGTTGCTTTACTAAAATCCATAGGAAACACTGAGACTGAAATCTAATTTCTAGTCTCATTCAGCAAATGATTCAATAGGTCTAGTTGGAAGTAGCAACTGTGTTTAAGCTGCCATGCTGTATCTGCTATTTTAAAAAACCAAATGAATCTAAAATATATTCTAGAAGATGACACTATTTAGTTACTGAAGCAGAGATGCAGTTTTAGTGTTTTGACAATTTATTATTACTCTTCGCTTTTTATATAAAAGTATTCTGTTTTTAGTTCAAACTAGAGTAAAGCCATTATATTAATTAGGTTTTTCTAGTTTTGATTCACCATTCAACAATTGATTCAATAGGTTTATTCTACAGAGTCCTAGCCACTGAGTCAATGATCAGAAACTACTTTTAAAAAATCATCAAGCACAACATTCATCCATCACATTGTTTTATTATTTACTTCAAAATCTCATTGAATCTGGTTTACCTTTCAGTTTTTCACAAAGAATATCTTATTACATGGGTGGTTAACTTGGATAAGTTTTGCAAATTTTTGAGTGCAGTGTGCATGTGGCGAAAAATGATCAGTCTCTTAGGGGTTTAGCTTAAGGGCATCTTAAAACTATGGGTATGGAAGTGCAAGTGAATTGCGTGTCTAGAGCAATTTATAAAAAGGGAATCAGCAGGAGTGAGTCAGGAGCTACAGGTGGAGGAAAAATGAGTTCCTGCTTATACATTAAATCAAAACCACCACTCATTTGCACTTCTGCAGCCATTCTCCTCTGCTTGATTATATGTAAAATTGTCCATATCTCATGTGAATACAGTTGTTTTCTGCTGCTTCAGCAGCTCTGATACATTTTCATTGGCCTGTACTTTATTTCATACAACTTGTTTTACTGCCCCTTCTCTTTTCCCCCTCCTGAATTTAAAAGATTGTCCCTGGAGCTTCTGGGCTTGAGTGTAAATTATATCCTACACTTTAGCCTAGGTGGAATAGAAATGTGCCTATTGGGGCTGGCTCTACCATTAGATATAACGAGGAAATTATAAACACAAATACTGGAAGTCGTAAGTGGAATTCCTCAATTGTTCTTCATAAACTCTTCTCACATCTGATGATGTCCTTCCTCCCCCATTTCCCATGCCTAGTTCTATCCCCCCCCCCCCCCGCCAATTTTCCGTGCACAGGTTTTGGATCGTATGCACTAACTAAACACATTCCATTATTGACTTGTGAAGTATTTTGGAAATGTTTGGAATATACCCATTTTTCTTTTTGCACTTCAAGTGTGGCATTTTATTTATTCTTTTTCTCTAGATAATTTTGCACCCATCCATCAAGGTAAGGATTCCAGTACAAAATTCATTTTATGGCTTAGGAAACATAAACACACAACTCCATAAGACATGGGCTAAGGTTTTCGTTTCCATTAGTTGAAGTTTTGCCAAAAAAGGAAGAAAGTACCCACAAAACATTGTAAAGGAAGCACCTGCTTGTGGATAGACATATGGTATTACAATGTCTATATCAATATAATGTATGTGTTTCATATTCTGGTAGTATGGCAAATGAGAACAGATGGCTGAATATGAAGCTTATCCTTGAGTGTCTTTATTCATTCTATATCTGAAAGTAGCTGCCTTATACTGCTATATCAGGAGAAAGGCAGGGTATAAAATAAATAAATGAATAAATACAATACTGAAGAGGGGCTCCTGATCTCTCAACTGCCATTCCCCTTGATCCTCGCCCTTCAAAATAGAGCAAAAGCAGAGGGTTGTTCCATGGCACCAGAAGCAGTGGTCTCCCTTCAGGAGATGAAATTTGGAGCCTATGAAGAGGTCATTGAAAAGCTGGGGGAGAAAAGCAGCCTAGAGGGAAAAAGGGAGAGTGAAGGGAGAAACAGTCAGGTCTCCTATTTAAAGCCTGAACTCAGCCAGCTTACTGAGATTTCCCCCGGTGTGATGAGGGGAAGCTAGAATGGTGCAGGGCGTGAGATGACAAGTCCCCACGCCCCTATTCAAAGAAGTAACCAGATTGCATTCTGTGGACATTATTCCAAAGCTGACACTACACTGTGGAATTAATGCAGGTTGACATCATTTCAACTGTCATGGTTCAATGCTGGGAGTTGTAGTTTGGCAGAGAAGGCTAAAGACCTTGCAAAACTACTAATTCCCATGATTCCATTAATTCACTCTAAATTAGCATGTGTAGGATTATTTTATTCAGAATAAGTCCACTGAATGCAGTGTAGATTGTTTCTGAGTTGTGTGATTTGCATGAGGTCACGAAGAGTCGGAGACGACTAAACGACTGAGCAGCAGCAGCAGTGATTTGCCTCTGGAAATTGCACTGTTATTTGTAAAATAAACTAGGCTCAGTATTAATCAAGTTCCTAATCAATTATTTGCTTTCTCTTTTACTTACATGTGAAGGCATAATTTTATTAGTGTCACAACATCCTGCTCTTCACTTCCTTTAGATATTACAAAAGTTTAGTAGAAACGTTTTTGTAGGGAGGTCTGAAACTTCCATGTCAGTTGGACAGTGAATCTGTTCCAAATTTAGTCTTAAGTTAAATAAAATTAATGTTTTAAGTTCAAACTAAAACGTGCTGCACATACACTGATGTGGATCCTACCTGGTACAGCTCCATAGTTGTCATGGCAGTCATGAAGCCCTGAGTTACTCCTTATAAAGCAGTCTCCACGTGGATGTTGATGTCTGCCAGTACAACAAGCAGAGAGAATTCAATACCATCATGGAGACCACCTCAGGCAGAAAGACTGAGCAGCAGAATGGGTGGTACACAGAATCCCTAATGTGTCATGTGCACTCACCTTCAAAAACACGCATTTGAACTCAGCAGACTGTGGACAGGGAAATGAAATATCAATAGCCCAATACCATTACACTTACACACTCACCAGGTTTCACCTGCAGCTGTACAGATAACCAAGATGGACGAATCCAGGAGAAATTGATCCCCACAATTTCATTCAAGTTTCCATAACCACTGACTTCATTGAAGGAATCAGAAACTGGATCTTTTTCTTCCCTTCATTTATTTAAAATGTATTTTAATAACAGAAAATACATTTATTTCCAGTGTGTGTGTGTGTGTGTGTGTGTATCAATCTATTTCAACCAAAGGAAAGTTTAACTTCTTCTTGTTGTTTTTGGATAGAGTGATGTGACCAGATTTAATTACTACTTTACTCTGCAGGAATACTCATTAAAATCTATCATATCACATTCCCCAGTGTCATATAATGAAATATGCATTTGTCCCACACCTAGAAGTTGTTTAACTGAAAAACATTTGACATCTGTGACAATACAGTCATCAATCTTCCAAATGCAAATTCCATTTTCAGCTACCGGTATTTCTTGTAGTAGTTGATTTTATATTTATGAAATATATTCCTCACTGGCAGTCTTTTCCTTGTAAATAAAATATGTTACTATCTTGACAGATAGGTTAGAAGAGGAGACCACAGCTACACAAGATGCCCTTGAATCAATTCAAAGAACTCAAAGAGATATTGAGGCATTTGTCATGAAGACCTCATTGTAGATGCATTTGAAATTTGATACTCTAATGGCTGTCTCAATGGATAGCTTTTCATTTCCATTTGTAATGTAGAAATGTTTATGGCATCCCACACACTATTTAATTAACTGTGTCCCATCATCATTATTCCACATACTCTTTATTTAAAGATCAGTACATGCTGTAAATTGCTGAGCCTGGTTATTTATGAGTCTTCAAGTTGAGTAGAAACTCATTCCAGAAGATGTTTTACAGATCTGTGTCTTACAAATGATTGAGCATAACTATTATCATATTCAAGCAAACAGACTTTATAGTTCAATTAGTCCTGATCATTTTATTAGTTCTCATTTTCAATGTAAGATTAATTTTTTTAAAAAAATAACTGAAAAAATCCTCAGGTTTTTAAAAGGGTGGTGGCAGAAGAGAAATGTTCTTAAATATGTCACTGCCTTCTTAAAATACTAAAATAATACAGACCACCCTCAGTCAGGGCCAGCCCTAGGTAATTTTCAAGTATAAGCAAACAAAATTTTGGCACCCCCCCCCCCAACCAATCACTGAAAAATAAAAGCGTCGGATAAGCGAAAATGTTGGCTAATAAGGAGGGATTAAGGAAAAGCCTATTAAACATCAAATTACATTGTGATTTTACAAATTAAGCACCAAAACATCATGTTTTACAACAAATCAACAGAAAAAGCAGTTAAATACATGGTAATGTTATGTAGGAATTACTATATTTGTGAATTTAGCACCAAACATTGAACTGGAATATAGGGCAGTGTGGATTCAGATAACCCAGTTCAAAGCAGATATTGTGGGTTATTCTGCTTTGATATTCTGGGTTATATGGCTGTGTGGAAGAGCACTGAGGGTCTTTCCACATAGCCATATAACCCAGAATATCAAGGCAGATAATCCTCCGGGCTCCGAGAACTATGAGGCTGCGGGGCGCTTCCACCGCCTCCTCCCACCAGTGGTGGACGCCAACCTCTGCAGCAGCTGCCGCCCGCCATTGGAGCCTCTGCTGGCCCAGGAGGAGGGGGAGGGGGAGGAGGTCAGAGGGTGCAAAGAGGGTGGGAGATCCAGGGAGGGGGAGGGAGGCAGGCTGCACCCTTTCAGACTCATGGCACCTTTAGCAGCCACGTGGTTTGCCTAACAGTTGAACCGCCCCTGCCCTCAGTTCATGTGTGTTATATGAACTGATTTGTGATTTACTGTGCTGGCAAATAAAAACCAGGAAAGGATCACCAAGATTTTCCTGCTGGGTCAATGCCATAAATCCTGAGGCACTGTAGGCAAAAAAGGCCAGCTAATTTACAGTATCAGTGTGACAGAATTAAGTAGGAAAAAACTGGACTTATTTTATATGTAGCTGCACAATACAGTGTAGTTAGTACAACACAGTACAGTGAGACAAAATTGCTCCCACATTCCTTGTTTTATCATTTGCTAGCCATTTATATCACCAAACATCCCAAATACATTGTGGTGCATTGGTACTGTGGGGAAAGGGAATATAAGATGATGTTGGGAGTCAAAAACCACTGGTTTCATGGTCTTCCTCCAAGCTGAAATTGTCCATTCTATGTGAAAAGAAGTAGTGCAAAACTATTATAAAGCAAAGCATCCAAACCACTAGCTCCTATAAAACTGAGCTGCAAAAGGCCATCTGACCAATGCATTTTCTTCTTAGCTCTTTGTAAAATAGCATATTTATAGGCCCTCAAGTTCAAAGCTCATTTAATATGTGGCTCTTTGTTGATGATTTCTGTGAGTTAAGGTTAGACCCTTAAATCACAGGGCTGTGTCACCGTGCTGGCAGATCTGCTTCAGCTCATGGAATTTTTGTGTGTGTGGATTCTTCCTTAACTTTCAAAAAACATATGCACCCTTCAATATGTACTCCAGGGGGTCAGGAAAAAATGAATCAGCATTTTCAATGGCACAGGGGAAGAATAGAGAGAGAAGGTCATATTACATTAGTGCAACATTAGTTTTCAAACCACTCTAGTGGGCTTCCATTCTGTGAAATAATATTGGGGACTTATACCGTAGTCAGTGAAAAGTAGCTATGAATACGCAAAAAAATGTTTTTACTCCAAAGATAGCAGCTTGTCTTTCTTCATCCGGTCATGTGTACAGTGACTGAGAAGATTTATGACAGAAATCCTATTGGTTTCTCTGATCTATCCATCCAATGAGGACAAAGACATTTAAGGCCAAGATCGAAGATCTATCCATCAACATCAGGACAAAGGCAATTAAGGCCAAGATCGAAAAATCAGCTGATGACCCAAAATGCAGACTCTGCAAGGAAACCGACAAAACCATTGATCACATCCTCAGCTGCTGTAAGAAAATCGCACAGACAGACTACAAACAGAGGCACAACCATGTGGCCCAAATGATTCATTGGAACTTACGCCTCAAGTACCACCTGCCAGCAGCAAAGAACTGGTGGGATCACAAACCTGTAAAAGTATTGGAGAATGAGCACGCAAATATACTGTGGGACTTCCGAATCCAGACTGACAAAGTTCTGGAACACAACACACCAGACATCACAGTTGTGGAAAGGAAAAAGGTTTGGATCATTGATGTTGCCATCCCAGGTGATGGTCGCATTGACGAAAAACAACAGGAAAAACTCAGCCGCTATCAGGACCTCAAGACTGAACTTCAAAGACTCTGGCAGAAACCAGTGTAGGTGGTCCCGGTGGTGATCGGCACATTGGGTGCCATGCCAAAAGATCTCAGCCAGCATTTGGAAACAATAGACATTGACAAAATCACGATCTGCCAACTGCAAAAGGCCACCCTACTGGGATCTGCACGCATCATCCGAAAATACATCACACAGTCCTAAACACTTGGGAAGTGTTCGACTTGTGATTTTGTGATACGAAATCCAGCATATCTATCTTGTTTGCTGTGTCATAAGAAAATAATAATAATAATATAATATCAGGGAAATAATAATAATACTATATTCAAAAATTCATCTAAGTATTGCAGCTATTTACATTTCATTGTTTCTGTGATATATGCCTCTACGATATCACAGAGGAATTTTAGGAAACAACCTCATCATAGCCCTCTCAAAGACAAAAGGTACAGGAAATACTCTGAATATTTAAGGATTTCATTTTAAAAGTCTATTGTGTGTTGACTATAACATACTGTTTGGGTTCCTCATATGATCTGGACATTACCACATGAGGCTCTTAACATGAGTCCCTAACCAGGAACAAAAGCCACCACACAACTTTGCTCTATATTAATTCCAAACCAGTGTTCAACTCATCTGCTTTTGAAAAAACAGGAGATTCCCATTTTCAGGCAGTTGACAGGGCTTTTAATCTGTGTTTTGAGGCCTGTGGTACAGTAAATCCAAAAGCTCTTCAGTAGTGAATTTGTGGGTGTGATGTTATCATTGTAGGTGTGTTGGGGGAGTCGTTTTGTACTGCTTCACTTCCACATGGCCATAATGTTAGTCATCTTACTTTCAATGATCAGACAAAGAGGAGCTTTGGCTGTCCTCTTTCATCCTGTTTGCCTCTTAATTCCAGACACTTACAGAAAATTCCCCTTTATGATTAGACATTTCCATACTGCTTGCCAACTTTCTTTTGATCTTTCACAAACATTTCCCCAATGTGGAACCTAAGGTAATTTACAACATAGGTGAAAATGAAAACCCTGCTAAGACAATTTGTAGTGGAAAAAATAGATAACCAACCACATTAAAAATCCTAATTTAAAAGTATTGAAATAATGAAGATAATAATACTACATCCTCATATAAAACCCTTTTTATAACAGTAATTAATAGCCAAAGGCCTTCCTAAGTCAAAGTTTCATTGTCTACTGGATTTGAGACTCCAAAATAAATTAATTTGCAGCAATATCAATGTTCATATGGCTCCTTCCATGAGTAAGACTACCCTCATATACGAGGCTGGAGCAATTGTCCCTTTTCCCTTTGAAAAGGTCCTCCATTATCCCTCTATGTTCAACTAGTATAAAACTTCTGTCACAATCTGAATGAAGAAGAGTAAAGCAACAGATCCTTTCTGACTTTTGAAAGTAGGCATTCCTGGTTAATGTCTGAAAGGCAAACATCCAGGGAATGCCAGATGTTATAAGCTAAACTGAGAGGACAGCAATGGCAAACATTCTCTAAACAAATCTTGAAAAGATTTGCTATAAATCAACATCAACATAAGAGACATGATAACAACAACATTACCTACATAACCAAGGATAAACAAAGCCTTGTAGAGCAATCCAAGAGAAGCTGATGGGGCAGAACTCATGTCAGCCAATATGTCACTTCCTATTCTGTGCTGAAAGGTCAAGTAGAAAGTGGGAACATTTGTATTATTTCTCTCTTTCAGGTGAGAGGGATTTATGGCGATCAAGAGAAAGAGAAGGGAGGGGTGATTTTTGCCTTCCTATTCCTCCTAGTGGTTGAAAAGCCTTTTTGGCTGAGGTCTGCCCCATTCCCACCCTTTGCAGGCTGTGAATCAAACCACTGATTACTGAGATAACACTCCCAGTGAGTGCAGAGTTGTGCCCTAAATTTATCTGCTTTTTGGATTTTAGGAAGGTAGCGACAACATTTCTCCACTCTTACAAGGCATTCGTGTCAAGGGTTGTCAAAACTGAATCTGAACTTTCTCTTTCTTAGAGATTGAACTAAAAACAGGGATACAATACCTAGCTGGCAACACTGATACTGCATCAAATGTATAAAGAGAATATATATTGAATTAATTACAGAAACTGAGTTGAATTGATTTGCTGGTTAAACTCTGAAAGGTCTAAAAGGAACGTGCAAGTACATCTGGCTTACTGCTACCCATGATGAGGAATCTTGCCTTTTCAAGATAAGTGCATTCAGATAAGCACACTTAGGACGATCTCTTAATGTTAAACATACAAAGATTTAAAGAGAAGCTGGGTATGTAGGCCCAATGGAAATGGTGTGTGTACACCCTCCCTGTGATACCACTACTTTTGGTTTTTTGTGAAAGCAGATTGGATTCCTGTACTGAACTACAGATGCAAATCAAAGCATAAACTATTAAAATGCATCTTTAAAATGTGTGTGTAGGTGTTTGTGTGTATGTGTTCCAAACACATTTGACTCACTTCTGTTTCTGTAGCTGCATTAATCAACTGTAAGATTTAGTTATTATTTATTTATTTTGGAAATGTCTATGCTGCCTTTCTCCAAAGCAGACCCAAGGCAGCTCACATCATCTTTAAAAGTAACATAAAACCATTAACTAAAAACAGATAATAAAAGTTCCAAGATGCTCCAATGGTGATCCTTCTTCCATAGCATATATATTCTGCACATTAAGTTCATATACCACCACATTCATATGCACCAAGATGCATAAATGCATCAATAGTGGCAGTGCCTTACGTGTCAGTGGAATACTGAGTCTATTTCAGATTTTAGTCTGAAATGTAAACAAACTATTCAAAGAGATGAACTGATTTTGGTGTTGGGGCTCAACCCTTGGGCAGCTCCTTAAAAGTAGAAAAAAAAAATCTCAGAACAGATACAAAAGACATCAGCCTCTACTTATAAGATATTTGAAAGGCCAAGATTGCCCACTTTAATGCTAATGTAAATAGAGAATAATGGAAGTAAAAAGATGTGAGAATAATTAACTCACAAATATTTGCTGTGAAAGCAGGGTGGTGCTATCTGGTGAACACTAGAAAATAAGTCTAGAGGATATTTATAAGTTAGGAGAAGATTTCATGTGTATATGCATGTATGTGATGCATGTTGAAACAATAGGCAGATAATTGCACTTGAGGAGAATGCAGGTGACACCTGTCAAAAACAAGAACACAATAGATATGCATAGTGTGATGCCAAATTGTTATTCAGAGATGTGGTTTACATATGCTTGGCCAGCCACAGCCTCAGAATTGTAACTCAGCTGAGGAGCTTGTTCTGGCTGTTTCACCAGCTGGGGCTCTTGAATTTAAAGCATGTTACTAGTTATAAATATGGATGAATAATTCCACCTTTTTAAAAAGCAAAATCAACCTTTGAACTTTGTCCTGATATAAACCTTGAACATATGCAGATAGATCTCTATGGACATTTATTTTCTTATTTTTAAAAAACTTCAATTCCAGTTCTGGTAAATTAAAAAAAAAGATGTCATTTGCAGCTGTTGCAAATGTCAGCTGTGATCACGTATCATCTTTGAGGAAAGGACTAACCTCCTCCTGTCTAGAATGGAGACAGTGAAGGGTACCTCTTATGAAAAATGAACAATATTCCTGAAAACCTCAGAAATCATCACCCTAGTTATAGACAAGCAACTAAATCTCAACTTTATTGATAAGCTCCAGGTTTGATGAGGCTAAGCCTTTGTGAAAAACTCTTCCAGATTCTAAGTCTTGAATGTGCTTTAGATTGTGTGTGTGTGTCGGGGGGGGGGGGGGATGTGTTGCTGAGCATGTGATGTGATAAATGGATGGCACAAACAAAAACATTCTTTAACTCATGGATGCTCACCCAGCAGCAATACTTGCTTTTGCATGACCAGGAATGCTGATTAAGTAGGTGCTTCATCAAAGGAACTATGTGTATGTGTGTACAGTGTTCCCTCACTTATCGCTGGGGTTAGGTTCCAGGACCACCTGCAATAAGTGAGAATCCGTGAAGTAGGGTCACTAAATTTATTTTAATATTTATACATTATTTTAGTAGTTTGTGTGTATCTGGGCTTTAAAGTTCTTGAAATTCAAGGATAGCTTTCAACATTTGCAGATGAACAATAGGAAAATAGTTATACACTATTTTCAGTCTTTATCAACCAATCGTGTGTTGATAAATCGCCTCCTTCTCCTCCCATTGCCGCTTGGGCTCCTTTTGGCTTCTCCTTCCTCCCTTCCTCAGACTGTAATTGTAAATTGTATGTATCAGCCTTTTGATTGGCCTGGCGGAATATGTGCTAGCGTTTTGATTGGCCTGGCAGAATATGGGCCAGCTTTCTGATTGGCCGGCCGGAATATGGGCCAGCTTTCTGATTGGCCTCCACTTTCACAGGCCACTGGGACCGCTGAGGCAAAAACTACTACCAGCAGGCTTTGTTCGGCCTACTCCCTCTCCTCAGAACGACGCTAGCTTTGGTACACTTAACAGCCTTCAGCCTACACTTTTGTAATCAAAAACACCACTGGCACCACCAGGAAGGCTGGACCTGGACCAAACTTGACACACATAACCCCTAGGACCCATGAACCCACTGACAACGGATCTGGACCAAATAGACCCAACATGGCCAACTGTGCATACTGATAATAAAAAACTTTGGTTCCTAGGAATTACAGTTCACTCACACATTCACAGCATTCTGAATCCAACTAATGACGGAAAATAATTATGTTTTAATGCTTCCTTTTCAACAATGGTTGCGGGTATATTTATGAAAACTTCTACTCCCTCACCTCACCCCCTTCAGCGCTTCTACTGACATGTCTCGGCCTTTGCAGGCTGCTAGGCCCTGCTAGGCCGAAAAACAGGACGCCATCTTCCCTCCAAATATTGTTCCAAAGAAGCCAGCTTTTCCCTGGCTCATTGGGACACAGTACTAGTCACAGCACACTAAAGAGAAAATAATGACTATCTTTTTATTCTTTCCTTTTAAGGATGGTTTACTCCCCCCCCCCCCCAGTTTTTACTGAGGCAAAAAACTACCACAGAGCAGGCTTCGGCCTACTAACTCTAACAGGTGGTATTTGGAGGGGATGGACCATGGACGATGGGACTTACAATACCATCACTCACTTCCTGAGAGTACTGCATCTCCCACCAATGGCGAATAAGAACTACACTTGGTACACAGATCTCTCATGCCCCACACTACATCCTGGTATGGTTTATGTCTGATCAAGACCAAACTTGACATATACAGTCCCCATGACCTACTATGCATTCTGGTGCTGTTTGGAGTTGGATGGACCATGGATGATGGAATTTGCATATGGGAGTTGTAGTTCACCTGCACCCACTGAACCCCGCTGACCCTGTACCTAGACTAAACTTGGAACACAGGCAAACAATGCCTTTCTCAAATGACCCGGGTATCGGCGGGTGCCCAAGCTAGTACATAAATAAATAAGACCAGGGAGCTTCCATATTGCTATAGGTTAAAACATATGATTTGTTAATATGAGTCGGGGAAAAGTAGTATGTAAACCATATAAGAATATTTACAGTAATTTGTACTGAAAGGTACTGGACAAGTTTATGTTTTTTGTGGACAAAATCCTAAAACAATTTCTGGAAAGTGACACATATGCTTAAACATTGCAACAAGTAATACTTCAAAAATTGATACTGCTACTGTATATTTTGAACTCTGGTTCCTGCACTTGTATTAAATGAGCACCTGTTAAATTATTTCCAGCAGAATGTCTAAAATACAGTTGCAAAATCTATGCTACGTGCAAGTACTATACTGTACTAAATTGTTAGATTTTAGCCTTTCTTGTAAGCCGCCCTGAGCCCTAGGGGAGTGGCAGCATATAAGTTTAAAAAATAAATAAATAAATAAAATTTCATAGAATCATAGGTTGAGGGGCCATCTAGCAAGAAAAATATATACAGGTAGAGCACTCCTAAGAGATGTCCATTCACTCTCTATATAAAGAACTAAATAAAGACCTCTAAGGAAGGAAAGTCCAGCACTCATCAGTGCAATCGATTCCACTGGCAAACAGCCTTTAAAGTAAATAAATTCCTCCAAATGTTTAAGTTGGATGTGTAAAGGTTTGAATCCATTGGTTCATGTCCTAGTCTTGGGAACAGTGAAAAGCAGGATTACACCATCTTCTAAATCCTTTCAAACATTTAAAGATGACTATCATGTCTCAATGTTCCATTATTTAAACAAAACATACCCAGCTAAGCTTTTCCTCACAGATCTTTGCTTCCAGCCCTTTTAACATCTTGGTCAACCTCTTTCGGACACATTCTAGCTTGTCAATATTCTGGCTGAGCTGTGATGTCTAGATACATGGTCATTCTCTTGCCTCAATCTTCAACTTGGATTTTAAAGTGCAAGTAAAGGATGTGACTGTCTACAGATTGGAATGTCAGTTCAGATTTCTGAAAATAGAGCTGAACAGAAATGGAAAAGGAACTTCCCACTCTGTTTCAGTTCAAGTTTTAAATCAAAACCGGTAGCCTTGCCTGTTGCCTAAGTGCAGAAGATGCTGTAGCTCTAGGACTGTACCTAGAAGTACTTCTAGCTGCAGAAAACGGCAAGTCCATAACAATAAGAGTCAGCATAGTTCTAGAGATGATAGTGGTGGAGGAAAAACTGTATACCTACATGGAGAAATGCCAGTTAGGGTGGTAAATGAGGAAAGCCAGAAGAGCATAGAGAAAGAAAGCACATCCACTCCATAATACAGATAAGTAGCAGAAAGGAAATTGGTTCACTACCATACAGATAGGCAAGCTGATGAGTTCCAGATTTGAAATTATGCTTCTGAGCAGCATACAATGAACTAATCTAAAACTATATGCTTTAATATGTGTATTCCACTGATTATTTTTAAATTATTATGTGTTTTGATTGTGTGTTTTAGCAATGTTGTAACCAGTCTCGAGTCATGAGGAGAGGCAGGTAAGAAATAAAATGATTATGATTATGATTATCAGGTACAAGTGAATTAATGCAGGGAAAACTGGGTTTTCCCAGTATACTCCACATTAATTAAATAACTGGAAAGATCAGGACCCTGACCTTAAGATCTTACCAAGTGTGGGCCTTGTGGGGATTGACTGATTCTGCAGTCGTGGGGGTCAATCCCCACAGCCATCCCAGTTCTTTGGGCTTATGGAGCCCCCCTCCCCCCCAACTTACCAGAGGGCCTGCCAGCAGAGCAGTCCATTCCTGATTCTTGAAAATTATGTGTCAGGATGTGGGGAGGGGGATTTACTCTATGGAGGGGACTGAGCTGCCAGAAAGCCCCTTGAATTAGCTTTTTGGAGGAAAATGGAGGTGTGGGGATGGCTGGGTGCCACCCACCTGTCCTGTTTTGTCTTTCAAGAACAGCCTTAAAACAATGTGGTAAGTAAATGAAAACTGCTTTACTTCAACAAAACATAAAGAACAGCACACCCAGTGGTATAATGCAAAAGAAAGCAAACACGTCTTAGGGCAAACACAGATCTTAAATCTCTGATCAATTCCCAAATCAAGTAGCAGTCTTACTTCAGACAAAGAAACAGCAATAAATCCTTAGGAGCAGTTTTCCAGATGCAGACTCAAAGCGGGCACAAGGGGAGCGAAGGCTTAGGCTTTAGAGTCAGTTTGTTACCAGCAAAAACTGACTGCACCTGCTTCTGCTTTATAGCCCTGAGTTCCCTCACAGTTGCTAGGGCAGTTCCCAATTACTCAGCTGCATTTCTGGCAGCTATTCTAGCTCAACGACGTCTCTGCTCCGTTTCCTTTCGCCTCTCCTGAAATGTGGGTACTTGCAAAATCTCCTCAGATTCCAACTTCCTCTCAGATTCATGAAAACTTTCCTGCTCCCCTTCCTCTTCCAAAGAAGTGGAATCCCTAACACCCCCGAAGGAAACCCAGGGTTATGGGAGGAGATGGGGACTGAAATCTGGGAAGAAGCTGGTTATTTTAACTCGCTTCCTCCTGAGTTTTAGCTAAGTGTATAAGAGCCTTTAGTTGCTGGAGCATTTTCTCAGTAAAGTAGACAGACCATGCTACCTCTCATCTTCCAAACAGGACCAACAGTAAGCTACAGGAGCTTTTAAACCCCTAATGTAGTGGTATCACAGTTTTGAGATGTAACTAGTTAAATAGGGCTCCATGTCAACTGTCTGTTCTAACAGTTTTATCTCAAAAAAGTAACCATATTTTTAAAGTAATGGAATCTTTAAATGCTCATTACAGACAAAGCTAACCTAAAATATATTGCATTGATGCAAACATACATATATTTACTGCTTCTTTTAGATTCTGTGAGTATTTCAACTAAATCTGAGGAAACAGGAATTAAAAAAAAAACCTTTGACATTATGAATTTTCACTCCACCTCAGTTCTGACATAGAAAAATACAATATCATACTCCATATAATTCCCTGGTGTTATTATAAGGACTTGAACTACCATGAAAAACTAAAACAAGGCTTCAAAATGGCAGTTAGGTATTTTAATATTCTTCTCCACACGTTTTAAAGTAAAACTTAGATTGCCATAATATGCCACAATATTACCATTTACTTGTATTCCTTTGCAAAACACCTGAGAAATCACAGGATAACACTATTTCCTTACTTTAGGCAGTAAAAAAAATTAATGAAGAACCCTAGTAAATCTTTTGGTCTTATCTCTAGCTTAACCTAAAGGGTTGTCTTCCCAAGAGACAGGATGAAAGAAACTACCTGGCACACTCATATATCACCATGAGTCATAGAACAAAGTCAGTGGAGGCTGACACATACATAGAAAATTCAGGGCCTAAAAGAAACTGTGCTGCATTTGACTATAAAAACTAGTGTCACTTATCCTAATCTATTTTCAACAAGTAATCTGTCCTCTTTAAAAAAATGTAAAGTTACATTATTTTTAAAAAATCTAAAAAAAAGAACCCAAAACCTTTTCGGTTTAATTTTTCACACTTAAATTTTCAATTTTCATCTAGGTTGATTGACAGCGTGTCACTTTTTTTTTTGTTCCAGTGGACGATGTTCATTTGGGAACACAAAAGTTTTCACTATAATTCTTTTTTTTCAGGAAAAAGACTCTCACTATGAAATGTCATTCATCTCTTTGTTGGCAAGATGCCAGTCAAGAGAATAGTAGGAAAGAAGTTTCACAGGAGAATGTTTGTCCCAGTCTTTCCTCTTAAACCCAGAGCCAATAAGCGAAGGTGAATCAAATGCAACTCATTATTATTATTATTATTATTATTATTATTATTATTATTATTATCATCATCATCTGCATTTATATACAGCTTTTTCACCCCTGGGAGGACCCAAAGTAGTTTATAACATAATAATGGCAAAATTCAATGCTAAATATACATGTGAAAACATAACAAACAGATCAAATCATAAACAATAAAATAAACATCAGGTGTACTTATAGAACAACTCAACAATAACAAAATTAGAAATTTAAATGTATAAATCAAACATTTAGGGCATATTTACTAATAGTTCTAATATTAGTAAACAGTTAAAACATTAAACGTAAAAAGGCAGTTTGCGGCAAGCCAACAAGGTTGACAAAATGTCAGAGTGTTTAAGGTGCTGGCCGAAATAGAATTATTATATTGCACAATTCCACAAGTTAAAAAGGACCTATACGAGTTTGGTTACCACTGCCCTCCCCCACTCACCTCCCGATTCCCTCCCCACAATGTCCCTCCACCCCCCAAAGATTCCCAGATCATCACAAAGAAGGAGTCCTCTGGATACTGTTTAGTTACAGAAATGCAGCCCTTCGGGGGGGGGGGGGGGATGTAAACTATGGTATGAGGTCCTTGGGGAGACAGATGGGGATGTGTTTTCTCATAATGGTGAGGTGTCTCTATCCATGTTGGTAAATGTCTTATAGTGCCAAGATCTTATTGATTGACTTAATATAGGTGGATTGCACATGAACCCAGAGCCTCAAGCTTGTCTAGTCCACAGGTCTTGCCCAACTCATCCTGACCAAAAACCAAACAAAAATAGCCCAACCCCCCTGAACCCAAAAAAACCCTCCAAGACCCAAAAACCCTTGCAAAGGTGATGGAAAAACTTCCCAAAAAAACTAACAAAGGTGATGGTAAGTCTCTAATACAAACACCACCAGCTATACATCTGCAAGACAACAGATGCAACAGAGGGCCAGTGATGGCTTTTTTATCTGCTGCTGGCTTCAGGTGAGATAGCACAGCTTTGGGGGCCACACCTAGTATGTTTGGTGAGGCTGACCCCAGGCAAAAGTTCTAAAGCAGAGTTCTCATCTTCTGGCTGCCTCTGCTACTCAACAAAGCTGCTCTCTTCTACTTAAAACTGTATGTAGATCTGGACATTAAAGTCTTGATTGGATTGCAAACTCCTTGTCTTTCCTTGTCCTTTGCATTTTAATAGGGGTTCTCAATATAAAGTAGATCAAACTTTGGACAAATAAGCAGAAAACCACTAGTTAGAATTCCCTCATCAGAATGTAAGTCTTTCAATAGGTCTTTTCAGACTGAAGCAATATTGTTCCAGATAGCAGAATACCAATGCTGGATGATTAGTATTGCTTATTATTCAAAAATGTGTAGCTGTGCTAGTCTCTTGTAGTATAAAAAGGAAAAAGGGAGGGAGGAGAAAAAAGGAAACATGGCAGCACCTTTGAGTGCTTTATTTTTATGTCACCATATTCAAATTGGTAAAAAGAAAGAAACAATTCCCTTCTTGGTTACAAATTTACTGCAGAATACAGAGGCCAAAACTGACGTGAAAGAAGAGAAACAAGAAAGCGATTCATGTTAGAAATCCACTCTAGTTCTTTTTCTGGACTTTAAAGACACTACTTAAGGCACTGGATCCTATTCCCACAATATAGCTACAATGATTCTCTACCATCAACATTGTTTGACTGGCCACGTTGTCTGCCTGATCACCATCTCCCAAAGAAATTATTTTACTCACAAGAACGGAAAACAGAATGTCAGTGGAGAGCAAAAGAGACTTAAAGATAGCTTAAATCTTACCTAAAAAATGTGGCCCTTGACCTCCAAGTGGAGGTCAGCTGTTACCAATAGTACTATGAATTTTGATGAGGCACAAATAGAGGACGAAAGGGAGAAATGTATCAGGAGGAAGGTGCATGAAGCAAACCCTTATCATGATTGCCTTCCATCTGAAAATCTATGTCATCATTGTGAAAGACCATGTGGATCTACAACAGATCCCTACTATCACTTACAGACCCACCACCAAGACATTGTAAGGCAATCATACTTAGCCCAAAGTGACAGGCCCATAGCCAGGATTTTGATTCACCGGGGGGAGGGGGCTGAGTCTGAGTGAGAGAGGATCTAGCCTAGCAAACCTTTTGAATTTTGCATATGGGATATATTGAGCATGGTGACCAGATCATGATACAAATAATCATAACAGTTTAAATAATAAACATAAGGCCTTCTCGTGGACCATCCTGAGAATTTGGGGGGGGGGGGGGGGCTGAAGCCCCTCAAGCCTCCCCCCCCCCCCCCCGGCTACATGCCTGCCAAGTGATCACCTATGATGATGATGACCCCAGTCACACTTGCACATAACAGTAAATGGAAGATTATGACTCAACAAATCTATAATGACAATGAGCTGTATAATGTTGTGTCCAACCTTTTAATTCATTTGCTACTTCAACCTTTGTAAGATCCAGTAACGAAGTAGAAGACTTTATTTACTGTCAGCTCAGTAGCATTTGAACCTGTGATGATAGTTGATTGCATATCCACAGTTTTTCACAAGTCTAGATATGTAAAATAACTGGACACCCCAATATAAATCAGGTTGGTGAATCTCAGTTAGGGATTCTAAGTACCGTAATAAAGTATTGCTAATGTGTTTCTCCCTCTGGATTCTTCATGGTTAACTCCACCCCATATTTTCCCTTCTCACCTTGGCTGTCTCATTTTCATTAAGATTTCTCTCTCTCCCTTGCAAATAAAATGCAGCATAAGAGTTTGGTCAGTTTAGAATCTGAACAAAACTAGAGCAAGAAAAACACACCACACCATTTTCCAGCAAATGTTCAGTCTTTTAGACAGGAAACTGAAGACTGTAAAGTCCCAGGAGGATTCCTTTCTACAGTACAGTGTGGCCTATGGTTGCAAATTGACACAACATATGGCTAGTATAAGAAGGTGGATCAACATCTGTTCCCTTGAATGCCAATTGTTTTTACATTATCAGCATTCAGACTTGCCCTTCTGGGTTCAACCTGTGAATGTAAGCTGTTTGGTATT
Source organism: Anolis carolinensis (assembly GCF_035594765.1). NCBI lineage: Eukaryota > Metazoa > Chordata > Lepidosauria > Squamata > Anolidae > Anolis > Anolis carolinensis. Next base: position 106,885,894 of record NC_085842.1, on the reverse strand, counting down.
CAGGGTTCTTCATTAGAAACATTCTCAGCAGCACTACTAGTGCATAGAGAGCAAGCAATGGAAAAAGACAGATCAGTAATGGTTAGGGAATAACATTTCATTTGGAAATTAATCAGTATGCCCTAGATTACCTGGGATTTCTATTTGAGTTGTTGCTCATTCACCAGCATGGTCAAATATCATTACCCTTTAAATAAAAATGAGACAGACCACGGTGCTGAATGAATATAGAGTTCTTAAACAAGAATATGGACTGGAATCCTGTTGGTGTCTTATATTGCCATAACAATTCATTATGTCATTATAGTACACTTTTTGCATGCTGATATTTTGGAAACTTCAAATTTATATAACTTTAAATAAGTTAGCCATGTGTTTTTCTCCAGTCATTTATTTTTAAAGGAAGAAATGAAGAATTTCCCTATAGCTCTGTCTAGTAACAATATTCTTTTGGATTTCTTTTAAAGAATATTTTAGAAATATTCCACTATAGAATCATAGAATCATAGAATCATAGAATAGTAGAGTTGGAAGAGACCTCATGGGCCATCCAGTCCAACCCCCTGCCAAGAAGCAGGAAATCGCATTCAAAGCACCCCCGACAGATGGCCATCCAGCCTCTGCTTAAAAGCCTCCAAAGAAGGAGCCTCCACCACAGTGCGGGGTAGAGAGTTCCACTGCCGAACAGCTCTCACAGTGAGGAAGTTCTTCCTGATGTTCAGGTGGAATCTCATTTTCTGTAGTTTGAAGCCATTGTTCCGCGTCCTAGTCTGCAGGGCAGCAGAAAACAAGCTTGCTCCCTCCTCCCTATGACTTCCCCTCACATATTTGTACATGGCTATCATGTCTCCTCTTAGCCTTCTCTTCTGCAGGCTAAACATACCCAGCTCTTTAAGCCGCTCCTCATAAGGCTTGTTCTCCAGACCCTTGATCATTTTAGTTGCCCTCCTCTGGACGCATTCCAGCTTGTCAATATCTCCCTTCAACTGCGGTGCCCAGAATTGGGCGCAGTATTCCAGGTGTGGTCTGACCAAGGCAAAATAGAGGGGGAGCATGACTTCCCTGGATCTAGACACTATTCCCCTATTGATGCAGGCCAGAATCCCGTTGGCTTTCTTAGCAGCCGCATCACATTGCTGGCTCATGTTTAACTTGTTGTCCACAAGGACTCCAAGATCTTTCTCACATGTACTGCTGTCTAGCCAGGCATCCCCCATTCTGTATCTTTGCATTCCATTTTTTTCTGCCGAAGTGAAGTATCTTGCATTTATCCCTGTTGAACTTTATTTTGTTAGTTTCGGCCCATCTCTCTAGTCTGTCAAGATCGTTTTGAATTCTGCTCCTGTCTTCTGGGGTGTTGGCTATCCCTCCCAGTTTGGTGTCATCTGCAAACTTGATGATCGTGCCTTCTAACCCTTCATCTAAGTCGTTAATAAAGATGTTAACAATACTCACAATTGTTACTGAAATGCATATTTCCCATTTCTATACATGGTAGTGAAAACTGAACAGCAAAGAAACCTGATAGAAAGAAATTCATCTCATTTAAAATGTAATATTGGAGAAGGATTATATGGATAATGTGGTTTGCTAGAAAGACAAATCAATGAGTGCTAGAGCAAATCAAGGTTGAACTCTTCCTAGAAGCCAAGATGACAAAACTGAGAATGTTGTACTTTGGCCACATACTGTAATAAGAAGATATCATTATAAAAGACAATTATACTTAGTAAGGTTGAAGGCAGTAAGGAACACATTACAGATAGATAGATGCAATCAAGAAAACCATGGCACTGAATCTGCAAGACCTGAGCATCTACCATACTTGTATTAGCATATTCAGAACTGGAATGCTGATGTTCTGGATATTTCAAGGTAGAGTGGCTTGGACGTCTCTCATTCATGGGTAGATTTTGATTTAAGTCAAAATCAACTTGACAACAGTACGCAACAACTAAATTAAATACTAACAAAGGTCTCATAACGGCATTTTTAAAGATTGTCTTCTCTGATTCAGTTCCATGCCACTGAGAAACCATAGATTCCATTTTGTCACCAAACACCAAACTCTGATAGCAAGACTCTGATGTTTAGAGACATTGTTCCTTTAGCAGAATTACACAGGGGGGCAATCCTAGCTCATGCTTAGTTCTACACACGCCTAGATAGTGGTTTCCCACCTTTGTTCTGAGGGCCAGATATGTACCAAATTGCATCTTCAAATATGTAAAAACAGAGAGCAGTATTGCATTCCAGTGCCATATAAATGCTTCTCACAACAGCAAATTAAGAAATACTCATTCAGTATTAGAAAATTATATATTTCTCATTCTGAAAGAATGGGGGATTAACATCTTATATAATTAAAGCAGATTGATTGACCAGTTTTTAGAGTCCTCTAATATGATGCTATCTCTTGATTTTTGGTAAATGGAAAACAGAAGTACCAACATATATGACTACAAATTAACCAGATCTCAATGCACCATTTATCCAATTACACCAGAATTGGAATCTAGCTGTTGAGATCTAACTTGATGACTAATCATTGTGAGATCAGCCAAATGCAGTTTAAATGCAAAGAAAGCTTTGAAAAATGCCTACATTTTGTTAACTTGTGGTAAAAGAGGATGCATTGAGGCTGACCTGAAAGTTTCTCAGTATCTGTATTTTAATAAGGTTTGAAAGTTGCATTCTTCCTTTAACTCTCAGCATTTGTTGTAAAACCATTCATATCATTGTGATCTTTCTATGCTGTTTTCCTTCTTGACTTTCAGCAATCCTGGGCTTTATATGTATATACAGTAGAGTCTCACTTATCCAAGCTAAACAGGCCAGCAGAAGCTTGGATAAGCGAATATCTTGGATAATAAGGAGGGATTAAGGAAAAGCCTATTAAACATCAAATTAGATTATGATTTTACAAATTAAGCACAAAAACATCATGTTTTACAACAAATTTGACAGAAAAAGCAGTTCAATACGCAGTAATGTTATGTTGTAATTACTGTATTTATGAATTTAGTACCAAAATATCACGATATATTGAAAACATTGACTACAAAAATGGCTTGGATAATCCAGAAACTTGGATAAGCGAGGCTTGGATAAGTGAGACTCTACTGTAATTCCAAATGGTTATGACATACATTTTAAAAATGATTAATGATTGCATAATGGAATGATAAATGTATCCTTTTAAAAGTAAAGAATGAAATTAGGGACTACACAACACACCTGTAGAAGAGATTGCAAAATCTATAGGCACACTCAGACTAAACTCTCCTGCTGCAAATATTCTGGCTTTATACAAAATAAACTTGAAAATCACCAGAATAATTGTTTCAAAAAGAGCACCTTACAAGTTGTTTTCCTTCTAAAACACTACTAAATTCAAGCTATATATCAAAACACTTTTAAAAATAATGATTTTGAGCCCTCTAAATGTTGCTGATTGCAATATTTACCAGAAGCAGACAGGACAGACAATTGTGAAATATGTTTGGGGTTGCAACCCAAAATATGATGAGATATACATTCTCCAAACCTGAATTAAAGAGTACAGAGGTAAATCCATTTAAGTATATTGTATTGTATAAATTATATTGTACTAATTATATGGAACTTTATTGATCAAAGTCTTCATGGCTGGAATGATATTGATTATTAACATCTTCTATTCTACCCTGTTTCCTCAAAAATAAGACATCCCCTAAAAATAAGACCGAGTAGAAGTTTTCCTGAATTGCTAAATATAAGGCCGCCCCCGAAAGTAAGACCTAGCAATGTTTTAGTTTGGAAGCATGCCCGCCAAACAAAACAGCAGAGCATGAAGGATCAGTAAATGTACGTACCATAGATTGTTGTGCATGGAAAAAATCGTAGTAACAAGAAATTCACAGTTTGTCTGGTTAATCTAGTTTGTGATGACAACTACTATACAGTATATAATAAATGTTTATTTTTTTTGTTCAACAATAAATGTGAATTCTTCTTCATGGAAAAATAAGACATCCCCTGAAAATAAGACCTAGTGCATCTTTGGGAGCAAAAATTAATATAAGACACTGTCTTAATTTTAGGGAAACATAGTACATGCAAATGTGAGTAGATCAATAGGTACCATTCCGTGGGAAAGTAATTTGTGTCACATAGTTATCTATGGTGTCACTGCAAACTGTTTTTACCACAGATTTTTCCTGGTAACATGCACAGAAATGAACACAGTGCTGATGCAACTGATGCCTTTTGAGGCCAGAAATAGAATGCCAAGCTTGGTGGGACCCTCATTCCTAGAAAAGCTAGACCTGTTTAATACCTACATATTCTGCAACTCACAAAGACACAGGAGTTCTTTGAACCGAAAAAGTAGTTAACAAGTAGCAAAAGGGGGTGTGACAGGTGCACAAAATTTCTTGGATGCAAATAATGTTCTGTTTTCTGTCTATAAAATATCTTTGAACTGAGAAATTGAGTGTTCATGCAACATGTACATTTTGAGCAGAATAATAAGTCTTGATCTGTGAATAGTCTTCAAAATAGCCTAATTTTCATTTTCTCACATTATGATGAAAATTGTTAAAATTAATCATTACATCCTTTAATGGGAAGTGATTTGTCTTTACAGGTACACCATTGTCAAGAGTAAGACAATTTGGGCAAGCCCTGCACTCATTCCTAAATCTGCACAGCCCTTTGTAGGAGATAATGGGGGCATAACAGCACATGCAGAATATGGCTTTAAAACTCCCAAGATTGGAAACAGTTTTCCAGTTTAAGGGTTTTTTTTTAAAATTGTGAAATCAACTGATCATGACAGCAAACATGACATTCATGGTTAACCCACAGAGGTCTTTGACAGCTCATGGAAACCTTTGAAGGGGCGTTCATGCTAACATATGTGCCAACAGCTCCCTCCCAATTTGGTCTTCAGTGAGAATTTCTCAACCTGGGGGGAAAGGATATTATATTAAAATTATAATAAAACATGTTCTATTTACAAGCAAAACATTGAAATAGCTACCTTTCTGCAGGCAGGACTAGGGCAGGGGGCGGGGGGTGGTCACAGAAAGGAAACAAGGTTGGGAGGGGGGCACAGTAAAAAAATGTTGAGAAACACTGTGTTTAAGTGAACAAACAAATGAGGCTCGTCTCTTTGTATCTTTCAGAATTTGTTCCCTAGTAAGCTTTCCACAGTAGTTCCATCAAGCACTCTGAAGAAAGGATCAAAAGACATAAAATAAAATAAATTTAGAAAGGAAAGTATATCATTATTGCATCATGGTAAATGCCACTTCCTTACATAATATGCTACAAAGTAAATGGCATGCTATTAATGACCTTTGCAGCAGTCCTTTCTTAAATGAAGAAAAATGCATTTCAATTAGCTTCTTTGTAACATTAATTATAAGCATAGCTGATTGGAAAGTTATGCTTCCACATTTCTTATGATGATTAAAAACCACTACTCTTAAAAATAACTGTTTAGTAACATTACAAGAAGGAAAATCTTGCAGCGTAGTCTCTCTTCTTCACACACACAACTTTCCCAAATGCTATTATACTTCAATCTGTATGGTGCTCAAGTTGACCTACATTTGCCCTTCCAGCTGACAGTCAACAGCCTGCCTGATTTTGTTGGGTGTTGATGGAGCTATGGATAAAGTTAAATAATTGAATATTTGATGTTAAAATATATCTGTAGGTAATCATGCCCCATAGTATTTGCCTCTATTTATTTGAGGAATTTGGTACCCATTAAGCAGAAAACAAAGAAAATATGGAAATATGGCTTTAATATGTCCTTCATCAATTAGTTCCTAGCTGTTCATTCTTGCAGGCTTCTTGAAAAGTGCTATGACATACACTAGTTTCATAGAAATTCCTCCCTCTAAAACTGGGGAATGTTAAGGCAAAGCAAGTTATGATTACCTCCCCTCAACAATGGAACACTATTCTTTTGCAAATTGCTACAGCTATCCTGCCAACATTTCTTAAACAGACTTATCTCTATGGTACATGTGTTTTCAAAACAATAATGCAAAAAAAAACCTAGAGGAATAAATTCATGCCTCCATTTTTTTAGAAAAATAAAAATAAAACAACACCCCAAAATGTGATGATTGATCTCCCAACAAAACTCCCCACACTACTTCTTCTGGACATAGTCCTTACAGAAAAGACAATCAATTTTGCAAATTTCATAGACATCTGTCAATTTTTTAAAAATTAGCAGCTCTTTTTTTAAAAAAAGAGATGTTGCATAATAACACCTATACCTATTCGTATCCCACAATTACAACTTAAATGGGGAAAAATAAGATTAAAACCAGATTAGACATTTGGATTTACATCAAAGTTTTATCAAGTGTCTTTCACATTGGTATTAAATGAATTGGTCTTTTTCTTCTTTCTTTCTTTCTTTCTTTCTTTCTTTCTTTCTTTCTTTCTTTCTTTCTTTCTTCCCTCCCTCCCTCCCTCCCTCCCTCCCTCCCTCCCTCCCTCCCTCCCTCCTTCCTTCCTTCCTTCCTTCCTTCCTTCCTTCCTTCCTTCCTTCCTTCCTTCCTTCCTTCCTTCCTTCCTTCTTTATTTTTTGTGATACTAACCAATTCTAGTGTTCAGTTCATCTTTTCTGAATTCTAATTCTAATACAAGAAATGGGATGGAACTGCGAGACACTGTTTTACAGAGGCTCTGTTCCTTCCTGGAGGGCCATACCCAGAAGGTGGTGCTGAAGGACTCTTGTTCGAACCCTTGGCTGTTGACCTGTGGGGTTCCTCAGGGTTCCATTTTGTCCCTCATGCTGTTTAACATATACATGAAAACGCTGGGAGAGGTCATCTGGAGTTTTAGAGTGTGGTGCCACCTATATGCAGATGTCACAAACTCTACTACTCCTTTCCATCTAACGCCAAGGAAGCTGTCCTGACCCTAAACCAGTGTCTATCATCAGTAATCAAACTTGATCCAGATAAGACAGAGGTCAGTCGGAATGCAGATCAGGAAATAGAGATCCAGCCTGTGCTGGATGAAAACACAGGTCTACAGTTTGGGAGTCCTCCTGGACTCAGCACTGAACCTGGGTGCCTAGGTATCTGTGGTGGCCAGGAGGGTCTTTGCACAATTAAAACTTGTGTGCCCACTGCACCCGTTCCTTAAGAAGCCAGATATGGCAACATTGTTCCATGCCTTAGTTACATTCCATCTGGATTACGGTAACACACTCTATGTAGGGAAGCCTCTGAAGAGGGCTTGGAAATTTCAGCTGGTACAAAGAGCTGCACCCAGCTTGTTCACTGGGGCTGGCTACAGGGAGTGGGCAACCCCCTCTGTTACAGCAGCTCAACTGGCTGCCAGTCTGTTTCCGGGCACAATTCAAAGTGCTGATTATGACCTTTAAAGCCCTAGATGGTTCAGGTTCAGGTCCAGGTCCACATCCTCTTGTATGAACCTGCTTGGGTCCTGAGATCTTCAGGAGAAGCCCTTCCCTCAGTCCCACTTCAATCTCAAGCACAGTTGGTGAGAACGAGAGAGCGGGCCTTCCTTCTATGTGGCTGCCCCTCAACTCTGCAACTCCCTTCTTCCCAAGGAAGCCAGAATGGCCCCCTCCCTATTGTCCTTTCAGCAGAAGACTGTATGGAAATGCTTTTAATGTAAGCCACTTTGGGTTTCCTGGTGGAGAGAAAAAGCGGGGTATAAATAAAAGGAGGAGGAGGAGGAGAAATGGGATGTGTATAGTTTGCTTCAGATTTTAATCCTTTCAATTCAGTTCTTTTATGTTTCCAATGAACAATAAACATGGACATTTCTTCCAGTATTTCTTCTTTTCCTTCCCTACCTTTCATTTTTGAAAAGAACCCTGAATATTTGCTTATGTCCAGATTTTTTATATGTGTGTGTTTCAGTTATAACACTGAATTTTGGAGTGTCATCAATGTGGACATTTGATATATTGATCATGGGTTGGAGGACATGTACAAATGAACTCTATAGTACATTTCTTTGGGGAGGGCGGGAAGGAGATTGGGAAATGTAAGGGGTTTCATGAAGCAACACTTTGGAAATCACACCATGAATTCAGATATCCAAAATCCAAAGAGAAATCTCACTGAAAAAAAATAAACAAATTTTTCTAATGACAGGTACACATAAGTTGTGTCTCCTGGGGAAATACTCATTTAGCCTGAAACAGGCTTCTACTATGCTTGTTTTTGGCAACTCTGAACATCTTTTCTGTTAATGTACAGAATCAGTCCCGTCTGTGGGTTCATGATGCAGAAGGTTGACAAGGTGATCTATAAGGTTTACTGTGGTATGAAACTTGATAAACCCATTGAGAAATGCTAGTATGAAGAATAGGTTTTCTTTCACCCCTACTTTTGCCAGTAATTATACATTTTGGTAACTTCAGCTATAGCCAGGACCACAGGTCTAATGAAAGAGTAGACACACAATATTTACATCATAATGCATTATAACATAACTTTTGTATCTGCCACTTGAACAAATCTCTGAAATATCAACAAGAAGAAAAAGCTGCCAGCATGGGTGCCCTAAGGGGGAAAAATCCCTTCATGTGAAATTTGTTTGGCCCATTTGGCTCTTTCTACCTATCATTTCTCTAATGGGCACATTAAGCAGAGACCATGAAGCCTACTGCAGTTTAAACCATCTATAGTTCAAGCCAGAGTCATTTGGCAACTTCTCCAGAAGCTAGTTGAATAGTCTTCCTCATATAGAGCCAAATTATCACATATATAAGTTATCTTCCAGCTCCACAAGAATTCTTCCGTAGCATTCTTAAAGTGGTGCTAAAGAGTGTAATTAGATCTTGCTGCGGCAAAAGAAGAAAGGCGGTTTTATCATTGTGTTTATGTTCACAATTGATGGAATACTCAGCAGTCTTCCGTTTCCTTTCTCACTTGCTGATGACTATGTATCCACTCAGCAGTACATCTGTTCTAATGGCAGCATCCCTCCAGTTGCTATGAATGGTTGTGCCTCTTCTCAACCTAAACCTTTCTGGCATCTCTCATTTTTCAGTGATGCCAGCAGAGATTTGGACATAACTGTGATGCAGAAGGTGCATGATACAGAATCCAACCTGTCAGTGGTCTTCACCAGGAAGATTAATTTCCATAGATTAGCTGCTGTATGTCATGGAAATCAATGATTATAAGTTCAATAAATTAAAATAATGCTTAGAGTAGAAAAAACAACGGAATTTTTTTAGTACAAACAACAAAACAAATCAAATGGAGTAGGATGATAGTAAAAGAGAGGAGAACTTTCATAGAATCGTAGAAACATACAATCATGAGTTGAAAGGGAACACAAGGGCCATGCTATGTAGCACATACCATCAAAGTACAGTGGATCTTCAACTTAAGAGCATCCCAATTTAAGAGTATTTTGAGATAAGAGCTGCCACTTGGTCCAGGTTTTGCTTTGAACAGCATTTTGAGTTAAGACCTAACCCCAGAGGGAGTGCTAGTGCCAGAGAAAGAATTATTATGAGAGCGAACACTAGTGTGAGATTACAGGGCTTCAGGGCTTCAAGGGAGCAGCCTTTGTGACTTGTGCTCTTTTCCACTTTGGGAGATTGCTGCCTGCTTTGCTTTTGTCTGCTTTGAGGAACTTTGAGTTAGTTGATTATGTGTGGTTTTTATTCCTGGTATATGTTGCCGAAGGCTTTCATGGCTGGGATCACAAGGTTGTTGTATGTTTTCCGGGCTGTATGGCCATGTTCCAGAAGTATTCTCTCCTGACATTTCACCCACATCTATGGCAGGCATCCTCACAACCTCTGAGGATACCTGCCATAGATGTGGGCAAAACGTCAGGAGAGAATACTTCTGGAACATGGACATACAGCCCGGAAAACATACAACAACCCTATTCCTGGTATGTTTGGCTTCATGAAGAGAGAGGGGAAAAGAGAGCAAGGGAGGGAGGGAGGCTAGAATGAGTCCAGTATGAGTCCAGTATGCCTCTTCGCTTTGTGCTTCCTTTCCACTACTTTGTGCTTCTACCATTGTGCCAAAACTTTGTGCTTCTACCATTTTAAAGTTGATCTTTCTTTGATATTTTTCTACCAGCCACCACAAATTTTGTTGCCTCAAATGTGCTTCCTTGCCACAGCTTTATGCTTCTACCACTTTAAAGTTGATCATTCTTTTTATTGTTCATTTTGATGTGAATCTATACATTATTTGTTATTTATAAAGTACATTTTCTTATTTTAAAACACATAACAAAAAGGGGCGTTGGGGGCAGATTAATAGCATTTCAATGCATTTCATTAGGAAAAATCACTTTGAGATAAGAGCGATTTCAGTTAAAGCTCGGTCATGGAATGAATTAAACTCTTAACTCATGGCATCACTTTCCTCCCAAGAAATAGACATTTAACTTCTGTTTCAAGACTTCCAAAGAAGGTGATTCCACCACCCTCTAAGGTGGAATAGCTTATTCAGAGAATCATAGAATCATAGAGTTAGAAGAGACCACATGAGCCATCTAGTCCAACCTCCTTCCAACCTTCCCTTCCCTAAATTAAACTTCAACAGTTCCCTAAACTGTGCCTCATAGGACTTGATTTCCAGAATCTTTGCCATCCTGGTTGCCTTCCTTTGAACATGTTCCAGTTTGAAAATCTTCTTCTTGAATTGCCCAGAACTAGAGACAGTATTTCAGGTAAGGTGTGACCAAAACTGAATTGTGAGTTCTACCTCTTGATGTGGACACTATATTCTTATGGATATAGACCAGAGTTGCATTGGCCTTTTTGACAGCTATGCTGCACTGTTGACTCATATTAAGCTAGTGGCTTACTAAAATACCTAGATCCTTATTGCATGCAATGCTGTCAAGCCAAGTGTCATCCATCCTATATTTGCACTTTTAATTTTTCTTCCTAAATATAATATTATACATTTATATGTAACAAATACGTTACATTTATTCATATTAAAATTCAATGTTAGTTCTTCAACCCCTATCCCATGTAATATTTTCTCCCTTCCCGAAGTACAAATATAGGTTTCTTTAAAAACGATTCGAAGAACACATTATAAATTTTGGTAAAAGGGTTAAAATATAACTATAGTTGAAATATGACATTCATATGCCACTTAAATAAATTCATTACTACGATCATTATTACAGGAGTAGGAAAAGTTCAATACTGTGCCTGTGTGTAGGTAAACTTAATAGCTATTTTCCCCAAAATTCTTATTAAGGAAAGTGACAATGAGCAATCTTGGCCATTAGAAAGTGTGGAAATTCTAATATTATGCCCAGGAGACGCATTTTTTCTCAAAAGGAAATGACTTAGAAGTCCTAAAAAAAAGTACTGAGAGAGTGATAGGTGTGGTGAAATTCCCATCCACACTCCATAGGAGGAGCTGGGAGCTAAAGTGATTTCAAATATTTTTTTTTCCAGGGAGAACAGAGGTGCAGCTATCTAACATGTTTCAATAATTCCCAATGATTTTACATCCCAGCTGCACCATAAATGCTCCATAGCCTAATGCATTTAATAATCAAGATTCCATCATTCTCAGCTACTAGTAAATGGGTTGAGTAAGAGTTCTTTCTGAGAGCTTTAAGAAAAATGTTTAATAAAAATAGATTATGGGAAAATGTTTGTTTGGTCTACAATTCCCTGAAATCCCCAGCCAATATGACAATATGTACTCTGTTTAGCACAATGTTTAGTTTGCTCCAAAAGCACTTTGAATGGTTCACAAGTTCTATTCCAGAAAACCAAGATATAAACTAAATAAATAAAAATGTGTATATGGAGCAGAATTGAGGTCAGATGTATGAGTGATACTTTCTAAAACCTTATTTTGGTTCAGGTACTTTTCTGGGAGAAATATGAAAGAGAAAATTGAGCCAAATATAAGTAAGCCTCAGAAGAGTTACCTTTCACTTGAAACCTCTGTGAACTGCTTTCAGTCAGTGACAACAACACTGACAGCCAGAGGAACCAATGGTCAACCACAAATATTATTTAAGAGTTGCAAAGTCTGCTTTTAAAAATCAGAAATTGGATTTTTGTATGCAACTTTTGGTAATGAAACAATGGCATTTGGATTTGACATGTGTATGTGTTTATGTTTACATTTTTATAAGTCTACTAGCTGTGCCCGGCCACGCGTTGCTGTGGCTTAGTCTGGTGGTGTTGGTCAGTCTACATTAGATTGTATTTATGCTGTGACCTCCACCTTCTTTATACTCACATTAGTAGTAGTATTTGAAGTCTGTTACCTTCTTCAATTTTTTTGTTGATTGATAATTGGTTGAGATCCCTGTTCTCTTTGGTTTGTTGTTAGTTGTAATGTCTGTTTCTGCTGAGTGTGGTTTATATTTTTATTGTGGTACAATAGTCCTTTTTTTGTTTTGCCTGTGTAGGTGTTTATTATTATTGTTGTTGTTGTGGTCATGAAGGTTGGATAAGTTAGATGCTACTGTATTGTTTTTTGGAGGCCCAGTGTAGCACTGACTGGCCTCTCAGCCTCAGTGCCTGGCTGTTTCTTGCCTGTGATGGTGTTGATTCTCGTTGTTGTTGTTGTTGTCATTGTTATTATTGTAATTGTTTTTTTGGAGGCCAAGTGTGAATGTAGTGATTGGGGAGGTGGATGAGTTGTGTTGTCAAATATTGTATTTGTTATAGTCACAATGCGTTGTTGTGAGTTTTGTGGGTCCGGATTGTGGTTTTGTGGTGTAGTTGTGTTGTTACAACCGGGAGAAAAGGCTTTTGTGTTGTGTTGTCAAGTTTTGTATTTCTGGGGCGTTTAGTTGTGTTGTTATAGTCACGATGCACTGTTGTGAGTTTTGTGGGTCCGGATTGTGGTTTTGTGGTGTGGTTGTGTTGTTACAATCGGGAGAGAATGCTTTTATGTTGTGTTGCCAAGTTTCATATTTCTGGGGCATTTAGTTGTCTTGTTATAGTCATGATGCGTTGTTGTGAGTTTTGTGGGTCCAGTGTGGGTGTGTGGTGTGGTTATGTTGTTACAACTGGGAGGCAAGGCTTTTGCATTGTTTTGCCAAGTTTTGTGTTTCTGGGGCGTTTAGTTGTGTTGTTATAGTCATGATGCGTTGTTGTGAGTTTTGTGGGTCCGGATTGTGGTTTTGTGTTGTGGTTGTGTTCTTACAACTGGGAGGCAAGGCTTTTGCGTTGTGTTGTCAAATTTTGTATTTCTGGGGCGTTTAGTTGTGTTATAGTCACGATGCGTTGTTGTGAATTTTGTGGGTCCAGATTGTGGTTTTGTGGTGTGGTTGTGTTGTTACAACCGGGAGGCAAGGCTTTTGCGTTGTGTTGTCAAGTTTTATATTTCTGGGGTGTTTAGTTGTGTGCCAAGTTTCGTATTTCTGGGGTGTTTCGTTGTGTTGTTATAGTCACGATGCGTTGTTGTGAGTTTTATGGGTCCGGATTGCGGTTTTGTGGTGTGGTTGTGTTGTTACAACCTGGAGGGAAGGCTTTTGCGTTGTGTTGCCAAGTTTTGTATTTCTGGGGCGTTTAGTTGTGTTGTTATAGTCATAATGCGTTGTTGTGAGTTTTGTGGGTCCTGTGTTGTTTTGTGGTGTGGTTGTGTTGTTACAACTGGGAGGCAAGGCTTTTGCATTGTGTTGCCAAGTTTTGTATTTCTGGGGTGTTTAGTTGTGTTGTTATCGCATGATGCGTTGTTGTGAGTTTTGTGGGTCCGGATTGTGGTTTTGTGGTGTGGTTGTGTTGTTGTAACCTGGAGGCAAGCCTTTTGCATTGTGTTGCCAAATTTCGTATTTCTGGGATGTTTAGTTTTGTTGTTATAGTCACTGCGCAAACAACTTTATCATTTTATATATATAGACTAGCTGTGCCCGGCCACGCGTTGCTGTGGCATTGTCTGGTGGTGTTGGTGAGAAATTGTTGAGGTAGTGGTGGTATTGAATGTCTGTTGTATGGTTGTCTTTATGTTTAGTATGCACACTGAAGTGGATTGTATGGCAGTGTGGAGTCAAGATAATCCAGTTCAAAGCAGATAATATAAGATTCTAAATGGGTTATATAGCTGAGTGGAAGGGCCTTGAGTCTACACTGCCATATAATCCAGTTCAAATCTGATAATCTGTGGAAGAGGCCTAAGTGAGGCCTAACTGTGCCTGTCCCCTGGGCTGAGTAGGTTGCTAGGAGACCAAGTGGGTGGAGCTTAGCCTTCAAACTGGCAGCAATTGGATAAAAGCTATTATTCCTCTCCTTGTAATTAGGACTTTATTTTTCTTTTCTTTTTGTTGTATCAACCTAGAGCCGTGAATGATGGGTTGTGTTGTCAAATTTCGAGGTTGGGGGGCCTGTAGTTTTGTTGTTTTGTCCGCTGCCCTGATGCCATCACTCTTTTTTATATATAGATGGTGTGTATTTTAAGTTCTAATATTAAGCAGAAAAGAAAAAGATCTCCTTTCCCCAGTAGGATAATCCCAGTAGAAAGGGTCAATAAACTGAAGATAAACGTTCATATAAATCCAATTGACTTTTGCATAAAAGAGAGGGCAATTATTTGGTAAAGGATGAATGTCCAAAGAACTCATATTAAGCTGTAACATATATTAGGACTTTTCTACACATGTATGAATACTACTGGCAGCTGAACCTGTGAAATGGTTTTTCAAACATTTCAAACATTTTCAATTTGAACACATTTATTTGGGAATGAGCCTCATTGAACTCAATGGGATGTCTTAGTTGATATATAGAGCTTGTGCTTTAGTTCCATGCATACCTTCCTGGACATATTTGCTACTGAGGTCAGTGAAACTTACTTCCACTTAAATATGGGGAAGATTGGATTGTATGGAGAGAAAACCTTACGTTCAATGAATTACTCAGTGGAAATGCTCCCTTAAATGGTCATATGTATTCTATTAAAATGCTAGATAGTGTGAGATAACGTCAAATATCAGAAGACATGAGATGGGGAATATCCATGAAGTGTTGGGGCAGAGAACTATATTTGTTCTTTATCTCTCAAATAATCTTCTGTTTTCAGACGTAGTAGTGGACATCTTGTGCTCAGGCAGCAGAATCTCTTGGGCTAAATCCAAAGATTTGTTTGTACCATTAAAAGGCAGCTTTTGTTGGGAATGCTATTTATGGAATTGTCTCTTGAAAAACAACTGCCACCAATGGCTCATACAGCTGCCTACCAAAATATTTTCCATGCCTTTCCACCATGGAATTTATATTTAGATATTTCAAATTGCTTTTCTGTTTTGATTTCAAGATCTTGTTTATTCATACAATGCAAACACACTTGGGAAAGGTAAGTGGCATGATACAGTGTGTGTGAATTAACTCTTGAGTCCCTAGAGAAACAACAGAGATGGGGAAACAAAACAAAAAAAAAATTAGGGAGTGCATTATGTTTGTAGTATTTGTTGGTGCTAAACAAATACGAGAAAGGATTGGCTCTGTTGGGGTTTCCTGATGCTTTTATTTTATTTAGCAGATCAAAATGGCTTATTCAGCTTTGCTCTGGTTTACTAAAAAGAGTAAATATATATTTAGGTATACCAAAAAAGCTTCACAAAATATATTTTGAAAAGTAATTATGTTACCATGCATGTGGCACATTTTTCATCACTTAACTCCAAAACAACAGTTTACAATTAGACCATTTTACAGACTCCCCTTATTAAAAATACATACACAAGCACAGTCATTAATTACCGAACTGGGACCCTGTTTGCAATAATATAGCCTGGAGTGAACATTTACAGAGGAAGGAAAATGTTTGAACAAATTAGGCTAACAAAAGGTCCTTCTCAGTCCTATCTAAGGGAGCACAAATAGACTGCAATTATGGTGTACTTATTAAAGCAGTTATTTATTATAGTTTATCAGCTCCCCATTCAGTGTGGAAGAAGTTGGAACTTGTTCAGTGAAGATAACAATCAACTGGGCCTAAATAGGCTATTAGACAGCCATAACAATAAACACTTACATTTGTTTGTTCTTATCATTTAGGAATTCCTAACGAGCAGCCTGGACACCCAAACACTCACCTCAGGTTATTTATTATTTTATTTATAAAGGTGACTTTGGTGATATACAAGTGCATCACTAGCAATTGTGGGCGGGGGGGGGGGGAGAGATTTGCAAATACTGTATGAACATAATTTGCACACATATTGATGTGCCTCTACAATATACCTGTGCATGTGAATTTCCCCTTTAAATGCACTGAATACATGTTTAATATGTGTTTGTAAATAAGAAAAAGTACTTTATAAATAACAAATGTATAAATGCACATTCATATGAAACAAAAAAGAAAGAAAGATCAACTTTAAAATGGTAGAAGCACAAAGTTGTGGCAAAGAAGCACATTTGAGGCAACAAAATGTGTGTTGGCCAGTGTAACAGCAAGGCAAAACGTGCATAATCACATGGAACAATGAGAAAAGCAAGATCAATTTTAAAATGGTAGAAGAACAAAGTAGTGGGAAGAAAACACAAAGCACCAAATGAAGAGGCAGAAGAATCATATTCTTCATATTGTACTCATTCCAGCCTTCCTCTCTCTCTCGCTTTCTCTCCCTCTCTCTCTTTATGAAGCCTAACATACCAGGAATAAAAACTACACAAAATCAGCTAACCCACCACCAGGGTTTTTATTGGCTTAGAAACACAGAGTGAGGAAAAACTTCAATTCCCATCATGTCCCGAGAGGAAGTTTTCAATGCCTGCCCTATGAAAATGCTGCTGGGAAAGTGAGTTCCCAGGGCCCTCTATGGAGAAGGAGCCTAGGAAACTCCAAAAAGGAAATGGACTCTGCTGCTGCGCAGGAGAGGAGGGAGAAAAGATGCACAGATCCCTGCCTCAGGTATATGCAGTAGATTTAACTCTATCCTCTCCAGTACTAACTGATAAAATATGGCTTTCTGAATCTGTTTTGCCAGGCCTTTCGCCTCCCTCCTCCCCATTCTGTTTCAGGATATTATACAAAATGGCCCATTGAAAACTACCAATCGTTTTTATTCAAACTGATTCGGGCCCAAATCTAAAAGATACCATCCAAAGTCTTGATCTCCAAAGAAAGTTCAGCATCTTAGGCCCCATCTATACTGTTTAACTGCATTGAACTACATTATATCAGTCTATAATAATATAATAATAAAACTTCATTTATATCCTGCCACCATCTCCCAGAAGGGACTCGGGACGGCTTACAAAAGCACTAGTAGTGCAACAATTACACAAAATGCAATAAAATACATATAAAAGTACAATGTAGATTTACATAAACAATTATACATAAAACATCCTAAAAGCCCCTACTAATGTAAGAGATTCAGTAAAATGCCATCATAGCTGTGTATATAAAATAGACTGTAATCAATATCAGTCACATAAAGTGCCAGAGTGAGATTAATCACTAGGTTATATAATGTCATATAATGCAATTCAATGCATTTAAACTGCATTATGAAATTGTATTATATTGCTGTCTAGATGCAGTCATGGAGAACTCCTTCAAAGTATAGACTAAAACCCAGAATAGATTAACTTTCCTCTGAACAGGAAGTAACAAGCTACCACTGTAGTTAGGTGGTTTGCGAAGTGAGCTAGTAATGAAGGGACACATCTATGCTGACTACTTAGGTCAATTTCAAACCAGCATAGATGAAATCAGTTTTGGTAGGCGAATGATTACATTGGTAATCCTGGAACCAGTTTAAGGCCTTGATGATGACACACAAACCAGAGGATGGCCTCAAACCATTTTCAGGATCTAAAGTTATCCATGGCTTCACAGCCATGGACAAAGCAGGGTCTTTTTTCAACTGCCCTCCACCGGAATAAACGTGTGAGGATCAGCACAGCACACTGATGTGCATTAAACACTTTATTTCAGACTATTCTCTGACTTAGCTTGTGTTGATTCAAAGCCCGTAAAGCATGCTGCAAGATAACAGTAAACATAATCTTACAAACTGAGCTCAAAGTGTTCAGAAGATTTCTGCCATATTTGTCCCATCCTAAAAGCATATATTTATTTCAGATGTCATGTTGGACTTTCCACCAAACTCAGTCCCAGATAGATGAGGAATAACACCTTGTAAATGAACGATATAATGTTCTCTAAAACTTAAAAGAATGAGTAAAAAGAAATATTGCTTTATATCTCACCCCTTTTTGTTTAAATTTCACATGCTATTCCTTCAACTAAAGCAGTGAAAAGATATGTTTTGCCACCTGACATCAAAGAATGTGGGACACTTAATTCCTGCTCTTTAACAGCATCACTAGTATTCTGTTGTAGCTAAATCAGAAAATTGCCTTCTACTCTGGCTAAAAGGAAAACCAGACAAAGGCAGACATTGTTACACTAAAATGAAATGAATCTCCAACATCTTACACAGAGGGAAGCTTAACAATATATTTCAGACTTTGATATACTTCTAATAACTCTATGACTAAAAGTGAAGTATTTACTATGAAACAAACAAATGCCTTCTTGTTAACATCAAGCATGACTTGCAACAGATCCTCATAAACTGTTTTAGGCCAAGAGTTCTGGTGCTTGATGGCCTTGCAATTACTTCCTTTGTTAAGTTCTGGTTGCATGTTTTCATGGATACATTCCAGCGTTATACGGTACTTCTTCATATTTTTAGATGAACTGCTTCCTGAGGAAACTTCCATTGTGAAAACGTGCTGTAATATTTGCAACTTAGCAAAAAATATTGGTTACAGCTGAACAGAATAGCCAAAAAGGTTCCCTACCAACAGGAGTGGAAATAATTAACACTAATTTTGGTAGCCTATTTTGATGTTCCAAAATTGGGACAGCTTGTGCTATAAAAAATTACATGTGATCTGAGAGTGCATGTGTGTGTGTGGGGGGGGGGGGGGGGGGAGAGGGAGGTTCATCTTGAAATTTTGTAGTGCTTCCTGCAACATGATACTGATGTACAGAACCATTTTGTGCAGCTTATTTAGTTTTGTTTACTTGATCCATCTTAGATTTTTCATCTGGAATTCTCCACTTATCTGGATTTCTACTGTTTAAAGTATTCCCCCTGTAGACTTTAATTTCTTCAGTGTCACACAGTAAATTGTTAGGTACACTCTCTTATGATAACAGCAGTAATCGGAACATTGAAATATGGCACGCCTTACAGACAACAGTCTTTATTTTCTTTGTTTTTCACTTCTCTGATATCATTTGATTGTAGGTTTTGTCACTGTCTCCATGTAGAGTGGCTTCTCATAACCTCCCGCATGAGCTTTCAAGGAGGCACAAAGGTTTCTTTTTCAGGTATCACATTGGTTAGCAAAACAGGATTGTTTTCCGCATTATTCCCCTTCCCAAAAAAATCTGGCCAGAGATAGCAAGGCCGAAAGTATTTATGAATAATGTTCTCACATGAATACATTCAGCAAAGAAAATAAATATTGCAAAACTGGACTTGTTGTTAAGTGATGATATTAAGTGTCATGTTGTTAAGTGATGATCACAGGGTCTTAGCCCAGACAGTGCCCTTAGGGTTCCTTCCAGGATATAAGGTTATTTTATCCAATAATCAACTGAAATCAGCATCCACAAGGCTTGCTCTTTTCCCTCAGGTGCAAATTTCAACTATGACTGCCAGATCTATTGACTTGAAATTTTGGCAAGTATTCACAGGATCTTAGTCCATGCAGTTGCATGCTTCCCAAACATTTCAGATTGCAGAAGAGATGACCAGAGCAGAGCAAGGCATGGATCCAGACTATCCACCATGGTGTGGTTAGCTGCTCTTCTTGGCTGTTTCATTTCTTCAGCGAGAATTGCATCCTATGATCCCACTTCCATTTCTGTGGATAAGTTGGGGTGGTAGAAAAGAGTGTCATTGGTTGTTGCTGCTGGCTACAGGGGAAATGATGTGGAACATCCAGAGGCTATAGTGAGTGGAGACTTTAGCCCAGGTATGGGTAAACCCAGGCCTGGGGGCCGGATGCAGCCCTTTGAGCTCTTTTCTTGGGCCCTCCTCTCTCTCTCTCTCTCTCTCTCTCTCTCTCTCTCTCTCTCTCTCTCACTGACCTATCAGCATGAGGACGCTGGAGCCCACCGCATCCTCATGCTGAGAGGAGGACCAGGGCAGTCACACATCACCTCAGAACTAGCCCAGAGCAGAGGCTTTTCCTGGCCTTTCTAGCCTGCTGTTCCTTGCTGACACACTCCCCTTCTTCCCAGTCTCTGCCCCCAATGATGAGGAGGGCGGCTTCTCTTCCACCTCTGCCACCTTCCTCAAGGGCAAGTTCCCCCTTTTGATTCTCCTTGTGAGCCACACAGGCTTTCTCTGCCTTCACTCCACTATCTGAGTAAAACCTGTTTGGAAATAGAAAATGATGTCCCATAGAGTAGTAGTTTCTCCTTATTCAGATGTGTTTAAACAGAGGTTGGCTAACCATAATGCAAAAGGGAATTTGTTATACATTTCAACTTTCCGATTCTATGTGTGTATCTTTCTCTGGATCTGTGTGTATGTATAGGTAAACTTTTTTTATTAATTATGTTGATAACTATTTTTGAGCATGGTTTTGTCATGAAAAAGTGGCAAACCAGTAACAGTGATGTGGATGACTCTGAACTTATGCCCAATTGGATTATTTTAGATGAATCAAGCAAGAGTCAAAATTCTGTAGAATCTCTATTCCTAGAAAAGCCACATCTTTGGATCTGTGTGAGGAAAAAAAGTTGAAGAAAAGGGATTATAATGGGTCCACAAAACTTCATAAGATGTAGGTTATTACATGGAGGAATCTATGATAACTGTACCTTCTATCTGTAAAGAATGCTTTCTAAAAGAAAAATTGGCAGTATATGCATGTGATCAACCTGTTTATGATCCATCCTAATTTGAATAATGTGCAAATAATTTACATAACATGGAAATATGGCTGTCTCAAATTTGTGAGATAGAATATGACACAGAGACATATGACACAAAGTAATTCATTTGAAATGATATCTTTCTAAAAAGCAAAATAGGATTGTGGAAATGTGGCTGCCTAGATTTTGGGAACTAGAATATGGTAACACTGTGAGAGGGATGAATTCTGACCTGCTTACTGGTATGATGACATTAGTACTACCATTACCACTAGTAATACTAATACGACCTTCTCCCAAAACTAGGACTCAAAGGCAGAGGAGAATTAAGCAATGAATGTCAGGGTGGAAAGGAAGACCAGCAGGAAATAAAAAGAGGAAGGGGAAAGAGAAGAGAAGCAGCAGGTGGGTGAGTGAGACAATGGTGTTTGAAGTCCAAGTAAAGTTGCCAGAGGCCAAAGGAGTGCTCGATTTGGAGAAATACTACTGGGGTGGAAAACAGAAGAAGGGACAATGATTGAATAAGACATTAAGGTCATTTTAATCTGGACAGAACTAGAAATTTTCACTAGTATATCAATAAAATAGACAAGTCATTTTGTATTATAGAGATATGGCAGAGGAAAAATGGGGAAATTGCATGGAAGTGCAAACATCTTCTCTATGCTAGTTTTAAACAATAACTTGTACAAATGCTTAGGAACTCATTGTTGCCTAATGGATTTCAAAAGCTTCAAGGGAGTTCCTGCTATCATTTTATAACAGGGATGGCAAACCTTTTAAAGGCGGGGTGCCCAAACTGGGGTGGGATGGGCAATTGGGTTAAGCGGGGGGGGCAACCTTGGGGGACTAGTGAGTGGGACGGGCAAGCAAGTGAGTGTGGGGCAGGCAGATGAGCAAGCAAGCAACTGGGTGTGGGTGGGCAGGGAAGCAGGGGGAGGACAAGCAAGTGAGCGAGTGGAGGCAAATGAACAAAGGGGTGGACAAACAAGCAAGTGGGAGGTGGGCAAATAATGGCTGAAAAGGGGGTAGGAGACTATGTGCACCTTCTTGCACACTTGCCATAAGTTCACTACCACTGTTACAGAATGTAACATCTCCGAATTAAATTTCAAATTGAGCACAATTACTGTGAATCAATCAAATATATGTGATGAGATTTTTAAAAACCTTGAGTTCTATAAGAACAAAGCATGGTTTCCCACTGGTGATTAGCAGATTATTCTAAAATCATGATGCCAGCCAGGTGCTAGCCACAGGATACCATTTGATCATCCGTATTGGAAAATATGGATAGTTAAAGAGAAGTGTGGTTTCAAAAAGTAGCTAGAATAACACTTTGCTTTGTTTTTAAAAAAGCTTAAAACACTATTTTGATTCAAAGTAACTTTGCAACAAACAATTCTTTTGATGCCTTCTTCAAAGTTCCATATCACACATAAAGTGAAGTGAATTGCCAGCCTCAAGTAGAGGAGTAATGGGGATGGACTGTGCATAGCTCCCAGTACTGACCAGTAGGGTTGTCCAAATATTCGTTATGTTTCTCGTTTCGCAATTATTTCGTATTGTTCTCGTTTTTTGAAACGAGTATTGAAACATTTTCCCTGGGCGCAACTGGCAATGTAATTCGAACCATCGTTGGCCCATTCTCTAATTGTTTCTTAAAATTTTCGTTAATTTTTTTCCTTCCAAATTTTTTTTAAATATTTTTTAAAAATTATTTTTTATTTATTTTTTTGTTTCTGCAACCTAACATGAATGGGAGCCTAGCGCAGCCTAACATGGCTACCGCTCCCTGGCCAATCAGAGTCTTCCACGATGGCTGAAAAAGGTGGGGGCTAGCGTCCTCCGCGTCCGCGTCCTCCGCAACGGAGCCAAGCCATTTTGGGCTAGGATACCGAGGAGAGAGGGTGTTTCGCGCGTGCTGGGAAGCTGCTTGCTTGCTTGGGGGAGAGAGGGCTAAGTGACTGGGGTAGAGTGTCTGTTGTTGCTGGTTCAAGATTGTGTTTCTTTTGGGGGAAATTGGCTTGGGGCAGAGTCCTTGCTGTGGCTGGCTTTAGGGAACATTTATTTTCCAAAGGACGTCTGTGTCCCTGTAAGCAGTAGGGGTGCTTTTGCTTTCCTTTCCTACTCCTGAGGGAGACCCTTTGCCTTTCTTTTTTTCTTTTTTGGAATCATTCACCACATAAGCCCTTCTTTCCAATCCTGAAAGGGGGGAACTAGAAAATTATAGTTTCCTAAGGATGTCTGCTCCGTTTGTAATCCCAAGCCCCCGGGCTGAGTGTTATTGCAGCAATCAAATAGAAAACAAAGACACACATTGTTTTCAAACCTAAAGGGTACATTGGAAGAAATAGTTTCCAAAGGACGTGGGGCACCCGCCAAGGCATTGCTTCCCTCGCGCTCCATTTCTATTCCCAAGCCTTGGGCTGAGTTTTATTTCTGCAATCACAAAGTCAGACATTGATTTGATTCAATAGAGGGTCCACAGCAATTTATAGTTTCCAAAGGACGTGGGCACTCCTGCCAAGGCATTGCTTCCCTCGCGCTTCATTTCTATTCCCAAGCCTTGGGCTGAGTTTTATTTCTGCAATCACAAAGTCAGACATTGATTTGATTCAATAGAGGGTCCACAGCAATTTATAGTTTCCAAAGGACGTTGCCAATCCTGTCAAGGCATTGCTTGGCGTGTGCTGCATTTCTAATCCAAAGTCCTCAGCCAGAGCTTAATTTTTGCAATCACAAGGTCAGCCAGTGGCACCCTTGATCAAAAGGTTCAAAGGCAATTTATAGTTTCCAAAGGACAGCGGCACTCCTGCCAAGGCATTGCTTGGCGTGTGCTGCGTTTCTAATCCAAAGTCTACACAAGTAGAAGAAGGACTTTTACAGTGATAAGAACCCAATTGAACAGGAAATAAGACTTTCAAACCAGGAACAGGTTTCTTCAAATATTGAAAAATAGTGTATTATAAAAAGTTATGAAAATTTGCCAAAAATCATAGGAGACAGGAAATGTTCTGCAATTTGTTGAGCAAAGAGTGTTGAATGTGGTCTCCCACTGTACCAAATTTGATGAGGATAGCTCAAGAAATGAGGGCAGGAGACCCCCAGAAAAGTCCCCCCCGGTTTCCTGTTTTTTGGCGATTGCACATGCGCGTCCGCCATTTTAGAAACATTTTAGAAACATTACGAATTTTCGGAAATATCCAAAAATTTTGGGTGAAACATTTAGAAATAATTTCTACATCGAAGAGCCGGCACCCCCTACTTTAGAAACGAGAATTGAAACAATTTTTCCATCGATCGGACAAGCCTACTGACCAGTGTGTATAGCAGGGAATCCTATTGTGCTTGCTCTCCTACTAAAGCAAAAGGCTCTTAAATGTGAAGGGAAGTGTAAAAAAAGAACAACTTTGGAGTGAAAGCATCAAAGGAGACTAGACTTCAAAAGCTATGTAATGGTCAAAAACCTTCAGTCTTTTAAAAACCCAACATGTTTTGGTCTTATCTTATGTATCTCTCTGGGCAGCTAAACCTGGCAATTCCAACTGGATGGCCCCCCCATGAGGGTCTTCCTCCAGGGGCAAACCAAGAATGGGCAACTTGGAAGTCCCTGAACAGACTCAGAAGTGGAGTGGGCAGATCAAAAGACAACTTGGCAAGGTGGCACTACCTGGAGGAATCCTCCACCTTGTGTGACTGTGGAGCTGAACAAACAACTCAGCATATGTATGCTTGCCCACAATGCCCTGCCTCATGTACGGAGGAGGAGTTGTTTAAAGCTACAGACAATGTGGTTGCTGTTGCCCACTTTTGGTCCAAAACTATTTAGTTGCTTGTGATTTCTTTTTCCCCCCCATCATTTTGTAATGTATTTGTTGTACAATGCTTTTGACACGAAATAAATAAATCTTATGTATCTTATGAGTATCTTAGGAACTCAGTTAGCATTGACATGGATTGGATTTAGGCTTTTGCACAAGGTCTGATGGATGATTGGTATATATATTTGGTGTTGCATTGTCTTAAATTTGTATATATTGTATTTTACTATGTTATTTAATTATTTTAACTGTTTTACTCTTATTTTATTGTATTATGATGTACTGGTAGTGATCCTACCAGTTGTGTAAGCTGCCCTGAGTCCCCTCGGGGAGAAGGGCGGGATAGAAATATTGGAAATAAATATATAAATAAATAATCACAAATTGTTCTTCTTCAGGGGCTATTCAATCTTTAGACATTTCTGTAGTTGGATTATACACTTCCTGTACATTGAACAGTAAAAGAAAAACCTTGACCATTATATAGCACATGAGACTTACGACCTCATCATACGACAAATGTTTAGTGTTCTAGGATGCTGCTGCCCTAGTTGAGCAACAGAGCCGCACATCACCCATCACATGACATAGCCTCACCTCCAGCTGGGCTCTATTGCTCAACTGGGGCAGCAGAGTGGTAAGATACTGTGCTGTCAACACGGGAGTCTCCCCATGTTCAATTTGGAACAACGGGGCTACTGTGGGGACAAGTTGCGCGGCAATGCTTCCCCGCGTGTGATGGGGAAGCACTGAGGCCAACTAGGACAATGGGGCACCTAGTCTTTTATTATTTCAGTGATTTCATCTTCATTTTTTCTAGCTATAGAGCCAAGAATAAATGTGATTGTATTTTGACATCTACACAACTGAACAAACCAAAATGCATATAAAAATACCCAGACATTGTAGGCACTGCAGAATTGGATGTCTTTTCTCAAACTATCTCTGTTAACAAATGTAAATGTGTCTTCTTTTGGTAGACAAAGAAGGGCAAGGTAGGGCATATGGTAGCATCAGTGTCTCAAGAGGTATTTGTCCTTTCTGTTGCAATTATTTTCACAGCAGAACAAGGAATGTTATTCATGTCCTACTTTTGGGTGCTTAGGTATCAGAGACAGAAGCCATGAAAAATAGAGAAACGCTATCATTCACAGAAGACAGAAAGCTGTAGTCAACTGGACTCTGAGATGCAAAATACAAAACCAAACATCACAGTGCACTAATAGAACTTGTTTAAGCCAGCAAACAACGATAAAAATCTTGTTGTTGCAAGATGCATTTTTCTCTTACTGTAATACACTTAATCCTGAGATTTCACAAAATCGTAGGGTTGGAAGAGACCACAAGGGCCATCTAATCTCTTGATTTGCTCTCTTGCTTGGAAATCCAGAGAAGCAAAGCAGTCTCCTGAGACTTCAGCTTGTGGCCTTAGATCTGAAAATGCTAGTTGCCATTCAGCACCTGAAGGAAGAGGGCAAGGTTTGTGACACGTGAGGTCATGGATATCCATCAACATCAATTTCTAACGGATACTGGGATTCTGTCCCTCTGTACAAAACTATAGGCACATTGCTCATGCAGCACTGGCACACGAAGAGGTCGGGTTTCATTATACATTTTAAGAACCTGCCCCAGATGTTAAGCCTTCTTCCAAAATAGATACACTACTGCCCCACTGGCATGAGGATTACAAAAAACTATCAGAAAAATCCACGTGACATGAGCACTGATAGGAGAGGTGGCAATTGCTGCAGCAAATGTGCACAGTTTCATATGTTGCCACCTGCCCACATGCTTGCTAACTTCTTTCTCAGTAACACCTATAATAGAATCATCCCAGTGACATCACAGCTGTACATTACTTCTGACAACTTCCAGAAAAGAATACTGCTGATTTATGGTAGCCCTAGCACTAGCCCAAAAATGGACTGAGTTCAGAATTGTGGAAAAAGAAACATAGAATCCATCAGAAGGGAAGAAATAAATATGCAGACTCTTTAAGCAAAAAGCAAGTCCATCTCTGGAAGAGAGCTCTTTTGTCTTCTTTGCTCATGTTAACTTTCAATCCATTCTGAAAATGATTGACTGTTAAGCAGAGGATGCTCATTTTCAAGGAGTACCCTATATCTCTATAATGTTCCCCTGAGTTGCCCAAACATCTAGGTCTTGTTTCAGGGGCAGGGGGCAGTTAGCAATAGATGTTCCTCACTGACTGAGCAACCGCCGAGCTTCTGCAGTTCCCTGGAGAATATTTGAGCCTCTGAACACTTAGAGACTTGTGTTGTCGAAGGCTTTCATGGCCGGGATCACAGGGTTGTTGTATGTCTTCCGGGCTATGTGGCCATGTTCCAGAAGCATTCTCTCCTGACGTTTCACCCACATCTATGGCAGGCATCCTCAGAGGTTGTGAGGTATGGATAAACTAAGTAAGGAAAGGAAAGAATATATATATCTGTGTAGAGTCTGGGGTGTGGCAAGGGTCCTTTGTCACTGGGAGCCAGCATTAATGTTTCAGTTAATCACCCTAATCAGCATTGGAGATGTTTTTGTCTCTTGCCTGGGGGCATCCTTTGTCAGTCAAGCCCTCAGAGTTTTGGTTCCCATCTACTGTTTTGATTTTGGAGTTTTGTAATACTGGTAGCCAGATTTTGTTCATTTTCATGGTTTCTTCCTTTCTGTTGAAATTGTCCACATGCTTGTGGATTTCAATGGCTTCTCTGTGTAGTCTGACATGATAGCTGTTGGAATGGTCCAGCATTTTTGTGTTCTCAAATAATATCCTGTGTCCAGGCTGGTTCATCAAATGTTCTGCTATGGCTGATTTCTCTGGTTGAATTAGTCTGCAGTGCCTTTCATGTTCTTTGATTCTTGTTTGGGCGCTGCGTTTGGTGGTCCCTATGTATACTTGTCCACAGCTGCATGGTATCCGGTAGACTCCTGCAGAGGAGAGAGGATCCCTCTTGTCCTTCGCTGACCGTAGCATTTGTTGGATTTTCTTTGTGGGTCTGTAGATAGTTTGTAGGTTGTGCTTATTGATCAGTTTGCCTATGCGGTCAGTGGTTCCTTGATGTATGGTAAGAACACCTTTCCTCTGGGTCGATCTTTGTCTTGACTCTCATGGCTTGTTCTTGGCCTTGCAGCTCTTCTGATGTCTGTGGTGGAGTATCCATTGGCCTGTAGAGCCCAGTTTAGGTGGTTGATTTCACCTTGGAGGAGGTGAGGTTCGCAGATTCTTTGTGCACGGTCTGTCAGGGCTTTGATTGTGCTCCTTTTTTGACTTGGGTGATGGTTAGAGTTTTTATGAACCCTAACCCAGACTCTACACAGATATATATATTCTTTCCTTTCCTTGCTTAGTTTATCCATACCTCACAACCTCTGAGGATGCCTGCCATAGATGTGGGCGAAACGTCAGGAGAGAATGCTTCTGGAACATGGCCACACAGCCCGGAAGACATACAACAACCCCACTTAGAGACTTGACCCTAGCACCAAGTTAGCAAGAAGATATTTTTTCCCTCTCCAGTGGGATATAATTTAAAGTATTAAACCCACTCCATTTCTGGTAATTTATTCTGAGAAGAAAGAAATATGACATCAGAAAAAATACATGCAAAAAAAAGAACAGATAATCAGTTTAGCAAGCAAGCAGGAATTGAATTTTCTTCAAAAGCACCACTTTGATTGCTAGATTCTTTACTATACAAATCCTCACCAACCCACCTGAACTACAATTCCCAGCATACTTTGAAGGTGAGGAGATCTACTGACACAAATGAAGTTGTAATATAGATTCATCCTCAGTGATTTTGATATTTTTCATACATTGGCGACTATGTAACTAGAATTTAAAAACAAATGGCCTCATAGTAACAAACTAATTATTTTTTAAACAAATGTCTGAAAACTTCATGAAGATTGTGTTTATAACTAGAAACTGAAGAGAAACATCAAATTCCCATATGACAAATCTAAAGTTCAGTTTAAAGCCAAAATCTTAGTGCCAAGAATGCTATAAAGTTGTCTTTAACAAGATATTACAGATTGGTCCCGCTATACTAATCAGAATTTTCTGGTTAAGTTATTGCTATTTCTGGCACTAGTTAATGAACGGATAGCTTTATTCCCTTCCCTCTCATGTGCACTTTGTAAGCTGTTTTCACTTAAGGCCAATAAATGTCAAACTGATAATTAAGTCTCACCACTGAAAAGTCTGCAATAAAATAATTAACTTTATCATCATTCAACATTTCATCTTCAAACAGATAATATCTATATTAATTTCAATGTGTTTCACTCCAGTAAGGGTGCATGTGTGTGTGTCCTTACAGGTTGCTAGACTTTTAAAAGTTTATTCTGCTAGTAGATTTGTTAGTTTTTGATCTTTCACCTAAATCAATTCCATTAAATCTTTGCTGGACTGTTTTCATTAACAGTTCTCAAGAACATTCCCTTTCAACACATTAATCCTAACATAGGATGAGGATAATATTTCAGACAGCCCTTTCAAGTGTTTGGAGGACTTCACATACATTATTTTGCTGAATCCACGCAAGAACCATGTAAGTCCTTATTATTATTGCCCATATTGCAAGGGGGTGTGGCAGAGAAAAAGAGAAGGAGGATAGAAGGAATTACTATTATTATATTTATTTATACACCACTTTATCTCCCCCTCAGGGGACTCAAAACATCCAAGGAAGGGAGTGAGCTTGCCAAAAGCCAATGAGTGTCCTAATTTAATAAGTGGATTCAAGACTTGAACTCTGGGAGAATCTACAAACAATGTGGGGTGATCCAGAGCAGGGTGCTCCTCATCAGTGTCACCATGGTTCACAGATATCCACGCTTGCATGCCCCTGAGCTGACACAGCATCTGGATAGCCTAAGCACAGCACAGCAGTACCAGAACCAGTTTGGCACTGCTGTACCACCACACTTATCTGGCCCTCATCATTCTGAGTTTTGCGGTGCCCCAATAGGCACAAACATGGCACTCATCACTGCTTGGTGCATGTAATGGTGATAGCCAGAGCACCAAAATAACCTGAGAGAAGGCACCTCGTCAATCCAGCTAGCATCACTCCAGGTACTGAGTGACAAACACTGCTATTTTCATGTCCAGTGGATTACTGCAAAATCCAGTCCAGCAGAGCAAGGTAAATGCACAAGCCCAGGGAAAGCAGGATAGTAGTGTGAAAAGCCAGACACTTCCCAAAAAAGAAGTGTCACAACTGTTTACACTGGCACAAAACTCCAAAGCATTTACATTGGTCCTGAACTCTGTAAACTGTATTCCACAAGTTTTCTCCCATGTTACAGCAAATAGATCCCATGTGTCATTGCCATCAAGCCTACTCACCCCCAGGATGACTCATATGATCTATGTTGATGGGCCCTCGGTTTTCTAAGCACTATATCAGGGGTCCCCAAACTTTTAAAACAGGGGGCCAGTTCACGATCCTTAAGACCGTTGGAGGGCCGGACTATAGTCGGCCACCAAACAATAATAATAATTAATAACAACAACAACAACAACAACAATAACAAAGAGGGTTGGAAGAGACCCGTTGGGCCATTGAGTCCAATCCCCTTCTGCCTTTGTGCACCGAAAGAACAAGCAAAGCACTCCTGACAGATGGCCACCCAGCCTCAATGTTTAATAATAATAATAATAATAATAATAATAATAATAATAATAATAATAATAAAGAGGGTTGGAAGAGACCCCTTGGGCCATTTAGTCCAACCCCCTTCTGCCTTTGTAGACCAAAAGCACAAGCAAAGCATCCCTGACAGATGGCCACCCAGCCTCAATGTTAATAATAATAATAATAATAATAATAATAATAATAATAATAATAATAATAATAATAATAAGGGTTGTAAGAGAAGAAGAGACCCTTTGAGTCATTTAGCCCAACCCACTTCTTCCCTTGTGCCGTGGGGGCCGGATAAATAGCTTCGATGGGCCGCATCCGGCCCCCGGGCCTTAGTTTGGGGACCCCTGCACTATATCATGCCAACTCTAACACATTCAGTAGAACTGATTAAAGGAGGTTATTTTGATGAAAACTGCTTGTAGTACAGGTTTTTACAAAATATTTTCATGCTATTATCTGAAGTCTTTATAGAGTAAACAGAATAAAAAATAAAGTTCGACAGCCCTGTGATTTTTAAGTTAGTACAAGTTACACATTTATATGGTCCTAGTAAAATATCTCTTTGAGCACTAAACATGCTATGGACTGTGAGAAAATTGAAAATCAAATAAGATGTATATTAAGTGACAGCAGCTGCAAAAAGAGTGAAATGAGTTTTACGATCCAGCAATATTCCACATGAGATTAGTTCCTAAAACTGGTAAAATAAATAATGTGGAAAGAAATTGCTTTTCCTTCTGATAAAGCTGTCTACATTGGGTGTTTCCAGACTTGTAGGCAAGATGATTAATGTATTAATTATACAGCAGATATTTGCGTTAGGACTATTTGTCTTGTTAAAAGCTTTAACATTTTGGTTCTCTTTCAAGAGGATAACATTGCACCTGGTACAAACTGCCATTTAATCCATTAGTTTGACTGAAAGCATCACAGTTTGTCATTCTGGAGTGTAATACATTATATTTTCCACTTCCAGTTTTAGTATATTCCAATAGCATCCTCTCTGTATTGATTTTATATGTTAGCAAGCAACCCTCAATTTCATGTCTGAATTCTAATCTGAATATGGAGTTGCTAAAATAATTCCAGGGACTGTATGTGCAACAGGACTCATGAAAAGCAAATTTCCCAGAATCTCAGAGCCAATGTGTGCAGCAAAAATAATTTCATTTCCTATTTTACTGATAGAAGCATAGAATCAAAGGACCTCATCAAATGGAGCGTTGGCCCCGTCCTACAACGCTGCCAGGACAGAGCCCTCTGGAGCCCATCACATGATGCAAGGCTACTTCTGGTAGGGCTCCATCCTGGCAATGTCATAGGATGGAACCTTGAGAATACAGATGGCTACCTGTGTTCTCATTAGTTAACCTGGGGACAGCATGGGGGAAAGCCAGGCAGTGACGGTTTCCCCCATGTGATGGGAAAGGGGGTGATGTGGGACAATTAAGTATGATTTCCTCCACTTTCTGGCGGATTTTCCCCACTGTCCTCTGGCTTAAGAACCTCCATGCGACGAAGTCCATAGAGTTAGAAAACAAAACCAGGGCTATCTAGTGCAACCTCTGCCACACAGGAAAATGAAGGATGCATCTACACTGTAGAAAGCAGTCTGGCACTACTTTAACTGCCATAGTTCCATGCAGTGATATCCTGGAATTTGTAGCTTCCTGAAGCATCAGCATTCTTTGGCAGAGAAGGCTAAAGATCTTGTCAAACTATAATTCCCATATTGCATAGCAGTGAGTCATGACAGCTAAAGTGGTATTAAGCTACATTATTTCTACAATGTAGATACACCCCAAAACATTGCTGAAATATAACCATTCAGCTTCTGTATAAAACCTTACAAAGGGGAAATGTTCACTCTCCTTCAAATCAAATCTATTCCATTATGAAACAGCTCTTATAGTCCAGAAGCTCTACTTAATGTTGAGGTGGAATCTGTTTTCTTGTTATTTGAATCCATTAGCATTCTGACCACTTGAACATCGAAAACACTTCATACAGTTATAGATCATGATCCAAAGGTGAGCCCATTCCTTCCTGCTTGGAATATAGCCTGTTGGATTCAGTGCATTATATCAGTATAAACTAAAATGTTATGTAAAATTAACAAATGGAGGAAAGCCACTGTGAGTAATTTAATTTTATGGTATGAAGGATAGTTTTTATCCTAGATCTGTGGCTATGTTGAACTCTTTGGTTTCACATTTATGTGGCATTGGGGGCTGTGTGGTGGTGGGTGGAGGGATGGATGTGTTGTTTTGTGGTGTGTGGGAGGAGAAGGCATGTAATTTCCTTGTGCAATAGCACAATGACAAATAAAGCTATTCTATTGTATTCTATTCTATTCATTTACAGATACTGGATAAAATGTGCACAATCTTAAAATAAACAAGATAAAGATTAAATCACAATATTACTAACAAATACATGCTCATCCCTACACTTTCTGGATTTAAGACATACTAAGAAATTTCATGTTTACTAACAGAAAAGGTTTATTCGTCAACTCATTTGTTAAAGTTAGAAAGAGGAGTAGAGTAGGAAAAATAGTTTGATGATTTCTTAGGTGACTGACTCAAGTCCCTCAAACCCCAATCATTTGAAATCAATGTCACATGCAAGCAGTATAAAAACAAATGAATAATTATCATTGAAGCCTAAATATCTTGTACCTTAATTGACAAAGTCAATTTTCACAGGCTAGGAAATCTACAAAAAATTGCTTAATGAGGCATTAATGCTATGTATTGCTTTTCTTTCTAAACAATATGCTAATCCTTTAGGAAGGCTAATTCATTCCATGCAGGTGAACACAAGGAAAGACAACTAAGAGTTCTTTCCAGAGTCTCTAGGATCTTGTAAGGCTGGGGCCCTTTAAACAGTGGTTCGATGGGTATCTTTCAGGAGTGCTTTATTTGTGTATTCCTTAATGACAAGTGTCTACAACAGAAGGTACTTGTGTTCCTTTCTAACTCTATGATTCTGTGATATTTGGTAGGGCATAATTCTTTGACTTTTGTGTGAACATTATGCTGTGATCATAATTTACAAAGAACATTGAGCAGGAAAGCTAAACATTAGATTTAGAATCAAAATTCATCCAAAGGTTATTCAACCTAAATCATCCTTAGAAATTTATACTTCTCCATATTTTATTGATGAAGTGTGTGAACAAGTATGGTGAGAAAGTGGAGTCAGGAACTCAGAAATGTGGTGAAAATGGAAAGTGCATGTGCACACTAAGAAACCAAACCCAACCCTATGGATGGAATGTATACTATATACATTCCAAAGCAACCCAGCAAGGAGGGAGGGGGGCGGGATAAACTTGTTTCCTTTTACTATAGAGGAAAACATGATCCTGAATAGACATTAAAGAAATAGAATACAATGAGGAGGATCAAGACTGGCATTCTGTTCAGTGGACACATCAAGTCAATTGTTGAATGTTGAGCCAATTCATATTGGCTCAACATAAGTGCACTTCATAAGTGCACTTCATAAGTGCAATTGATTTTGTGGCCTTCTCTTAGTCAGGACTAACAATAGAAATCTCTCTTAATTCTATTTCATATTTATTGTGAAGAATCTCACAATGGTACTAAAGAGCTCCAGTTTAGGTTTGAAGACCACTTTTTTGCCTGTAACTTCTTTGAGACTATGTTGATGTGATATGAAAAAATAAAATATTATTTGTAGGAGGCTCTTGGGAATGACAATATATTTGTTAAATACTTGGTTTCACCTTGCTTGCATTTCCTTTTTTAAATAACAATGTATTTTAGATTTATGGTAGGAAGTGAAAGGCAAACAAACAGCTTTTCCAGAAAAAATGGAGTGGTGGGGAAGCCATAAGTCCCTCTAGTTTAGCAAATATCCTTAGATATTCTCTGTGACCAGCCATATATTTACCAGGCTTGACTTCAATGCTACTGCTTGTAAATCTTCAAACATGCTTTGTTTACAGAGAGACAGAGTTCACATCTACTGTTTGTGCTACTGTTTACAATTCAAGGGTGCTTGTTTTGACAGATGGCATTGGAGAGACTGTAGGACAAAAGCAAATAAAATGTAACAAAATATTACTGCAACTGCAAATGCTGATAGGGGATATAGAAAGAGCTCTATGTGGCTGTTACTTTCACAGCTATTCTCCATTTAAAACAGATGAGTATAATGCAGGTTGTGACTAGAGATTTTTTTTCTCCCTTTAGACCCCTCTGGGAATCATGTGAACTACCCAGAATACTAGCCAACTAAATATAACTGGAAATTCATACTTGCATTTTTGAGGGGAAAGGGTGGCATATTAGACATAGTGTATGGAGGTTGTGCAATGTACTTAAAAGTTGTATTGCTGCTTTTAGGCATTCCCAAGATAGGTTTAACTAAAGTGTGTCTGTAGTTAAAGTGTGCCTCACAGTTTCAACATTCTGTCGCTTATACAAATGATGACTGTTTGAATAGTAAATAATGTAAAGGGTACTCACACATTTTACTTAATAACGAAGGTTACCTTGACACATTTATCAAAAAGTTCAACCATTGCAAGGTCCTCCCTCCCCGCCCCAGTTTTGAATTATTCTGTGTAAATTAATACATTTCTCAAAAACACCAAAAATGTTTTTTTAAAAAATAGAAAAAGATCTCTTGTAATCCTTTGTTCTTACATGCAAGATTCAAATAAGCAAAGGTTTTTATCCCTATGAGCTATAAACTTGTAGCCTGGATTTGTGATGAGCTCTGTTGTTGTGTGCCTTCAAGTCAGTTCTGATTTATAGTGAGCCTCGGGTGAACCTCAACCTATCATGGGATTTTCTTGGCAAGATTTTTTTTAGAAGGAGCTTGCTTCACCTTCTTATGAGGCTCTGAGGATATGAATTGCCCAAGGATAATCTATGGATTTCTGTGGCTGAGCAAGGATTCAAATCAGATCTTCAGGAGACCTGATCCAGCATTCATAGCACTACATCATGACCGGCTTTCAAAATAAGATGAACAAGTTGAAAAGTTCTGAAATTTGATATTTTGCACTTCTTACTCCAATTTTCAAACTAGAATCATATTATATAATTCCTACTTTGGTAGAAAAGAGTCATGCTTTTTATTCATTCTTAGAAAATTCTGAACTCTGTGTCGCAGAGGAGATCCTACAGATTCCAGATTTATTTACCTCCTACATACCTATGTGGATCTGGTCACTTGCATGGGGATGAGACATGAGGCCATAATGTTCCCCACTTACAAAATGGAGCAGGGAATTCGAAGGTATCAGTCAGTCCTGCAGTCAGAAGAACTAAGCCATAAATGCCATGGAGAGTGAGTGAAAGGTAGCAAATACAGAACACATCAGATGAGAGAAATGTCTGAAATACCTTCAAACTGCATTAACCCAGCAACCGCTCTTGGGCCAAAGAATGTCACACTACAGCTTGCAACTGCATTTCAATCAAGATCTACACAACAGCTGGCAGAGGGGGCTTATCCATTCACATATTGCACAGTCTCCAGCTGTCTCTGTTTGGCAAGGAAGGTCCAATTCATCCTCTGTCACTCAATGTCTTCAACTGCTTTTAAAACATCCCAGTATATCTCTCTTCCTTCTACTGTCCTGCTTAATCCTCAGCTAACTTCAGTTGCTGCAAACTGATTTCAAAATGGAGGAATAGTTTGCATTCATTTAACTCAACTGGGAGGAGATGAGATGCAGAATATTGCCTTTTCCAGTCGGCTCAGCAAAAGTTAACTGTTGCAGCCTCTTCAAGCTGTGTGTTCTTCCTCATTAATATCATTTGCCTTCTAGAATACATTCTGATATTGCTTAGCCACACATGTCCTGGTTTTCATATATGAAAACTGAGAGGGTATGATAGTAGATTCCATACCATGACATTTTCCAATTTTATTTTATTTAGATACCTACTTTATGTTAACTGAATTGGTTCTATTCTTCTTTCTCTTACTCTTCCTCATTAAATGAATAGATGTTATGGATTGGCTTAACTTGTAAGTTGTAATATACTACAATTTGTGACATTGAATATTATTACCCGTCAAACAAGATGTTTTTGAGGCATTAGCCTGAGATTTCAATTTACTCATGGAGAGTGAGCTACTTGGGTTTTTAATGTTTATTTTAAAATAATTGAATCAATATTTATGTGTCATCTTTAGTCCCTACTTTTAAATAATTATAAAAAAGGTTTTTTTATAGCATGACTGAAAGAAAACAGGTGCTATCAAAACCAAAATAATAATTTGAACAACAATGTTAAGTTAGAAGTGGTAGACTGCTGCTACTAGTACAGTCAGACATTTGTATCCACAAATTCTACATACACTGATTCTACCATGGCATATATATAAAGCCAACCTTGAGTTGATCATTTTATAAAAGAAATATAATTTTATTATGCCATTGTGTGTAATGAGACCTACACAGCCACAGATTTTGCTATCTACAGGGGGTTCTGGAACCAAAATTCAGCAGATGACAAGGGCCCACTATAGTAATAAAAAGGATCACATTATTCTGGTTGAATGAACATCTATCTTTTTCATGTTAAAATTGTTACAGCAGTATGGGTTTTGTGCATGAACCTCGTGTTTCCAAATCAAACTTTTTGTAGCCTGAGGCAATGGACAAAATGCCATCCTTTCCATGTACAGAAACCAATTGGAATGTCAGTGAAACCTTCATTCAGCACTGGTACCAGGACACTGATCTTCATCATACTGAAGAGAATAGGAATGATATGGCAGGCTGCAGAGTACACACACCTGAGCCTTATTAAGAGGACATCTACACTGAGCACGTACCATAAAAGGGCCCTGGATAGCTCTTGTGGATGCTAAATATGCACAGAGTTGATCCAGGGTGACATGGAGCGAGGCCACCTTAACACAGCCTTGACCTGCATTAATCAAAGTTGCAAGTATTCCAAATTGTGGCCCAGAGACAATAAGGGGAGAAATCACCAAAGAAGAATTCAAACAAATAGGCAATGCCTGTAGGAAAATGGTTCGCAAGGCTAAAGCGGAAAATGAGCTCAGGCTTTCCAGAGACATTAAAAACAATAAAAAGGGCTTCTTTGCTTACGTCGGTAGGAAAAGGAAGAACAAGGAGGCGATAGGGCCTCTGCGAGGAGAAGATGGGGTAATGCTGACAAGGGATAGGGAAAAAAAGTAAAACTACTTAATGCCTTCTTTGCCTCAGTCTTCTCACAAAAGAAAGCCGTCCTCAACCTCAGCAACATGGAGTGGATGAAGGATTGGGAGAAATCCAACCCCAAATAGGGAAACAAGTCATCCAGGAATACCTGGCCGCTCTAAATAAATTCATGCCTCCAGGGCCAGATCAACTACATCCAAGAGTATTGAAGGAACTAGCGGAAGTTATTTCGGAACCACTGGCAATTATCTTTGAGAGTTCTTGGAGAACAGGAGAAGTCCCAGCAGATTGGAGGAGGGCGAATGTGGTCCCTATCTTCAAGAAAGGAAGCCTCACGTCGATACCAGGCAAGATTCTGGAAAAGATCATTAAGGAAGTGGTCTGCAAACACTTAGAAACAAAGGCGGTCATTGCTAATAGTCAACACGGATTTATAAAAAACAAATCATGCCAGACTAATCTGAACTCTTTTTTCGATAGAGTTACAAGTTGGGTAGATGTGGGGAACGCCATGAATGTAGCTATCTGGAATTCAGTAAGGCCTTCAACAAGGTCCCCCCATGACCTTCTGGCAAACAAGCAAGTCAAATGTGGGCTATGCAAAACTACGGTTAGGTGGATCTGTAATTGGTTAAGTGAATGAACCCAAAGGGTGCTCACCAATGTGTCGTCTTCATCCTGGAAAAAAGTCAAGAGTGGAGTGCAGCAGGGTTCCATCCTGGGCCCAGTTCTGTTCAACATCTTTATTAATGAGTTAGATGAAGGGTTAGAAGGCATGATCATCAAGTTTGCAGATTACACCAAACTTGGGGGGATAGCCAATACTCCAGAAGACAGGAGTAGAATTCAAAACGATCTTAACAGATTAGAGAGATGGGCCAAAACTAACAAAATGAAGTTCAGCAGGGACAAATGCAAGATACTCCACTTAGGCAGAAAAAATGAAATGCAAAAATACAGAATGGGAGATGCCAGGCTCAACAGTAGTACGTGTGAAAAAGATCTTGGAGTCTTCGTGGACAACAAGTTAAACATGAGCCAACAATGTGATGCAACGGCAAAAAAAGCCAACGGGATTTTGGCCTGCAAAAATAGGAGTATAGTGTCTAGATCCAGGGAAGTCATGCTACCCCTCTATTCTGCCTTGGTCAGACCACACCTGGAATACTGTGTCCAATTCTGGGTATTGCAATTGAAGGGAGATGTTGACAAGCTGGAAAGTGTCCAGAGGGTCTGGAGAACAAGTCCTATGAGGAATGGCTTAAAGAGCATGTTTAGCCTGCAGAAGAGAAGGCTGAGGGGAGACATGATAGCCATGTACAAATACGTGAAGGGAAGTCATAGGGAGGAGGGAGCAAGCTTGTTTTCTGCTGTCCTGGAGACTAGGACACAGAACAACGGCTTCAAACTACAGGAAAGGAGATTCCACCTGAACATTAGGAAGAATTTCCTAACTGTGAGAGCTGTTTGGCACTGGAACTCTCTGCCCCAGAGTGTGGTGGTGGCTCCTTCTTTGGAAGCTTTTAAGCAGAGGCTGGATGGCCATCTGTCGGGGTGCTTTGAATGTGATTTTCCTGCTTCATGGCAGGGGGTTGGACTGGATGACCCATTAGGTCTCTTCCAACTCTATGAGTCTATGATTCTAGGCATCCAGCATCACCGAATATCAGGTTTAGCACCAGTGGGTGGTCAAAAACTCCTTCTTGTCTCCCCAGTGGCGAGGTGGTGGTGGTGGTGGTGGTGGCGGTGGCAACTGTGTAAAACCAATCTGGCATATGCTATGTCAGATCAGCCCTAGGATACTGAGTCAGAGTAGATCCAGCCTTAGTATGCTTTTCTGCAATTTTCCAGATTGTTTACACCTTCTGCAATCTAATAACATTAATCTTACTACATTATCTTTTCAAAAAGTGGCTTAAGAAACCTGTAGTTAGAATTTGCTTATTCTACA
Source organism: Anolis carolinensis (assembly GCF_035594765.1). Taxonomy (NCBI): domain Eukaryota; kingdom Metazoa; phylum Chordata; class Lepidosauria; order Squamata; family Anolidae; genus Anolis; species Anolis carolinensis. The sequence goes on along the minus strand of NC_085842.1, from coordinate 106,846,412 downwards.
CCCTACCTTCCTACTTTATGCCTAAAATGCATGCAAAATAACTTAAAAAAACAAAACAAGTATAACTCTTTAGAAGAGCTAGGAAAACGTCTGAACACAATGAATCAGAGCACAAAAGGCACAATGAGCAAAAATGGTGACACAAGTTCCCTAAGGGATTGCCAAAAATAGCTTTTTAAACACATTCCACCATCTACCAGAAGTTTGAATTGGTCTATAATGCAAGATAGAAGGGAGCACAAGGTAAGGGAGGCAACTTCTAGACTTGGATCTGACTCCTAGGCTGGATCTACACTGCCCTGTATCCCAGGATCTGATCCTAGATTATATGTTAATCCCAGATTATCTGGCAGTGTAGACTCATATAATCCAGTTTAAGGCAGATAATCTGGGATCAGATCCTGGGATATAGGGTGATGTAGAAGGGGTCCTAGTTTCATAGAAGTTCTCATTTCTTTTGTTTTGCTTGTCCTTCCATTTTTATATATGTCCTATTAAGTATCTACACCGCCTTTTAGGAGTTTCCCTATAAAAGCTTTTCGTCTTTCAAAAATTGCCATGTTGTATACTGCTAATGCTAAGTATTTTTTGGAGTACCCATTTCTATCCCTCTTATAGACTCCTACAACAAAAACAAAACAAGAGATTTAACAATTTCTTAAAGTTTGACAAAGTCATAACTGTGTTTGTTTTATTTTCTTATTTATTTGAAAGAATGAACAACAGATGTGTCACCACCCTTCAAGTACAAGAAAATTTGTTTCTTGACATTTTGTGACCTAATTTACAATACTATAGAAACAAAATGGGAAATTGTAGTAATATGCTTAATAGAAAATGTTTCCCACTTCACATTTACACTGAGATACATTAGACTTCCCCAAAACGTCTGCTTAATAAAAGTAAGATGTTAACAGTAAATAGAGTTGTGATCTCTTATATCTGATGACAACCAGCTGTCTATGTTGATAGAAAACAGTTTGAGACAGATGCCAATTAATAACAGAACACAATAGCTAAGGTATTTACTCACTCTTGTCTACTTGTAGCATTTTGTTCCAGTAGTATCACTCAAATAACATGCTAGGAGTATACATTGGTGAATAAATATCTCAGATCTACATATTTTGCAACAATTATGCTTTATGTTCTTTACCGCAACAAAAGTCTCTAAAGTTTTATTGTCACTCTCCCAGAACATTCTGCCCTACTGAAGAGAATTTTAGTCTACTAGTTGCAGCCTCATGCCTGAAGGAGAGGAATATATGTTTTTAAAAGTTAGTTGCTGCCATTAGTCAATGCCTCATGACTCTTTCCCTGACCTCAGACAACCATCAATCACAATGCAATCACACAACAGTCTGGGACATTTTGCCAATAACCTTTTGGTTTTAACTTGAGAGACAGTTGATAAGAGCTGAATTAAAATAGCTACTTACTATATGTCTGCTTGTGTCTCTCTTTCTCTTCAATGAATTTTAAAGTGAAGTGAATGGTTGTTCAAAGCAACTTCATACAAATAAACACTGACTATGATTAGAATATACAGCTTACTTGCCACTTGAGCAAAAATTATGTGCTAGCCAAAGAGAGATTGTTATGCAACAATAAAGACTAAGCACACATGACACAAAAATGGAGATGTGGAATATGTGTGTTGTAGCTCAGCAAGTGGCAGAGAATTTTTCTGATGACGGGTCAGAGAATGAGGAAATGATGGGTTTCAAAATGAGAAGTCTCTGAGTGATCAGAGAGAGTTGCAGGCTGATGAGACCGATGTTGTAAATTCCTGTGCTTGTTCCCAGGCAACAGGGGAAAGTGAAAGTGAAAGTTCCCTTGCAAAAAGGCCTTGGGCCGATGGGGAGTGTTCTCAGGAAACTAGATTAGACCTGAGAAAACGAGTGAAAAATAGACAAGTGAGATATTCTCAGAGAATCCGAGATAAGATCTTGAAGGACAGGGATCTTCGGCATGATTTCATGGGTGCCTAGATGGGCTTAAATTAAGTGGCATTGGCTTCAAGCCTCTCAGAGGAGGCAATGTTACTATGGCTCGCCTGTCTCTGTTCTCAAGTCTTTGATTCAAGTATTCTCAAGTTTTCTGTTCTGGTTTATGCCTTTGTTTCCTGAAAGGGTTTACCTTGGAAAAGTTCCTGTTTTCATGTTTATGGATATATGTATGAAGAACTGCTGTGGATTTTGGATCTTGACTTTATGTACTTTGGCATTTTTGGATTACAGTAGAGTTTCACTTATCCAACATAAACGGGCCGGCAGAACATTGGATAAGCAAATATGTTGAATAATAATGAGGGATTAAGGAAAAGCCTATTAAACATCAAATTAGGTTATGGTTTTACAAATTAAGCAACAAAACATCATGTTATATAACAAATTTGACAAAAAAGTAGTTCAATATGAAATAATGCTATGTAGTAATTACTGTATTTACAAATCTAGCACCAAAATATCACGATTTATTGAAAACATCGACTACAAAAATGCGTTGGATAATCCAGAACGTTGGATAAGCGAGTGTTGGATAAGTGAGAGACTACTGTACTGCTATTTTACACTTTCTACTGACCCTTTTGGACTTGCCCTTTCCCCCTTTTATTCTGCTTTCTTTAATAAACATTTTTAGATAGAATTATTGAACTCTGGTGTGGTGCTGGGTGAAAAGGTGTTTCACAGTGCTAGAGTGCAACAGTGCGGCTCTCCAGATTTTAGACTGCAGTTTCCATCAGTCCTAGCCACAATAGCTGACTGCAACTCCCATTAAGCACAGCCATCAGAGTCATCCTGAGGGAAGATACAAGTTGAAGTTTAACACCTAGGGTGCCAAAGGCTCTCACCCTCTACCATTTAAAATTTATGAACCGTTTATCTCATTTGAAAGCAGTTTATTTCTGACTGCTTACACAAAATCAATTTTCCCCAAACAATAAATATTATTCTCATGAAGATTTCCAACAAATGATGTGGCCATTTTTTTTCACAATAGAGAGAAAACTTTCAGATACAGAAACAAGTTTGCAGTGTAGGATAATCATTGCACACTATTCTGGGACCACTGCTCAACCCAAAGTCATGCTGGATGCAATGTTGTGCAGTAGAATCTACTTCCATTCTCCTTCCTACTGGAGCGATCAACAAAAAATTGCTGGAAAGGATTTCTTGCTCTTCACAGCTGGTGAGCCCTCTTATCCCAACAGAAATCTAGCATTTGTTATTGCATTTCCAGTTTAGACATCAAACAAAATATAAAAAAGAGGAATTCTTTGCAAATTATTGCAAGATTAGTCTTATTATAGAAAGTATGTCTAGTTACCTTTTCTTCTTGTGACTTCAAAGTTTCTGGAGCCCTACAAGAAAAAACATATAATTATTTATTTCATTTCTTTTGCTTAATCAATGAGTTGATTTTTCAAATCATTATCCAACTCAGCTGGTGGCTAAACCGAAAACTTTTATTTGATAAATACATTTATAAAAAAAACCCTCTATCAACTAAAGTAATGTATTTTAAAGTAAAGTTAAATAATGCACATAAAAGATACTGGAAGTAAGATAAACAGCCCAGGTAAAATATTGGTTACCAGCAACTATTTATTATTAAAACATGTCTCCACAAAAATGTCCCTAGAATTACAATCAAATAGGCTAATCATAGGACACTATTTATTACACTCACATGGCAATAAATTCTATTAAAACAGTCTTATTTTTGGTACTTCACAATGCATCATGAAATGCTTATATGATCATCATAGCCAGGGAAATCCTCTTTTAATTGATTTTTTGAAATATGACTGCTGTGATGAAATAGATATTTATGTGCATTCTGGTTAATTACTTAAAAAAGAAAAAAGAAACCAAGCCAAGGGCAGTAAAGATATGTAATCTCGTGCTACGTATTTTAAATAAATAAAGTATAAAATATGCTATTAAGGCACACAGAGAGATAAGAGAATATTCTGACTCATAATTAATGGATCTCACAGACTGGAAAATAATCTTGTAATTACCTATATCTAATCTAATATCAAGATGGCCTCTCTAATTCAAACAATATTTAAAGCTATTTCTCCTCCCATGTTTGGGACAACAGGATTGAGCAATAATGAGGGGAAATCCTTGAAATAAAAAAACTGAACAAAAGTTGAAGTACTATTTGCACCATCGTCAAATATATAGCTATCATATAATGATAAACAAACTCTATGGTTGAAAACAACAAGGAGGTTATTTCCCTTTCAACAGAATACATATCCCCATACATTTTGGACCAAATTATATTATTGTCATCAGGGACCCCAGAACCCTTTTAATTTTTTTTCCTTTGGGTTGTAGTAGATTTGGCCTACTTAAAAATATTCCACTGTAACTTTAAAATCCTTAAAATGATGACCCCTGCATTCAGTGTAGTTTACTCCCACAGAAGTGTGCATATGATAGATTTTGGCAGCTTTTATTATTCCTAAAAGGGCTGATTCACAAACCCTCTCTGCCTTAATGCTGTCTAGTGTTTAATCATTTAGTACAATTTTGACTGATTATTCTAGAGCAGATTGAGCTATGGATGAGTCATGGTTGCTCAATTTTGAAATCATTTCATTGGAGAAAATGTGTATTGAGGGAGGGGGTTACTGCTCCCTGTTCCAAGACCCATGACTGATATGTGGAAATTGTAATGGATTGTAATAGTGTTCTATTAAGAATGGATGAATGTCTGGAGTAGGTAGTGTGCTGGATGAAGAAGAAGAAATTGAAACGAATCCAGACAAGCCAGAGGTGCTTGCCATCAAGAGCCTAACTTAGGGATGGAAGTCTTCTTCATAATAAAAACATCTAGTATTTTTGTCATAAAACTTCTTATCTCTGGTAGACTAACTTTTCAGGATCCACTGGATGTCATTGGGAATCCTGTTATTCTTGTCACTAACATCTTTTTTTTTTCTGGTTATACCTACATCCCTGAAATACTGATTTTCCCTTGATCCTATAGAAAACCCAATTTTTCATTTTCTTTTCTTTGTTTTAATAGTCAATAAAAGGCTGCCATTCTTCAAATTTAGAAGAATCTGGCGATTGAGCCTAGTCAGTTTGTCCATCTCTAATTATTACAGCATTAGATTTCTTCTTCAAATTTATAAGATTCTGCCAATTGTATAAACCTGATCAATTTGTCCATTTCTACAAGCTCCATCATTTTTATAATTCATAAATCATGAGTGGGAATTTCTTCTTATTTCTAGTAATTGCAAATAAGGAAAAGCTCTTCTTTTGTATAACTAATTTAGTCCATTTAGGATTTTTAAAATTCTCTTTCTTGAGATAGTAGATGATCATCCAATCCTTCATCATGTGGAGTGGCCTGTAGCTGTTGTTGAAGATCTTCCTTATCCGGGATCCATTGAGGCTGCCATTGTTGTAACTTGTCAGATTCTGAGTGCTCAGAAGATGAGGAAGGGGATACTGGGATAGATTCTAAGGGCCCAGAGGAGGATAAAAGTTGTCTGGAGAGACTTGCTTTGGAATCTCCTGGTAGTTCCCATGAGACTGGAGAAAGCAATACCAGTTTACATGAGAATCTGCCAGAAGTGCAGGCTGATAGAAATGTGGGAGAAGAATGTTTGTCCAGATCAAGACACTTGAAACTTTGGAAGCAGAGCATACAACAGAAATGGACTCGCTTTTCCCAGCAGCTTAGAGGAAAAGCAGATGTGTGAGGAATTATGTCATGGGAGGGATTGGGGCTTTTAAGTGGTTTTATCTTGATACAATCCTTTGTAAGAGCAAAGTTGTATTCAGGTGAACAGCTCTTGGTTCCCAGTTCTATGTTTTTGGATTCATGAATTCAAGTTTCTAAGTTTGTTCCTTTTTCTAGTTTCATGTGTGACATAGATTGCCTGCCTTGGATTCTTACTATCATGTTTATGGATATATCTGTGGATTGACTCTTGAGACTGGATTTGAAAGGATTTTGGAATCTTGGCTATCTTGGAAATAAATTTTTGAACTTTGTCCTTTTTGGATTTGCTTATATTTATATACTCTTCTCTTAATAACCAAAAGGTTATTAAACTTACTGGATTACCTGGACAGAGTGTGGTTTGTAGTGAAAAGGTGTTTCAGGGCTCTAATACAACAGCCATCTCTTCTTGCCTTCTTGGATGTTCTCTTTCTCCTTGGTCGTCTGATCTTTCTTCTGAATCTAGGTCTTTTTTAAAAAAAATTCTCATAAATATACTGGGCCATCATCACTGTAGGCCTAGGGAAATTGTTAGATGCACCTCTGCTCCTATTGAAACCCCTGGAATGACGTCCTCGTCCTCTGGCCTGTTGACTCTTGCTTCGGCAATCTCTGGCTAGATGCCCTGGCTTGTTGCAAACGAAACACTTTCTCACAGCCGACACACGCACATCTGCAGACACAGGCTCCTTCTCCTTCAGCTCCATTTGGGATGACTCCCCCTCGCTCCTGCAGCCTCCAGCCGACTCCTTCTCAAAGAAACGCCGGTCTTCTTCCTCCAGAACTCTTGCACACACCAGATCTAAACTCAGATCTTGCGATGGCACAGCTTGCAGTGAATAGAGCAGATGGTCCCAGTCACTAGTCAGGCTAGACATCATGATGTATGCTTGATGCTCTTTGTTTATTTGAACACCTCTGGCTTGGCATTCCAGAAACAATGTCTTCAGTTTTTTCACATGCTGTCTCACATCTCCGCCTTCAATTAGCTTTGCTCTGTACAGCCTCTTTGTCCAGATCATCTTGCCTAGTGTGCTTTCTCTCTGATGCACATTCCTGAGAACTTCCCACACTTCTATGGCAGTCTGTAGATTTTGTGCATGCACTAATTGATCTGGCATTATACTTAAGATCAAATTCGCCAGTCCTTTCTCATTTTTCTCTCTGTCTGCTTCTGTGCCTAAGATCGTCTTCTGCAGCCCTTCTCTCACAAGCAAATGCTGCATATCACAGACCATTCTTTATAGTTATGGTCGTTTAACCTCTCAATCATTGTCAATGAGTTTGAGGCAGCCATCCTCTCACCTTCTGGAGACTCTCGTTCTCGAGTTTCAGCCCAGCCACTGATGGTTCCACACTTTCAGTAGCTTCTGGCAAGTCCCCCTCAAGCTTCAAGATTTATGGCTCCACACTTCTCACTTCTGGCCATTAATCAGTCAGGCTCCAGCACGCCCCGCTTGCAGCTCTGCTTCTCCAAGAATCAATCTTTCACCGAAGACACACCAAATTCACACTCAAGCAGGCTCACCAAAACAGCGGGTCTAGTTTCTGGTCACACTCGCAGCTCCAATTTTTTCTCCACTCCAAACTCCAGAATCAGGTCCAGTCTGTGATCTGGTCCAGTCTAGGAACTGGTCAGTCTAGGAACTGGGCCCATAACCAAAATGTCAGAGTAATTTGCAGTGCAGCAGTAGTTGGATGGAGTCAGTGGAACGCAGAACGAAGAGACACCCAGAGACGTTAGTAAAAGTATATACAAAGTTTTACTATATGTAGTAATAATCAAGACAAACAGACTTGCAGACGAACACAGGACATGACTCTACCCTTAGGCAGACAGCACTCGACACAACTCAGAACTGAACTGATGCAATCAGTAATGCACACACACTTGTGTCTGGACACTCAAGGTCATCACAGCTTCTCAGCAATTACCTCTTTCCAGACTATAGCACACTCTGGATGATGCAATCAGTATGCAATACAGGCAAGACACAAATTGCATTTAAACACTATCTATACATAAATCCCACATTAACGTAAGAGGTGCCAATGCTTTGACTGGGGATGCTTCCATTATGTCTTGAGCTTGTTTTTCTGGTGTAAGAGCGTGTTGGTGATGACAAGATTGTGTTCTGCACAGGATGCCATTCGAGTTGCTGTTTCCAGCCTCGTCTTTTCCTATGGTCCCTGGCCATAGGTCAAAGTCTCGTCCGACTCTTGCATTAAAATCCTCCAGGAGGATGATTTTGTCCTCTTTAGGTTTCTCTAATAGGATGGTGTTCAGCTGACAGTAAATTTTTCCTTGATGTTTCATTGGCATCTAGTGTTGATGCATAGGCACTTATGATAGTTGCCTGTTGGTTTCTGGCAAGGTTAATTCGGAGGGTTGAGAGTCGTTCGTTAATGCCAGTGGGTGCTTCAGTCAGGTGCTTCACCAGATCATTTCTGATAGCAAAGCCAACTCCGTGTATTCTTCGTTCTTCTTCAGGCAGTCCCTTCCAGAAGAAGGTGTAGCCTCCTTTTTCTTCCTTCAGCTGTCCCTCTCCTGCTCTCCGGGTCTCCTGAAGGGCTGCTATGTCAATGTTAAAAGTGTCCCAGCTCCCTTGCAATAATAGCAGTCCTGCATTCAGGGCATACACTATCAGTGTTGTCCAACAGTGTCCATGTGTTCCATGTTCCAAAGTTCATTTCTCTTTTTTGGCCACAGGATGGTGACCCCTCTGGATGTGGCGGTCCAGTCAAAGATAAGAGAGGCAGACTATGTTTAGAGCACCTTTTCTAGTCCTTCTCCATGTGGGGTGAGTAGAATGAATCCTTAAAAGGGCTGCTCAGTCATGGATACAGCTGCCGGACTACTCAACTGCCTTGGACCTTGAGGTAGAGCGACTGAGTCCATATCCACCGCCCATGTGCCAGTCTATGACTGGTGTCTTCTGGATTTCACAGTCCTGCCCCCATTGCCAATCACTGATCATCATGGGACTTTTGTTGGTTTGTTTTTATTTTTCTTGGAAGATGCCTGTGCGTGATTTTTTTTAATGTGTGGAGAACGGTGCACAGCTGATCAACACACAGTCTTCACAGAATGAGGTCCCAGCAGTGGTGTGATTAACATAACGAGAGTGGCTTCTCAGTCTGTTGCAGCCTTCTTCCGCCTTCACAGCCATTGTAACATGTATCATGTTATCCTCCACCTGCTCCGCCATTGAGGTCTTTGGGTCTTCGGATTGTGCTTGGTCTGGAACCTCCCTGCGGCCACTCCTGGGAGTGCATGAATCCAGTGGTTGTGCTTACAGGTTCATCGGAACACGCAAGCCCCCTCACCACGGCAAAGTGACAATCCATCAATAGTTGACACATATACTCCCTCTTATATACATAGGGAGAAAATATTAACTAAAGTGATGTATGCCTTCAAATTTACAACTTATGGTGATGCAAAGGCAAACTTAACACAATGTTTTCTGGGGCTGAGTGTGTTTGACTTACCCAAGGTCATACTCAACCGACTTTCAAATCCAACATTTCTGATATTTTGCTTTAACAGTAACAAAATATGATTTAATTTTAAGTAGTTAAATTGTGTAAAAATGGAAAACAAAAACAAAAAAACTTGTGGCACTTTGCTTCTGTGGAATGTCCAGTGTGGGGGAAAGAACTCGTGTGTGCTTGAGGCAGATGTGAATGTTGCAATTGATTAGCAATTGATTAGCATGGAATAGCCTTGCAGCTTCAAGGTCTGGCTGCTTACTACCTGGGGGAATTCTTTATTGAGAGATGTTAGCTGGCTGAGATTGTTTCCTGTCTCTTCCTTTTCTCCCTGGGCCTGAGGCCATTAGGAATTGTGGAAGTTGAAGTCCAAAACACCTGGAGGGCCCAAGTTTGCTCATGTCTGTTGTAGATGCACCCTGCTTCTCCCTCACGCAAAAACAGAGGCCGGGGACCATTCATGAGGAAGAGCCGCCTCCTTCCCCTGGGTTTCGGGGACAGCTGGGTCCATGCCTCGGGAAGAGAGAGATGACCTGAAGTGGCGGCCTTTCCTCCTCGCCCGGATGGAGACCATATTATCCTTGTAACACTTAAAGAGAATATGTAAACTCTGATTCCAATATAGTCTGACTCCCCATTTCTCTTCCCCACCCACACCCCTCGATGCGTTTTTCTTAATAAGAAAAATCTTATTTTTCAAAAGTACCTTTGAGATTTTATGCATTTTAGGGTGGCCTAGCTGTTTTGTTGTTGTCATTGTGTGCCTTTCAGTCATTTTTGACCGATGGTGAGCTTACGATAAATCTGTCATGGGGCTATGGGACCCAACAAACCTTTTGGGACTTAAACATAGAAGGGGCTATTCTGGGATGGTTGTGCGGTATTTTTTTGCTAAGACCAGAAAAAAAGCAAGCTATTTAAGATAGTTAGTCTGTGGTGCCAAGGAATGCTGGAGAGGCCACCTGAATCCTATCCTCAGTTAAATTGCATTTAAAGACTATGCCAATCTTGCATAACTATTTAGTTCTAATTATTCAGTGCTTCCCTGCCTCTTTCTTCGTGTGTGTGTGTGTGAACATCTGGGTTACCATATTACATTCTTGTTCATCACTAGAGATTAAATCTCAATATTTAAGACCTACATCCCAACTGGTTCCACTTCAGTTGGGATTAGCAACTGATTTTAAACCTAGCTACTTCTTAGAAGAAAAAAAGTATCCCCATGTTTTAAATCCTTCTTTACATTTCTAGTAAAGATATTTTATTATATACAAACTCAAGATGAAACTATTTTGACAGAAATTATAGTGAAGCACTTGTATACATTGCTACAAGAAGAACAATTTTATGCTGAAGCTTTCAAATAGCTGTTTATAAATGGAGCTTATTTCCTGGACATCATTTTATGAATGCACATAAGAGTAACTAAAAATATAATTTAATTCTGGCATAAGTCATATGTTTTTATGTGGAGACTTTGTTTCAGGATTTTAATTCACTTTGCCATATCTTCCTGTGAATATGAGACTGCAAATCCTTTTGAATGTCACATAGTTAATTAGATGCAGCACATTTCCACAACATCCCTCATTTTCAGCATCCATTCTACCTCTTATTAACACAATATAACTGATTTAAAACACATTATTATTTATGCTAAAGTCACTGTCACATGGTTTTTAAAGATGGCTTCTTCACAATTTATTTATTTATTTATTTATTTATTTATTACAATATTTATATCCCGCCCTTCTCACCCAACAGGGGACTAAGGCGGCTTACAATAAAACGCATATATAAAAATTATACAGTGCAATATAAATCAGTTAAAAATTATTATTAACTTACATCAGTATTCATAAAATACATTATAAAATACAGGTATGCATGTTCAGTTCAAAAAAATGGGTCTGTCGATTGAGTTCCAGCGTACATGATAATAATTAACGCTACCAATTATTATTTGCCATCATGTAACTGCACATCCAAAGGGAGGTAGCCATGGTGTAACAGGTGCAAAATTGTTATTAAATATCACAATGCTAACTTATAAAGTCAGTGGAAAGCTTCCTTCACATGAACTGCTGTAAAATACAGAAGCACTCCAGACACCTGGATGAACCTTGATGCAATATGACAACCTTCTGCACAAATAGCTTTTTTGCTGTTATGAAAGACTGCATCCAGCTGTCAGCCTAGAGAAAAAAAAACACGATTTGGTGTTACCAGTTCCTGATTAATGTTGAAGTATGGCTTGTGTTTATAAGGAAATATTAAAATACAGTATCCGATTTAGGCTTGTGGGCTATGGGTGTTATTTGCCAAAATGGATTATCCTACAGTAGTATGTTACTGTGACAGTAAAATAAACTACTCTCTAGTCTTCTATGTTAAAGAGAAATGATGCCAGCAAATTTCACATATCATTAGTTATATATGGTTATACACGGTGATGGCGATGCTAAATCAGTGATTCTCAACCTGTGAGTCTCCAGGTTGAGAACCACTCCCAGAAATCCCAGCCAGTTTACCAGCTGTTAGGATTTCTGGGAGTTGAAGACCAAAACATCTGGGGACCCATAAGTTGAGAACCACTGTGCTAAATTTATTGTTAGATACGGAGGGGTTTGAAAACAAGTTTTTAAGTGTGAAGTACAGTAGAGTCTCACTTATCCAAGCTAAACGGGCCGGCAGAAGCTTGGATAAGCGAATATCTTGGATAACAAGGAGGGATTAAGGAAAAGCCTATTAAACATCAAATTCGGTTATGATTTTACAAATTAAGCACCAAAACATCATGTTATACAACAAATTTGACAGAAAAAGTAGTTCAATACGCAGTAATGTTATGTTGTAATTACTGTATTTACAAATTTAGCACCAAAATATCATGATATATTGAAAACATTGACTACAAAAATGGCTTGGATTATCCAGAGGCTTGGATGAGCGAGGCTTGGACTAGTGAGACTCTACTGTACTTGAAACAGTGGACTTAGATGACAAATCTGTAAGTTCCAATTTTGCATCTCAGCATTTCTATTTCAGGTTCTTTTCTCCTCATATATGAAGAAATTGACATTTGACAATGCTTGATAAAGTTCCGTTTCCTATTTTATAATCTCCCTATTTATCAGAAGTATCTACTGAACACTACAGGAGAATTCTGACAGCATTCATAGAATCATAGAATCATAGAGTTGGAAGAGACCTCACAGGCCATCCAGTCCAACCCTTGCTAGAAGCAGAAACATCAAATTCAAAGCACCCCCGACAGATGGCCATCCAGCCTCTGCTTAGTACATCAGTTGCTGAGAAAGAAATCTCAGGGCCCTTCCAGACAGGTCCTATATCCCAGGATCTGATCCCAGGTTTTCTGTTTATCCCAGATTATCTGGCAGTGCAGACTCATATAATGCAGTTTGTAGTAGAAAACCTGGGATAAAATCCTCGGATAAAGGGCCTGTCTGGAAGGGCCCTCACTCTACAATTGGTGTTTTCACAGCTGAAATGTATTTATATTATAAAGCAGGAACAATTGATGCAACTCTTCAGAGTTTTCAAAGATATACATTCTACACTAGCTATTACATAAGTTGAAACATTTATTTTCCTTTTTATTGGGCTATTATTGTTATTGACCTTGCATTTTAAGTCTGCAATTTCTGAGGTGGGCAATATTCTTTCAAGCTAACAAACACCTTCAAACTACCAACAGTGAAGCCGCTTGAGCAAATAATAGTGTCTTTTGTATATTTGTATGCTGAAGCAGAACTGCAATCCATCATGATAAAAGACCTTATTTTAGGAAATTCCACACAAGGCTGAATGCTGCAGCGTGGATAGCACAGGGGCAATTTGATCAAAATCAAATAATATTTGTTTGTCTGTACATTTGACTCAATGTATAGGTACACCGACTTATGAATACCAAAATTCCAAATATGATACGTTTAAGAGCAGCACCCACTTAACATTGACTTTACAAAGGTTCTACCTTTTAATCCTACTATGTGCTGATCTGGCTCTCATCAAGAAAAACATGTTCCAAATACAGGAGGTAATGTTGCCGATTGTGTCTGTTTTATTTGGGGTTGTTGGTCTTTCTTTATGACCTTTCTGTTTCCCTGCATATTTTAAAACTCAGATGCAGCTTTTAAAATGAAAAGTCTGTACTTGTCTTGCAATGTTCTACATAGCTTTGACATGCCTTTTATGCTTTAAATCAGGCCTGCACAACATATGCTCATGGGCTAGTTGCAGCCGCAAAGGCCTTCCCTATAACTCACAGAAGAGCCCAGGCCCTTTGTTTCCCAGGTAAGGGATGGGGCTTCCCCTTCATTGGGGAGGAGGGCGGCCAACCAAAGCGTTTGGAGGGTAAGTTTTGCAGGTCTGCTTTAAATATTGTTAGCCAAATGGAAAAACATTGAGTTGGTTCCATTGGAATTTGAAGTCCATTGGAGTTGTAGTTTTTCAAAATCTTCAGCTTTCTTTGCCAAAGAGTTCTGGTGCCACACTGAACTACAAATCCAAGGATTCCATAATATTAAGCCATGGTAGTTAAAGGGATGTCTAATTGCATTCATTCTACAATGTAGGTGTACCTTGAGTGGCCTTGCAAAAAGTCATACTCTTTCAAGTCTAAGAAGAATACAAAGGCAAATCCGCCCCTCCAAACAAATCCTGCCATTAAAACTCTATGACAGGGTCACTTTAGCATCACCATAATGATGACTTGAAGGCAGTCATCAACAACTGTCTGGATTATAGACACTTGTAATCCATAGTTCACAAAAAGTAGGTTTATTCCAGTGTTTTTCAAAAGTTAAATACAAAGAGCATTTTAACATCATGTCAATCTTTAAAAAAAATGAAATGTTAAGCTATTTAATTTAGACATTATTGGCTACTGAATTTCATGGTTTCTCTATAAACATACAGATTAGAATATTTGTGAAACCTTGATTTGTAGCTTTTATATAAACAGGAAAACATATGTTATTTACATTTGGGGACATACTGTATTTTATAAAAAGTGCTAATGAAGCAAAAAAAAAAGATCACAATAGTAGAGCACAGACCTATTTCCATGTTGTTGACAGTATAAATTTGTCCCTTTATAAACAATAAAGTACTCTGGTAGCTTAGCTCAGATAAAATCATCTGGTCCACCATACGGTATCTAATTGAGATAATTGCTCTGCTTCTTTCTGTTATTTCTGGATGTCAAATTATAAGACCAGGTACAGCACACTAAATCTCTCTACTCATATTATATTTCAAATATTATAGGTTATACTACAAGTCATTATAATGGTGGTATTAGAAAATATACAAAGAAAAATGTAACAAAACCTCACAATTTAAATTCTCTAAATATTTATTTTGAAGGAATAAACATTTGACAATTTTCCATGAACTGTAATAATAGTTTCTAAGGAATCCAGCAGATGTTATATTTTTGACAAAATAATTATGTGACTTTTTGTCAATAAAACATTTACCAAACTATTTAACTATATTCTTCTCTTGCACTAAGTTTTGGTTATCAGCAATGAACTGAAGGTCCATGGTCAACTTCCCCTCCAGGTTCATTCCAAGACTAGTCTAAGGCACAGTTACATAGTTATTAATCCAGTCAATATTCTCTCATTTGCAGAAATGTTAAATAATAAACCATTACCTGTAACATGCTATATTTCAGGGTAATTGAGGCATAACTTTTTTCATTTAATGAGTAGCATTTATTCATTACCTTTAAAACATTGTTTGAAAAGTATACCTTTAAAACATTGTTTGAAAAGTACAGTAGAGTCTCACTTATCCAACATTCGCTTATGTTGGATAAGCGAATGTTGGATAAGTGAGACTCTACTGTACTTTACAGTTAACGTGTAACATTTATATTTAATTATATTTACTTTTTATTAGTAACACCCTCAAATAGGAAAATGTCCATACACATCCTGAAATTATACTTTTCAAACAATGTTTTAAAGGTAATGAATAAATGCTACTCATTAAATGAAAAAAGTTATGCCTCAATTACCCTGAAATATAGCATGTTACAGGTAATGGTTTATTATCCAACGCATTTTTGTAGTCAATGTTTTCAATATAACGTGATATTTTGGTTCTAATTTTGTAAATACAGTACTTACAACATAATATTACTGTGTATTGAACTACTTTTTCTGTCAAATTGGTTGTATAACATGATGTTTTGGTGCTTAATTTGTAAAATCATAACCTAATTTGATGTTTAATAGGCTTTTTCTTAATCTCTCCTTATTATCCAACATATTCGCTTATCCAACATTCTGCCGGCCCGTTTATGTTGGATAAGTGAGACTCTACTGTAATGAGAAAAAAACCAGAAAATTATCAATATATTGTTGTTTACATTTTAAAAAGCAAAACTGACCCATTCCAAATTCCAAATTCTGGTTCTATGAATGCTTTCCAGATTTCCCTTTCCATATTTTGGTCAGGATAGTACTTGTAACATATCCCCAATTCTAAATTAGTTTGGAGACAAGGAATTGGTATTGTCATCCACCATGATTCCCTTATTTAAAGCATTCAACTTCTTTTTAAAAATATGTTTATTAAGTAGGGATGGGCGAATCTTTGGAAAACTTTGTTTATCCTAATAAATTCGTTATTCGAAATAGATCTGAAGGGGTTTCCGAGATGGTTTGGCACTTTGGAATTAACCTTCCAATTCGAAGCATTGGTGCCCATGCCTCTAAATACCTTAGGATAACCTTCGGATATATGGGAAAGTATTTTAATTCAACCGACCTTTGCTATTCAGGAGAGAAATCCCCCATCCCGTTTTGGAGTGGTTGCTTGTAAACCAGCTTCCAGAAGTGGAGAGAGCCTGGATCTTCATCTCCCCGCGCTTAAACCCGGGCTTACAAAAGTGGAGGGAGGATTTCCCTTGCAAACCAGTTCATCTTCTCGTGCTTAAACCCGGGCTTGCAAAAGGAAGATAGCCTGATAATTGCAGGGCTTTGCTTTTGCAGGATCTCCCTTGCAAAACCTCTCCTGCCTTTGCAAGAAACTTTAATTGAGGAAAGGGGGAAGAGGAGGGGGCATCAATCTCAATGTGCTGGCAAAACCTCAAACTAGAACTCTCCACCCAATGAGCAGGGAAAGCGAACTAACTATCACCCTGCTAAGGATTTTCCGCAATTCTTATTATTTTAAATTACCCTATTATTATTATTATTATTATTATTATTATTATTATTATTATTATTATTGGCACCCCACTTTTCTCTCTAGATTTGAGATAGAAAGGGACACGTGTGTGTGTGTGTGTGTGTGTGTGTATATATATATATATACACACACACACACACACACACACTGAAATAACTTCAGAAAGGAAGCGCCAGCACCCCCTAATTTTGAAGTGAGTATTGAACCATTTTTTCATGGATCGCACATGCCTATTATTAAGTACATAATAACACAATCTGTGAATAGGTGATAGTTATTGTGTACACATTATATATAATGAAACATTTCTATATTATGTTTTCATCTCTTTTACAAAGTTATTCTTTTCATTTTTTTCCCTCTCTACCCGCTCCCTCATACCTCTACCACATTTTCCTCCATATCTTTATCTTTAGCCATCAACACAATTTTCTCTGTACAATATCTATACTGGCTTTACCACTTTCTATCTATTCCATGTAGGTCACCCATTTCTCTTTATTTTTTTCTGTTTTATCCTCCTGTATATCCTCTTCAATTATACTTCTATAATAGCTGATTGGACTTAATCAAACAGCTAATTGTTCAAGTTTTCCATATTCCATTTTTTGTCTCTCCATCCCATGCTATTGCTGCTTCTCCTGCTAAAATCATTGCTCTGAATAAATCTTGTTTTTTTACATTAGTTTCATTATTCCCTAGTATTCCCATTAACATAAAATCAATATTTACCTGAACTGGTATTTTAAATAGTTTCTCCTTTTTCTTTACTATCTTTTCCCAGATAAATATTGTTTTTGGGCATTCCCACTACATGTGGGCATACCAACCTTTATTTCCTCCACAATGCCAACATGTTGAGCTTATTCCCATATTTGATAATTTGTGTCCTGTAACATATCCAAATAAGTTTTCTTTCTACCTCTTTCTACTTCTCCATTTTAATTTTCTTAACTCCCTTCATTATTTCATCTATTGTTTGTTTTGTGAGATGGCCTTTTTTCTGCCATTTATGTTGTAATGTTCTTACAATATAATCATCCATTTATATATTGCTCCTGCAAATCCTTTCTCTAATTCCTGTTCCTTTATTAAGTATACTGTCCAGGTTACTTTCTTTGCCTATACATTCACCATATTTCCCCGTTTAAGTTTATTGTATAGACCTAATACTTTTATCCAGTTTTTATTTCCCACATTTTCTATTGTCTTACTTATGGCGATCAGTTAACCATTTATATCATACAGGTCTTTAATACAATAATAGACTTTGTCCTTCATTTCCTTTCACCAATTGGGATTGAAGGTGTTCAGTTTCTTTGACACTAACCTCTTCCTTCTTATTCCTTTAGCATTTGTTTCATTTGACAGCCATATTCCACTGGTTCCCCATCGCACCAAATGTCTGCTATATTCACTGTGTCTATGTTACTCCTTTAAAATTACAAATCAGTTCTCGCACTTTGGCATAGAGGCTTCTAGCATCTGAATAACATCTTTCTACAAAGTCCTCCTCCTGTTTTTTCTTGCATGAAGCCTTTAGGCCCTCTCTGGCTATTAGGTTTTGCTCAATGTTCATGGCCTGTTTCCACATCATCCACATTAGGGCATTTTGAAAGTATTACACCTTTATCTTTCATGCATGATTGATAATGTAATAAATGACTGATCCAGGGTATAAGGATGATGACCCCTTTTTCCCTCTCCAGAGAAAGGATATCAAAAAAGTGAAGTATAACCTCCTCCTAGCTTGTTGGCTGAATACAGGGGCACATTATCCATTATGAACTGAAATTTGGGGTATTACCTATAGAGGAGTTTTCATTTTGGCAGAGAAAATTCTATCAGACTCAGATTAAGAGGTACCCTGTCTCTCCATGTTTTTAAAGCCAAGTTTATCAGATAAGCAATGAATAAAAACTAGTTCCAACTCCTAACATCCCATTTCGTGAATTTTACAAAATGAAAAAAAATGTGCCTAACACAAGTGAGCATTTAATTTGACTTCATGTTAAGCAGTTTAATTTTGATTGAATTAACCAATAATTTTGTTAGACCTAAGCAAACACTAGAGAAGGCCAGTAACTCCTCCAAAATTAATTCATTCATGAATCTTGATGAATGTAATCTAAATACAGTAGAGTCTCACTTTTCCAACATAAACGGGCCGGCAGAACGTTGGATAAGCAAAAATGTTGGTTAATAAGGAGGGATTAAGGAAAAGCCTATTAAATGTCAAATTACATTATGATTTTACAAATTAAGCACCAAAACATCATGTTTTGCAAAAAATGGACAGAAAAATCAGTTCAGTACATGATAACGTATGTAATAATTACTGTATTTACAAATATAGCACCAAAACTTTGCAATGTATTGAAAAATTGACTACAAAAACATTGACTACTAAAAGGCAAACTGCATTGGATAATACAGAAGGTTGGATAAGCAAAGGTTGGATAAGTGAGACTCTACTGTACACTTCTATTCATGTGCCCTCCTGAGTTAGTAGTTCTACTTGTTAAGATGTATGGTGTTCTCTTTAAATTTTGCATCACTAATACTAAAACAGAGATAGAAAGAACTTTAAATATTGAGGGTCATAAAAAAAACATAAATGCTTTCAAATGCACCCCATTAATACTGAATCCAAACTATCTTCCTCCATTGTAGTTAGGATGTGACAGATGTTTACACAATTATAAACTGTGTAGTAAAAACTAAATAATCACACTATGGACCTTATCACATGGAGGCCGGGAAGCCGATGGACGGCAGGGGATAGTGGGGGAAACTGTGGGTTTCATCCCCTTACTGTGGTTGGTCATGGGATCCCTTCCCACAGTGTTTTCCCGCTGTCCCCAGCTTCCTCCTACATCCTCCTTGGTTTCTTCTGTGAGGAGTTAGGTGTACACCTGAATCCTCAGGGTTCCGTGTCTCTGCACTGCAGGCATGCTTCCAGCATTCTCCTGCGATCCTGCTGGCATGGAGCCCAATGGAGTCCTGCCAGAAGTAGCTTTGCATCATCTGATGGGCTCCGGTGGACGTCATGTCGGCAGCGTGTCAGCAGCACCATGAAGCGGGGAAAAGACACTTCTCAGCTTCCATGTGATGAGGTTGAAGATCTCTCTTTTCCTTTTGAAACTTCTAGAATGCTCTAGTCCAATGAAGTACTTTGTCATAGCATGAGGACAATAGCCTCAAATGAACCTGTGCTAATGATGGTAGCACAATAGTTGCTCCAGAAGTGTATAAATAGCTCCAAAACCCCAAGCAACAAAACAATACTAATTTGATGCCATGCACACAATGTGAAAATGCACAGATACTCCTATATCTGTGCTAGCACAACATCATTATTGGATTTTGGAGCCCAGCGCCACGCACTTATTATTTAATTTGTAGAATTCATTCTCACAACAAGTAATGATAAAAAGTAGAATTCACTCTCACAAGTAATGATTGTTTTAAAAGAAACAGACAAATTTAAATTACACAAATTTACAGAGGATAGCTGATTAAATGTAATGATTCAAAATGCACAGCCAGAGGTCCTTCCCCTATTCCTGCTGCTTTACCCTGTATAGCTCCTCCAAATGTCTGTGGAGATCTGGGAAAATCTCCACTGCTGGTTTGAGGGCACCAGAGTGCAAGCGAGGCAGGGAAAATCAGTTCCAACACCACCTATGCTAACAAAAGTAGCATTTATACATGTCTTTACAGATGCCAATGGAAAATTGATTTTTAAAAGGCCCATCATTCCCTTCTGCCAAGCAAAGGAAGATTGTTTAGAGTGACCTTCACTACGTATATTTGTTTCACTTTTTGCCACAGAATGGAAGGCTGTAAAAAACCTGTTTGTGCTAACAGATTTAAAGGATGAAGATCTTGTACAGCTAACAAGACAAAAAGAACTGATGGTGTTTGCTCTTGCAACAGTTATCCTGATTTGCTTTTGCTTATTATAACACAGAAGGTACTTAAATTGTAAATTATTCTCAAGATTAACACAGATGGTTGTGCTATGTTTTCCAAATCCTTTTCTTCAAAGATACTGAGGCTTAAATCCTTTCCCCAATTCCTTTGGCTTCAATATGAATTCAACTTTTAAAGTATGAGTGTTTCCAGATAACAGTAAAACCTACCACCACAGTGGAATAAAAGCCCAATTGTTATATATATTTAATTCCTTTAAACAAAAGAATTAAATGTATTTATTTTCCCTTCTATCAAGTTATTCGTACATGAAAGTTATAGATTAAAAGAGAGAACACTGATTTCAAGTATTTTTGTGCCAAAATATAAAACAACTTTACTGAGTCATTAAAGCAATTAATTTCCTGCAAAATTGTATTACTCTCTTTTAACAGTCACATTTCTGTTAGAAATTATAGCTTCGCAAGTCCCAGAATGTAAAGTATCATAGTAATGGGCCATATACTCAACTGCTACTGCTACCACTTCTGTTAAGAATAAAAGGTAAAGGTTTCCCCTGACGTTAAGTCCAGTCATGTCTGACTCTGGGGGTTGGTGCTCATCTCCATTTTTAAGCCGAAGAGCCGGCGTTGTCCGTAGACACCTCCAAGGTCATGTGGCCAGCATGTCTGCATGGACACACAAATAATGTGTTTGATTCCAGTTGTTAATAATCCTAAAATCAATAGATGGATGAGATATCCCATCAAGTATATTTCAGAATAATTATGAATTGTGCATGGAGTAAACTCAGGAGTACAGTATAGTTCCCCTGAATCCCTATGTTCAGTATGATGTTTCACACATACTGCTTACAGCAGTACAAAGCTGGAGGCAGAAGATCTTCTGTCACCTTGTAACTCTGTTGCTGCATTATTCTCTGTACCCTTTGTGATTAAAGCTAGGGAAAAGGTTTATATTATTCATATTGGCTGAAAATGTCTTCCAAATATTTTGACCATTAAATTTGCTAAAAATTACTTTTCTAAAAAATGTTTCAGAAGAGGAGAAAAAATAGAAATTCTAAAAGGTGGGCTTCAAGGTCCAAGTGTGTACATGATTTGTCTTAAGAGACCATCGAAATATCTCCTCTTTCATTGCGCATTTATCCTCTGGAAGCTGGCAACTTTCTACTCTTTTCTATAGGGAAATATGCAATTAAATAAAACAGAGAAATAGAGTTGGAGGAGATTAGATTTTAAACTACAAGAAACAGGAAAATTGTGTTTAAGAGCTGGGATGTGAGTTTACAATTTCTAAATAAATCCTTTTTAAATAATAGCTTGTTTAACTGTGTTTTAACTCTTTATCTTCAGATTTTTGCATCGGCCTGCTTTTACTTCTGTTCTAAGATTATTTAAATGACATGAGACAGGAAGGCAGAGTATAAGTAAGATAAAATAAAATGATAATGATAATATAGCACTTTGAATTTCAAAGTCTTTCTCATTCATTATTACAACAATTTTGTGCTTTTCAGGAACTAGAACACTAAATAAAGAACATTATTACTTCAAATAAACATATCTATCTTTCACATAAACACAGAGAAAAAAGTGCATTGATCACACCTTTACAATATAATTTACAAAGAAAAAACCATTCTGCACCACAGAGAAAAGATTTGAATTGAGCTATTTATTCCCAACTCTTCCTGTCACTATTACTAATTGAAGAATACTATCTGTGAATTTACACAGTTGACTGAAAGGAGGGCTGGAAAATCAATTTTGGTTCTAACGGGACCAGTGCTGAGTAAAGTTTACAAACTCTGAATTGAATACAGATTATCTGTTTTGAACTCGATAATATGGCAGTGTAGATTCAAATAATCCAGTCCAAATCAGATAATCTGCATTCAGAAACTGGATTATATGGTCAGTGTAGGTTGGGTCTGAGAGAGCATGCTGGATTTGCATCAAGGAACTTTTATTGAAGCCTGCAGTCCAGTCTTGGGCTGGCAAAATATCTACCTGTCCTATCCCTTTGCACAAATAACAAGGGGACACTGACATCTAGGTTACCTTTAGTTTCTTACAAGAATGGCTGAATGAAAATATGGGTAAGTCTTTTTTAAAGCAAAACATGTGAACTGTAATTTATCCCCTGGAATAATTCCCCCAATGTTTCCTCTAACACCACTCTATTGTCATGTTTCTCACATAACTGCAGGGAATTTATTATGATGGTTTGAATTCATACATTTGTTGAAGAAATATGTTTTTACTGTACCTCTTGAGTTACCCTCCTAGCATCTGAATACAGTTGCCTGCTCCTGTTTGATTCCATCCATCCCCAAGTGGCCAACAGGAAAACTTCAAGTAATAGAAGGAATAGCCAGAAACTTCTCGATGTCATTGTGTTAAGTCTGTGGGAAATAAGCAAATAGATTTAAATCAGGGTCTATGAAAAGTGTACTGACTCAAACACAACATTACAATTACACACATCGTGTATTAGTTTCACATATTTAACACTATTTTATGAATTGTTTAGATAGATATCTATTGAAACAGTGTGCACCATGTCCAAGCAAAGAGGGTTTGTATGATGATTTCTATAACATTTACCACATCCTTCACATCCCTGCATCTTAAAAACTGAGACATGCCAGTAGAGCATTATTTCCACGGCCAAGCTCACAATTAGATTTGAGTGGACAGGAAATCTAACTTTCATTAACTACACTGTTGTTGAAGTTTCCCCCTCTTTATTAAATATTCAGATAGTTTTCAACAGATAATCCAAAGGCTAGAAAAAGGCAGATTACTATCTGGTTGACTATAGCATATCTGAGGTATTCAAAACCATGGCTGTGTTAGTGTCGCCTATGAGTATGCAAAAGATCTTGTAGCACCTTGGAAGCTGAGGAAGATTAAAGTTGGTAGCATAAGCTTTTGTACACTAATTAATGTCTTACCTACACTAATAAAAATGTATTCACCTCAAATCTAGTGCAGGCAATCTACATGACACAGAGCAACTGCCAGTAATTATCCAGAGTTTTTTTTGCCCTTAACAAAGATTTGTTCTGTTTTAAGAAAAATTGGGGGGATGCACCCAACTGGATCAGGTGCAGTACAGTTCAGTTCAATCCACTGTCCAGATCCCCCTTCCCTGTGCTCATCAGGGAAAGGGGATGAGCTCATCCCCATGTTGGGACCACTGCTCCCCATTGACCATGGAGCTCCTTGCAAGTACTTGGAAAATCCAGTCACAACTGCTTGTGTCAGAATGGGGTGTCTACACAACCAACATGGAGGGGAACAATCTACCCCTACCCTGCTTATGATGTGGTTGTTCTGTTATGATTTCTGCAGATGCAACAGTCAATGGTCAGGCACTTGCAGGAAACTCTGTGAATAGCAAGGAGAAACAGCTGTCACATCAAGGTGGTCTGGACTGTTTAAACACATGGCCCTGGATTCAACAGGTGCATTCTGGATTCTTGAAAGAAGAACCTTGGACTGAACATGCTGTCCCTTGCCTACTTCCTTTGAAGTACAGTAAGATGCCTCTGCATAACCTAGATATATCAGAACCACTACAAATTCACTACACTGTGAAAAAAAAATCAGGTTGCTTGCATCATGTTTTGCCTACAGGCAGGGCCGGCCCTAGGTAATTTCCAAGTATAAGCAAACAGTATTTCGCCCCCCCAATACAGTGAGAGTGCAAGAGACAGCCATGGAGATAAAAATCAAAGATAATAGGCTTCTTGTTGAAGAAGAATCACCCAATTGGTTGTATCCAGAACAGAATAATAGAGTTGGAAGATATAGATATGTGTATTAATGAAATAAAAATAAATCTCTGCTCACATAAGACCCTGTAATGTCTGGTTTTTACAGCGACCTTGTCTAACAGTGGTAGAACAATGGCTCCTTGAGGAGAAATTCAGCAGCCACTGGATGTGTAACTAACCCCCCCCCCATCACTATGTATATGCAAATATAGGTAGTCCAACAAAAACTCTGGGGAAAAAATCAAATGAGACATACGAAACCTATATACTATAATTCAGCAGCACTCTGTCCAGAAACAGATCAAACCAAACATGCTAGATGTGGGTCAAAAAGCCCAGTGCATCCATCATATGATTTTTCAGTTTTTGAAGAATGACTGGTGGACCAGCTATACCATGTGCAACAGCAGCATTTAAGCCCTAAGAAAGTGGATATTTTCTCCACATCACTTCCTCAAGAATCCTCACCAAAACACCACTGACTTTGCAAATAATATTTTATATATTTATTTTCCCTTACAATCAGCTACCTTATCAGATAGAGAAGTAAGATATAAATATTTCAAATGAATATCCAAGCATGCATCACTATGAATCTAATTTGAATGCAGCACCCTAGATCTGGCTTCTCTAATTCCAGGGACGGTTGTGCAAAAAGCACAGTTTTACAGAATTTGAGTTTGTATATTTGCATACCAAAAAACTGCAGTTTTATTTGGTATGAGTGAAGAGTGGTGTGCCTATCTTCACTGCCAGTTTGATGGACAGATATTCATTCTGTTTCATAAACCAGATTTTCTTTTCTAGTGTCATTTTCAGGGTTTAATCATTTGAGCGATGAGAACAATTTCTTGCTTTGTTTCATTACAGAAATGCAAAATGGTGTGATTCTCTGTTATTTCTTTTCACCAAGCTTTGCAGACACTTTCTATGCCATGTACTAACTATTAGAATGATTAAGCTAATATATTTTCTGCCTGGCAAGCTAGAAGACTTAAGTGCTAAACCCAGTTATTCTCCCTACATATGTGTAACATGAAAGAACAGCAGCATGAAGAATGAGGAAACAATTGTATCCTGCCAAACTCATATTTCCACATGAGTTAATTAAAGCCATTGGAGTGTAATGGGTTTATCCAGTTTTAATAGTTTTAACTTGTTTCACATGATCATATAGTATAATATTTTAGACTGCATTTTATTTTATAAGTCATGAGTGGGGAGAGGGGGTGGGGGGTTTAGTGAAGTGGCATATCTGTATTGTGTGTATTTGATTCTCTTTTGTTGTTTTCTTTGTAAATTCTTTATGTGATCAACGCACTTAATAAAAAATGAAAAAACATTTAAAAAGAAGAATCTGCTATTCTTAGGGCTAGTTTCTGGGTCTTTGCCCTCACAAGGGGCTAAAGCAGTTTGGGAGCTGACATCCTACAATTATCCTTCCAGTATTTTAGCTGGACCTATAAGCAACTGTGACACTCAGGGATTGTTCTCAGGGGCTTTGTTGCTTTACCAGGGGAGGTTGGGAATTTGAGTCTTGGGTAGACAATTGGTCCAGCCAGTCCTGTATCAAATTTGCTTCCACAAATTTGATTACTTACACTCAAGACACATTTAAATAGGTAAAATAGGTAACAGTCAATGAAGTTGCCTTTAGTTCATTCCACTGCTGGTCATATTCTGGTCACTTTACTCCTCTGGTTGGACCTCAAAAAGCTTTATATAGACACATCTTATGGGTGTATCTACACAAATGAGTTCAGGTTTCTTTTTTGGAGCCCTACATATTCATAGCAGATTTAATTTTACCCATTTATCTCATATTACCATTATTGTTATTTTCAGACTCTTATGACCATCAGGAACACATTTTCAGTAATTTTGAACACATAAACTGTGTACAAAATAAGAAAAAATAGGCTTTCAAAATTCCAATTATACACCCACGAAAAGAAGGCAATTGAATTATAAATAATACTTAAATAAAGTAGAACATTTATATCAATAAGTTACAAATACAATTCCATTATCAAGCTACTATTGTGCTGAAGTACTATTTTAGACTATATTTTGTATCATTTGATACCATTACAGCAAATAGAACAATTTTATATGCAATTTGAGGATTATAATCCTCAACTGTCATAACTACCAAAGTGAATTAGTAGGCAACAATGAGGAAGCTCAGTGCTGCAATGGTTTGGCAGAGTTTTGATAGCTGTCATTATTTATGCACATCAAAGTGCCAAGTAGCTGCACAATTTTCTCTTCCTCCCCCCCCCCCTCATTCTTCCTCTATAGGCATGCAAACATTCACATGAACACAGTTACAGCCTAAAAGAATAAACATCAGTGCCAGATCTATGTGCAAGCCTAAATATATCTATTCAGAAGTAACTCACTTTAATTTCAATGGGATTTATTCCCAGGTAAACATATGCAACATTACAGCCAAAGTGACTTCATGATAATATATCAACTTTTCAATCAATTTAATTTATCAAGGCAAATTTGGATCTAGATGCCAAAAGCATGCTTACTAAGATCATGGTGTTAAATCACAAATGTTTGAACTCTCATAGGCTTCAGGAGAACATTCTATACTTGGATTGGGTTGAATATTTAATATTTATTTGCTTTCTATGTCCATAGATATCTGTACATGTGCTGGTATTATGAGATGTTTCGATGAGGCATTTGTTCTATGTCACTTGTGGTATCTTGAATTAACAGTATAATAAATATCCTTGCAACAATTCTGCTAGTGAATTGTGGAAAATGGAACCAACGAATTTAATATTAAATACTAACTTTCAAGATATTGTGATGCAGAGAGCTTGGAATACTAGGTTTCAAAACAAATTTAGTAACATTAAACATTAGAATTTGGAACATTTATTTACTCCCACCAACATTAATAATTGGTGGTAGCAAATATTAATATTAGTTTAATTGGCTATCATTAATTACCTTAGCATTCAAAATATTAGCTTAGGGTAGTCCATGAGATAGCATGGCAGTTGTCACGTTTAGCTTCTCTTTTTGTTTACAAGTCCATCAAAGGTGCTGTTTTTGTCCTTTGAAATTTATTTACCCCAATCAAGAACGTTTTCCCCAAAAGCCATAATTGTTGCCAGGGAATGACAGGACACCAAAACATATGATTATATTCAGGCTAGAAAGATTTGTCCTAAAGCATAATATCCCATCTCACAATTTCTTCAACTACATTTGTCACTCACCTGCATCTCTTTTCTTTCTACCTGTATCAATGTGTACACTTAGTTTGCTATAGATTAATAAGGAATTGCATTTTTAGTTGGAGCACACTGATTCACTATAAGTGCAGCACTAAGTAGATAGATACAATGGTCAGGTAGTGAATCAAGGATCAAGAAAAGTTCTTAAGCAGAAATATTTTGAGAATAAATTATCGTAGGCAGAACATTCTCTACAGAGCCGAATCACTTTATCCCTCCCCACTCACAATAAAAACATGGTCTGTAAAGGTCAATGGAAGCCCACGTGTTTTATACGCATGAGCCAAGAATTGCAAATTCAATTGATAGCATCTGCCATTTGAATGACCTGATATTAATAAGCACACGATTCTCTGCAGCTATCTAACTTTGATCTTTATTACTATAATTGAAGGAAAATGGGGGGAAAGAAAGAAGAAAGGAAGAGTAAAAAGCACAATGTGAAGGGTGAGGAGAGACAGAGAGACTAAACAAGGAGAGAAAGAAACTGGGAGGAGTGGAGACAATTAACCAAGTGTGTAGCATTAAATTTACAAAGAGATTAACTGCAATTAATATTAATATTTTATATTACTGCTGAATATACTGTATATTCTATTTTGCTTTATTGATAATATTGTACATCCATGGATTCTGCATTCACACATCCTATGGTATACAGGATGCCGCCAAGTACAAATAAGGTTTGTTTTTAAGCTGAATTTGTATGCATTTTAAGTACTAGCCAAATATATACAATTTTTTAAGCTGTGGATGGTATAGAGAAAGATTAATACCTCTTTTGTGTTTTGCTTTTGTTTGCTGTCTGTGCCCCTGTTCAGAAGATTTCACCTCTTGTGCTATTCCTGTGATAATTGGATTTTGAAATATTTGGCTTGTTGTGGAAACAAGGATAAGTGATAAAGCTTCAGTAGAGACACCTTTTCCCCCATGATAACTCTTTCAGGAATGAATTTCCCTTCCTAGGTGTAGATTTCTTTCTCTTCCTATTGTCTCACCCTTGTTCTTAACTAAGAGTTGTTTGTAAGTCAGATGTAACTCAGGGACTGCCTGTATAAAAATTAGTTCAGAATATGCTCAGCAGAGGAGATGGTACTCAAGACACATGCATTTCTCCTCTACTTCCCATGCAAATAATGCCAACACTTTCTCTTCATCTGTGAAGGCCTAAATGTCCTGCCTTTCTGAAATAGCACAGGGTCCTTAATGACCTTGATCTGCTGCTAAGCAAACAAATCACGCTCCCATTCTGTTCTAAGGCTCACT
Organism: Anolis carolinensis; assembly: GCF_035594765.1. Lineage (NCBI taxonomy): Eukaryota > Metazoa > Chordata > Lepidosauria > Squamata > Anolidae > Anolis > Anolis carolinensis. The sequence continues at coordinate 106,817,693 of NC_085842.1, read as the reverse complement.
ATTTCTCTTCTTTTCCATTGCTCTGTTTTTCTTCTTTCGAAAATCTAATCTAAGTGCTAAAAAATCCTCTCCCTTCTGCTTCATACTCCCTTTTGCCTTCACAAGAAAAGTGCAAGGAAAGTTTACCTGACAACGGAGTCATATAACACGTCTCCTCAATGTTTCTTCCACTGAGGCAGCAAGCCTTCCTCTTTTACTGAATGTGGCAAAGAGGCACCCACCCTAATGAATTCCAATGACCTAACTTGATAAAACATATCTAACCACAGCATTAATTGGGGGGTATGAGTTATGCATAATTACTAGAGAATTCCAATTATTTAACAACTTAGCAAGTTTACTAAGTTAGTTATTTACATGCATTAGTAATATTATTAATACAGTAGAGTTCCAGTTATCTGAGTTAAACAGGTGGGCCCAAAACTGATGGATAGCGGGGAAGGTGCCTTGAGGGAAGGAGGCAGGCTCCAGAGGAAGTTCCAATGAAAGGCTCAAAGGCTCTGAGGCAGCGGATGGCAGGGCGGGTTCCATGCAGAAGAGGGCGCAGAGCTGCAAGGAGGCCCGAGAGGAAGCCGCCACCGCCGCCGTGCTCATGGCTGCCTCTGCTTCCCCCTCTGCTGCCTCCTCCTCCTTCGCATCCTCCAGCCGGAGGAAGAGGGAGAGAAAAGTCCTCCTCCCTCTCCCTCTCCTTCTCTCGAGCTGCGGCGGCGGCTTCCTCTTGGGCCTCCTTGCGGCTCTGCGCCCTCTTCTGCATGGAGCCCACCCTGCCATCTGCTGCCTCTGAACAGCTGGTGGAAGCCTTTGAGCTCCTCAAAGGTGAGAAATCTTCCATTGGAACTTCCTCCAGTGCTTGCCTCCCTCCCTCAAGGCACCTTCCCCCCACGGCCTGGCCAAGCCCCCACACCTCGGATAATGAGACTCTCGGTTAACCGGAGCCCGGTTAGCTGGAACTCTACTGTACTTAGAAAAAGGTTCCACTGAGGACTTGATGCATTTTCGCATCAATTAAACATGCTTAGTACTTGTTGACTAGCTTGGGCTTAAGCAATTATTGATCAGTTTTTAAAAAGATACCATACATGCTTAGAGGTACAGAACACGTGGCCTAACACTTTTCTATGAAGACCTTTTCCTAAATTCACTTCATTTACTATTTTTAACAAGTAAAATCATGAGAGCCTCATCATGCCTTAGACTAGAGTTCATCCCCCATCTGAAACAAATTTTACTGTCAAGCAATTACCAAATTGGTGATGAAATTGGAATGAAGTGGGATTTAACATAGTTTGATTTAAATTACAGAGGTTAAATGCAATCATACCTATGCATATTTATGAGTGCCACATCTTAGGTTAAATTGTGTTTAAGAGTTGTAACTTTTGTATATCTGAGTAATATGGCAGAAACTTGACCCAATTCCAAATGCAATAAAAGATAATTAATTGAAACACAGATGGCATGATCCTAAATATTTGAGCCTGATTGCAACAATATTGACATTGGTTTGCGTCTTAATTTTGAAATATATTTCAGGATATGTAAACATTCCCAAAGCCTGAGGATGTTATCTACTCATCTCCAAATTGTTATTCATGTACATAACACAGCATCTACAAGGTAAAGGAAAGAATGAAGTACTGTAGCTACATGCCCCCCTTTATGGTCCTTTGTCTTTAAACCAAACTATTACTGGGAAGCCCTTCAAACAGGGGGACCATTTAATAAGAAAACAGGCCTCTGTAAGGAGTTCCCAGGAGTACTTGGATTTAAAGATGGACATAAGCAGAAAAAGCCAGGGTCTTGTACATCCACAGTTATCACCCAAACAGCAGAAATATCAGGAAGGTCACTTGATTAAAAACCTTCTGCACCGAGGCTAGATATATTATAATCCTATTTCAGTTTTAATAATTTCATGTCATAACATGTCATCATTTTCTTGTGATTAATCCCTAGGGCCAGATCTCTGGTGTTTCCAACAGGAGATTTGGAGGACTATAACATGGGGATCTTGCATGCAAAAATGTGATCTATTAGTGAACCATGGCTATTCTTAGATAACATCAATGTACTTCTGTTTTCAAATATAGTAATTATATAATATGGGAAGTGAGCTGCTGTACTAGGGTGCACATAATGAATCCCATTCCTTATAGAGAAACATGAAATCAAAGGAAACTGAAATAAAAACAGAATTGAAGGCCATCTTAATCCAAAACCTTGCATGCAAACACAAGCAAAACACTCCCAGTAGATGGTAATCTGCCTGTGTTTAAAATTGTCCAGAGAAGGAGATTCCACCACACTCCAAGGCAGCATATTTCATTGTCAAAGAACACTTACTATCAGGAAGTTCTTCTTAATGTGTAGATGAATTCTTTTCCTTCAGTTTGGATCCACTGAGGTTTACAATATAAGGTATGAAATATTCTTAAAAGGTATGTCGGAAAAGAAAATACTTTGGGAAATTAGTATTTAAATACTGAGATGTCACTTTTTCAGGTGGACTTTAATTTTTAAATGCAGATTAATGAGGAAATTGGATAGAAATTTCTGATTTACATGTATAGTGGTGACCTGGACTGAAAGCTGTATGATCTATCTCTAACTGCAGACAGACTTTAATTCTTTACAGTGTATCGCTGTTCTGAGCATCCACTTGTTTGTTTCTACAGGGAATTTCCCTTACAAAAGGAAATTACTTTCTCTGTTTCTAGTATGATAAGATACACTGATGTATCACGTTATCTACTAGACCAAGTGTTCGGGTTGTTAAGTAGTCAGTTAAGAAACTGCAGCCTAAAACCCTAAAAACATCAGAACCACCAAATCTTGAAAGCTAAGGAGGATCTGACCTGATTGGTATTTGTAATGGAAGGAATATCCAATACTATTTCTTACATTTAATAGAAAGCCAATAGAAAACCACATCTGAATATTTGCTGCCTGAGAAAACCATATGAAATTTAAGGTGTCAACTTATGTCAATAGGTGACATACCTACAAGAAGATGTACATTATTTGTAATGCTCACCAAAATAAATTTTTATTTTTTTGCTACCTGGATGAGAAACACATTATGAGATCCTTAATTCCCTCTTGTGGAGTCTGCTGAATTTTATCTTACAGTTTGTATATTATATTCAGACTCTAATGTTCTAATGTTTTGATGTTGATGTTTTATGCTGGTTTGTATGTTTATACTATTTTACTTGTTTTTCATTGGTTTAATTATGCTGTATTTTCTTGTATGTTGAAACTGGGTTTGTCCCCATGTGAGCCACCCCGAGTCCCCTCTGGGGAGATGGGAGCAGGATATAAAAATAAAGTTGTATTATTATTATTATTATTATTATTATTATTATTATTATTATTATTATTATTATTATTATTGATATCAGATTTGCACTCTATAATTTTATTTATACCCTTTTCTCTTGAATTTTGGAACTGCCCATATTATGCACTGAAGTTCAGTTCAAACATTCACACTAATTATGGTGGATAAGAAGCTCCTTGTCCCCATCTGTCATTGTTCTGTTCATGTGAAGAATAAAAATTTGAAAAGGACATCTTTTGCACATGTTTTTCTACCTGACTGGAAACCCTAATTACTCTCCTACCAGGCTCTATGTTAAGAGCCTATTCTTTTCCACATGGGCAATGTGACAGTCTTAGGAGGGCCTGCCTATGGTAATGTTATTCATAGCCCAACTGTTTTCCAGCCCTGATACTCAAGGCAGATTGTGAATGTTAAAACAAATTGAAAAAAGTTCGCACTCCCCATGCATCCAGAATGCATTGGCAGAATTGTCTGCCACGTTTAAAACTGGGTAACAAATTGAGCTGTGAACTAAGAAGTGACAAACTGTTGCTTTATCTAAGCACAGCACATTACTATTGATCCTATTCAGTCCCAAGCAATATCAGCATAACACTTACCTGCTTTTATTTATTTGCCTTTATTTACACATTTCCAAAAATAATAAATTGTACTTTTGAAACCATATTCTCTTATGTTCTAGATCAATGTTATTCCACTGCCAAAGGTCACAACATTGGATTTTTAAAGAATTATGATAAATTAACCCCGTGGCAGTGACTCAGTGCAGAATTTGTTTTAATATGAGTACATACAAAGAATTTAAAAACTGATGTGGCATCAGAGGAGAGATGAACAATAATGCAAGTGTTTTAAATATTCCGACGGAAAGGTAACGGCACTCCATGCAGTCATGCTGGCCACATGACCTTTAACTTTACCTTACCTTTAAATATTCAGACAACTTTATTTTCCAATTGTACAAATTAAATCAGAATGGCATACTAGATACCCTTATGCCCTCCAAAATCTGTCAAATACATGTTGTACATACTCCCAATATTAAATCACAATTGCTTGAATACACATTTTAACATACAAGAGGAGAGCTAGTATCCTAGCACTAGCAGATGGGAACAATATTCCCAAACTTCTCTATTGGATTCCTATGTCCACTAGCATGGGCCATCACCAGTACACAGTGTGTGGAATGAATTGTGAAATCAGTTGTGAATGTTATATCTCTATAAAACCAAACTTCAGAATGGATGCTCCACTCCAGTTGCAAACATTCCATGAGTAACACATCTTAGTCTTAGGAATGAATGTCTATGGTGTACTGATACTCGCCTTTTCCCCTTAATTCTTCTTCATCCATACAGTCCCTCTCTGTTTTACTTTGAAAAGGCCTACACCACCAGGGTGTAGTGAATGTATGTGTTGGACTAAGACACTGCAGACCAGAGTTTGAATTCCTGCTCAGCCATTGAACTCCATCTCCCAGGTGATCCTGGGCAAATCACGCTCTCTCAGTCTCTGAGGGAGGCAAATGTCTTCTGATCAAATCTTGCCGCAGTGGCACAATGGGTTAAAACCTTGTGCTGGCTGAACTGCTGACCTCAAAGCTGTATTGCAAATTCAAATCTGCAAGACAGGGTAGGCTCCCATCTGTCAGCTCTAGCTTGCGAGGACATGAGAGAAGCCTCCCAGCTAACACATCCATGCATCCCCTGGGCAATGTCTCTGTAGACAACCAATTCTCTCACACTAGAAGTGACTTGCAGTATGTTCTCAAGTCACTTCTGACATGATAAAAAATTCAAATCTTGCCAGTAAAACTCCATGATATCATGCCAAGACAAACCCTGACATGGCCTTAGGGTTGCCGTAAGTCAGAAATGAAGGCACAACAAGAACAACACCACAAATGCAACAGCATAAAAAGGTTCAGAGACTGAAACTCAATTTTGAAACATGGTCAAGACATTTTCCAGATTTAGAACCAGAAAAGAAAGACAAAACTAGTTGCGGTGAAGAAGGAAACTAGAACATGGATGAATCATTAGACCAGGGGTCCCCAAACTAAGGCCCGGGGGCCAGATGCGGCCCTCCGAGGTCATTTACCTGGCCCCCGCCCTCAGTTTTATAATATAATATATTGTATATACATATAATATTGATAATAATATTATAATGTAATACAATATAACACTAATAATAATACCATATAAAAATATTAATTATATATTCTATATTACATATAATATTACTGATAATATTACAGTATAGTGGTATAGTTCAATAAAGTAATATATAATGCTAATATTGTGCTATGCTAATAATATAATATATTGTATGTACATATAATTTGTAAGCCACTCTGAGTCCCCTTTGGGGTGAGAAGGGTGTAATACAAATGTAGTAAATAAATGCAGTAAATAAATAAATAATAAATAAATACATTTTAGACTTAGGCTCGCCCAAAGTTTGAAATGACTTGAAGGCACACAACAACAACAACAACAACCCTAATTAACTTGACTATCTCATTGGCCAGAAGCAGGAGTACACTTCCCATTGAAATCCTGATAAATGTATGTTGGTTAAAATTATTATTTTTAAATATTGTATTGTTCTTTCGTTGTTGTTGTTGTTGTTGTTGTTGTTTTTGCACTACAAATAAGACATGTACAGTGTGCATCGAAATTTGTATTTATTTTTTTTCAAATGATAATCCGGCCCCTCAACAGTCTGAAGGATTGTGGACCGGCCCTCGGCTTTAAAAGTTTGAGGACCCCTGCATTAGACAGTACCATTGTGCAAACAACAGTTTAAGAGCTATGAAGCAGAACGTGTAGTTTCAGTTTTTTCCTGCTGCTGTACAGCCTTTTAGATAACTATTTTACTGTCCAGCACTTTCATAAAATACTGATAATCCTGGAAAAATTAATTGCACAACACTATACTGTCCTTACCAGCAGACTATCATGCTTACATAACACTCCAATCAATCTGTATTATTGCAAATTATTGCTAAATGTTTTGATGGTACCATGTCTAATGTGTTACATTTTTGACAGCTTTTGAGACAACGGATTTTTTTAAAAAAAAAAAAAGTTGAAAGGCATAAAACATGGGATGTCGCCTCTATCTCAATATCTCTGTCTCAAATTATGACTAAGTTCTGAATCTTAAAAAAAATGTCAGTTTAAAAAATTACCCATACCCTTGTCGCCCCCCCCCATCTATGGTTAAATAGATATATACAACTTTACTTCAGACTCCCTGATAGATCTTATTTTCTCATAAAAGCCTACCTAGGTTTGATATTTGAAGGACAATTCCTCCTTTTAGTTCTGCCATCTTCAGAAAGATGTTTGGTGATAATACAAAAAAGGACATGCTCAGTGGCTGTGGAAAGACTATTGAAGTCAGTGCAGGCGCAGCTGCAGAAGTCCTCCATTCAAGCAGGACATCCGCAACAGACAGTCTGATGATAATAGGTGGGTTTAAAATGAATAACCTGGTGTTTCAATATTTTTATTTTATTATTAAGAAGTTTATAACTTTTAATTTAATCTACATTTTAACAATAAAACAAATTAAATTTGTATTTTAATATATGTAATTTATTATGGGTTTCTTGGCTGCCTTTCATTTCAGACATAGGGGAAAGTTGGGATATAATTCAAACCCATTAATCAGTCAATTATCACATCAACTTCAAATGATATTAACCCAACGTTAATTAAATATTGATAACTGTTGAAAAAAAAATCCACATAAAAGAGGTAAGGGGCAGAATAATAGAAAGAAAAGAAAAGAAAACGTGGAAGATAATAATCTAACTAATTTCTTTCAAGAGTATACAACTATTCCCTAGGAATACGCAAGAAAATTGTTAAGTACACATTGGGGTCTGATTCATGCACTTATTTTCTATTTCATCTTAGAATGCATAGAACATGGGTGAACCAATCAACTGAACAACTTCAGGGAGGCAAATGTTTTCATTAAGCCTGCCATTGCTCAGTACACATTACCTAAAAGTTGTTTGTCAAGTGACAGCAAACAAATGTTCCCCCTCACCACAGTTCTTTCACTACCTGTAACTAACTCAGGAGGAAATAACTGATTATATACGTAACTTCAGTAATCTCACACAATGTCTCGTCATGAGTACTGTAATTGGAGAAAGCTGGCAAGACTCTTGCTCCAAGTAGTGCAGAACCGACAGTGAGGAAAGCCCATCTCCCATCTTCCTCCTCTTCATCAGATATCTTAGCATTTTACTCCTAAGGTCATGTTTGTTGGTATCTTTTCTGATTATTTTTTAATGTCTGGATCTCCAGATGTATGCTGGAAAACAGTTTGGGGTGCCCCATTTTGCTCCAAGAAGAGGTCATGTAAGTGATCTCCTTTGTAATATGGAGAAACTGGTGGCATAACTCTAATACACAGTGTCAAATGAGGCTCAAATATTTTAGAGATATCTGCAGAAGTCATCATTAAAGGGTTGTACTCATGTGCTACCAAAGTCCCCCACTACTCTGGTTAAGTCACTAAAACAGATGAATATTAGACTGCAGATGACTTCAGAACGCTTGAATTAAGACATCCCCAAGCATTCAATGCTTTTGAACAAATTATTTCCCCAGTTTTCCTAGCTGTAATCTTGTAGTAATTACAAACAGGAACATATGAACCCTCCTTATACTGCTTTCAGCATATTCATCATCATAAAAAGGTGAACAAAATGAAAAAAAGCTTGGTTTCATGGAAGTGAAGCATATATTTCAAATTTTAAAAGCTGGTTCCAACATCAAAACATTAGCATTATGCCGATCTCTCCTCCTTGTCATTCTTTATGATCAGAATGACCTTGAGGCAGCAAAAGCTTCTTTTAACTTTTGTTCGTGGTATAAATAAATTCATGAAAACTATAGCAAAACTTTATATAACTATGTTCAATGTAGATGCATCCAGATATATAATACTGGGGAGCTACAGCAATTTATCTGCTTGGAAATGGATATGATTTTTTTTAAAAAAAAAATGGAGACATGGAGAAAATGTGAGTAGCTTGACTTTGAAAGTTCAAGCAATTAGCTATATCTGTTTGGGACTTTTTCTGGCTAATATCAAAGGGAATGTACATTGTGATCAGACTATGCTTGGAAAATTTCATGATTTGAAATAGATAGAAAATCATTGTGTGCTACAGGTATAATTAGTTTTTGTGTAAGTGGCTGGGGAAGAAAGAAGTCAAAGTAGTAGAAAATATGAACACTAAAATGTTATGGATTTTTCCAGCATTAGAGACCATAAGGTCAGTAGACTAGAAAGCCCAAGTGATTATAACAAAAATAGAAGAAGGTGCTTTTCACTTATGACATGGAACAGAGAACAAAACCATGAGCCATCTGAAAGTTCTTATTAATATAAAAGTGTAAAGACCCGGCAAAGGTATGGTCCTTTTTGTAGTAGCTTAAAATCTCCATCATTGATGTTAGACAACAGTGCAATAGAAAAAGGGTATCAGAAGGACTTTAACTGTTCCTGTAGAATCAGTGTCATAGTCTACAAGTTCTGTGTGGTCCTGTGCCTTAGGTGGTTTCCATGACATAGAGTAATTCTCACCAGCGAACACAGTGGCAACTCTCCCTAGGAAGAAATAGCCTGGCTAGTTATTCACTCCCTTGGTTACCTTTAGGTTAGAGTACTGTAATTTTTTACAAATGGGGTTGCCTTTGAGGATTTCACAAAAACCAGTTTGCAGTCTAATTCAAAATAACATTTTCTATGCTCAATTTAAAATGTGGATGCTTACATTTAAAGCTCAATACAGTCTTTCAGGAATATAACTACCTCCTATTACATATATTTTCTTTGGATACTCTGCCCTCTGAAGTTAGGACATGACAACAATTCTACAGACAACAGTTCTACAATAATTGTTTAATTAGTTGGGGGCGGGGGTGGGAATAGAGGATAGAGCTTTAATAAGCAATTACCCTTTGTGTCATTTTGGTGCAGGGATACTTTTGTTCTGTTTTTCAAAAATCAAAATATTATTGCACTGTGAATTCAATTTATCCCAGCTGCTTATTTTTACCCATGGGGGAAATATATGCTAATAAAGCTTTTTTTCTTGTTACAAAAAAAGACCACACAACCCAAAAACAAATCATAAGATTACATTTTCAGCATCACATCTGAAAGCAATATTGATTTGGCCTTTTAAGAACATAACTTTAGTTTGAACCAACTACAACTTCAAATGAATGAAACGCACACAAATCTGAAGGATTGGTTAAACACATGAACCCATTTTTAAGCATGTTCTGTACATTAAAAACTAGAAATGCTGCTCCTCTGAATATAAATATTTCCATTTTCTTTTATTAAAATTCATAAAGGTACATATAACAGGCAAAACTTCAACAGGATACAGAACTCATAGAAAACCAATTGAATGGGAAAAGCAATACAGGGAGAAATGTAGACTCCAAAGGAAGATAATTGTCTGTCCTGCTGAATTTTGAGGGGAAAAAAGCTATTTATCAAAAATGTTCTTTTTAGAGAATTTAAATTGAGAGTAGCAGCAGAGGCGACATCTAGGGGCAAAACAAGGAAAAAGGAGGAAACTACAAATCTAAGGTAGGATTTCAGAACCATAGCTCATGGACAGCTCCTTGTTGACGGGCAATAGAACAATTTCTGACAAACTGCCAACATGATTTCCTTAGTTTCCAAAAAGCTAAACAAAAATGCATCAAAGAGATGATTTGCTAAAATGACAGGAACATGTCTAAGCACAGAGGACCCAAGAAAGTAAAACTGCTATGATTTCAACATAAGAAATATGAAAATGTGACCTGGGGCTAAGAGGATTGAATAGCAGACTTTCCACTGCCGCCTTTCAAGATATTTCCAAAGAACACTTCCTGCAGTAATTCTGGAGTCTATCCTTTTAGCATCCTAACATGCAAGGACAATTAAATTCTGCTCTCTTAAGTTAGAACATACAAATATAGCTTGTGTTTGCAAGTTACTGGGAACTTCTGTAAATGTAGGCATTACAATGAATGGATGCAGGAATCTCTGAAAATCTTTTCCCCATTGGTGGCACATCACTAGTTTTGAGTACTATAGTGATAGAGTTGGATTTTTGTGACTTCGTTCTTTTGAATCATTCAAATTCAATGCAATGCTTGTGACAAAGATGACAGCACACTTTACATTCACAAATAGATAACTAGTATTATATCTTTTTGGTTATTTTTTTCAATGTGATTGTTTTACTGTCATAGATGTTATTTAGATTAGTCGATTTTGAGAAGTTCCCAAGGCTAAAGCTCTATTCAGTTTTTAACATACTCCAAAAAGGGGAAAATATAAAGGATATTTTAAAAAGATTTCTCACTTGTCTAAGCTTTGCATGTTTCAAGTGAAGGAAAAGAATGCTGTCTACTATATTTAGTTATCCAAAAGACATATAGCTGCATTTAAATAGTTTCTATACAAATTAGGAAAGAGGAGTTACAAAAAAAAACATCATATGGTGAAAGGTACATCAAATTAGAAGTTGTTGGTTGTCTGGTATATTAATTACATACATGTAGCCTTACTTTAAGAGTATTTACCAATCCCACAATGCACAACACAACTAAACTTCCAAATGTTTAACAGGGCTCCAAACCTTTCAGTTATAATTGCAGCACAATCCTAAACATCTCTAGATCAGAGTAAATACCACTGAGCTCATGTGACTTCAAATAAACAGACATAGGATTGAAGGCTGGCCATGCCATCCTTAGCATCCAAGAGTTGCTGCACAACTTACGTGAGACTGTGGAGGAGCAGTGATGATGGGAGAAAATATGTTTATACTATTCAGGGATCTTCCCACCATCACTATGTACTATTCATCCACAACACATATCTCCCTTAATTTTGCTGCTTCTCAAGGTTGGGCCAACAAGACTATTCCTATGTAATACTAAGTTTTATTACACATGCACACAATGCACATGCTCACATAGATTTCACCAAGCACTTCACATGATCGAGATTGACTATTGTTGTTTTATACCTCCAGCTATTGCTGTAATTTACTGATTTTAACTGTGGGGTGAGGGTTATAAAGGAATATATTTATGCTTGTTGTTATTCTTTGTTATTGTTTCTGCAATTTTTGTTGAAGAACAATTGCAATTTTTGAGTGCTTTGTAAGCTGCCCCAAGTCCCTTTGGGGTGGTGGGACAGAAAGTTTTTATTACTACTACTACTACTACTTTAAGGCCCTAGACAGGCTGTATGGGAAGTAGGCACAAGGCATTTTGAAGCAGGTAAGACTCTGAAGGTTTAACCATGGAGTCTACATCCTCCTCCTCACACTCTACAAGGACACATGCTATGTAGTTGTAGGAGATGTAGTTTTATAAGAGCTTCAGCCTTCCCTGCCAACGACAAATCCCAAGAGCCCATAGCAGCTAAAGTGGGGTCAAGCTGCACTCCTTTAACTGCGATTTCCTGCTTCTTGGCGGGAGGTTGGACTGGATGGCCCATGAGGTCTCTTCCAACTCTCCGATTCTATGATTTTGCAATGTGGATGCACTGCCCGTACTACTGCCAGGCCCAGGAAGGCACGGCTCCCAACTCCCTGGGCTCGGGGAAAGTGGAAAGGGCCCGGGTCTTGGGGAAACCTTTCCCTCGGGCTCCCAGGGGCCTAAGCCTGGCTCGCAATCCTACTGCAACCACTGCGCCCAATTCAAAGTTGCAAACCTAAAACACAGAGGAGAGGCGCCCTAGCAGAGGCTTGGGCAAAAGATGCAGCGCTCCAATAGCCGCAGCAGGAGCAGCAGCCATGGCCATTCATCTCTCTCCCGCTTTGCCTGGCTCCTCCGCGGGAGAAAGAGAGAGGGCAAGCTCCTTCCCTTCCCGTGCGAAAGGGTGGGCTGGGGCTTGATCCAACCGGGCATGGCATCTTTGAACTGGATGGAAGAGAGCTCTGCCCGGGAAGCCTGCTTGCCTGCCAGCCCATCCACTCCGCCTCCGGGAGCCCGTTTCGCAGCCTCCGAAGTTCTCGGCGGGCAAACTCTGGCGCCTTGGCTCACTCCTCCAAGACTCTGCGGAGAAACAGGAAGGAGGGCAGCCAGATTGCACTCGCTCACTTAGGGAGGGAGGAAGGGGGGCCGAAGCCTCCCTCGGGGCTTGGTCCGCTGCCCATTCGCCCCCTTGGTCTGTCTCAGATCATAAGGCTTACCTGGAGCAGCCCAAGCGCGGCAGGCGGAGCACGTCTCAGCAGCGGCAACCGGAGACGTCGGACTTTGGGAGGCTCTCTTTCCTCCCGAAATCTCCTTGAGGACGGGAGCCTCCGGAAGGGCGCGGGGAAGGGGGAGCATAGGAAAAGGCTGGCGGTGACGGGAAGGGCGGGCGGGCTGGTAGGGAGGGATGAGGAGGAGGAGGAGGCCAATTGCACCTTCCTCCTGCAAAGAGCGGCGCGCGCGGCTTCGGCGGCAATCCAGGCGCGCGCAGAGGTGTCAATGCCGCTTTGCTGAATTCCTGCCCTATTTCTGCTGTCTGGACCGCTGCTGCGTGACGTCACGGGCCTATTTGCATATTCCGCCCAATCGCCGGCACCTGTGCGGGCACCGGCGGCGGAAAGAGGAGGAGGAAGCCGCGGGCGAGGGAGAGAGGGACGCGGGGGCAAGGCGGGAGGAGGCCACAAGGGGAGCGGGCGAAGGGCAGGGGGAGCCATTGCCAGCGGGGCCCCTTTGCAACTGCTCGTGCACCACTGCGTGGCCCTGGGCCAAGACCCTGCCCCAGAGGAGGACGTATCCTCTCAAGGGGGACCTAACCGTGCAACTTTTCAGTCGAGTGTGGCGTTCCCAGCAAGCCCTCTCTGAAGCGTCCTCCTCAGACGAGGCCCATTTCCGCCACTTCTCGCCCTCCAAGTCCTCTTTCTTTGGGTTGCTGTGAGTTTTCCGGGCTGTATGCCCACTTTCCAGAAGCATGATGTTTCGCCCACATCTATAGCAGGCATTCTCCCAGGTTGTGAGGTTTGTTGGAAACTAAGTGAGGTTTATATATCTGGAATGTTCAGAGTGGGAGAAAAAACTTTTGTCTGCCTGAGGCAAGTGTGAATAGTGCAATTAGCATCGAATGATTAGCATCGAATGCCTTTCAGCTTCGAGATCTGACTGCTTACTGCCTGGGGGAATCCTTTGTTGGGATGTGTTAGCTGGCCCTGATTGCTTCATGTCTGGAATTCCCCTGTTTTCTGAGTGTTGCTTTTTATTTACTGTCCTGATTTTAGAGGGTTTTTAAAATACTTGTAGCCAGATTTGGTTCATTTTCATGGTTTCCTCCTTTCTATTGAAATTGTCTACATGCTTGTGGATTTCAATGACTTCTTTATGTAGTCTGAAATGGTAATTGTTAGAGTGGTCCAGCATTTCTGTGTTCTTGAAGCTGAAAGGCTATTCAATGCTACTAAAGGTGGCCAACTGAAACATTCACGCCTGCCTCAAACAGACAAGAGTTCTTTCCCCCAGTCTGAACACTTCACAAATATATAAACCCCACTTGTTTAGTTTCCAGCAGACCTCACAACCTCTGAGGATGCCTGCCATAATGCAAGTGAAATGTCAGGAAAGAATGCTTCTGGAACATGGACATACAGCCCGGAAAACTCACAGCAACCCAATGATTCAGGCCATGAAAGCCTTCAACAACACATCTTTCTTTCTTTTTTCCTTCCTTCCTTTCTTTCTTCATCCCCTTTTTCTCTCCTCTTTCAGCATCCCTGCCCTTTTCTGAGTTTTCCCTTCTGCCCCCCTCAGCGTGGCCACTATTCTTCCCTCCTTTATACCCACCACCTCTCTCCCACCATCTCCTCCTCTTGCAAATGTTGCACTACAACTGCCATAAGCCCTAGCTGTGAAGACCATCCAGCAAATTCTAGAAAAGCCCACCTTGCCCATCACAGCTTTAAACCGAGGGCAGGAAGTGTCAGGGTTGTACTGAGGAGCAATGGGGAAGAGTAAGACAGGCCATTGCTATTGTTGGGTAAGGACAAAGGGATAGCAGTGGCCAGTCTTTCATGGTCTGAAGCAAGAGGAAAAAAGCTGCGTCCACCACTGTTGACACTTTCTTTGGCCCACTCCACCTTCCCTGGGTTTCTTCTGGAAGTGGCAATCCCCCTGATTTACTTAGTAATCACTACTCATATTACTATAACATGTGTTATTACTAAATATGTATAATCCCCCCTTTCCTTAGATATCCCAAGGCAGCCAACAACAGAACAAAATAATATAGGAACAATCAACTCTTCTACTATAAAGGCTTCTAAACCACTTTGAATGCTATTTTTGGTGAAAAGGTGGGATTATAGTGTATTATATAATGAAACACACACACACACACACACACACACACACACACATATATATATATATATATATATATATATATGAAAAAGACAAAGTACTGCTAAATGATTGCCGCAGACAGAGACCAAGTCCAGGAAGGCAGCACAGATACTTTCTGAAAAACCAAAGGATTTTACTGACTTAATTTTAGCAAGATTTGAATTAACTTGGAAAGGGCTATTTGTAGAAGCGTTACTGTTTCCAAAGAGCAAAGAAGTAGTGGTGGAAGGAAATTTGTGGTTCTGAACTGAGAGGGCTTACCCTAAATGCACCAGATCCATCTGATCTTGGACACTAAGTCAACCCTGGGCCCACCTTTGAGGCAGGGACTTGAAGCAGAGCCTGTGTGACCCAAAGGTGGCCCAAGACTGGCTTTGGTCATGCAGTGGTGCATTAGAGGGAGGCCTGCCCATTAATATCAGAAGCAGGGAAAGAAGCATGCTGATAGAGTTCCAGTTACTCCTATCTGTGAAAAAGATAGTTTATGAGCATTTCATCTAGTTCACACTTGAGGGATTTTCAAAGAGTTTACAGGTATTTATTTCATGATGTGTCCTAAGACATTTATCTAAATCTAAATCCATAATAAAAGCGAAAACCCGTATGTGTGTTTGTGGCGCCGGATATCTGCTCACACAGACAGCCTCCGGCCTCCACAAACAAGCTATACTTCCCAGGGTTAAAAATCTAGCAAGTCACTCTTTTCCACTGACATTACGGTTACAGCAAGTGCCATGAACATGCAGCCCAGCCCCTGCCAATGTCCTTCCCAAACACTACAGCCCACTAACTGAGGAATGCTTTCGTTTGGGGACAATTTCCTCCTAGATTTTGCTTTTGCTTCCACCACAGGCAGGCATCCCAGGGTTCTCCATTGCTGTGGAATTTGCATGGCCCCACCCACTGCCCTTTCCTTTCCAATCTCTCTGCATAACAAACAGAGCACAACTCAGCTGCAACTAAACTTACTGGAGGAGTTTAGGGATTGACTCCACATGGTGGAAGTTGTAGTTCACCCTGCATCAAGTCAGAGCACTGTCACTCCTACTGGGGAATATAGAGGAGTTGTAGTTCACCTACACCCAGAACACTATGAACCCAAACAAGGATGGGTCTAGGCCAAACTTACCATGCAGACCAGATATGCCCAGATTTGACTACTGGTGGATTTGGAGGGGAACTGGAACTGGAAGTTCAGGAGTAGTAGGTACTAAGATTTATAATTCACCTGCAATGAATTAGCATCACACTTGGCACACGGAGCCCCCACCCATAACCAATACAACATATTGGATAAGTTGGGGGAAAGTGGAGTTATAGTTCACCTGCAACCAGATAAACACTCTGTCAGGACCCTGGCTGCAGAGCACCAATAACCATGCGCAGAGACCAGAATCTAACTAATATCTTTATTAAGAAAATATATAAAGTCAATAAAAACAAGTGTAGAATATAGTTCAGAAGTAGACCTTTCAGGAAAGGTCAAATATAGTCCAGGAAAATAATGTCCAATATGTGATATTAAAGTCCAAAGTTATAATCCAATAACCGAAACACACACCTTGCCAAGCAAAGTGTGGGGAAATGACAAGGTCCTTAGGTCCATAGAAACTTGGCAATCAGGCTGGAAAGCAAACTTGATACTTGGCTAGAACAAGACTTGAAACAAGGCAACAAGAGTAAACAAGATCCGTGGCAAACGTGGGACAAGGCAAGGCTGGAAACTTGATCCGTGGGCAAACGCGGGACAAGGCAAGGCTGGAAACTTGGTCCGGGGAACAGGAAACTGGAGTACGAAGTCTACACACGATCTCACTCCTCCAGCTGACGAATTGACTCCGCAAGGATTTCTTTGCGGGCAAACACCTATATAGGATCTTGTTTTCCCGCCAAGGAACACTTTCCCTGGGGAACAAGAAACGAAACCCATACTGTGTCCAGATGCATGACTCCTTAAAGTTTCCCAAGGGAAACAGACTTAATCAGCTAATTGTCTGGCAGCTATCCTGGCGCTCCTGCGAGTCGCCTCCCGAGCGCTTCTATCTTGATTATAATAATCCCGGCGAGAAAATGGGGGAGATTTCTGCTCAAGGCTTGTTTGGCTGACTTCTCGTGGCCAAACATCTTGCAGGTGCAAGGGCTCCAATTCTGGCTGAAACGGTGGAAAACCCAAGTTTTCCTCTTCATCTGCCACAATAGTACTAGGAACGGGACTACATGGCCCATGAGTCATCACACACTGACCCCCACCGACAATGCACTAGGAGCACACTTCACACAGAGAAGCCTCATGACCTACTGAACATAGTGCAGGTATTTGTGGGAAGGGGCCTTGATTTTGGGAGTTGTAGTTCACCTCCATCCAAAGACCACTAAACCCAGCCAATGACGAATCTAGACTTGCCACACAGACTGAACTTGGCACACAGACGTGAATATTGCCTGCTGTGACTACTGATAGATAGGAAATCTGGAAATTGCAGTAGTTCACGCCCATCCACAGAGTACTGCACCACACGATTCTGGGAATTGTAGTTCACCCACTCCAAACAGAATATATAACATTAAAACACAAATAATACCATTCTCAAATGACCCGGGCATCGCTGAGTCTCCAAGCTAGTGTTTCATATAACCTATTAAATTGTTTTGTCGCTGAAATGGAAGAAAAATAGTAATATTCCTCTAGATTTAGATACACTCAACCCATTAGCTTGGATCCAGAGTTAGCTATATTTAGAGTATGACAATTGGAATGAATAAAACATAAGTCACTCATGATTAACCCAAGTTCCATTTATTTCAATGGGTTTTCTGTGAGAATGTCTAACTGAAGTACTGTAGATTTAAATGTGATGGATCTAGATCTTACATCGATGTAATAGAAATAAGGATTAGTCTGCAAAGCGTTCAGATTGTTTAAACAATGCTGAACAACATAGATTAAGAGTTCTTAAATTAGATAGGACACAAATACCAGATGGCTTATGCATACCAGGTTGAAAAAGTCAGTTCCCCTGTGTCCATACCAATTTCTTCTTAGGCTTAATAGAAATTTGCATTTCCGTGTTGCATATTCTGTCCAATACTGGACAGCTGTGAAGTCACTGAAGTGTCACTGAGGAACAAATGCCCTGTTCCATTTTTTGGGGTTCATTGCCAGGTAATTATTGTAGGGTTGCAAAAGGACCAGCTTCAGGTTATGGGATCTTTTATGGCCTGACCCATTTCCTTCTCATTGTGGAAAAGGTTTAGCCCTCCTATCATATTAGAGTAACTCTTGCCCCTCTGCAGCCATTTTATTTTATTTTCCTAAATTACATGGACAGGGCCTAATACACATTTATGAGGGAGATGCAACTGAAAAGGTAACAAGTGAAGAAGAATGAGCAGTATCACCTTTTTTCTGCTGTGTTCAATACCCAGTGCCACATCAAACATATAAAAGGGCCCATGGGTAGTGTGATGGTTGCCTTGCATAATGGATCGAGGGGATCATACAAATGTAACAAATTGTGAGATTTTCTGACTTAAGTGCAATCCTGATCAACCATGAAGACCAAGAACAAACTGAGCCAAAAGTAAGACTGCGGCAGCTGTCCTGAATCTAAGGCTTTTTATTTATTTAATTTATATGCCACTTTTCTCACCCCTGGGGGGACTTAAAGCAGTTCACAACATTGGCAAGGACTACCCTTGCTCTGCCTTAACTTTGTGCCGGTACTGTATGTCCATGGTGGGAAGAAATGTGGGTCTAGCATAAATTAGACCCTTTATTGTTTATCCCTTCTGTGGGGCTTTTCTAGTTTTCCTGGCAGCAGGTCTTAGCCAACAGCATAGTTCCTCAAGTAATCTGGCCTATAGATATTTTTCTGAGCTTGCAGAAAGTTGGCAAAAAAATGGTGCCTAATCTTAAACCATGTATACATAACATGTACTGTTATACCAAAATAATTTAACTTTTAGGGAACTATTCATCTGGAGTTTGTGCCTGTACTTGTGTGCCAATAGGAAACAAAATATTTTAGGCTGACCTGGCCTATAGACAAGCAAGTTGGATGAATAGGTAAGATGAGAGGGAGCCTCCCTGATTTTGTAGTGTGGGGGGTAGAAATATAGATCTTCATAAAAAACAAAAAAGTAAATAACTATTAAGGCAATTTAAATGGATATTCATTGCTGTAAAACAGTTTATATATATATAATTGATATAAATATTCATGCTTCTTGGAATATATGATTCTAACACATTATACATAAAGTTAGGGGTTTCAAAATTAGTTTTCAGTGTTTTCTGAGCAAGCATTAGTTAGGTAAATTGCTATATATGATTCTGTATAAACCATCCTGAAATATATTTTGAAGACTGGCATATACAGATTTTAAATAAATACTCATACATACATAAATATTTAATCAAGAGAAAGCTCAAAAGTAACATGTTACAAATATTTAATTTTGGCATAAAAACATACACTGTTACTCTTAAATGTAAATTAAGAACAGGCAGAATATTTTTTAAATAAAAAATCCTTTAGTGTACTGAGCACTGTGGTTTACTCATCAGTCCTAAACTGTTATAATTTTGAAGATTTCTGGCTTGATTTGTACTTTAATTATGTTTTCCTTTAAAAAGCATTAATTTAAAAAACTACATACTAGATATGAGAAATGTACAAAGGTCTTCTGCAAGAGAGAGAAAGCGTGGTATAAATAAATTTAATAAATACTACTACTACTACTACTACTAATAATAATAATAATAATAATAATAATAATAATAATAATAATAATAATAGTTTCTCTTTCTATAACAAATAATGCCAACCAGGTATTTGACTAGGGCAAAAAGCAACAAATTATCTCAAAAGGGTAACTTTTCAAGCTCTGCTTAGAAACAGGTTGTAGTAAGATCAATAGGGACACAGTTTCTAATAAGCGGATTGCAGTCTAAATTAGAAAATATGGCTCTTTGAGAAATCCTAATGCATTTTCAGAATTAATATCTATTGATAAACAGATGGTTATTGGGTAAAGGTTATATTGATTAATGCTAAATTTGCGGAAGACAAATGGTTTTCAAAAGAAGCAGGGACAAGACAGAAGATATAGTATTTCAGTGGAACTTGATTTTGGGAACTATTCTAATTTTCTTTTAAAATTATGTATTTTTCATTAAGTGTAAATTGCATATAGCCCATGCTCTGCACCATTGGTAATTACAGATTGTTTTTGTCTTGAAACTATAGGATGAAAAGGGTACAATTATATGAACTGTTTGCCAGCCTACTGAAAAAATAAAATCTAGTGTCCTATTAGTAATAAAATGTATTTAAAATAAATATAGGAAGTAGCTTTACTAAATGTTAACTTGCAAGCACAAGTTAACATATAAAATTCCAACAAACCTGCACTCTTATACCACATGTAGGTATCCTGTATGGTACAATTATGGAAATGTATTTTTATGCATATAATACAATACCTATGAATGTTTTTGCATTATTTATTTATTTATTTATTTATTTATTTATTTAATTCACTTTCATTTTAGAACTCCCATATCAATTGAGCAACATTAGCATGTGTAGATAACCCCAAACTAAAGTGGGGATAATCCAAATTATTTCCTTTGCTGCAATTCAGTTGACATTATTAGTCAACTGCATGTTAATAATAAAATAATGAAATCATAAAGTCTGGAGTGTGATATCATATCTACCTGTAAATGTACTTGTATGAAGGGATGTCATGAAGAATATGGATCATATTTGTTTTATACTGTTCCAGAGAAAAGAACAAAAATTAATTGATTCAAATTATATGACAAGAGTTTCCACCTGAATAACTTACTTGCTGTTGAAGCTATTTAACTGTGGGATAGACTGCCTTGGAAAGTGGTGGATTCTAGATCTTTAAACAGACCAGATGGGTACCTTTCATGAGTATATTAGTTGTACTTCCTACATGATAGGGGATTGGACTAGATCAGTGTTTCTCAACCTGTGGGTCCCTGGATGTTTTGGCCTTCAACTCCTAGAAATCCTAACAGATGGTAAACTGGCTGGGATTTCTTAGAGTTGTAGGCCAAAACACCTGGGCACCCACAGGGTGAGAACCACTGGACTAGGTGGTCCTAGGGTTAGGTCCTTCCCATTTCTAGAATCAGACAAGAAAGGTTCCTAGTGCATCATGTCAATAAAATAATGCAATGATCCATCTTTGTTGTATTATGGAAACTACTATTTGCACCAACATTTACAGTTCCATTGTAATGTTTTAATACAAACTTCAAACTATTTATTCCAAAAATAGACTCGGATCACATACATTGACAAAGGTCTGTGTGTGTGTGTGTGTGCGTGCGTGTGTATGTGTATATGGTGGGATTTGTTTTTGTAAAGCCATTCTCTCCTTTTGTGACCTCTATTATTATTGTGTGTATAGTCCTGCCAAGATCTACTGCAGCAGCTGCAATGCAAAGAACACCATATTTCTACCATAAATCACCAGAGTAAATCATTGCTGCATTCTCAGAACTAGTTTATTGGAAAGAGCCCAATTCTCCATCACCCTGCACCTTGTAAAACCATTTACAACAATATAACTCTGTTAAAGTGAGACTGATCTTGCACCCATGAAAAACAGGAGTGCAGCATAAGGTAATATGATAGGAGCAAATCAGGGTGTATGAGTCAGCAACAGGCTTTATTTTCCCTGTTGCTTCTCTGAGGTCATTCAAAACAATTTCTCTGAAAGGATGAACTAAACTGAGGTTATTTATTCTAGGCTTTTAGTTGCTACTCTCATGTTCTATTTGGATGGTAGCTGGGCAGGGATGGCTACATTAGCCAGATAGAGCAGGGATGGTTTTTGCAAGGATAAAGGAGATCTGAATGCTGGATATCAGTGTACAAAGAAACGAATGTAGAAAAGGAACATGCAATTCAATAAGACTGTCTCCTAAATTGCTCTTTTAGATCTGCTATTAGTTATTATATAACACAAAAGTGTTGAAGTTGATGTTAGTGCACAAGAACATGGGTCCAGTGGGATCAGACTCCACAGGCCTATCTTGTTCAGCATCCTGTTTCCTGCTAGGAGCACCTTACAAGTACGGAACCAATTTGGCAATACATATCCAGGCTAAGATCAATTCAGACGTGATCCAATTTGAACCAGAGCCCAAACTGATTCAAATCTAGTTCACTATTATCATTAACATGCACTGGAAAACCAAATCAGCTACAACTATTTTTGCTTTTTCACATGTCTGGATGAAGTTTGGAGATATGACAGAACCTAAAAATGGGTTATCACTGCCAAATAGCAGTCAGAAAACTTTGGGAGTGAGTGTTGTATTTGGCATCTTTGATGTTTTCATTTTCTTTCTCCCCAAAAGACAAAATACTACTTTAAAAAGGTATTACTCTCAGGTGATCACCCAGTCTTGCCAACTCATGCTGCTTTTATCCCAGCATTGTCTTCTTAATATTAGGAGCAATGTTCCACAGCCCTTACACAACCCACAAGCTTTACAGTTTCCTTACACACAAATGAGGAAGCAGTAAAATAACAGTATTATGGTTGGCTAAGGTATAAGATAAGGGGAACTGGGCAGATGGGCTGCAGTACTTGGCTAGGTGGCAGGCAGCAGGGCAGATAACTAGCTAGAGGAAAAATGGACCAGCAGACAGCTAAATCAAAAGATATTCTTAATAACCTCTTAAAATTTTAGAAAGGAAGTATTGCTTCACTAAATATACTGATTAGAATGTAATGTTGTCACTGTTGCAGTCTTTTACTTAGGATGAAGTCAATAAGGCCCTTGGAGCAGAGGGCCACAAGGTCTTTGCAGGCCTCGTAGGCTCTGGGCCCTAAGAGAAATTGCACTGCAAAGTGCCCCACCCTTGACTCAAATGATACTAGATTTTGTCCACAAACCTCAAGAAGGAGAAAGCATAGCACTTGAAATGAGACCATTATAAAGGAAGTTTCTTCATGAGTAGCAGTTTCTTTGGGGGCAAGTGATTTCCTTGACCTAAATGCTATTGTTAATCCCAACTAGACCAAATCCATTGAAAAAATGGAATGTACACAAAGTATTGACTTATACATTTCTCATTGATTCAGTTAGTATATGGTAGTTGGGAGTACCTACTACTGAGTACCTACTACTCTGCACATACAGAGATCCAAGGCAAAATGTTGGACCTTGAATGGGTGGCTAGTAGGCTTGAGCAAATTTTTCGTTAGTTCGTTAAATTCGTTTAAAATTCGTTTCATAATTACTTTTGAATTGATATTGAACCATCTGCTCACTGCCTTACAAATATTACGAATTTGAATAATAAAAGTACCTTTTTTTCGTTTGTTTCTGATGTCTTCGGATGTAGCTGTAGCCCCTCTGAGAGGAGAAGCCATGTTGGCATGCCTCTCAGCCAATCAGAGCGGAAGAGGGAGGGAGGGAGAGGCATGGCCATTGATCTGCTAGCATTTTAAAAATGCCATTGAGACGCGCCCCCCCCCCCCCACCACCACCGGCTCAGTAGAAGCCTTCCGCATTGCTCTCTCTTCCCTTCTCTCTCTCCCCTCCCTGCTTCTCTCTCTCTCTCTCTCTGAGAGAGAGAGAGAGAGAGAGAGAGAGAGAGAGAGAGAGAAGCAGGGAGGGAGGGAAGAGAAGAGAGAAGAGACATGCCTGCCTGCGCTTGGCCTTCTCCTCTGGAGCCGCGTGTTTGGTTTTGCTTCTTTCCAGACTTTCCAGCCACTGGCTTAAAGGGGAATACCAGAGCCAGGCAAGCCTTCCTAAACGGAATCCTTAGAGCCAGAGGATATCCTGGCTGAGGAGATCTCCCAGAAAGGATTATGGCACCAGCTCAATTGCAACAGATTCAGTGCCACGTAATCATGTGAGCTGTAGTTTTACAAAGTCCCTAGCCTTCCCTGCAGAAGAGAGCCAGTACCATGCCAAACTACAACTCCCAGTTTTCTGTCAAATTGTTTTGGATTTCAACTCCTACAATTCCTAACTCCAGACATGGGCAAAGTTTGCCCTTGCCTGGTATAGAAGCATTCTATTCTTCTTCTCCAGACATGCCAACAGTATTAAGTGATAAAATCTTGGGCATTTTTTCCTTTAATGCTAAAAGTTCATAGGTTGTTCAGCAACAGCCTACTGGCTGGGTTGCTATGAGTTTTCCGGGCTCTATGGCCATGTGCCACAAGCATTCTCTCCTGACGTTTCACCCACATCTGTGGCAGACATACTCAGAGGTTTTGACGTCTGTGCGAAGCTAGGCAAGTGGGGTTTATATATCTGTGGAAGGTCCAGGGTGGGAGAAAGAACTCTTGTCTGTGGGAGGCAAGTGTGAATGTTGCAATTGGTCATCTTGATTAGCATTGAATAGCCTTGCAGCTTCAAAGCCTGGCTGCTTCCTACCTGGGGGAATCCTTTGTTGGGAGGTATTAGCTGGCCCTGATTGTTTCCTGTCTGGAATTCCCATTTTCTGGGTGTTGTTCTTTTACTGTCCTGATTTTAGCTTTTCTGTAGCTAAAAATGCATATAAAATTGATTCTATAGGGAGGATAAATGATTGGATTTCAACTCCTACAGCTTAGCTTTCTCTGCCAATAATGGTACCATACCAAACTAAAGCTCCCAAGATTCTGTAGCAGTGAGCCATCTTGGATATTGTAAGGGATTTATTATTATTATTATTATTATTATTATTATTATTATTATTATTAGACCTTGCTCCCAGGAAGGTGCCTTCGCTGTGGCTCCCAACTTATCTATCTACCTTTCCACATATTCTCCACATTGTGTGTATGTGTATGTATATTATATATACATGAGCCCCGATGGCGAAGTGTGTTAAAGCACTGAGCTGCTGAACTTGCAGACCAAAAGGTCCCAGGTTCAAATCCCGGGAGCAGAGTGAGTGCCCGCTGTTAGCTCCAGCTTCTGCCAACCTAGCAGCTTGAAAACATGCCAATGTGAGTAGATCAATAGGTACCGCTCTGGCGGGAAGGTAATGGCACTCCATGTAGTCATGCCGGCCACATGACCTTGGAGGTGTCTATGGACAACACTGGCTCTTGGGCTTAGAAATGGAGATGAGCACCAACCCCCAGAGTCAGACATGACTGAACTTAACGTCAAGGGATACCTTTACCTTTACCTATATATATACACACACACACACACATATGCAGGGACTATATATATATATATATATATATATATATATATATATATATATACAGTATATATCACACACACACCAATTTAACAAAGTTTCAGCCACAAAAACAAAGTTTCTGAAGTAGAACAATGACTTTTACAGTAAAGACAACCCAATTTAACAGGAAATAAGACTTTCAAACCAGGAACAGATTTCTGCAATTATTAAAAAATGGTTTATTATAAAAGCTATGAAAATTCGCCAAAAATCAGAGGATAAGGGAAATGTCAGTGTTAAATGTGTTCTACCACTGTATCAAGTTTGAAGAAGGTCACTCAAAAAATGAGGGCGGGAGAGTCCTGTAAAATCTCCCCTCGTGCTGTTTTTTTTTGGCCACTGCGCATGCGCGTCCGCCATTAATGAATTACTTTTAAAACTAACGAATTTTCGTTAATTTTGAATTTTTGGGGGGCAAAATTCGGAAATGACATCAGAAACGAAACGCTGGCGCCCCCTACTTTTGAAACGAGTTTAGAATCAATTTTTTCATGGATCGCTCAAGCCTAGTGGCTAGTGGTGGCAGCAGACACAGTAACAACAACTGCTTCAGAGCTGATAACAACAGAGCTAAGCACAGCAACACAATGTGTAGGCTCTCGGCAGCTGTTTGCATGCTTGATTTCTTTAAATTCCTTACTATGCACAGCCCTGGACTTTTTATTTTCCTTCATATGAATGTTGCTGTCTGGTATTGGTCTTATCTACTACCATCAAACTGTTTGATGTTGACTTTGGAACTCCTTGTTTAAGATGAATTTGGTACCTAATAGCATGTTGCTTTGCTTTTGTTGTCTTCCTGAGTATACCACAGGTTTTCTTTCTTAGTTTTTTCAGAACTAAGAAATCTATGCTACACGAATTTGCCTTCCTGGGAGCAGTATACAGAACCAGAAGTTTTTCAAAAGGCACTATGTATTGGGTGAGCAATGTTTTGCAGAGATGGGCGAAAAGAAAAATTAAGAGATGTAGGGCAGGCAATGGTTAAAATATGTATAACCAAAGAGATATGGGACCATCCAGCCATCTCATGCCAATATTTTGGTAATCTTGCACTTCATGGCCCCACCCAATTTAACCCAGCCCGGGGGGAGAGTAAGAATGCAAAGTGCTATGAAAGGATTCAGAACTCTTTGTATCAACTTATGGGTCTTGCCGCTGTTGCCTGATTTCTAGGACTTTTGAGTTTCTGTCTTCAGCAAGAATGCTTGGCAATACAGTAGAGTTCTGGTTACCCGACTTCCTCTTATCTGACACACCATATTATCTGACATGCTGGCTTTTCGCCCCGCCCCATAGGTGCCCGTTGCTGTTTTTCTAGGTAGCAGCACACAACAGTTTGTTGGGAGGGACAAGGCTGGACCCGCGCAGACGTTTCCCTTCCAGCAAGAACCAGGCACTTGGAGAGGACCCCTGCGCATTGCTGCCTAGAAAAACAGCTGTTTTTCTAGGCAGCCGGTGCTTGCCAGGATGGAAAAGTCGCCTCCCTCCCTGCCAAGCACTGGGCTTGAAACGTGGCTGCCTCCTTGCCAAGCCACTAGTTTCCTCCGTTGTTGCCTAGATAGGCAGCAATGGAGGAGGCCTGGGGCTTGGGGAGGAAAAGTCCCTTCCCTCCTTGCCAAGCTCCCGGCTCTCTTGCAGCTATAGGTCCTCCCTATTATTCAACAGTTCTGGTTGTCCGACATTCATCCCGCCCCTTTATGTCAGATAAACGAAATTCTACTGTACCTCCAAATGATTCAAATCTAGCTATTATGAAATTTATACGATGTCCAAATGAGATCAGATTATGAAATCCTTGCTCCAAACTGTATATCAGAGCAGTCAGTGAGAAATACCCAGCTCCTTTCTTACCCCTTGACATCGCAATGCAACACATCATACCATGATCCTTATGGAGGCATTTAGGAGACACATTGCTTGGCTTTCCCCTTATGATTTTCCTGTTATTTTGATGCCCAAATTTCTGAATAGTTTGGACTCCGATTTTCCCCTGCAAAACTGAACTGTGCCAATATTGCTCTATCTGATACAATCAAACTGTTTACACAGCCATATTTTACATTAGTGAGATGGGAAGTTACTTTTGCTCATATGGTTCTTTCATATGATATGGGTCTTTCTTTCCTGTTGTCTGTTAGCCTATCTCCTCCAAGGTCATTTCCATTTCTATACATATAAGGAGGGAGGAATTTTTACACTCTTCTGGGGCAGATGCAATATCATTTTGGTGGGGATTGTGGAGGACCAAAGTTTGCATCATTTAATCAGGACTCTGTGAGAGAAAACATTCCTTGGGGCAAGTATGAGAAAATAAGGAAAATCATGTTTGGTAGGTATTCCTTAGAGAGGATGCTGAAATCTTAAATAGATTACTGGGCTGTGCAAAACAGTCACAGCAAATTTAAGGCACTCAAAATAGTTCTGCTATCCACTACTATACCTGCTGCAAAATTGGAAATTTTCTGGACTGCATTAATAAAAATGTTTGAGACTGGAAACAATCTCTCACTTAATCTTCTGCTTTTTATGTGGTTAGAAATGTTGAGGCTTATCTAAGAGATTTAGCTTTTCAGCTTTGGACATTGGTTCTCATTACCGAAACTGTGACTTTCTGACAAATTCTTTATTCAATGCTCAGGACAATGAAGAACTGCTAATGGTCAGTTCTATGAGACATGATTCTTGTTTTGCCTCTGTTTTGCAAGTATATCTATAACTTTAATGAGTCTCCACTGATATGTGTGAGGGGTGTTTTATTTCCATATGTATAGACACCCAAATGTGCATGCCTGTTCTGATAAAAAAATCTACTCTCCAAGTACTCCTTCCCTCTTTCTGGCAGATTCTGCCTTTCCCCTTTCTGCCTAACTACTTATCATCTTAATTCTATCATTATCAACTTATCAAGGGGATTTAAATATATTTCACAGTGTTTATGTGTTTTGTGTGTGTGTGTGGGGGGGAGGTTGGTTGGTTTCCAAAAAAAGGGGGGAAGTGCAGGAGAAAAACAGACAGTCAGGCAAACAAACAGACAGAAATCCATCAAAATTTAACAGTATGCTCTTAATAGGCATGCATGAACTAATGCAGGTTCTGAATATACACATATGTAACAAATTTTTGCACTCTGGCATTAACATGCGAAGACAATGTGTCCTAATGATTTCCATTCATCCAGAGCCATTCAACAAGACAGTTTTAGTGAACAAATAAGAGTAAAAGCATACACAACAATTATGCTGTGAAACAGAAAATATTGTGTGTTAGAAAATATTTTATTATATTTTATTAAGAAATAGCATTTTGTTTTCTCTCCTTTTAAAAGTCATCCTTGCCTGACCAAAAGGCATGTGTGCTTGAAAGGCTAAAATGGAAAACTATCTGGCTTTTTGTTTGACCTAATATAAGTATTGCCACCATATGAAGATTCGAATTTATTTTACCATCAACATGGCTACATATTAATGAATGTTATTGCAGAGCTTCAGAAATGACAAACAATACATAGATAGCACAAATGGCTGACTACCAAAACATGGTTACTTTGGAACAGTGGTTCCCAGCCTTTTTTTTTTTTTTGACCAGGGACCACTTTGATTTTTTTTAATATAATTTTTATTGAAAATAGTTTTACACTAAAAATAAAATCCTTGTGGGAATAAAAGGAGAAGATAGGGAAAAGATGTCAGGCAGATAGGGAGGGTAGAGGGGAAGAGGGAAAGGTATGTGGAGGAAAGTTGTCGAGAAAGATGTGCGGAAAACCAAGAAGGATAGGGAAGGAAAGAGAAAAGGAAAAAAAATGGAGGGGGGATTTGGTTGACTTCCGTTCTTCCTTCCTCCGTTTATGTCGTCCAATTTCGTATAATCGCTTTTTAATAATGTCTCAAAATAATCTTTCCTCTTTTCATCCTTGCCCATTTGATTTGTAAATGTTTTACTTAAGCTCATTTTTAAAAATATTCTTCAAAGCTCATCCAATCTGTCTCTTTCATGGCTCTACCGGTGTTTCTTTTCATCAGAAAGGTTAACCTATCCATATCTGTTCCGTCCCCCAGGACGATGGTTTACCTTACCTATTGGTCGTTTGTTTGTTTTCCCTCCTTTGCATCTTGTTTCAGCCTCTGGCTGCAAAGCCCAGGAAAAGTGGCTTGGAATCTGCAAAAGCTGGCTGCAGTTTTCTTTGCAGTGATTGGTCAAAGAGTGCAACATCTTAGGACCGCCCTTTTTACCAGGGTCTAGTCTCCATTTTGGAGCTTCATTCTGGCTATAGTTTTCCAACGTGCTGGAGCTGTGCAAGGCTAACTGGGACAAATCATCCTCAAAACCAGGCCAATCTAAGCCTATCCAAATTAGATAAGTATTGAATTATATTGATCTGGAATAGGAAATCTAGTTAGAGGAGCAAAGTTATTCCATCGCTTCTAGAACTAATCTTTGCTGTAAAGATAGGGAAGGAAAGAGTTTCTCCTTCTAATATAGGCAGCGTGATTAGGGTATAGTGGTTTTATAATCACCTTTGCCTTCTGGAACCAGGGATAATTCTGTGACTAAAACCTATGGAAATTTGTTTCATTTTCTGCAACTTTAAGATCTGTGCCAGGTTTACAACCTTGTATGAATAAACATCCTTTTTTGAAGTTATCCAGACTCAGTCGTTCAATATCTATAGGACAGCTTATAGGGATTTGCAGTTCGCCCGGATAAAGGACAGCACGTTTCAGTTTTATAGCTTTTTATTGTCCGGCGGACGGCACAGTTTTGAGGTAGATCAGCGGTTTTTCCGCTTCAGCTAGCTTGCACGGCTTTATAGTTTTTTATAGTTTAGGAAGTTTTAGTATAGGCTGCGGCTTTTCCGCCTGAGCTCAGTCTGCATACCTAAAGACTCTACCAGCGTCTGAGGCAGTGGAGCCCGCTCTCAGACCTGAAGGAGTCAAATAGTGGGGCTCTATTTCCTTGCTATTTGGCTCGCGTGTGCGCACGTAGCCCAGTGGCTTTCTGGGTTTGCACAGGCTGTGCAGTTCCCAGCAACGTCCAGGGCTCCCTCGGCGGTAGACCTCGAGCCGCGGAGCACCAGCGACAGTTCTTTGGCTGGCTCTGAGGCGTGAAGCCCACCAGAACCAGGCTAGAACCTGGACAGGCCTGGCAACGCTGCTGCGAGTTCGGCCGGAGCACTCAACCGGCTTTGACAGCCTCTTCATCAGGAGTTCGGCCGGAGCACTCGGCCGGCTTTGACCTGCCTCATGGTCCGGCGGTGGTGACCTGCCTCATCGTCCTGCGGTGGTGACCTGCCTCATCGTCCTGCGGCGGTGACCTGCCTCATCGTCCTGCGGTGGTGACCTGCCTCATCGTCCTGCGGCGGTGACCTGCCTCATCGTCCTGCGGCGGTGACCTGCCTCATCGTCCTGCGGTGGTGACCTGCCTCATCGTCCTGCGGTGGTGATCTGCCTCATCGTCCTGCGGTGGTGACCTGCTTCATCGACCTGCGGTGGTGACCTCCCTTCACAGCGGGGAGGAGGCGTCTCTTCTCTCCTCCTTTCCAAAGCCAGCCTCGGTGCTCCTTCGGCGGCAGGCCTCGAGCCGCAGAGCACGAGGTGCTTGAAAATTTGGCGAAGTCGCCATTTTGGCAGTTTACGTCACTCGGGCAAGGGAGGTATCAAGTGGCAAGTTGCTGTCAGTTGACATTTTGCAGCTTGCCCACCAAAGTCTGGCGCCAAAGGTCACAATCTTTGTAAAGTATAGTTACTTAGTGATATATATTGCTATGGTTAAGTGCTGTGAATTGTATTATATATTGAATTTGCTTTTATTGTAAATTTACTTGCAGGTATATTGCATTTGCCTTTGTTGTAAATTTACTTGCTATTAAGAATACATAATGTCTATGCAATTCCAAGATGATACAGATGGTATACCTCCTTCTGAGGCTGAAAGTAGGAATGAAAGGCCCCAAAGGATAAAGCACCCTTCAGCCAAAATGCTAGCCCATCTAATAGACGAAAAGGAGCTCCTCCATGTGAGGTTAGGTTCGGCATGGGAGCGCATCACAACATTAATGGACAGAATAGAGAGCTTGGGTATCACAAGGGTGCCAGCCATATTACAGACAGACCTCGAAGAAGCCTTCGGTCTTTGGAGGGGTTTAGTGTCTAAGATAGTCCAGGTCCTCGAGCGCATTAACGCCAAGGATTCAGAGTTAGAAATAGGGAGTGTTTTAGCTGACACTAATGAGAAAGAAAATAGGGTGAGGGCAATCCTAGCTTCCTTATGCAGCCATGAGACCAATCTTTTAAAATCACCTGCTGTGGCACTTAGTCTTAAGTCCAACCGCTCTAGCCAGGTATCTAAACTAAGGGAGCGTGCATCGTCTAAACACAGCCACTCTAGCAAGTCTTCTGCTGCTGGGAGTGCCATCTCTTCCCTAGCTGCCTTGCACATTAAGGAGGCTGCACGTCTGGAGCTAAAGAGCAAGGTAGCGGGGGCGGAGGCTGATGCTAAGGCAGCTGATCTCACCCTTCCCTTTAAAGAAGAAGAGCAACGACTGCAAATAGAACAGGCCCGTAGACAAAGCGAAATGCAAATGGAACAGGCCCGTAGACAAAGCGAAATGCAAATGGAACAGGCCCAAAGACAAAGCGAAATGCAAATAGAACAGGCCCGTAGACAAAGCGAAATGCAAATAGAACAGGCTCGTATAGAGATGCTTAGAATAAAGATGGATGCCGCAGCCAAAAGGGTAAGGGCTGAGACTTTGGCCAAGGCCCTAATTGAGCCACTCACAGAAGAAAATGTAAGCCAGTTACCAATACAGGACC
This sequence comes from Anolis carolinensis, assembly GCF_035594765.1. NCBI lineage: Eukaryota > Metazoa > Chordata > Lepidosauria > Squamata > Anolidae > Anolis > Anolis carolinensis. The sequence continues at coordinate 106,785,877 of NC_085842.1, read as the reverse complement.
CTTCTGCCAAAGTGTTTGCGCACCTTGGCAGCATGTACAGCCAGTTTTCGGATGAGGAACAGGGAGACTTCTCTCCTTACCCAGAGCAGGGCCCCAAAGTCACTTTTGAGTTTCCTGCAGAGCAGAGCGTCATAGCGGGGAGCTCACCCTTGCTCGAGCTACCTGTGCCTCCTGCTAAAACCCTAGGTCAGTCAATCAGGGCCTCAAGGCCGAGCGCTAGTTGGCCCCTACAGACAGCTGCACAGGGAACCATCGATTCGTCAGTGGTCGATGTCATCCCTCCAAGAGGCCAAAGGTTGACGCAAGGTACACGGTGGGAGTCCACTCCACAACAGCAAACTCCTCAATTGTTCCCTTCGACGCCAGAGTCCCAGCTTGTCTCCATCATCAGAAGCCCCAGAAGAGATCTTAAGGACAAGGGTGTCGAAAAGTTTTCGGACAAGCCTGAGGAATTTCTTCTCTGGAAGGCCACCTTCCAGAGAGCAATCAGAGACTTAAAGTTATTGCCGGAGGAAGAACTGACTCTTCTGGCTGCATGGTTGGGCCCAGCCTCATCCTCACAAGTTAAGAAGATCTACGCAGCCCACGTAGCCGATCCCGACAAAGCCCTGGAAAAGGCCTGGGCCAGGTTGCAGCAGAGGTATGGGGCCAGCACAGAGATTGAAGCATCTCTTATGGACAAGCTCCAAAGGTTCCCAGCTTTAAAACTCAAAGACTTCAAACTCTTGTGGGACCTCAGCGATCTCCTTGCGGAATTAGAGTCGGCCAAGGAGAATCCAGAACTGCCCGGTTTGAAGTGCCTCGATCAGCACCTGTCCCAGAGGCAGATCTTGACCAAGCTGCCCTTCACTTTGCAAGAACGCTGGGGACAGGAGGTCTTCAACTACAAGGAGGCCCACTCCCAGGCATACCCTCCATTTTCTCATTTGGTCCAGTTCATCACCAGGGCAGCCAGAGAAAGGAATGATCCACAGACGGGCCTCCCCACCTTATACCAAGGGACCCAGCCAGAGAAGGCACCTGAAGTGGACAAGAAACCACCTAGAGAGGCCAATAGACCTGTCAGCGTAAAGGCAGTCGAAACTCAACTCAAGACTGACGAACCCAGGTCGGAGGTAAAAGAGTTGCTTTGCCCTATTCACCAAAAGCCTCACAGCTTGGCCAACTGCAGGGAGTTTAGTAGAAAGACATACAAAGAAAGGCAACAGCTAGTTCAAAAGCAGGGAATCTGCTTTAGATGCTGTGGAGCAACTCCACACTTTGCATCCAACTGCAAAGAAAACATCAAGTGTGAGAAATGCAACAGCCTCAAGCATTGCACCGCAATGCACAACTCCAATATCATCTCCCACCCCAAAGAGAACGCTTCACCAAAAGAAAAGTCAGCAGTCGAAGACACCGACAAGCCAGCCGCACCAGAGATGCAGGTGGAAGTTTCAGCAGTCGCCTGTACAGAGCTGTGTTCTGACTCGCACCAGTACAGAGTTTGTCATCCTATCTGCCTAGCGGATGTATATCCAGCCAAGAGCCCTTGGCTTAGAAAGAGACTCTATGTGGCCCTGGATTCACAGAGCGACGCCTCCCTGGCTACTCCAGAGTTCTTCCGCATGTTTGACCTTAAAACCAAGATGGTCGACTACACTATGACTACGTGTGCAGGAAAAAAGAAGTTGCAGGGTCGCATAGCATCTGGCTTCGTTGTCTCCTCTTGCGACCAGAAGAGACAGTTCAAGTTGCCAGACCTGATTGAGTGTTCCTCTATTCCCCGGAACAAAAGGCAGATTGTCACCAGAGAAGTTGTGGAGGCTCATCCACACTTGCGACGGTTAAAGAATGCTATACCAGCCTTTCGGCCAGATGTGGACATTGCCCTTTTGCTTGGCTCGGACTGCCCGAGCTTGTTCTGTGTGAACGACCAAGTTAAAGGACCTCCAGGTGCACCTATCGCACAACAATTGCCATTAGGCTGGACAGTCATAGGCCCAGTGTGCATAAACAAGATGCACCCACCATCGTCGTTGGACTCCAATCAAGCACAGGTGCTTAAAGGTGGACGTCCTACACTTGTGCGCAGTTGCCTAAGTCATATCTCGGTCTACTGCCAAGCAATAACTCCAGAGTATTCCTCCATCTTCAAAGTCTCTGAGAGAGACGAAGCCACAGCGCTCTCGAAAGATAAGCAAAGGTTTTCGGACATTATGAATGCTCAAGTCTCACGAAGTGCAGAGGTGAAAGCCTGCAAATCAACCACAGAAATCAAGATGGGCCAAAAATCTTGCCTGGAACCACACCGTTTTGAACGTTTTTCGGAGTGGCACAGTCTTCTTAGAGCAGTTGCTAGGCTTATACATCGCTTAGTCTGCAAAGATAGTCAGCCTTTGCAAGTTCAGGACATGTTGAAGGCTAAGGGAGTAATATTCAGGTCAGTTCAGAGGCATGAGTTTAGTCTAGAAATAGCCAGGTTAGAACAAGGGCTTGACACCCCCAGTCGGAGTTTCTTGCGTGAGTTAAACCCATTTCTAGGCAAGGAGGGTATTTTGAGAGTTGGAGGAAGGTTAGCCAAAGCTAAACTCAAGGCGTGCATAAAAAACCCCATCATCATACCCCCTAATAGTCACACTGCATTGCTGCTCGTTCGGCATCACCATGAAAGGATCCATCATCAGGGTAGAACTCTGACTGAGGCGACCCTTAGAAATGAAGGCCTGTGGGTGGTAAATGCTAAAAGTTTGGTCAGCAGTGTTATTTTTAAGTGTGTCAAATGTCGGCGACTCAGACGTAACTGTCAAAGTCAGTTAATGGCAGAACTACCTCAGGATAGGACTTTGACAGACCCACCCCTTTCCCATGTGGGAATCGATGTGTTTGGTCCTTGGGAGGTTGTCACTAGGAAAACCAGGGGTGGTGTTGTAAATAACAAAAGATGTGCGGTTTTGTTTACTTGTTTGTCAGTACGAGCTGTCCATATAGAGGTTGCAGAGGGAATGGACGCTTCATCATTCATAAATGCATTGAAAAGGTTCATAGCCCTCAGAGGGCCAATTAAGTCAATTCGATCGGACTGTGGCACCAATTTTGCATGTGCAGACCTTAGCCAACCACTTCTGGAAGAGGTGGAAGGCCGAATACTTAAGCCAGCTTCCAACCAGAAGACTCTGGCAAACCCCAGAGGACAATTTCAAGGTGGGAAACCTTGTGTTGCTAAAGGACAAAGACTTGCCCCGCTATGCCTGGCCTATGGGCATTATACTAAAGACCTTTCCTTGCCCTGACGGTAAGGTTAGAAAAGTTCAGGTAAAGACTCATAGTAAGGACAAAATGTCTGTCCTGGACAGACCAACCAGCAATTTCGTGTTGCCTGTCCAAAGTGTGTAAGTTTTATACTGTTTTATTGTTGTGTATACAAAGGTGTTTGTATGTTTTTGATTGGTAAATTCCCACATCCTGGGAATTTAGCGGGGAGTGTTCCGTCCCCCAGGACGATGGTTTACCTTACCTATTGGTCGTTTGTTTGTTTTCCCTCCTTTGCATCTTGTTTCAGCCTCTGGCTGCAAAGCCCAGGAAAAGTGGCTTGGAATCTGCAAAAGCTGGCTGCAGTTTTCTTTGCAGTGATTGGTCAAAGAGTGCAACATCTTAGGACCGCCCTTTTTACCAGGGTCTAGTCTCCATTTTGGAGCTTCATTCTGGCTATAGTTTTCCAACGTGCTGGAGCTGTGCAAGGCTAACTGGGACAAATCATCCTCAAAACCAGGCCAATCTAAGCCTATCCAAATTAGATAAGTATTGAATTATATTGATCTGGAATAGGAAATCTAGTTAGAGGAGCAAAGTTATTCCATCGCTTCTAGAACTAATCTTTGCTGTAAAGATAGGGAAGGAAAGAGTTTCTCCTTCTAATATAGGCAGCGTGATTAGGGTATAGTGGTTTTATAATCACCTTTGCCTTCTGGAACCAGGGATAATTCTGTGACTAAAACCTATGGAAATTTGTTTCATTTTCTGCAACTTTAAGATCTGTGCCAGGTTTACAACCTTGTATGAATAAACATCCTTTTTTGAAGTTATCCAGACTCAGTCGTTCAATATCTATAGGACAGCTTATAGGGATTTGCAGTTCGCCCGGATAAAGGACAGCACGTTTCAGTTTTATAGTTTTTTATTGTCCGGCGGACGGCACAATATCTTTTATCTCAATCATTTTATCTATCCACTGTTCCTTCGTGGGAATCACTTCTGATTTCCAAAATTTTGTGAATATTATTCTAGCCGCTATTGAAAAGTATGCAAATAATTTGTCTTTATTTTGGTCTCCAATTTCTTATGTATAATGAAACAAGTATTCCTAACAAGTAATATTCTGTTTTTATTAACAGATCTGTCTTTGTGATGACTCATGGGCCATGTAGTCCCGTTCCTAGCAATGTTGTGACAGATGAAGAGGAAAACTTAGGTTTCCCACCGTTTCAGCCAGAATTGGAGCTTTTTCAGCCAGAATTGGAGCCCTTGCACCTGCAGGAGATTTGCCTTCCAGAAGTCTGCCAAACAAGCCTTGAGCCGAAATCTCCCCCATTTTCTCGCCGTGATTATTATAAACAACAGAAAGGCGCTCAGGAGGCGTCTCGCAGGAGCGCTAGGATCGCTGCCAGGCATTCAGCTGATTAAGCCTGCTTCCCATGGGAAACTTTAGGGAGTCATGCATCTGGACACAGAGAATGGCTTTCGGTTCTGGTTCCCCAGAGAATTGTTCTTTGGCGGGAAAACGAGACCCTATTTAGGTGTTTTGCCCACGTAGGAATCTTGCGGAGTCAATTCGTCAGCTTCGGGAGTAGGTTGTATGTGGACTACGCTACTCCCGCGTCCAAGCCCTTGTTCCCGTTTCCAGCCTTGCCTTGCTTCCCAGGACCTTGTCTTGCTCCACGGACCTTGCCTTGCTTCCCGGACCTCGCCACGAATTTACCACGGATCCTGTTCTTGCTCCTCGTTTCTTGTTGCCTTGAATTAAGCCTAGTGTTCCAAGAATCAAGTTTACTTCCTAGCCTTGCTTAAGTTTCATGGACTAAAGGACCTTGTCATCTCCCCTCACTTTGCTTGGCAAAGTGAGTGTTTCGGTTACTGGATTACAACTTTGGACCTTAATATTTCATATTGGACATTGTTTCTTTGGACTAATTTTGACCTTTCCTGAAAGGTCTACTTCTGGACTATTTTCTACACTTGTTTTTATTAACTTTATATACTCCTACAATAAAGATATTAGATAGATTCTGGCCTCTGTGTATGGTTATTGGTGCTCTGCAGCCTGGGTCCTGACAGTCTTTAAAAATATTTTGCATTCTTCATGAATTGTTTTCCAATACGTGGAAGTTTTGTTACAGCTCCACCACATATGGAAGTAGGATCCAACCTGTTCCTTACATTTCCAACATCAGTTGTCTATATCTTTATACATTATTCCTAGTTTTTTGGGAGTTATATACCACCTATGTATCATTTTCAGCCAGTTTTCTTTGAGATCTGTAGCGTATGTGTACTTGAGTTTCCTTTACCATATTTGCTCCCATTCCTTTAATTTTATGGGTCTGCCAATATTTCTTGCACGCTGTATCATGGAATTCTTTATCTCTTCTGTTTCAGTTGCCCAATTAATTAATTTGTTATATATCATTGTGATATTTTTCTTCTCTAGTAACAGTAATTTATCCCAAAATTCTTGTTCACACTAAATCCGGATTTTTTATCTGTACCATAGGTTTCCTTATTGGCATATATTGGAACCAGGAGACGTTTTTATATTTTAGAGATAGCTCTTCTTGTGTTCTCAATTGTAATTAATGATCCTTATTATTTTTAATCAGTATTTCTCTATAAGTCACCCACTTTGTCCAGCTTAATAATCTCCTTTGATTTGCCTCCAATAGTGAAAGCCACAATGATGTTTTGGAGTAGAAGTGTCTCTTATATTTTTCCCATACTTTGGTGAGGGATGACCTGATAAAATGGTTAACAAAATTTTTTGGCTTTCCCATACCATATGTACACATGCCACCCTCTCTTCAGGTCGAAACCTCCTAATGTTAAGAATTTTTTTTAATGGACAGGCTCACATATTTGCTAACAAATATCAAGGCCAATCAAGAAAGCAAACAGACTGGGAACCAGTTAAAGACTACTTAAATAATGAGAAAATCAAAATAATAATTTGAAGATATAACAGAAATAAAATATGAAAGACATTTATCTCAGATTAAGAAATAAAGAAGGGAAGGGGATGCTTTAGACAGATGAAACATACGAAGAATGGAAGATTGATTGAGCTTTATTGAAAACGCCATTCACTAGATGGAAGTCATCACTTGTATATGTGTGTGTGTGTGTGTGTGCTTTCTCTCTCTCTCTCTCTCTCTCTCTCTCTCTCTCTCTGTTCTTGGTTTTCTTTGCTATTTGTTTTTCTTTTTTTCTTTTTTTCATTTACAAAATATAGATGTGGAAAAAGTAAACTTTAATAAAAATTATTTTAAAAAAGATTTTAATTTTTAAAATTTGCCTAGTCTTTCACTCATGCTAATGCACAGGCCTCGAAATATAACTTGAAGTCTGGCAATCCGAATCCTCCTCTATTCTTCAGTGAGATCATTGTCATGTACTTGATTCTGGGTTTTTTACTCTTCCATATACATTTCATTAAATCTCTATTCCAATCCTTGAAAATTTTCATGTTATGGATTATGGGGATATTTTGGTATAAATAGTTTTCAGGAGCAAATTCATATTAATTGCCGCTATACGCCCCAGTAACGACAGGTTTACGTTATTCCAGCTTTCTAGTTCCTTTTTTTATTTCCTTCCATTTTTCCATGTAGTTATTTTTTAAGAATTGATTATTTTTCACTGTTATCCATATTCTTATGACCAATCATCCTGCATCACATTTTGCTATAGTTTTTCAATGAAAAAACATCACGTTTTACAACAAAATGACAGAAAAAGAAGTTCAATACATGGTAATGTTTGAATTACTACATAGGAATTACTATATTTACGAATTTAGCACCAAACATTGCAATGTATTGAAAACATTATTATTAACAAATTGACTGCAAATAAAGATAGAATTGCATAAAAAAACTTGCAGTAAGAACATTGTCGGAAGTTAAATCCGTAAAAACTTCAGTCCTTGCTGCCTAAAGAAATAGCTGTGGATCTGGGAGGGAGGCCAACTGCATTGGATAATCCAGAACGTTGGATAAGTAAAAGTTGGATAAGCGAGACTCTACTGTACTAACTATGACTGAATCTGCTTAGTTTCCAAAATCAGATGGGAGTTGGTACTTTTAGAGTACTTAGGTCCTAAGATGTATATATCATTCTCAGTTACAAAGAGTAAAATAAATACAAATTAAAACTTTAGAAAACAAGAGTCAATACAAAGAAACACTAATGGGGGGTGGGGGGAATTAACATTTTGAGAAAGCAGTGTATTTTTTTGGATTGCTGTAGGTTTTTCGGACCTCAACCTCTGAGGATGCCTGCCATAGATTTGGGCAAAACGTCAGGAGAGAATGCTTCTGGATCATGGCCATACAGCTCAAAAAACTCACAGCAACCCAGTGATTATGGCCATGAAAGCCTTTGACAACACATTATTATTATTATTATTATTATTATTATTATTATTATTATTATTATTATTATTTTCTGCCAAAGAGTGCTGGGATCTCATCAAACCGCAGTTTCCTTGATTCCACAGCATTGAGCCACGACAGTTAAAATAGGGTCAAACGGCATTAATCCTACAGTGTAGGTGTCCCCCAAGAGAGAGAGAGAGAGAAAGAAGAGGAAGAGCTCTATGTCAAAGGGATGGATAAACTGGTTTTTGCAGATCTGTGTGTCTGTACAAAGAGAGAAGTCATGCTGTTTAATGATCTGGTATGTTTAATGATAAGTCTTGCTACAAACCTGTCTGTTGGTTATAAGTGACCCATGCTCTGCTAGCCTTGGCTGCAATGCGGTGATTTTAATCCTTGCCTACTCTTCCACCCAGCTGTATAACCCAGAATATCAAGGCAGATAATCCACAATATTGGCTTTGGACTGTATTATCTGAGTCCAGACTGCCATATAATCCAGTTCAATGTGGATTTTATACAGCCGTGTGGAAAAGGCCTTCTACACGCCCATATAAGATTATCAAAGCAGATAATCCACATTATCTGCTTTGAACTGTATTGTATAAGTGTACACTGCCATATAATCCAGTTCAAAGCAGATGATCTGGATTTTATATGGCAGTGTAGAAGGGACCATTGTCAAGCCTAAGACAGCAGTGTAGTGGTTTGAGCATTGAACGATGGCTCTTAAGACCTGGGTTCAAATTCTTTGCTGTGCTATGGAAGCCCATTAGGTGGCCTTGGGTAAGTCACACTCTCTCAGCCTCAGAGGAAAGCAGCAGCATCCTCTCTTTGAACAAGTCATGCCAAGCAGCCCCTGTGAGTGGATTGCTATAAGTTAGGAATGGCTTGAAGGCACAATGACCTAATCTAATCTAAAACTAGGAAATGAAGCACCTACATATTAGGAATAATGTTTTTATTCTGTGTGATAGTGGAATCGATTGTATGGAACTATTGTAGACTTGTCTTGTAGCTTTGAACCCTGGCTGATTCCTGCCTGGTGGAATACTTTGTTGGGAGGAGTTAGCTGGCCCTGATTCTTTCCTGTCTGTAATTCACCTGGTTTTAATTTTTTGTAATGCTTAGAGCCAGGTTTAAGAGGTTTTGTGGGAGCCAGTGGGAGTTTTGTGGGAGCCTGGGAGAGTGCTGAGTGGAGCCAGAGCAGCCAGGGCGAGGGAGGAGGAAAAAAAAGTTGCTCTACAGAACCTTGAACTGAAGGAACTAGGGCTCGCGGCTCTGCAACTCCTGCTGCAGCCACTTCTGGCTGGGCTGCCCTGCGACTACAGGAAGGCAGGCAGGCCCTGCTTGTAGGCCCTGGAACGATCCCCATCGCTCTTTCCCTCCTCCTCTCACTCCTCCCCATCGCTCTTTTCCTCCTCTCCCTCCTCCTTGTGGCAGAGAGAGAGCTGAGCCCTCTTCCACTTCCTGGAGGTGCCTCAACTGCGCCCTCTAGAGGACGGCGTGTTCAGCAACCACGTACTTTGCCTACCAGCTGAACTGCCCCTGGTAATAGTCCCCTGTTGCTGCTGCAGGGCCACCACAGAGACATCAGCAAAGGCACCCACAAACCATGAAGATGGAGGGGGCAATTCCCCCTACTGTGGTAAAGTGGGGGTGATGTGGTTCTGATTCATTCCCTTTTCCCTATGCCATGGAGCATAGAGAAAAGGAAATGGTGGCAGCAGGGCATATGAACAGTAGAGTAGTTCAGATTAGAATTGGTTTAGCTGTCCATACTAATCCCGGGGTGCGGGTCTACTCCAGAGTTTTGTCATGGTTTGGAGAAAATTATTTATGTATTCCAAAAGATGTGTGGTGTCAAAATTACTCTTTTTATGAAGCACTAGCTGTGCCCTGCCACACGTTGCTGTGGCGTTGTCTAGTGGTGTTGGTGAGAACTTGAGGTAGTGGTGGTATTGAATGTCTGTTGTATGGTTGTCTTTATGTTTAGTATGCATTTGGTTGTTTGTGTACTGTGAAAGTGTTGAGGATAGAGGGGGTCTATGTCCCTGTGTAATATTGTATAGTATTTATACGTTGTCCATGTGTTGTGAATGCTTGGATTGTGTTCTGCTGCATAGTAGAAAGGGTTGGGCTGGATGGCCCTTAGGAGTCTCTCCAAACTCTTGGATTCTATGCTTCTATTATTATTATTATTATTATTATCATCATCATCATCATCATCATCATCTTCATCTTCATCATTATTATGTAGAGGCTGGATGGCCATCTGTCATGAGTGCTTAGATGTGTCCTCCTGCATGGTAGAAGGAAGTTGATCTGGATGATCCTTAGGGGTCACTCCAAACCTTAGGATTGTATGATGATGATGTTGTTGTTGTTATTATTAGTATTAGTATTAGTATTGAGAGGCTGGGTGGCCATCTGTTGGGGGTGCTTGGATTGTGTCCTGCATGGCAGAATTGGGTTGGACTGGATGGCCTTTAGGGGTGTCTCCTAACTGTCTGATGCTATGATTTGATGTGTATTATTATTGTGCAGATATTGGATGGCCATCTGTCAGGAGTGGTTGGATTGTGTCCTCCTGCATGATATAAGGAAGTTGAACTGGATGATCCTTAGGGGTATCTGCTAACCTTAGGATTGTATGATATTCTTCTTCTTCTTTTTCTTCTTCTTCTTCTTCTTCTTCTTCTTCTTCTTATTCTTATTATTATTATTATTATTATTATTATTATTATTATTATTATTGAGAGGCTGGCTGGCCATCTGTTGGGAGTGCTTGGATTGTATTGTCCAATGGCAGAGTTGGGTTGGACTGCATCGCCTTTAGGGGTGTCTCCTAACTGTCTGATTCTATGATTCGATTTGTATTATTACTGTGCAGATCTTGGATGGCCATCTGTCAGGAGTGCTTGGTTTGTGTCATCCTGCATGGTAGAAGGAAGTTGAACTGGATGATCCTTAGGGGTGTCTCCTAACCTTATGATTGTATGATATTCTTCTTCTTCTTCTTCTTCTTCTTCTTATTATTATTATTATTATTATTATTATTATTATTATTGAGAGGCTGGGTGGCCATCTGTTGGGTGTGCTTGGATTGTGTCCTTCATGGCAGAATTGGGTTGGACTGGATCACCACAGTAATTATTTCATATTACAGTAGAATCTCACGTATCTAACATTCGCTTATCCAGTGTTCTGGATTATCCAACACAGTCTGCCTTTTAGTAGTCAATGTTTTTGTAGTCAATATTTTAAATTCATTGTGATATTTTGGTGCTAAATTTGTAAATACAGTAATTACAACATAGCATTACTAAGCATTGAACTACTTTTTATGTCAAATTTGCTGTATAACATGATGTTTGGTGCTTAATTTGTATAATCATTACCTAATTTGATGATTAATCGGCTTTTCCTGAATCCCTTCTTATTATCCAACAGATTCACTTATCCAACGTTCTGCCGGGGTGTTTATGTTGGATAAGTGAGACTCTACTGTATATTTATAATCTTATATTATCTGCTTAGAACTGGATTATATGAGGCCCCTTCTACACAGCTGTATAAAATGCACACTGAAGTGAATTATCTGGCAGTGTGGACTCAAGATAATCCAGTTCAAAGCAGATAATATAAGATTATAAATGGGTAATACAGCTGTGCGAAAGGGCCTTGAGTCTACACTGCCATATAATCCAGTTAAAATCAGATAATCTGTATTTTATAGGCAGTGTGGAAGAGACCTGAGGCCTAACTGTGCCTGTCCCCTGGGCTGAGTAGGTTGCTAGGAGACCAACTGGGCAGAGTTTGTAACTGGCAGCAATTGGATAAAAAAACAATTATTCCTCTCCCTCTAATTAGGACTTTATTTTTCTTTTATTTTCTTGTATGAACGTAGAGGCACGGATGAGGGGTTGTGTTGCCAAGTTTAGTGTTTCTGTGATGTGTAGTTTTGTTGTTTTATCCTAGGCCAATTTTTTTTATCCTTTTATATATATAAATTAATAAAGAGCAAGTATTTTAGACCATGATTTTTTGGCAAATCCTAGTAGACTCTGACTCCCACACTATCCCAAAAAGGGTGGCTCTGTAATCAACAGGTTGCAACAGCAGGAAAAAAGTGGCACTGGTGAATGTACACTTGTGTGATTTTTAGTTTGTCTTGTAATATGCAGTTGCATCCTTGAGCATATTTCTGCATGATCTGCTTCTTTCATTGATATTACTTTGCCCTCCAACACCCCAAAATAACGAGTCAAGACAAATAAACTTGGGTTTAAAACTGGGCAACTTTATTAAATGTTACCTATTTAAATTTAATATGGACCTAGGGCCAAAATCTCAATAGCCATCTATAAATTTGGTGAGGCATAAAGCCAATATAGGTGGTCTTGCCCGACCATTCTGTTAACTGAATTTAGGGTGAAACACCAGGTCCCCATCGTAACTAAACCTGGATGACCTGAAGGGGAATGTGGTGGAGGGTTCTGCCTCCGAAATGCTTGAGGTGAAAACCTCCCATTCCTAGGCCATAAACACACCATTATACACCCTCGCCGTTTCTGTATAAACCCTAGGCGAGGATTCATGCCTCTGGCCTACACCAAAACTGAGGTGCCTTGTGGTCCACACCAAAATATATGATTCCCCTAAGCATTCTGCCACAGTTCAAGAGCAAATGTCTATTTAGCTCCTGACCCCCACCAAATCCTCAAGAATTCCCTTGATTCCTTTTTGCCGATCGGCCAAAATATTTGGTTGCCCAGTTCAGAAAGATGGGTACCATCAGCCTGATATAGGTTTGGATCATTGAACCTTAAAGTGTCTTATGGGATATATAACCCATTCCACCAGCCAAAACTTTACTCAGGCCCCAATTGAAACATTTCCAAGCTTTGTCCAACTTTTTGCCATCGGCATGTGGCCGATGTGGCCTGGGAATAATAGCTGACCATGCCAAGCCAGTTCGAGGCTACACTTCTCAAAGCTTGTGCATGTCATTCAAACTTGTACAAACAGGGCCATGACAAGTGTGTTCGAGGCCACGCACCCCTCACCTTGTGCATGCCAATCAAACTTGTACAAACCGGGCCATGACAAGCGTATTCGAGGGTACACACTCCTTCACCTTGTGCATGCCATTTAAAAAACTTGTAAAAAACAGGGCCCTGCCCATCAGCAGATCCAAGTCATTGTCAGCACCAAAGACCTCTTCTTCCCGTCCACTCCATGAAGGCCATGGTAGTGAGGCCGAGAAGTTGGCCGTAGGGACATCTGCGCGCCTGTCGCTCAGCTCAGTGTACGTAGCTGTGCCCACAAATCAGGACGCGTCTACTCGCCAACAGGACGGGTTCTGCAAAGACAAATCAGTGTAACTAACACGGCATATGACACACGTACGCACGATAGGCTCCATCTTTTTATTCCTCAAGGTTTAAATTTTACTCACTGAATAATTCATCACAGCAGGGTGGAGGCGGCTCCAATTCTAAAGAAATACTTACTGAATTTCTGGTTTGTAATCTCCAAAAATTTTTACTGCCTTGGAAGCCAAGGCCAAAATTGGTCTATTATCAGCATAGCAGCAGGTTTGAAAATTGAGGTGCCCCTCGAAATTGATCCTCCTTCAAAGCGGCTATTAAGTCACTAATTTGAAGGGCTCTAAAAAGGCGGTGAGAAGTGTCGCCTGGAACAAAGATTTGAATTGGGATTTCTAAATCTGAAGCCAAATTTGTTTTATTTATTTATTTTATTACAACATTTATATCCCGCCCTTCTCACCCGAGAGGGGACTCAGGGCCGCTTACAATAAGCGCACATATAAAAATTATACAACACACTATAAATCAATATAAAAATTATAACTTACGTCAACATTCATAAAACCATTCTTTAAACCATTACAGAATTCAGGGGTCAATGGCTGCTGCTTATCTTATGGCATAGCTTGCTTTCTGGATAAGTGCTCCCACCATTTGCAAAAGTGAAAATTTACAGTGACATTGGGAAAGCCTTGTGCCTTACATTAATAAGCAAGGGCAGATAACACTGCCGGAATGGTCCGAGGAGCCAACCCCTTCCTCTAAGAAAAAACCAAAATGCGTGACATGCTCATATAGGACCAGTGCAATCAAACTTATTGTATACAACTTCTGGAACTCAGAGCACTCCTGCATAGCTCTGACGAAAAAAATTTGGAACTTGCAGCCAGGGCTAACCTCATGCCCCTGACTATGAACTCTTCCCAATTTTCCAAAGATGGACCAGCATGCTGTAAGGGTGTAAATCTGTGCTGGGGGCAAGCTGCCTGAAGCGTTCCATCTGCATATGGGACAAAGCATCAGCAAGAGAATTATCTGTCACCGTAATATGAAAAGCTCTAAACAGTATGTTATACTTTAGACCAGGGGTCCCCAAACTTTTTAAACATGGGGCCAGTTCACGGTCCCTCAGACTGTTGAGGGTCCGGATTATAATTGAAAAAAAAAACCTATAAACAAATTCCTATGCACACTGCACATATCTTATTTTGAAGTAAAAACAAACAAACGGGAACAAATACAGCCCCAATGTTAATCATAATCATAGTAAAAATAATAAAGAGGGTTGGAAGAGACCCCTTGGGCCATTTAGTCCAACCCCCTTCTACCTTTGTGCACCAAAAGCACAAGTAAAGCACCCCTGACAGTTGCCACCCAGCCTCAATGTTGTTAATAATAATAATAATAATAATAATAATAATAATAATAATAATAATAATAATAATAATACATCACACAGTCCTAAATGCTGGGGAAGTGTTCAACTTGTGATTTTGTGATACTAAATCCCGCATGTATATCTTGTTTACTGTGTTATACTGTGTCTTTGTGTCAATAATAATAATAACAATAATAATAACAACAAAAAGGGTTGTGCTATTTAGTCCATCCCCCTTCTGCCTTTGTGCACCAAAAGCACTGGCAAAGAACCCCTTAATAATTAATTATTAATTAAATAATAATGAAAATACCATTATAAACAAGCAAAGCTTTGGAAGGCACGCACCAGGTGAGGGAGGAGGTGGGAAAGGCGTGCACCTTTCCCTTCTCCCTTGCGCTAAACACGCATGTCCTTTTTCTCGCCTGAAAAAGGACATGCGAGTGTCAAAACTTCCATCCAAAGCTGATGGTCTATCAGATCCCAACGCAAAGTTGGAGATTGGGCTGCATGAAGCCTAAAACGTTTGTCGTACAAGAGCCACACACCCCTTGTAAAGTTCACATAGGCCAAATTAATAATATTTAGATATTGAAAAAGAGAGTGGGATCTGGAAGCGTATGCCTTCACTAGAACCCCATCATAAATAAAAAAACAAGTGAACCAATTACCCCAATTCTGTTCCACCTTGTGTTTTTTAATAATTTCCTTCCTCTTATCATCCAATTCATCCTTCTCTTTTTTCTCCAATTCCCTAAAATATAGGGTAAAATATCTATGTATTCATTTCTAATAATTTTATCAATGGTCTTTTGCGTCAAATGGGAGCCCAATGGCATTGCGATAAGTCTATCGGTGGCTGGCAATGGCCAATTAGCCGTGCCCCAAAAACAAAGGGAGGATTCAATAGTGGGAGTTGCAACTGATGATCCAGCAAGCCTTGATGCTCCTACAGCCGGAGCCAAAATAGCCAATTGAGTGCTGCTGCTGGAAGGGACCGGCTCAGAAAGTGTTTGGGTTGAACTTATATCTTGCGAGTCAGTCAATCCCCAAGGGAAGATGTGTGCATCCCCATTACCTAAAGCACTGGCAGCACCGCGCACGTCCACTGCACCAGGCTGAACTACTGCCGCCGCCGAGCTGGATGGAACGACTTTGGCAATTACAGATGTTGAAGTAGCCAACTGCTCATCTGTGGCTGGCAAACTGGTCCGCCTCTCCTCCTCTAGAGCAGAAATTTGTGAACACAAAGATTTTATTAAAATTTTATTAAAATTAAAATAGCATTAAAGTCAGCACTGGGCCGCTGAGCTTCTCTAGTGGCAGCCACTGCCTTTTCTCTCTCAAGCACATCAATACGTGCAACTAGCGCCTTCAGCAGCTGGGTCAAAACCTCTTCTTCATCCAAAGACGCACTTGGTGGGGGAGGGCATTTAGCAGGTGCTTTCTTCACCGGGCCCTTGCCTTTTGGCCTGCCAATGTTCTTCTTAGATGCCATACTGTAAAACAATGAAAAAATATATATGCTTAAATAATTAACCTCTGTTACCTTTGGCCAAGGACAACAAGAGTGTAAATCTGTGCAAGGCTAGTCCTGAACCCCAATACGACAAGAATAAATAAGTGCCCTGCTATTGGTGTAGCCGACCCAATTATTCCCATCGTCATCATCATCATCATCATTATCCTACAGCCATTATAGCCATTAACATTTCAACTGGATTCATCACTTAAATTAAACCCGAGGCTGCATCCAGCATGACCATGATTCCGCTCGACAGGCTGCCAAGCCAAGGCTATGAGCCAAAGCCAAAACTTTAAACCAGCACCCTCTGACCAAGACAAAATGAGTATCAAAACTAAAGAAACTAAATGGCTGCTAAGGCCCAGCGGACCAATAACCATATAAAATGGCTGCCATGCCCAAAACAAAATGCCCACCGTGTCCAAAATAAAATGGCTGCCAAGCCCGAATTAATATGGCTACCATGCCCTCAACAAAAATGGCCACTGCTCGCAAAAACTTTGCTGTGCCCAAAACAAAATGGCCGCCTGGCCCAAATTAACATGCCCTTAACAAAAATGGTTGCCGCTCCAACAAAATGGCTGCCCGGCCCAAACGAACATGGTTACCATGCCCTTAACAAAAATGGCCACCGCTCCAACACAAAATGGCCGACCGAACTCATGAAGTGGCCACGAGGCCAAACAAAATGGCTGCCCGTCAGCAACTAGAAATATCCAGAACTATACCACACTGTGTATTTGAAATCCAAAATGGCAGCAATCCCCAACGGATGCCGAAATCTGCCTAGCAACTCACCCTTGGAGTCCCAATGGTGGGAAAACATGACTAAAAAATGGCCACCAGGCCAAAGATAATTATCAACAAATATAGCATCCCCACCGGTGCCCAAAACAACTCCAAACTGCACAGAGCGAAGGAAGCAGGAGAGGTGAACGCGTCCAAAGGAGGAAAGGAGTAAGGAGGGGAGGCACACTCCTCAAGCACACACACCCCTCCAAAATCTCTAAGTTACTGCAATGAGGATAGAAACGAAAACAAAAGCCTTTTAAAGATAGGAGCCAGGGAGGTGAGGAGGAGAAGCAGATGCGGCCTCTGTATTTCTGTTGCTTGCCTGCTCCTCCCACCTACAGACCTCTAGCCAGAAGAAGCAAGGTGATTCCAACGACGTGCGATGCTCTCCTAGCCTCAGGTGGTCTGGAACCCTCACTTTTCCAACCTTCCTCCTTGACGTCCAGAAAGTGAGTGATCAAGTGGGCGGGCTACTACCGAAAAGCCCCGCCCACTCAGCTCTCCCTTTCGGTGGGAGGGGGCAAAGCCACTTCCCTCCCCCAGCTGCGCAGTGGGCGAAAGTTTATTCTGCCTGTTTGTATATTTTTGTACTTTTATGTTATGCATGAGAGAGGAGTGGTCATCTATATATATAAAAGAGTGATGGCATCAGGGCAGCAGACAAAACAACAAAACTACAGGCCCCCCAACCTCGAAATTTGACAACACAACCCATCATCCACGCCTCTAGGTTGATACAACAAAAAGAAAAGAAAAATAAAGTCCTAATTAGAGGGAGAGGAATAATTGTTTTTATCCAATTGCTGCCAGTTAGAGGGCTAAGCTCCGCCCACTTGGTCTCCTAGCAACCTCCTCAGCCCAGGGGACAGGCACAGTTAGGCCTCACTTAGGCCTCTTCCACAGATTATCAGATTTCAACTGGATTATATGGCAGTGTAGACTCAAGGCCCTTCCACACAGCTATATAACCCATTTAGAATCTTATATTATCTGCTTTGCACTGCATTATCTTGAGTCCACACTGCCATATAATCCACTTCAGTGTGCATACTAAACATAAAGACAACCGTACAACAGACATTCAATACCACCACTACCTCAACAATTTCTCACCAACACCACCAGACAACGCCACAGCAACGCGTGGCCGGGCACAGCTAGTAACTTTATATGATCTGCAATCTTTCTCTTGGGTTATTTCATTTTTCTAGTAACTTCATATATATTTTTGTTATCTTTAACATATCACTTGATTTATGATCTCTAACAATATTACAGCTGACCCAAATTTATGGTAAGGCACTCTGTTTCATTATTCCTAGCTATATAATATAGTTGTAATAACTTTGCATTATAGTAAATGGATTATAATGTTGGAATATACCATTGAACCAGGTAGATAAACTATGGTTATAATAATAAAAACCAGAAGAATTTAGTAGGCACATAAAATTAAATAAAAGTGAATTTTATTTTCAAAAAAATACAGAAAAAGGTCACCAAAACATAACTTTAAAAGGCAACACGTAGAAATATACTTATGAACAATAATAACAATAAAAATGTAAAATGATAAGCTTCTGCCTTAACGCCTCCACTCTATAAATATATTCTACAACTAGCTTGGGGTCCCGGCGGTGCCCGGGTTATTAGTAGACGGCATTGAGTTGTTTGGGGATGTGAGGAAATATTACTTATGTTTGGTCCAGATCCGTCATCAGCTGGGTTCAGTGCTGTCTGTATAAGGTAAGCTACAACTCCCAGAGCCAAAGATCAATCACCCCAAAACCCTGCCTGTATGCACAGTTCGGCATGATAGGGCTGTGTGCCAAGTTTGGTCCAGATCCGAAGTCGGCTGGGTTTAGTGCTAACTATATAAGGGTGAACTACAACTCCCAGAGCCAAAGGACAATCACCCCAAAACCCTGCCTGTATGCTCAGTTGGATATGATGAGGCAGTGTGCCAAGTTTGGTCCAGATCCGAAGTTGGCTGGGTTCAGTGCTGTCTATATAAGGGTGAACTACAACTCCCAGAGCCAAAGGACCTAGCAACCCAAAAGATAGTTGCATCTATCAAGTAGGAAATAAGGTACCACTTATAAAATGGGGAGGCAAATTTAACTCATTTATGACGTTGGAATGAGGAAGTGCCGTCACAGTGGATGATCTCTCGGTTCTATGTGTATATGTATATAATGTGGTCTGCCCTGAGTCCCTTTCGGGGTGAGAAGGGCGGAATATAAATACTGCAAATAAATAAATAAATAAATAAATAAATAAATAAATAAATAAATAATGTTGCCTAAGTACCTGATGTTGCCTGGGTTCATTTGGTAAGGATATATATTAGAAATATGCATTTTTGGATTTTGGATTTTAAGAATAAAGCTATTAGAAAATGCATAACCATATAAACAGAACCATTTATATACAGTAGAGTCTCACTTATCCAACATAAACGGGCCGGCAGAATGTTGGATAAGCGAATATGTTGGATAATAAGGAGGCATTAAGGAAAAGCCTATTAAACATCAAATTAGGTTATGATTTTACAAATGAAGCACCAAAACATCATGTTAGACAACAAATTTGGCAGAAAAAGTAGTTCAATACGCAGTAATGCTATGTAGTTATTACTGTATTTATGAATTTAGCACCAAAATATCACGATATATTGAAAACATTGACTACAAAAATGCATTGGATAATCCAGAACGTTGGATAAGCGAGTGTTGGATAAGTGAGACTTTTCTGTATTTTGGTACTAAATTCATCAATACAGTAATTACAACATAACATTGCTGTGTATTGAACTACTTTTTCTGTCAAATTTGTTGTATAACACGATGTTTTGGTGCTTCATTTGTAAAATCATAACCTAAAAAGATCACATTATATACATACAGGGCAAACATTCAATGCCCATATACACACAGAACCGAGATAGAGACAGACGCAGAGGCAATTTAACCTTCTCCTGAGGGGATGTTCGATTCTGGCCACAGGGGAGAACAGCTGTTTCATCATCCACTGTGACGGCACTTCCTCATTCCAACGTCGTAAATTAGTTAAATTTGCCTCCCCACTTTATAAGTGGCACCTTATTTCCTACTTGATGTGGTGCTACTTCCATCAGCCCAAGATCAACCTATTTACGTACTGCCGCCTGACCTTGTTGAAGGAGAGTGTTGTATCCAAAAGACACAGGCAAAAGCTGCTCTGTTTGGAACAGGGAAGATGGCCGCCTCTTTTGCAGCCTAGCACAATGGAGCCAGCCTGCAAGGCCTGAAACGTGTTAGCAAAATGATCAAAGGAGGCTTGGATTGGGGCTTTGGGGGCTAGAAGTGTTCATAAGCATATCATTAAAAAGATAATAACAATGTTCTCTGCTGTCTTTTGAGGAAAGTAGGGCCTTACAAAGAAGTTGAAAGCTGAGGCAAGATGGCGTCCTCCTTTTCGGCCTAGCAGCGAGGGGCCAGCCTGGAAGGCCTTAAACATGTCAGCAGAGGGGTCAAAGGGGGCCATCCGTTGTCAGTGGGTTCATGGGGTTTTGTGTGTCAAGTTTGGTCCAGGTCCGGCCTTTCTGGTGGTGGCAGTGGTGTTTTGGATTACCAAAGTGTCGGCCGAAAGCTGTTAACTGTCCCAAAGCTAGCGTCGTTCTGAGGAGAGAAGTAGGCCGAACGAAGCCAGTTGGTAGTAGTTTTTGCCTCAGAAGTCCCAGTGGCCTGTGAAAGTGGAGGCCAATAGAAAGCTGGCACATTCCGCCCAGCCAATCAGAAAGCTGAGCCATATTCCGCCAGGCCAATCAAAACGCGAGCACATACACCGCCCGACCAATCAAAACGCTGACACAAACATACAAACATTCACTTTTATTATATATATAGATTTTAGATGCTGTGCCTCCTCACAGTGCTATGCTGTTTTTGCTCTACAGTCTACACTTTCCCATGGTATTTTAGTTCCAAATATCTACCTTGGAAGACTGAAGTCAAATATCAACTCAGGACATTATGCAGACATAGATGTATTCTCTACTTTTTCCACATGCTCCCATATGTATACATAAATAACCTTGTGCTATATACAAGGTTATAAACGTATTCTATTCATTCTTTTCAAGGGAAGCTGAGTTGATCTTAGAATAGACATTTATGATTATTCACATCTGAATTCAGTCTTTTATATCTACTAAAACAAAATGTGAAACAATGTCTACAAGGAAATACATTCTATTTGCTGCAGTTTTTGAAAAAAGCTTGCTATTTAAAATATTGTTCTTTGTTAAAATGTTCAATTTGCAATGAATAATTTTTTAAAAATTGGTTAGCTGCAAGTAATTTGGAACATTGTCATAATTGCATTTGCACAACGATGTGTTACTATTTTTTTACCTCTTATAACACATTCTATTGATTACATTTTATCATTTTCAGTTCTTTACATCTATACCTATCCATTTCTCCCACCCCTCCTTCTTCCTCCCTCCCCCTCTCTCCAGGACCCATTATGACTCTACTCATTGGTTTATATTATTTGTTCGATCATGAAGATATTTGGGTTCAGTTCCTTATATTTTCCTTTCCCCTTTGCTCTGGCTATAAGCTCTTTCCATTTCAACTCCCAGTTTGTTGTAGTAGAGCCAGTAAGTAATGTTGCAAGCAGTAGTATGAGTACCAGAAGGGGGAAAAGGGCTACTCGTGAGCAAGAGTCAGATGAAGAACAGCAAAGGAAAAGGATCTGGGATATACTTATGGCACCTACTGATGAAGACACATTTGAAGGGTTTTCAAGTGGCGAGGAGTCAATGAGTGAGGAAGGAGTTGTGGTGGATGGGAATAGAGGCATAAAGAGGGTTACTTGGGAGCAGGAATCAGATGAAGAACGGGAGAGGAAGAAGATCCGGGATATACTTACTGCTCCCACAGATGATGAGTCGTTTATGGATTTCTCTGGGGATGATGGGTCTGGGAGTGATGAGGATGGGGAGAACACAATGGATTGGACTAAGGTACAAGAAATAAAGGATATATGTGCAGAGCCAACCTCTAGTGACACGTTTGTGGGGTTTTCGGGACATGAGGATTGGCAAACAAGAGATACATCTGAATCATGGGGAAGCCTAAGTCTTGACAAGAGATGGAGGAACTGGAGGGATGGAAACAGGGGTTTACGTGTGAAGACAAGGACAGCTGTAAGAGATGATGATGGGGTGGAGGCCAACTCATCATCAGATGATGATGTATAAGTTAAAAGTAGGCTTTGAAATAGGGAATCTTTGCAGAATCCAAAGTGTCAGTTACGTTATTGTATCGTGTGTGTTTGCCGCTGCCTGTTCTCATGTTGGGTTTTGGGTTCGGGTTCTGCAGCCTGGAGTTTGTGTTTAACTTGGACTGTGGATCTTCAACTTGGACTGACTTCTCATGAGTGTGGCTTTCTCCCTCCCTGGATTGTGGACTGATTTGATGACAATTCTGTTTGACAGACTTGGAAATGATGTATCCTTTGGCTTCTTCGATGACTCTTGGACTACGGCTGGCTTTGGCAACTCCTTCTTAGCAGTTAATTCTTTGGGGGCAGCACTGTTTGTTGGAACTCTTTGTGTACAGCGCTGCTTGTTTGCTGGTTACTTTGACTGCTTTTTAATCCGGTTTTTCCTTCTGTTTAATCCGGATTATTTTCCGTTTGCCTTTTGGAGCCCAAAAGGCTCTGAGCTTTTATTTGTTTTTGCAATAAACCTTTTGCTGGACTAAATGGCGTGTGTGGCTCTTTAAGGCCTCTGTGTTTCGACACAGTTCTCCTTTGGATGACCATATATATATATTGTTCTCCTTTCAGTTATGTAATCTTGGAGCATATAGCCTAATAAATATCCAAGCCATTTTTTAAACTCCCATTTCTCTTCATCTTTCCATCCTAAGGCAGCTGTTGCTTGGATAGCTGCTATCATATATTTTGCATTTTCGATCTGGTCTTTCTTCCTCCCATTACTTTCAATTTGTTGGGTAAATAGTTGTTTTTGTTTAGTTCAATTCTTCTCCCTAATAATTCTTCCAACTCAACTTATTCTTTTTGTAGAAATTGATCCATCATTTATAATAGGTGGGGAAAGATGTGTCCTCTACATTATAACATTTACAGGAGGGCTGCCAGATACATTGCAGATTGTTTTGGTGAAGTTCTAACCTTCGGCTTATCCTATGCCTGATTAGGTTGTATACTTCTGAAATATGGGTGTCTACTTTCATACAGCTAAAAAGGAGACTGCTGAAGAAGAAAAACAAAGACATACATTTTTACCAAATGTACAAATTTACCTGTAAAGACAGAATGTGATGGTTTCACAGCATAGCATAAATTGATATAAAATGCATCTCACAAAATTTGACCAATTGACTTGTGGGCTCATTTCATCTGTTGTCCAGGCGCTAAATGTTAATGGGAAACTTCAAGGCTCCGGTCTGATTTTCTTTCATGTGCTTCTTTAACCCAGAGTGAGCTGAACAGTCCTTCAAAGAAAGGATCAACCCCTGTAAATTAGGACACGTGGCCACATTATAGAGAAGCAATTTTAAGGATTTTGAGAAAGACTGTTAAGGAAATGATGAGAGATGGGAGCCCTGGGGGAATAATACAGGCCAATTCATGTATGCCTGTGGAGAACCTTGTAGCTAAAAATGATAGCACCAACTGCACAGAGAACAGACAACTAGATGCAAATACATTCTAAATGATGTGAGGCTCACTGTGCCTCAGAAGTAAGAGATTTAACCTGCAGGGTGGGCATATCATTGATGTTCTCTTTTACTGTTCTGCTTATGTCCCTTTCCTCCATAATTTCCCTGTCTATTGCCATTTTGAAAAAGAATTAGCCTCACCCTCTACCTTACCTTTTAGGGAACATTAAGCAAAGAAATCTACATTTTAGCAAAACATGGGTGACAAAAGATTTTTTTAACCATCACTGTAATGTTATTATTCAAGGCATGAGTTTCCAAGTTTCTACTTACTGAGTTATAGAAAGCTAGGTGAAAAAACTTCTTTCAAAGATGTAGAGCAAAGTTAATCATGAAAACTTTTGGATAATGATGAATACATTAAGAACCAGAGGACTTTTACATTGTGCAAGCTCTGTACTGACTCAAGAGTACCATAAATGGATACTATAATAGGATGAAATGGTTCCTTGTGGAAGGAAGAACAGTGTTGCAAACGTATGTGGACTGAAAATTTTCTGGAACAGAGAAAACCAAAGGAAAATTCCACAATTCCTTATGCAAAAACTAATTTTCACTGAACTTGAGACCCTGATTCTATCTAAAAGTAATTTAAGAGAGGAAAGCACAATAATATTGATTCCAGAAAAAATGACAAAGCAACACCTATTTTGGAGACTGAATATGCAGAAAAATTTAATTATGTTACTTGTGTATACCAATCAGTATATGATTGTATTTTAGAAAAAACTTCATATTCTCTCTTTTTCCACAAAGGTCAATAGCTGTAAATGTGCCCTGTCTGCAGACTCAATATCCATGGTTTAATTTACCCACATTCCAAAAAAGAAAGAAAGAAAAAAAGAAAGAAAAGAAAAGAAAAGAAAAGGAACACCCTTCAGACTTGTTTGTGAATCTCTTTAGATCTTCCAGTACTATTCTTTGGTTTACTTCTAAAGCCTAAAGTAATAATAATAATAAATCTATATTTGTACCCCACCACCATCTTCCTGAGGGGACTCGGGGCAGCTCACAGAAGCACTGCAAGTGCCACATATGAACAACAATACACAAGTATAAATACATGACATTAGTATAAAAAACAGCAATACACGTAAAATCCCAGTAAAAATTGTAAAAATTACAAAATTACAAAATTTCCTAAAACACAGTAAAAACTGCAAATAAGCTGGCTATCTGCAATAATATAGTGCAGAGTGGCACAATCAGTGGTTCATCGAGCTGGCCAGATTACTCAAGGTCAAAGGCCTGCTTGAAGAGCCATATTTATAAACTCACCTGAAAGGCTTGAAGGGTAGGGGCTAGTCTAATTTCTTTAGGGAGAGTATTCCAGAGCCAGGGAGCCATCACCGAGAAGGCCCTCTCTCTCATCCCTACTGTCACGACCCAGGCTGCAGAGCACCAATAACCATACACAGAGGCCAGAATCTATCTAATATCTTTATTAAGGAAATATATAAAGTTAATAAAAACAAGTATAGGAAATAGTCCAGAAGTAGACCTTTCAGGAAAGGTCAAAATTAGTCCAAAAAAGCAATGTCCAATATGAAATATTAAGGTCCAAAGTTGTAATCCAATAACTGAAACACTCACTTGCCAAGCAAGTGAGGGGAGATGACAAGGTCCTTTAGTCCATGAACTTGAGCAAGGCTAGGAAATAACTTGATTCTTGGCACACAAAGCTTGATTCAAGGCAACAAGGAAACGAGGAGCAAGAACAAGATCCGTGGTAATTACTTGGCGAGGTCCGGAAAACAAGGCAAGATCCGGGGAGAAAACAAGGCTGAGAACGAAGGCTTGGAACAGGAACAAAGGCTTGAAAGCAGGAGTAGCTGTCCACACACGCTGCTCCGGTAGCTGACGAATTGACTCCGCAAGATTCCTTCGGGAGCAAGGAACCTAAATAGGTCTCGTTTTCCCACCAGAGAACACTTCTCTGGGGAATCAGAAACGAAAGTCAATCTCTGTATCCAGATGTATGACTCCCTAAAATTTCTCATGGCAGCAGGCTTAATCATCTGAATGCTTTGCTGCAATTCTCAAGCTCCTGCGATTAGCTTGTTGCACTCCTTTTTGCTGGAGATAATAATTACGGCGCGAAAAAGGGGGAGAACTCGACTCAGGGCTTGTTTGGCAGATTTCTGGAAGACAAGCCTCCTGCAGGTGCAAAGGCTCAATTTCTGGCTGGGATAGTTCCTTTTCTGGCTGAAATGGTGGAAAACCCAAGTTTTCCTCTTCATCATTCACAACAGCACTAGGAACGGGACTACATGGCCCATGAGTCATCACACCTACCAACTGTATTTGAAATATAATTAATAGTAGTAGAGGATAGTAGTACATGATATCCTCCTTTAAGGTCTAAATAATATGTCTGTCTAAGCTGTGGCCCCAAACATTTAAAGTTAAGTAAGTGCTCTGAGCTTGGAGGTGAAGAAGATATGGAATAAGCCCGGATACCACCAGCATAATGCATTATAAGATTTACAGAATACTGAGTCTAAATAACACTCCATAATAGAATAAAGCAGCATAACATAAATTCACACTATCTTGATTTCTTAAAAAGAAGCTTCACAGAATTTGAATGTAAACTTTTGTTAATAACATATTCCCTTATATTACTTATATTGCATGTTTTAAAATGCCCATGCATTTTGTATTACTAAAATCTTACTACATTTTACAGTATGATGAAATGAGTTTGTAATTGCAGAAATGTATTCTTTTCCTGATAATGGCAAGCCCTCAAAATATGTTTAGACTCTTTTATTCCCAAGGAAATACTAAATGTGGAAACAGTGGCTTGATTCATTTCACAGCTGTAGTCTTTTCTGATTTGTTCGTAATTTTCTACACTACTGCCTCCAATTTGATACTGTCTGGGACTAGGATGCCAATAAGAATGGGATAACAGATGATGAGCTCAAAATACTGAACACAATCATGCTCACCCTATATGTACCTACAATCCATATGTCACTTTCAGGAAGAAACTATAAGCCACTGGGCAAAATTTGGAATACAAAATGTCAGAGAATTCAAGATATATTTCTTATATGTTTGCAAGATGTCTTGTGGATTGTTTAGGGACACTGTCAGAAAAGTTCATAATAGATAGCATTTAAGTAAATTAGCATTGATATTTCCCCTCACAATCCGCCCCAAAGCTTTCACCAACAAAATGCAAGAAAACAAACAGTGGAATAATGGTGTTATTCCTACTTTGGTCATAGTAATGCTTGCTTTATTCCATGTTTTGACATAGGACTGCTAATTTTCTAAAAGAGTTAATTGATTCAAATCACACTGCCATTATCTGCATTTTCAGTACATTTGGGGGCTTAGATAAAAATCCTGACCTCATCTTTTATTTGGGTTAATAATTCAAGAGGTTAATCATACATGTACTCATGTCAAGTCATAATCCTCTTATTTGTGTGAGGGCAGAGATGTGCACAAGCCCCCTCCACAAAAATGAAGTACAAGCAGGAAGAATGGATAAGTCTATGTGTTCCCACATTTGTAACTTTTTTTTAAAAAAAAGAAAACACCCCAACTTCTTTCCATCTTAGGGAAGTTTTATAAATTTTAGACTGTTGTTATAAAGAAGGAGCCCCAGTGGTGCAGCAGATTAAACCGCTGAGCTGCTGAACTTGCTGACCAAAAGGTCGGCTGTTCAAATCTGGACAGCGGGGTGATCTCCCGCTGTTAGCCCCAGCTTCTGCCAAACTAGCTGTTTGAAAACATGAAAATGTGAGTAGATCAATAGGTACCCCTCCTGTGGGAAGGCCACATGACCTTGTAGGTGTCTACGGACATCGCCGGCTCTACGACTTAGAAATGGAGACGAGCAACAACCTCCAGAGTCGGATGTGACTAGACTTAATGTCAGGGGGAAACCTTTACCTTTATAAAGAATGAATGTATCAAAACCTCAGACTAGCAAAATAGATATAGTTGTAGCCAACACAGAATGCACTAAAGTGTGGCTTTGAAGTTGAGGTTTTGTTCTGGCTCCCACCCACATTAGGATTTTGTTTATATTTTGAGCTGTTAACATGCGTGAACATCCCTTCCTATTAGAGGAATGGTGGAGGAAGAAACACAGCTGATTTCCCACCCCCCTGCAAGCCTAGCATACATAGACTAAAATATGTTTGCTATGGCAGAAGAAACAGCATGTAGAGACACTGTGAAGTATGTGCTAAATTGATCATTACTGCTACTCGGAATCATACATTTATAAAATATTACAGCAGGAAGAAAGTACCTGAGTCCACAAAGAGATCAAATGATGTAGTGCATTTGCACTTTTTAAAGGTGAGGGGTGTAATTTCTGTAATACCTCAGAATTAAGGGGTCAGCTATTCTATCTTTGAAATGATGGTTCTTCTAAAAGCTAAGTCATTGTCAGTCCATTAGCAGCCAGCCAGAACACATCCAGGAGAAAATAATTGGCTATTGATATAGAGTAATGCTGAAAAGTTGTTCTTATTTTTGTTCGTTGCTATAGGAAGATTTCCTTTCTACCTAACATTTTCAGTCTTTACAAAATGACGCTTGTCCTTTAAAAATTATAATCTACCGGTATTTTAAGAATAATTTTAGTCTCAAAAATGCAACAAGGTAAAAATGACTACTACATGGCACCTTTTTATGTTCTCATTAACACCTTCTCCTGCTTGGACCCTTTCATGATTTAGGTTTCCATGCTTATTTCTTCAGCTATGTCTCTTCTGACCAGCCCAATTGTTAATTCCACCATAAGGTAAATGGGCTTTGCCTTCATTCCCTATCTCTATTGAGGAGGCCTTTGCATTTTTAATAGCTACTCACCATCTTGTTAACCTCTATGACCTCATTTTTTTTTGAGCCAGCAATGAAATTTCAAAAGTAAATATCACAAAGGCAGTTAAATATCTGGCTAGAAAGAAGACATTGGATAGACAGAAGAAATTCTGGGCAAAAGTTGAGGGGGTGAGTGTCAACAGATATATAAGTGGTATTAACAGCCATGAGACATAGGGACCACCAAATTACATAGGGACCACCAAACACACTGCCCAAACTCGAATCAGTGCTGGACCACTCTAACACCCACCATGTCAGAGTGCACAGATAAGCCATTGAGATCCACAAGCATGTGGACAATTTCAACAGAAAGGAGGGAACCATGAAAATGAACAAAATCTGGCTACCAGTATAAACAACTCTAAAACCGGGAAAGTAAATAAAGAGCAACACTAAAAAATGGGGGAATCCCAGACAGGAAACAATCAGGGTCAGTCAACACCTCCCAACAAAGGATTCCCCCACACAGGAAGCAGCCAGCCTTTGAAGCTGCAAGGCCATTCAATGCTAATCAAGCTGGCCAATTGCACCATTCACACTTGCCTCAAGCAGACAAAAGTTCTTTCTCCCACCCTGGACATTCCACAGATATATAAATCCAACTGCCAAATAAGCTCTGCTTCATGCCATCTCAAGCAAGTGAGGCGATGTGGATTCATATATTCTTTAATACAACAGTCCATTTAAATTGGAAGAAATTTCTAGTATCTGATTGGAAATAGATACTAGAGATTTTTGGGCACTGAGCCTCAACAAAAGAACAACACTTACAATATAAATTAAAATAAAATATAGCTAAAACAATATATGATACAAAAACATAAGAGTCACATTAAAACAGTTAAATATTCCTTAAAGTCCTGTAAAAAAAAGTACAACACGCACTATTAATAAGTCTGCTCCAACCATTTAAAAGCTGAAGGCTTATTTCAATAAAACAGTCCTGCCAGCTGGGAAAACGGACATTGAGCTTGTGCAATCTGAACCTCCCCTGGGAAGAAAGTTCCATAGTTTAGGAACAACCACCAAGAGGATATTTCTTGTGTTCCTCACCAGATGAGCTTGTGGGGCTGGTGGGAACAAATAAATCTATCCCCCTGAAGATTGTAAAATCTGTGCAGGCTCTTGTGATATGCATTGCACATTATCAACTTTGTATTGTGAAATATTGTATATTGCAAATTATTGTATTGTGGATGCACTGCGTATTTGTATGATCAGTTTTTTAATATGTGAATCACTAGAAATATTTCTTTACTTGGAGCAAAAATATGCATGCTTGACAAATAAATTGCACACACAGCAACATATATCTTACTTATTATAATGGACTAGCAAGGTCCAAGATACTCACATAATCAGTCATTTGTAATAAGTTCTGAGAAGGTGCATTTATTTTTCTAAATGCTTATGCAGCCACATCTCTCTGTTAGCCTGCTATTTAATGTTGTTGAGCTTATCTCTTGCACAAATATAAAGAGCAGGAATTGTTCTTCCTTAAGAACAATCCCCTTTGCTCTCATCACCATAACTTCTCATCTTGTCTGTCATCCATTAAAAATCAATTCCTTTTTTTCTGTTTAAAAAAGAAAGAGTGCATACCTTGTTTTAACCCTCCAGAACAGCTCCTGGACATAAGAGAGAAAGTGTCTTCAATATTTAACATTGAATCACTTCCTTGCCAATTCATCCTAATCAAATCCTTCACAAAGCCAATAGCAATTACATTTTCCACGGTATTACATGCTTTCATCTTTAAGATTTCTACCAGGAAGTAACAGAAGTCTGCCAGGGGGAGAGAATAAAGTTTGCCAAAGAAACTATATGAACAACAGATTCCTAGGCCACCTCACATTCTGAATGAGAACTCTGTCCAGTCTGTTCAAAGGGACTGGAAGCTCTAATCCAGAGGCACAGTTCTGCCTACTAGAATACTCTATTCAGCCCAAGTGAAATTGTAGTCAGCGCCTTTCATTGCTGAAGAAAGGCAGGGAGTACACCAAATAAGACTGTACCTTTAAGGAGTTGGCTAAAACCGTTTTGCCTTCCTCTTGTCTCCCCAATTGAGACTGGTAACTCAGAGAAATGTGCCAAATGGAGTGAAGGGCAAATGAGAGAAGCTGCCTACTTACCAAGAATCTGCTGATGTGATTCTCCAAGTTGTTCCTGAATATAGAGCCTCTTTATCTATCTCTTGGGATGAATTAATTACATGTTTTGACTAAGGCTTTCATGGCCAGAATCACTGGGTTGCTGTGAGTTTTCTGGGCTGTATGGCCACATTCCAGAAGCATTCTCTTCTGATGTTTCGCCCACATTTATGGCAGGCTCTCTCGGAGGATGTGAGGTATATTGGAAACTAAGTGAGGGAGGTTTATATATCTGTGGAAGGCGGCAAGACCATTAAATGCTAATTAAGGTGATTAATTACAATATTCATACTTGCCTTCTACAGACAAGAGTCTTTCTCCCACCCTAGACCTTCCACACTGCCATATAATCCACTTCAGTGTGGACTTTATACAGCTGTGTGCAAGGGGCCTTACTTCTCCAGCCTAAGTTCCCTTCTTCTTACAGAAAGAAACATCGTGCAGTCACTCTATGGAGTGGATGTCATAAAGGTGTGTGACATATTTAGTAGGCTTGATCGATCCATGAAAAATTTGATTCTAAACTCGTTTCAAAACTAGAGGGGGCAGTTTTTCGTTTTTGTTGCTATTTACGAATTTTGTCCCCAAAATTTTTCGAAATTAACGAAAATTCGTTATTTTCAAAATTAATTCGTTAATGGCGGACGCGCATGCGCGGTCGCCCAAAAACAGCCCCGGGGGGGGGTCGGGGGCTCTCCTGCTCTCATTTTTTCAGCTATACTGATCAAATTTGGTACAGTGGGAGAACACAATCCACCCTGCTTGTTTGCTAAATTGCAGAGCGTTTGCCCTTTCCTAAGATTTATTGCACAATTTTATAGTTTACTGTGCCCGGCCACGCGTTGCTGTGGTGTATGGGAATTCTTTGTTAGGTAGGTGGAATAACAGTGAATAATAGCTTTGTAGCCTGAAAGCCTGGCCATTTTCTTATGGGAATCCTTGTTTGGTGAGGTGGAATAGAAAGGAATAGGCTTGCTGCTTGGAAGGTTAGGTAGTTGCCTTTTAGGGGGGTAGAATTGTAATGAATAGCCTCGGTGGTTCAAAGCCTGGGTGCTTGCTATCTAGGGGAATTCTTTGGTTGGTCAGATTCAGAGTAGTATCACTGTTTCAAAGCCTGGTCGCCTTTTTCGAAGGTTAATCTTTTATTGGTCTGGTTGAATTGCACTGAATATCCTTGCAGCTCAAAAGTCTGGCTGTATTTATTATTTTGTATTATACATATTACTAAATATAGAAAGCATGGCACATTGCCTGTTGTGGGTTTTGGCCTTTTTTTGGTGTTGTGATTGTGTTTATTGTGTGATTGTGTTGTAACTTACTGGAGGCAAGAAAAGAAAAGAAAGAAAAAGCCACAGCCGGCAAGGCCCATACCTTGAAATATTGCCCAGGGGGGCCGGCCACCGTTGGCCGGCACGCTTCCCGAAAAGGAAGAAAGAGTGGCCGCCCCCAAGGATGTTTCTGTGCCAAATCGCACAAAGGGGTAAGAACGACAGCCGAGAGAGAAGAGAGATGCGGTGCACCGCGGGAAACACGACCACGTAGGCCGTGAGGCAGCAAAAACAAAACAAAAGAAAGATACACCCACAGGCGGCAAGGCCCGCACCTTAAAATACTGCCTAGGGGGGCCGGCCACCGTTGCCCGGCACGCTTCCCGAAAAGGAAGAAAGAGTGGCCGCCCCCAAGGAGGCTTCTGTGCCAAATCGCACAAAGGGTTAAAGAACGACAGCCGAGAGAGAAGAGAGATGCGGTGCACGCTTTCCACAGAGGGAAAAAGAGTGGCCCACAACTTAAAATACTGGGCCGGCCACCTTTGGCCGGCACGCTTCCCACAGAGGGAAAAAGAGTGTCCCACACATTTAAATACTGCTCACTGAGGGCCGGCCGGCCACCGTTGCCCGGCACGCTTCCCGAAAAGGAAGAAAGAGTGGCCGCCCCCAAGGAGGCTTCTGTGCCAAATCGCACAAAGGGGTAAAGAACGACAGCCGAGAGAGAAGAGAGATGCGGTGCACCGCGGGAAACACGACCACGTAGGCCATGAGGCAGCAAAAACAAAACAAAAGGAAAGAAAGATACACCCACAGGCGGCAAGGCCCGCACGTTGAAATATTGCCAAGGGGTGCCGGCCACCGTTGCCCGGCACGCTTCCCGAAAAGGAAGAAAGAGTGGCCGCCCCCAAGGAGGCTTCCGTGCCAAATCGCACAAAGGGGTAAAGAACGACAGCCGAGAGAGAAGAGAGATGCGGTGCACCGCGGGAAACACGACCACGTTGGCCGTGAGGCAGCAAAAACAAAAGGAAAGAAAGATACACCCACTGGCGGCAAGGCCCGCACCTTAAAATACTGCTCAGGGGGGCCGGCCACCGTTGCCCGGCATGCTTCCCGAAAAGGAAGAAAGAGTGGCCCACAACTTAAAATACTAGGCCGGCCAACTTTGGCTGGCACGCTTCCCACAGAGGGAAAAAGAGTGTCCCACACATTTAAATACTGCTCACTGAGGGCCGGCCGGCCACCGTTGCCCGGCACGCTTCCCGAAAAGGAAGAAAGAGTGGCCCACAACTTAAAATACTAGGCCGGCCAACTTTGGCCGGCACGCTTCCCACAGAGGGAAAAAGAGTGGCCCACAACTTAAAATACTAGGCCGGCCACCTTTGGCCGGCACGCTTTCCACAGAGGGAAAAAGAGTGGCCCACAACTTAAAATACTAGGCCGGCCACCTTTGGCCGGCACGCTTCCCACAGAGGGAAAAAGAGTGTCCCACACATTTAAATACTGCTCACTGAGGGCCGGCCAGCCACCGTTGCCCGGCACGATTCCCGAAAAGGAAGAAAGAGTGGCCGCCCCCAAGGAGGCTTCTGTGCCAAATCGCACAAAGGGGTAAAGAACGACAGCCGAGAGAGAAGAGAGATGCGGTGCACCACGGGAAACACGACCACGTAGGCCGTGAGGCAGCAAAAACAAAAGGAAAGAAAGATACACCCACAGGCGGCAAGGCCCGCAAGTTGAAATATTGCCAAACGGTGCCGGCCACCGTTGCCCGGCACGCTTCCCGAAAAGGAAGAAAGAGTGGCCGCCCCCAAGGAGGCTTCTGTGCCAAATCGCACAAAGGGGTAAAGAACGACAGCCGAGAGAGAAGAGAGATGCGGTGCACCGCGGGAAACACGACCACGTAGGCCGTGAGGCAGCAAAAACAAAACAAAAGGAAAGAAAGATACACCCACAGGCGACGACGCACGCACGTTAAAATACTGCCCAGGGGGGCCGGCCACCGTTGGCCGGCACGCTTCCCGAAAAGGAAGAAAGAGAGGCCGCCCCCAAGGAGGCTTCCGTGCCAAATCGCACAAAGGGGTAAAGAACGACAGCCGAGAGAGAAGAGAGATGCGGTGCACCGCGGGAAACACGACCACGTAGGCCGTGAGGCAGCAAAAACAAAAGGAAAGAAAGATACACCCACAGGCGGCAAGGCACGCACGTTGAAATACTGCCTAGGGGGGCCGGCCACCGTTGGCCGGCACGCTTCCCAGAGACAGAGAGAGAAGTAAAATACCTGGAAATGTGGGCGCAAGCCCCTCAGACGTGTCTTCTTCACATCTGCTAGTGAACTGTGGGCCCAAGCCCCACTGACCAGGGGGGCCGGCCACCGTTGGCCGGCCCAACGCCCATCACAGAACCCACATGGGGAAGGGCGTGTATTCATCACGTCTGCTAGTGAACTGTGGGCCCAAGCCCCACTGACCAGGGGGGCCGGCCACCGTTGGCCGGCCCAACGCCCACCACAGAACCCACATGGGGAAGGGCGTGTATTCATCACGTCTGCTAGTGAACTGTGGGCCCAAGCCCCACTGACCAGGGGGGCCGGCCACCGTTGGCCGGCCCAACGCCCACCACAGAACCCACATGGGGAAGGGCGTGTATTCATCACGTCTGCTAGTGAACTGTGGGCCCAAGCCCCACTGACCAGGGGGGCCGGCCACCATTGGCCGGCCCCACGCCCACCACTGAACCCACATGGGGAAGGGCGTGTATTCTTCACGTCTGCTAGTGAAATGGGGGCCCAAGCCCCACTGACCAGGGGGGGCCGGCCACCGTTGGCCGGCCCCACACCCACCACTGAACCCACATGGGGAAGGGCGTGTATTCTTCACATCTGCTAGTGAACTGTGGGCCCAAGCCCCACTGACCAGGGGGGCCGGCCACCGTTGGCCGGCCCCACGCCCACCACAGAACCCACATGGGGAAGGGCGTGTATTCTTCACGTCTGCTAGTGAACTGTGGGCCCAAGCCCCACTGACCAGGGGGGCCGGCCACCGTTGGCCGGCCCCACGCCCACCACTGAACCCACATGGGGAAGGGCGTGTATTCTTCACGTCTGCTAGTGAACTGGGGGCCCAAGCCCCACTGACCAGGGGGGCCAGCCACCGTTGGCCGGTCCCACGCCCACCACTGAACCCACATGGGGAAGGGCGTGTATTCTTCACGTCTGCTAGTGAACTGTGGGCCCAAGCCCCACTGACCAGGGGGGCCGGCCACCGTTGGCCGGCCCCACGCCCACCACTGAACCCACATGGGGAAGGGCGTGTATTCTTCACATCTGCTTGTGAACTGTGGGCCCAAGCCCCACTGACCAGGGGGGCCGGCCACCGTTGGCCGGCCCCACGCCCACCACAGAACCCACATGGGGAAGGGCGTGTATTCTTCACGTCTGCTAGTGAACTGTGGGCCCAAGCCCCACTGACCAGGGGGGCCGGCCACCGTTGGCCGGCCCCACGCCCACCACTGAACCCACATGGGGAAGGGCGTGTATTCTTCACGTCTGCTAGTGAACTGGGGGCCCAAGCCCCACTGACCAGGGGGGCCGGCCACCGTTGGCCGGCCCCACGCCCACCACTGAACCCACATGGGAAAGGGCGTGTATTCTTCACGTCTGCTAGTGAACTGGGGGCCCAAGCCCCACTGACCAGGGGGGCTGGCCACCGTTGGCTGGCCCCACACCCACCACTGAACCCACATGGGGAAGGGCGTGTATTCTTCACGTCTGCTAGTGAACTGTGGGCCCAAGCCCCACTGACCAGGGGGGCCGGCCACCGTTGGCCGGCCCCACGCCCACCACTGAACCCACATGGGGAAGGGCGTGTATTCTTCACGTCTGCTAGTGAAATGGGGGCCCAAGCCCCTCTGACCAGGGGGGCCGGCCACCGTTGGCCGGCCCCACGCCCACCACTGAACCCACATGGGGAAGGGCGTGTATTCTTCACGTCTGCTAGTGAAATGGGGGCCCAAGCCCCACTGACCAGGGGGGCCGGCCACCGTTGGCAGGCCCCATGCCCACCACTGAACCCACATGGGGAAGGGCGTGTATTCTTCACGTCTGCTAGTGAAATGGGGGCCCAAGCCCCACTGACTAATGTGTCAACCAGACCATAGCAACACAGTCTGTAGCCGACACACTCCATGACAGCAAACCGTCAGCGGCCCTGGCCGCACCCTTCCCGGGAGGACACAAGCTAGCTGGCATTCCACAGGGAAATCGTGGACATCATGACATCAATAATGATTGTTCTAATACCACAGTAAGATCTTAATTGTTATTACCCGGCCCATCTTCCCGGAGGGACTCTGAGCAGCTTCCATGGGGCGTGGCCGTCAGCAATACAATGTGAACAATTAAACCCCAAAATTTTATATTTGTTAAAGGAAATGTTGCATCAATAACACATAAAATAAGAAAGCTGTCACAGCATTACCTGCTTAAAAAACAGAGGTGTAAAAACACGGCTCTGTGGCCGAGGGCTGAATAATTGCACATAGATGAGGTAGTTTGAGAGTTAAAAATCAATAAAGTGCGAAATACTCTTTGCCTGGAAACCAATTCTTCATCTGCCAGCGATCCACCCCACAGTCCTCGAAGGCTTTTCGGAACTGAAATGTTTTACGGCTCTGATGTCAGGTTAATGTTTCTATGGCGTTGAACTAGAGGGAAGAGTTGTGTGTGTGTCTGGTGTTATTAAAGGTAAATGACCAAAGCTGGGTTGAGAAGGAAGCCAAAGGGAACCACAGAGATGTATAACTGTCAACAGCATGGATTGGATGAGGAGGGTTTGACTGACCTTTACTTTATTCTTGCAACATCTCACTGTAGGTGTGGACTGTGGTCTGCAAGTTAGTAGAGGTTTTGCAGAGCTGTGTCCACACTACACAAAAAAAGAAAAGAGACTTCATGCAAAAATTGGAGGACCGCATACTGGCATTGTCATCGCAATGCCGTAGTCCAGAAACCTGCAGATGTGAGAGCTTGACCGTTAGGAAGGCAGAGCGTGGGAAAAAACGGCACTTTTGAAAAGAATTCCTTTTTGAAAAACAAGACAGTGCCAGGGAGTGTTAGAAGATCCAACTGGTCCATCCTCCATGTTTTATTGCCCGTCCGATTCAAGGAGGTAGTGATATTACAGGCATAGCATCAGGATGGCATGGACTTGAAGGAAGTGACGCCGTTGATGTCCAACAGGAATTTCTTTTCTGAATCTGTCCGAGAGTTCTCCATAGATAGTTGAAGACTACAAGTCTTACTTCTGAATGTAAGACTTTCTGCGGTGAGATTCCACCCTCTTCTATCGTCCTACCAACAAACAGAACCAGCGCCCAAGGGTCACTAGCAGCCGCAAAGGCACACGCCCTGACAGGCAAAGGGCACCGTCCTCGGGCGCGGACAGAGGGCGAGGGGAACGTTAGGCGTCTGTCCCTCGGCAACAGCGTCGACAACCGCCTCTCAAGGTGATGGGACAGTGGAAGAAGAAAATTTAGAAAAGTGGTGGACAAGGCCGAGGTGTCCCGCTTTCAGCGGTGCGGTGATTCCACCCTCTTCTATCGTCGCTGCCAACAAGGCAGCAAGAAGCACTTCCGTAGCCAGAGGACATGCGCCCAGAGGTCACTAGCAGCCGCAAAGGCACACGCCCTGACGGGCAAACGCCACCGCCCGCGTGCGCGGTAAGATTGCGGGGGGAACAAAATGCGGTTGTCCCCCGGCCACAGCGTCGAGTACACTGCCTTTAAAGGCAATGGGAAAGTGGAAGAAGAAAATTTAAAAAAGAGGTGGACAAGGCCGAGGTGTCCCGCTTTCAGCGGTGCGGTGATTCCACCCTCTTCTATCGTCGCTGCCAACAAGGCAGCAAGAAGCACTTCCGTAGCCTGAGGACATGCGCCCAGAGGTCACTAGCAGCCGCAAAGGCACACGCCCTGACGGGCAAACGCCACCGTCCACGTGCGCGGCCAGAGGGCCAGAACAACCAAAGGCGGCCGTTCCGCAGCAACAGCGTCAATCACAGCCTTTCAAGGTGATGGGACCCAAGGTTTACATTTTGAGAAATTTGTCCAAATTTGATGGTGTTCCTCTGACTTTGACGATTTGACCCTCTGAGTTATACCAACAAGCCAGCAAAATTCGGTTCGCACTCGACGGAACCTGCGCCCAGAGGTCACTAGCAGCCGCAAAGGCACACGCCCTGACGGGCAAACGCCACCGTCCACGTGCGCGGCCAGAGGGAAAGGGGGACCAAAGGCGGCCGTACCGCGGCCACTGCGTCGACCACAACCGCTCAAGCCGATGGGACAGTGAAAGATGAAACTTTAGAGAAGTGCTGGCCAAAGTCGAGGTGTTGTATTAATCCCCGTGGCAAAACACGTCCTCAAAGGTTCAGATGGACAGATATATCAAAAAAATATGACTCTGGCGTATTCCTTCACCTTAAATGAATATCCGAAGTATCCTCATCAAATATATCACTGCTCTTTCTGTACAGGAACTCTTAGGATCTGGAGAAGTCCAAAAATTCCTGGCTCATGAGGGAAATAATGTTTGAACCCAAAAAATTAATAAATGGAATTGAATGAAATCCGTAATGAACCCTAAGAGGATGCATATCCTACCTAGGATTTCATGGAGTAATTTCTCACCAAAAATCCTTCTACCTCTAGAGCGTCACTATTGAGGGAGAGAAAAAACTTTGTGACTTCAGACTACAGAGATGGACCAAAAGTCACTTTATTAAGTTCAACAGGGACAAATGAAAGAAACTTCACTTTGTTAAACATAATGTAAATCCAAGCGACATTTCTTTGGACGCCTAGCTTGACAGCACTGTGTGAGAAAACTGTCTGTGAGTCCTCGTGGACAACAACATAACAATGACCCTACTATGGTTTGCGGCAGAGCAAATATCCAATGGGCTTTAGGCATGCATTAACAGGGGAATATCGTTGTCTAGATCCAAGGCAGTCCTGTTCCCACTCTACTCTGCCGTGGTCAGACCGCACCTGGAATAATATGTCCAACTTTGGGCAACGCAGATAAATGGAGATGCGTTCAAGCTTGAAAGTGTATAGAGGATTCCGACTACAATGAAAAAGGGTCTGATCAAGCAGTATGAGTAGAGGCTTTATTAGCTGGTAATCATTGTTTGGCCTGCAGAAGAGAAGGCTGAGAGGAGAAATGTTAGCAATGTACAATTATGTGAGGGGTAGTCATAGGGAGGAGGAAGCAAGCTTATTTTCTGCTGCCCAGAAGACAACAGGACGGAGCAGTGTGTTCCAACAAGTGGAATGGGGATTCCACCGGAACATCAGGAAGAACTTCCTGACTGTGAAGACTGTTCTGGAGTGGAACTGTCTCCCCCGGACTGTGTTGGGGCCTCCTTCTTTTGAAGCTTTTAAGCATAGGCTCGATGGCCATCTGTCGGGAATGCTTTGAATGAAACTTCCTGCGTGTCTGTTGGGGGAGAACTCGATGGCCCATGAGTTCTATTCCAACTCTACTTTTCTATGGTTCCATGATTCTATGATTCGGGAAACGGCGCCTTGTGATTGATGAACCCGAAAACAACAGTGGGCAACGGTGAGTGATGATACAGACGAGAAAGGAAGGAAAAAGAGAGAGGAAAGCATTGTAGGTTAGAGGAGAGAGTTGTTTGACAGAGTCCAAAGGGGCAACCCCACCCCTGGCCACCCACCAAATTAGCCAAAGTTACTCTGAAGCAGAGCTGATTAAAGGAGAACTATTGCTCTAAGAGCCGTCGGTGTCAAAATCCAAATCTGGGAAATTCAACACGGGAAGGTTGGCCTTCAGGAAAACAAGTTTCTCAACTGTTTGCGGGTCCAGCAAGCTGCGGTGGGGCGTGACTACATCTCCCGCTAGGCTGAAGACCCTTTCGCTCTGCACGCTCGTGGGAGGACAGCTGAGGAACTGGCGGGCTACGTGTGACAGGTCCGGCCACATGTGTTCGCGTGAAGCCCAATAGGCCAATGGATCACAAGATATTATCTCAGGAGGCTCCTCAAAGTACCTGTTGACCGAGCATTCGGCCGAGTCTACCTTTTGAGCAGAAGCCAGCAAAGAGGATTCTTCAGAGCAGGCTAGTATGGCCACCGTCTCCGCAAAAAATACGTTTCCTGGTCGCTGCTGGAGATCCGTATCCCTTCGGCAAACACCTCCCGGCTCCCCGGGACTTTCTGTCTCGCCACTAGCGCTAGTGCTGGAGGTTACAGGCATTTCCGGAAGAGGGGCCGCTGTGCCCGTTTCCTCCACCCTGGCAGCAAAGACCTCCCTTACAAGGTTAACTAGTTGGGCCTTCCACACGGTAAAGTCTTTTGGGCAGACGTTGTACTTTAGCCGGGGATCACACAAGGCCGCCAGCATATGGACTTTGCTGGAAAGAAGTGGCTCAAGGCGTTTCCGTACAGCAAAGGACAACCTCCTCACCACCTCCTGGGCCGGCGGTGTCAGCGGTCCAGCCAGGGAGTCCATTGTTCGACCGGCCCCAAGCCTTTCTAGGTGCCTCCTTAGCCTCAAGACCATGGGCACTGCCTGGCTAAGAAGGGCTTTTGAGTCCGAAAGGGTGTCAGTGGCATGTTTGAATGGCTTTAGTATGTCTACTAGCTGGCTTTGAATGGCTTTAGTATGTCCACTCTTGCTTATTTGGAACAAGTTTGCTAACTGGCGCAACCAAAGTGAGCGAGATGCCGTGTACCGCCTTCTGCTGCTCGACCATGCGTTCAAGCATTTTAAAGGTTGAATTCCACCGAGTTGAGACGTCCTGGAGCAGCTTGTGCTGCGGGAGGCCTTCAAGGCTCTGCCTCTCTCTCAGCTGCCGGGCTGCCTTGATGCTCCTGTGGAAGTAGCCCGCGATCTTTCTACAGCGCTCGATCAGCAGGGAGATGTTTGCGTTGCTGGCTGGCTGCTCTTCTGGGCTCTTTAAACCTTCCTTGACGGTATTGTGAAGCATGTGGGCCATGCAGGACACATTCTGAAACCCGGCACTTTCAACCGCTTTGATCATATTTTTCCCAGCGTCAGTCACCATAAAGCCCCTCCTCATTTCTTCCGGCCTATACTGCATCCACTCCCCCATAATGTTTTCCAGAGAGCTGCAGATGGTCTCTGCCTTGTGATCTCGATCAACAACCTCCAACGCGAGGAGTGCCCAACGATGGGATGTATCCATACTGCCT
Organism: Anolis carolinensis; assembly: GCF_035594765.1. Lineage (NCBI taxonomy): Eukaryota > Metazoa > Chordata > Lepidosauria > Squamata > Anolidae > Anolis > Anolis carolinensis. Next base: position 106,744,987 of record NC_085842.1, on the reverse strand, counting down.
TCCTTCTCCCACCAATGTGCTGTGAGAGAGAGGTAGGAATGGCCTCCTCCCAAGCTTGACCAAATGTCAGAGGTAAAATGGATGTGTCCTCCCATGGCGCTACGCAACATCTGTGAAATGCGTTCCTTACAGCCCTCGTACAAGCCGGGAATTACTTTTCTGGAAAAGGTGTGACGGGAGGGGATTTTGTATCGGGGGCACAGCCGTTTCATGAGGCGTACGAAGCCTTCTTGTTCAATCAGGTGGAAGGGATGGTGATCAAGGGCAATCATCTCTCCCACAGTTTGGGTTATCTGCTGGGGTGTGAGTAATGTTTCCCCCGTTTTCTTTCTGGGTAATGGAATGGCCCAATCCTCCAAGGTGGACTGTGTCTGCCTTCCACCATCTTCACCAGGAGAACTATGTGTGCTAATGCTGCCACTGGAAGGGCTTGCAGTTCCCCCTCGTAACGATATGGAGGGATGGTGTCGCTTCAAGTGAGAACTCAACCCCGAGGTCGAAAGATGTCTCAGGTCTCTGCCTCTGCTGATATTTGCCCCACAGTGCCTACAAACAGCCAAGGTAGCACTCTGAGAGTGCACATGGAAATGGTCCCAAATATAAGACCTAGGCCTCCCCACAGCCACTGTGGGGACGCCCACTGAGATAGGAGTCGTGGGCACCCTTTCGTCAGCTTGAGAAAGTTTTTGTTTGGATGGTACAACCTCCTCTACCTCCTCCTCACTGTCAGTAGCGGGTGGAGGGGTGGGGTTATCTATATCCTCACTATCCACCACCTGTAGTTCCAGGACGGCTAAACCTGTATGTTCCATTGATCTTCCTGTGGTCTCAGCTCTATAAGACAACTGGCTCGGTGTGGAGGGCTGTGTACTTTCTGCATGCGAACAGCCGGCTTCTTCATCAAGTCCACCCACTCCCATAGTTCGGCGTTCCAGACGGATGGGACCCACCCTTACTTTTTTGGCCCCCCACAGTGTCCTGGCTGTGCCTTTACCACTATCAGGACTTGCTCCCCCAGACCCGCGTACAGCTGAACGTTTCATGACAGCAGGAGTGTTTTCAGGAGACAGATGGGGGGATGGAAAGGTGTCGTGGAAGTGTTGAAAAATATTTCTGGTTTCTTGATTGGCAACGTGTTATGTTATTAAGGGTATCTTAACTGCCGCAAAACCGTCTATGTATTTTTTAGCTAATTTTATTTTTTTACAAGGGGATACCTGTACTTTCAAGTTCTGCCAAGGACTAATGGGAGCTGCAGTTGTTTTTGGCAAAGTTGGCTTTTGAAACACAGGGTGCGACCCTTTCACGGAGAGACTGCCCTATTTGAGCAATGAAAGGGCAAAAGTGGGTCCCTTTTTTCCCAAAAAGGATTTTTTGAGTTCTGCCAAAGACTAATGGGAGCTGCAGTTGTTTTTGGCAAAGTTGGCTTTTGAAACACAGGGTGCGACCCTTTCACGGAGAGACTGCCCTATTTGAGCAATGAAAGGGCAAAAGTGGGTCCCTTTTTTCCCAAAAAGGAGTTTTTTGAGTTCTGCCAAGGACTAATGGGAGCTGCAGTTGTTTTTGGCAAAGTTGGCTTTTGAAACACAGGAAGCGACCCTTTCACGGAGAGACTGCCCAATTTGAGCAATGAAAGGGCAAAAGTGGGTCCCTTTTTTCCCAAAAAGGATTTTTTGAGTTCTGCCAAGGACTAATGAGAGCTGCAGTTCTTTTTTGCAAAGTTGGCTTTTGAAACACAGGGTGCGACCCTTTCACGGAGAGACTGCCCTATTTGAGCAATGAAAGGGCAAAAGTGGGTCCCTTTTTTCCCAAAAAGGATTTTTTGAGTTCTGCCAAGGACTAATGGGAGCTGCAGTTGTTTTTGGCAAAGTTGGCTTTTGAAACACAGGGTGCGACCCTTTCACGGAGAGACTGCCCTATTTGAGCAATGAAAGGGCAAAAGTGGGTCCCTTTTTTCCCAAAAAGGATTTTTTTGAGTTCTGCCAAGGACTAATGGGAGCTGCAGTTGTTTTTTGCAAAGTTGGCTTTTGAAACACAGGGTGCAACCCTTTCACGGAGAGACTGCCCTATTTGAGCAATGAAAGGGCAAAAGTGGGTCCCTTTTTTCCCAAAAAGGATTTTTTTGAGTTCTGCCAAGGACTAATGGGAGCTGGAGTTGTTTTTGGCAAAGTTGGCTTTTGAAACACAGGGTGCGACCCTTTCACGGAGAGACTGCCCTATTTGAGCAATGAAAGGGCAAAAGTGGGTCCCTTGTTTCCCAAAAAGGAGTTTTTTTAGTTCTGCCAAGGACTAATGGGAGCTGCAATTCTTTTTGCCAAAGTTGGCTTTTTATTCAGAGACCCTGGCACGGAGAAAAACAGCCCTGCATGAGGCAAGGGCCAAATCACCAGGCTCCCTTGTTTCCAAAAACCCTTTAGAAGAAAAAAAGGCGCAGCAGAATAATTGCTGGCCGTGTGGGAAAATTGCAAACGCCAATCTCGTGAGGAAAAAAACACCCACAGGCCCTTTGCAAAAAATTATAAAAGCAACACCCAACACCCAACAGTTTACCCACACCTCCAAAACTCACCCACCCAAAATTTTCTCCCGGTCTTCAGCCTAGCTGAGCTCTAGAAAACAGCCAAGGAGGCTGTGACGCAGCAAAGTTTACTGCCTGCCTGCCTGCTACCCAAACTCCCTTCCACCCTCTTCAGAATCCCCGGTGCGAATGAGCCACGAGGCTGAGTGCAGGCTCTTTTCAGGACGTCCTACCAGCCCCTCCCCCTGGTTTAACGTGCTCTCTGATTGGCCACAAGGTGCCAACAACACGCTAGGTTGCCCCAGTGCCATTAAACAAGTTTGGGTGATTTGCAAAAGCATTTTTTAAAAACGAAAAAAAGGCGCCATAACGGAAAACGGCCAATCGCGGTTCGAAACCGCGATATCCAGGCGTGTGGACAACCAAGGTTCAATATTGCTTCAAAACTAACGAAAATAACGAATTAATAACGGATAACGGGGAAAACGAATTATTTGAGCAAGCCTAATATTTAGCTTGTTTTAGAGCATGCATTGTGGAAAACATTATCTGAGCAGAGATCTTTCTTGCCAATTTCCAAGAAGTGTGAAAACTAGAAAGATATTTTTCTTTAGTTCACATATTAATTTAGGAGGTGTTAATTAGGTCTGTTCATATTAAAATGCAAACCAAATAAATGTATTTCTCATCTCTTGATGTGTTTCTTGGAATCATTTCCAATTTATGGCAACCTTAAGGTGAACCCATCACAGGGTTGCTGAAGATTTTTAGCAGGGTTGCTTAGAAGGGATTGTCCTTTGTTTCCCTCTGAGGCCGAGAGGCTGTTATCTGCCCAAGGTTACCCAGCGGCTCATCTTTAATCACATAGATCACAGCTTCTTAAACTGTGGGTCCTGACCCCAAATGGGGTCCCCTTAGCTCACTGTTGGGATAATTAAAAATTTGGCAACAATAAAAGATTTCTGAATGCTACTCATTTACACAAATCTGTTCGCAACAACATGCAGTGCCTACAGTAGGCCCTGCAGAAAATGCTTCAGTTGTGCTCCACAAAAAGGAAAATCAGCCTGTTTAGCATGCCTTGCAAATGTTGTTTTATTATGAGTAAATGTCTGGCTTTTGTAGCTTTTTATACCTGTATACCTGGGGTCATGTAAAAATTTCTCAGGTGGAAAGGGGTCATGAATGGAAAAAGATTAAGGAGACTTGGCATAGATTTTCTCATACACTGAAGTTTCAGGGCTTTTCAAGAAGACATCAGTCACTCTCTTCTTCTTCTAGTCAGCTTCTAACAGGATCCCAGTTCGTGGAATAATAGAATCATAGAGCTAGAAGACCCCGCAAGGGCCATCCAGTCCAACCCCTTGCCATGCAGAAATAAGTCCTCAGGATTTTTCCAGAGAACCACTTCCTCCACGTGTTGCTTCCCTTACCCCTTACACAGACCCAATTAATAAATGGGCATGGTTATTTTTAATCTGGCTTGTGCACATTTTAATTTTTTTTGCTCAGTGTCTTAACATACATAAAGTCTGTAGATTATGTTTTCAAACTGAATATGAATTTTGCAATCACATCACAGTAAATGTATGATAGATCTTTAGTTTCACTACAATTCTAATTAGCATGCCTGCCTTTAGTTACACATTTGCAAATTAATTCTTTTTTTTTCAATCATCTACAAAGAAGCTCTCTGGATTTTATAATGTAAAAACAATATATGTTTTCCTGCAAAAAATATTGTTATGGCTTCAGGCTAAAGTTTGCCATCTCCCGAGCTAGCTAGAATGGGCAGTAGATTATTTAGCAGGAGGAGCTATTTACATTCTGAAATAATGGTTTTTTTTCATGTTAAGAACATGAGGAAAGTAAAAAAAGAATTCAGCATCATACTTGTGTCTGGGTAACCTGGAGTTACATGTCCATATCTGAGCTGTATACTATTCATCATTCCTCCCATCATGCCCCTATTTTTCTGATGATGATGGTGGAATGGTGCATCCCTCTTGCAGACAACAGGCTATGCTGACAGTAGCAGTGCTGGTAGCAGAGTCTCCCAAGTTGGAGACATGTTGCTGAAGAGCCAGAGTAAATGTCCCAAGCAGATGCTGAATAGCAATAGCAGTGGGAGATGACAGTGGTCGAGGATCCTCAGAGATAATAGCAATAGCACCCTAGCTAATATCTGCTTGTATTATACAGTAAAATAGAATCATAGAGTTGGAAGAGACCATCCAATCCAACCCCCTGCCATACAGGAAAAGCACAATCAAAGCACAGATGGCCATCCAACCTCTGTTAAAAGCCTCCAAGGAAGGAGCTTCCATCACACTTTGAAGCAGAAAGTTCCACTGTTGAACAGCTCATACAATCAGGAAGTTCTTCCTAATGTTCAGGTGGGATCTCCTTTCCTGTTGTTTGAACCCATTGCTCCGAATTCTAGTTTACAGGGCAGGAGAAAACAAATCTGCTCCCTCTTCCTTATGACATTCTTTCACAGATTTATAGGTAAAGGTTTTTCCCTGACATTAAGTCTAGTCGTGTCCGACGCTGGGGGTTGGTGCTCATCTCCATTTCTAAGCTGAAGAGCTGGCATTGTCCATAGACACCTCCAAGGTCATTTAGCTGGCATGAATGAGTGGAGCACTGTTGCTTTCCCGCCGGAGCGGTACCTATTGATCTACTCAAACTGCTAGGTTGACAGAAGCTGGGGCTAACAGTAGGAGCTCATCCCACTCCCCGGATTTGAACCACTGACCTTTTAGTCAGCAAATTCAGCATCTCAGCGTTTTAACTCACTGGGCCACTGGGGGCTCCTCACATATTTATACATGGCTATTATGTCTCCTCTCAACCCTGTCTTCTGCAGGCTAAACATCTCAGGATTTTTAAACTGATCCTCGTAGGATATGGTCTCCAGACCATTGATAATTTTAGTCATCTTCCTCTGGACACGTTCCAGCTTGTCAGTAACCCTCTTGAATTGTGATACCCAGAACTGAACATAGCTACACAAGATGTAAGAACATTGAATCTGAGAAGCATGAATTGGAGGAAGCTAAACATTGCAAAATAAGAAATGGCCCTCATACAGTATGTATTCCTTTCTCTAGGACTTGGGAAGGCTCCAGAACTGACTCCTATTTTTTTTTTTAAAAAAATGGCTAAATGCTATGCAATCTTAGGATTTGTTGCTTAGTGAGGCACCACTTTATATCACTAAAGAACCTATAAAACAACAATTCCTATGATCCCATAGCATTGGGCCATGGCAGTTAAAGTGGTGTCAAACTGTATTCATTCTACAGTGTAGATGTGCTCATAGCCCATTTGCTTTGGCCAAAGATGCAACGATATTTTTTGCATGTGTATGTGTGTGTTACTTTGAAACTAGAAATGAATTTCAATTCGCAGATTTTGGCATTACAAAAGGATAGTCCAATGTATGATGGCTCTCAGATCCACTAAAGTTCCAATTTCTACATTAAATCTTCATTCTTCCTGACTAAATGCAGTGTCAATACAATTTGTTTTCTTTGCAGATGTGTCTAATTGATTATTCTCCAAGTTAAAGAGTTTTAGTCATCTATTCAGTAGTAGGGATGATACAGTATGACACTGGCAACTTTTCAGGCATTTGGAATAAAGAATTGGAGCTAGTCTAATTGGAAGTCTGAAACCAATGCAAGAAATCATCCAAACTAGGCTGTGATTGTGATTAATATACCATTGTTGAAAATGGCATTGTATTCAAAATTATTCATAAACAGAATATGACATTTGCAGTTGCTCACAGTGAATAAAAACAACCAGTTCACAACATCTCATTGGTTCATACTCAAAAAATGTAATAGCACAAGAGAATAAAAACTTGAATAACTCCTCGAGTCTCATATATGATGCTCATAATATTTTATAGCCATATTATTGAAAATACACCCTCTCAGGGACTGGATTTACCCCCACTAATATCATTTAGAGCTTTGCTTTTGTAAAATAGATTTTCTCTGTCTGATAAACAGCCTCTCTAGTTTAGTTGCAAATGAATCCATTCTTTAAAAATGCTCATTGTCATTTCCTTTTCTGAGGTAGCAATTCTGGTGAGTTGTTGTAGTCTCTTCTGCACATGTGTCGAGTCTAAACCTCTGTGCTCTGTTTGAAGAAACCTGTTACATTTATAGTTCCTTTCAAAAATGAAGCAATGTAAGGATGTCATTTTTTTTTCATAGCCTCAATCAATCTATCTTTCATTTTAGTAAGTCCTTTATTACTTTGAGTAGCATTTACTTAGAGCCGATTGGATGAAAAAAGACTAACAACACTAGCCCTCTGTCTTATCCATACCTCTGTCTTACCCACAATCTTCTCCTGGTGATGACAGCAATATGCTGTCATAAAGTCCCTTGAAATGATTCTTCAGCAAGCAAATATACATCAAGAATAGGGATGCTACATTTGCTGAGTCCATCTAGAATGGCAGTAAGTGTGTGTGCACACACAATAAAGAGGTAAGATAGTTCAGTTGTGTCAACTAAGACCAATACTACAACATTGTATGGCATGGAGGAAATGTGCAACCAGAACGATAGGTTGCACAGATATATGAGCTGAAGTATGAGTCAAGAAGTGACTATTCTCCTAAATAAGGATCAGTTAAACTGTGTCCTGTGGCAGAAGGAATGAATATTTTGATTTTTTTCATACTGGTCATATAAGTCTAGTGTGGCAGGTGGATCCAGCCCCATCTCTGAACTACAGGGTTCTGCAGTATGTGAACCAGGCAAGAGTCAAATAATTTCCTTTCCTTGCCTCCCATGTTCCAAAGCACTGAGGACTTCCTTTCACCATCCTGATACTGAAACCTGGTTTTTTTAAAAAAAGTATTCCAGCAGTGTCCTACCATTATAACCAGTTTACTGAGATGTCACCATATGTAAGGTACCAAACCACATACAAATTTGGTGGCAGGGGGAGCATTACAGAATATGTTGCCTGGGTCAGTGGGAAGGCAATCCAAAAGAGGATGAAAGGCAGGCCCTCTGCTTATAACACTGACAAACACTCAAACATGATGCCTATTTGCATGTGACCTTGTGATATCACAGTTTTTATTGCCTTTCTAAAAGATTCTAAAAACAAGTGCCTTGCTTACCCTAAAATAGTCTCTAAGCGACTTTCTTTTCATTAAAATTTCCATTGGATCACAAATAAACATTTGGAGGGAAATCACTGCTGTTACTATTTATTTATTCTATTTTCCCCTACTGAAATGACTCTTAAGGAAGCTAACAATAACATGAAGAAGATAGTACTGGTACAAAACTCAGAATAGATTAAAACAAGCAACTTGAAAAGTAATTAATAACATAACAGTATTAAAAATGTAAACTCTCCTGGGATCAATCCACTCTTTTGTTTGTAGAAACCCAGCTTACCAACCAAAGGTCTATCTCAATGAAAAGCTATAACCTCCCTAGCAGAGGTGGTTCAACCACCAGGCCAACTAGGCTGTTGCCTGTGGCGCCGTCTTGTTGGGGGCACCATCGAGGCAACTCCTGTCTCCTGCGGCCTGCCTCCGCAAGGTATTGAACTGCTTTTTCTGTTGATTTGTTGTAAAACATGATGTTTTAGTGCTTAATTTGTAAAATCTTAATGTATTTTGATGTTTAATAGGCTTTTCTTTAATCCCTCTTTATTATCAAACATTTTTGCTTATCCAACACTTTTATTTTTCAGTGATTGGTTTGGGGGGGGCACCAAAATTCTGTTTGCCTACACTTGAAAAATATCTAGGGCCGGCTCTGCTCCCTAGTATAACCTCCCTTGCTAGGGTGTATCACAGCATGAGAGCAGTTACATTTAGCAACATCTGAATTTGGGATGATGTCTCTCAACAGTTATATGATAAAAAGGTGTGCTTCTCTGTTCTCACTCACAATCCGGGAGCACATGCAGAAGAGTCTTTGAGAGGCATCAAAATAGCAATTTAGAGTAACCTTTCAAAACACTCAGGATTAGAGATTCACTGTCAGGTTATATTTCTTAATTGTTATATGCAATAGTCAATTAATAGGTCAAAACACTATGCAATCCATAAGTGTCACAAATATAAGTCCTTTTTGTAAAAATGTACAGCACCAATAGATCTATTTTTACTATGCCTTTTCTCCATTTTCTGGAAGAGAAAAAAGTATGTGTCAACAGAGGATGACATAATTACTCGTAGGATTGTAGTTTTAATATTGTTTGTTTGTTGTTTAATTTGTATCCCACCTTTTCTCTTATGCAGTTCTTTACTGTTTTGGTACTGAAGTCTGTTACTAAACTAAAACTGTGACCATTTTATTGACATGTTGCCATGTTCAAGATGCAAAACCTACACACTCTTGATTAAGGAAAAAACCTCACTGAAGAGTAGGCTGAGTAAGTGAGTGAGAAGACAATCAGAAATAGGGTGGTGAGAAGCAGGCACTGGGCTTATAATGCTATATACTGGTGAACACTCAAATGTTATGTCCATCTGCACATGATTTTTTGATCTCCTCTGAAGTTGGCCATGGTCTTGACAGTTGCATTGCTACTCTGGAAATGGAAAGAACAAACAATTGCACCCTTGTTGAATGTTTGCCATTCTCTCTTTTGGAATCCAAATAGTCAACTGCTATTAGCTTACCACTTCGTCCATCACATGGTTTCAAATAAGCGTCCTAGGATGCTTAGAGCCAGCTTCAGGTATGGAGCCCCACTGCAGCAATCAGATGACTTCCACCCCAACCTCTCCCAACTGGGGTAAAAGCTTCACTAGCCAGCATAGAGCCTTTCCCAGAGAGGGACACTTTCCCTATATGATGGGGAAAGCATCGCGAGAGGCAGCTGTGTGTGGGGCAACATTGGCCCCCCGGCCCCCTCTTTCCTCCCTGGAATCAAGGTGAAGCAGGTCATTATTAGAGGCATGTAGAGATCTGAGATTTAGTTTGAAATAAGAATATACATGAATGGATAACAAATTGCACTGGTACATGTTTACCAAGCATTGTCTGTACTAGACTTGTAGCAATGGATGGGTGTATCCCTTATGTTTCACAGGTTTCAGAGATGTTGCTCACTGTTTCAAGATTTTTAGAGACTCCGAACTCCATTCTTCAATTGCTATAATTGTGTGGCATCACAGAAGCACAGAGCAGTTTATTAGTGGACTACAGTGCCACAGAGTGTAGTAGAATCACAGATTTTGGAGTTTTTAAATAGGCTGGATGGCTATCTGATTTTGCGTTTCTGTATACTAGGGATTGTATTAGATGGCCCTTGATGTCTTTTACAACTCTATGATTCTATGATTCCAAGATGTTAACTATGCAGGAATCAAAATAAATATGCCAGATTCTAAATCAGGGATGGGCAAAATGTGGCCCATGTCCTGTATGTAGCCGCAAGGCTATTTTTGTGTTTTCCAAAGTCCTCTTGCAAAATAAGCAAAGCATTTGCTCCAAAGTACTCATAATGACTTTTATTCTTATTGGGTGGTGAAAACATAATTTCTATCATAATGGGAAAGAGTCCCAGGGGTTAACATTCTTTTTGGGCTTTTTTTTTTTAAGTTGCCCTGAAGTGTTCTCAGATAAGGCATTTCCACATTTTGAGGCCCCTATGTGCTAGTTTATTCCCTTTTTTGAAACAGAAAGTGCTTTATATTTACTTTGTTATTTTTAAAAGGATGCTCTTGGGACTAAAATTGTCCCAAAGATCCACAAATATTTTGAAGAATGCCTCCATATCTCCTATAATATGTTCAGTGTGCATGTGTGGGGAGGGGGAGGTTCTGCAGCAGGTACAGTGTGGGTGCCATGGCTCTCCAACAGTTCTTAGAGGCCAATATGTCCCCTAGTCATTCACAGATGTAGCATTCCTGATCTAAATTATTTTTCTAAGGGACTTTGTATGTGTTCATTTGTTCTAGACAAGAGACAGTCTCCTACATGCAGTTAGCTGTTTAGCAAAAACATGGTCTAGCCTATTGCACTATTTTGCTAGAAACTATAAATTCCACCCACAACCCTCCCCAATTTTTGGGATGTATATTGTTGATCTGATGCATATCTGGACTCAAAACATCTCCTTTGTTCTCCTAATCCTTACTGTGAACTTTGGCATATATTTTTCCCGATCAACAATTTAAAAACAAATGAACAAAAAGTCTAAAACCAACCACAAAGCCTTAGCAGATCAGCAGATGTGACTATTCCCTAGTTTGCCTCTTGCTCCGTTTACCGATTACTTATTATAGTCTGTTCAGTTCTCCAATTAAAACAAAACCCTAGCCTTTAAAATTCTTTAACACACTCTACACTCTGCAGCATTTGTCCCCTCAGGCATCCACCATGTTCTGTAAAATGATATGGCTCAGCCCCCCCCCCCCTACATTTCTCTATTTACTTTGAACATTGTATGCCAAATCAATGTGTTAGAATGCTTGGTTGTTGCCCACCCTCCTTTAATTGGTACACTATTTTAAAAAAGAAAATGACACTATAGAGAGCGAGGAAGCAATATGACTTTGTCTTGGAGTGCTTCAGTCACCAGCTTAGAATGACTGAAATCTATTTCCAACCTCTCATGCTCTCACCCATCTGCCACCCCTTTTGGCATCCACTGAATTCTAAGCTGAATTAAACCCTCATGTTTCAATGTCCTCTTACACTCTGATATTTTTAAGAGACTCTAAGAAGCACTAAGCATTTTGCATTGTCACATGAATGCTAATTTCTCTCTACTATGGTCTGTAGGCATTTCAGTCATGTGCAAATCTGTTTCATGAAATCAAAAGCATATTCGGTTCTTTGTGAATAAGTCTTAAAACCATGAACAACTTTTTCTTCAATGTTTTTTAAAATTAGTTTGAAAACCAAAGCTGTTTAATTTTAAGAGGCTTGGACTTTTTAGGTCTTTGAGTATAGAAAATCCTCCTTTATGTTCATCACAGTTTCCTACCATTTGTTGAAATAGTTTGAATGCATGCATATGCAGCTTTCTTTTCTGGTGATGCTAAAGACCAGAAAAATGAATATCTTTATTTAGTAAATTGAAAAGACTCTTCTTTTGCAGCAACATGAGAAGAAAGAATGTACCTCTTTTAGTAAAGCAATACGGTAATACATGCCACAAAGTTTTAGGTTAAACAAGAGAGCACAGGCCGGTATTCAAAACTGTTGCCTATAGCATTAGGGATGAGGTAAAATTTGATCTTTATAGTTCTATGTGCACACACACACATATATACACACACACACCTATAAAACATTGATCAAATTCCACGTCATCCCTAATGCTATAATCAAGAAGGATATTTGCAAGCTAGAATCTGTCCAGAGAAGGATTAGATGGAAAAAAGGGTCTGGAAACCAAGTCTTATGAGCTGGATATGTGGAAGAGAAGACTGTGAAGTTATATGATAGCTATCTTTAGGTATCCGAAGGGGTGTCATACAGAAGATGGAGTAAGCTTGGTTTTTGCCACTTCAGAGACTAGAAAATGAACTTTTAGGTTCAGATTACATGATAACAGATGCCCTCTAAACATCAGCAACTTCTTCACTGTAAGAGCTGTTTGGCAGTAGAATGCCTTGAAGAATTGGGAACTCACCATCTTTTGAATGTATTAAAATAGAATATATATATATATATATATATATATATATATATATATATATATATATAAAATATTTTAGGAAATATAACAGACAATCATGAAAGCGAAAAACAAGAAGTAAAATAAAATAGACACATACAAAAACAGAATAAGATACAGAAAGATATAAATGTTTACGCTGTAGTGTACAGCTAGCGCTCGTTAAACTAATGGATATTCACAGAGTGGTGTACTGTTATTGTACCTTAACTTATCCTTATCCCCCTAACCCCTCACCCATGAGCCCAACCCCCTAGACCTCCGATACCCCTCAGTAAGGATCACGTAACTAACCATCAACTACTCATGTATCTTCTTTCGCTAAATCCCCTTTATGGCAATCATCAGATCTACCTTTGTCTTCCTTTCCAGATACCCAAGTGCCAGCCTCCATTTGTTTAGAAAATCCTCATTATTTCCTCCTCTGTTACTATTTGTCAGCTTGGCCATTTGGATATATTCCCCCAGTTTATCTCTCCAGTCTTTAATACCTAACTCTTCTTCCCCCTTCCATGTTTTAGTTATTATTAGTCTTGCTGCAACAAAACAATATTGGCAAATTTCTTCATCTCCTGCGCTAATACGCCTTTAAAATAAACCTAATAAGCACATTTCCGGGTTTTTCTTGGCCTTTTTGGTAAACATATTGTTTGTTTCTTTTACCACTTTTATTCAGAATTCTTGAACTGTATACATTTTCCATGGGCATCTTTCAGAAGTGCTTTCCATTTGTATTACCACATGACAAGAAGTTGGATTGGATGACCCTTGTAGTCCCACCAATTCAAAATTTATATGATGGTATAATTCTATGAATTCACACATCCTAGAATTGAGTGCAGAATGTAACAAAATGTGTAGGTTTGCCTGAGGGTCTCCATAAATCAGAAATGACTTGAAAGCATACAAGAACAAGAAAAAGGATCCAGCATATGCTCATCCAATCTCAATGAAAAAAGTTTCCAATGAAATAAAGTCCACCACCTTCTGAGATAGTCCATCCTACTTCCTAAATTTTTGCCAGAATATATGTTCTTATAATATAAATTCATGTGTTGCTTCTTATTCTCTAGAGAAGGGGTTCTTAAACTGTGCTCTGAGGAGTCCTTGAGTCTCCACAGATAATAGTCAGGGGCTCCACAGCACCATGCTGCTTCCCGCTTCTTCTTTCCTCCTCCTGAGAAATGCAGGGAAATTAAAATTTTGAACTGCCAGAAGCAACAGTGGTGGTGGCAGCAGTGTCCTCCTGGGGCACAGACCCTTTCTCCCCTACCTTCCTCACTGGCCAGATTCTTTTTCCTGCCACCCAGTGTCTCTCCCCCCCCCCTTTTGCTGGCAGTTTTTACTTGCAATACCCTATTTCCTCCCACTGCTCTCAGGAGGTGCTTTAATTGTGTGGGAAAATGGGGTTCCCACATGGCAAAAGGAGATTGGGCTGTATGGACTCTGGGGTTTCTGCTATTATTGTTGTTGTTATTGTTATTGTTATCATCATCATCATCACCATCACCATCACCATCATCATCATCATCATCACAAAGGCTGGATTGTCATCTGTTGAGAATTCTTTGATTGTGTTTTTCCTGCATGGGAGAAGGGGGTTGGACTGGATGGCCCTGGGGATCTTTCACTGAAAGTTATTTTTTTTTCTTTTGAAATATTGTATTGTTCTTTCCCCCCTTTTTTGTGTGAATTAGCTCACACAAATACTCTCCATCAATCTGCCACTGGCTCTACCCATGGCTGATACATATACATTATATATCTATATATATAAAATGATAAAGTTGTTTGCGCAGTGACTATAACAACACAACTAAACGCCCCAGAAATACAAAACTTGGCAACACAACGCAAAAGCCTTCCCTCCAGGTTGTAACAACACAACCACACCACAAAACCACAATCCGGACCCATAAAACTCACAACAACGCATCGTGACTATAACAACACAACTAAACGCCCCAGAAATACGAAACTTGGCACACAACTAAACGCCCCAGAAATATAAAACTTGACAACACAATGCAAAAGCCTTGCCTCCCGGTTGTAATAACACAACCACACCACAAAACCACAATCTGGACCCACAAAACTCACAACAATGCATCGTGACTATAACAACACAACTAAACGCCCCAGAAATACAAAACTTGGCACACAACTAAACGCCCCAGAAATATAAAACTTGACAACACAATGCAAAAGCCTTGCCTCCCAGTTGTAACAACACAAACACACCACAAAACCACACAGGACCCACAAAACTCACAACAACGCATCGTGACTATAACAACACAACTAAACGCCCCAGAAATACAAAACTTGGCAAAACAATGTAAAAGCCTTGCCTCCCAGTTGTAACAACACAACCACACCACAAAACCACACTGGACCCACAAAACTCACAACAACGCATCATGACTATAACAACACAACTAAACGCCCCAGAAATACAAAACTTGGCAACACAACACAAAAGCATTCCCTCCCGATTGTAACAACACAACTACACCACAAAACCACAATCCGGACCCACAAAACTCACAACAACGCCAACACTTCCCCAATCCCTACATTCCCACTTGGCCTCCAAAAAAAACAATTACAATAATAACAATGACAACAACAATAACAATAAGAATCAACACCATCACAGGCAAGAAGCAGCCAGGCACTGAGGCTGAGAGGCCAGTCAGTGCTACACTGGGCCTCCAAAAAACAATACAGTAGCATCTAACTTATCCAACCTTCATGACCACTACAACAACAATAATAATAAACACCTTCACAGGCAAAACAAAAAAAGACTATTGTACCACAATGAAAATATAAACCGCACTCAGCAAAATCAGACATTACAACTAACAACAAACCAAAGACAACAGGGATCTCAAGCAATTATCAATCAACACAAAAATTGAAGAAGGTAACAGACTTCAAATACTACTACTAATGTGAGTATAAAGAAGGTGGAGGTCACAGCATAAATACAACCTAATGCAGACTGACAAACACCACCAGACTAAGCCACAGCAACGCGTGGCCGGGCACAGCTAGTAATATAATATATAAACATTTCTTAGAACTCCACAATAAACTTTTGCTTCAAAAAGGGCTCAGCATCTGAAAAAAATGAGAACCCCTGCTCTAGAGCAGCAGAACACAAGCTTCCTCCATTTTCTCCATGACAACCCTTGACACTTTTGAAAATGATGATCATATCACCTTCCAACTTTTTGCCTCTAGCTCTGCTAACTATTTAAAAAATTTGGGCAGATAAATGTAGGAACAGATTATTAGAATAATGATATATGCCTGAAAATTCATTGAGATCAATTATCATAATACAGGTACGTGAGACAGGATGTCCAACTAATTTCTCTCATCTCCTGATTATAGAAATATCGCATACATGTCCATGAATACCATTCCAGTTTAAATGTGCTGGTAGCATGTTTTGATGTGGCGTGGCACGTAACATTTAATTCCTAATTTAAGCCAAGTGCTTCGTTGTTCCATGTGAAGTGCTACCTGGCTGTTAATCCTTGGGTGTGCCAAAACATACACACAAATAATATTGTAATGAGATATGGAGCACATAATATACCACATGAGTAAGTTTTGTTTGTTGGCCTGGCATTGTACTTAAATTGAACTAAATAAATATGAGTAAAGAAAAGAACTGAAATTTCAATGGTTGTACAAATAGTTTGTTTGAGCTTCTGTACTTATGTATTTCTTCTTGCAAGCCTTCTGTCACCAAGTATTTGGTCTTTTTGTGCTTCTTCGAGCCATAGTTCTCACGTAGCTCAGGCCCAGGGATCACACATCATGAGTTCTTTGTGTTGTATATCAAATTGTTCATAACAGAACAATGCTTGCCATTAGTACACATTGAAAATTGTGAGTGAAATTAATTTTATTTGGAGAAACTTTTTTAGCTAAAAGATCCACACAGTATTTTAAGTTATCCTAATTTATATTTAAATATAAATGTATTTATATACTTTTAGAGTATAAGTTTTCCAGTTAGCTAAAATACTCATTTGTTTCAAAGTAAAGCATGAGAAAACAACCCTTTCAGATAATAGAGGCTTCCTAATTCGAACAAGTGTTTTATTAATTAGTTTACCCCTTTTGTGTCATTATTCTAGTGGAGATTTCACTGCACTATAAAAGCATCTTAGTCATCTACAAATTTCAAATTAAAATACATTCCCAAATCCATGAAGTATTCTGTTTTGTTAAAGACCTTGGAACACAAAGATATTTGAATTGGATGCAAAGTACAATGTCCTTACAAACCCAGATCTTCAAAGGGGATATTAATTGGATAACCTTTCAAGACAGACTTTAAAAGACAAACATATTAAATGCTTGAATCAATTCAGAAGTTCTCATGCAAGTGAAGTCAGGCTAAGAGTATTGTTCAGCCCTCATTAATAACGGTTCAGATTTATAACAAAGCAGTGTTCTTATCAAAGATCAATTGTCTCTCCCTGTTCCGAACATTGTTGCACTTTTATAATTAGCTGTTTGTTTGCCACTTTAATGATTTCCATACTGCACTGTATTAAAATATTATCTGGCAGCATCTGCATAAGAGAGAAGGACTTTTCACAATACATGAAACACTGCAGTGTAGCCAATAAAGACCCTTTTATCAGAAAAGAGCAGCAGTAATAATTCACTGGTTTGGATTTTGAGCACACTGAGGAGAAACTGGAAAGGGAAGCAAAATGGGCAGGCACCCAAGTTACAGAATATAGGCACCAGTATTAAGAATTATCTTAAAAAGGATACAATGTTTACCTTGTTGTAGGGAATAATGGAAAAATGTTTTCAAGTTACTATTCCTAAGTGTGAGTAAGCAGCATTTGCACATGCAGACATTATTCTTTGTGTTGCCTTCATCCTTAATTCAGTATATATACAGATTTCCAGTGAAATGATCTGTTTCTTCTCTGAAAAGAAGAGAAACAGAGAAAGACAGAGAGACCTCATCCACTTTTGGCCCTTCTCATGCCCAGAACACAGAACTCATGCCCAGAACACACTGTAGAAGTAGTGCAGTTTGATATCACTTTAATTGGCATGGCTAACTATGAAATCAAGATCTTTAGTCTTTGCCAAATAGTGCTGGGACCTCAACAAACTGTCTTGATTCCATAAATTTGAGCCATGGTGGTTAAGGTTGTGTCAATCTGCATTAAATCTACAGCGTAAATCCCCCCCCTCCCATTTTGCTGAGTTCTGTTCTTCTCATTAGTTTTTCCAGACTCCTCCACTCCATTTCATCAGGGCTGGAATGAGATAGCTGTGCTTAAAGTTGGAGTTTGCGAGGTGAAGGAAGACAAATACTTGCATCATACTTGATGAAGTTTTATAGTACTCCCTCCAGTTCTTTCCAATATTTGTAAAGACTTATCCTGAGTCATTAATATCTTATTAGAGGCAGCTCTATTGTCCAGCTAGCTACTCTCTAATTCCAACGTCACATCATCCTACAGTAATAGGCACAAACAGAAGCTAAATTTATATTGGCTTACTATGAGCAAAAAACAAAACTGCATAGAATTCTGGGAGAAACTACCCAAAATGCTTCGTAAAATGGGACAATGACACATAGGATCCCAATCTATATAGTATTCCCTCACTTGTCGCAGGGGTTACGCTCCAGGACCAACTGCAATAAGTGAAATTCCACAAAGTAGGGGCACTATATTTATTTCAATATTTGAAAATAATATTAGTAGTTAGGTAGCCTTTCTCCCCTTTGCAAGCCTTCTTCGTGCACTTCTTCCTCTCTGGCGGCTGCCAGTTTACCTTTTGTGCATGCGCCTCCCTCTCGTCGGCATCCAGAGTGCCCCGGCTGGACACCAACGAGAGGGAGGGTGCATGCGCAAAAGGGAAACTGGCACTTTTTGCGCATGCGCACCTCTCAGAAAAAAATATGCAAAGCAGTGAGGGAGCGAAAAGTGAACTGCAAAGTAGGGAGAGAACACTCTACTAATTAGTTATTGCTATCCTTTTGACAATCTTCTGGTATCCATTCATGATACTTTGGCACAGTAATTCTTAAATTTTGTCCTTCCAGGCATTTGCTATGTCAGCTTCTCGAATCTTTGACCATTGACCAATCCAGCTGGGGCATCTAGGAATTGAAGTCCAAAACACCTGAAAGATAAAAGTTTAAGATCCACCACATCCAAGGATAGCAGTTTCATCAGCTTATCCTTGTCAAGTCAGCATGAGTGGAAAACAGAATGCTTCACTAAAATAAATTTTAAAAAATATTATCGTCAAGAAGGACTTAGGAGTCATCTACACTGCCATACAATGCAGTTTGAAATTGCATTATATGTTCAGTATAGACTCAGGGCACTTCCACACAGCCCTTAAACCCACGCGAAGTGAGCTAAAATAACCCGCTTTGCCGCAGGTTCCTGTCTACTCCCACCAAAATCCGGGCTTTCCTGGGGGGTGGGGTGGCTACTGGCGACATGCCATCCCAATTGAAACCGGGTTGGTATGAAGCCACCCTGAAGCCCCCCAATTTCCCTCTAAAAGATAGTGGCCACCATAAATCCTCTCCTTGCATCCTCCTGGGATGAGAAAATGATGGCTGAGGAGATGGGGGGGAGTGAAGAGGAAAACCATTCCTCCCTGATCCCATCTCCTTGCATATCATTTTCTCATGTCAGGGGGACATGAAGATAAGAGTTATGGTGGACATGGACCTTTTAGAGGGGACATTGGGGCTGGAGGGGAGAAGGTGGCGTCCACCCACACTCTTGGGCTCTGGAGCCCAAAAGGTGCAAGATAGCTGTGGGGACTCATCCCCGGGATTGCAGAAGCACTAGATCCGGGCCTTTCTGGTTTGTTTTGAATTAATGTGCTTTTATTGGAGATATTGTTTGGACACCTCCTGTAAAAAATAAGACACGTTCAGCATTTTGGGATTGTCTGAATGGGCCCTCATACAATGCAGCTTAACTGGATTGATTGAGTCTACATTGTCATATAATGCAATTTGTGCATTTGTATGTCTGGATTTGCTGTTGCTCTCTTCAGCAGAAACATAATTTTGTTTTTTCATCATACAAACCTGCTGAAGTGCACATTGTTTCCACTTGGTTTGAAAATCATATGAGCATTTATGGAAAATGAATCAAACACTTTGTTAGAAGGAAGTCAAGACCTTTTCATAGTTCCAGATGGCATATATATAATTAAAGCTGTCAGAACAAGAACACGATTTAAAGATCGTCACCCTTTATTTCTGCAGCATTTGACTTTTCAGTGAATAATATCACTCTCTCTGCCTTCATGCCCATCAATTGGTACCTGTTTACTGACATACTGGCATACTGTTCATCTCTTGAATGAGTCTTGGAAAAGTAACATTTTTGGACTCCTTGAATTTACCAGTTAGTATTTCCAAGCTTTAGTCTGGATCATGATCTACCTCCAATATCGCTACAGTCTTTTGCCATTTCCTTCTTGATTTTTTTAAAAAGAACATTTGTAAATCATACATTTACATACATACTGCATTTCAGATAACTCCTTTTCAGTCGGCTCCCAAGAACTGTTAGTCAATGGACTGTTAGTCAATTGACTGCTAGTCAACTATTGATCATTAACCAAATTGTGATAGACTACTATTTGATTTCAGATAATTTTGCTTGAACACACCTAAATGCAAATCGTTGTAAATCCTAAGAAATACTTGTAAGTCTAAACAACATGACACCCACTGAATTGATCTCAACCCACCAGTCAGTTTGGTAGCCCTTCCTCTTCTACCAAGTAATAGTGGCATGAAAAATATAAATCATTGTTATTGTTATAGCCCAGCCTGAGATTGGCCCCATTCAGTCTGTGATCGTCCCTGCACCTGCTTTGCCAGAAGACTCTGGGTTTGGGCCTGACTCTGGGTTTGGGCCTGGGATGCAGCCAGAGCCTGAGATGCAGCCAGAGTTTGTCCCAGTGGATTCTGGGACCAGAGAAATAATGGTTGCAAGCAGGCATTTTGAATCACATTCCTCACAGTAATCAAGGTCAGATCTCCAGGTGCCAGATGTACATTCTAGTTTGGATGTGAGAGCTGAGACTCTGGAGAGGGATAATGAGTTTGACAGGAAGGCAGCGATAACTCACCAGAGGAGGGAACGAGAATCTTTCTGAAGAAGCAGACGGTTGCTTTCGAAGCAATCTAATGAGCAATTTTCTCATGGAAGAAAGACCTTGGATTTCCCTTAAAATGGTTTGTTTTCCCTGCCACAGCCAGAGGTGGTAACATTGCTTATTCAAGAAAGAAGGATCTTTGCTTCGTGTTCCTGTGTATTCCTGTAGCCGTGTATCTTCTTTCAAGTTCCAATCTTGCCCTGGCCTGTGAATCCAGTTGGATATTCCAGTGACTTTGCTGTTTGGTTTTTATTCTAGTCAAGACCCTCGCCTTGTGTTTCATCATTGACTTCATACCTTGGACTATCTTGGAGTTAATCCTGCACTCTAGGTTTTTTTTCCCCTGTGGTTATCGTTTGACTCATGCCTTTGAACTAATCCTGTTTGGACTATTTGTGATACCTTTCTTGGGACCTACTTTGATATCCAGTTTTGCACTATGTTCTTTGAATGACTCTTATAGACTCTTGCTTCATGAACTTCAAGTACCTTGCTCTTGTGGATTTAAACCCACTTTATTGACTCTGAACTTTGTTTTGCTTTTGCTTGCATATAACCTTCAATAAACAGCTTGCTTGCTTATATTCTGGGACTTCAGTGTGGTTTTGAGCTGCTTACGTAGCCTAGGTGGGCAACAGTTATTTGAGTGAAATAACAATGAGTCATCATGAAACATCTTGACTGCATTGAACTCTTATAAATGCCCGCTCAGAAGGAAGTCCTACTGAATTCAGCAAAACTCAAGGCAATTGTTCATATGTGATTAAGTATTTACCAGCATAAAAATAACTTCCATTAAGTTCACTGGGGTTCGTTCCCATTACAACGTGTGTAGAAATACAGTCTTCTATCATACAATCATTTGGAAGTCAGTATCATTTATATGTTAATCAACATTTACAGGACTGAAAGATTTTTAAGGAGAACCAAAAACTAATAAATGCTGTATTTTATTTGTTGTTAATGAAGTCAATCGTCAAGTTTCATCACTGGCACTACACTACAGAAAAAAGTAGTGAAAGTTGGTGAAGGGTTATGTTTATTCTATGTAAAATAATTGCAAAAATAAACATAATTTAATTTCTGCATTAACGTATGACCTGAAACAGAAATGAAATGTTTGTATTTATACTGTTGAAGAGCAACACTAATGTAGACAAACAGGATGTTTGGGTGGCATTTTAATATAGCTAAATTAATATTATGTGTCATTTTATTTTAATTAGAAATCAAATTGGCAAGCAGGAAGGATAAATCAAACACAAAAAGTAATGTGGTAGAAAGAACTGTGCGTTTTACATTATATGCTCCACTGAATATCTCTTTGCCCAAGAGAAATTTATAGCCACCCATGATCCACATAGACCTATTAATCAATTTTATTAATTTTTGAAGTATCTTTCTGTGTACCTTTGACTTCATCTCAATTGGCTGAATCTGGAGCTAAATAGGATAAAATGCCTCCAATTTGACAAAAGTAATAAAACTAGTATTTCTCATTTTTTAAAAAAAAAACCTTTCAAAATGTCAACTCACAATCAATGATATGCACACATTTTTAATTTTCTAAGGTGCAATTTTTAAATTGGTGTTTTGACCAAAATTGATAAGTCAAACTGTAAGAGCGTAAGAAAGGCTCAGAAAAGCAAAGCCATAAGTGTGTAGGATACCTACCTGTAAGCTACATAAGTATAGTTTCCAGATCAAGAAAAGTAGTATGGCCTCTCTCTTCTGCTTCAATCGAACCTGACCTGAGTCTAATTCTTGGTACCATCATTCAAGAAGGACATTGACAAGCTAGAATATGTCTCAAGAAACATAAAATATTTATCAATATTCCAGGTAAATCCAGTTCTTTTTTTTAAGCCTAATAATAAAGTAAAATTCTAAGTTCACAACATCCACATCAAGCCCCTTAGCTGTATATGCTGAAAAGCCATGTTACAGGTAGCATTAATTTAGCTAATTATTTACCTGATTAAACTAATCTAATATAATCTGCCTTGATTCGCTTTTTATTTCACGCTGGGTGAGGATACAGTTTTTCTGTGCCTTTTGGCTAATTTGTGAACCATGTCAACAATTCTTTCAAATTACAAGTTTAATGCTCCAAAGCTGAAGGGACCAGAATGGATGGCTAGAAAAAAAAATCAAACTGTACTGATATTAAAAGGATCGTTAAGTTTAGCATGAGGGAAAGGTCTTTCTTCAGGTTACACTCAACTATTTTGATTGAAAGTGAAATGTAAGCAAAAGGTTTCTGGGAGAAATATTGAAATGCAGGTACTATGAAAACTCTCATTTTGCATATGAAGCATGAAAACTCTTTATCCCTGCTGAAGAGCCATGTTTCACTGATGCTTTATGAATTTCTGATTTATCTCTTCCTTTCACCCCCCTTCTTCTTGCTAGAATCTATACTTCACTGATTTATAATAACATTTAAAAGGGGGGGGGGGTCCATTGGCAAGTACTGTTTTCACACAACCATTTGGGATTTATTGCAAGGGATTGTTGTGTGTTCAAGGACATGCTACAAATGATATGAGTATGCGACTGCTCCTTTTACTGCCTTGTATCCAACATCTCCCAGAAGGTTGTGTGGAATGATAGAAAGAAACCTTAATATATGTGTGTGAAAGAGATCCTTTAAGTTGCCTTTTGACTTATTATAACCCTGATGAATTTTATAGGGGTTTCTTAAGCATAGAATAATCAAAAGGTGGTTTTGCTTGTTCGTTCTTCTGAAATATAGTCTACAGTATCTGGGATTCATTAGTGGTTTCTTATCCAAATACCATCAGACCCTGCTTCGTTTCCAACATCAGAAAAGATCTGGTACCTTTAGCATATCTATGTGCGAACAATCAGTGTCTCATTTTCTCAAATGCAAGAAATTTCAGCCCAGAAGAAAATTTTGATTGGAGGGTGGTAGAATTCCTATTCCTAATTTTGGCCAAAGGAATGAGCAAGTATTAGGATTAAGCCTTTTGCCACAAAGAGAACACATCAGTCCATATGCCCACGTCCTCCTCTCATGCACACTCATGTCCTACTGAAATCTGTTTCACAAAATAATATAATGCCTTCAAGGGGCTTGATTCAAATACTGGTCGCCAGTCATTGATCCTGTTTATATCATTTAAGGTAAAAGGTAAAGGTTTCCCCTGACGTTAAGTCCAGTCATGTCTGACTCTGGGGGTTGGTGCTCATCTCCATTTCTAAGCCAAAGAGCTGGCGTTGTCCATAGACACCTCCAAAGTCATGTGACAACTAGCACTAATCCATTGATTTGGTTGATTCAACAATTAGGTGCTAATTCAGGGAGAGGCAAAGTGTAGATGTTTCTGTAGCCCTTCAAACCTTACAGAGCCTGCTGATGCGTCAGCCTCAAAAAAATCAGCGCCCAAAACTATTTTTCTGTTCTAGAGGAGATTCAGGAGAGACATGTTCCACGTGTTTGTGTTTTTTTCAAGGATGGAAGTCTTTCTCAACAATCTAAAATATTATCTAAAACACATAAGGAGATGAGAAACAATTTCAAATTTAATTTATTTTAGGGGTGATAAAGGGTCTACTGCAGTCTTTGGAGGGTATTGGAAGCTAAAGAATGTCCTTCTTGACCTTCTAATGTTGCTTACTCATTTTGAAGGGGAAAAGCACAATTTGATCAAACTAGTCTTCCCTTTTAAATATGAATTTTTGATTTTCTAAAATAATGAGAAAAAAATGCAGTTGCCAAGATTTTTGATTAAGGCTGTCTGTTATAGGATCAACAATTGTCAAGATATCCCTTCCTGTGTAAGACTGAAGCACCAAGTTGGGAAAAAGGGTTCAGTCATATTTTGTTGATTTTGCCCAAAATACATCTGCACAAATCTGGAGCTCAGCCAGTATATGCAGAAAGTACAAAAGGGCAGGCTGATTGATCACAAATACCCAACAAACCCAATACTACCTTTATTTTGTTATTTTGTTTGTGCCAAAAGTGGGTAGCAGTAGTAATGAGATACCACAGAATTGTCTCCATTGTCTTTTTCTATTTGCTTTACTGATTCTATATGTCAGCTTTTTCACACATACATACAAAAGGGGGAGGGACAAGAATGACACTCATGATGGCTCTTTGATACCTTTCCATCTGTTAGAAATCTCCAGTCTTTCAGCTCCTAGTACTATTAATGTTTTGAAATATAAATATTCATTTTGACCATCAAAACCTGACCATAACAATAGTGAAATGAATTATTGGTTGGTTATTTTACTTAGAATCTGTAAGATTTAATTCCAACATTCTGCAAACATTGGGCAGTTCAGCTATGTATACAGTGCTATTCCTTTGCCCTCATAACCATGCCAACATTTTAAAGAAAGCACATTGTTTATTTTATTTTGTTGAGCAAAGATTCCACATATGTATTCTCTATAGGATGGCCAGTTTGGGCACAAGTGTGGAAGCTTTCTGATGTTTCCAAGTGAGGAATTATAAAAACACAGCGCTAAGAGAAATGGTAAAGGGAATGACTGACTGAGATTCATGGTAATGATGGGGGGTGGGGGGAGAGATGCAGTGCTGCCTGCCTGGGAAGCTTAGTCATTAGTTTATTTATTTATTTATTTACAACATTTTTACCCCGCCTTTATCACCCAAGGGGACTCAAGGCGGCTTACAATACCCGGCAAGATTCAATGCCAAACAATCAATAACACATTTAAAACCATTAACAGTAATCAGTAAAAATACATTATACAAACATTAAAAAGCATTAAAAACATATAAATTACTTAATTACATTCTTCCAAGAACCTTGTACCTTAATTCAGACCATGTCAATATTTGTTTATTCATTAAATGCTTGCACACAAAGCCATGTCTTTACATTCTTCCTGAAGCCCAGAAGGGTTGGGGCCTGCCTGATGTTACTGGGGAGGGTGTTCCACAGATGAGGAGCCACCACTGAGAAGGCCCTGTCCCTCGTTCCCACCAGCCGCGCCTGAGAGGCAGGTGGGACTGAGAGCAGGGCCTCTCCCAATGATCTTAGCGCTCTTGATGGTTCATAGGAGGAGATACGTTTGGACAGGTAAGTTGGACCAGAACCGTTTAGGGCTTTGTAGATAAAAACCAGCACTTTGAATTGGGCTTGGTAGCATATCGGTAGCCAGTGGAGGTGGCATAACAGTGGAGTATTATGCTCCCTGTATGTCGCCCCAGTTAACAATCTGGCTGCCGCCCGTTGTACTAATTGGAGCTTCCAGGCCGTCTTGAAAGGCAGCCCCATGTAGAACACGTTGCAGTAATCCAAACGGGATGTAACCAGAGCGTGAACCACCGTGGCCAAGTCAGGCCTCTCAAAGAATGGGTGCAGCTGGCACACAAGTCTTAGTTGTGCAAATGCTCCCCTGGCCACCACCGAGACCTGTGGCTCCAGGCTCAATGATGAGTCCAGGAGAACACCCAGACTGCGAACCTGTGTCTTCAGGGGGAGTGCGACCCCATCCAACACAGGCTGTAACCCTATTGCCTGTTCAACCTTATGACTGACTGTCTTGTCTGAATTCAATTTCAATTTGTTTGCCCTCATCCAGTCCGACACAGTGGCCAGACACCGGTTCAGGACCTGGACAGCCTCCTTAGTGACAGGTGGGAAAGAGTTGACATCATCTGTGTACAGATGACACCGCACCCAGAAACTCTGGATGATCTCCCCCAGCGACTTCATGTAGATGTTAAACAGCATGGGGGACAGTACTGAACCCTGCGGGACCCCACAAGACAATGGTTGTGGGGCCGAGCAGGTGTCCCCCAAAGACACCATCTGGGAATGACCCTCCAGAAAGGACCAGAGCCACTGTAAAACAGCACCTCCAAGCCCCATTCCGGCAAGGCGTCCCAGAAAAATACCATGGTCAACGGTATTGAAGGCCGCTGAGAGGTCCAGCAGAACCAGCAGGGACATACTCCCCCTGTCCAGTTCCCAGCATAGATCATTGACTAAGGCAACCAAGGCTGTCTCGGTATCATGCCCCAGCCTGAAGCCAAAATCTGTATCATCCAAAAATGCCTGGAGTTGTGCAGCCACCACATGTTCCACGACCTTGCCCAAAAAAGGGGAGATTGGAAATAGGCCGATAGTTGTCCAATTTAGTGGGGTCCAGTAATGGCTTTTTCAACAGTGGTTTGATCACAGCCAATTTAAGGCTCGCTGGAACAATGCCTTCCCGAAGGGAGGCATTCACCACCACCTTCACCCACTCAGTTAATCCCCCTCTGGCTTCTCTCACCAGCCAGGATGGGCAGGGGTCTAGGATGCATGTGGTCGCCTTCACCTCTCCAAGCACCTTGTCCACATCCTCAGGCTGAACCCATTGAAAGGAATCCATCAAAATGGGACAAGCAGGTGCTCTTGCTATATCCTCGGAAGCTGTCGTTAATATGGTGTCAAAGCCAGGACAGATCAAAGCGACTTTGTCCACAAAGAACCAAGCAAATGCTTTACAGTAGGCTGCCGAGTTGTCAGGGATCCCGTCTTGAGGGACGGGATATAACAAACCTCTGACAACTTGGAACAGCTCAGCCGGACAGTTCTTTGTGGATGCAATATTAGCTGCAAAGAAAGAGTTCTTTGCAGCGTCTATTGCTGCGGCATATGCCCTAAGATAGGAACATAGCCATGTTTGGTTTGACTCGCTCGGCTTCAAATGCCACACACACTCTAGTCCCCTCTTCTTTCTCTTCATCACTGCCAGATCCTCAGTGAACCAAGGCGATTGTTTAGCTCTGGTACTTGAGAGAGGGTGTTCTGGAGCGATCGTATCTATTGCCCTAGCCGCCTCTTTGTTCCAGAGGGTGACCATAGCATTGACAGGGTCACCAGCCGAGGTGGTGGGAAATTCCCCAAGAGCCGTCACGAATCCATCCCAGATCCATAAGCCTCCTGGGGTCCTCCACCCCTGCGGAAGTTGGGGGCGCCGTAAGTCTAAACCTAATCAGGTGATGGTCGGTCCATGGCAAAGGAGCGATGGTAAGCTCCTCCACACCTCCACCTTCCTCCCATCCCTGACAGAAAACCAAGTCAAGTGTGTGCCCCACTCTGTGGGTGCGACCAGATACTAGTGGGACAGCCCCTTGGTTGCCATGGTGGCCATGAAGTCCTGAGCCACACCGGAAAGGATGGTCTCAGCATGGACATTGAGGTCCCCCAGCACCATAAGCCACTGAGTCTCCAATGCCAGGCTCGAGACCACCCCTGCTAGCTCAGGCAGGGAGACTGTAGTGCAGCGGGGTGGTCGGTACACTAACAGAATCCCTAGTCTGTCCCACTCACCCACCCTCAGATGGACACATTCGAACAAGGTTGACTGTGGAATGGGGCACCTGGTCAGGGGGATGGAATCCTTGTAGACTACAGCGACAACATCTCCCCGTCCTCCGGATCTTGGTTGATGCTGCACAGTATAACCTGGTGGACAAAGCTTGGTGAGATTCACCCCCCAGCCTTGTCCAACCAGGTCTCCATTATGCATGCCAGGTCTGCCTGCTCATCCAGGATAAGGTCCTGGATGATCATTGCTTTTCCGTTGACAGACCTGGCATTCAGCAGCACCACCTTTAATCTGGAGGAACTGCCAGCCTGTGCACCCAAGTTTACCATGTCAGGAGGCTGTTTTAGATCTACAAGGACTCTCTTTCTTTCCCTAGGCTGAATTAATTTAGGCCTCCCTTTCCCGTATCCCCCCTCCCCTCTTTTACTTCTTCTAGTTGGATGAAGGAATCCAGATTCCTACCTTCCCAGGAATATTCAAGATCCATAACACCACCTACACTTTCACATCTACATAGGTATTATGTAGGGATCGTGAATATATAACCATCACGAATGTATAACTCCATTATCATCAAAATACTTATACCATATCATTTTAATGTACATGTGATGAGTCTGATGCCTTCAAAATGTCACGGTGGGTCATTGGGGTTTTCTTTTCTTCTTCTTTTAATTGTTGGCTAAGTGTTAAGTACTAGAAAGTGTTGTGTTACACCCATAATTCAAATGTGTCATGTTGTGTAGTATTTGTTGTTAGTACAGTGTGATCCAGTATAATGATGAGCAAAATGACCACACAGCACCCATCGCAAACCTTATGTGCGCCAGCTGCAACCATACCTCGAGAAGTCTGACCTGGCCATGGTGGTCCACATCTTGGTTACATCCAGATTGGACTACTGCAATGCTCTCTATATGGGGCTGCCCGCAAAGACGGTCTGGAAATTCCAGCTGGTTCAAAGGTCGGTAGCCAGACTTCTGACGGGAGTTGGTTATAGGGAGCATACAATGCCCCTATTGAAACAGCTCCACTGGCTGCCGATAAACTTCTGGGCCCTATAAAGCCCTATAAAGTTCAGACCCTGCCTATGTCTGTGATCGCATCTTAGAACTGAACGTGACCAAGATATGAATTGGTACGGGCCTTGAGATTGGCTGGAGAGACTCTTCTTTCGCTCCCACCATCATCTCAAGTGTGATTGGTGGGGACGAGGGGGCGGCCTTCTCAGTAGTGGCCCCCCAGCTCTGAAATGCTATCCCCAAGGAGATCAGACAGCCCCCTACTTTATCCACTTAGATTGATGGCCTTTGACCGTCACTGTTATTTTAACTGAAATTGCTGTATTTTGTGTATTATAATGTATTACTTGCTGTATTGTATTGTATGTTGTTTTCTATTCATGCTGGAAACTGCCCTGAGTCCCTTCAGGGAGATAGAGTTATTAATATTATTATTATTACTTTTATTATTATTATTATTAGTACAAGAAATTAAAATGCAAAGCATATGGTGAACAGAAGAACAATGGTACTCTTTTTACTGGATAAAAAAGCTCTGCTCAATAGCTAACAGTATTTATAGTGCTTAATTTTATTAGAATAAAGACCCTTCATGAAATTGCCTTTTAACTTCCATTATTTAGAGCCTTTCAACTAAAGGATTTTTAGGCCTATGTGTAGCAATATGGAGTGGGGGCAATAACTAGTAATCCAAAAAGTAATTCAAATAGGGAAAGAATTAATGATGGCAAAGTTAGCAATACAGAGTTACATGCCTGCACAATGTACTTCTTATCAACACCTCATCTATACTGCCCCCATTCAGGTTACTGATGTAATGTTAGATCTACAATTTTCAAATAATTAAAAACATGTTCCAGCCATTGAGTGCAATGCCCAATGCCAAAACTTCAGCACTGAAACATTTTTTAAGTGGCTGCAGTTCTCTATGTCAGTTACAAAGGCATAACCTAGAAGTATGCACCCATGACTCTTAAATATATATGTAATCCCTATGCAGCTTCCAGTTTGGAGACTATGTAGGAACTGTGAACATTCCCTAATCACTATTTACTGGGCTGTAGCCACTGCAATTCAGCATACCTATAGTGATGTTTTCACCTAAGGATGGAATCAGATGTAAGACGCACCCTGTTTTTAAAGCTTTAAATCTTGGGGGAAAATTTCTTAAAGAAAATTTTAGGCTTTGTTATGCATGCGTTTGTTTTTGTTTCAATGTAACCTTGTAGTGCAATCTTTCCTGAGGGTTAAGGAGTTTGTGTGAAGAACACAAAACTCATCTTGTCTGCATGAGTCTATTTTACTAAATTCATGAGCTGTTGAGGAGGCAGTGGAAGCAGAAAGTATCAATTACCTTTACCAGATACTAGACAGCTGTCTGGTTGGGGCTGTCAGAGGCATTTGGAGTGGAGCCATCCCTCTTCCTTTTCCTCTTCCTCCTCCTCCTCTCTCAGAAGTGAGATGGAGTTTTTTTTTAAATCCCCAAACACAGCAAATTCAAAGCACCGCCAAATTTAAGGTTTGTTTTAAGCCTCTTAAACTGAAAAAAGGTGCACCTTAGATTCGATGAAATATGGTATATTAACAACATCTGTAGTACTGAAACTATTGATTCTCAGTGCTCCAAACACAGATTGATCAGACATGTATGGTGGTTCCCTTCACTTTATTTTTTTGAATGAGAAAGTAGGGGGGGGGGGGAGTGGTTAAAATTGCAATAATTAGGGATTTGATTTCTGAATTTCAATAAAGCTACTTCTTTTTCTCTCTGTTTTAATGTTTACTTGGTCATTGTGGATTATGCTTACTGAATGGATTGCTGCCAGTTGCAATCCTATTGGTTTTGAAACACTACATACTTTTCAATGTTACAAACTTTTAATGTACCATTATCTTTATTTCACAAATTGAGATATATATTTTAAGAGTCTTTCCTTTGTTTCATACTAATATTGCTTGATTTGTTTTTCTATGATTTTAAAAATGCCTTCCCAATTGATGTTTATATAATATTCTTTGAGGGTTGTACAATGCATTTAATATCATTTATTGTTACATAAAACACATAAGTACAATGCAATGACAAAAAAAAACCATACTAACTACTTATCACCAAACAAATCACACCATTTAAAAAGCATTGACTCCCCATCTTCCAACATAACGGCATAAATACAATAATATCATTTACTTCTTCTATTACAGCTAAAAATGCACTTAATTATTTTTATTTTTTAACCAAAAATAAGGCTAATATATCTTATTTTTCTTCTCTTTTTACAAATGGCAAAAAGGTCTCTAGTCTTTGAAAAATATCCAAACACTTATCTTTGATCAAAACAGATAGCTTATTAATTTCTAACATTTCAAAATTTTCAATAGCCAATCTTTCATTGTTAGTTTGTATGTTGTTGAGCCACAGCATCACCCTCACCAAATATATATATAGAACATAAAGACACTCCAAGCAAGATATATGATTATTTATTTATTTTTAAAACATTTCCCACAGCTCCAAAGTTGTGAAATATCAATGCCGCTAGAGCAATGTTCTCAACATGTGGATCCCCAGATGTTTTGGCCTTCAACTCCCAGAAATCCTAATAGTTGGTAAACTGGCTGGGATTTCTGGGAGTTGTAGGTCAAAACACCTGGGGACTGACAGTTTGAGAACCACTGCACCAGAGGTTCCAGGATGGACCTATCAGCAACTGTACCCCAAAAGCTCTAAATGTATCAACTTAATTTATTATTATTATTATTATTATTATTATTATTATTATTATTATTATTATTATTAATGTGTAACTTGTATCTTTTATGCACTATGTCAATTCTTAAAGATAAAAATATATAAACTATATCAAATATATGTATCAAAATGTATCTTGAAGGCAGCTACCTTTCTGTGCCCTCAGTTTGCATTATCCCTTGAGAACAAAGATTGTGACAAGAATCCCTCCAGCTATTTCCCAAGATAGATAATATCAAGACCTTTGTGTATATATGCAAGAAAGATTATCCTTTGTCAACAGAATGAGTTCAGGATGTTTGTCTGTTCAATTGAAGCCTAGAGTATGCTGCTCCTGTAGAAGAGAGGGCTCAACAAACATGAATTTATTATCTTTCTGAATGGGCAGCCAAGCCCTTGATTGTCTGGAATTATCACCTTTGTCTTTTGGGTCTTGCACCCTTTGTCTCACATGGAACTGGGAACGTGAGTTCAGAGACTCATCAGGATCTCCATGTCACCATTTCCTCTAGGTCCGTGCCCTCCCAGGGGACATCTCTGCAACAGATTGGTCTTTTCAACTGACCAACTACCAGCTGTTTTTCTTCCCACCATAGGAATCTTCTCCTGCAGACTTTGTCGTCAGGTGAACCCCTGGCAAATCCCGGAGCGACTGAAGTCTGAATAGCTGTCAGAGCTACAAAAAAATGTCATGTATTTTCTCTGTAAATGTGTGCTTATACCTTTTAGGATCTGGCTAAAAAGGATGCAAGTATAAGTAGCATGTTTTCACTTGCATCCTTTTTAGCCAGATCGTAATAAACCTCTGAAGCTTTGTCTTCAACCTCTGTCCTGACTGATATGGCTTAGCGGAAGCTCACTGGGCATGGACCACCTTATCTGCAGTCCTAGCTGAAATCTCTACATGTTGACATTTTCCCATTTCTAACCATACAACCATCTTACTGTAATAATCAAACAATGAAATATATTCTGATTCAAATATCTCATTTGGTTTTCCATAAACACCAACAAAAATAAATTATCTGGTTTCAACTATATCTTGGGCCAAATAAATCAACTCAGGGGTGTTCACATCATGCATGGGATTTGTTTGCCTCAACACAAGTGTGAAAAAAAGTCTTGGTACACTCACACAATTCCAGAGCTTGCCCACATTTTGGGCCAGTATAAACAGTTAATAATAATAATAATAATAATAATAATAATAATAATAATAATAATAATAAAACTTTATTTATACCCCGCCACCATCTCCCCAATGGGGACTCGGGGCGGCTTACATGGGGCCACGCCCAAAACAATACAATATAAACAGCATATAAAAGAACAGCACAACACAATACAATAAACAATATAGTAAATAATATCCATTACAAAATAAAACAAGGAGACAATAAAAACAAGGGCAGACCACATGAACATTAAGTTAAAACTCGGGGTGAGAAAGACATAAAAATAAAAACCACAGCGAACAGGGTCATAAGGGAGTGGGGTATTCTGGAGGATAGATATTAGGGGGAGCAACAGAAAAGAAATATAAAATGGTTACTCTCCAAAAGCTCAGCAAAAGAGCCATGTTTTCAAGTCTTTCTTGAAGGCTGCTAGTGTGGGGGCTTGCCTAATCTCCGCGGGCAGAGAATTCCACAATCGGGGGGCCACAGCAGAAAAGGCCCTCTCCCTTGTTCCCACAAGGCGGGTCTGGGATATCAGGAGTGGGGACAGGAGAGCTTCCCCTGATGAGCGAAGGGATCGTGTAGGCTTGTGGTAGGAGATACGGTCACGAAGGTAGGTGGGTCCCAAACCGTTTAGGGCTTTATATGTGATGGTATACACCTTGAATTGGGACCGGAAAATAAAAGGCAGCCAGTGGAGCTCCTTGAACAGGGGAGTAGATCTCTCCCTGTAACTCGCCCCCGTAATTAACCTGGCAGCCGAGCGCTGGACCAATTGTAGTTTCCGGGCCGTCTTCAAGGGAAGCCCCACGTAGAGCGCATTACAGTAGTCCAGTCTAGAGGTAACTAAGGCATGCACCACCGTGGTCAAGTCAGACTTCACGAGGTATGGTCGCAGTTGGCGCACAAGTTTGAGTTGTGCGAAGGCCCTCCCGGCCACCGCCGACACCTGCGCCTCAAGCATCAGCGCTGAGTCCAGGAGGACCCCCAAACTGCGGGCCTGTGACTTCAGGGGGAGTGCGACCCCGTCCAGCACAGGTTGCCACCCAATACCCCGATCCGACGCGCGACTGACCAGGAGGGCCTCTGTCTTGTCAGGATTGATCCTCAGCTTGTTCCTCCTCATCCAGTCCGCCACAGCGGCCAGGCACTGGTTCAGCATCCGAGGGGCTTCCTTGGAGACAGATGGGAACGAGTAGTGGATTTGCGTGTCATCTGCGTAGAGATGGCAACACCCTCCAAAACTCCGGATGACCTCTCCCAGCGGTTTCATGTAGATGTTAAATAGCATGGGGGATAGAATAGACCCTTGCGGGACCCCACAGGTCAATGGTCAGGGGTCCGAGCAGGTGTCCCCCAGCTTCACCATCTGGGAACGACCCTCCAGGAAGGACTGGAGCCACAGCAGAACCGTGCCACCGAGCCCCATCCCAGAGAGCCTCCCCAGAAGGATACCATGGTCGATGGTATCGAAAGCCGCTGAGATGTCCAAGAGAACCAGCAGGGTCACACTCCCCCTGTCCAGCTCCCTGCGGAGGTCATCCACCAAGGCGACCAAAGCCGTCTCAGTACTGTGCCCAGGCCTGAAGCCAGACTGCGAGCGGTCCAGAAAATCAGTGTCATCGAGGAACTCCCGGAGCTGCGTAGCAACCACCCGCTCCAGAACCTTGCCCAGGAATGGGAGGTTGGAGATTGGCCTGTAGAGATGGGTCTAACGAGGTCTTTTTTAATAACGGTTTTACTATCGCCTGCTTAAAGCAGGATGGAACTGACCCCTGAACCAGGGAGGCATTTATAATAGCCACGAACCAATCCAACAACCCATCTTTGGCCAGCTTAACCAGCCAAGAAGGACAAGGATCCAGAGCGCAAGTGGTCGCCCTCACAGACCCAAGAATCCCCT
Organism: Anolis carolinensis; assembly: GCF_035594765.1. Classification (NCBI taxonomy): domain Eukaryota; kingdom Metazoa; phylum Chordata; class Lepidosauria; order Squamata; family Anolidae; genus Anolis; species Anolis carolinensis. Next base: position 106,710,417 of record NC_085842.1, on the reverse strand, counting down.
CCACGTCATCAGAAAGAACAAGCCGGAAAGAATCCCACAAGATCGGACAGACAGGTACCTGAAAATACAGAAAGGCAGGCACTACAGTGTTATCTCACACAGAACCATAAATAAGTGGATGAGCAAGCACAGATCAGACACTCCAGAAAAAGACACAATTAATAATCATAATAAATAAAAAAAACTTTATTTGTAGACCACCCTATCTTCCCGAGAGGACTCAGGGCAATTTCCAACACATATGGCAAACATTCAATGCCAAGAAAAAGACATATTAGCAAATTACATCAAAATTAGACAATCAAATTATGTAAAACAGCCTAACTGTAAAAAAATAGTACCTTGTATCATCTGAACCAGGTTTGCACAACCTGTGGCTCTCCAGCTGTTTTGGTCAAGCTCTAGCCAGCTTGTGCAATGGCCAGGAATTCTAGCAATTGGAGGCCAAAACAGCTAAAGGACCACAGGTTGTGCAGGCCTGGAAACTATAAAGATTTTCAGTGGAACCAACCCACATACTGTTACTAAATACTGACATGTGATGGCTGGTGTCTCTATTTTAGTGAGCTGAACAATCTGCTTTGAACTTTTAAATTGTTTTTCAAGGGGTAGAGTAAACCCAGTTTAGACTAAATCCAAAGTAGACACATTGTTCCTCCCTGACATCTAAGACACCTAGAGTTGTCAATGCATGATTATCTCAGGTCCTGACATTTCCAGGCCAAATCCTGAGACTTAGGAACAGCCCTTGGTGTTGTCATTATACACTATGCACTCACTACAGAGACTAATAAGTTTTCTTTCTCTTATAGAGAACATCAATATGGAATTATTTTTGGAATTAAGATTAACATCTTAGCTAAAGAGCTATTTGCAGATGAAAGATTAAATGGATTATTCCTTCTCACTTTCAGCACATCTACACTGACACTATAATGCAGCTAGGAACCGGTTTGGGAAGAATCTGTTTCATTGCACAGGTGATTAGATTGACATGTCTGGAACTGGTTTGAGGTAAGGTGACTGCATTAACCACAGAACCTGGCCTCAAACTGCTCTGTGGGGCCTCCCCCCCCCCTTGATTTTAAGGAAAAAATTGTAGTTGTGCCCCAGAGGCATAGGAAGTGAAATCCATCCTAGGGACCTCTCATTAGCCACCATGCCCTCTGAGCATTTTTGGCAGACCCCTCCCCTCCATGTTTTGAATCTTACAAAGTGCAGCAGCAGCAAGGGCAACTGGAGGGTCTTTGCACATTTCAGCCTTCCCAAGCATAGCAAACTCTCTTCCAAACTGCTGAGTTGAGTATTTGTGCTGGGCCCTTCCGTTTCATCTAAGTCCAAATAAAACAAAACTGGAGAACTTGCTTGCATAGTTTCCATCTCAAGATGACTTATAGAAAATGGAGACACAGGGCCAGGTCCTAAGATATGGCAGCCTGAAAACCACTAGTCGTCCTTGACCCTAAGCAATGAAATAAGGAAATGTTAAGTAAGATGCATCAATATATAAACTAGATTTTAGAGGCTTTCAATCTTTCTCAAGTCTGAAAAGGAACACTATCCCAATGGAATGAAAAACCCTTTTCTGATTAGATTCCATATAAAGCAGAAATTTGTGGACACAAAATTTTCTACAAGAAGTTGTGCTTTGCACCCTAGAGCATGAGTTCAGTATATAATAAATCAAAACCTTGCCTCCTCCTCTGATCAAGCATTTAAATGATTAACATTATTTTATTTATTAACTAGCAACAGCTGTCTCTCTCAGGCAGAAGTTTTTTCTGCAGATGGTTCACACTCAATTATGCAAGTGGTTTAAAATGATAGAATCACATATCAATAACAGTTTGTTCTAAGGCTGCTCTAATGGAGAATCAAACCAGATAAACTAATTTTCTTTCTGTGGGCCCCAGATCACATTGTTTTTCAGCATAAAAAAGAACATAAGAAATCTTTAAAGTTCAGTTCACTGTCATTTGTCTCACAATTTGCCTTGTTTTCCTATGAGCATCCAATCTTGATTCACTTGAAAACAGCTACATTACTGCATATATAACCAAGAAACAGTAATGTATGTCAGTAAAATTTCCCCTCCAGGCATACTTTAACAAATAAATTGTTATTGAAAGAGGAGTTGGAACCAGACTTAGTTGCTCTTAGAACAGACCCACTGAAATCTATTTGCCATGATTAGCTCATCATTGATTTTAGTGGGTTTACTCCTAGCACAAGTAAGTCTGAATACAGCCAACTAGATTTCCATGGATTTAAATCTATATATAACAATCCAAATTAAAGGCCATGGCTACTCTTCCCCTATGTACTCTCAAAATTACAACAAACATTCACTTAAATCAAAATTCAAGATGAGTCTGAATGGTTCTGTTTGAGCAAAAACTCCAAGAAAATTCAAAGGATATTCAAAACTCACATGACCTATACATTTTGCTTATGGGCCCCTAAGCCTTGCTACTAGGAATTTCTAAGAGCTGGTTACCCAGAGGAGATGTGCTCTGAAGCCCCCAATTTCCCTTGAGGCCATCATCTCTTGTAGAAATTATAATAGCTGGTTTTCATTGCTGATACATGACTCTTCTACAGTTAAGTAAATCCAAGAATGAATTTTGTTATATCTCATTTCCTCCCAAGATTTAGCCCCCACACCCTCCCACAACCCCACATTTTCCCTGGGGATGTGGGCAGAGGTTGACCTGAGAGGGCATCCAGCCACCTCCACCCCACCCTCTCATTTCCCCAAAAAAACTTACCTTTGGTGGCCTGCCAGTAGTGCAGGCCCCTCCAGAGAGCTCTCTTGATGCACAAAAATAATGGGATGGGAGGTGGGTAGAGGAGAGAAATCCTTACCTCCTTCCCTCCTTTGACAGACTCGCATGGCTATTTTCTGAAAATATATTTATTTTAATGATTCCGTTAAGACATTTGTTTCTTAACAATACCAGTTTCTTAGGCTTGTCACCAGGATAATTACCAAATTTCCAAATCTCTCTGTGGTAAAGACCAACTTTGTGTCCTATTCACATGACACAGGTTCAGGTTGGTACAGAATAGAGCCAGGGAGTATCACTTGAAAAAACAGAGAGAGGGAGGTGGGAAGTAACAGGGAAGCACTGCTAGACTTAAGTGTGCCCTGCTGTTTACCCTGTATCTGCTGAGGAAGCTTGACTGTGTGACCCCGAAGTGAAACAATCAAGTAGCCATCCTATTTGATGTCTGTACATGGAACAGGAGTGAATGCTATCATGACAGTCATACAAGGTTGCAAATATTACTGTCAGCTCTGCATGGAATGAACTCATGGGGTGCAACTCATGGGGTGAATAAAAAGAACTTGTAGTGATAAGAATCTCCTTGTGCAGTCATAGAAATATAGAATCATAGAATTATAGAATAGTAGAGTTGGAAGAGACCTCATGGGCCATCCAGTCCAACCTCCTGCCAAGAAGCAGGAAATCGCATCCCAAGCACCCCCGACAGATGGCCATCCAGCCTCTGCTTAAAAGCCTCCAAAGAAGGAGCCTCCACCACGCACAATGATCTACTGTGATAGAATAGTATAATTATACATTACTAGAGTTGGAAGAGACCTCAGGGGCCATCTAGCCCAACCACATTCTGTCAGGCAGGGATGCACAATCAAAACACGTCTGACAGATGGCCATCCAGTATCTGCTTAAAAACCTCCAGAGAAGAAGATGCCACCACACAGGCAGCATATTCTACTATCAAATAGCTCTTACTTCCAGAAAGTTGTTCTTAATGTTTAGGTGGAATTTCTTTTCCCTTATTTTGAATGTATTACTTTATATCCTAGTCTCTGGAGCAGCAGAAAATGAGCTGGCTCCATCTTCAACATAACAGCCGTTTAACCATGGCTTTCATGTTATCTCTTAACCATCTCTTCTCCTGTCTAAACATACCCAGCTCTCTAAGCTGTTCTTCAGAGGGCATGGTATCATAATTTCACTCCTCCTTTTCAAAAACCACAGTTTGCATGGACTGAAAAACAATCAATAAAGCAAAAGCCTCAACCACTGTCCCACTGTCACTTGTGGTAACGGATTATTGATTTTTTTCTATCACAGGAAATTGTTCACAGTTTAACTGGAGGGCACTGTATATTGCTTTTACTTTAATTTCTTAAAATTAGAACCAACTGCTCCCTACTAAGCTATCAAAAGCACTTTTTAGACTTAAAAAAAAAACACAGTTCAAACATACTGGGTGTGTGGCTGCTCATTTTGGATAGCTCTCCATTCTTCTACTAAAATAGTGTTGAAATTGAGATCTCTGGAGCAGGGTTTTAATGGCTTTCATATCAAACAGACTGACTTCAAATACAGGGTTCTGAAATATTCCTGTAATTACTTCCTCCTCATCTTAGCGTGTTTCAGCAATAGTGCTGATTATAGGATGACTGACACACAGGGTACCATCCAGTAAAAAGAACTATTGTCGATATAGAAGGCTACACACATAGGCTTCTCCTTTATATCAATATTTATATTCTTTCAATAGGAGTACTTTATTTTGGTTGGATTGTGCCATACAGTCCCTGTGCTTAGTATGCTTGCATAAAGATGAGAATGCAGCATGGTAGAGTTCTATAGTCCAAATGGAAGGAAGCAATTACAAAGCACATGAGTGCCTATACTTGCATTAGGCGGTATCTTGGAGTATTAATGCAAGCCACTAGTCTATAAATGAAAAATAAAATACATAGGCAAGTAAGGAGAAAGAGGGAATGATGCAGCTACACTGTAAAATTAATGCAGTTTCACACCATTTTAATTGTTTGGGGTAAATGGAGCTATGACAAGCAGAATCAATACATATAAAGGGGTAATACAAGGGTGTATTTTAATCTTTACATCAATGACCTGCCATGAGTAATTAAGGATCTGTAGCTCATATGCCTAAAGTCCTAAATACATACTGTAACACTTTGCTATATTACCAATGATATGATATTGCTATTATATTCGCAAGTTGGGCTTTGTAGGTTGTTAAGAAAACTTAGCTCCTACTGTTATGATAACTCTCTAATCATAAACAAATAAGTCAAAAAAATTGTGTTTGGAAAAAGACAGAAGAGACATAGTTGGCAATTAGACTGTGAGGTTATAGAACAAGTGAACACCTTCCCTTAACTTGGAGTAACTTTTTCCGGGACTGATACTTGGACTTTTCATCATCAAAGGAGCTCACTCAGAGCAAAGGCTCACCTGAATTTAATACTTAAACTAAAAACACCTAATCACCCAGGTACGTTAATCCCAATAATTAAAATATATAAAGCTAATGTTACACCTATGCTTTTGTATGCAGCAGAAGTATGCTGATTAGGTTCCATGTCAGTAATAGAACAAGCATAATCTCAGCACGTGAGAAGCATACTGGGAGTAGAAAAAAGACCTCAGTTGCTGCAGTGAGAGCCAAATTGGAAATTGACACAATCTATGCACAGTCTAAACTTAAGAGTGTATAATAGTGTAAAATCAATATAATGGAGCCTGATAGATTCCCAAAACTGTGTCTTTTAAAACAGATAAAATCCCAGCTACACACTTCTTTGATTACACAAATGACAAATTATATAAGAAGCTGCGGTCTTCCTGTCTCCTGAGCTGTAAGAGACCAAGTAAAAAAGAGTGCTATGCAAAGAATTTTGGACATAGAAGCACAAAAAGATATAGCTACCCGTAGCAAAGTTGCTCGGCTGAGTCAATATAAATGTAAAATATAAATATAAAACCTGGGATCAGAACCTGGGATAAAGGGCTGGTCTGGAAGGGCCCTGACTTACCTTACAGGATTGTTGTGAAGATAAGAAGGGGCACCATATAAACAGCCTTGGAGGGGAAAATGGGATATAATGAAATGGAATGGAATTTACAGTAACCTGTAAATAAGTAAAGTGGTTTGAAGCAAAGTCTAACATATGGCTAAGAGGAGTATGGTAGTTGCCCTGGAAAGCATATTCTGGGAATCAAGAAGCAACAAATGGCTGCTGGTGGTGGGTATAGAGTTGTGTACACCTTGTGACATGAACCCAATGAGTAAGATTCAACTTCCTGTCTGGTCAGCTTTACATCTGGAATGTGAAGGTTACCATCTTTGTCTGCTGTGTCAGAAAGTAAAATGCCTTGGCAAGCCCCTTTGAGCCGAAGAAACTCATCCTCATCCTTGAGTATCCTTTCATCAAGTTTCAACCTAGCTTGTCATATATACCTTCAAGCTCCCTGACAATGACATTAACAAAGCAAATGGAGATGTTTAAGTAAAGTTTAACAGGGGAAAAGGTTCAAAATTATAATTTCAAATGTGTGCAACTGACATTTTGAAAATAGAAGCATATCCTAGTATTATACTAAATCTGTGTTCTCCAAAAGTTGACAACTAGTGGGATTACATTTGAAGAAACCTCCCCCCTCCCAATCACCCATAATTGTTATCATGATTGTTGGGGGAACTGAACAAACTTCAGAGATTCAGACTAAAAATGAGTCAGTTGTTTCTTGCTATTTTCCCAGCTCTGTGATTTTTACTACTTTTCCATCTTAGATTGACCTTTTCCTGACTATATAATTTAATGAGATAACTTTCACCTTCCACCTTTTTACAGTTTCTCTAGACCAGGGCTATAAGATGGAGAAAGATGGCTCATTCTGTTACCATAAAGAACACAAGAAATAAAAGCTTTCATCCAATAGTTCTACACAAGCTTTTGCATGAGATGGGGGATAAAGATCTATTCCTTCTTTTCTCCAAATATACAAAAGGAAAGGAAATAAAGAACCAGGTCCAAATGTACACAATTATATGTAAGCATATGATTATGCTTACAGTAGTGCCTACTGTTAAGAGAACACTGCCACATCATTTTGTCAAGATAAGAAAGAAGGGCCTCTGATCTTTCCCAGAGTACATAATGAATTAACAGCAAAATGTAACAGGGCCACGCTTAGGTTTTCACGATTTGAGAACACTTAAACTACACCATAGAACCCCAAGTCTCTCTGTATGCACTAGCAGAAAAACAGCTCATACTGTTAAGAGGCAAGGACACATTCTCTGATGTTTGCTACCCTTTGATTGTGGTGGGATAATGTTTTCAGGTTCCAATCTTTCTCTAGAGAAGAGTGTGCATTGTTGGTGAGAGCTACAGTGCTCTCTGAAAGTTGGAGCTATCTTGAAAGATACATACAAACAAATTTTTATTTTATTATATACTATCTTAGGTACCCAGCAATGCCCAAATTAGGTCTTTTGTAACTATAAACATAACATGGATACGGGTGAACTACAATTCCCAAAATTCAAGACCAATTCTCCCCAAATCCCACCCATATTCACAGTTGGTCATGTTGGGTATGCGTGCTGAGTTTTGACCAGATCTATTGTAAATGTTCACAGTGCTTTCTATATCCTGCAATGTCATTGGAGTGAGAGTCTTTGGTGGCTCCTCATTCGTAAGGGTCAGAGTTGATTGTGAAAGTGGGAGCCTGTCTGTGGAAGTGGGAGCCCAAGCCACATGATATACATACATTCACTATTATTATGGAAATAGATATAGATAAGATATAAATATGTAGGCATAGATAAAAGATAGATATAGTGACAGATATAGATAATATAGGTATGGATAATATAGATAAGATATATATAAATATATGGTATATAGATATACAAGTTAAACATAAAATGGAAACACAGCTTAATGATTCCAATAGCAAACCAAAGACCATTGCTCCTGCCTAAGAGAGAAACAGTCTGGACTTAAAATACCTATAGAACCGTCAACTCAACAATTTTTCTGATTTCAATCACATGTCCCTTTCCTTTCCTTCAAATTTGTTACCATGGAAACAGATCATCTGACTATCCCATACTATTATCAGTTCTTAAAAGGTCCAAAACTTTGACTAGATATTTAGGCAATTCACAATGATACTTCTACTTGCAAAAAGCTGAATGGAAACTCATAGTATTGTGAAATGGAATTACTCTGTCCACCAAAAGAAACATTTGTTTTATTTTTGCTATATTGTTACAGATATTAAATTAGAATGAAGTCCTTCCAATCCAAGTACAGTAATATGTAAAATGTAGAAATATTATTACAACTTTGTTTCTTTCTGTTTCATCTAGCCTTTGATTATGACATTTACCTTTTCAATTTTTTCATTCTCCACGCAAACATCCTCAGCCTGGTATAATTTTCCTTGGCAAATTGCACAGTTGTCAGATCACCTGATTAAGAGCTCCATTTTCATTACTATAAAAACCAACATGCTTGCCGAATCATTAAGAAGCAGATTGGTCAGTGATAATAATCAGTATATTGCTATAAATACAGCTCAGTATGTTTAATGAGGTAGCCTTCTCAAATACTAAAGATTTTAACACAGGCTTTACTGGAGCTGTATTGAGTTGTGCAAATAGTTTCATATCTTTTCAAAGGATTAATTACATCCACTAGCTGTTTATTTCCTAGAAGCCATAGAATTCATGGATTTTTATTGCTTTTAAGTTGAAAACGTCAGTGTAGTTTCACAGAGTAACAGGAGCTGGTAGTACATGTTGTCCTTAAATAAGCTTGATGCATCTACTGACGCAGCATGGTAACAAAACACCACTAGCCACATTTTCTAATTTCTAGGGTGATTGATAATTCTAGTGCCTTGTCTTTTATGTAGTCCCAAAAAGATTGAGGCAGAACAGTAAATAGGACCTCAACTGACCCATACATGTGCGACAGAAAATCCCAGTAATGCTTCTCCTTCAAAAAATACATACATCAACAACATAATGACAACAAACTAAAGAACTTATTTTTTTCTACCCTTACATGACAGATATAGTCTTCCTCATCTTGTTGTTGTAGTAATGTGACCCTTTAGGGATGAGGCAACTTCCTCTATCTATTGGAATGTTAATTGCCCAAGGCTTGGACCATTCGGTCAGCCCCATTTTGACTCTTCTTCCTCCTTTGTCTTCAACCTGAGAAGGTCACATTTTGCCCTCTCTCCTGGCAAAATGTAGCTTTTTAGATATTTTGTTATTTTTACCTTCTTATCTTCCTTAGTAGCTAGCCTAGTGAGCTAGCTAGCTCCAAGAACCTTTTCTATCTACAATGGATTTCTTTTTACCTCAATAAATAATTTTTGAACTTTCAAGGAGACTTTGCAATCTTTTGCCATCCTGAGGAACAAAGGCCTCTCCAAGCTCACCACATGTAAGTTTCTGCTGTTTATGAAGTGTGCTTCTGCCACTCTGCTGTATTTTTTAGGAATCACCCCAAAAGAGGGTAATTTTTGAGTCCAACCGCTCAATAGATTCCCAACAAGATTTCACATTCATTTCAGTAGTTCTGTTCTGCTTATTTAATACATTTATATCCTGATATGAGGCATAACACAAGTTGAACAATATAGCTAAAACAATAGATACTGCATTTCCTTTTTAAAATGAGCAATCATATTAAAATATGATTAATGTTATATTTTATTAATTTTAATTTATTCCAGGTTAGGTCTAATAATTGATTTTGCTTTAAAAATATGTCCTTGATCAATTATTTTCTTAGGTAATACACACTAATGATAAAGTCAACCAAAACAAATTCAAATTTTTGTAATTTCCTTGATTCTACCAAAGTTCCAGCCATTTGTCTAGAATTATGCCCTAAGTAGACATGTATTTCACTGTAAGGGAGCTTTAGTTAATCTTTTACTGTCATACCAGGGAGTAAACTCCACACATATACTCAATGCCATTAAAATCAGCCAAATGCGAAGGACATTAGCATACTAGCAGAACTAGCTCAAAGAAAAACCAAGCAAGTATACATGCATGTATGCATTAATTTTAATGCTAAACAACAATAAAATCAAGTATACCATCTTTTTTAAAAAAGATGATGGAGTAGGCATATTAAATTTGATACCATAACAAAGCTATTCATTTTTAATGTGCCACAACATCCTCTTGCCCATTACAAAAAGTAAATTCAAGTATGAAGTATCATTACATTACTTAGGAGCAGAGTATGGGGTCCTTGCTTTTCTGATGAGCTCAGGGTAATGAAGCACTTTGTCAGATGACTAGAGTAACAGTTAAGAAAGACTTTGTCCCCATCTATACAGACCATGCAATCCCTGGTTTTCCAAGGAGCTGTTAGCAATGAAACAAGAGGGGAGGAGACTAGAGCACAAGTGAGGAAAACCTCAGAACCAATCCATTTTGAAGAAAATCAGTGACCACTGCAGACTATATGGATTGGCTATAAAGGCAGCAAAAAAAAATCTATGTATTCTTTTTTGATAGCTGCTGTGGAGAATAGACCTGCAGAGGTATTCAGAGTGGTCTGAAGTCTGGTAAAACCCAACATAGACCCATTTCAATCTGGCTTCAGGCCAGGACATGGAACAGAGGCAGCTTTGGTGGCCTTGTGAATGATCTACACAGAGAACTGAATAAGGGGAGTGTGACTATTTGGTTCTCATTGACCTCTCAGTGGCTTTCAATACCATCGACCATGATATCCTTCTCGAGCAACTGATGGGAATGGGACTGAGAGGCAGTGTTCTGCCATGGTTCCAATCCTTTCTCTTGGATCACAGCCAGAAGGTGGTGTTGGGGAGTCCTGCTCAACCCCATGGCTATTAGACTGTGGGGTTCTGCAGGGTTCATCACTTTCCCTGATGTTATTTAACATCTACATAAAATCACTGGGAGAGATCACCTGGACTTTTGGTGTTCGGTATCACCTGTACACAGATGATGCCCAACTCTACTACATCTTTTCACCAGATAATGCCAAGGAAGCTGTGCTGCGCCTGAAACAATGCCTGGAAGTAGTAATGGGCTGGATGAGGGTAAACAAATTGAAACTGAATCCAGATAAGACAGAAGTACTACTGGTCTCACATAGGATGGATCCGGGAATAAGGGTACAACTGCAGCTGGACAGGGTTACACTTCCCCTGAAAACTCAGGTTTGCAGTTTGGGGGTGATTCTGGACTCCTTTTAAAATCTGGAAGCCCAGGTGTCAGAGGTTACCAGGATTGCCTTTGCACAACTTAAACTTGTGTGCCAACTGCAACCATTCCTGGAAAAATCTAACCTGGCCATTGTGGTTCAGGCCTTGGTTACATCCCACCTGGACTACAGTAATTCACTCTATGTGGGGTTGTCTTTGAAAACAGTTCAGAAACTTTAGTTTGTTCAAAGATTTGCCACCAGGCTGCTAATGTTATATAAGATAACATACTATCCCGCTTTTGAAAAAGCTATATTGGCTGCCAATTATATTCTGTGCCTGATTCAAAGTGCTGGTTTTGACCTTTAAAGCCTTCACAGCATCAGTCCAGATTACCTGAAACATCAGGTTCCTTTGTACATACTGGGGAGAGCATTAAGATCAATTGAGGAAATGCTGGTTTCCTAAAGCATCCATGACCCTCTCCATTTGAAGAGCACTAGAGAGGGGTTCTTCTCGGGAGTGGCTCCCTCCCTTTGGAATGCCCTCCCAGGAAAAGCCTAAAAGACTTCCTTTTCAAGGAAATCTTTGGAGGAAACTGGTGATATAGAATCATAGAATAGTAGAGTTGGAAGAGACCTCATGGGCCATCCAGTCCAACCCCCTGCCAAGAAGCAGGAAATCGCATTCAAAGCACCCCTGACAGATGGCCATCCAGCCTCTGTTTAAAAGCTTCCAAAGAAGGAGCCTCCACCACAGTCTGGAGGAGAGAGTTCCACTGCTGAACAGCTTTCACAGTGAGGAAGTTCTTCCTGATGTTCAGGTGGAATCTCCTTTCCTGTAGTTTGAAGTCATTGTTCCACGTCCTAGTCTGCAGGGCAGCAGAAAACAAGCTTGCTCCCTCTTCCCTATGACTTCCCCTCACATATTTGTACATGGCTATCATGTCTCCTCATATCATATCTGAAAGTTAGGAAGGCCCTTCAACTTTGTTACATATTATCAGGGTGGTTTTAATGTATTTTATTGGGGTTTTAATTGGTGTCTCACAGCATTTGCTAATATTTATGTTTTAGCTTGTTTTTAATTTTCATATTGTATGTTTTTACTGGCTGTAAGCCACCTTGGGCCCTTGACTTGGGAAAGGCGGGGTATAAATTTCATAAGTAAATAAATGCAGTTTGAAGCTAGATTCAAACTGCATTAAATGGTCAGTACAAATTTTGGGATTGGTAGTTTGGTGAGGCACCAGCACTATTTGATAGAGAAGGCTAATAACATCGTAAAACTACAACTCTCATGATTCCATAGCATTTAGTAATGCAGTTAAAGTGGCGTCAAACTGCATTAATTATACAATGTAGAGGCACCCTCAGAATAACCCCCATTGAACATGGTTAAGGGTAATTTTAGAACCTACTTTACAGCAATAAGGGCAGCATATTACATCAGCTCAATCTCATCCACCACAGCTGTTCTGGATAAAGAGCTATTACACCCTAGACCTCAGACTGCTGCTGAGAGGCTCTCAGAAAATGTTGTGATGAATTTGCTAACTATTCATTGCAGAGAAAATTTTCAGATTCATTCTGAGTTGGATCCTCCACTGAAGTTAAATTCTGGGAAGGTGAATGAAAAACACACTTGTCCAGTTTTGGTGGATGTGTTTCAGGTTGTTCAACAAAATATGGCCAACTACTTGTCTGTTAAACCCATATCCATCTTGGCTAATTAAACCAGCCAGGGATAGATTGGTGAATTGGGCAGTGGAGTTTGGAGAAGAAATAATTGTAAGATTGAAAATAATCCTCTTAGGAAAACACATCCCTTGGTAACTGGACAATAATCCAGTTTCTAATCTCCACTTTCTGAGACCCCATCTACACTGACTGTTAATGGCGTTTCAAACTGTTTCACTGTGCAGATGACTACATAGGAAATCCTGGAATCAATTTGAGGGCAAGATTATGATTACACAAAACACGGAACACTGATGCACATTAAAGACTTTTTTGTGCAATTTTGTGAGAGTTAGTTGTTTGTCCGTGCTGTTTGAAGCTAGTTTGGGTCTAAGTAAGGTTCTAGAGTGGCAAATGAATTCCAAGCTTTCTTGGATTAAAATGGATTACCTAGAGCCATTCCAGTCTGGATTTAAACCTGTTATAAGACAGAAAAAGTCTTGATCACCTTGGTAAATGGCATACACTGATTTGGACATGGAAAATGAGTCCCTATTGGATCTTTCAGTAGCATTTGATACCAACAATCATTATGATTTGTTTGACTGATATGGGACTTGAGGGCACTCATTTCCAGTTGGCCTGATACTTCTGGGATGAATGTTCTGAGAGGGTAATGCTGTGGAGTTTGTTTTGCCTTTGGGCTGTTGGGGACAGAAGTCAATAGTGTCTCCTGTGCTCCAAACAAAAATATACCGCCCTCCCCAAAAAGTAAAGAAACAAGACTTAATATGCAGAATGAAACGAGTGTGAATTTAATGAATGAAAAGCACAATAAATGTGAATTTAATGAGGTTCTTAATAATTAAAATGAATGAAACCTTTCCACACATGAAGCACTTAATAATTAAAATGAATAAAAAAAACCTTTCCCCACAATACTTCTGCATAGAGAACAAGATTTTCTTTCTTTTTCTCTTGTTTGTGATTTTTTACCATTTCATGTGTTTTTTCTATCTGTCTGTTGGGAAAGGATTATAGACAGGGTGTTAGCTGTATTCATTTGTGGCACCCCACCAATGGCAAGCACAGTGGAAATAAGGTCCTCACAGATGTACAATGGTGGGTGGCAATTGATAGAATGTAGCAATCTATGCTATTGCTTATGCTAAGATAACCTCACTTCCACATTCTGACACACCTATCCAGGTCTGTGGTCTTGCAGGACCAAAGATGTAGGTATAAGTGCCATGCATACTCATGTATATATGGCCTCATGCATAGGTTGAGTGCATATTTGGGGGCTAAAACTATTGATTTCATGTGACCAATGGATAATTTAAAGGTCATTCCATGGAGAAGGGGAAGTATGAATACTGTCTCAGGGGCCAGCTGTCTCTGCCCATTACTGTCATTTTCCCACCCAGACATTTTTTTTAAAAAACAGACACAGCAACACGCTGGTAGTAGAAGAGGGGCAGTGCTTCTTTTAGGTTGTCTTGGGTAATTGTCCTTGCCTTTTTCTTTACTCAGAGAAGGGGATGGTTCCTTTTTCGGTGAGAGTGAAGGTATAATAGTCATATTGACCCATGGGTAGGTTGACTCAGGGTTTTTGGGTTGATTTTTTATTGTATTTTCTAGACTTACAGTTGAGTATACAATGTAGCTGCTGCTACAAGTTTTCACTGAAGTATGTGCCATTTTTGTGACATTTTCCCCCTCACCCCTGCCCCTACATCATGGGCACAAATAAAGCTATCACCTGCTCAGCATGTGAAAGGCCAAAAACTAAATTACTAATTTAGTTACTAATTAATTACTAATTATTAATGTGCCCCATGTAGTCATGCTGGCCACATGACCTTGAAGGTGTCTATGGACAATGTCGACTCTTTAGCTTAGAAATGGAGATGAGCACCAACTCCCAGAGTTGGACACGACTAAACTTAATGTCAGGGGAAAACCTTTATTTTTACCTATTAATGTAGAAGTCTAGATGTTGCAATCACGAAATGAACCCCCAAAACCTGTGTTAACTTATCTATGGATCAGTGTGAGTACTGTATCTTCACCCTTATTTTTTAAAAGTAACCTCCCTTATACCTCACAACCTCTGATGTGGGCGAAACGTCAGGAGAGAATACTTCTGGAACATGGCCATACAGCCCGAAAAACACACAACAACCCTGCAACCTCCCTTTCTCTGTGGAGAGTAGTGAAAGGTGAGCGATTACTCCATCCTGGAAGATTTTAAAAGAAGCACCAACCCCATCTACTCTCTCTGCCATAGTGCTACTTCTGGCCTTTTTAAATTCCTGGGTGATAAAATGGAAGTGTCTGTTCACTTGCAGCAACATTGGTGTTTTCCCCTCTCTGTGGAATGACCCTTGACTTATCCATAGGTCATAGAAAAATCCATAATTTTGGTCCCAAAACTGGCTATTGATTAACAAATGAGGTCAACTTATATATGAATATATATGGTAATCTTAGACAGGGACTAAACAGAAAGTCCACTGCGTAAAATAGCTGGGCTTATAGCTGAATAAATAATACTTATAGCAACTGCTTTATGGAATTGTAATATTGCAACAAGACATAATTATGAGAAGGAAGTGTAAAGTTTAGGCTGAGTTAGAATTTTGTTTTAGTTTCAGTATTTCAGTACAAATTGCAGTTTCATTATTAATTAACCACAATGATCATGCCTTGAACAGAAACACAATCTGGAATGCATTCAGATTCTGAAATGTGTTTCTCTCAGTTTTTCATGTAGTTCTTTTAAAGAAAATAAAAGGGGTATGTGGCCAGTGCAAATGAGAACAGCTGCCTAAGCTGAAAATTTCTACTTTATCAAATATCTTGGAGCTGACACTTTTAAAAATCTGATTCGAAATATGTTTTCATAATTTAGATCAATTTTGGACAATAGCAAACAATTAAGAATCACCTCAACAATAACATAGAAGGAAAAATGCTAGATCACGCTGAAGGTCTTTTGCAGATGCAAACTGCAGCCAGGAAATCAGAAGACATGTATTTCTTGGGAGAAGAGCAATGGCCAATCTCGATAAAATAGTGAAGAGTAGAGACATCACTTCGCCCCAGTGGCAAAGTGCGTTAAAGCGCTGAGCTGTTGAACTTGCAGACCGAAAGGTCCCAGGTTCAAATCCTGGGAGCAACTTGAGCACCCACTGTTAGCTCCAGCTTCTGCCAACCTAGCAGTTCGAAAACATGCCAATGTGAGTAGATCAATAAGTACCACTCTGGCAGGAAGGTAACGGCGCTCCATGCAGTCATGCCGGCCACATGACCTTGGAGGTGTCCACGGACAACGCCGGCTCTTCGGCTTAGAAATGGAGACAAGCACCAACCCCCAGAGTCAGACATGACTGGACGTAACGTCAGGGGAAACCTTTACCTTTACCTTAGAGGCATCACACTGGCAACGAAGGTCCGCATAGTCAAAGCAATGGTATTCCCTGTAGTCACCTATGGATGCGAGAGCTGGACCATAAGGAAGGCTGAGCGAAGGAAGATAGACGCTTTTGAACTGTGATGTTGGAGGAAAATTCTGAGAGTGCCTTGGTCCGCAAGAAGATCCAACCAGTCCATACTCCAGGAAATAATGCCTGGCTGCTCACTGGAGGGAAGGATATTAGGGGCAAAGATGAAGTACTTTGGCAACCTAATGAGAAGACAGGAAAGCTTGGAAAAGATCATGATGCTGGGGAAAATGGAAGGAAAAAGGAAGAGGGGCTGACCAAGGGCAAGATTGATGGATGATATCCTTGAAGTGACTGGCTTAACCTTGAAGGAACTGGGGGCGGCCATGGCCAACAGGAAGCTCTGGCATGGGCTGGTCCACGAAGATTCAGAAGTGACTGAATGAATAAACAACAGGCTGAAGGTCTTTATAGTCAAATTTTCTGTTTGGGCTTTTGTCAGTTATATGGGAATGTGAGTGTATATTTTGTATGTTTTGAAGTGCCAGAAGTAAAGAAAAATGGTTTGAGGCACTAAGATTGGTCACCTCTACTGAACAAAGACTCTAGTTCCAGAAGACTTGAATTCACAAGCATCATGATGGAGTTTTGTAGTTGTGTATCCCATAGTTGTGAGGATAATATGTCCTTCAATATGAAATATGAGACAAAATTCTGGAAGAAAGCAACTGAAGAATGTTGTGTATATCTGGATATAGGCTAACAAGGATGTCTTAAGACAAGACAGCACTTGCACTGATTGCCCAATTAAAAGGCATTTCAAAACTGAGAGCTTATCTCTTAACATCTTTCTGGCTATGAAATAATACAGACCTTGGCAGTCAAGAGATACTTTTGTGATAGAAAACTTAGAAGATATTTTAAATATTACGATTTTATCATAAGGTGAGAAAAAGGTTAATGTTACATTATTTTAAAACAATTTAAATAATGTTTGATTCACTCTACTGATAGAAATAAAAAAAATCTAAAGTCTTTGTTTGAATTGAGAGTTGTGGGACATGTATCTGGCATCATGACTTGAAATTCAGCATAACTTTTCTTTTTTATACCAGAAAGCATGCCTATGATGGACAATTCTCTGGAAAACCCCATTGATACGAGATTCCACAGAATAATGAAACTGGTAGATTTCCCTTGCTCTACCCAACTCAACTGTACTTGTTGCCAAGAGAATAACAGATCATGTGTGCTCCTCATTAAAAAAGAAAGAAGAACTAGACAGCAGTCCACACCTGATACTACAAGTGTTAAATGGGCAACATGTTATGTAAAAGTTTCACTAGGATTCAACAAGTGTATGCAGGGGACAACAAGTGTGGAATTTGGTTCCCAGCCAGGGCATGAGACTAATCAATCTAGACCCCTACGTGTAGACATTAATCCTACCAACAAATTTATATCCTGTCTTATAGAAACAGGAATGTATATCACACGCTTTTATGCTGACTAAGGCTTGAAAGTGGATTTTGGGGGGCCATCAAAACCAAGGAAATGTGTCTTTGATAGCTGGTAAAGAGCCACATTCTCTGATGTGAAAATTTTGACAGCTATTTTTAAAAAGAAGACAAGGGAAGTTTCAAGGAATCAATAGCTACCCCTCATAACTTTACAAGGTATTTTGCTGAGATTTATTCTCCATCTATATTTAACATTCCTTTACTACCGTCTTAGAAGGAAGAGTTTTCCACAAATCATGGCAATTTTTAAGGATTATAGCTGTATTGAAACCCCAACAGAATAGTTCAGATATAGTATCTTATTGCCCCAGATAATTCGTCGTCGTCGTCGTCTCACTCGTTCAGTCGTTTTCGACTCTTTGTGACCTCATGGACCAGTCCACGCCAGAGCTCCCTGTCGGCCGTTGCCACCCCCAGTTCCTTCAAGGACGAGTCAGTCACTTCAAGGATATCGTCCATCCATCTCGCCCTTGGTCGGCCTCTCTTCCTTTTTCCTTCCATTTTCCCCAGCATCATGATCTTTTCCAAGCTTTCCTGTCTTCTCATGATGTGGACAAAATACTTCAACTTTGCCTCTAATATCCTTCCCTCCAGTGAGCAGTCGGGCATTATTTCCTGAAGGATGGACTGGTTGGATCTTCTTGTGGTCCAAGGCACTCTCAGGATTTTCCTCCAGCACCAGAGTTCAAAAGCGTCTATCTTCCTTCGCTCAGCCTTTCTTATGGTCCAGCTCTCGTATCCATAGGTGACTACAGGGAATACCATTGCTTTGACTATGCGGACCTTCGTGGCCAGTGTGATGTCTCTGCTCTTCACTATTTTGTCAAGGTTGACCATTGCTCTCCTCCTAAGAAGTAAATATCTTCTGATTTCCTGGCTGCAGTCTGCATCTGCAGTGATCTTCGTGCCTAGAAATATAAAGTTTGTCACTGCCTCCACATTTTCTCCCTCTATTTGCCAGTTGTCAATCGGTCTGGCTGCCATGATCTTGGTTTTCTTGATGTTTAACTGCAGCCTGGCTTTTGTACTTTCTTCTTTCACCTTGGTGATAAGGCTCCTCAGCTCTTCCTCACTTTCTGCTATCAGAGTGGTATCATCTGCATACCTAAGGTTGTTAATGTTTCTTCCAGAAGTTTTAACTCCAGTCTTGGATTCGTCAAGCCCCGCACGTCACATGATGTGTTCTGCGTACAAGTTGAATAGGTAGGGCGATAGTATACAGCCCTGCCATACTCCTTTCCCAATCTTGAACCAGTCTGTTGTTCCGTGGTCTGTTCTTACTGTGGCTACTTGGTCTTTATACAGATTTCTCAGGAGACAGACAAGGTGACTTAGTATCCCCATACCACGAAGCACATGCCATAGTTTATTATGATCCACACAGTCGAAGGCTTTAGAATAGTCAATAAAGCAGAAGTAGATGTTTTTCTGGAACTCCCTGGCTTCCTCCATTATCCAGTGGATATTGGCAATTTGGTCTCTCGTTCCTCTGCCTTTTCTGAACCCAGCTTGGACATCTGGCAACTCTCATTCCATGTATTGCTGGAGTCTGCCTTGCAGGATATTGAGCATTATATTACTGGCATGGGAAATAAGTGCCACTGTACGGAAGCTTGAACATTTTTTAGCATTTCCCTTTTTTGGTATGGGGATGTAAATTGATTTTTTCCAATCTGATGGCCATTCTTGTGTTTTCCATATTTGCTGGCATATGGCATGCATCACCTTGACAGCATCATCTTTCAAGATTTTAAACAGTTCAGCTGGGATCCCATTGTCTCCTGCTGCCTTGTTGTTAGCAGTACTTTTTAAGGCCCATTCAACCTCACTCCTCAGGATGTCTGGTTCTAATTCACTCACCACACCGTCAAAGCTATCCTCTATATTATTATCCTTCCTGTACAGATCTTCTGTATATTCTCGCCACCTTTTCTTGATTTCTTCAGCTTCTGTTAGGTCCTTGCCATCTTTGTTTTTGATCATGCCCATTTTTGCCTGAAATTTGCCTCCCATGTTTCTGATTTTCTGGAAGAGGTCTCTTTTCCTTCCTATTCTATTGTCTTCTTCCACTTCCATGCATTGCTTGTTTAAAAATAGTTCCTTGTCTCTCCTAGCTAACCTCTGGAATTGTGCATTTAATTGGGCGTATCTCCCCCTATCGCCGTTTCCTTTCGCCTTCCTTCTTTCTTGGGCTTCTTCCAGTGTCTCAGCAGACAACCATTTTGCCTTCTTGGTTTTCTTTTTCTTTGGGACGTACTTTGTTGCTGCCTCCTGAACAATGTTGTGAATTTCTGTCCATAGTTCTTCTGGGACTCTATTTATTAAATCTAGCCCCTGAAATCTATTCTTCACTTCCACTGCATATTCATTAGGAATATTTGTGAGATCATATCTAATTGGTCTGTGTATTTCCCCCATTCTCTTTAGTCTGATTCTAAATTTTGCAATAAGAAGTTCGTGGTCTGAGCTACAGTAAGCTCCAGGTCTTGTTTTCACCAACTGGATGGTTGTCTGCCACCTTTGGCTGCAAAGGATGTAGTCAATCTGATTTCGGTGTTGACCAGCTGGTGAAATCCATGTGTAAAGCTGTCTTTTAGGTTGTTGGAAGAGAGTGTTTGTTATGCACATTGAGTTTTCCTGGCAAAATTCTATCAGCCTACATCCTGCTTCGTTTGGTTGTCCCAGGCCATGCCTGCCTGTGATCCCGGTTGTCATTTGACTGCCCACCTTAGCATTCCAATCTCCTGTAATGAGAATAATGTCTCTTTTTGGTGTGTTATCCAGTAGGTGCTGCAGATCCTCATAGAACTGATCTAATTCTACTTCTTCAGCAGCTGTGGTTGGGGCGTATATTTGGATCACTGTGATGTTAAACGGCTTGCCTTGAACTCGAATTGAGATCATTCTATCATTTTTTGGGTTGAATCCAATCACTGCTTTCACAACTTTATTATTAACTATGAAGACTACTACATTTCTTCGGTGTTCCTCTTGTCCGCAGTAGTAGATTTGGTGGTCATCTTTTGTGAAGTGGCCCATTCCAGTCCATTTCAGTTCACTGACTCCCAGAATGTCTATCTCTAATCTTGACATCTCACCAATAACTATGTCTAGTTTGCCCTGGCTTATAGATCTTACATTCCAGGTTCCTATAGTGTGTTGATCTCTAGAACATCAGATTCGTCCTTCACCTCCAGCACCATCAGCCATTAGCCTTCCTTTCGGCTTTGAGCTAACTGCGTCATCACATCTGGGGCTACTTGGACTAGTCCTCTGCTCCTCCCCAGTAGCATTTTGACCATCTTCTGACCTGGGAGTCCTAACTTCCAATGGTATACCAACATTTCTCTGATTGTACTGATCCACTTAGTTTTCATGGCAAGAATACTGGGGTGGTTTGCCATTGCCTTCCCCAGGGATCATATTTAGTCTGCCCCAGATAATTACTTAATCAATATGCTAAACTTTCAACAGCCCTAATAAAGTTTTTGTCCAATATATGTTGACTAATCAAGTTAACTTTCCACACACACACACACACACACACAAAAACATATTTCAGATGCTATTAGAAGAGTTCTTAATATAATACATACAGTCTAAAATAATATTGATGTGAATAGAAACACTAATAATTTGTGATGTTGTGAGAAAGGCATATTTGACTGTTGTTGTTTTTTTAAAAAAGAAAATTGTGGATTTTCTTTAATTAAGTAATTATATGCAAATATCAATGCATACATCTATTCCCCATCTGCTTTTGCTTTAGAGCCAGTAGTATCACTAATTAGGAACATTCTAGAACCACAGATATGAGTAGTAATAGCCCTAAACATGATGGACACATTTTCTAATGATTCAATTTTATTTATTTCAAACACAATGAAGTTTATGGGACAGGTTAAAAATGTCATATGTTTATTTGGAATTTATTCTTGTCTGAAATAAATTGTGCAAAAAAGGTCACCTTTCTAGAAGTCTCTGGTATTCTTGGAACTCTCCTCTAACACCACATTTCAAATGAATATTTTCTTTCTATCAGCTTTCTTCACTGTCTAGTTTTCACACCTATCCTCCAAAATTGGAAATATGATAGAACAAAAATGCTAACTTTAGAATTAAATGATAAAGCTTTACACCTCAGGGTCTTATCTATTTCCTTCAAAGATGTCTATTCAAGTCAGAGTCTGATTTCTGGAGTACAGTCTCTATTCCAATTATTGACTGAGCTAATGTATGGAAAATTTTGAACTATTTCTATGTCTTCATCCTCTGCTTTAAAGTTATGTGGACCTTCTATGGACATTATTTTTGTTTTCTGTACCTTGAAACCTGCTTTGCACTTTATTCGTTGACTTTAGGAAGAATTAAAGTAGATTCTGTCTGAATAATTTCCATAGTTTTCTCATTCAATAGCCACATTTCTGAAGCATTTGGGACATTATTCTGTGAAGTAATAGGCTTTGTTTTTGCATGGGAATTGGGAAGTTTTGTGCATAAACACATATATTTACAACAAAAATCTTGCCCACAATTTTTGCAGAGCAACCATCGTGTATAGTTATTAGAAATCTTGCACAAAAGCACATAGCTATCTGGAAATTGGGGTTTTGTTTTTGTTTTGTTTTTCTCAAGAGCCACAATTCCCATGCAAAGCATTACCCACTTCCATACATATTTATTTGTGTGCAAAATGATTTTCTGAAGTTTTGGGGGATAGGTGAATAATAAAAAGCATTCATCAATGTATTTTTTTTCCCAATCAGGTTTCCTGAGTGATAGGAAACCCATTTTTAGGCAGGAAACAAATAGCAGAGGCCATTATTTGCACGAATACTATATATATTTCACATGATGCAGCGAGAGTTTGATCAAACTCTGTTTCCAGTGTGGTGAAATACAGCCTAGATGCAGAGAGACATTAAAGAGGAATTGACAATAGTAATGGAATGACACTGCAAATTCCTCTAGTCGACTTGCAGGTCAATAGGTTAGATAGATTTTCAATGGAAATCCATCACTTTGGGTCATTTAAATAGGCATTAGAGCAAATGTTCTCCCTTGAGTTTTGTACAATTCCAATGAAAATCCTTTAATTAAAAGCCCTGAAGTAGATAGTCAATGAAAAATCTGTAGGGCTGTAAATAAGCCAATCACAATAACTGCCTTTTGAAAGAGTACAATGGTAGGAAAATCCTTTTGCAAAGAAAGAATTGTAAAGCCATCCTGTAACTCCTGCCACCATAGAAGAGCAAATGTTGGAGTGTCTTGTCTCCTTTTTGTCAAGTATCTTTTGAACTTCTTCCAGATACATGCCAATCAGATCTATCCTTTATTTCAAGTAATATAAAATATGTTTGCCTTGTAATATGAGGAAGATAGGGTGGGATAAAAATAAAGTTATTCTTCTCCTTTTCCTTCTCCTTCTCCTTATTCTTCTTCTTATTATTATATTGAAATAGTGTATTGCCTGTAGTTCGGAGTAGAGAAGAGGTTGAATATCACACTACTTGTATGTCTTCATATAGCAATCACAGAGAAGTCCCCTGGTTACTATCCTTTATAGATTATAGTAACTGATCATTGTGTTTAGGGGCCTAGAATTCTAGAAAGTAAAAATGTAATCTCCTCAGATGCTTGAAAGATGCAAGTTTATTATTACATAGATCCTTCTGCAGGCCAACTGTTCTAGACTTCCCAGAAACACAATAAAACCCCACAGCAGACATTCTATGCTTAGTCCAAGACATGAACAAACCTGTTCAAACCTGTGGTTCCCAATCTTTGGTCCACCATTTGTTTTGGACTTCAGCTCCCAGAAATCCCAGCCATCTTACCAGCTGTTGGGAACTGTGGGAGCTGAAGTTCAAAACACCTGGAGGACCAAAGGTTGGGAACCACTACTGTAGATACCTAATGGCCTGAAAACCAGTATAGATTCATACTGATAATAATATCTTTTAGACTCACAGATGCATGCTTATTTTAAAAATAAAAATCATATTCAGCAACAAAATGATGTGAACACAAGAAATGTGAAGGTGCAAAGAAGGTGGAATCCTGTTATGGCTGGTAGTTAGCATATCACTAAAGTGGTCAATTTGCTCTGATGTTTAATCTAAACTTTGAACGATTATACAAGATCCTAAACTTATTTGAAGGATAGCTCCTTTGAACTTCAGATTAAAAGCAGGGTGTATTCACTGTTTCACTTATTTATTCAATTGTACCATCTAACATTCTGTGTACAAGTATTGGGGTGGATCTATAAATGACTCATGTATTCAAGTAGAATATTTGGTTGTCCTGTCTAGCTGACCAAAAAAGATTGAATACAAAATACAGACAACAAGGAATACCTGGCCACTCTAAACAAATTCAAGTCTCCAGGTCCAGATGAACTACATCCAAGAGCATTGAAGGAATTAGCAGAAGTGATTTCAGAACAACTGGCAATAATCTTTGAGAACATGAGAAGGGCAGCTGATGAGGAGGGCAAATGTTCCTATCTTCAAGAAGGAAAAGGGGAGGGCCTAAACAATTACCATCCAGTCAGCCTGACATCAATACCAAGGAAGATTCTGGAGCAGATCATTAAGGAGGCAGTCTGCAATCACTTAGAAAGAAATACTGTGATCACTAAAAGTCAACATGGATTTATCAAAAACAAGTAGTGCCAGACAAACATGGTAAATAAATAAAGATACAAAATGGGTGATGCCTGGTTCAACAACAGTACATGTGAAAAAGATCTTGTAATCTTTGTGGACAACAAACTGAATATGAGAAAACAATGTGATATTGCAGCTAAAAGGGCCAATGGGATTTTAGGTTGCATCAGAAGGAGTATAGTATCTAGATCAAGGGAAGTAATGGTACCCCTCTGTTCAGACCTCATCTGGAATATTGTGTCCAATTCTGGGCACCACAATTTAAAAGAGATATTGACAAGCTGCAAGGTGTCCAGAGGAGGGCAACTAAAATGATCAAAGGTCTGGAGATCATGCCTATGAGGAGCGTCTTATAGAGCTGGGTATGTTTAGTCTGCACAAGAGAACGTTGAGAGGAGACATGATAGCCATGTATAAATATGTGAAAGATGTCATAAAGAAGAGCGAGCAGATTGTTTTCTGTTGCCCTGGAAACTAGGACTCAGAGCAATGGGTTCAAATTACAGGAAAGGAGATTCCACCTGAATATTAGGAAGAATTTCCTGACTGTAGGAGCTGTTTAACAGTGGAACTCTTTGCCTCCGGATGTAATGGAGGCTCTTTCTTTGGAGGCTTTTAAACACAGGTTATTTGTCAGGGGTACTTTGAATATGCTTTTCCTGCATGGCACAGGATTGGACTAGGTAGTCCACGTGGACTTTTCTAACTATGATTCTATGAGTCTAAGACGTAAGAATGAATGTTATAAAATTCATGCATACAAACTCTTTCAATTTGGAAAGCTATTACCAGCAATGAAGAGATACCCTCTGAGATGTGTTAAAATACTGCTTAGCAACTGGAACATGAGATTTGAACAAATTTGCTAGTTAAACATGCATATTCAAGGATGATTTTTGATAGCAGCAGGTACTGTTCAATGCCAGTGAGCCATATAGCTGCTTTAGAGAAACCCTGGGTACCTTTGTGATTTAGAAGAGTGATAGAAATAGAAGATAAAGACTTAGCTTTGATATACAAGCCTATTTAAATCTCTGAGGTGAGACAGTGAGATAAGGTCCAGCCATCCAAAGCTGCTTGAACAGGATCATTAAAGTGGTAATAGCCTGGCACAGGCTCCTATGCTTCCAAGGAAATTGTAGTAGGTGCACTCAAAAGAGCAGCTCAGTTATTTAGAGGCAAGGATAGAAGTGAAGGATGCATTGTAATAAAGATGCGTCATTTGGTCAAATCTGAGAAGTTTGGCAAAGGTGAACTTTTTTCCTCAAAATACCAAGAATTTACTTTGCCTTGCGAACCCCAAGATGCTGCTCAGAAGCTTCACTTCATGTTCCATTTTCTCTTCCTTTCATTGTAATCTGCTTTTTTCAACTTGAGTCTCTTTCTCTCAGTGGACATATCTTGGTCTCTTGAAGTCTTCGTCGAATAGTCAATGTGTATTTGGCATGCAGGTACACATTCCCCACAACTTCTAGTCAACTTATCCCTCCCCACTACCCATTCATCCATGCTTTGGTTTAACAACTATTCTGATGAAATTTTTGGACAACCTTTAAAAAGCTCACTCGCTATTTTCTTCTAACCAAAAAAGGGAGAGGGGCATGCTAAATGTATTGCTTTAAATTAGGCATGGAAAGGAATTGCATTGGGATCAAGACTTGTATCAAAAGGCGTATGTTTGTCCCAAGACTAATCTAACAAAACTCTGCAGCACTTCATGGATTTAATTCAGGAATAGGCACAGAAAATGAGTACCTCACCTCAAGCATTCACACATTTAGAGCATCACAATACATTATTGGGAGACAAAGCACATGCAAAGCAGTGAGCTTATTTGAAGATGAGAACAGATAATACTGGAAGATGGATATGCTGCAATAATACTTTGATCAGTGAGACATAAATTAAGAATTGTACAATATATGCAAAAATACAATAAATTGTGCAAATATTGGTGCAGTCAGAAAATACTAAATCTTCCAACCCAATGTGAAGAAAGAAGGGGAAGAATCTGAAAATACTCAGCCACAGAGAGATCCCTCACTCACCCCAATTCTGCATTTTGGAATCTTTCCCCAATTTATTGACCAAAACAGCATCTATCACTTTCTGTGTACCTTTTTATGCAGCTATTGATAGTCTTATTTCACAACATTCAGTGAAACAGCCCCTTGGAAAATTCTTTAAATATGTTATATTGTTAGATCTTACTGTTCTTGCATTGACAATTACCTAGCAATGAATAATTTTAATTTTTTGGCTTTCTTAACATAAAAAGTACTAGCAATGGTGGTAAATTGCCAATAAAATGTATAACCCTGCTTTTAAAAAATCACAAACAAGCCAATATTCTACACTGCAGCACTTTTTCCAGCTCAATGCATCATATTCCTTATTGTTGAGTGAATGTTCTCTGTTATAGATTGCAGAAGCACAGTTCTTTTTCCTGAGCACATTCAAAAACTTCTTTAAGTTGATGTGCCTTAAAATCCTTCTACTCCTTGACAGGATTTATGTGGAAGATAAAGTCTGTTGGTTTTATGCAGAGGCAGTTTTGAACTTGGCTTGCAATGGTGGGAGTTTGTTCAGACTTTGCACACCCAAGAATAACAAAAAACGAATGCCTTGGTTATTACACAGTGAATACATGGATGCAGCACAGTTGGCAAGTGAGGCATGCTTTGGCCAATTCTTCAAGAGTTATATTAGAAGTACACTCTTATTATTGCATTGTTTACTCAGTTATGCATGGTTTTCAGATCTGAGAGTTGATAACAAGGATTCCTTGCTATTTGCAAGGAAATAATTTCTTATTTCCTTGTGTTTGCAAATGGTGGGATTCCCCTAAAAATGAAAACAGCCTTTTGCATTGGTAGGGGCTACAGAGGTAGCCAATTATGAAGTGGGGCTTTCTAGTTGATCTTGAAGTCTTAGGTGGACTATATAGGATAATTTTTTTACATCTACCTCAGTGGGCTGATGCCTGACCCCATTCTAGTAAATGAGGCAGTTGCCTGTGTTGTATAAATGAGCATCACATGTTATCTGTTATACAGTGGAACTTCGATTTGAGGGCATCCCAACTTAAGAGTGTTTTGAGTTAAGAGCCATCGCTTGGTCTAGGTTTCACTTTGACATACGTGCAGTGTTTTGAGTGAAGAGCTAGCTCAGGCATGGCCAAACTTCGGATCTCCAGGTGTTTGGGACTTCAGCTCCCACAATTCCTAACAGCCAGTAGGTCATTGGGAATTGTGGGAGTTGAAGTCCAAAACACCTGGAGGGCCAAGGTTTGGCCATGCTTGAGCTAGTGCCACAGGTTGTGCTAACACCAGAGTACAGGGGTTCAGGGCGTCAATGGAGCAGCCTCTGTGTCTCTTTGCCTCTCTACCTCATGCTCTTGTCCATTTTGGGAAATCACTGTTTGCTTTGCTCTTGTCCACTTTGAGGAATTTTGGGTTAGTTGATGTTGTGTGGTTTTTATTCCTGGTATGTTTGGCTTCATTAAGAGAGAGGAGGAGAGAAAGCAAGAGAGGGGGAAAAGCTAAAATGAGTACAGTATGAATAAAATGATGCTTCTGTATCTTCACTTTGTGTTTCCTTTCCACAACTTTGTGCTTCTATCATTTTAAAGTTGATCTTTCTTCTTTTCCCCCATATGAATGTGCAGGTTTTGCCTTGCCGTTACATTGGCCAGCACACATTTTGTTGCCTCAAATGTGCTTCCTTGTCACAACTTTATGCTTCTACCATTTAAAAGTTGATCTTTTTTATTGTTCCATGTGAATGTGCATTTATACATTATTTCTTGTTTATAAATTAAATATTTAAAAACACGTGACAAAAATGGCACTCCATGCAGTCATGCAGGCCACATGACCTTGGAGGCGTCTATGGACAATGCCGGCTCTTCAGAGATGAGCACTAACCCGAGTCAGATACAACTAGACTTAATGTCAAGAGGAAACTTTTACATTTACCTTAACAAAAATGGGAGGGGAGGGTTCGGGGGGCCGGAAAGGATTAATAGCATTTCAATGGGAAATTTGATTTGATATAAGAGTGTTTGCGTTAAGATCTAGGTCACGGAACAAATTACACCCTTAAGTCAAGGTGTCACTGTATTAGGAATAATAGCCACTGTGGTATGGTTGCTTAAGTAGAGCACTAGGAGACCTGGGTTTCATTTCCTGCTCCATCATGGAAATCCATTGGGTGACATTGGGAAAGTCACACTCCTCAGTCTCAGAAGAAGATCTAATCTAGATAAATCTTGCCCAGTGAAGCCCCATAACAGATTTATCTTACGATCTCCAAAAGTTAAAGATGACCTGAAGGCATATAACAACAACAACAACATCATACTGGAAACTTTTTTTGCCAGAATCTTAATAGTGTATCTGAAATATACTGAAACTTAATTAAATATACTTTATGGAAAGTAAATCTGTATCGATTATACAATATACTTCCAAAGGGAGTGTGTAATTAAATAATCTTTCTAACTCTTCTAAAGAAATTATCATTGCATTATGATGCATAAAGCTGAAGTATATTTTGCTGTAATAAATATAATCCCTACTCAAACCCCAATGCTGATAGCTGGAATCCTGCATGAAAGTTGCATCTTTATAAATTGACTTATAGGAATTAGAATTGGGCAATGTTAAAATGTCAATGTCCAGAAATGGCTGCTGCTCTGTAGCAGAGCCAGTCAAGTGTCCATCATACAATGAGACCAATATACAGTGAGATTGATGCACACCAAGCATTAAGAAGGACCAGTTAAGTCAATTTTTGATAGTTAAGTGGACCAGCTAAATTAATCTTTGATTTGGAATTATGGGTAAAGGAATCACCCTTAATTCATAAATACATATCTACAACCACACTCACATGTACTTCAGGGCTTGCAGATCAGAATGTTAGAGGAGTTCAACACATGAAATAAATAGAAAGTACACTGAAGAAAACAGAAGCCAAATGCCGTTGATTTCTGTAATATTACCAGCAACAGAAAATTATGGGAATTCCATGATAAAGGAAATAATTCAAGCTATTCTTCCTTGGTTAGCCATTGATTTCTCCCTTGGAGGAACTAATTGTTTATGGTAGAGTTTAAATCCAGTATTTGTTCACAAGCCAAAGAAAAATCTCTGTCTCAGTGCTGATATTCCCAAATTGAGATTTGGGATTAACTCTCAGCACCTAAAAAGTACTGAATACTAATGAATTAGGTGTGTGGAGAATTCCATTTGGTGATTTGGAATTTGGAAAAAAAAATGGCAATCTGGCAGCCAGATCACCAAAAATACACCAGGCAGGACCCAGTTGAAGCCTTAACCAGAATGGATCACAAGCAGCTAGATCTTTTGGCTAATATAGGTGAGGGGACTGAGGTGGAGGCCACAGTGTGTAGGTGGCCTCATAAATCAGGCAAGAGCAGACGCCTGGCGGTGGTGGTGACTATTTCTCTTATTTCTTTCCTGGCAACCTCCTCCATCCCTTCCGAAGGCCTCCCCCTGTGGTGAAGTGCCTGCTTGAGGCAAATCAGGTCAGAAAGAGAGAGAGAGAGGTGGGAAAGGCATCCCAAGGCCTCTCCTCCAGAGAGGGTCCCACCGAGAACATGTTTTCCCAGCAGCACTGTGTATGGTGTAGGCATTAAAGAAGCCTCTGTGTTCCCTCCCGGGGCATGATGGAAGTTGAGGTTTTTCTCTCTGTGTGTATCTCACAATTCTTTTTCAGCCAATTAGAGTCAACCTGGTTTACTGTGTCCATTCTCCTCCCCTCTCTTGTGGCACGCGTGGGTTGGAACTTCGATTCCCAGAACCCCCTCTTGTGGTTATTTTTTAAAGTTATGGTAAAATATTTTTTAAATTCCCAAAAATCAGTGGATTTGCAAATTGTTCTGAAACTTGGCAGGCTTGCTGTCGTACACGTGACCTACAAGTGAGGCAAGTTTCATCCTGATAGTCCAGAAAATGACAGAGAAACAAGCTTCTAAAATTTCCCAATTGGTGCCAATGGACCGAATCTTATGGGGGGGGGGTAAACAGAACCAAAAACAGAGCAGTTTGGGGGAGTTGTGCATATTTCTATAATGTACTCCTGGAGACAACTCTCCATGAGTTTGCCTTACCATAGGAGGCAGTTCTACCCATTGACGAGTTGCATGGGGAAAGGAAAAATAGTATACTGTCTGGAACGACTGGTTTGTTTAGGTTATGTGAAGCCCCATCTACATTGCCAAATAGTGCTGTTTAATTGCATTGAACTATATTGTATGACTCTACACTGATCATTTAATCAGTTTCAAACTGCATTATATGGCAGTGTAGATGGGGCCTGATACTCATCATCAACATATACAAGAGAGGTTGATGCTGGCTATAGAGATCATCGAGAATAAAGGGCAATTATAATTAACAAGAAATATGGATCGAGGCACTTTCTGCCCCCACTAAGAATGCAGGAAAGTTATTCTTTTTTTTTTTTTTAAGAACAGGCTTATGGATGGGCACTGATTTTGTTCAGTGCAATAAGATATGCTAAAGGTTTATTTATTAAAACTGTGATGCATGCTTATCCATGCATAAGCAAGCAGGAATGTCTCTACCATTAGGTATCATGAAGAGAATGCCTAAGACCAGGGGTCCTCAAACTTTTAAAGTGGAGGGCCGGTTCATGGTCCCTCAGATTGTTGAGGAGACGAATTATCATTTGAAAAAAAAAATGAACAAATTCCTATGCACACTGCACATGTCTTATTTGTAGTACAAAAAACCCCAACAACAATCATTTATTTATTTATTTATTTGCTAAATTTATACTCCACTCTCTCTCACCCCAAAGGGGACTCAGAACGGCTTACAAGTTGTATGTACATACAATATATTATATTATTAGCATAGCACAATATTAGCATTATATATTACTATATTGTACTATACCACTGTACCATATTATTATTAGTAATATTACATTTAATATATAATATATAATTAATATTATTATATTATACAATATTATTACATTGTATTAATATTATTATTAGCCACCCTGAGTCCCCTACTGGGTGGGAAGGGCGGGGTAGAAATACCGTAATAAATAAATATTATATTGGATTACATTATAATATTATTATCAATATTATATGTATACACAATATATTATATTATTACCATAGCACAATATTAGTAAATGAATGAACAATACAATATTTAAAAATAAAAACCATTTTAACCAATATAAACCTATCAGGATTTCAATGGGAAGTGTGGGCCTGCCTCTGCCCAATGAGATAGTCAAGTTAAGTACGATTGTTGTTGTTGTTGTGTGCCTTCAAGTCATTTCAGATTTTTGGCAAGCCTAAGTCTAAAACTTAGGGCGGGGTCCGGGTAAATGACCTTGGAGGGCCGCATCCGGCCCCCGGGCCTTAGTTTGGGGACCCCTGCCTAAGACCATAGTTGCTGAGAAACAGTGAATAGAGCTCTGTGTGAACCATGTGACTTGTCTTGCACACCAAAATTGCCCCTAATACCAGTGTTGTAATAAGATTCAGATGCTAGCATAGTTAAATTTTGAATCATAAATGGCAGCAAAATGTCTCGGGTCAGACCTTTGTGTAAACACTATAAAAGAAGAAAAGAAGAAGAAAAGCAAACAAACCACAGGCTAGTAGTGCATTGACATATACTATTTTGATGAACAGAGGAAAAATACCGTGGCATCAACTTCAGTAAATATACATAAAGAATATTAGCATGTTGAGTCATGACTCACATGACTGAAATCAAGACCAAAATAAAAGAAGGATGGAAATGGAGACCTAATTTAATCATTTTATTATGCAGTGAGAGTTTTGATTTTATTATGCAGTGAGAGTTTTCATGTGATATAAGAGCAAGTGTGATTCCTATCCCTCATGTCATATCTCATAGCTCCTCAGGGGATTCATTATTTTTATAATGTTGAACGAATTAACTATCTATGTGTACGCCAGTATAGTGTAGTGGCTTGAACATCAGGCTCCAATTTTGGAGAAAAGAGTTTGAATCCCTACTCAGCTATGAAAACCCACTGGTGACCTTGGACATGTCACCCACCCTCAGAAAACCCCCAAAGTCGCAACAACACATGGTAGAAAGAGGTGCAAACATGCTTCTTCAACAGTTCATCTATTCATAACATTTCTCCATTGTATGATTTAGACTTCAACTCCCATCATTCCTTATCAGCAGATCAACAATGAGCAGGAACAGTGAGAACTGTAGACAAAAATATCTGGAAAGCTAGACCAGGAAAGGTAATTATTATTAGGTAATTATTATTGGAACCAGATTAGAATACTAATTAAATTTAGATTTCATTTAAACAAAGACAGATAACAAAGACTGTGAGAACAAAAGAGATGATCGACAACTTTTGGGAACGACCTAAGAACATGTAGTTCACAGCAATATGCCACGACTCCAGTTTGGAATGGTGTCATTTCTTTGCTGTATACAGGAATTTGACAAGCACACAGAGTCCTGAAAGAGATAAAGTCAAGAAATCCTCAAGGGCAGAAAGGTGTCGCTGAAGCCAACTTAAATCAAATAAATGATAACTCCATTGGGATAGCAGGAGGCATCCATCATCAGTGTGTGCATGCTTAATATCCTCCATTTTGGAATATTTTTGCTGTCAGTCAGCCACTGTGTGAAGCACAGAAGATGAACAGAATGATTCTTACTAGACAAACGCTACGGACCATTGAAAATACCCTTTTACAAGAGTAGTTAACAAGCATCTAAACCTGACAATTTATTACCTTTCTACGGGAGAGGGGAGATTGAGGCATATGATAATAGCAGCAATGACTACAAATCTCATCACAAAAGAAGCTTAGGATCAACAATGTCAAAACTGCCAAGCATAAGATCTGTAGTCACTAACATGTTTTTGTTTTTAAGGTGTTCTTCAGCATTCATTTATTTTTATGACTGGTTTCATTGGCTTCCACATCTAGAATATCTATCAAATGAAGTTTTGTGTCTATGTATAAGTTCAGACACTTATCCAGGTAGCAGCGGATGTAACCCTGCTCTCAGTCACTATAGCAAAAGTGACATGTGCTCTGTTCTCATTAAGCTACTAGTGCCTGAGATCTTGAGATCAAGAGCAAAGAACTACATGGACTAGGTTGCACTCTGTCCTTTTGTGAGGCAAGTGCATCATATGTTTAGTTGCACAGTCTTACAAAGATTATTACCTGCCTGAAGGACATGGACCTATTAATATAGTTGAACTCTTTTATATTGGTAGTAAGGCATGCCTCATAAGTCTTTAGAAAATTATTAATACCACTAAGACTTGGCTTTAATCAACTACAGAGATAAAGGCTGAGGTAGGTGGTCCAGTTGGTCTGTCTTTCTATCTGTTTGTCTGTCTGTCTATTTATATAAATATTTATATCCCACCTTATATGCCATATGTCTGGTAGTACTATTAGAACATCATCTCGAACGATTTACAATTTAAACAATCCAAATACATAATTAATTGTTTATTCATATTTGTTGATGTTACTTTTGATGGATTTGTGTTTTGAAACTGTAATATAACAATGGAAACAAACAAAATTAGACTTCTAATTAGTCACATACGTACTTTGAACACACATTGAGTAAATATGCATACCATTTTAACATGTTTTCATTACTAAACTGTTGCATTGTTGCACTTATATTGCTGCAATTACTGTTGTTGTTGCAATTATTGTGACTTTTAAATGTGAGTTAGGGTACAAGCAAAGTAGAGTCTCACTTATCCAACATAAACGGGCCGGCAGAATTTTGGATAAGCAAAAATGTTGGATAATAAGGAGGGATTAAGGAAAATGTAATAAACGTCAAATTACGTTATGATTTTATAAATTAAGCACCAAAACATCATGTTTTACAACAAATTGACAGAAAAAGCAGTTGCATGAGTAATGTAATGTAATAATGTAACATTAGGTAAAAATTACTGTATTTACTAATTTAGCACCAAAACTTTGCATTATATTGAAAAATTGACAACAAAAACATTGACAATACACAAACTGCGTTGGATAATACAGAATGTTGGATAAACGAAGGTTGGATAAGCAAGACTCTACTGTACATGGTCAATGAGATCCAGGGCCACTCTGGAGCACTGCAGCTTCAGACTGGGCCTGGATTCAGCAAAATAGTTTGCATACTCTAACCCTGTGATATCGAGCTCTTTTAGTTAGGGATTTCCTTCTTGAAGGGAATCCCCCGCTCCTCTCTCGGGCGTGAGTCCAAGGGTCCTGGCAAGAGGGGGAGCCGCTATAGATCAATCAAGGTTTAGCCAAAGAATTTCTCACCCTCAGGATGTTGAAGAAAGAACTCCGAGTTTTATTCAGTTTCAGCTGAAAAAAGATGACCCCCGCGATCGTTCATCAAGGAACCATAACATACATTTATAGCAACCACTTTTATAACAAAAATATGGGAGGCGCGGATTGAATTCCGCGCTACACCTTTTCCCCGCCTTCCTATGCGCTGATTGATCCTTAAAATGGTGGTGGGAACCCTCATCCAATCAGAGGGCTCCCTATGTCTTGGGGTCCCCCACCAATCAGGGATGAGGAGGCGGGCTTATCTAGGAACAATTGACTTGCCGGGGATTATGATTGAGTCATTGAGTAAATGTCCAGAAGGGGTTTCTAGACTGCTTCTTGGGGTGTAAATATACATTTTGGTCTGGCAGGCTTTGCCAGATTCTGGTGATGGGCTGTATTTGTTTTTGAAAAACGTTCAGTCCCTTTTGACAGCCGAGGCCATCGTAGACTTTTTGTAAGTGAACCGAGAACCAGATGGTCACCCTTTGCATTAAATGGGCTGCTCCGATGTTCAATGAAAGGGGGGAGACCAAATCTATTGTCCATGCAAGAAATGGGTGTCTGACAGTTTCCTGGTGGAAGGGATTATCTCCCTCTGGGGTGTTGCAACTTGTCCATTTAATCCCTAGGTCAGGTCTCGGTCATTCTTCAATATAAGACATTTTTCACAAGAATAAAGAAAAGGAACAGGTAGGGTACATAATTCATACATAGGAAAAGACATTGCACAAGGAAAATAATATTGGAAAATGTGTGTCAATACAGGAAAAGCAGAAAGATAAGCAGTGAGAAATAAGGGCAAGCACGTGGTTTAAAATTGGCTAACTCTTTTGTCTGAATAAACAGGGAGTGCTTTTGTTTGTCAGGAAAGGATTGACAGGGTTGTTATCTCTTGCCTCAGGCTAAAAGGTCAAACACCTTTGGTGCAGGGATTTTAGTAAATTACAGTGGACAGTAAATATCTCAGTTACCTTCTGCTATAAATATATGAAATATAAAGCCTTGATTTATGAACTATCTTTCACAAAGTCCTGGGGGGGGGGGGGTCGATCACACCTGGGCTGCAGGAGCAGAGTCCAGATCATTTAGTCTGGTCAAACCTAGTTCAGCCCTGTTAGCTAGTCAACCTTACCTGGGTTGTTTTCCTTGTCTCTACAGCATTTAGCACAAAGTCCTGGAGAGTTTCCAGCTGCTGCAAGGACCTTTGCTAACATCAACAAAGACACCTGTGCAGTCAAGGAGAAGAAGTCAGGATGCCCCTCTTTCTGTTCCCTGGTTGCACGAGTACTGAAATTCCCCAACTTCTCCTAACACAGGACAACTGGTTTTACCCTGTGTTCTTGACTGGAGGTTGTTTGACATTAACCTCTGGTTGAAACTGGAGTATAGGGACAATGCAGATAAAACCTCATAAACTCCATTCTGTGGAAAATAACACAGAGATTTACTGAAAGACTGTGATTAACTTTTTGCATATCCATGGCAAATCTTTATGGTTACTATGTGCCTTCAAATTGATTTTGACCTTTGGTGATCCTATCCTAAGTTTTTTGTCCGAATAAACATTTTTGACTGTGGGAGGTAAGTGCCTGGCACTGACCAATGTGGCGCTGTGGGTGCAAGAAGGAGGACAGAAGTTAAACCCTTGGAGCTCAATGGAGCACACTTTGAGAACCACTGGCTTAGAGAATATGATTCACCTAAGGTCTCTCCGTCTGTTTCTTTGGCAGGTATTTGAACACTGGACTCCAGTTCATTCTGTGCCTTGTTTAGCCTTTTCACATTGGTCTGATAATAGGGTTGAAGAGATAAAATAGTTTACATGTCAACATACAATATTATTTTAAAATTATGAATATCCCAGTCTATGCATTTTAGAACTTAGAGATTGCAAGTGGGCTGACCAAAAAAAAAAAAAAGATTGGAAAAAAGATGCAAACTCATAGCTATATAACCGTGTTGGGAAAATATCTCTTTGTATATAGACACAAAACTCATTCTGTCTACATATCTATATGAAAATGCAAATTTGTTGCACTTTTAGTTTTAAAAGAGGTACTAAAACAAGCAAGGCACTTTGCTTAGCCAGCTGTTACAAGTGTGGGAAAGGAGTTAGGTCAATTAAAATGTGTCTATGTGAATGAGTCATAACCAGTGATTTGCAAAATAAGATTAACAAAATTTGAAGTAGATATGTAAAATTGACCAGGCTTGGTTGCAAAGGAAAATGTCAATTTGCATTTCAGTGGGCTTTCCCTAAAGGATGGAGGTCTCAAGCCTTCAAAAACCTGGCAGGAGCATTGCAAGCCTCCTTCAGCTTTCCTTTTTCATGCAATCAGGAAAGTTGATAGAACAATGATGCAGATAGGGATTTATCGTGTTCATTTCTCAGGGAGAGCAGGAGCAGCGTGAACCAGCAAGATCTTCCACCAAGCATACTGAATCCCCAGTCAATTACTAAAAAATAGCTGTGACATGTGCTAGTTTCCAAAGAGAGTTTTTTGAGAATCAGCAGGGCCGGTTGTTACTAGGCGGCCGCGGACGCGGCCGCCTCGGGCGCTGGCTGCTAGGGGCGCCATTCGGGCCTGACTTCCTGGTCGCGGCCGGCGATCGCCCGGGCGGTCGCCGGCCGCGACCAGGAAGTCAGGCCCGAATGCCCTAGCTGTGCTGTGCGCGTGCGCACAGCACAGCTAGGCCATTTTGCCCTTAGTAACAAACTAAGGGCAAAAATGGCTTCTCTGGCTGTGCGCATGCGCATGCGCACAGCCAGAGAAGCCATTTTTGCCCTTAGTTTGTTACTAAGGGCAAAATGCCCTAGCTGTGCTGTGCGCACGCGCACAGCACAGCTAGGGCATTCGGGCCTGACTTCCTGGTCGCGGCCGGCGACCGCCCGGGCGATCGCCGGCCGCGACCAGGAAGTCAGGCCCGAATGGGCTATCTGCGCTGTGCGCACGGGCACAGCGCAGATAGCCCATTCGGGCCTGACTTCCTGGTCGCGGCCGGCGATCGCCCGGGCGGTCGCCGGCCGCGACCAGGAAGTCAGGCCCGAATGGCCTAGGTGTGCTGTGCGCGTGCGCACAGCACACCTAGGCCATTTTGCCCTTAGTAACAAACTAAGGGCAAAAATGGCTTATCTGGCTGTGCGCATGCGCACAGCCAGATAAGCCATTTTTGCCCTTAGTTTGTTACTAAGGGCAAAATGGCCACGCTGGGCGGGGGCGGGGCCAACTGTGGCCCCGCCCCCCCTCACTAATCGCCCTGGCCCCGCCTCCCACGCAGCGTGGGAGGCGGGGCCAGGGCACGCTGGGCGGGGCCAGGGCGCGGGTGGCGGGGGCGCTTTTCAGCACCCCCGCTTCCCATTAAAAAATATCTCCGGCCGGCCCTGAGAATCAGATTTCCTTTTATTATCAAAGCCACATGTACAATGATTGTCAACTTGTGTTTTCTTTTTTCCCCTTTAGATTTACATGGTAAATCATTTGGATCCCTTGGCAGACACAGTAACTGTTTTTATAACAACAAGACTGAGCAGCTTTGATGTTTAATCATAGTGCACTACCAAGCATGACAGTATCTGGAGCCTGTGCAAGCTTAGTTGGGTCCTCCAAATGCAATTAATTTAGTGAGCTGACTCTCTGGAATGGAAGAATCGTCACTTTTACAGTTCTAGGGTCACTTTCAAAGCGTCAAGTTTGTTAGTTCAAAACTGCTCACACAACAAATATGTATAGTTTTCATGTTAGAAATTTCTACAAACTTTTCATAACTTACAGGTGAAAAATCTTGCTGCTTGAGTGTAGATACATATGGAAGGTCATCCTTCAGCCTCAGCTTCCCTGAATCAGGACTTATGATTAGCCTTTTTCATCTCATGGATGATCACAGCCCTCTCAGTCACATTGAGGGTATATTACCAATGTCTTCACTTCTTCTTGGACTTGTAACATTGGGTGGATGAGAGGGGATGTTGCAAATGAAATCTTGCCACAATATCTTCATCGCCTTGAAAGGACACTTCTAAAGAAGTTTTCTTTGAACTATGTCCAACTATTACTACTATCATGCTTCAGATAAGTGCAGCACAGACAGAAACTGGTCAATACTACTTGGAGAAAAGTCCCACCAGCAGAACAGCCAGTGTCAATTAATGAGATGCTCACAATGTATCAGTAGTTGACAGGGCCGTAGCCAGAAATTTTTTGGGGGGGAGGGGGGGTTGAAAATTTCAGGGGGGGGTTGAACCCCTGGCACCCCCCACCCCCGCTACAAACCTGTCAATATTTGCTTGAGATAGTGCCTGGAGGGACTCTGAATGTTTTGCGTTTCATAGATTTAGCATGGGGATTTGGTTAATCAGTTAAAATTCATGAGTAAACCAGGTTTTTTTTATAACCTGAAAAATTGGGGGGGGGGGGTTGAACCCCTAACCCCCCCCCCCTCGCTACAGGCCTAGTAGTTGAGAAAAATGTTAATAGTACAACCCCAAAGATAAGCTCCGCTTTCACCAAATGTAACTTTACAATAGTTATCACCATGACTTTAAAAAAAAATCTCAGGCTCCCTACAATTTTTTTTTTCCCTTGGACATCTTTCTTGTTTGCTTTTTGTCTGAAAACTCTTCAAGAAATATGGCAGATACTATATCTGACCTAATGATTAAGCAATTAAAGATTTTCGAACTTAAGTGCACTCTTTGTCAATAACCATGACTCTGAGAGGTTGCAATTTTTTTCTTAGTGGAATCTGTCCTTTTAATACTCTATTGTGTGTAACCTCTTTTATTGATTTCTTAGTAAGTTCATGTTTCAATTAATTTTTGTTAGATTTTGTTCACCAGTTGCTGGTTTCTGGTCAAGCCATGACAAAATGTATGGAGAATTTCTGGCTCATAGGCTAGATGAACATGTGCATCACATTTTTTCTGCTCTTATCTCCAGTTTAGTGATTAGAGGTGAGTTGGCATTAAAAGGCAATGTATTTAAATTTTAAATATTCTGAATAGAAATGCACTGTGATCCAGTGATGGATGGGTACATTGCCCATCACACGACATTGCTGAACTTCCAGCAGAGGCACTGCCCACAACCAGAGTGGAAGCATCCTAGGAAATTTACCTTCAAAACAGGGGCCTGCCCATGCTGTGCTGCCTCCAATGGAGTCAGCATGGATCCTCACCACTTCAGCAAGGCTTCCCCTGTGTGACGGGGGAAGCATTGCCACAATGAAGTGGAATGTGGGGTGAAACAGAGGCTGGCAAAATGGAGGCTGGCAAAATGGCATGGGGGAATCCCCCATGTTATGAAGTTCGTAGTCTGAACCTTAAGGAGCAATCCAAAGTGTGGAATGCTATCAACTGAACAGATTCCAAATACAGTAGAGTCTCACTTATCCAACATAAACGGGTTGGCAGAACGTTGGATAAGCAAATATGTTGGATAATAAGGAGGGATTAAGGAAATGCCTATTAAACATCAAATTATATTATGATTTTACAAACTAAGCACCAAAACATCATGTTATACAACAAATTTGACAGAAAAAGTAGTTCAATACACAGCAATGTTATGTAGTAATTACTGTATTTACGGATTTAGCACCAAAACATCACAATTGAAAAGATTGACTACAAAAACATTGACTACTAAAAGGCAGACTGTGTTGGATAATCCAGAACGTTGGATAAGCAAATGTTGGATAAGTGAAACTCTACTGTACTACAAAATCCCTTCAAAGTTTGAAATAAAAGTCAGCAGATTTGCCACCTCATCACAGATGTGAGAGTCAGCAGCTGTCACTGTTAAAAACCTGTCATTCCAATCTCCCAGAAACAAAAAAAGTGGATGTTCCAGGGGACCTGTTCCTGGGTTTTTTGATGCCACAGATTGACATTTCTGATCATATCAATTTTTCTAAGATATTAACATCCAGAATGTTAACACAATGGTAAGCCCATCACTCTGGGACAGAGCTTTTCATTATGCAGTAGCACTGTAAGGAGGTCGGTCATGGGATGCATACTGAAAACTACAGAGACATCAGGGATCATACTTAGTTGCAGAGAACTTTCCCAGTCTCAAAGGATTTGAAAGCAGTCACATCTTTAACCAACAGCAGATTTCCATGCTGAACAAGTAATACCGGCTCTCCTTGAATCTCTGGTGTATATGTTAATGAAACAGAGGCTAATATTCTTTTCCTATCATGATGAAAAGCTTTCCATGTTTAGTTATTATTTTTAGATTTGGCGTGGGACACTCGTGCCGCTTTAGAAGTTGACAATAACTAGCATCATCCTTCACTAGTCTTCATGCAGAATAGAGCTGATGGGTATTCTGTTGAACAACATCTTGACAGTTGCACATTTTCCATGTTAAGATTGATGGCACAAGTTAGCCTAAGTTTGTCCTTTGCTAAAACTGTGACAGAAAGCTTTGAAATCTTCAGTCTGGGGCTTGCAGACAGAGTATGTCTTTGGTCTTGCCTTGCTGTACAAGGTATGAGATTAGTTGAAGGAAGGGAGTTTTGGCCAGCTAGCTATCCAACAAATAGGGTGCGGAGAATTAACTTTAAAGATGGATTCCAGCCATCCTCAGTGATTGGTTCTATCCTCCAAGTCTACTCCTCCAGATATAACTACCCAACTGTCACTTGTGGCTGAATGGAAATTGACAGCAGCCTAGTTTGGCCAGTTTCATCCAGACAACTTTGGCTTTTATTTCTTTACCTGCATATAATTATTATTCCATTCTTACAAATATATATATCAGTTTTTCAGTGTTTCATTTAAGGATTTCCTTTCTGAGATCAGCTACTATGTGGATGGAGTAATGATGAACATTGTCACCCTTACTTGAGCGTAAGCCTTGTTAAATTTAGGAAATAGGATAGCAGTCCAAAAACCTGCCACAGTTGCCTACCTGTGAACTAGAAGAATAGGGAATGAGTTAGCAAATGTCCAGAGAGGTAGGCATTAAATAAATAAAATATTACTAGGCATATTTTATATTACATACACACAGAGAAGAAATGCTTGAAAATAACACAGTTGTAATGCAGAATGATTTTACTG
The DNA here is from genome assembly GCF_035594765.1 of Anolis carolinensis. Taxonomy (NCBI): domain Eukaryota; kingdom Metazoa; phylum Chordata; class Lepidosauria; order Squamata; family Anolidae; genus Anolis; species Anolis carolinensis. The sequence continues at coordinate 106,668,639 of NC_085842.1, read as the reverse complement.
CAGAATCTTTTCCCAAGGCAAAGTGACATTACTTTCGGTGAAAAGGACCTAACAAAATGGTGGGGTCTGACATGTAGGCAGGACACCAGAAACACCACAAAATCCTATACATGTCTACTGAGAAACAAGGCTCACTGATTTCACTGTCTTGTGTCCCATGGTCTGTTGCCCTTATGTTCACTGGTTTGACTGCCAGTTCTTTCAGATTCTGATAGAGGAGACATCTTATCATTTGCCTCAGGCAACTTTATGTTTTGAGCCAATCGTGAATATATGGCCACAACTAGCCTCATGATATGAGCAGGTTCACTCTGAACATAACAGATAATGGAAGATGTCTTCCTGCTGTATGAATGCCCTCTGAGGATTACTCTTCTAATTTTGTTCTTGTACTCTTTATGGTACAGTACCGTACTTAAGTAATTTCTGCAGCTCACACAGAGACTATGAGGTCAAGATGTTAAACCAAAGCTCTTGCATTAATACTCCGCACATGTGAGATTTATGCACATTCTTAATTTCTGACCTCTTGCTAGTAGAAGCAGCAGGGAATGGGTTTGCTACACAGCCAGAGCCTAAGGAAGTCTATTTAAGACAATGAGCACACTCGCATATTAAGAAGACTTAATGTGAGCTGTCTTAACTTATTAAGAAGAGATTGATAATATCTGACAAATGACTGGAGATAAATTGTTAAGCAAAATGCAAATATGCCAGAAGCAGAAATAGAAAATTACAATAAAAGCTTTTATGACTGCAGGAAAATTCAAAGCTAATTTGTCCATTCAACTAAATCTTCATTCTCACTGTTGGCTTTGTCAGAATGCTACATCAGTTAGTGTTCTAATTAGATCACCACAGAGAGGGGTACACTGTAGATAGATATTATTTCTGATAGGAAAAAGAGATTGCACAGGTTGGAAATTCTGTTTTCACTCAAGGCCATTAATCATTTTTACATCCACAGCACACCACTTCTTATATTAAAATTAAAGCATCACTTGCTATAAATATCCAGAATATTCTTTTCTTGATTTTGTTGTTATTTGTAATACTGGTTACTTCTGGCCATATTGACATTTGCTCCTTTAAAGAGTTATTATATGTCTGTTTCTCCTCATAATTTTCTGAGCTATAAAGGCAGTTCCCTCTAGATTCACCACAGATAAGCTCTGCAGCAGGATTTTGGGCTTTACCCTGTATTGGGGCTGTTTAGACACTCACCCCCAATTCCTATGCAGAATAGGGGATGAGTATCTCAACAGCCCTTCTGCCTCCCTGGGCTCAGTGTTGTAAACATGCCTGCTTAATCAGTTAAAAACAAACAGCAGAAATGGATACACCAGTGAAAGTCCCCAGTCCAAAGCCAAGTAGCCAGATACAGGAGTCCTTGAAGGTCAAGCAGAGATATCCACAAGTTAAGTCTGTAAACAGAAGTACAAAATCCAAACAACAAACATGGAAGCATGAGTCAATACCAAGATTCAAAGTCCAAGAATCCAAAGTCAGAATCTGTTTGATGTCAAGCCGAAAAAGCAACAGAGACAGGTCAGGAACAAATGGGCATGGATGTGAGTGAAATAACAGTTGTCTGCAGCAAAGGAGTTAGACCACTGAGCGGATTTATATCTCAAGGTCTCAGATGTTGTCTAGATAATGAGCGTTTTTTCAGATAATCTAAACTTGCTACCCACTGTATCCAACACTCTAAGGGTATGGGTATGTTTAACCCTTCTGAAGCCAAAACATGCTTGCTTTAGCTTCATCCACTGGGGCTTGAACAGACTGCTGAGGGCTAAGTTTCAGCAGTGGCTGAGATAGGCATAACAGACTTCTGGGAGCTAATCCATCTCCTCCACTGGCCTATCACGCAACTCTTTGTCCTTGCTATCAGAGCTGGCCATGACATTCAGCCTGAGGACATAGTCAGGCTGTCCCTCTTGCCACCGGTCTCACTGATTTTCCCCTAAAACCATAGAAAAGGGGGATGTACCTGATTTTTGGCAGCTCTACTTTCTTGTCCCTGTCCAATGGAGATATCAGAGATCAGGTACATCCCATTTTTTCACTGTTTTGGGAAGAAATAGGGGTGCAGGAGATGGAAACCCGGTCTATTCCAAGCCATGTCACGCTGAGCTGTGGAGTTGGTATCCCACCACAGAGACAGCTGAAAGAACCCCTGTCTTGCCAAAATGTGACCTGGAACCAGCATGTTTGGAGCCACATTTTGTGTCTGCATAGAAATGCCCTTAGATATGAGACAATCAAGGAATATCTGATGCTCTATGCTATATTTCAGAAGAATATGATAAGTTACATTCTGTTTTAAAAGTTACTTTCCACATTTTAAAAATTATATTGTAATAATTTTACTTTATAAGCAGCCTTGATTCCCAGTCTTGGGGAAAAAGCAGAGTAGGAATAAAATTAGTCATCGTCGTTATCATTGACAACTCACCACTTTCCACTTTTGTGGGTAGGAGATTTATATAATCTTTTATGTGGCTGGAAAATTTCACATGTTAGGGTCCTACAGAATACCACACTTCCATCCATGTTTTCCAATTCATCTGTAGGTTGCACCCTTCCAATGTCCTAGAATGCCTCAATTTTTCTTCAGAGTCTTTCTCAAAATGCCAAATGGAAATAATGGTACATCACTTCTGGTCACTATTTTAAAGGTTAGTCCAACAAAGTCAGAAATATTTGGGGGTAGGGTATTATGTGGGTGTTAGGATAGAGCTGTTTGTGCAGATTTTCACATGTTTGAGAATTGCTTTGCAGGTTTCATACAAAAATCCCTTAAAATTGTACCATATTTTAAAGGGGAACACTTGAGAGCTTTAAGGAGTGGTGTGAACTTCAGAGGCCACAAAACTGGTCTCCAGGGTCTTCATACTAGTAGTGTGCATTTGTATAGAATCACTGTTTGTTTTGTTTAGTTTCATTCATTTTGTATCAGTTTTGTATTTGTCCCCTTTTCCGAAAACAGGACGCCTATACGAATAGAATTTTTGTCTAGCTTACAATGAGAGGGCTTCTGAGGCTTACCCCCCCCCCCCCAGCTCGGCCTTTGGCCTATAGGAGTGAAAATCACCACACACGGAGGACATTTCCACCCCTTTTAGCCCACCAATTTTTAAAATATTTGGTTCTTCCCCAGAGTACTATTGTTATTAATAATAATATTATCATTAACACCCATTGGCACACATCAGCTGTCATGGGGAAGCAGACCTTTCTCAGACTTAGCTTAGGATCCCAGAATAACTATTATTATTATGAATATTATTATTATTATTATTATTATTATTATTATTAACACCCATTGGCACAGATCAAGTGTCATGGGGAAGCAGACCTCTCTCAGACTCATTTTAGAGTCCCAGAATAACTATTTTTTATTAATATTAATATTATTATTATTAACACTCAGTCGTACACATTAGTTGTCATGGGAAAGCAGTACCTGCTTATTGTTATGAGGCCAAAAGGAAAGGAAAACAATAGCAAGCACGATGATTGTGTGGCTTTCATTTTCATGTTGCCTCTCATTTCCTATGGAAATGTCATCATTTGTTTTGTGTAGACGATCGGTCGACACAAAACGAATGAACAAAGAAAATGAAGGAAACATATATAGTGCACATCCCTACTTCATACATCCCATAGGGTGAAACATCTTCAGCCTTGGACTTCAGGAAATCAACTAACTCAAGCTAGATTTCCTGCTTTCAGGAACAACCCTGTATTGTCTTGCAATATCTAGTTGGATCCTCAGCAGTAGCATTCAAGAATGAATGATGCAACATGTTCTTCAGGACTAGCAATAAGATCTGACCTTGGATTAAATTCCATTACTAACAGATATTGGCAGTACTGTGCAAATGCATCTGCACACTGTTGCTACTTTGTTCCTACAGAATCCAGTAGGGGCCTGAATATTAACTGACATACATGTGAAATACTAAGAGCCATTGGAGCCACATTATGGTTCCTGTGTCTTTATTTTATGATAAACTAGCTTGGGGACACAGGTTAGTATTACTCATAAGGCATTGTTTGTTTTGGGATGTTAGGTAATATCACTTAAGTTTGGTCCAGATCCGTAGTTGGCTGGGTTCAGTGCTGTCTGGATAAAGGTGAACTACAACTCCCAGATTCCCAGGGCAATCACCCCCAAACCCTGCCAGTATTCGCAATTGGCCATGTTGGGTCTGGGTACCAGGTTTGTTCCAGATCTGCCGTCAGCTGGATTCAGTGCTTTTTGGATGGAGGTGAACTACAACTCTCAAAATCAAGGTCCTTTCCCACTAACCCCTGCAGTATGTTGAGTTGGTCACGAGGTTCTCTATGCCAAGTTTGGTCCCAGACCACTGCTAGTGGGTGTCACAGTATTGTTGGATACAGGTGAACTACAACTCCTAAAATGATGGTGATGTAAATCATGGTGAATTCTCCTCAAACTTCTTGTTCAGTTGCTGATCAGTTCCTCTGTTAATTGTGTGCCATAGGAAAGAATAGGAAAGGGTTAAGATAGAGGCAGTGGGCAGGGTCATGCAAATTAAGGAACCCTGGGATGTCCATTCTGGAGGAAAAACAGAATATCTAGGATGAAATTGTCCCCACATGAAATCATTCACTTGAATGGGGGGGGGGGGGGCAGGATGGTGTTTGTGGAGGACACGGGCAGGGTTTGGGCTACTTGTTCATGGTGCTATAACCTACATGTCAGTGGAAGGAGGGTTATTGGTGGCTCCTGCTCAGTGGGAGCTATAGCTGTTTGTGGGAGCTATAGCTGTGTGTGTATATGTGGAGGAGGTGGGCACCTCCTCCACATACACACATACACATTTTTCACTTTTATTATGTGTATAGATAAGAGACAATAAGAACATATGTAGAGCTCTGTTAGATCAGGTCAATGCCCCATCTAGTTTAAACTTCTCTCCATGCAGTAACCAATGAATTCCTGGATAAACCCACTGGAAAGTCTAAGTATAAACTACATTCTCCATCTCATTCTCTTCAGGTAGCCAAAGTGGCATATCCCACTTCCTAAGTAGTAGCCATTGATAATCTTGATCTCAGGGAATGTGTTCGGTCTCCTTTTAAAGCCATCCAAACTGGCAGCTATCACTACAACTTATGTCTGTGAGTTCAACAGTTTTCCTATGGTATGTACTGTGTGAAGACCAGCTTCCTTTCATCTGGTTTCCATGGCAAGGGGAGTAAGTACCAAAATCCTTTAAATGTTCAAGAAAAGCAAAATGCAGGCAACCACTAAAAATAGTGCTCTGGCAGGGAAAACAAATACCTGGTATGAAAACACTGAACAAAGAATCATAAAGTTGGAAAAGGCCACATGGGCCATTCAGTCCAACACCTGCCAGGCAGGAAAAACACAATCAAAGCATCCCTGACAGATGTCTGTGGCACTTATCCTATGTGAGAAAGCTTCATTGATATTGCCAATAATAATACATGTCACAGTTTAATCTGGTATTTATTGTACCCTCCTTATTTCCATGAGTTATATTTTGTCAGCATTCTAATATGATAGGTGTACAGAAAGGGCTTAAATTCAGGAAGTGCCACACCTCCAAGTGGCATATATCATCGTTTTATTTACTTCAGGGAGAGGACTTTGAATATTTTATTTTCTTCAAATGTAAAAAAAACCCAAAAAAATCACACAAGCAAAATGACCTGGGAACACAGGAAGCTGTCTTATACCAAGCCAGGTCATACTGTCAACTTTTACTGCATTCTCTTCTACTGTTGTTTCCTAAAAGATGGTGGCTTTGTGCCCGGTACACTACATGGCCAATTAACAAAGAAAGAGCTGGAGGATGAAACATTTAGCATTTATTCACAATTTAAAAAGAAAGCGCTGCTTTGCAATCATTTACAAGGCAAGTGGACAGATCTATCAATTTACAAATCCTGTAATTTTAAAAGCTTTCTAACTAAAAACATGCTGCTATCTTGTTGTTCTTTGCCACCTGCCTTGGTATTAGTTGATAGATTACAGTTTGCACAATAGTTGATAGGTTACAGGGTTAACACGACATGCAATAAGTTTGCATTTGATACTAAAACATTGCACAGCAAAAAACTAAATCTAGATGACCTTGACCAAGTCTCTAAATTTTTCTTAGCAGTCATCACTAGTCTTACTTGGAGTTCCTTGATCTTCTCTAATAATGGATAGTAACCAGGTCCAATCCTACATAGCTTCCAAAGTCAGAGAATTTTGAGCTCAAGATGTTAATTTGTACATATCTCAATAGTCTTTGCTTTCTTCAAGATCAACAAACAGGCTTACTGACTCTACCTTGTTTGTGTTTCAGCAGTCAGATGAAGCTGAGAAGAAAAAGCCTCAAATTTTCAGTATGGCTACTAAAGATGGGATCTGTTATTCAGCCAACTTTATTAATTTTGGTTCCTGGTTGCTTCCTGTTACAGGCACTGAAAGAATGATAAATTAGCTTGGGGAAAGAAAAGGCTCACACAAGATCAAATGACCGCCCCCAACCCCTAAACACTGATGTGGTTAACATTTATTCTTTGTTAGAAATTACATTGAAGGCAAACCAAATGCCACTATAAAGAAAGAATCTCATTTTGGTACCGAATAAGCATTTGAAAGGACAGCTAACCAAAAATATTACACAGTTATTTGTTTGTTTCTTCACTAGGGGCTCTTTCACACTACAAAATTATGCCACTTTAACCACCACAGCTGCATCCTATTGAATACTGCCGTTTGTCGTTTGGTCAAAGGCACCACTTGAAAAATGTGTGTAAATAGTCATTGCATTACATTAGATAACATTACATATAAAAATAATTTATTAGACAAAATTCAGTAAAAAATGAGTATGCATATTGTTGAGTCCAACCCCCCAATCAATAAACTTCAGCTAAAGCATCTCTGGAGATACTTTCTAGTATTTTTTTAAAACTTCCAGAAAAAAAGAGCCTACCACATCGCTAGGTAGTTGGTTCTATTGCCAAATTACTCTTACCATCAATAATGTCCTTCTAATATTCAATCAAGATCTATCATTTGTAAATTTGTAAATCCATTGCTCTTTTTCTCAGTGGTCATATTATTCCCAAAACAATTTTAAATTTCAAAATGTATTAGATTGATGGAAGCTCCTGGATGAACTTGTTCATTAATGAATTCTAGAGGCTGAAGTTACTGGCTGTTTCAGCCCACCAATGCCTGAAGGGTCATACAATCCCTGCCTTTGCTTTCTATAATCTCTTCAATATCTAACATTGCAACAAGTAGTTCTAACTCTATACAAAATCCAGGTGATTTCTGTGCAAGTGTAGTAATGATTTATTGAAAAGTCCTTTTAAAAGTGATTCTTCCCATTCCCTTTTGCTTGGCATATATATTTTCTGTCAAGAATCACGTTTAGGCAAACACTTTTTTAAAAGAACAAAACTCTACCTTAGTAAAATTCTTTTAAAAGGTATCTGTGGCTTTCCTTTGGAATCATTCATTGTTTACTCTACTTTTTGTTTTATTGCCAGGCTTTATGTAACTTCAACGTGGCCAAATTCTGTTTTGGTATCCACTCCGGACAGGCATTTGTGCCCAGTGGAAACTTTTTACAAGGTAAGTGCAATTATCTCATTCTGGCTCCTTCCTATAAGCCTGCTCAGAAGATATTTTCAATGTGATGTCTCCCCCCCCCCCCCGCTTGCTATGATATGGTTAGCCAGGATGGGGAAGCTGTGGTGCCTACATTATGGAACAGTCTTCCAGCAAGTTTGACTGCTTGTTCTACACCTGCTTTTAAGTGGACTCCCAGGTCTGCCAGATCTCAGGACCTGGCAAGAAATCTCTAATTTCCAGGAGGAGGAGGAAGAGACATTTTTTTTCAATGCTGTTGGGCTTGGTTCCAGGCAAGAGCAAAGGGATGAGTGCCAATCTCCAGCTCAGACTACCAGCTTGCTATAATTTGAAAATCTTCATTGCTTGGTTGCTACAACTTGCAAGACTCTCCAGGGGTAGGTTAGCATCCTCCTCCTTTCCCAGTTGTGGTGTCAGAGTTCATTGTCCAGTGTGCTTTAAATCCACCATCTGGCTAGAAAGAAATGAACTAGATTTAATCTTTCTGTCTTCCTAAATAGTTAAAAAGACACAATCCCTTAATTTTATTTTGTCTGGGAATAGCTCGGCTAAATTCTGTCTTAAATTCTAAACAATTTCTAAAAAAGAACATATGTTGTTTGTGTTTTACAATAAGAAGCTGTGAGCAACTGTGGTTGATACTTAATGTATAAAGCTTAGCAATATCACTGGAGGCCATCCCTAGGTCTCAGGTTTTGGCATAAACCTCAGGTCCTAGGATGATCTTGAATTAGCCAGCCTCTTTGTCAGGACCATAATTTCTGGGCCTGTACTCTGGCACCAGAAATCAAGGACGCTTACACAAAGAATTGATAAGGCACCTGCGGCTCCCGGCTCTGAAGGGAAACGGCTGATGTGTGAGCAGGAAGAATTGCGCGGGGGTTTTCTCTAGGCGGGAATGACTTCTTTGAATGTGGGGGGAGTGTATATAAGGGAGTCTTGCTGGGCCGACCATCAATCTCGGCTTTATGTGTGTCAAAGTGTTCTTCAGTAAAGTTTTCAGTGACAACAGAGCAAGCCTCTTGTGTTCATTTGGAAGCGGCTGGAGTGAGCTGACATCAAAGCCGAGATTGCAGGCACTGTCCCGTGGCAGCGGTGAGGTGTGATGGAGATGGAGGGAGACGAGCTCCTGGGCGCAGGAGGGGGTCCGTCGGGACGAGACACTCCCAACGAGCCGGATGCCGAATTCCACTGACTGGCAGCCCTGGCGTCCTCCACGGCTTATGCCCAGCCGAACGGAGTGACCCAAAGGCGAGGAGGAGCGCAGAGAGACAGCACCGAAGGAGAGGGCGAGCTACACTTCCCTTCCCCACAAAAGATGGTGTTCCTGGAGGAGAGGGTGATGGCAATGGAGACTACCCTGGCAATAATGTCAAGGGCAATGGAACGCCTAGCACCTTTGGCGGAGCTGGGAAAAGGAAGGGAACCTCGGACTGGCTCAATGTGGGACTTGAGCATGGGAAGTAGCCAGAGCTTCGCAGATCTCCCAGCACCGAAGGAAAGGGGAATGCGAAGAGAGCTCGGCGCCCGACCCAAGACCTTAGCAAGCCTGGCATGGGTGGAGGAAAGTGACAACGAGGAGGAAAGGCCTCCAAGGTCCCCAGCTACCTTCCAGCCAGAACTCCTGGTGCCCCTAGCGAATGCCGGGCGTGGCACAGGGCAACGGGAGGCAACAGCGGGGCCCCCGGGAACTCGAGGGGGCTTGTGACGGGCGGAACGTTGGGAGCAGCTGCCACAAGATATCCAGCAAAGACGAGAGGATCTGAGAATGGAGTACGGAGGAGAATCCTCCGAGCTAGACATTTTCCTCACTACTGTAAAAGGTTACATGGAAGATAATGGCCACACATTCCGGACGGAGTCCAGCAGGGTTCGGGCAATCGGGGCAGTCCTGCGAAGGGGAGCGGCCGGCTGGTATGTACAACTGCATGCCAGACACGACCCATGCCTGGGGTCGGTAAGGCGCTTCCTAGCAGCACTGGAGGACCGCTTCCGAGACCCGCTTGAGCGAATCTAGGCGAGGGAGAAACTGAAAGCCATCTACCAGGGGCAGAGGTCAGTTTCCCAATACGCTGAGGAGTTCCAATGCCTAGCCGAGAGAATTCCGGAGTGGTCAGAGGTAACCAATCTGGAAATATTCAAAGAGGGACTACGGCGAGAGATCCTTGCATGGGCAGCGCATCGGGATGATCCGGAGACGCTGAGAGGCTGGATCCAGTTAGCAGGCCGTGTCGAAACCACATTGGCCCAAGTGAAGAGGCACCGGGGGGGACAACAGCAGCTTCCGAGGCCGAAGGAGGTAGCAAGGAAGCCGGAGCACCCCCCAACCAGGAGACAGACCGAGGCGAAGGGAACCAGCGGAGGAGCGAGAAGGGAGTGCTTTGTGTGCGGGCGTGTGGGACACAGAGCCGCGGAGTGCTGGCAGAGGAAAGGAGAAGGGGGCAATCAGCCCAAACAACAGGCAGCAACAGGAAAGCGTGCTGAAGAAGAATCGTCAACAAAGGGCCCTTCGGAGGGATTGGTGAGTGATGACCAAAGGATGCTGGTGGTGAAAATCAGGCTAGAAGGCAGTGGGAAATGGGCCACTTGCAAAGCGTTTATAGACTGTGGGTGCTCCAGGAACATTATTTCACCAGAGCTAGCCAATGGATTAGGGTGGGAAAGATCCCAATTAGATGTTCCCGTAGCCTTCTCTCAGCTGGACGGTTCGATAGCCTCAGGCTCTATAGCCAAATATAGCCTCGAGAACGTAAGATGCAGAATAGGGCCTTGGGAAGGAGAGATATCATTTGTAGTGTCCCAGGTGGCAACATACAACGTGATTTTGGGAATACCTTGGCTCGAGCAGGCTAACCCACAAATTGATTGGAAGACAAGGAGCCTACACTTCCAGGGAGCAGAGGCAGAGGACCAGGGGAGTAGGATAGAAATAGCGAGTCGAGGGGAGGACGAAGATGATAGAATAGCAAAGTTGGCAAGCGAATTGCCTCCGGAATACCGGGACTATGTTGATGTATTTGATGAGAAGGAGGCAGATAAGTTTCCACCAAAAAGAAGGGTGGAAGTTGAAATTCAATTAATACCTGGGGCAGAGCTCCCAAAAGCAAAGATTTATCCCATGTCGGCTCAGGAGAAGGAGGAGCTAAAAAGATATATCGACAAGAACTTAGAAAGGGGTTTTATAGAAAGATCAAATTCCCCTTTGGGAGCACCTGTTCTATTCTGGCGGAAAAAGGATAATTCCCTAAGACTATGCATTGACTATAGAGGTCTGAACGCTATCAGCACCGTGAATAAATACCCTCTGCCCCTTATGAAAGACCTTATTGCACAGTTGTCTGAAGGGAAAATATTTACAAAATTAGATCTTGCAGAAGCATATCATAAAATCAGGATAAAGCCAGAGGACAGATGGAAGACTGCGTTTTCATGCGCCTATGGACTATATAATTATTGTGTTCTCCCATTTGGTTTAAGCGGGGGGGGGGGAGGGGCTTTCATGCAATTGATTAATGAAGTGCTTTATCCACTGCTGTACAGGGGTGTTTATGTATTTCTTGATGATATACTTATTTTGGGTCAGACTAAGAGCCAACATGTGAAATTGGTCAGGGAGGTGCTCCAGAGGTTAAGAGAAGCAAAATTGTATGCAAAACTGTCTAAATGTGATTTCAACAAGGAACAGATAGATTTCTTGGGATACAGGATTTCCTCTCAAGGAATAGCGATGGACCCAGCTAAAGTGGAGGACGTGAAGGGGTGGGAAGCACCCAAGACTAGGAAACAGCTACAGTCATTCCTGGGGTTCGCAAACTTTTACCGAGCTTTTATTGAAGACTTTGCACAAATCACACTGCCCCTCACGGATCTGTTAAAGACAAAAGGGAGGGGGGAGACGGCTAAGGTTAAATCCCCAGGGGCCAAACTGAATTGGACGGGGGAGTGCCAGCAAGCCTTTGAAGCATTAAAAAGGAGGTTCACTGAGGAACCCATTTTGCAGCACCCAAACACATCCAAGCCTTTTGTGGTGCATTGTGACGCATCGGATTGTGCTTATGGGGCGGTGTTGTTGCAGAAGGACGAGAAAGGGAACCTTAGACCCTGTAGCTATTTATCCAAAAAGTTCAGCGAAGCGGAGAAACGCTGGCCAATTTGGGAAAGGGAAGCACTTGCAATATTGAAAGCATTAGAGAATTGGAGGCATTTTCTGGAGGGAAGTGGGATCTCCTTTGAAGTATGGACAGATCATAAGAATTTACAGTATATAAGGTCCCCTCGAAAGCTTTCGGCCAAGCAGATAAGGTGGGCACAGTATTTCAGCCGTTTCAACTTCAGACTGAAGTTCTTCCAGGGAAAACATAATGTGTTGGCTGATGCCTTATCCCGGATGCCTCAGCACGGTGTAAACACCCGAGAATCTGAGAATCTTCTCAGACGAGCAATGGGGCCTCGCTGCGTTGACTCGTGCGCAAACAAAGAAGGGAGAAAATCTTGTAGCAGTCACCACAGTAGGGAAGGTATGGAAGGAGGAGCTGAAACAAGCGTACGAGGGAGATGGCTGGCTACAATCCCATAAAGAGCAAGGGGAAACGAGTGAAGGATTGTTATTTGTGAATAAAAAGCTGTATATTCCAGAGAAATTGTGGCCAGAGATGCTGAAAAGGTGCCACGATAGCAAGGGGGCAGGACATCTGGGACCAACCAAAACAATAAAGCTTTTGGCAAGGCAGTGTTGGTGGCCGGGGATGAGGAAGGATGTTAAATCATATATTACTCGATGTGAATTATGTGCCGAATGTAAAACACCACCAGGGAAACCACAGGGTCTTTTGCAAAGTATAGTAGAACCCACAAGGCCTTGGGAGTGCGTGGCTATGGATTTTGTGGGCGAATTGCCTCCCAGCAAAGGCTACAGGTATATATGGACTGTCCTGGACCTGTTCTCGAAACAGGTTCATTTTGTGGCTCTACAAAAGCTCCCATCCGCTGAGAAATTGGCAGAATTGTATGTCCGACATGTTTATAGATTGCATGGGTGCCCTGAGAGGGTGATTAGTGATCGGGGGGTCCAGTTCACGGCAAGGTTTTGGGAGAAGTTCCTAAGCTTGTTAGGGGCGGAAAGGAACCTGTCCTCGGCATTTCACCCGATGACTAATGGAGGAGTCGAACGTACACAGCAGACATTGAGTCAATTCCTACGAATATATTCCAATCATAGACAAAACGATTGGTCAGAACTGCTTCCATTTGCAGAGGTAGCTTTTAACGAAGCAGTGCACTCTGCAACAGGACGCTCACCGTTCCAGGTAGTATATGGACAGGAGGTAGCACCCTTCCCCAAGCTGCCAGGATGGAAGGGAGAAGGGGGGCCAGATGGAGAGGAATGGTCAGAAAACATCAGGGCAGGGTGGAGAGATGTGGTAGCAGCACTAAAAGAAACACAAAAGAGATATAAATTGTTCGCAGACAGGAAACATAGAGAAGGGGAAAAGCTAGCAGAAGGAGGCGGGAATGACTTCTTTGAATGTGGGGGGAGTGTATATAAGGGAGTCTTGCTGGGCCGACCATCAATCTCGGCTTTATGTGTGTCAAAGTGTTCTTCAGTAAAGTTTTCAGTGACAACAGAGCAAGCCTCTTGTGTTCATTTGGAAGCGGCTGGAGTGAGCTGACACTCTTTAGGACAACTTTATTTGTTAACATTTTTAAGCAGAGTGACCTTGAATAAGTCACACACTCTCAATCCCAGAGGGTGGCAATGGTAATTCCCTATGAACAAATTTTGTTAAACCTATTATGCAGTTTTCCTGGGTAAATATTTTCGTAGGGGATTTAGGCAAACCACAACATTGTTAACATAAAAGAAGCCCTATTAGATCAGACCAAAGATCCAGTTCACAGTTTTGCTCCGGGAGAGGCCAAATTCCCATCAGAAGTCCAGAAGCAGGACAAAGCAGAATACTCTGCTTCACGCTCTGCTATTCTTCAGCAGCAGGTATTCAGAGGCTAGTACACTGACATTTTCATTGAGCAATATACCACAACCCAAAGAGTTTTTTCTCTGACTAGTTTGCCAGGCTCAGAGCCCCATCAATGTATATGTGAAGTTATGATGTGGAAGATCTTGTGCTTTTATCTCTTTTTCTGTGTGTGTTTTAGTGTGTTGTTTTATCGCTGCTCTGGAGTTGCTTGTGGTCTTTTTTGAAATTGTAATTCAGCTGACTTTTGTTATCTGTGTGTGGCTTTATAGCTTTAGACACATATATTCTGTACATTGCTTTGGGCATACCTTTACTATAGAAAATATGCAAGTATCTATACATTTTTAAAAAACCTCATTTGGATAATAATGGCAATAACTGAAGTATTCAGAAATTGTTGGCATCTTGTCATTGCACATTGTAAATTGCATCAACATTAATTTTAAAAATCATAATTGTGATTAAGGAAATGAACAAAGTTTATCAATAAATATATTACTATATAGAAGTTGTCCTTTTAAAGTACAAACCAAGAACTATCATCAGTGAAAAAATCAGTATTACAGTATTACAGAACTGCACTGAATGAAAGACTAAAAAATTACACATATGGGAAGAAGTGGAATCAAATCTGAGTAGAAACTATAGAGCAGACAATGCAAAGAGGAAGCAGACTAGGAACCTTAACCCCTTGCCTCTATTTCTATGGCCCCTAAAGGTATATTTGGTATATCTACTTTTCCACTCTTCCAAATGAGAAGTATTTTATTGTACCATCTCATGAAAAGTACTTGAGGTTGTTCCAGAAGGAAAACTTTATTGGAAATGTCAGATTTTATTTAGTCAACCTACTAGCACATCCTTCTCTGTACCCTTTTATTTTACGCTTACCTTAGTGCATGGAGGAATACACTCTTCCAAACTAAGTGTCTGCTAATGAATACTTCCAGTGTAGACATTTCTAAATATACACTTTCTCCATTACCTCCATTTATCACAACATTATAAGTCTAAAGTTTTGACCTTTGAAAATTTCCATCATCATATTTGTTCACATTAGTATTAAGATGCCTGCAAAATAATAGTGTTGAAAACCATTTTCTGATCCTAAGAATATTTTATATAAGTTTTGATATGCAGTTACTGGATGATCACTAGTAGTTATCAGTACTGTTCCCACTCACCTCTTCATTTTGCCACAAAGTTCAGTTATTGGAACTGAAGACATTGCAGCTCTCTTTTTTTTAATTCCTATAGCAATCAGTCCATGGACTATAATTATTTCCATGTCAGGGTTGTACTCAAATGTCAGAATATTTGCTTAAATGCTATAGCTAGATCCCACAGGCAGATGTCAACCATGATATAACAATCTCTTGTGTTAGTCAGATTTAAACAAGATTCATTCTTTTGGGTGAATTATGTAAGTCACACTTGTAACCATTGCAATTCATGTTTTCAGCTGGTATGGAGGTTGGAATTCCCTACTGATCACCCAACAACTAAGAAGCTGTATCATTTACTGCGCAAAAAACATGAGCAAATTCTGTATATAGTAATGTTGCTGTTTTTGAGAATGAAATTAATGAAGAATTATATGCCTAGTCAAAACTCTATTTGTTATGACAATAACATCTGTAAGGAGCATAAATTATTGAGGGCAATTGCTCATACACAGACATTTGGCAAAGACCAAAGAATATTGGAGGGTTTCCCACAGAGTCCTACAGACAAGACTGGTTTAAAATGCTAGATCAATACATTGATATCCGTACACTACACACCCCTCGACCATAATGGTAGTCTGTGCTGCTCTATCTACACTGGTCTGAGAATCAATAAGTAAAGCAGGGAAAGTCATAGAAAATGTGCTCAGGCAGTGGGCATGGGACAGGTGATTGACAGAGAAGGGAGGGAGGAAGAAGCAAAAAAGAATATTATTAATGTGGATATTTCCCCACCTTTTTGAGCAAAGTAGTTGTGCCTATTCAGGACCAAGTTCCATATAACAGTTTTTCTGCCTACATAGCAAACCTCAGCTCCCTACAAGAGCTTCTGTCCTTACAAACCTTACCGTGTTTCCCCAAAAATAAGACAGTGTCTTATATTGATTTTTGCTCCCCAAGATGCGCTAGGCCTTGTTTTCATGTCTTATTTTTCCATGAAGAAGAATTCACATTTATTGTTGAACAAAAGATGAACATTATATACTGTACAGTAGTTGTCATCACAAACCAGCATAACCAAACAAACTGTGAATCCTATCAAGAATTTCTTGTTACTACCATTATTTCCATGTTTAACAATCTATGGTACATACATTTACCAATCTCGCATGCTCTGGTGTTCTGTTTAGCAGGCATGCTTCCAAACAAAAACTAGGTCTTACTTTCGGGGGAGGCCTTATATTTAGCAATTCAGAAAAACCTCTACTAGGCCTTATTTTCAGGGGATATCTTATTTTCAAGGAATCAGGCTAGTTCTGTTCCATGGCACAGCTTTCCTGCCTGCAAATCACAGCTAAGGTTGTGGAATGAATTGGGAGTCACATTTTCTGGGCTGGATGTTCCCCATCGATGACCTAAAATCACTAAGTATCATTCTCTCCTTATATTTTTGAGTCAACTGGCCATTCAAGGCACCCTGCCTCACACTCTGTGTGCTTCAGGATATGCAACAGTTATTTTTTGCCTCTTACCTGAATATTTACATGACCTGCCAATTGTGATCAATTGCATAATTCAGAATGAATAACATGAACGGAAAGAAAAACAGCACTTCCTAAAGGCAAGAATAATAGGAACTTGATAAAAATCAAGGAGCAAAAATCACACTCAAAATCTAGCAGTAACTGGTTATTTTCTCCCTGTTGAGAGGTCTGGGTAAGAAGCAGATGCCAAGGGAAAAGCATTTGGTACACCGATTCTTACCCAACACCTCCAGCAATTTCCATGGTAGGATCACTCTCCTATATTTCTTTTTAAGTTCTGAAAGATGGGTGAGGCTAAAAAAAACCTTGCAGAGGTGAAGAGTTGAATATTCCATTATGCCCAAAAGATCAAATGCTATTAAGAGTATTCAAGAACATCAGTGTGTTAATCTTTATATGAGTACAAAGAAATTTTATTTACATAGTCATCAAATGCTTTTGCTACAATTTTCTTTCTCCCATTTACTTGTGGGAATATCATACTTCTTTAATTTTAGAAATGGTGTGTTTATACATGTACATGTTTTCACGTTGCCTATCAATTTATTGTAATTCCATAGGCTTTCCTTAGTTAAAAAATATCAGAGATGGATTGCTGTTGTATCTCCTGAAATGTATTCTACAACACCTGATATTCCAAAGCTGTCACCCATTAAAGTACTTACCAGACTTGGCTCTGCTTAGCTTCCAAGATCAGACAGGACCCTTCATGCGAGAATAAATTCAGATCCTATTCTCTGAATAAGAGTTGAGGGGAGGTGGGGTGGGGGGCGAATATTTTCACAAGAAGCAATATTATTAACAACATTATACTAACTTATCCAAACTAGAAAAAGAAGTAAGCCAGATTCTCACTACCATTAATGCAGGAGAAAAATAGCATTGCACAGTATTTCTGTTCTGTTGCAACTCTCTTTGCATGGCAACCAGGTATCTCACAGCCGTGTGCTTGCAAATTTCCAGAAAGTAAAATGAAAGAAATGGACATGGTCTTTATAGGCATTTTCCTTTTCAAAAGAAAAAAAAACATTCTTGTGTTAATATTTGTCTTGGGAAAGACAGACCTCTACTCGATCTAAACTTTGCATCAATTAGGTTAACAGCAGGACTAGTGTATGTCTTAATTATAACTACAAACACTTGGCAGGTTTCCTAGGGCAAGATCCCATCCCATCATGTAAAATCATCTCTGAGTTTTCTTGATGAACTAAGTAAGGCTTAATGGGATGTCAGCATCACCTCATTCTTCCTTACATAAGAAACAATTTGAGTAGAATATTCAGGCTCAAAGTCTCCTTGCTGGTAGTGGATCAGCATAATGCACAAAGCCAAAGAGTTAATGCTCCAGGGCAGATTAGCAATAGTGTCGCTCTTTTATCCCTTGTTCTCTCAAATAACCCTACTAGTTTCAAGATAACTGCATGTTAAGCTCTTCTAGCCTGGGGCTGTGGTGATGAGTATATAGTTATATTGGTGGGGAGGAAGAGAGGTCAAGCAGACAAAGATGTAGGAG
Organism: Anolis carolinensis; assembly: GCF_035594765.1. Lineage (NCBI taxonomy): Eukaryota > Metazoa > Chordata > Lepidosauria > Squamata > Anolidae > Anolis > Anolis carolinensis. The sequence continues at coordinate 106,650,784 of NC_085842.1, read as the reverse complement.
ATGCTGAACAGGAGGACATCAAGGAAATATGGAGCTTTTAATATGCAAATAACAGCAACACAACACAAGTCCAAAAGAATCCAAAACACAGTTTTCATTTATGGCAGCAATGAAGATATAGAATAATAGAATCATAGAGTTGTGGGCCACCCAGTCCAACCCCCTGCCAAGAAGCAGGAAAATTTCACTCAAAGCACCCCTGACAGATGGCCATCGAGCCTCTGCATAAAAGCCCCCAAAGAAGGCGCCTCCACCACACTCCAGGGCAGAGTTCCACTGCTGAACAACTCCCACAGTTAGGAAGTTCTTCCTAATGTTCAGGTGGAATCTCTTTTCCTGTGTTGTTGTTTATTCGTTCAGTCACTTCTGACTCTTCATGACCTCATGGATCAGCCCATGCCAGAGCTTCCTGTCGGCCGTCGCCACCCCCAGATCCTTCAAGGTCAAGCCAGTCACTTCAAGGATACCATCTATCCATCTTGCCCTTAGTCGGCCTCTCTTCCCTTTTCCTTCCATTTTCCCCAGCATCATGATCTTTTCCAAGCTTTTCCCGTAGTTTGGGGTATTTAGATTCCTGGTTATGTGATTCCCATAATCCCATTATTACATTTGTCACTGGTCATGCTGGAAGGAAATTCTGGATGTTGAAGTCCAAAATGTTTGGATGGTCTAAGTTTTATGGCTGAGCAGGGATTCAGGTACTGGTGTAATGAAATCTTAATCCATTAATTGAATTGTTATGCCATGTTAGCATTGGCTTGATCATTGGCAGAGTTAATCATAAAATAAAATGCAGTTTTTTCTTGTTACTTGTCATCAACTTAGACTTATAATGATCCTGTGAATGAGAAACCTTCAAGAACTCTAGTCCTTAATTGCCCAGCAGGTACTGTCCAGTCTTCTTTTGAAAACACCCAGAGGAGATTTCAAATTCAGAATTTTATTAGTATCATCCTGTGACCAAAATATGACAGTCTCAGTTTAGTTATATTGGCAAAAATGCAGTTACAGGTTGAGTATCCTTATTCAAAACGCTTGAAACCAGTAGTGTTCTGTATTTTTTAACAGATTTTTGAATACTTGCATATACATAAGGGGCTATCTTGGAGATGGGATACAAGTCTAAACACAAAATTTATTTATATGTCATATATATCTTATACAGATAGCCTGAAGTTTATTTTGTACACAATTTTCAAAATGATTTTGTGCATTAAACATATTTTGTGTGGTTGTTGTGTGTTTTCCGGGCTGTATGGTATACTTCTGGAACATGGCCATACAGCCTAGAAAACACACAACAACCCTGTGATCCTGGCCATGAAAGTCTTCGACAACACATATTTTGCGTGTATTGAAACACCAGAAAACAAAGGTGTCAATAAGACTGCCAGCCATGTTGACAATTTTGGATTTTAGAGTACTGAAGATTTTGGAATTCCAGATAAAGGATGCTCAACCTAAATTAACAGCATTAAGTGGTACAAGTACGCATTGTCTTTAGAAGGTTTGAAGGACATAGTTTTTCTTTTGTTGATTGAATGAATTCTCTGTTATTTGAAAATCCTGAGCTGCCTTTGAGTATTCCTCACATCTTCATGGAACATGCTGTGTTATTAGAAATTGATTGTTTTATTATATTGACTTTTTAATTTTACAGATGGTATGTTATAGTGCATGAAGCGCAGGGAGGAGTGTGTGTGGCCCTCTGTTGTTGTTATAAGAATTAACTCAGGAATAATTAAGGTAGGAAAGATCTTATCTCCTGCTCTAGTAGATCATCACTATTTGATTTGCTACGAAAATGTGATTCTAACCTTGCTTTAGCATTCAGTCTGTAAAATGGGAATAGTATATTAATTGGGCAAGGATAAAAAAATAGTTAAAAGTCTGTGATTCTTGAAACACATTCTCATAAGCTTACAAAGTGAAATTTATACCATAAAAACTGGGGTTTATCTCATCTCAAAAGCAGGGTTATGCCACTAGTTGCTGCCTCCTGTCATCATGCTGTCACCATGCACCTGATATAACCCCCCTCCAACATACAATATAAATGCTTCATTTGTTGTGGGGGGGGGGGCTATGAGTATATCACTGAATATACACATAGGTGTTCATATCATAATAGTATGAGCTTTTGGTTTATATGGCTGTTCCCTCTCTAGGCATTTTCACTGCATAGTGGGTGAAGTCAAATGCATAATGCTGGTTCAGATCCCTATCCTTGTTCACATTGTGTAAGTAAGTCATGGCTTCCATGATTAACTAGAGCTTGTTTTCTTTGGATGCTTTTAGAGAGCTGCTGAAAAATAATAATATCAGATGCAGTGGTTGAGTGTAGGAAGAATTTAACAGGATGAAAAACAAGTTGCCATATCTTTCCCATCTTCCAGTTACTATTAATTTTGATAAAAATTTGTCCATTTAAGTTTAGCTTTCAGACTATTACAAGGTCAACGTGATAGAAGTGAAATTGCAGCAGCGTGAGATGAATTCCCACATGTCATCATCACCTGTGATCTAAAACACGTCACCAGCATGATAATGAGATTTCTCAATTGTGCACAAGGTATTCAGTGGTCACCAGATAGGCATTCATGCATTCTCAGGAACTTGAACACTCCTGTGGGAGCTTCAAGTATATTGCCTATAGAAGAGCAGAAGCCTCTTTGCTACACTAACCAAAAGGAGTAGGAGGAGGTGAAACAGAGACACCCCCTTTTCTTAGCAGAAAAGCTGAGGAGCATTCTAAGGAGATGAAGAGCTTAATTCCTTTCAAATTCTGACTAAAACTTGGAATGGATTTAGCACTCCGTTGAGAGAGAACATGGTTCCTATTCAATTTCATATTGTGTCAAAATAGATAAAGGATATTTATTTTGTACCAGCATTTCCTCGGGAATCCAAAAAGGCCAGAAAGGGTGCTACAGCAGAAAGAGTAGGGGCTTAATGCTTCTTTTAGGTTCTTTCTGATCTATAACCGCAGTGGTAAGGGACAATACTTCTATTGACCCATGGATATGTCAACACGGCTTCCTTTGGGTAATTTTGTTTTTTACTAAAATGTCTAGATTTATACATGAGTATATGCAGTAAATTACGGTTGCACCCCTAGGCTGCAGACACACCTTAAAACCACACTGGAACCCCAGGCTATAAACAATGCAAGCTGTTTATTGAAGATAATTTGTAAGCATTAGCAAATCAAAGTTTCAAAAGTCAATAAAACAAGGTTTTAGTTCACAAAGTACGAGGCACTTGAAACTCTTGAAGCAAGGGTCCATAGAAATCCAAACACAAGAATAAACTTCAATCAAGGTAATCAAAATTAGTCCAAAGAACAGGGTCATGAACTGGAACAAAGAACAGGATCTGGAACTGGAACAAGAGATTCAAAATACGAGGCTTTCAGGAACATGACTTGATAATCCAAAATACCCAGGAACAGGAACAAGAACTGGAACAAGACTCAAGGCTTACAGGAACTTGGCATGAAAGTCCAAAGGAAACATGAAAACAAGAGTCCATGAAGCAGGATCAAACCTCTCGATGAACAATGTTACCACCTCTGAGCTCACTCTCAGAAGTGATTCCTCTTAAAGCTAAAATCAAGACCTCTTTTCATGGGAAGTTTCTTCAAAACCTTTTCTCACAAGTAACCGATTGCTTCTTCCCAAAACCTCCCTTTCTTGTCTCTGTTGACATATTGCTTTCTTTCTGTCAACCTCATTATTTATATCAAGGCTGGAATGCCCATCTGCCAAGGGATAACTTGACCTTGATTCTTCCAAGAAATGTGGTTCAAGCTGCCTGCTTGAGACCATTGTATGCCTGCTCCCAAAATCCTCAGGAACAGCAGCCTCATCTAACTCTGGCTGTACAGAATCATTTACCTCTGGCTGAATAGGGATCCTGGGCCCCAACCCAGATTCATCTGACAGATCAGGTGCAAGTGAATTCCCCTTTCAAGAGGTAGATTTATTATTATTATTATTATTATTATTATTATTATTATTATTATTAATAATAATAATTATTATTTTTATTAATTGCATTTCTATACCGCTTTTCTCACCCCTGGGGGGACTCAAAGCGGTTTACAATAAATGGCAAAATTCAGTGCCTTACAAATATATAAAAATATATCACATATCTAAATAAAATACATACAACTGTAGATTAAAACCATTAAAACTATAAAAACATCAAACATCTCCCTTCCTGTGAGTTGTTTATAAGTCAGATGTTTGTACAGAGAGTGCTTGTATACCACTATGCCACTGAGACATGCATATATGCAAGAGAGAGGAGGGTCACTAGGAGGGAAGGAGAAAGTGAAGAGAATCACATAACATACTGCAAGAAATGGCTACTCATGTGAATTTACCTTGTGAAGTCCCAGGTTGTGCAGGTTTGGTGTTCCTTATATGTTTGACTGATCCATATAAAATGACTACATTCAGGCATTAACACTACCAGCTAATGACTCCCACGTTCATGAATCTGTTTTGGTTTTATTCTGAAACTTAGAGGACCATTCCTAGGTTCTGAATTCTGTCCCAGAAATTTTATCAGCTCCATGGGTGTCTCCTTTCAAGTTCAGACAATAATCTGGAGTGCTTTCATTGCAGCCCTGATATGGGAGCCATTAGCCATGACTGGCATTGAGGTAAGATAAAGGGGGGGGGGGAAGCATGATGAATACGGCATTATAAAGTGGGCATGTTCTAATTCTTTCCAGAAGGAACACATCAGACATTAAAGCCACCCATTATTCATCAGAGAATTGACTGCCAAATTGTGTGTACCCTGCATGGGACAATCCATCAGGGGAGATGAATGTATAGCTTCCCTATAGCAGTAACAGAAATTGTAATGAATGGCCCAGTGAGCAAAGAATGCTGTTTGAGAGTGATTGCAGATGCCATCGTTTATGGTCTGATTAGTCTTGGGAAGATGAGTTTGGTAGAATCTGTTCATATATTATCCAGCAAATCTTAAAATGAAACAGCAGGGTGAGAGATATCAAGACAGATAGAAATCAAGTTTAGCTCACAAACTGCTCCCAATATATATTTCTAAAGAGTAGTCTATACTTCATAATAATTAATGCAAATGGCTTATTCTGAAGAGTTCATGCAGGTTAAAGATCTACAAACCAGTTTTAGTATTAGCAAGAGGAAGTCATTGCTGTAGCTGGGATAAAAATGTAGGAGAGATTTAATACATAGTCTTTAATATAACTTTGCCTTCATTTTTGTGTAGTCTTGAAATATATTTTTTCCAAGGAAGGCAACCTAGAAATATTGTTAGTTAGGCTATTGCTCATTATGCCAGCAGATGTCACTGCTGAGAAGCATAGCCTTGATCTAGAATCACTGATGACATCTTCAAGATGGACATTTCGCATAATCTCATCCTTTCTTGTCTTCATTACAGATACAGAATGCAATTTCTCAGCACACTGTTATTAAATTGCCATTATACCAAAGAGTATTGGACACAGTCCACAGATATTTAGTTGCTGGTTTTGTTTTTAATGAACATATGTTGTCATTATGTTTAATGACAGCACATGAAGATGGAAGGAAAAGCTAACATCTCTGGTATGATTATTCTCTCAAGTCAGCATGATGGTTTCATACGAATGTGCTTGTACACTCATTCTGATAACGCACAGGTTCATAGAATTGGAAGGGAGCCAAGAGACAGCCAGTCCCATTGTGTTACCTGTTGTTTCTCATTATTTCCCATTACCTTTTCATAAAACAGAAGAGATTTCTAACAATTACTTCAAAAATGCCTTAAATGGCCTTGTTAAAGTAATATTTAAAAGTAAATGGAAATTATTAGTCATCACAATGGTAAAGGAACTGTCTTTCCATTTGATTCATTACTTTTGGAAGGTAGCTTGGTTCTTTCATTGCCCAAGTAACTTCTCTATCTTCATTGCCTCACACACACACAAATAATGCTAACAAGGCACAAACTGCAAACTGACAAGATGTGTAGGTTTTTGTTTACATGTTGTATGATTTTTAGTATGAGCCACTTTGAGTCTCCTTTGGGAGAGAAGAAGTAGCATTTAAATGCAGGCAGTCCCTGAGTTACAAACATTCAACTTACAGATGACTTCTAGTTTCAAATAGGGGTGAGACAACAGGAAGTAAGAAAAAACTACCCCTAGGAAGGGAAGTTCACTCCTGCAATAGTTATGGGGAAAGGGTGTCTCCTCTCTTTGTTTTCACGATAATCCAAGATTTTCAAAATCAGAATGTTATAGGGACAGAAAGTGAGGCGAAGTCTTCTGAATAGGGGCACAGACAGCTAAGCCAATGTTACGGGGATGTTATGCCTTCCTAGGCTATCCAAAACAATTGGGGGAGGGGGGCTGAAGTTACACTTAAAATGTACCAGCTACAACTTACATACAAATTCATCTTAAGATCAAATCTATAGAACCTATCTTGTTCATAACTCGGGGACTGCCTATAGATATAAAAAATAAAAATAAATAATAACATTTTAGAGCTACAAAATAGATTCCTTTTTTCTGGCAATTTAAGAGAATCTTGAAATGGGAACTATTTTCATGTTTTTTTTAATATATGGGAAAAATTTTGAAAGAAGATTTTGAAAACAATGATTATTAATTACACTTTCTGGTAATTAGCTATTTGTAATTCATCATTCTAAATATATTGTACACTGCATGTACTCTAGTACTTATTATGTAGTATATTGCTATTTATCTGTCCACAACTCTGTGATGGTCGTTTTCCCTTCAAATTTTGCATTTCACATATCGGCTCCATTCATTAATTTGCCACAATGGACTTTTAAACATATTTTGTAGTGATTTCTATAATTGCTGCCCAGTCAATGTTTTTCCCGTTGACACAAAATGAGGGAGGAACTTTTTTTTTTTACAATCTGGAATGAAATTAACACTTCATTTAAGAGGTTCCTGGGTAGTGCAATAGGGGACCTCTTGAAACTGAAATCACATGGACATCTGGAAGTCATTTCATTGGGAAACTGCTCAGATACTGTATGCTGTACAGTTAAATTCACAACCCTTTTGCAACCTTTCTTTTACACTATCTTGTACTGATTGAATTGGTAGTGACAGAACTGCCTAGAAAGATACTTCACCTAAAGGTGCTGCTCAATTTTCAGTGAGGCATATGCATCACACTTTTGATTTTTTTTTCCAGCAATTTCTAAAATAAGTCAAAATATCATTGAAATCCACTGCCTTCCTGGGTTCTCCCTCCATAGCTTTTCCACACCATTTACCTCACCAACAATTCATTTCTAAAATTCTGAAATGCAAAGGAAATTCAATGCTCAAAATACACAATTGGGTTTTGGGAGAAGCTAGTTGGGAGGGCCACACATACTGTTTTCAAAAACAAATTTACAAGAAGACTAGTATATGACATACAACATTGTGTTAAAAACCAGTAACTCATTCCATTTACATTTATTACATGTTATGAGCAGCTTCCTCATCCCAGAAGTAGCCAACTGACAAGCTGAGAAATGTGCAAAATAAGACTGTTGCTAAAAAAAATAACAATCAAAATCAAACCAAAATTGTTTCAAATTGATAGAGATACAGATATATATGTAGATATATAGATTAAAGATATAGTAAATTATGCTAAATGTAGTGCCCTTTGGATTTTTTTTTTTGCAGTGTAGCGGTTGAGCATTTAAAAAGAACAAAGAAAATTGATGTGCAACAGGATCTAGTTAAGATGCAAAGGTGGAAAAGCAATACAGCAACTTTATTTAGAGTGACATAAAAAAGAGGGCCTAGTTCAAATAACTGAATGTTCTATCAGGAATGGCTCTTAATAGGATGTGATTATTTTGTATTCATTGCATTGCACCAACTGTTTACTACATCTGGGAATGGGAACAAAAACACAATAAGGCAATAATGGTAGCAGGCCTATTTATTTCTCCCTGGCCAACATACCAAGACATCCAACCAGATTTATGTAAGAGGGTAGTGATATGGCACATTTTGGCAGCTGCAAGGCAGTCCAAAAAGTTTTCTCATATTCGTCAATAGAAAGAGAAAAGCAAACTTGCTTCTCCACAACCTCTTTTTATTATGCTAACTTCCACACTCTGTTCTGACAACTTTACATCTGACAATTTGTCAGAGATGGCTAGCTTTAAATATCATTTATGCCCATAGGCACAGAGAAAACAATAATGGAAGAAGAAACTAGGTCATTTAAATGACCTGACTGAGAGTGGCAGCGGCACTGCATGATAAGGCAGGCTGGATAAAACTGGAACACAAAGCTGCTTTCTGCATTTGTGCTTAGCTTCCTATTCTATATTTATCAGTAGCCTACAACTTAAATAAGAATTTGGACAAGTTATGTTATGACGGACTCAGCTGGGGCTTATTTTTATCTTGGAAATCAGTAGTGGCCCTTGGTCTAAATAAGAAACATTTAATTCCCCTTTCCCAACCAATGCATATGATTGAGTCTTTGTATCCATGGATTATGCATTCACAGATTTAATTATCCACAGATTAAAAGTATATCTCCCCCAAAAAACAAACCTTGACTTTCCATTTTATTTGAGGTACACCATGTTACTCAGTAACAAACTGTGAACTTATATAACATTGCTGAACTTACTTGTTTACTAGTGGTTGCTAAAGAGGAAGTTATCAGAGCCAGGAAAGTGGTTATCACTAAATCTGGAATATTACCTTCGTTATAGACTCTAGATGGGGTGGGGGGTCGGCCGGGTATGTTAAGTGATAGATAAAGTTAAGTGATAAAGCATTGGTATGTCAAGTAATCACAATTAGTGATTATATACCAACTACATAGTTGTTACCCTTCAACTTCTATTGCAGAATGTGTAAGGGGGGAACTCTCAGAGGCAGGGGGGCACCAATAGAAGTCCTTCAGGGCAGACCTGGAGGGACCAGGGGGAGACCTGGAGGGAGGAGACACCATTATGTGGAGAAACACAATAGAGTCCTTGTGACTCTAAAATGCTCCTCAATTACAATAGTCTGGATAGCCAAATTGACAGACTCCCCCAGGCTTAAAGTCTTGCTGTTGAATGCCAGGTCAGTAAATAGTAAAACGGCAGCCATCCAGGATTAGATCCTGGAGGAGCACACAGACCTGGCTTGCATCACCAAAACCTGGCTGGACAAATGGTTTTTTTTTTTTTAACCTTTCGCAGCTTTATCGTCCAAATTTCAGGGTGCACCAGCAAACTAGACCTGGGGGGTGGGGAGGTGGGGTTGCTGTAGTCTGTCAGGAATCCATCTCCCTGATCATGTGTCCTATCCCAAAATCACCCATGTTCAAATATGTCTACCTCGAAATGAGTACCCAAGACAGATTAGGAATTCTGCTTGTGTCCCAACCACCCTGCTGCATAACAGTCTCCCTGCCTGAGCTAGCTGAGTGGTCTCAAGCTTGTCATTAGAGTCCCAGCTGCAGGGGTGATGGTCCACCCCAGGAGGTTTATGGATCTGGATGGATTCCTGACGTCTCTTGGGGTTCTTCGTGTCACGGCAGCAGGCAATCCTGTCAAAGCCTTGATTGATCTCTAGAATAGGGAGATGGCTCCTGAATGTCCCCTCTTGCTTAACAGAGCCAAATCAACCCCATGGTTACTAAGGAGCTGACAGTGATGAAGCAAGCAAGATGGAAACTGAGGTGCCACTGGCAGAGGCCTCAGGATGAATCTGGTCAAACAGGGTCTAGAGCCTCTTTTAGGGCCTACTCTGTGGCAATGGAGGCAGCCAAGAAATCTTACTCGACTGCCTGCATTGTGTGCAACGAATAGACCAACAGAGCTGTTTCAGGTGATCAGGGGGCTGCTCCACCCTGGGTCTCAGGATAGACCCCCTGAACACACAATGGCTCAGTGTGGCAATTTTGCCCACCATTTTGCAGATAAAATCACCCAGATCCACTCTGACTTGAATGCCAGCATTAAAGCAATATCAGTAGATGTAACTGAGACACCTGTCTGTCCTATTTTAATGAATTTGTTTCAGTTTGTCCAGCCTGATTATGTGGACAAGATTCTTGGAACAATGAGAGTGACCACATGTGTTCTAGACCCTTGCACTTCCTGGCTTATTGAACAAGCTAGAGTGGGATTAGCCAAATGGGTCACAAGGATTATCAATGTCTCGCTGGGACGGGGAAATTCCAACCTGCTTTAAGATAGCAGTTTTATGACCACTCCTGAAAAAACTGTCTCTGAATGCCTTGGTGTTAAACAACTATCGGCCTATTTCCAATCTTCCCTTTCTGGGCAAGGTTCTAGAACAGGTGGTCATTTCTCAACTCCAGGGATTCTTGGATGAAACTGATTATCTAGACATATTGCAGTCTGGGTTTAGGCCTGGTTACAGAACTGAGATAGCTTTGGTAACCTTGGTGGATGACCTCCGCAGAGAACTAGATGGGGAGTGTGTCCCTGTTGGTTCTCCTAGATCTCTCAGCAGCTTTTGATACCATCAACCATGGTATCCTTCTGGATCGACTCTCTGGAATGTAACTTGGGACACGGCTTTACAGTGGCTCCATTCATTACTGGAGGGCCGGACCCAGAAGGTGGTGCTGGGGAATGACTGCTCAGATCCCTGGCCACTGGCTTGTGAAGTCCCACAAGGCTCGGTTCTATCTCCCATGCTATTCAAAATCTACATGAAACTGCTGGGTAAGGTCATCCAGGGTTTTTGGAGTTCGGCTTCATCCAGAATTTTGAACTTCAATGACACATAACTCTATTACACATTTCCACCTAAAGACGAGAATGCTGCTCAGGTCCTATACCAGTGCCTGGCCACTGTCATGGGCTCTGAAGATGGCCCAGAAACTACAACTAGTATAAAAAAAGGAGTGACCAGGCTTTTAACAGGGAGCATATAACTTCCCTGCTAAAACAGCTCCAATGGCTGCCTTTGTGTTTCCGGACCCAATTCAAAGTGCAGGCCATTACCTACAGAGCCCTAGACGGTTAAGGTACAGCTTATTTGTGTGACCACGTCTCTCCCTATGAACCTCCTTGAGCCCTGAAATCTGCCAGGGAGGCCCTTTTCGTGGCCTCCCCTCCATTACAAGTATGGTCGGTGGGGATGAGAGAGAGGACCTTCTCGATAGTGGCCCCTGGCTTTGGAATGCCCTCCCCAAGGAGATCAGATTGGCTCCCACACTAATGGCTTTCAGAAAGGGACTAAAAACGTGGTTATGGAAACAGGCCTTTGAAAGTAATTAATTGCTTAATTATGGAAGTGCAATCGGGACCATTTTAATTGGCTTTTACTGCTCAAACCAACAAGAACAAGTTTTATAATGTTTTTAACATGTTATATGTGTCCAGTATTTTTAAGTTTGTATAGTTATGAGTAATATTGGTGAGTTATACTTAATTTGTTTACTGTTATTTATTTTCTATTTAATTGATGTATTTACTTATGTTGTTTGCTATGTGCTTATTTGCTGTATATTGACTCTTGTTGTAAGCTGCTCCGGGTCCCCTTAGTGAGATGGGGTGGGGTATAAATAAAGGTGGTGATGATGATGATGATGATGATGATGATGATGATGATTATACCATTGTCTAGAACGGAACTTGATCATCCATGGATGCTGATATACATGGGAGACCTGGAACCAAAACCCTGTATTTACATTCACCAAAAAAGGAAACTGCTCTGAATAGTGTCACAAAAGGGGAGAGCATAATCAACCCCAGGAAAACCTAAAAGAAGCATTGAGCCCTCCACCATGTTACTGCTCTTGGCCTTTTTGAATGCCTGTGCAGGAAAATGGTGGTGATAGCCAGGGGTGGCTGGCCCTCAGGGAATGCTTATGTTTTCCCTTCTTCATAAAATGACCCTTGATGTATCTACAGGTCATATCAAAATCCATAATTTTGGTCTTAAAACCTGCCCTTAACTCACAGATGGGTCAACTTATATATTAATATATACGGTTTGTTGCACCCCTAGGCTGAGTAGGCACCGCAAAACCAAGGGTCTTGGCTGAAGCAGAAATCCAAATGTCAAGGTTACTGGAACATTCAACTAGGTACACAGAAATCCCCAGAAACAAGAACAAGGCTGGCACTAGAATCAAGATACAAAGCTGCAGGAAATAACATGGAATTCACAGGAGCACGAAGCAGAGATATAATCTTGGATAAGCAAAGTTGCTTATCTTGGATAAGCAAAGTTACCACCTCTGAATCTTTCAGAGAAAGCAGCCCTTCTTAAGGGAAACTCAAGGTCTCTTCTCATGAGAAGTCTGCTCATTATTTCGTTTCAAAAACAGTTGTTTACTTCATCTGACACACTCCCTTTCTTTCCTCTGCTGAGTTATCACCTTCTTTCTGTCAAGCTTATTCACCCTATCTGTCTTATCACTTCCAGAATCCGAACTAGAATGTCCATCTGGCATCAGGAGATATGACCTTGACTCCTTTGAGAAATATGGTTCAAGCTGCCTGCTTGAAACCATAATGTCTCTGGTCCCAGAATCCACTGGGACAAACTCTGGCTGCATCTCATGCCCAAACCCAGAGTCATCTCACAAGGCAGGTGTGGGGGCAAACACAGGCTGAACAGGCCCAGCCTCAGGCTCACCCAATAGCTGAGATGGAGGCTGGGCTACAACACAATTTTTATACGTTGTCATTTATCCCACAGGGAATACCAAAGTATTCAAAGTATAACAAATAGAGGCATTTAGAATAATACAGAGATATCAACTTTTAAAACACAGTCTAAAACTCCTTAAATATAAAGCAAACAAAACAAAAGTGTTTCCTGTTTTTTAATACTGTATCCTGCTTGTTGATTTTAATGATTGATTTTATTGTTGTTGATGTTTTTTAATGGGATAATTGTTTTATTGCTTTGATACTGTTATTTGTTTGTTTTATCGGGCCAGGCCCCATGTAAGCCGCTCCGAGTCCCTTCGGGGAGATGGGGCGGGGTATAAAAATAAAGTTATTATTATTATTATTATTATTATTATTATTATTATTATTATTATTATTATTTCAAAGGCCATGCAGAGCAGCACTATTAGAGCAGCTCAATGGACACTCAGAACAGATGGATGCAGCCTAACTTCCTCTAGTATTGGAAAGATTCATATCTCTGCAAAAGAACCATGGCATCTTCTGGATGCCTGTCTCACCACACAATTATGGCACTACAATTCCAGTTCAATTGCCATGCTTCCATCCAATGGAATCCTGGAACTGGACATCAAGGGCAAACAGTGTTTTGAGTTCTCAGCTGTAATGACTCACCAAAGCATAGACTCCAAGATTCCATAGGATGAAACTATGGCAGTTAAAGAACAATCACATTGCCATGATTGTGTAGTATAAAAGGGCCTCCAGTGTTTAACTCAGAGGATTAGAAAGACTGATTGCTGTCTTTCAAGGTCAAAGCAGGCATTACTTTAAAGATGAGGCTGGAAGTGTGGTTTCTATCAGTTTTTCTTTGCACTTTCTGATTAGTGCTTTCCCTTTGGGGAAGGACTGTATACAAAAAGTTATAGTGATTTGTTCTGTTATTTGAGCTATAAAGCAGTTAATGGTTCAATTCCATCTGTGTTTCATTCTCTGAAAGTACACTTCTCATTGAAGGACATACAATGTTTTTACAACATTTTATAACTTATTTTTGTTGCTATCAACATTGATTACACATTGATTACACATTACACATAGTTGCAACACCTGTGTGTTCAGTATATATGCAGGCAATCATGTCAGTAAAGCAACATTTCCAACGAGCTGAACTTCACAGGAACCCACAATACAATTCTCATTCTTCTCATATATCCCATATGTCCCATATGTGTGTGGAATATTCCATCCGGACCAAAAGAGAATAATGTCAAAAGAAATCTCTATCATAAAAAGCAGCTATCATTCTGTTAAGCCATTTACAAAATGAGGAAGTGATACCTTTAGCCCCATTGTTTTTTATTCTCACTCTTCATGCTATGTCTACTATATATGGAGCTTCTCCACACACTTGAGAACCATAACCTTTTTGGGCTTCCAATCATGTGGAAAACCTCTCTGGATTTAGAGTAAAGACTATATACATTCACCTTATCTTGATTGAATACCTGTTATGAATACCTGAATAAGGCATATGACTTTTGAATTAGTATGCTTAAGCAATATGTGCATATTACATCTCCACAAATAAAGCAAATTGCTTTTTCAGTATGTTCATGATGTGAACTCCAGTGCTGCTCTGATGCAAAAATTGTGTACTACTTTACATGTAACAGCCTTCCTCTCTGTTTCCTACATGTAGCTTAACACAACCAATGTATACATTTTGCCCAGATCAAAATGAAAGCATCTAGAGAAAGCCAGTTCTATTCACCAAGGGTAATCCCATTAGGCTTCTCCAGGCTGCAAGAGAAAAAAATTAGGTGAGACTAAAAGATCAAGGACAAATGTGGGTCTCTACAGTTGAGCCATGACCAAACACAATAAGTAGGACTGTAGGACACGATTTCCCCTCACTTACATAATATGATAGCCAAGGCAGGGACAATAGCCTTCGGCCTTGCATGATTTTGGGTATATAAGTGCATCTGTAAGTACCTTAACTGTTAGTTTAAATTGAGGATTTTTTTTATCCTTGAATTAAATGATATGGCTAGAACCACTGCAATGTCAGCATGTGACCAGAGGAATAGCATCTCTAATCCTTTAAAATATGTGTAATTTCAGGAGTTTCGGTGCTTGACACATTTTTACAGCTAAAGAGATTTACTCTGTGCAACTGATTAGAGAGGATGTATGTGTGTGCACATGCATGTGTGTATCTCACTGAAGATTAGAATGACTACATATCAACCTGGCCTCAAAGCCACAACTGAGAAAATTATGTGCACAGATAATATGTTCAGAAATGTACAATTAATTTTCTGCTTTAAAATATTTTGGAGCAGATCACATTCTATAAAAATATATGGCTTTTAAAAGTTTCCCCATTTACCACAATTAGCTTCGTGCAAACATTCTCAAGACATTGATCAGCATGGTTTATTTTAATTTATATTGAACTGTAATTGTGGAGAGTTCTGATAAACCTTGCAATTATGAAGGAAAAGGAAAGGAATTGAAAGAAAAAAGATAGTGGCTTATTAATTATTTTATATATGTAATTATTGCAGTTATTCAAGGCAGTTTATTTAGGTTTATCCATCCTGTTTCATCACCAAAAGAGCTCCCTAGGGTAGATTAAATTGAGAGACAGTGAATGCCTCATAGTCATCCAGTGGATTTTCTGTTTAATTGGGGATGTGAATCTAGATCTTCCTGCTCTGAGTCTGACATTCCAATGACTCTACTCTGGTTTTCAGAGATAATTTCAGACAATGAAGAGACAGAAATAGAACAGCTATTAAAGAGGCAAATTGTAGAGATTCTCTTCATGTGAGAGAGGTGTAATAAATAAATTGTCAGATGATATTTCTTCTCCTTTGTCCATACATTACATTACATGTTCAGTGATTCCTGATTCATCTTCCATAAGTTCATCTTGAGTGCTACCATGTTGTTTCTTTTTGTTGCCCTTCAGGCTGGCTCTTTGGCCCACTCTTTGGTCTTGTCTTCTGATGCACATTAATTGTTTTCAGCCCTCTTCCCTCTAGTCAAGAATAATTGTCATCATAGAAAACACTTCCTGACTAACTAAGACTTTTACTTTACTTAGGCGATCCCTCATTGTTATGAATGCCTTCCAAGTGTAGTGTCTTGGCGGTGGGTACGTAGGTGACTGTGAAGTCCTATTTTTGACCTGCATGTCCTTCCCCAGTGAGGACATCTGTTTCCAGGTAGAGGATGGTCCCAGTTAGGGTTGGCTTGATGCACCTTCCTCTTGGCACATTTCTCCCTTTCGCCCTCCATTTGTGCCTCTTTGCATTCTGCAGCACTGCTGTTAACAGCTGACGTCCAGTTAGAGCGCTCAAGGGCCAGGGCTTCCCAGTTCTCAGTGACTATGTCACAGTTTTTGAGGTTAGCTTTAAGCCCACCATTACATCTCTTTTCCTGTCCACCAACATTCCATTTTCCGTTCTTGAGTTGGGAGTAGAGTAGTAGCTTTGGGAGATGGTGATCAGGCATTCAGACAACATGGCCAGTCAAGTGGAGTTGATGGCATAGGAGCATCCTTTCAGTGCTGGTGGTCTTTGCGTCTTTTAGCATGCTGATATTTGTCCGCCTGTCTTCCCAAGAAATTTGCAGGATTTTTCAGAGGCAATGCTGGTGGAATCATTCCAGCACGTCTGTAGACCGTCCACATTTCACAGGCATATAACAGGGTTGGGAGGACAATAAACAGGCTATTTAAGAACATATATGGTCATTGGCATCTGAGGATTCAGCAACCCAATATGCCACTATGGTCATGTGGGGAAAGGTTTTCTCCTAAGTGACCATGAGCATGTCCAGCCTGCTCTCTCGTCAGAATTCTTAACACCCACTGCTTTTAGAAAAAGTATTTTAAAACTATATTTTAATTTGACCTTTCCCCCCTAGCAGAATTAGTGTTTTTCTATCCTTTCTCATGACTTTATTGACTGTGATGTTTTAAGATTTGTTATTATTGTTGTTCTCTGCATTGGTTCCCCTTGTAAAATATCAGTATAGTATGATCCCCCATATCGGTGGAACCAGTATACTCAGCTTCATTTATCCACATCTGACAAAATATGCCATATCTAGACATTTTCTAGGTCCTCCAGCATGACTGTATAATATTCTTGGTTCAGAAATAATTCCTTTCAATAAGGTTAGCTATTTTCTGTGGTTTTGCATATCCATGAAAGGCTGGGAATGTATCACCCATTGATACAGGGATCATAGTGTATATACATTTATGTAGAGAGAGAAAAATAAAATAAATGATAATATTGCTGTGACTGCAATAGAATTTAGTAGAGGCAGTGGGGAGAATTTAATTCTATATTCTCCACTGAAGTGATTTCAGACTGCTTAAATGCCTCTTGGCCTTGTTATGTGCACCAAGAGCTGTTCAAAATTAATTCATACTCTGCTCTGGCTTCCAAATGAGTTCTGAGAAGGAACCAGTAAATAATATGATAATTGCAGAGTAGAACTAGCAGGTCCCATTCAGTTCTACATAAATGGGAGAGCAAGAACTGATTTGGTCATTACTTTGAACTTGTTTTTTTGATTCTAAATTATAATGCTATGTAGTAAACAAAATGTCATGAAGAAAAGGGCTTCATAGCTCTGGTGGCATAGGTTTCAGAGCAAACGTTATCAGAAACCAGCAAAGGCTCTTTGTTGTGCCTGCTATGGAGCAGTGAAGCAGAACAAAAAAAATCATATTACACTTTCTAGGACTGGATCCTCAATCTTCCACCCAGAGGGAATCTTGGAAGTGTGATGTGTCTTTTGGACACAGGCACAAAGAAATCAGGTCTGCTACCCAAAGCTACCTATTGTAAAAAAAAAACTGTAGAAAAATTGCTCACGTTCATTCAGATTTTGAATGAATTGTATCAATTCAGATTCATATCTAGAAACATGAAGGAGTGTCCAATTCAGTCTCTGGTTAGTTTTTGTGAGATCGGTTTCAATTGTTGATGCCTGATAACGTGGACAAAATGCTTCATAGTCTATGACATGTAAGCATAACCCTTGCCCTTCTTGGCTAATAAAATCTAGCAAGGGCAGAGTCACCAGTTGGGTTCATGAAATATAAATACCTCATTATATTAAGGGGAGAGGTCTACTGCTTTGCAGTGGGTAGTAGCATGCCCACTCCCAAAGAGGACCTTCCTGGATCCAAAGCTATGTGGGAACTTTCACTATATTGCAAATATGTTATCTTTGAGCAAGATGCTTGAGCATGGTGGCTAGACAACTTCAAGAATTCTTGGAGGAAGCAATTTATCTGGACCCATTTCAATCTGGTTTCAGACTAAGGAATGGCACTGAAACAAATTTCATTGCTCAGATTGATGATCGTGACAGATCTCTCAGTGGCTTTTGGGACCAGTGATCATGGTATCTTACTGAACTGGCTCTGTGGAATGAGAGTAAGACTCCCTGTTTTCCATTGGTTCTACTCCTACCTGGACGGCCGTTTCCAGAGATTTGCATTGCGGATTACAAATGATAATCTCATCAGTGTGTACATGAAACTGCTGTGCACATTCTGATCAATGTGTACATGAAACTGCTGGAGTATGCTGATGACACTACTTGTGGTCACTGGAGTCAATTGGTGCTGATGCTAGACCAGTGCCTAGATGCTGTAATGGGAGGAATGAAGCCAATATACTGAAGCTGAATGTTGATAAGATTGGTGGTTTTTGGGTCTGGGAAATGAACAAAGAGCCTGTCCTGGATGGAATTGCACCTCTGCTGAAGGAGCATGTACATAGCTTGAGAATGCTCCTTGATCCATCCCTGTCACTGAAGTCCATGGCGTGCAATGCATGGTGCCAGCTTTGACTGATGTGCCAGCTAAAGCATCTCCTGGACAGAGATAATATAGCCAAATGCACTGGTAACCCCCCCCCCCCAATTAGACTACTGTAATGTGCTCTGTAAGAGGCTTTCCTTGAAGAAAACCTGGAAGCTGTAGCCAATACAAAATGCAGTCACTTGATTGCTGACTGGAATATTACATTGACAGCAAATGATGCACTACCTGCCAATAAGTTTTTGGTCTGAATTCGAAATGTTTGTGATGTTATTTAAAACCCTAATGGCTTTGGATTTTTATACCCAAGGGAGCACTACTTCAAATGTTCCTTCCCAGGGATTAAGATATGCAGGAGAAGGCATTCTCTATGTTTGACTAGTAAGTTCAATACACAGCATTGTGATGTGGGAGAGAGCCTTCTCAGATGACCCCCCCCCCCAATTGTAAAATCCCCTCCTGCTAGAAACCTGATATCTAAATTACCTGATATCATTTAGTATTAAGTTAAAACTTGACTGTCCACCAAAACCTTTGGGCCTTATTAATTCAACTCACAGTTTTTAAAACTTCTAACAAAATAAAACTCATTTTTAACTCATTGTACCCTTTAATATGTTTTTAGCTTAATTATATTTTTTTACTGTTTAACTTGCTTTACATCTGGTTGAAAGACACTCTGATGTCTCCTCATATAGGGCAAGGGTGTAAATATTTATATAAATAAATAAATAAATAAATGGATAAAACGGTACCTGGACTCTGAGAATTGAATTACACAAAAGGGTTTATTAAAAGAAAGTTCAAAGAGTGTATTTTGAATGTAGATCAATCTTTAAATAATAAAGGGGTTTTAGCATTTTCCACTAATCTGGCAAATTTGCTAGACTAAAATAGAGAGAAAATGAGACTTCCCTAATAACTCCCCTGAAACTTATAAATCATTAATTAATTTAATTATTATAGAACAGCAAGTACAATGAATACGAGATTTCTGGATTTTAATCATGTTCTCATCAGAGACTCCAATCAAGTCCTCTTAGTCTCTAAATTATTCATAAAGAATTAAATCTCTGCTCTCAGTAGACCCAATAGTTAGTTTCCCTTTTGGTTCCTTGGCACCATTGATTTCATCCTTCAAATATTTTATGCTTAGAAACTACACAAATACTTTAGTTATGTGTCCGTTGGAAGCAAGATTTGCTTGTTAGTGCACAGTAGACTGGTTAGTGATTATCAACAAGTTCTGTTTGCTTCATCCAACTACTTCTTTCAATTACATTTCAATTCTGTTGTTTATTTATTACAGGGATTTGTTGCCAAAATGTAAACTGCACCTCAAAATTTGTGCTCTTTTATTATATCTACACAGCTTGAGACAGCAGAAAACAAATACATAATTTGACAAAGTTTATTTTAAAGAAAAAACTGTTGTCTATAAAAATATATTATTGTAATAGGTTTAGGGCCAGTATATTCACTTTTTGGGGTTCATTTAGACAGTCCACTTCCAATGATCCTAGACATACACTTATATGGATTTATGTATGACTAGCTAATAACTTGCATCATCAGAAGCACATTTGTTTTAGATTCCATAAAGGAAAACTCAGAAAAGAGAAAAGCAGTACAAATCTCCTTGCCTCTTAATGTAATAGAAAGAGAGACTGCCATACCTAGGGTACAGTGGTATGTTATCACTTGGTATTCTACATAGAATCATAGAATCATAGAATAGTAGAGTTGGAAGAGACCTCATGGGCCAGCTAGTCCAACCCCCCGCTAAGAAGCAGGAAATCGCATTCAAAGCATCCAGCCTCTGCTTAAAAGCTTCCAAAGAAGGAGCCTCCACCACAGTCTGGGGGAGAGAGTTCCACTGCCGAACAGCCCTCACTGTGAGGAAGTTCTTCCTAATGTTCAGGTGGAATCTCCTTTCCTGTAGTTTGAAGCCATTGTTCCGTGTCCTAGTCTGCAGGGCAGCAGAAAATAAGCTTGCTCCCTCCTGCCTATGACTTCCCCTCACATATTTGTACATGGCTATCATGTCTCCTCTCAGCCTTCTCTTCTGCAGGCTAAACATGCCCAGCTCTTTAAGCCTCTCCTCATAGGGCTTGTTCTCCAGACCCTTAAACATTTTAGTCGCCCTCTTCTGGACGCTTTCCAGCTTGTCAACATCTCCCTTCATCTGCGGTGCCCAAAATTGGACACAGTATTCCAGGTGTGGTCTGACCAAGGCAGAATAGAGGGGGAGCATGACTTCCCTGGATCTAGACGCTATTCCCCTATTGATGCAGGCCAAAATCCCATTGGCTTTTTTAGCTGCCGCATCACATTGTAGGCTCATGTTTAACTTGTTGTCCACGAGGACTCCAAGGTCTTTTTCGCACACACTGCTGTCAAGCCAGGCGTCCCCCATTCTGTATCTTTGATTTCCATTTTTCTGCCGAAGTGAAGTATCTTGCATTTCCATATCCATTCACAGATAGAATTTCCTTAATATAAGAACACACACTAATTATGGTAGCATGCTTTGTTCATGTATGTCTTCAAAGTGTTTCTGACTTACAGCGACCTTAAAGCAAATCTATCTTAGGGTTATTGGAACAAGATTTCTTCAGGTGGGCTTAGCCATTGCCTTCCTCCAGGGCTGAGAAAATGTGAGCTGCTCAAGGTCACTCAAGCATTTCCATGACCAAGAGGTGATTTTAAATCCAGTGATATAAGTCTTCATTACATTTCTTTTTGAAGAAATTAATAAATAATTTCAGCAGTATGTTTTCTGCTACAAGAAAATAATTCTTGAAAGGTATTCACAATTCAGTACTTATTCTGTGCAAATTTTGCATTTGGCTGTTTTATGCAGAAAGCAGCTCACAGAAATATTAATTCCCGCATAGAAAATGCTTTGAAGAATATTCTGGTTCCTAGGCAAATCAACCATGTGCAACTTTTATGTAGAATAAATCAGCAATTACAGCATTTTCTGCACAGGGGACCATATTTTTGTAGTTAAAATTTCTGCATTGAAATAATATTTCACATACAGAAGGTGTGGTTACTGTTTTCTGTGCAAAACAACCCTGTGCTAAATTTGCAGAGAATAAACCCTGAACTGCAAAGTTTGTCATGGCTCCAGGATTCCTCTTCTCAGTGTTCTCAACAATTGACAAACATGTTTTATCATTTTAAATTATTTTCAAATAGTCTTTCAATCTTTTTTGAACCCTGGTCTCTCAGAGTCCTAACCCAACATCCAAACCACTATGCCATGCCAGTTCTCATTGCAATTCGGTTCTTTTGCGCAAACAGAGGAAGTCTTTAAATGAGCACAGCCTCTCCAAATTGTCAGGCTGTAAACCAGTGATCCCTGAAAGTAGAATGGTTCTTTATTATTGTTTATCTTGTCATTTGGGTGGGGAAAAGGGTTTTTTGGTCCTTAAACTCTAAGATGGCTGGTCACATATCACGTCCAATATTCAGACTTTCATAGTCACATATTGGCATGTGGATGACAGTGTTACAACACAGAAGAAAAGAAGAAAATGTGAACACCCAGTGATATTAATGTGTTTTCTGCAAGACTATTCATTAAAACAAAAACCTATTCAAGCCTATTCATTAAAACAACTTGTGTTTATATAAGAAATCTTATACAAGCACATTTACTAGCACAGAGTAGCTTTTTTGTCTGAGAATCTGAAGGGAAACATCATGATAAATTGGGCATCAAAGGTGATTGAAATGTGATTTTGTTTTAAAAGAACACTCTAACAATGAATGTAGTTACCTTTATTAACATTGTAATGTCAGAAAATTGAGATTTAAAAGCAATTAAGCAAGCTTAATTCAGTAGAAAATAAAGCAACAGAGGACTTTGAATTACATGGAAAATAAATAAAGGATGGCGGAAAGTTGAATTTAAAATGTGTTTGTTTTGGTAATACAACATCTTAGATTACAGTTTCAGATTTTTGGGAGGGCGGAGGGGGTTGTTCTTAAAACCACAATTTCCTTGAAAAGACTAATAATATTGTCGCACCCCAGACCTGAAGCCACCTATGACCAGAGCATCACACAGGAGTCCAAAGTAAAGGCAAACAGTTTATTGCAAAAAGCATACAAAAATATACAGTAAAAAGCAGGAATAAAGAAAGAAGATATTAAATCCAAAAAGTCACAAGCAAATGTCTCTTGCAAATCCAAAGCAAGACATTCAAGGATAGTCCAAAAACCAAATGCCACCTGGCAAAACTTGAACAAGAATACATAGAATGAACATAGGAAAACGTAGCATGAACATAGGAAGACTTGAATCCCACAGCCAAAACAAGATCTAGAGAATCCAGGCCTGACTGTAAAAGCCACGTTACCTGAACTGAGGAGCAAGGAGCCCGTGGCTCCTAATTTGTAGACATGAAAGCATTACAACTCCTCTGGAACTTTTGCTTCCCACAGAGGCCTACAGATCTGGCTATCTGCTCAAAGTTCCAGGTGAGCCTCCTTGCTTAGGTCAATGTCATCAGGTGTGTTCTCATGAGAATCTCTCATCCCTTCATCTTTGCCAGGCTCCTTATCTGGAAAGGATTATTCCTCCTGGGAACAGCCATGAAGGCCTGGAGGTTCAGAGGAAATTAGATTCTCAGGCCCAGTCATGTCTGTGTCTAAAGCAGTTTCACTTTCTGGATCTGCATAGGACTGGCCTTCTGCATGAGACTGAATCGCAGGAAAACCCACAATTCCATCTGACTCGAAGTCATCAGTGACCACATCCTGCTGTGACCACTGCTGAGCTACAACAAATATAAAACATGGTTGGGCATTATTTTTAACCGCCAAAGCAACCACTATTCCTGGAAATATCTAGGAGCAGTGGATGACTTCTAAACATTCCTCACCTCTTCACCTCCATGAACCAAAATGTCAGAATCACAAGTGACTTCCTTTTGAAATTTTTGAGCAATGTTCATATATCAAAATGGCACAGTTTGACCCATTCAACATGTGAAAAATAGACCCCAAACTCTCCACAAGTATCATTCCTGAAATAAAATAACAAGCAGGTGTTTCACGTATTTCCTGGGGTGAGGAGGCTGCATACATGTAGAATGTGTTACTGTCTCCCTGTGTCTCAAACAAGGTTACCTAAGGATTGCACGAAAGGTTTATAAATGTTTTGTGGGATATTGTGATTGAAAAAATAAAGTGTACTTTTGAAAACTGCATTTGCAATTTTTTTTATTTAGCAGCTCCCCAAGACAAACTATTTTAAGTATTCCTCCAGAGTAAAAAAGGCTGGTGTATAGACGGAAAACCCACAATATCTAAACATTAAAATATGTATGATGTATTGATGACCATTCTTTATTATGTCTTGTGTTTCCAGAGTTTGTTGGTTTGGCAATTATATATATATATATATATATATATATATATATATATATATAGAGAGAGAGAGAGAGAGAGAGAGAGAGAGAGAGAGAGAGAGAGAGAGAGAGAGTAGTTCCTCATTATATAGGTCAATGAAAGCCAACAGGCCAAATTATAATACCACTTCACCTGCATTAATAATTTGCAGAGGTGGATAAAATGTTCCTATGTTGATTTCAAATGGTCATTTTCACTTTCAGGGAGCTCCTTCTCCATCCACACATTCTAGTTTTCCTTCCCAGATTTTCCAAAACAAATCCTCTGTAAATAGTCGTCCTATCCAGATCTCCCTCCACTATATCATCTCAGTCAAATGATGTGGGAGAGTGGTAGTGCTTTCTTTTGCTCATTTCCTTGTCTGTTGCTTAGCCATTCACCATTCCCTGGAAGTGAGCATCTACAGTAGGAAAATCATTCATATAGGCTCTTCGCGAGACTCAAACCCTTATCTTCCTTGCTTTTAAACTGTGTGGGGAGCCTAGAAATGTGGATAAATTTTACCCCTGCAGGGATTCTCATCGTAACATATGGAAGGAATGAAACCAATGAAAGGACACAGTGGAAATGAATGGCCCATTCTCCCCCTCATCACATGAAGCTTCATTACCTGAAGAGGACTTTTCTGTTTTCCTATTCTTCAATACCCAGAGTTCAAAGGAACCTTATAGCTGAAATAACTTTTTCCTCTATATTATTAACCTTTCCAGTTTCAACATATGTTAACATGTGTAGTTAGAGCTTCCATGTAATAAATGTTTAATGGTACAATGTTTATTATTTATTATTTATTTATTTACTATATTTATACCCCGCTCTTCTCAACCCCGAAGGGGACTCAGGGCGGCTTACATATTATGGCAAAATTCAATGCTGCATTATACAATAAATAATAAATATAACATATCAAATTATAAAACAATTAAAACATATAAATTCAATAAAACAGATTAAAACGTAGTTTTAAAGGAGCAGATGTTCCATCAGGGGAGGAATGAGACAAAACTGGGATCTCAGTGCCAGCATTCACTCGAGAGGGCCCAGGTGAGTAAAGGACCATGGCCGGAAGAAACAAATGCCAGTATCTCTGTGCCGATGCCAGGATGCAAACACGGAGGCTGGTCAAGATGGAGTCTGGCAGCACCAAGCAGCCAGAGTGAGTGCAATGCACGTATCTCACTTTCTGCCACACAGCAAGACTCCCACACCACACAAACTACTGCTGTATCAGCATGAATGTCTTGTTTTCAAAACCCAGAGCCCCAATTTCCTACAAAAATCAGAAACATTTCAAAGTTGTTTGCACTTTGCTTTGTAAATGTGTTTGAACTTTTCCACTCTGATTCACTCCATTATATCAGAATCTATCTCAGAAACATGTTATGCTTACTTAATAGCCAGTTTCATAAGCGCTAAAGTTCTCCAATCATGATTGTTAGAAATTAAGTTGGCTATTTATACAGAGAACAGTCTTCTCTTTGAAAGTCTATCCAAAAACTGCCCACATTCATTTCAAAGATACAATTTTTTTAAAAGGTAGACCAGGGAAAGATCTCTTGTTGACCATAAGCAGTTTGCAACAATAGAGGGAGAGACAGAGCAGGTATACAAGACACTTGGTTTTTCAGTTATTGTGAGATGTGCTGTATTTCTCTTAAAATTATAGTTCTAATTTTAAAATTTGAATTTATGTTTCAATGAAAGCATTGCCCTCTTTTGAAGAGATTCATCTCCTCCTTTCTTTCTTTTCATGGTGATGCGGGGAATAAAAATAACTAAGCAGTAATTATAACTCGAAATAATACCAATGAATTCATTGGGTTTGCTTAGATGTAACTGTCTGTGATTTTTTTTTCTTTTAGAAACAAAATGGAATGCTTTCAAAGCCATGGAAGTGAAAATGGGTGGGGAAAAGGAGATGGAAATTCATGTCAGTATCACATATACTTTAAGTTTTAAATGACCAAGCAGCAAAGTGGATTTTGGCACTATGGTTGAAGGTATGTGTCCAAGCAAATCAGAGAGCCAGTTTTTTCAAAGGATTTGTAGCCTAATCTTTCAGAATTTAAAAAACTGTGGCACAGCCCATCCTCGGTAGAACAACTTGTATCTGAATCTTCTCTCTCCCTCCCTCCGTCTCTCTTTCTCTCTCTCCATTTGAAATACCGAAATCACACTTCCACATTTTTTCTAAAATTTATGTTACAGAGGGCAACTTCAGAATGGAAAAATATTGAGTTGTAAGATAAACAGGAATGCTATTTATAGTAAGTGTCAGTGACAAACAGTGAAAGAGACATGGATTGTAATTAAAGCAAATTGAAACTCCGTTACATTACAAAAGAACACGAACAAGTCTCCATCCATTTTTAGAAAATAAATTCACATGTGGCACATGTTTTATGTGGGGTTTTTTTAACAAGGGGCTGACTCTGAGAAGCATTGGGAGTACAAGCATCTAATTTGGCATTTGCTGATATCAACTTGCAGCCCCCCCCCCCCCAAAAAAAGTATAGGAAATAGCTTTGTCCCATTGGTATGACTTCTTCTGACAGGAACCAAACCCAAGGTTGCCAAAGTGAAAGATCTTATATTTGTGCAAAAGGGGGCTGATGAAATTCAGCAGAATGCAATACCACATCCCTATATACGGTGGTATTCTGTCTTCAATGCTAAAGAAAAGTAAAGTAAAGTGGAGTAAAATATTCAACAGGAGAGGTGGAACATTCAAAAGATAGATTATAAGTGAATAAGTTGATGGAACCATGAATAGATTCCCCTTTTGTGAAAGGTGTCATAAACTTCAACAATGTTCTATTTCTTTAGCAAAATTCAGCAGGGATTTTCTTACAATGAGTGGTGTTGAATCTTGCTCCCAAATCAAATATTGAATTCCCAAATGCATTTCATATTTTGAATGTCTGAAATGTAATAAATCGATCCCACAATTTCCATTATATCTTGTGAGATCAATATATGTTTTCCCCTTAAATATCCTCCTTTTGTTATTTATTTAATGCATATATAATACTTATCAATTTCTCACCAGTGTTTCTTCTTGTCTGGATATTGATGCTTTTGCAGTACAATCTGACCCAGTAAAGATGGCATACCATTTAGGGAGGATGCAAATCAAAGTTGCCAGCTAGAAAGTGAGCAGTTACTGGCTGGCATTCATTATGTTAGCTTGCCTATTAGTGAACAGATGACTTGGAATGAGAGAATATTCAAACTGACTGTTTGTCAATCACAATTTTGGCACATTCAGCTTCTGGAATTTGGCCTTCATAAACCTGTATTTTAGGGAAATGAGCTGAGGCATATATTTCAGAAGTCAATTTGACCAGTATTATAATACTAACAAAATTGGATTACCAAATCTGACCCAAATGTATCTGTGCACATTTTCAGAGCCCGCATAATCATATGAGCCCGACAGTTTGATACTGAGAGTAAATCCCAGGGATTTGTGGAAGATGTTTGAATGAAGGGTAAAAAGAGGTGTTCCGTTCTCTCACAGTTACTAAGGAAAATGCAGTGGATCTCATCATGTATCTCCTGGGCTTCTCTCCCTAAGGTGAGAAAGAAACTATTTCTGGTCATAGATGGTTCATAGGCCTGATTACCAAGATAGCTCCCACCCCACACACTCCTCAGTCACTTACTCTGCAATCTACCCCTTTCAGCGGGGCCATCCAGTCCTTTGGTATAAGGGAAGATGTTATATAGAGGAAAAAGCACAAGTGTTCAATTTTACCAGATGTGCTGAAGTGAACCATTTCAATGGGCAATGGTGGCCAAGGGCCAGCTGATCTCCCGGCAGGCAACCTGAAGCTGTACTGAATCCAAACCCTGTCTGGAGCAGGAGGCCTAGAGGCCACCATGCCTCTAGGTGGTGGTGGATCCATTTCACATTTTAATCTGAACTTCATAAAACCTATGCAAGGTTTGGGCCATGTTTAGGGAATAGGATTTACCACCCATGCAGGTCCTTCAAAGTTTGGAATATAACCAAAAGTGCATCCAGCACTTGCTATTTAGAAGTCACCAGCTATCAGTAGCCTTGGGGCGCTAGAGATGTCATAGACCTACTCTCACACTGGCATAACATGCTGGCATTTCAGGTATAGGCTGTAATGCTGGTGGAGTTTGGCATCTGGCATAATTCAGATTCTCTTTGACCATCCCTTCTACACCCTTATTTGACTCTTCTCTTAGCAGACTTTAAGCAGTTAATCATTTCTGCAAGCAGATAATTATATTAGTGATCTCTGAAATAAACCAAGAGAAGGGAGTTCTGTTAGCAGAAAAGCACTAAACGAAACATGCAGAATAATCACAGGATGCCTTAAACCTACACCTGTTGATAAACTCTACAAGTTAGCTGGCATTGCCCCTCCTGACGTGCGACGGGAAGTTGCTGCTAACTGTGAGAGAAATAAGGTCGAACATTGTGAAAGCCACCCTCTGCATGACTATCAGCCTCCTCCCACCAGACTCAAATCAAGAAAGGGCTTCATGAGAACCACCACTCCTCTTGATGTTCCTCCAGCAGCAGCAAGAGTGTCCCTCTGGCCAGCTAAACCTGGCAATTCCAACTGGATGGCCCCCCACGAGGGTCTTCCTCCTGGGGCAAACCAAGAATGGGCAACTTGGAAGTCCCTGAACAGACTCAGAAGCGGAGTGGCCAGATCTAAAGACAACTTGGCGAGGTGGCACTACCTGGAGGAAACCTCCACCTTGTGTGACTGTGGAGCAGAACAAACAACTCTGCATATGTATACTTGCCCACACTGTCCTACCTCATGTACAGAGGAGGAGTTGCTTAAAGTTATGGACAATGTGGTTGCTGTTGCCCGCTTTTGGTCTAAAACTATTTAGTTGTTTGTGATTTCCTCTATTTTTTTTCCTCATTTTTAAAATGTATTTGTTATGCAATGCTTTTGACATGAAATAAATAAATAAGCAGAAAAGTATTTTTGTTGGGAGAAGGTAATTTCAGACAGCACATGTTTATACCTAATCCTAATCTTCCACACATATAATGTATCTTTGAATTAGGATTGCAGTGGCCATCTACATTTTAACCAGAAAAGAACCATCGAATCAGTTGTTGAATGGTGTATGCTGTGTGGATACATAGATTCTGTTCCATTTGTGATTTACAAGAGGACCCAGGCCCATCTTTTTGAATATTTTGAGGGTGGTTTGAAACTATGAGATACACAAGCATCACAAAAGGCCATGCATTCCTACCAATCAGCAGGATAAAAAGGAATAGCAGCATACCCTTTTTCATTCTCAAAGGATAACTATCAATGAATTCCACAATATGCATTAAAAATTCTGTGAGTGCTGTTTTTTTCTTAAATACTGTTTTGCATTGAGATTAAAAAATATATAAGTTTATTTCTCCCAATTCTTTATTCGCTGCCAATTATGTTATGTATAACACTTTGTTCCTATTTGACACACATTTTTAAAAGGTATTTTTATTATCAAAAAAGGACACATTTGCACACATTTTTAAATGTATATCAGCAATGTCATTTTACTCACCCTATGGCTGTTGGCAACCCTACTTGTGACATTTCGCCTTTGTCTGTTAAGTCACAAACCTACGTTATCAAATTAAAAATATTGTAAGATGTTCAAGCTTCTTTATGTCATAACACATTTACCTTAAAAATGTAACTTAGTAAGATAGATTCAGGTCTGTAGGTACACAACACATATTTGCCTGCCATCTCTAGGTTAACAGTAGCTGAAGGGCAACTAATCTATTCCTTGTATCATCCTGCATTAGTGAAGCAGCACAGATTAAGTTTTACAGAAATCTAATAAATACATGGTTCCCAAAATATTTATTCCCTGTAGAAGTCTAATTGCCTCAAATGCTATATGGCTTCAGTGGAAGCATTTTAGAGCATTTCCTTTAAGAATAAAAGCACCTAATTTAAATACCGTGCTGAGCATTTCCCTCCAATGGTTTCAGAAGATCAATAATTATTGGACTAAATCTGGAGTAGATACCTACTCTACTCATGTCAGAGACACAATCTTAGAGAAAAGTTTTCCAAAACTGAGTATTCTATTGGAGACGTTGTCTAAATTAGTAGGATAATTCTTTATATGTACTTGCCTTTTAATTTGAATTGGCAATACCAAAAGAGGCTAAGGGAATTCTAATTCTTCCCTCTTGTGGTTGTTATTTGCCATCAAATCATCTTATGGTGAATGGGAGACTTCCAGGAGCCACTTCATCAACTGTCCTCTTAGATCTTGTCGGCTGTGACTGGGAGGGCCTTTGCACAATTAAAACTTGTGCGCCAGCTGCGACCGTACCTCGAGAAGTCAGATCTGACCATGGTGGTCCATGCCTTAGTTACCTCTAGACTGGATTATTGCAACACACTCTACGTGGGGCTGCCTTTGAAGATGGCCCGGAAACTGCAACTAGTACAATGCTCAGCAGCCAGGCTTTTAACTGGAGCAAATTACAAGGCGCGTTCTACTCCCCTGTTTAAGGGGCTCCATTGGCTGCCATTTATTTTCCGAGCCTAATTCAAGGTGCAGGTCATTACCTATAACGCCCTAAATGGTTTGGGACCCACCTACCTTCGTGACCGCATTTCCCCCATGAACCCACACGATCTCTTCGCTCGTCGGGGGAGGCCCTCCTCTTGCTCCCACCACCCTTGCAGTCGCGGTTGGTGGGGACAAGGGAGAGGGCCTTCTCCGTCGTGGCCCCCGGCTCTGGAACTCACTCCCCAGCGAGATCAAGCAGGCCCCTACCCTTCTCTCCTTTCGAAAGAGCCTAAAAACATGGCTCTTCCAGCAGGCCTTTGGCAACTGATCTAGTAAGATTGACAAGTGGCCTTCCACTAATAGTCTCGTTTGTATGCCTCTCCTAGCACTTTTGATAGCTATGACGCTTTGGATAACCACTCCCCCCTGATGATATCGACATAACTAGCACTTTAGCCCAGTTTCCTACAGATCTTATCCATGATTTTATCATGATGTATTGTATGTGTTTTTATAATTTGTTTTATTGTTGTTTGATTTGTTTTACTGCTTGTTTTTATATTGTCATGACCGGGCTTGGCCCCAGGCTTGGCCTCGAGTCCCTTCAGGGAGATGGGGTGGGGTATAAGAATAAAATTATTATTAAATTATTATTATTATTGTAGAGTTGGTGCTCTGACTTCCTCAATGGAATAAATGCAATTGTACTGTTTTCTTCCTCTTTTCCTAATACTCTTCACTTTGGTAAGTATTTTAATATTTTCCAATGAGTCATGTCAGCACGTAATATACTCAAAGTAAACAGCCCCCAGTGGCATAGCAGGTTAAACCACTGAGCTACTAAACTTGCTGACCAAAAGGTCAACGGTCCAAGTCTGGGGAGCGGGGGGAG
Organism: Anolis carolinensis; assembly: GCF_035594765.1. Classification (NCBI taxonomy): domain Eukaryota; kingdom Metazoa; phylum Chordata; class Lepidosauria; order Squamata; family Anolidae; genus Anolis; species Anolis carolinensis. Next base: position 106,619,426 of record NC_085842.1, on the reverse strand, counting down.
CTCTTGCTGTTAATCCCAGCTTCTGCCCACTTAGCAGTTTGAAAACATGCAAATGTGAGTAGATCAATAGGTATCGCTCAGGCAGGAAGGTAACCGCACTCCATGCAGTCATGTCAGCCACATGACCTTAGAGGTGTCTACGAACAACGGCTGCTCTTCAGCTTAGAAATGGAGATGAGCACCAACCCCCAGAATCGGGCACGACTAGACTTAACATCAAGGGGAAACCTATACCTTTACCATTACCTAAATGGGATTAGTTATATTGTCCTGTAATCTGCCTTGTAGAAGTTCTGTTTTCATGGCTATTAGGGTTCTATTATACTCCCCCACACAGGTATTTTCTATGTTTCAAAAGTAATGGAATAAGGTATCAGTTTTATGTGGTGATACTCTTTTCTGCCTATTCTTAGGAATTACAAGTAAAACAGTGTCTGAACTGAAAGTCAATTGAAGGAAAATAAAGGCATTGTACTCAGTGGTTCTTCTAGCCAGTTCAGTCAGGCTGGGTCAGCTCTGTATAATTTTGCACTGTTCTAGCTTCTATCTGAATCTTCTATCTGAATTTTCTTAACTTATTTGTATCTGGTGGAGCCAGAGGTATGTAGTGTTTTAAATATTGGATTTGAATTCAATAAGACCATGGCAACCTGGTTTCAGGAGTGCTTTGATCGTGTATTCATCTAATCTAAAACAAGCGGTGGTGAGACCTATCTTAAAGAAGGCCTCCCTAGATTCGACCAACTTGCATAACTACAGACCAATCTCCAACCTTCCATTTTTGGGCAAGGTCTTGGAGCGGGTGGTTGCCTCTCAGCTCCAGGGATTCTTGGATGATACGGATTCTCTGGACCAATCGCAGTCTGGCTTCAGGCCTGGTTTCAGTACCGAGACGGCTTTGGTCGCCTTGGTGGATGACCTCCGCAGGGAGCTGGACAGGGGGAGTGTGACCCTGCTGGTTCTCTTGGATATCTCAGCGGCTTTCGATACCATCGACCATGGTATCCTTCTGGGACGTCTCTCCGGGATGGGCCTTGGGGGTACTGTTCTGCAGTGGCTTCAGTCCTTCCTAGAGGGGCGTTCCCAGATGGTGAAGCTGGGGGACACCTGCTCGGACCCCTGGCCATTGTCCTGTGGAGTCCCGCAAGGTTCTAGTCTGTCCCCCATGCTTTTCAATATCTACATGAAACCGCTGGGCGAGGTCATCCAGGGTTTTGGAGTTCAGTGCCATCTCTACGCGGATGACACCCAACTCTACTACTCTTTTCCACCAAAATCCAAGGAAGCCCCTCGGATACTGGACAAGTGTCTGGCCGCTGTATTGGCCTGGATGAGGGCGAACAAGCTGAAGCTCAATCCTGACAAGACAGAGGTCCTCCAGGTCAGTCGAAAGTCCGATCGGGGTATTGGGTGGCAACCTGTGCTTGACGGGGTTGCACTCCCCCTGAAGGCGCAGGTCCGCAGCTTGGGGGTCCTCCTGGATTCGGGGCTGACGCTTGAGGCTCAGGTGTCGGCCGTGGCCGGGAGGGCCTTTGCACAACTAAAACTTGTGCGCCAGCTGCGACCATACCTCGAGAAGTCTGATCTGACTCCGGTGGTCCACGCCTTAGTTACCTCTAGACTGGACTATTGCAATGCGCTCTACGTGGGGCTGCCTTTGAAGACGGCCCGGAAATTGCAATTAGTTCAGCGCTCGGCAGCCAGGCTTATAACAGGAGCAAACTACAGGTCGCATTCTACGCCTCTGTTTAAGGAGTTCCACTGGCTGCCATTTGTTTTCTGGGCCCAATTCAAGGTGCAGGTTATCACCTACAAAGCCCTAAACGGTTTGGGACCCACCTACCTTAGAGACCACATCTCCCCCTATGAACCTGCACGATCTCTTCGCTCTTCGGGGGAGGCCCTCCTCTCGCTCCCACCACCTTCGCAGTTGCGGCTGGTGGGGACGAGAGAGAGGGCCTTCTCCGCTGTGGCCCCCCGCCTCTGGAACTCACTCCCGAGGGAGATTAGACAGGCCCCCACCCTCCTTGCCTTTCGAAAAAGCCTTAAAACCTGGCTTTTCCAGAGGGCCTTCGACGACTAATTTTTGGGGGTTGATTTGTCTGCCCATTTAATTTAATTAGAGAGTGTTCTGCCATGATTATTGATACCTTGCTGAATACTTCTGCCACGAAGCCCTCTATTTCGGCCTAGAACTGTTTTATCTCCTTGTTTTTAACATGTGATGTATGTATTGGTTGTATGACTGCTTTTCATGTTTGATTTTACAATGTGTAATTTGTCACTGTTTTTATTATTGTTGTGAGCCGCCCCGAGTCCCCTCGGGGAGATGGGGCGGGATATAAGAATAAATTTATTATTATTATTATTATTATTATTATTATTATTATTATTATTATATTCTTGTACTCCCTTCCAACTCTATGATTTACAGTGGTGTAAAGGGTGTCTATCTGACAAAGAGACCTTAAAAACGATCCCCCTTTCTGTGGGATGCCCCCTTCGTTATGGAGATCCATCTGGCATTCTCATTATATACTTTTAGACCAGGTGTGGGAATTATGCTATCCTCCGGATGTGGTAGGTCTGTAACTCCTATTAATCTTCACCATTGGTCTTCCTCTGTTTGTTTATGTTAGATCCCAGCCAGCCATGGCACCAGGGCCTGCAGTGTTTCAGGACTTGCACTTTGACACAGATAATGCCGAGGATTATACTGACATTTCACCCTCCACGGAGGGGCCTTTGCCGCTGCCTGTGCCCGAAGATATTGGCTCTGGAGACTTACTAATTGGGGAAGATTCTTCTATTCCTCCCTCGCAGATAGAGCCAGATGTTGCTGAGATGCCTGGGAACAGGGTTTTTAATCGTAGAGGTTTTGTAACCAGAGAGAGAAGTGCAAAACAAGGGGTCCGTCGGAGCCAGAGAATGGCAAATAGATGGGATAATGGTTAGTGTTCCCATGAGAAAGTTTTCATCTGTACTCCCTAAATTCTGTACTCCCTAAATTGTGAACAGTCTGGAATCTGTTAAAAGTGTTTCGCTCAGTAGATTTTCTTGCGGTGTCAACGTTGCTCTTCTTGGAGAGAGGTTTTCTCCGTCTCCAGCTCTTGTTTGTTTCCAAGCCAAATTTTCCAGTTCCAGTCAGGCCGTGCCATGCTGCGACTCTCGAGTAGACCTTGATTTTACTCCAGTTGTTTCCTTGTTCCTGATTCAAGTTTGCCTCAGCTTTGATAACCATGCTGCCTTGATTGCTACGAAGTTTTTCCAGTGGATTGAACTCTGTTTCTGCCAGCCTTGTTTTTCCTCTTTCAACTCATGGACACTTTGATTTCTTTGGAGAGCTATCAAGTTCTCATTGTGGATTATAATATTGGACCTTTTCCTTTACCCATTTGGAACTACCATTGACTTTCTAAAAAGAACTATTCCTTACTCAGACTCTATACCTAATTTCCTTTGGATATATAATTGCTTTAATAAAGATATAGTGTGTTATATTGGCTCTTGTCTGGTTTTTGAGTGCTCATGCTCCTTTGGGGTGCAACAGTTTGTGTTACTGTTCTGGATTTGGAAGCTGTGTCAAGGGCATTTGGCAATTTTGTGATATGTATATTCAATTGTGTGATATATACATTAAAATGTAGATAGTAAAAATTGTGCTATGGCCTCATCAACCGGGCAACACTAACTTGGGTCCCAGTTTTGGGGAAAAGGTGAGGTTCACATAAAATCAAAATCATCACTATCTGAAGGACTTCTGCAATGGAGGACTTTCTCTCAGTCCCACTATGGTTGGAGAGGATTTGGGAAAGAGTCTTCTTCATGGCTGCTCTCAGATTCTGAAAATTTCCTTGCATGTGAAGTCCAGTTGTCCCCTCTCCCTGATCTCTTTCTGCCAGCAAGTGAAAACATATTTAGGCAGACTTTTGAATCTTGAATTTTTAATTATGGAGCTGTAGTGTGTGTGCATGTTTAAGTGGAGTGATGTTTTAATGTATAATTTTATTGGAATTATGCTTAAATATATTTTCAGTGTTGTAACTATTTTAGTGTGTTTAATTCCCTTTTAACATTTATAAAAATATGTTTTAATGGTATCTTTTAAAATTATTGTAAGCCACCTTGAATCCCATTCTGGAAGAAGGCGGGGTATAAAGCTTATATATATTACAACAGTATGAAAAGCAACTTTATAAAATCAGAAAAATGTGGGGCAAGATAGACTTGGGGAGAGGCTTGCATACAAACTGCCATAGCTCTGAACTACACAAAATTCTCACTTTGGAGGAATTCTTATCCATCTATGTTCATGTATAAGTCAATCTGATGTATAAGTCAAAGTCCCCTTGGAAATATAATTCCTGTTTTTTGTAGTTAATTCCCTAAAGGTGATTTTTACCCAATAATAGTTCTTTAACAAAGTGGGGATTATATCACCCTCCAAATGTTGCAGACATGTAGCTGCTAGCAACTCTAATCATGATAGCAATAGTAAGGAATGCTGGAAGTTGCAGTCCAACACAATCTGGAGGACTACACGAATCCCTGTAATTTAGAATTACATTAGAGTTTCTGATGATCAGATCCAGCTGTCATCACTAACCTACTTAAAAATGTCACCAAAATTAACTGTTTCAAGCTCTAGTTTCAGCCATGGGCTAACTGGACTAATAGTATTTCTGAGTATAAAGCAGCTTCATAGATTTATTCGAGTTTGTAGTTTATATGAAAGTGGGGAAAAGGAAAACTGCAATGTGACAAAACCCACCCAGATTTCTGGCTCTCTTTTTATATAAATTATGCACCATTTGACTTCTTCTTTAATAATTAATACTTATGTATCCTAAGTCCTTAACAGTCAGTACAATGTGTTGATTTCTTAGAGCTATTTGATTTTTAATTTAAAAGAAGAAAAGACAATACTCTGGAACTAATTCAGAAACTCTATGCAGAGTTTGAGGGAGGGGGTGGAGGGGAGTCTTATTAGATTATCCCTGGCCCAGCAGTCAGGGACACAGAGATATAAAAAGGCTTACATGACACATTTTTATAATGACTTATTGCTCTGTTATCTCAGTAAAAAAAAATCTGAGTTATAATTAGCCAGTCATTTCACTGCTTTAAGAGACAAAGATTCCTATCAGTAATACACCTGAACATTTGCATTTTAATGGGCCAAAGATGTATATCAGCAATAGCACTGACTAATGCTCTCTTATCACCAGCAATAATGCAAAAATATAGCTGAGCAGGGTAACCTATCTGCTGTACACTCAGGCTGATCAATAAAGGACAGACACTGGGCAAAACAAGCCAGACTGAAATGTCATTGTATTGACATGTTTACAAATAACTTTACAATGCTTCTGCTGCAGGTGAAGGCCAAAACATATTGATGCTGCAAATGTGCAAAAGGTTCTGTTAATTGCACTAGATTATGGGCTGGATTCACCCTATGCATCCATAAATGAGGGGAGGGGGGATTTGCTATAGAAACATGCCAGCAAGATGATTTGATATGAAAGATTAAAAAATTAAATACATTGATAGACCGAAAACCATCTCACACCAAGTCTTGTTTTGCTTTATGCTGCATAGCAAGCCAATAAATCAGCTGACATTATCTTTTTGTTTCATGTTGATCCCTTTTCTACCTTACAGCAACCTCTGTGAAACAAAGCCGCTGAGAATTAGAAATCATTTTAAAGTGCATAAGATGATGGAAGAAAGCAGTGATTTCACATTTCTTAGGCCATGTTCTTTCCAGCATAACAACAGGCATTCGTGTCCTTTCAAGTACCATCCACATGATAGATAAAACATTTAGCTCAATCAACACAGTAACACAAGGAAAGAAAATCTCTCTAACTTTTCTTGGTGTACACATTTCCATTGCACTGCACTGTGTTTTCATAATAAAAAGTCCAGTGGCTTTTTGAAGGGCCTGAAATTAATTAGTGACACATCTTAATGTGAGTTTATTTAATTCTGCATTTTGTTACCAGTGTGCAAGTCAACATGTAGGCCAACATCCTACTGGTGAATTATGGTGCCATATCTTAAGTCATATTAAATACCACCCCAATTCATTTATTTGGTCATTGTAGAGGTTGGAATTTTCTGCCAAACATGCACCCCCCCCCCCCCCACACACACACACACATCTTTCTTAGCTGGACAAATAGCAGTGACATAATTCCTGGAGTTCTCTGCAAATACCTATTGCTGTGCTTTCAACTATAGCAAACACCTGGATATTTGTTCGCTGCTCATCATAAACTAGTAACTGATTGTCTGCGAGGCTGCAGCTAAGAAAAGTTAGATTGGTTTGAGTGATGGATGGGAGACTACCATACTTCTCCTAGTTATGTCTCCTGATGTAGTATCGCAGGGTGGGCCAAAAGTAACAAAAGGGGTTAAGTATTTAATAACTCCTTTATATTTTGTTTTAAATTTGCAATATGATAGCATTATATACAGTATATATATGGAATTGCATTACATTATGTATAAAATCATTTCAAACAAAAATTTCAAAAAGTTATTAAAACATCAGAAACTTTTGTGATTTTTGGCTCACCCTATATTTCAGAGCCCAACTGCTTCAGATTTTATAATTCAGTGAGTCAATTAAAATGTATTTGTACTAAAGTAAAATCTGTACACCTTTTAGAAACAATTGCATATATAGACACACACACACACACACATACACACACACGGAAAATCATATAGAAAATATGCATATTTTCTGAAGAAGAAATATTTGGGGTTTTTTTTAATCAAATAGATGTATGTGTACAAATGTGTACATTAATTTTGAGTGATTTTTTTCCATTTCCTCCTCTCAATCCATCTAATGCATAAACAGAATGAATCCATGTTAAGACTGCAAAGGACATGGAAGAGCTCCTTCCCCCTTCTGGTGAAATTTTGCCAGCAGGCATGGCGAAATGGCAGGCACAACAGTCAACTCTGTGACTCCACATACTGCTTCGGCATGGCAATGCCTTCCTCTTCATACAGAGGAAGTGTCACCCAAATAAGTCAGAAGTGTGTGGGGGAAAGCATCCAGCAATGCTTTAACTCCAGTCGGAAGTGGAGCCACAGCTGGAAGTCACATGACATTGTGTGATGGCTGCCATGGGGCTTCATCCCTGAAGAAGGCTCTAAGCATTTTAGGATGCTTATTTTCATTAATATCATAAGGTCAAATGACAATTGGAGAATGGCAGGTCAACAATTCTATAAAACCCATTGATTCTAAGGTGAGTTCTAGTAGTTGGGTTGAGGCCTCATTTTAATCTGACAACGGTGTTATTTACTGTTCTATCCTGCAGCTGTTTTTAAAGTTGGCTTTATTTTGCATTTTCAGTTCTGAGTTTTAGGTTGTTTTTTATTACAAGCAACCCTCAAGTTATAAACAAGATAGGTTCTGTAGGTTTGTTCTTAAGTTGAATTTGTTTGTAAGATGGAACAGGTACATTTTAAGTGTAATACCAGCTATATATATATATATGCATATATATGCATGCTTTGGATAGCATAGAGAAAAGTTAACACTCCTGTGGTGTTTGTTTTGCTATCTGAGCCCTTTTTCAGAAGATTTCACCTCACTTAATGTCCCTATGATAATTGTATTTTGAAAACTGTGACTTGTTGTGGAAACAAGGATTTGCGATAAAGCTTCAGTGAAGACACCTATCCGCCATGATAACACATCCTTGTTAAAATGTATTATGACCAAGTTTCAGAGCAATGCAGTGGGCATTTAAATGAATTGTGTGATGTTTTTGTTAACATTCAACAGACTAAGAGTAATATAATAGAATGAATTAATGTGATAGACAAATGGTCAGTCCTTGGACTATGATTTGAATTTGTGTGATTTTAATTGATGTTTTAATAATGGATGTTTTAACTGTTTGGATTTTAATTGTACTGTTTATTCTGGCATTGTGTGTTGTTGGCATTGAATTTTTGCCTGTTGTAAGGTCTCTCTGAGACCCCTTCAGAGTGAGAAGGGCGGGATACAAATGTGGGAAATAAATAAATAAATAACACTTTCAGGAATGAATTTTCCTTCCAAGGGGTAGATTTCCCTCACTTCCAGTTGTCTCACTCCCATTTGTAATTTTTGACTTCATCACACGTGTCTTTGCAAGTGTCCTAGGGCAGCGCAGTTGATCCATGGAGCCCCACGGCACCCATCACATGGCTCACACTCACTTCTGACGTGGCTAGTGCAGGAGCAACCATGTTTTGGGGAAGTGTCACTGCGAGCAATGCGGGGCCCAGGGTACCAGGATTGCCTTATTTATTCACTATGGAGGCTGGGGAATCGCCTCACTGCCCCTCATCAATGTGATGAAGTCCTATGAGTCATTTGTAAGTTGGATGTTTGTAACTCGGGGACTGCCTTTATATGCTGCTTTGGAAATTTTACTCAGATAAGTGGCTTACAAATCCTTCAAATGAAATTTACAAAGCAAGAAAATGTCATTTGTTTTAAAATCTAGAAATGCTCTTGAATCATCAGTTATCAGTTTATTTAATACATCTTAACTTGAATTGTTCATTTCTGTGATGACGTAGATGAAGTGAAGATGAACTGATGGAAGAAAAGGAGAAAATAAAGTGGCATAACAATAGGCATTGGAGGATTTCTGGCTCATCAAGAGACTTAATTCCAAGATGATATATTCTCCTGACAAAAAGAATTAGAGAAAATGACATTTTTTGCTTTCTAAACATCAAAAGAAATATTTCATTGAGGATTATTGGGCTGTGTTCTGTAGTAAAGCTGTCACTATATGACTAAACTGAGGAAGAGAATACCTTTCTTTCAGTCTTGATTTTCAAAAATGTGTCTCTGCATTTATCAGAAGAACCTTTGTTTGGGATAGTGACAGCAAAACATACTGTTTATTTGTTCTGAAAGGAAAACTTATTGTATAGTAAAGAATAACGGAATGCAGAGTTCCCCCATTTCTGCTTTTCAACCAACAGCAAACAAAACTCTGAGAGAATGTGTGTTTCAATGGGTAGAAGTATGCATTAAAACATATATTTCTGTCACCTCCAGAGAAGAATTGCCTCACCAGGCATGTAGCGAGGGGGGAGGGGCTTGAGGGGCTTCAGCCCCCCCCCCCCAAATTCTCAGGGTGGTCTGTGAGAAGGTCTTACATTTATTATTTAAACTGTTGCGTTTATTCATATCATGATCTGATCACCATGCTCAATATATCCCATATGCATGGGGGTATTGGGATTACGATACAAAAGCTTTGCTAGGGTTGATCCTCTCTCACTCAGATTCAGCCCCCCTCCCCACCCCCCCGAACCAAAATCCCAACCCCTCCTGAATCAAAATCCTGGCTACGGGCCTGTGTCTCACCCTTTCTCACCCTGTTTTTTTTCTCTAAGGAAAAAAGTGGAATTCTGTTTGTGCACCTACCATCCTCTCTCAACATAGGCTCAAAATTCTTTTCCTTGCCTTGGCCTGGATGCAGAAGTGGATTGTTGTGATAATTGTCAGATTTTAGAATTAACTCCCTTACAAGGCTGAGTGAATAGGAATTGTGAGGTGAAAGGTCTACCTGAAAGCTGAAAGTAAGACAAGGGCTACAGCAAAGTTAGTTTAATTTTTTGTTGAAAATAATAGCAACCACTGGCCATACTGACTGCTGAAGTCTATGTATTGCAGTTCTCAAAGGTTTTTTGAGTTCATATCCTCTCTAATTGCTCATTTCCATTTTGATCACTTCCTGTTTCTGTTTTCTCAAACACATTCTCTTCCTACAATACATTAATCTGCAATTACATTTTGTCCCTTTTTCTTCTCCTTAAGACCCTGTGTTTGATGATGCACAAGTAATGTGAAAGAAAGGTACATTTTATATTATATACTTTCTATGCATAAAAGGCTAGGGGCTCTTCCACACAGCTGTATATGGTTGGTTGTTCTGCCTTTCTCCTGTCGACAAACTTTGTAAATCCACTTTGGCAGCCTCAAGTGCTTGCTGAAACACTGGCCACACTGCTGCAATTTTCTCTTTCCATTCCCCAGGAGTCACTACATTGTTCCCTAGTCTGTTTAACTCCAGAAAGGGTGGAAAGTCTATTCCACAGATAGTTTTAAAGGGGATATCCCCATGGACGAATGCACAGTATTATTGTAAGCAAATACACAGAAATCAATCATCTCTGACCATTCACCTTGTTGATAAGTGCTATAATATCTCAAAAACTGTTGTAAAGTCTTTAGCACCTCGTCAGCTTCTCTCCCAGGGAAGGGCCACATCTGGCATCTCGCTCGGTGGCTGCCCACCACGATGCCACCCCCTTCTCATCTCTGTCAGTTGCAGTGAGAAGGTCTGCAGCATTCCTTCGATGGAGTTTACTTTTTACTCCAAGTGCCTGGTTCTTGAAGGGGCCTCTCCGGTCTCTTCTCCTCCCACACTCTGGACTACCTTTCTGCGCATGGTAACTGCCTTTCCCATGGGAACCTGAATCAAATTGAGAGGGAAACCCATTGCCAACTGCTCTTTGTTCTCACTCTGTACTCCAGATAAATCCATAGTGAGGCGAGCTGCCATCACCTCTCAGAGAAACAGTTCTTAAGGACGGGCTCCCCCTTCCTCCACAAGAAGAATCTTTAAATTGAGAACCAGCTAGTCAGATCCTGGAATTTTTGGAAGTAAGACACACTCACAATGGGTTCACTGGAAACAAATCTTTATTTTCTTTCTTTCCAGAATTCAAAAAACTTAGTTCTACCAATCTATTCTACTCCTTCTGCTATATACCCTAAGAAACTCCCACCCAGTAGGTCACATTCCAACATCTTCAGTTCTTCAGTTTACCATAATAACCTGGGCCAGATGGGCCTTATCTCAGTTGCAACCCTCAGTCTCTCCCTCCCTGACATGACCTCTCATGTCAAGATGACCAGTCAGTCGATTCTCACACTTGTGTGTGGCTTCCTAATAGCTTTACTTATTACTCTCTCACACATTTCCCAACAAGTCACCTGTCATAGTAGCCTTTCCCAGTTAAATAAACTAGAGTTTTTTCAGCCAAGGTGAAGAAACAAAATGGAGATGAGCTAGTAGTACTCCCCTGGACAAGAATGCATTTGCAAAACAGAGTAAAATCAGTTTAGTTAGTTTGACACATGTGAGCTTGCAGCTATGTATTTAAAAAATCTTGCTAACTTCAAGTTGGAAAAAAGAAATCATAAAATGCATAGCATTAGCAACAAAAAAATCTGAATTTATTCAAAAGCCAAACATGACAATGCCTGGATAATTTGAATTACTATCATCCTTTCAAGAAATGATTCATCCTCTGCTGTTCTCATTACCAACACAACACCAATAAGGAAGATTGGATGTGATTACCTATAAAACATACAAAAGCTATTTGGTTTTATCTCTTTGTGTTGCTTTTTTGTTCTCTCTCTCTCTTTCTCTCTCTCTTTCTCTCTCTCTCTCTCTCTCTCTCTCTCTCTCTCTCTCTCTCTCTCTCTCTCTCTCTCTTTTGCACAATCTTACCTGCCTTTCCAGTTGTGCTATGGAATGCTTGATAGGCTTATAGTGATTGTCTCAACACAGTTGAATAATATGGAAAATCTATATCATGCCATGCCATCTGCTTTTGACAAACAACCTTATGTACTTCCTGGTGATCAATAAGCAAAGGTAGAATGCCTGTTTAATTGTCTTTGGAGTTTTCCATTAAAGCTTTACAAGTGGGAGGACATGACCTTGATTTTCAATTTTATGGGCAACTTCTCACCCAAATGTTTGAGCTCCTTCCTCAGAATATAAAATGGGATTTTGAGGGGGCACATAATCTCAGTACGCACAATTCACTTGACAAAATCATTGCTGAAAGATATCAAAGAACAGGGTACCATTCTGTGAAAAAGGGAGTTAAAGACTGCTTGACCTTTTTCCTGTCTTACACTTCCTATTGCAACACACCAGCACACTCACACAACCTAAATTTCTTCTCTCCTCAGTGTCCCAAACATGCTCTGTACATGGATTCCGTGGTTGTATAGAAGAAGAAGGAAGTAGAAGCTAGAGCAAATGGGTAACGTTAAGTGGTTCTCACCCACCTCACTCCATCTTTCAACAAGAAAGTGCTCCATTTATATGCAACAAATAGCCTTTAATGTTTAGGATTTGTCCTCCTGGGCTACTGTTTTTTGACTCATACTTCTAATACGATTAAGCCCAGGAATAAAATATAACTTCCATCTTAAAAAATGACTCACCAATATGTATAACAGTCTCCAAAATGTCTTTGATCTAGCAGGCCCCAGAGACATTAGGACATGTACTCAAATTGCCATTTCTTTAAGAGTATTAACTCTAAGAGTATTAATTTTTTTCTCTCCTACTCCCACCCAATTCTGTTTCATTTTGTATTGTGGCTTTTAGGTTATAAACCCTTAGGCAAGAGCTGTCATTGCTGGTCTTCCAAACCCCTTCTGGAAATAAAAAAATATTTCAGATAAATAAATTTTGAATTTCTGCATTCTTTTTGAACTCTGTGCTGGCAGCTCCTCATTTAACATATCCTATTTGTAACAGGAAACACTACAGCAGTATTAGTGAAAGGTGCAAGATCATAGCTCCATTAGTGGCAGTTTGTTATCTGCTGAACTGAGAATAGATTCTCCTATGTTCACTTTATCAACAGCATATCCATTTGATTGTGTAAATGGGCTTTTAGCTATTTCCCACTTGAGAGGGTTATTAAATGAACCACATTTCCTAGAGACGGAGGGAAATTTTGCATGGAAAGATTTTGCAAGGCACTGATTTACTCTCAATTTTGAAAGCATTTAAACATTGCAGGCTTTGTCTCTGGTGATGAGGACACATAATGAAGTGGGGAGGTTTATTTAATTAGCTGCCCTGACTAATAATTTGTGTGAAAGGTTAGGCCTAATGGGCTATTCTACACATTTTAAAATAATACAGTTTAAATTTCTGTGCATAACATGGCATAGGTATTAGATATGTTGGTTCTCTGTCCTTAAAAAGGTCTTAATACAAGCCAGAAATAGGTATAGCGACACAAGGGCAAACAAGTATTAACTTCTCCCCAGCCAACAACCAGAATCAGCTCTGCTGAGGTAGGAGCAATACTCTTTTAATGGCAACAGAGAAAAAACTGGCTATTATGGCATGGAATAAGCGAGACCAAATCTTAAAATGGAAATCTGAGAAGGAGAAAGGAATTGGCAGATAATAATAATAATAATAATGTTTATTATTATTATTATTATTATTATTATTATTATTATTATTATTATTATAATCCACACACACACACAATGGGAGTTTCTGTTCAACAATAGAGATCTCAGGCATGGATCTAATTTGTAAGCCAGGACTGGGGAAAAGACAGGTTATAAGGAAATGCAATAATAGTACTAACTGCAGTGGTTCTCAAACTGGGGTCCCCAGATGTTTTGGCCTACAACTCCCAGAAATCCCAGCCAGTTTATCAGCTGTTAGGATTTCTGGGAGTTGAAGGCCAAAAACATCTAGGGACCCGAGGTTGAGAACCACTGAACTAGAGTATACCCATTGAATCAATCAGATTTGGTGGGACTAACTAATGGACTTCAGCCAGAAGCGAGTGTTGTTAGACTATAGCTTCCAGCATTTTCACCATTGGCTATGCTGGCTAGAGCAACTAGCTGCAGTAGTTCAACAGCACCTGGAAGGCCTCATTTTTCCCATTCCCAATTTAGGCTGCTGTTTCAAGCAAAAGGGTCATCTCCCCAGAACGTGGACAAGCTAGCATGTTGCTGGTCCTTCTACTAAAAGGAGGAGTGAATATACCATAAGTTATGAGATGTAACTCTATTTTCATAAAAATTGCTATAAAATATCAGTGCTAAACAGTGTGATTTGTAAATAATGGTATATAAGAGATTGTTGGTATCAATCTCATAATGGTAGATGCAATTCAGAAGGCTCAGGATATTCAAATGGAAATTATAGAACTCACTGGGGGCGCTTCCAGACAGGCATTTATCCCAAGAACATTCGCTTTTAAAAACGTGAACATTCCTGGGTGCCTGTCCACACACACCCCAGAAAGCTTGTGCTTTCTGGGGTGGATGTCCAGATGTTCTCCCAGAACTTTCCAGGAGAACACCCGGACACTGTCACTCCCTCCCCAAAAGTCCCCCAAACCGCTTTGAAAAGTAAGAAAAAACTTACCGGGCCTCCATTAGTAGTCCAACAGCTCTCATGGTGTGTAGCAATGGCATGTCAGGAGAGTGGGGAGGGGGGAGGGTGAGAGAGGCGTGGAATACACCCACTATCAAATTAAGTCACCACAAACCAGGGTTTTCCTGGTTTGTGGTGAATTAATTCATGGTTTCCAGAAATGTCATCTGGACAGACCCTTTTTGATATGGGAAGTCCCGCATTAAAGGGACTGTCTGGATGGGCCCTGAGTTAGTGAGTATCAGGTAAAGGCATTTATATTCTTTGAAAAATGTGTGGAGTGGGAAGAGATTAAAGATTATTCGTTTATGGGAAATGAGCAAATTCTACCCTCCTTCATTTTATTTCAACTGAAATAAGCAAAAAGAGTATGCCAATTGTTCTTAAAATGCTGTCCCTGCTAAGCGGGTGAAATAATAGCACAGTATTCCATTCTTCATAAAGGAATGTTCATTACAATTAAGCTTGCATTAAAACATGCCTTTTCTGAAGGTCTCTTTCCATTAATATCTAATAATCCTACTACTAACAATCTGTAAACAGAGTAAGGCTGACCTTGTTCATTTTATTAATCAAGAAGACATGAATAAAACAGTTTTCATATGACTAGTCTAAAAAAAATCCTCTGTTTTTGATAACTACTTGTGAATTAGAGCTTACAAAATCACATGAGAATGGTAAGTATTAGAGGTGTGCATTTTTCTTAGTCCTCGTAATCTGAATCAAATCTGTTAAATTTGTACTTACAAGGCAATATCTGATACATGGGTGTGGCCCACGTCATACTTTTTCTATTATTATTATTATTATTATTATCATTTTAAAAGTGCCTCATCACACTAGAGCATGAATCCACTTTAAATCCGGTTTCTGCCTTCAGCAGATTTCTGAGGTTTGTAGTTTGATGAGGTCCAGGACCTGTCTGGCTGAGCTGTTTAAAGCCCTCTCCTTAAAGTGGATTTACAGTGGATCCAAGTTTTAGTGTGATGAGGTCCTTAAGTCACTTTGCAATTACAGTATGTAACAAAATTTGAAAAAAAATCTGTTCCTGGTTTGAAAATGTTATTTCCTGTTTAATTGTGTGGTCCTTACTTTGAAAGTAGTTGTTATATTCTAGAAACTTCATATTTGTGGCTGCCAAAAACTATGTTTAATTAGTTGAGACTCTGTGAGATATTCATTGAAAAACTATAGAAAAATGTGCTGAAGGATGTCCCGCAAAGATACAGTTTTCATAGTTTAATAAACTTTCTCCATGTTTTTATGATATAATCAATTATGAACTGAACAAATATTGTGTTACATAGTGTTGTGAAGTACTTGCTATAGCAAAGAAAACACTCTCAGGTGGGAGGAAGGATGTCACCATTAAAGCTGGGGGACCTCAAATATTTTTGCATAGAGTCCTGGGATCATGGCGTTATCAGGGAGTATTGAAAGGCTTTGCCCTCCAATAGCCCAAGATGGCTTCATTGCAGGGAAGTGGCAGACCAGCAATAGGTATTTCATGTGTGCTATACATTTCTGCTGAAATACTGCACTAAAATTTTATAGACCGCTGAGAGCGCCACCTGTTAAAGTTCGCATCTCCACACCCTCTTAGTGACACTGCTGGTCTGTCCTTGGAGAGGGGGGAGGTAAGTGCCATCAATTGCCCAAGTTTGGGGAAAGAGGGAAAGAGGGATGGCTATGTGTTGGCTGATTCTGAATATGAACCAGTCAAACTGCTCACACTGCACAAACTGCAGGAAAGCTTCAGAACATCCCACATTAAGGCCACATTAAGGAGCCTTGGAGGGCATTGGGGCAAACAGGCCTCTTGCACCTTGTGGACACCATGGATTCATTCATTCACCCCATCCCACCCCATTTGGTTCATGTAGATGGGCCCTACACTTCTAGATGCTTTAAGTTTTAAGTTACTGCAATGCTAGCAATTTGGGAACTGAAGGAAAATATAGGCTTTTTATTGGGAACAATACCTTTAGTTCCTCCCTGCCTCCACCCACCTATAGCTAGCTACACCCTTGTCTCACTACACACTGCTAACAGGTCAATCTTTTTAGTTTCCCAGCAGTGGCGAGACATTTCCAGTATGTTTCCTCATTCCTTCAAGCATTCACTGCACCATGAAGTTGTTCTTCCCAGGTGTGGAATGGGAAATCTCTGTGTTGTGATGATAGTGGAGCTTCATACTCCCTCTGCGATAGTGGTGGATCATGGCAAATGGATACAATTTAAACTATGTGACACAGTTATATAGAAACATGTTTAACAATACATGAAATTGCATCTCTACTCTTCATAGACTACTGTGCAAAAATGACATCATTTTTCTTCTTGTAGCCTTCATATTTGCCTTTTAAATTTGCATATGTTTTCCCCAGAGCGCAACAATACTATTTGTGTCATTACTGAGGAAAATGGTATGAGGCAGGAGTTTATAAACTATAGAGTTGTCAATTTGAGGTTGAAAGAGCATCTTGTGAGGAAACTCACATCTATTTATTATGCAGGCATGCTGAGATAGCAACAACAATAGTGAAAAGAAACAGATGGTTAAAAGTTTGATTTGGGGAGATGAAGCCAATGGCTCAAATATTAATAGAGTATGGAAAATATCAAGCAAGACACATCTTAAAGTACATTCTACTTACTTACTTAGGTGATCCCTCGTAGTTCGAGGATGATGGTCCTCCATTTCTTGGAAGACGCCTGTTCGTTATTTTTTTAATGTGTGGAGGTCGGTGCACGGCCGGTCAACACACAGTCTTCACAGATTGAGGTCCCAGCAGTGGTGAGGTTAACACAACAAGAGTGGCTTCTCAGTCTGTTGCAGCCTTCTTCCGCCTTCACAGCCATTGTAACATGTACCATGTTATCCTCCGCCTCCTCCGCCATTGAGGTCTTTGGGTCTTCGGATTGTTCTTGTTCTTCGGAAGGTCAGTAGGAATTTTGATCTTAATTTCCGCGGTTTCCACTCTTGCAACAGCTTAAATCTCCAATTTTCTAACTTCTCCGTGCCGTTACCCTAATCCCTTTTATGTCAAATGGATAACGCCTTCTAGTTTCCTGTG
Source organism: Anolis carolinensis (assembly GCF_035594765.1). Classification (NCBI taxonomy): domain Eukaryota; kingdom Metazoa; phylum Chordata; class Lepidosauria; order Squamata; family Anolidae; genus Anolis; species Anolis carolinensis. The sequence continues at coordinate 106,602,088 of NC_085842.1, read as the reverse complement.
TTCCAGACCCTTTCCGTCCATTCGATAGGATCTGGTGCTTAACCAGCCAACAGATCTTGAAGCTTGAAACTTGATATCGATAAAGAGTTTCTTGGGATTCCAGACTCCCTTTTTTTCCTGAGGATTAGCAGTCCGCTTACCTCATCTTCTTTGTCTTCATAACCTGGAGCGGATGTGGCTGACAGTGTGTGTGAGACGTGGCTCGCTTCCCGCTGATCGACCCACCAGCCGCGGTCTTTCGGACCCACTGGATCCTCATCCTTGAGGGGCGAGAGTTGCTTGGGGCTGTCAAAAGATCCTGCGGTTGTGGCGTCTCCCCCCAACTCAAACCGTGGGGGTTAGAGGGAGCTGACGCTCTACCAGGTCAATCCTTGCGGTTGACTAGCTGAGAGCTCTCAGCCAGTCCTGCCTGTCGCCATTAGCGCCCCACCGGAAGTCTAAAAAACATTATTTTCAACCGTTTTCCAAATATTATTTAATGTTCCACCCAATATTCTGTAATCTAAGATTCCAGATGATTATGTAATGCTCTTCTCTGGAAGATTGGTTAGGTGCTCACTCTGTTATTCTGCCTGAAGACAAAGGCATTTTTCTTCATAGGCATTTAATAATTAATATTACCTGGATCTAGATGATTGACTTCTAATATCTTTATTAAGGTGAAAATGTAAATGGTTCTAAATTTTTCTTCAAGTAAAATTTATAATTATAATTAATAGTTTTTTATTAGATATTTTAATATGTTGCAAGCCACATTTAAATTCTATCTTGGAAAATATTAACAAGGTGGCCAAGAAAAGATCAAAAATGAGGTGAAACATATAATATATGCTAGCCTCCACATATTTAGTTTGAGGTATTGATATTCTAGTGGACTTTTAGCTCAAAGGCAATTGCAAAATATTAAAGAAGGCAAATCAGATACAGTCAGCTGGATATCATCACTATGTTAGTACTATGGTAAGCTGCAAAAAGTAAGCAGATAGCCAAGGTCAAAAGTACAAATATTGAAGAGAAAAGAGCTATCTGTGCCAGGAGGAAATATGAAAGAAAATGAATGCTGAAGCTGGAATCTTGTGGACATTTATCAGAGAAAATGTCTCAGTGAGTTCAGTGGTCTTATTTCTGAACAGCCATGTATCATATAGCGCTGCACTGTTAGGAAGCAGTTTTGAGGAACTCTTAAAGAACAAGTTGTTTATTGTAAATAAGTTCTTAAAATGACAGTACCAACCCCTAGATGGATTGTCGCCTTGCCATGGTGAGGGGGCTTGCATGTTGCAATGAACCTGCAGGCACAACCACTCCCAGGAGTGGCTACAGGGGAGGATCCAGACCAAGAATAATCCAAAGACCCTAAGATCTCAACGGCGGAGCAGGCGGAGGATAACATGGGGCCGGGCTGTGGTGCAGCTGTTGAGCAGCTGCCTTAAATCACTCTGACCATGAGGTCATGAGTTCGAGGCCAGCCCGTGGCGGGGTGAGCACCCGTCAATTAAAAATAAAAAATAGCCCCTGCTCGTTGCTGACCTAGCAACCCGAAAGATAGTTGCATCTATCAAGTAGGAGATAAGGTACCACTTATAAGTGGGGAGGCAAGATTAACTAATTTACGACCTGGAATGAGGAAGTGCCGTCAGTGTGGATGATGAAGCAACTGCTCCCCCCTGTGGCCAGAATCGAACATCCCCTCAGAAGAACGTTAACTTGCCTCTGCGTGTGTCTCTCAGTCTCTGTTTGATGTGTTTATGGGCATTGAATGTTTGCCCTATGTGTGTTATAATGTGATCCGCCCTGAGTCCCCTTCGGGGTGAGAAGGGCGGAATATAAATACTGTAAATAAATAAATAAATAAATAAACATGGTACATGTTACAACAGCTGTGAAGGCAGAAGAAGGCTGCAACAGACTGAGAAGCCACTGTCGTTGTGTAATCACACCACTACTGGGACCTCACTCTGTGAAGACTGTGTGTTGACCGGCCGTGCACCAACCTCCACACATTAAAAAAAATCATGCACAGGCATCTTCCAAGAAAAATAAAAACAAACCAACAAAAGTCCCATGGCAATCAGCGAGTGGCGACGGGGGCAGGACTGTGAAATCTGGAAGCCCCTAGTCACAGACTGGCACATGGGCGTGGATATGGACTCAGTCACTCTACCTCAAGGTCCGAGGCAGTTGAGTAGTTCAGCAGCTGTATCCATGACGGAGCAGCCCTTTTTAGGATCCGCTCTGCTCACCTCACATGGGGAAGGGGCTAGAAAAGGTGCCCTAAACATAGTCTGCCTCTCTTATCCCTGACTGGACTTCCGTGTCCAGAGGGGTCACCACTCTGCAGCCAGAAAAGAGAAATGAACTTTGGAACATGGAACGTACGGACACTGTTGGATAACACTGACAACGAATGCCCCGAATGCAGGATTGCTATCACTCAAGGGAGATGGGATGCTTTAACATTGACATAGCAGCCCTTCAGGAGACCCGGAGAGCAGGAGAGAGACAGCTGAAGGAAGAAAAAGGAGGCTACACCTTCTTCTGGAAGGGACTGCCTGAAGAAGAGCGAAGAACACACGGAGTTGGCTTTGCTATCAGAAATGACCTGGTAAAGCACCTGACTGAAGCACCCACTGGCATCAACAAATGACTCTCAACCTTCCGAATTAACCTTGCCAAAAACCAACAGGCAACCATCATATGTGCCTATGCACCAACACTAGATGCTGATGACGACATCAAGGAAAATTTTTATTGTCAGCTGGACACCGTCCTATTAGAGATACCTAAGGAGGCCAAAATCATCCTCCTGGGGGACTTTAATGCAAGAGTCAGATGGGACTCCAACCTGTGGCCAGGGATCATAGGAAAAGACGGGGTCAAAACAGCAACTCGAATGGCATCTTGCTTCTCACCAAATGCGGAGAGCACAACCTTGTCATCACCAACACGCTCTTCCGCCAGAAAAACAAGCTCAAGACATCATGGAAGCACCCCCAGGTCAAAGCATTGGCACCTCTTGGACTATGTAATTACACTTGCCAGAGACCGCCGCAATGTGCTTCTCACAAGAGCCACGACAGGTGCCGATGACTGCTGGATGGACCACAGGTTAATCTGATTCATGATGGCTATCAAGATCGTCCCCAAACGCAGACTCCGAGGAAGAAAAACAAGGCGCAAAATGAACACCCAAGCCCTTCAGGAGCCCTCCAAAAGAGCCCTTCTCCAAACAACACTCAAGGATCATCTACCCACAGAACACCCACAGGAACTTTGGAACAAACTGAAACCTCCATCATCACAGCCTGCGAAGAAATCATTGGATACCAAACTAAGAAACATCAAGACTGGTTTGATGATAATGACAAAGAGATCCAACAGTTAATTGATAACAAAAGGAAAGCCTTCCAAACATGGCAGAGAGACACCAACTGTGCTGCTAAGAAAAAGATCTATGCCAGTGAAAAAGCTTCTTTTTTTTTTTCGTGTCAGGAGCAACTTGAGTGGAGTGGAGTGCAAAAGCTGAGGTCCAAAGAAGGACCAGAGAATTCAAGAACATCTGGTGGACAAAGAAGGCTGAAGAAATCCAATACTTTGCAGACACCCATGATGCCCAGGGATTTTTCAAAGCCACAAAGATAATCTATGGATCAAGAAATCATGGCATAAAGCCTGTACACTCATCAGATGGAACCAAACTTCTGAAGGACAAAACATCAATTGCACTACGTTGGAAAGAGCACTACCAGAACCTGCTGAATTGCAGCTCCAATGTGGCCGAAGAGGTTCTCTCACAAATCCCGCAACAACAAACCAGGGATGAGCTTGCAGCACTGCTTAGTTTGGAAGAAGTCAACAATGCCATCAGCCAACAAAAAAACAACAAAGCCAGTGGACCTGTTGGGATCCCTGCTGAAATCTTCAAAGAGGGTGGACCTGAGCTGATACAACAACTCCACCAGCTCATTGAAAAGGTGTGGATGACCGAGAAAATCCCAGCAGACTTCAAGGATGTCACTATCATCAACCTTTTCAAGAAAGGGGATAGAACAGACTGTGGGAATTATCGCGGTATCTCCCTTCTAACCTCCGCTGGGAAAATCCTCGCAAGAATCCTTGCAAACCGCCTACTTCCTGTCTCAGAAGACACCCTCCCAGAATCCCAGAATGGCTTCCATACCTCCAGAGGAACAGTGGACATGATCTTCACTGCACGACAGCTCCAAGAAAAATGCAGGGAACAAAACCAACCTCTGTACATGGCATTCATTGACCTTGCAAAGGCATTCGACACACTGAATCGCAGCACTCTCTGGTCAAGCAGGGATGTGTTATTGCCCCTACCTTATTTTCCATCTTCATCACTATGATACTTCACCTTGTTGATGGGAAGCTTCCCACTGGAATGGAAATCATGTATCGGACAGATGGCAAGCTATTTAACCTCAGCAGACTGAAAGCCAAAACCAAGGTCACCACAACATTTTTATAGAACTCCAATATGCCGATGACAACGTAGTCTGTGTGCACTCAGAAGAAGACCACTCTAAACACCTTTGCAGAAGCATACGAGAAGCTCAGCCTCTCATTGAACATCGAGAAAACCAAAGTGCTCTTCCAACAGGCACCAGCTAATCCCTCTCCAATGCCAGGAATACAGCTTAATGGTGTCCCATTAGAAAACGTTGAACATTTCTGCTACCTTGGCAGCCATCTCTCCACAAAAGTCAACATCGACACTGAAATACAACACCGCCTGAGCTCTGAGAGTGCAGCATTTTTCCGTATGAAGCAGAGTGTTTGAGTATCAGTACGTCCGTAGATATACCAAGGTGCTTGTTTATAAAGCCATTGTCCTCCCAACGCTTCTCTACACCTGCAAAACGTGGATGGTCTACAGACATTACACTCAACTCCTGGAGCATTTCCATCAGCATTGCCTCAGAAAAATCCTGCAAATCTGTTGGGAAGACAGGCGGACAAATGTCAGTGTGCTAAAAGAAGCAAAGACCACCAGCATTGAAGTGATGCTCCTACATCATCAACTCCTCTGGACTGGCCACGTTGTCCGAATGCCTGATCACCGTCTCCCAAAGCAGCTACTCTACTCCGAACTCAGGAATGGGAAACGTAATGTTGATGGGCAGGAAAAGAGATTTAAAGATAGGCTTAAAGCCAACCTTAAAAACTGTGGCATAGACACAGAGAACTGGGAAGCCCTGGTCCTTGAGCACTCTAATTGGAGGTCAGCTGTGACCAGCAGTGCTGCGGAGTTCGAAGAGGCAAGAATGGAGGGCTTAAGGGAGAAACATGCCAAGAGGAAAGCCCATCAAGCCAACCCTGACCGGGACCGCCTTCCACCTGGAAACTGATGTCCTCACTGCGGGAGAACATGCAGATCAAGAATAGATCTCTTCAGCCACCTAAGAACCCACCCCCAAGACACCAAAGATGGAAGACAATCGTCCTCGAACTACAAGGTATCGCCTAAGTAAGTACTTACAACAGATGTTGAGTTGGCACAAAGGCAGCTTTCTCAGAGCTGAATGGAAAGAAGAGATAGAGTTGAGTGATCAGTATATTTGTGATGTACTGATCACTAGACTTGTCCATTTGTATGGAATTATTTACTGTTTCTGTTTGTTCCATTCGTATGACCCCGTTTCTGTTTCTGTCCACCATTTACAGAAACGGGCGCCTATACGAATGGGCTTTTCCATCCAAGGTCTGAAAAAACAAACAAAAAAAATCAGGCCTTTTGTGGCACCAGGTCCTGCGAGCCAGGCCTACAGTCGAACACTCGACAGTAGACCTGGCAGCCAGGGCCTACGAGCCATCAAGTGCTCGATGTCTCATAGGGCCTGCTTGCAGGCCCGGCTCGAGCCAGAGCCTACAGCCAAGTGTGGAAAATCAGCTGACCAAACTGCTGCCATTCCCCTCTGCTTTTCATTTCCCTGTTTCTTTTGTTCCCATGGGGTTCCATTGTTCCATGCAATCCAAATGGAGAAAACGGTACAAAACCACGAAAGAAACAGATGAAATAGGATTCAGGCCCTACTCTACTGATCACTCAACTCTTTCTCTCCTTTTACTTTATCTCCCTGTGGGACTGTTTCCAAGAAGTTTAGGAATTGCCTTTATTAGGGATGTAATTCCTCATTGATTTTATTCTCAAAACAAGCAATGAGCAGTTTTCTTCCTGCTTTGACAAAGTCTTTGAAAAATACAGTTTTCAAGGAATATTCACATTCCAGGCCTTCTTTACGAAATTTGTAAACCCTGCATGGAACCTTTATGCAGAATAGATCATCAGTCCTGGATTCTTCTTGTCAGGATTTCTCAACAATTGAAAAGCCCATTTTCAATCATATTTGGAACATTTTCACATACTCTTTCCATCCTTTTTTAAAATTGTTATTATTTTCTCTGAACTGTACTGCTAATTTGATGTCTGTAAAATATTGACTAATTTGATGTCTATAAAATATTTTAAACTAGATTTTTAATGTGCCACCTTTATATAATGTCCTGCCTGACTCACCGGGCAGCAGGTGTCCTCTTCCCGGGAGATCCTTCTTCCCAGGAGCCCCCTGAGCCAGGTGTGCTTTGCTCGCCTTGGGCTGGTCGACCAATCAGAAGCAGGGCCTGCCCCACCTTCTAATTGGCCAAACTGGGTCTCCTCACTGATCCACCGGTAGCCTATTTAAGGCTGGGCTAGGAGGTTCACCAGCCAGTCCTTTTCCAGCTGTTCCATTCTACCCATCCATCAGATCTTTTAACATTGATTACATTCTATTGTTAGAGATATGTTCTTTGTCAAAACTTCCAGGCATTTGGCATGGGCCCTGGATCTGATTTGCCTAATTCTCCCCTCCATTTCAGTTGGGGGGGGGAGTATCTGATGGCTTATCGGGTGCAGTGATAATGGTGTCCCGGCACAGAACTGGTCAGAAAACAGCAGCGCTGGCATCGGTCAGTAACAGGTTGCCCGATTCCTGATCCAGGACCCATGCATGGTGGCCAATCCTGTTTCTCATTTCTAACCAAAAGTTGTGGCCTTTTGTTAAATCAACAGTGTGTTTGTTTTCCTTTGGGTGGGTGGTGAGTGGTCGCCTCTGCCTGCACAAATAGGGATATAAATATTTTCATTCTATTCCATATTAATTACTTGCCACACTATTTACTTACTTGTATTTTGCTCACCATTAAGTGCATGCAGTCAAGTTGGCTGAAATAGACTTCCTTCCTCATCACACTTTCAGAAAATGCTACCTAGAGACCTGAGTTGTGATATGGAGTTAGAACAGATCCCTGAAACTCAAGGAAGGCCACCTGCCATGAACAGAGCTCCAGTCATGAAAGATGTCTTCACTTGATTTTAAGGATATTCTCGTTTCCCGATACCACGGTCCATCCCATTCATTTTCTGTGTAACATTTTAGGAATGTGTCTAATATGCCTCCATTTAGAAAAGAAGCAGGAAGATCCACAAGGTCAGCTCATTTGCATGCACCTAAATCTTGTTTGTTGCTATTATTAATTGCCATCAAGTCAACTTTGACTTATGACAACCTTATCGATGAGAGACCTCCAAGTCACCATATCATTAACAGCCCTGCTCTAGTATTGCAGACTCAGAACCATTGATTCCTTGAATGAATCTATCCATCTGTGAAGTGGTCTTCCACTTTTTCTCCTGTCTTCTACCTTACCAAGCATTATGATCTTTTCTAATGTCATGTCCTTTTCTTGATAAGGCCAAAGTACCACAGTCTCAGTTCAATCACCTTGGCTTCTCCAGGGAATTCAGGCTTGGTTTATTCTGGGATCCATTTATTTGTCTTTTAGCAGTCCACAGTATCTGTAAAACTCTTCTGAAGCACCACATTTCAAATCAGACGAATTTCTTCTTACTGTGTTTCATAGCTCTTTCATCTTCAGAGTAAACTTGCACTGAAAAGTATTTTAAACCTGCACAGACTTTGTGAACTTCCTCTGGTATTTAGTAACTTTCCATCTTTTACACCTCTTCATGGTTTAACCTCTTTTATCTATCTTCATTGCTTTACATCTTTCCAATTCCTCATTCCCTTCATTCATCAAATGCTAATCTTCTTTCTAAACTGCCAGCCTCTTGTGCTATTTCTCATCTACATGCATTCCTTCTCACAGACCTTTATGCACTGAATTCTCTCTTTGTTTGGTCCTGCTTTAAAAATTATGAAAATGCATCATTTGCCTTACTTTCTTCATGCACTGTTTGACTTTGACTTGTGTTCATCATTCAATTAGTACAGAGATACTGCTTGAAACCTTTCACTTTTTTTGCTTCACCTAGCAAGAGCAACAGTTTATGAACCTAGAAGCTACAACCTGTATTTTAAATTCATGTATAATATCTAATATAGTTTTGATTATTTCCAATGCAGAAAACTGTATTTGTGTCTGGGAAAACTGACTTCCTCAAAACTCATTCAGAAGTATGTTCTTCCCTGTACAACCATTGCCCATAAAAGTTTGGAGAGGGGGAACCCGTAATTCAGGTAGCTTTTGAGTTTATACTCACACTTTGGACATACATGTAAAACTGCTCTGAGTCCTTATCGGAGATAGAGCGGTATATAAATAAAGTTTTGTTGTTGTTGTTGTTGTTGTTGTTGTAAAGAATGTTCACAAATATTATTGTCATCAATGGAGTAAAACCAGTGAATGTATTGCTAAATGATGAGTCAACATGCAGGTAAATCCCACTAGCCTGGGATTCCAGACATTACTGATTGCACAAAAATGTGTTTTGTATGAAAACAGTGCATTTTGTCCAAAACTGGTGTTGCTGTTTTTGTTATCATTTATATGCCATCTTGATATCATTTTTTTTATCATTATATCCCACCCTGATATCATTTTTATTATCATTTATATCCCACCTCTCTTTCAATAAGGGGGCCCAAGGCAATTTACAATATATTTAAAAACAATACAGATTTAAAAAATACAGTAGAGTTCCGGTTATCCGACTTAAACAGGCGGTCTGTGTGTCGGATAACCAGATCTGTTGGATAATAGGGAGTCCTGGCCTAGGGAAACCCGGGGCGCGTTGTTGTTTAGCAATGTCCACTGCGTTTCCCCAAAGCCTCAGTCAGGCCTTTACCAAAGGGAAGAGTTTCTTCCCTTCAGTAAAGGCCTGACTGAGACTTTGGGGAAATGCGGAGCGCATTGCTAAACAGCAACGTGCTCCACGTTTCCTCAAAGTCAAGCACCTTTACCAAAGGGAAGAGTTTCCTCCCTTTGGTAAAGGCCTGACTGAGACTTTGGAGAAAAGTGGAGCACATTGCTAAACAGCAATGCGCCCCACATTTCCCCAAAGTCAAGCGCCTTTACCAAAGGGAGGAAACTCTTACCTTACTTGCCATGGCTGTCTCTGCCACTGCGTCTGCCTTCCTTCCTCTGCCGCCTCCTCCTTCACATCCTCCTTGGGCAGCCCGAGGAAGAGGGAGATATAAGTCCTCCTCCCTCTCTCCAGCTCCCTCTGGCTCAGCAGTGCTCGCTTCCTCGGGCTGCCCCAGGAGGAGGCAAAGGAGGAGATGCAGAGGCAGCCATGAGAGCTACGGCAGCCATGAGAGCTACGGCAGCAGGAGGGAATAGGACATGCTGCCAAACCCCTGGCGGCGCCTCGGATAATATGGAGTGTCGGATAAGTGGAAGACGAGTAAGCGGAACTCTATTGTATATACAAAAGCTTTAGTAACTATAAAAGTCATTTAAAAGGTGAGTTAAAAGCATTAAAATTCATCAAAAGACTACACTCAATGCATAAAACAGTGCAGTGCACAATTAAAATCCCATATTAGCCTGTCTCCAAAAAACTAATGACATAAGAATGTTTCTTAACTTGCTGGCACAAGGAGGACAAGAATGGAATCATATCAGCCTTCTTTCAAGGAGAGAATTTCAACGTCTTTGAGAAGCCACTGAAAAGTCTTTCTTGCAAAAATCTTGCACAATAAACCATTTTAAAAAGACTCCAAATGCTAAAAAAAACTAAATGTGCAAAAAAAAACCTTGAAATATTCTTTTATCACAGGAAAGTGTAAAATAAGCAGAGTCTGATTCATTCATTATAGCATTACATGGTGACATTCCTGCATGAATGAGATCTCACAAATTAACACAGATAGAGTGTTTATAGTTCGCAGCATCAACTCCCATAACATACTTTTCAGTGAAGATATTTCATGTATTCAGCAAGAGTAATCAGTAAAGAAGTCAACAAGTGTATGCGCATGTGAAGTAGCTCTTAGTATGAATACTTTGGGGGTTTTACTTTACAGCCTATCATCCCACTGATACTGCAAATTGCTAGCTCTCCCACTTACATTACAAGTGTTATAGCTTTAAGGGCTCTGTTACAGCAACTGCTGGTGAAATGTCATAAACTCAGCTCTATGTTTTCATTTTGGTATTTGTAAAGATATACTAACCCAAAAGACCTCAAAAGCCACAGAGAATGATTTTTTAAATAAGACAAATAATTTCATTTCATGCGGCTTCCCTGGTTTTGACTTGATTTTTGTACATTTGGACGAGATGGCAACTGTCCCATTTTACAACCCCATCAAAACCTATTAGCATGAGCAGAATACCTCCCTCTGTTGATTTTACAAGGCTTTTAAAAGTAAGCATGATGCTGCAGGTAATTGTGCAGAAAGATATGCATATTAAATATTATGTTTACTAGCATATGTTACGGTTTATAATAAGCATTCTCATTCTGTAAGCATTTTTATAGACACCTCAATACAGGCCCCTTCTACACTGCCAGCAAAAAATCCAGATTATCTGCTTTGAACTGGATTATCTGGCAGTGTAGACTCATATATTCCAGTTCAAAGCAGATAATCTGGGATCAGCTCATAGAATATAGAATAATGTAGAGCCAGCCTAAAACAGGAAGATAAATGAAAACCTAAATTCTTGTTCTATGAGGATTTTAATAAGTCACATTCTAAAACTAACTAATGATAAGAAAATGAATTTCCTAGGCTTGTTTGACTGAATTCAATGTGCACACTGAAAATGTAACCCGTGCAGAGTTTCCTGTCACTCTCAATACAGATTTTATTCAATAAGATTTTTAAAAATGTGCATCAATGAGTAAGAATAGTAAACAAAAGATTTCTGTGCAAAGTAATAGCATTTTGCAAAAATTATTTGATGGCTGGTGCAGATAAACAAAAAAACATCTTTCCTGTGGTTGTCACATTCATTGTATTAAGGGACTTCTCGCATTCCTACCACTTTCAAAGGTAGGAAGGATGGGAGAAAGAAAATTTTTGGTGGCAGCCTCTATGCTCTTGAACATCTGTAGTGAACCTTACCTATTAGGCCTGGGATGAAGCCTTGGTGGCAGTGAGTGAGGCAGCCTCCATTTTGTTGAGGAAGGCCAGGCAGCCATCTTGAGTGTGGTTAGAAAGGGGGAGAAGCTTAGAGAGAGATTCTTAGGATTGGCCAACCAGAGCAGATGGGAGGAGCCAAGTCTTAGAGTGGAGGGGAAAAAAAGCTCCAGGCAGTTCTGGTTTGAGGTTTGAAGAAGAGAGTTCTGTTTGAGGGTTTGAAGAGAGCAGTTTGGTTTTGGAGTTGGGAGAGTGTGTGTGTGAGAGAGAACTGAAAGCTATGGAAACTGACAGGCTAAGTCAGGCAGTTTGGATCTCTTGGGGGAGATAACTCAAGGGATTGTCTCTCAATATTGGGCTGGTTAATAGAAGGACTCTAGGTTAGAGTTAATTAACAACCCAGGGGAACTCGTGTTTATTCTCAGCAAATAGAGCAAGGGTTTTTGTGACCAATAGATAGATTGGTTAGTTGGAACTGTTTGAAACTAAGTGAAGTAAATCTGAAACATACAACTAAATTAAGCTGAAGAACGTCTGTAACCAATTACGCTTATGAACCTCTCTGAAGTAATCATTTACCTGTTTTCAAGAAAATAATTTTTTATTATATTTTCAACTTACAAGAGCCTCCACAGTGTATATTTTCCATCAAGAAGTCTTAATAAAAGTTCCAACAATACAACAATAAAATACCACAGAAAAGCCTCATAGTGAACATCAGTTTGGGAGCCTGGGGCGAAAACAGTGTGGGCAGAAAATGGAATGAAGTTTGCCTCAGACACATTTAACAACAAAAATCCTAAAGACATTTTAGGTTGGTGGTAGAGGTGGGATATTATTATATAAAAAGACTCCCCCCTGTCTCAATATTTGCGTTATAACATCCTTCCTAGGTAGGCTGGAATAAGCTCCTTCTCATCATTAACAAATGATTAAACAAAGTCTTTTTTATCTGATAGATTTTAGAAAAGAAAGGACATCTAAGGCTGTATCCACTCTATAGAATTACAGCACTTTGACACCACATAAACTACCATGGGTCAATGTTATGGAATTCTGGGATTTGTAGTTTTGTGAGCTCTTTATCCTTCTCTATCACAAAGTTTTGGTGATGGCCGAGGAGCCGGGGAGAGAGGCTGTGGGGGGTGGAGGGGGGGAAACAAGCCTCCCCCATGCCTGGAAAACAAAGGAGCAAATCCCTTCCCTCCCCCCCCCCCTCTCAGCCCATGAGGCCGGAGAGAGGCTGAGTCATAAAGTCCTTAGGGGGAGGAGCGAAGCTGCTGGGGGGGGGGGACAAGCCTACCTATATGCCTGGAAAACAAAGGAGCAACTCCAGTCCCCCCCCCTTGCAACCCACGAGGCAAGGAATACAAAACAAAACAACACTAGCAGAGAAACCAAAACCGAAGGAGCATGCTGGGACCTTTAGCAAGAGCAAAATCTCATATTCCTGTTGTGCACCTTTTAAAACACCAGATACAAGTGAAATAGAATTCCCTGAAAGAACTGGGAGATATAAAATAAACCTGAGGCTGTGAGGAATCATGGGAGTTGGGAGTCCAAAAACCCCTTGAGGGCCCAACTTTGCCCAGGCCTGCCCTGAAGGCAAAAAACTGTTGTAAAATCTTGCCTCAGTGCCTCTCCTGTTCTTCCTTTTAAAGGAAAGGGGGCTGAGGCTGTGAGGAATCATGGGAGTTGGAGTCCAAAGCCCCTTGAGGGCCCAACTTTGTCCAGGCCTGTCCTGAGGGCAAAAACCTGTTGTAAAATTTTGTCTCAATGCCTTTCCTGCTCTTCCTTTTAAAGGCAAGGGCCTGAGGCTGTGAGGAATTATGGGAGTTGGAGTCCAAAACCCCTTGAAGGCCCGACTTTGCCCAGACCTGCTCTAAAGGCAAAAACTGTTGTAAAATCTTGCCTCAGTGCCTCTCCTGCTCTTCCGTTTAAAGGAAAGGGCCTGAGGCTGTGAGGAATCATGTGAGTTGGAGTCCAAAAACCCCTTGAGGGCCCAACCTTTGCCCAGGCCTGCTCTAAAGGCATAAACTGTTGTAAAATGTTGCCTTAAAGGAAAGGGGCCTGAGGCTGTGAGGAATCATGGGATTTGGAGTCCAACACCCCTTGAGGGCCCAACTTTGAGGGCCCTTAAATCAGGCTTGAAGTAAAATAAATTAAATTATATTAAATAAATTAAATAAAACAAGTTGGAACAAGGGCATCGTGAACCCTAGGCCCCACATACTCATGTGACCTAAGGTTCCCTGGGAGCTTCAATCTCCACGTCCGCCCTCCTTGCCATTTGAACAAATACTGAAGAGGAAGGTGGGCATCACCTGCTCCACCCACCTCCCTGAAAGTAGTCCCAGGGGGACTATTTCCAGAAAGCCTCTTCCGCGTTGGAGGCGGCAAATTCCTCCCTCCCCCCAGCCTTGCTGGGGTGAGAAAGGCCCCTCTCGCTTCCACCTCCATCACAAGTGTGACGTTGGAACAAGAAAGAGGGCGTTTTTCATAGTACCCCCCCCCCCCCCCGGCTTTGGAACTCCTTTCCCAGGGAGATTAGGCAAGCACCCACCCTGTCAGCTTTTCAAAAGGGAGTTAAAAACCTGGCTCTTTCAGTGCACCTTTGAATAACTAGTCCCCATGACCAAAACCCCACTTAAACAAAATCACTATATTTTGCACTTTATTCTGCTCCTTGTTGGAAGTAACTTGAATTCCTACCACATTCCAATTCTCTTAGAGAATGTTTTAGCACTTTGTCCACTTACGTTCCCGAATGGCATTGCACTACATATCTTTGCACTTTTGTCTAGACTGCCCTCCCATTTTATTCACTTTGTTACTAAATGGTGGTCTTTGCATGTTGCTGTGACTCAGTTGAAGTCTCAAAGTGACTCTGATGGGGATTGTGGGATTCAGGTTTCAGATGTTCAAGATGACTCTGATGGGAATTATGGGATTCAGGTTCAGAGTGTCCCTGTTGTGAGAGATGAGGAGCAGGGAGGCATTCCCATGGCAGGGAATGGTGTTGATGATACTGGAGATGATACCGAAGCTAGCCAGGTGCAAAGGGAGGCTAACTCCCAGTTAGATAGCATGCAGACAGAGGCTGCTGCTAATGAGCTGTCTGGCCTTGACGAAACAGCATCTCTGGATCGAGTTGGCCGTTTGGAATTTCGGGTTCGCGGGAGTGTCAGAATAGCAAACAAAAAAGAGGTCAGAGGCCAAAGAAATGTGTTCATGCTATGCAGGGAATATTAAAGGGTGTGCTGAGAGAGAAATCTTTGTCAAAAGCAATGTCTCGTTTGAGTTAGAAGCAGCTCTTGCTTTCTTGGATTATCTGCAGCTTTGTGTATTCAAGTTCATGGGACTATGTCATGTATCAATGGAACCTTGTTTTATGCCTAAGGTTTTCTTGGATTATTCTTTATAGCCTTGATTTTGCAATAATCTTTTGGATCTTTACTTTTGCTTTTTAAGAACTATTTATTTCCTATTTCCTAATAAACTACAAAATAATAATAATAATAACTTTATTCTTATACCCCGCCCCATCTCCCCAAAGGGACTCAGGGCGGCTTACATGGGGCTATGCCCGGACACAACAGCACAAAATCAAAACAAAAACAATAAACAAATCAGCCAACAATAAAACATCAACATGGATAAAAACAGTCATAAAAGGTCAATATACAAAATAATGTTAAAATCATGAGTTGGATCAAAAGATCTGGGCCAAGGTGCAAAAAAAATGTCAAGTCATCAGGGAGGGATAATTACACAGCAGGTGTAGTACTTAAAGTGCTAAGTGTAATCCTGAGAAAGCATACCTGAAGCATACCTGAATCAACTTCGGGCGAACTGAGCTGTGCGCATGCGCACAGCTCAGATCACCCAGTTCGCCCAAGGCTTCTGGACGCAGGCGCAGTTCGCCGGCCGATCTGCGCCTGCGTCCAGAAGCCTTGGACGAACTGGGCAATCTGAGCTGTGCGCATGCGTACAGCGCAGTTCGCCCATTTCTCTCAAAGATGCTTCCAGCATCTTCAGGCGAAAGGGACACACGCATGCGCACAGCGCAGATCGCCCATTTTGCCCGAAGATGCTTCCAGCATCTTCGGGCAAAATGGACACATGCACACGCAGGGCTTTGATCGCTTGTGTCCTCACGAGCAATCTACGCTCTGAGCATGCGCACTGCACCATCGCCCGAAATGCAAGTGATCAAATCCCCATGCATGCGCACAGCACGCACAAAACATCTTCCACGTGGCGTGTGGGACTGGGATGAATACAACAGCCTTTTTACATAATCTGGGGGATACAACAGGTCTCCGGCAGCCTTCTGAGCATCAATACAACTGCCTTTTTATATAATCCAGGGGATACAACAGGTCTCCGGCAGCCTTCTGAGCAAGGTAATCCAGGCTGTCCAAATTAGTGACAAGTTACCACTAAACTTGCAAGTCAATCTTACAGTATTTTACCAAATGGATGGGCATTTGCTCTTGTGCTTTCATGTTTCCTAGCTTCTTAGTACTCGGTGATTGGGTTTTTTTTTAGGGGGGGGGCACCAAAATCCTGTTTCGCTTACACTTGAAAATTTCCTTGGGCCGGCCCTGTGCATTGATGACCATAATTTAGGCCTCCATGTGTTTTGATCCAGTCCTACCTTTGAGCAGTCAACCTGCCATCTTGTTTTATTCTTTTTTTTAATGTAGGTGGTTCTTCGTGGTGTTTTCTTCCCCATCTAGTCATTTATCCAGGAAAATGGGCATGGTAATTACTAAGTATTACTTGCCTATGAAATTAATGTCATTTATAAATAGCATACATACAGTATAAATATACAATAAAGTTTTGTTTTGATTTAGATTTTGTTATGTTCTGTTTTGTAAATGAGTATC
This sequence comes from Anolis carolinensis, assembly GCF_035594765.1. Taxonomy (NCBI): domain Eukaryota; kingdom Metazoa; phylum Chordata; class Lepidosauria; order Squamata; family Anolidae; genus Anolis; species Anolis carolinensis. Next base: position 106,585,800 of record NC_085842.1, on the reverse strand, counting down.
AAATTTAGCTACACCCTTAGTTTCTTCTTTTTTCTTTCCAGTTAAATTGTTGAATTGTGGAAAGTTTATCATTTCTAAAATATATAAGCATAGTTCATTGTTTCCTCATCATTTGCCAGGTTAGTTATTTTAATTAGCAATACTTGTAGTACTTCAGGTGGGTCAAGGACAAAATGTCAAGATTCTGGCTCCTTGGATCCATGCTGTGTACTCAGAACAGAATCCAATATTGCCACTGCATGACAAACATGGGGTTTATGTACAGAAACAATGTGTTATTTATTACACTGGGACAAATGGAAATGAAACTTTGGCCTGTAAGGTGTGTCTGTTTCTAATACCCGAGAGCAGTAAAGAAAATCAATTTTGTTTTCTTAAAACAGAACAGGTTTGAATTAGTTTTGCTTTGACATGGACACACAAAAACTCAATGCACTATTGAGTCTCAAGCTAAACCTTTTATATTGAGTTTAACAACTATGGTGTAGCTAGCTATGACTGAGCTATAATATCCCAACAACAACACTTTTTGTTAACAATTTTATTTGTGACATTAGGAGCTAGAATGTCACCAAGATCTGAGAGGAAACAATTTCAACATTTACTGTGGTCGACACAATATGGTTCCTTTCCATCTAAAGGTACTCAATGAAGTCTGCCTGTAGTTTTTTTTTTTAAAAAAATGTAGCACATTTTCTGGAGTGTGCTTCAGGATTGTGGAGCAATTTAGGATATGTGAGGTTTTTCCACCTCCCCCCCCCCCAAAAAAAAAGGGTAGCTCAGCTGCTCTTTCTCAAGATCTTTTTTGCTCTTATCTCACTTTTCCTGTGAATAGTTTGCATGCTAGGAACCCAGGATATAAACAGTAAAGAGTTGCTCCTAAGCTGAGAACATGGCTTGGGTTGAATTGGCTGGCTGTGTTGAAAAGCATAATTCTTGGAAAGGCAGGAGCATACCGGACAAAACAGAGGGTCGCAATCAGGAAGGATGGAGGAAGGCTGTAGGAGACACTATACCAGATATAGGCCATTTGTGACTCTCTCCAGATAGTATCAGACTTCAATTCCCAGCAAACGTAGCTGCCATAGCCAATAGTGAGGAATAATGGAGCAGCTGTTCAACAACTTCTCAAGTAGAACGCGGAATATAAAGCAAATTAAAGCTAGTCATAATTGAGGAGCACGTAAGATCATGCTCTGCATCCCTGAACATTATTCTCCCATAGCATAGGGATAGATGACATCTCCATGCCATTATATTCATTGTTCCAGTCTTTGGTCTAGAAATCCATGCATTTCTAACACTCGAACAACATGCTGTGTTCTCCACATTCAAACAAAGGACTGTAGTAAAAATCTCCACTTATTTATTTACTATACTTTTACCTTGCCCTTCTCACTCCGGAGGGGACTCAGGACGGCTTACAACATTTACAATTTACAATAAAACACAGTTTAAAACCATTAGCATCACGTGATCTAAGAGTAAGGTCCGGGCCATTCCATTGGTCAAATTCTGAGTCTTTCATGTCTATTGCTGCACCAGGTGTTGTAGTTGGGCCAAGGGGCAGTAATGGTACTACTGGCGAAACTGCTAGCAGGAGGAAAGGGGCTAATGGTGAGCAGGTGTTTGATGAGGAACAGAAAGCAAAGTGGGTTCAGGAAATACTTATGGCTCCTTCTGAGGATGAAACGTTTGAAGGGTTCTCTAATGATGAGGAGTCAATGCTGGAAGATGATGGATTACTAGAAAGTAGAGGAACTAAAAGGTCAACTCGGGAGCAGGAGTCAGATGAGGAAAGGGAAAGGAAGAAGATCCGGGATATACTCACTGCTCCCACGGAGGATGAAACATTTGAGGGTTTTTCTGGGAATTTTGGATCTGGGAGTGAGATGGAAGATGCTGCAGATTGGACTCAAGTAAATGTGTGTGCAGAGCCAGTTTCTGAGGGTGCTTCAGGGAACTGGCAAACTACTGGTACACCAGGGACATGGGGAGATCTAAGTCTTGAACAAAGATGGAGAGACTGGAGGGATGATGGGTGAGGTTCACATATGAGATCTAGATCAGCTGTTGATAATGATGACAGGGCGGAGGCCTCATCATCATCGGACTCCAAGGTGTAAGTTAAAAGTGGAGTTGGAAGTAGAGTTCCCTTGCAGAAGGCAAGGTGTCGTTTTGGGACATTGCTCTGTCGCTGCCTGTTCTCCTTGGGTCCTGGCTGTACAGCTTCGTGTTCCTGAATTCGGTTTGGCTCCTGATGACGACAACGTTTGTTCCTGGCTTGGCGTTTCCTGGTTTCCCCTTGGTTCCTGAATTTGGTTTGGCTCCTGATGACGACAACGCTCGTTCCTGGCTTCCCCTTAGTTCCTGAATTCGGCTTGGCTCCTGACGATGGCATTGCTACTACCGGTTGGCTTCCCTGTTGGTTCCTAGATTTGGCTTGGCTCCTGACGGCAGCGTTGCTCGTTCCTGGCTTGGCGTTTGTTGGCTTCCTGAATTTGGCTTGGCTCCTGATGACAGCATCGCTACTCCCGGTTGGCTTCCCTGTTGGTTCCTGGATTTGGCTTGGCTCCTGACGGCGACGTTGCTCGTTCCTGGCTTGGCATTTGTTGGCTTCCTGAATTCAGCTTGGCTCCTATCGACGGCATTGCTACTCCCGGTTGGCTTCCCTGTTGGTTTCCAAATTTGGCTTGGCTCCTGACGATGGCATCACTGCTCCCGGTTGGCTTTTCTTTGGGTTTCTGGATTCACCTTGGCTTTTGGACAACGGCATTGTTTGCGCTCATGACTGGTGGGCGTTTGGCTCTTGCTTGGCTCATTGTGCCATAGCGGGACGTGACATTAGTTCCAGTGAACATTTGGTTGAAGTTAAGACGGACTATCAAGCTAGATAATCCGGATTATTTTCTGTTCCTGCTTTTTTGCCTTTTCTTAAAACAAGGACATTTACTTTGATTGGGAACACTGAAGTTAAGTGTTTCTAAGTTCAAAATATCATTTAATAAACATTTGTTAACTCTACTTATTGTGTTATGGTTGAGCCTTCGGGCTCCGGTAATGAAAGAAGGGGTCGTAAGACTCCTCGAGAGTCAGACACTCTCGAGGAGCGTGAAAGGAAACGGCTCCGGGATTTGTTTGCAGAGCCGACAGATGAGGACTCATTTGAGGGTTTTTCTCAGGGTTTGGAGGAAGAGATGGCCAGTTCGGAGGAGGATGATATGGAATGGACTCGTGTGAGGGAGGATTTGGGTGTTGGGGAAACAGGCAATGAAAGCATGGGAGGTGATTGGCGGGTTGCAGGATCAGACCCATGGACTGGTTGGAGGGATGGAGCGGGATCCACAGCTGGGGATGCTGTAGGGCGTAGTCGAAGGTGCTTAAGCTCTGATGAGAATGATGATGTTGGGGCGTCTGGAATTGGGATGGCAGCTGACAGCGATGATGAGCTTGAACTGTGATAAAATGGGGTTTGGGACCAATGTCTAATTGCGTTGGGCAAGGTAATCTGGACGGACGCTTGGGCTCTTGCTGGGGAATTTCCTGAAGACGGGTGTGTTTCATTACTGGATACGTAAGTTTACCAAGGACGGGGCATTGACGGCGGGAGGAACTGTGTGGGGTTTTTCTCTGTGCAACTTGTGTTTAATCTTGATAGCTTGGACCTCCGTTGTCTTTTTGACGGGCAATATCTACTTTCACTGGATTGACGCTGGACTGACTGACTACGATTCCGGATTAACCCTTCTGCTGGCTATCGGTGTGACCTTTGGATTCCTTGACGACTACGCTTGGCTTTTGATCTTCTGGACCGGATTGGGACCCTGCTGACTGCCGTTACCCTAAACCTGAATCTTGACTACAACCACGCTCTCGTTCGCTGCAGGAAGGAGTAAACAAGCCTGGTTTACTCCCCTGCTGTTCCTGAGTAGCAGAGAGGAATCTGCCGCCAGTCTTTTGTTTACATTCCAACTCCTGTTGATTCTCTTTTGTTTGCATTGTTTGCCAAGCTGAAGTAAGCTCTTTGATTTAATCCGGATTATACTCCTGTTTAACCCGGTTTTTCCCTTTGAACTGTTTAAGCTCAAACTGAGCTGCTTTTTGGTTATTTAGCACACTGAAGTCAAGTGTTTGCCCTGTTCTTTGTTCCTTACGGGCGTTTTTATTTCTGTAACCTCAATAAACTGAGTTTTGTTTTACTTGCTGGCGTTCTGTCTATGACATATTGTGTGTGGCCTTTTAAGAGGAGGCTGAGTCCTGACACCAGGTTTTCAAAAGCTTGGTCGAAGAGCTATGTCTTCACTTTCTTGCGAAAGATCAAGAGGGAGGGGGCTGATCTGATCTCCCTGGGGAAGGAGTTCCATAGCCGTGGGGCCACCACCGAGAAGGCCCTGTCTCTCGTCCTCGCCAGTCCTGCCTGCAAAGCAGGCGGGACCAAGAGCAGGGCCTCCCCAGATAATTTTAAACTCTGAGATGGTTGATAGGAGGAGATACATTCAGACAGGTAAACTGGGCCAGAACCATTTAGGACTTTATAGGCTAAAGCCAGCACTTTGAATTGTCCTCGGTAGCAAACTGGAAGCCAGTGGAGCTAGCGCAACAGGGGGGTTGTGTGCTCCCTGTACGCAGCTTCAGTGAGCAATCTGGCTGCGGTCTTCAAAGGCAACCCCACGTAGAGTGCATTACAGTAATCTATTCGGGATGTAACCAGAGCATGGACTACTGTGGCCAAGTCAGACTTCCCAAAGTACAAGCGCAACTGGCACACAAGTTTTAATTGTACAAAAGCTCCCCTGGCCACCGCCGAGACCTGGGGTTCCACGCTCAGCAATGAATCCAGGAGAACCCCCAAGCTGCAAACCTGCATCTTCAGGGGGAGTGTGACTCCCTTCCAACACAGGCTGTAACCCTATGCCCTGTTTGGCCTTGAGACTGACCAGGAGTACCTCTGTCTTGTCTGGATTCAATTTCAATTTGTGCGCCCTCATCCAGACCATCACAGCTGCCAAGCACCAGTCAGGACGTGAACAGACTCCTTAGTAGCAGGTGGAAAGGAGTGATAGAGTTAGACATCATCTGCATACAGGTGACAACGTACCCCAAAACTCCGGATGATATCTCCCAGTGGCTTCATGTAGATGTTAAACAACATGGGGGACAATATAGAACCCTGTGGGACCCCACAGAACAAAGGCTGGGGGGCCAAGCAGTTGTTCCCCAACAACACCTTCTGAGAATGACCCTTGAGGAAGGACTGGAGCCACTGTAAAACAGTACCTCCAAGGCCTATTCCTGCAAGGCATTCCAGGAGGATACCGTGGTATCAAAGAATGCTGAGAGGTCCAGCAGAATCAGCAGGGACACACTCCCCCTGTCCAGTTCCCGGCGTAAATCATCCACTAAGGCAACCAAGGTTGTTTCAGTACCATGTCTCGGTCTAAAGCCAGATTGTGCCGGATCCAGAAAATCAGTGTCTACCAAGAATGCCTGGAGTTGTGAGGCCACCACATGTTCCACGACCTTGCCCAGAAAGGGGAGGTTGGAAACAGGCCGATAGTTCATCAATTGAGTGGGGTCCAGTGATGGTTTTTTCAACAGCGGTTTTATAACGGGTGTTTTAAGCTGGCTGGAAAACTGCCTTCCCAAAGGGAGGCATTAACCACCACCTTCGCCCACTCTGCCAAACCCCCTCTGGCTTCTTTTATAAGACAGGATGGGCAGGGGTCTAGGATGCATGTGGTTGCTCTCACTTCTCCAAGCACCTTGTCCACATTCTCAAGCTGAATCAATTGAAAAGAATACATCAAAACCGGACAAGCAGGTGCTCATCTAACATCCTCAGAGACTGCTGTTAATACAGTGTCAAAACCGGAAAGGATCAAAGTGACTTTGTCTGCAAAGAAAGAACCGAGCCAATGCTTCACAGTGGGCTGTCGAATTGTCAGGTATCCCATCTTGGGAGACAGGATTTAACAAACCTCTGACAACTCGAAACAGCTCAGCCGGATGGTTCTTTGTGGACGCAATATTAGCTGCAAAGAAAGAGTTCTTCGCAGCATCTATTGCCGCAGCATATGTCCTAAAATAGGAACATAGCCATGTTCGGTTTGACTCGTTTGGCCTTAAACGCCACACACGCTCTAGTTCCATCTTCTTTTGCTTCATCGCTGCCAACTCCTCATTGAACCAAAGAGCTGGTTTAGTTTGGGTACTCGAGAGGGGACATTCTGGAGCAATCGTGTCTATTGCCCTAGTCATCTCCCCATTCCAGAGAGAGACCAGAGCATCAACAGGATCACCTACCGAGGTGGCAGGAAATTCCCCAAGAGCCATCAGGAATCCATCCGGATCCATCAGGCTTCTGGGGTGGACCATTTAATAGGTCATCGACCCCTGCAGAGGTTAGGGGCACAGTGATCCTAAACCTGATTAGGTGATGGTCCATGGCAACTATAGTTTTCTTTTGGAAGTGTTCAAAAGCTAAGTTGGTGCCATTTCATGACAGATAAGAGTACCAGTGCTTCAAACATAAAAAAAATAGCCTGAAATTGATGGGGCAGATTTTTTTTTCTTATTAAAGTTGCATGATGCAGTAGTTGGGCTCAACAGAGTTTATCGCTAGCAGAAATATAACCATGTCGGCACAAACTAACATAAAGATTCTCCATTTAAAATTACAGTGTTTACAGTGGACTCTGAGAAGATGCTTCAGTTGTACTTCATAAAAAGGAATACCAGCTTGTTTAGCAAGTCTTGACTGCTAAATCTGGGCCCAATCAAGAGCATAAATGTGATTGCTCCTCCTTCTTAGTAGTTGTGCAGGTGCCTCTGCTGGTATCAAAATGAGGTTCTCATGATAGCCAGGAGCATTGGATGGCTGGGAGAGGTGGTGCTGATGAGCACAATGAAAGGGTCATGTTTTCTTGCCCATATTGATATACCTTCAGTCTACAAAAGCTTATGCTACCAACCTCTTTCTCTCAATTTCTAAAGTGATACAAGATCTCTTATATAAGCATGTCTATATTCACTTCACCCTCAACAATGGGGGAAATTCCTACTACTAAAAAAGCACTTGCATCTGTGCCATGTCATCTCTACCATAACTTGAAAAGTCCAAGAACATTTTTTTCACAGCTTCTATTTCTTCCCACTGAATTACTAACATTTACTTTCTCATGCCTGTTTACTTGCAGGTCACATCTGCAGTCATTAGCAAAACTTAACAAAGGGACCCAGTGATTTTGCAACTACAAGTATAGCACACATTTTACTCTGCCTCTTTTTTATCCTGTCTCTTCTAACAAGTCATTAAATTTATTAAGTGGCTCCTTCAGCAGACTCTTTTCACTTCTAAAAATGACCAGATCATCAGGATAGAACATATATCTAGGTTCAGTCCCTCTTTCCTTATCTCTCCTGACAAACCACTCTCCTTCACAGTTTTATCTCTATAATTGATGAACTGCATATGACATAATTTACAATCCTGTCAAGCAACCTTCGAAACCGCACACCAGCCCTTTCAAGACTTAACTCTAAGCTTGGCATGCTCAGAGCTTCATTCTTTTTCTATCAGCAATATTTTTCTCTGCCTTGAAGCCAAACAAAATCATTTTGGGCATCGCATTTCAAAACAAAGGAGGATGGAAATAAAATTTAAGTTTCTGTGCCATTCTTCTATTGTCTGAAATATTAATCATCCAGAGGTGCCATGGAAAATAAAAAAAAAACCAGTGTTTTCTCTTTGCATTTGGGTGGAGAAGCATTATTTTATGGATTTCCCATGCCAATTCTGTATTATGCTAGGTGAAAATCAGAGAAAAGATGTGGTATCTGCTTAAAGATATGCATATCTATGTCAAAAGTCTTTTTACTGTTGCTGCACTGATAAACAGACTCAGGGCTCTTCCAGACAGGCTCTATAGCTCAGGATCTGATCCCAGGTTTTCTGCTTAAACCGGATTATGTAAATCCACACTGCCAGATAATCTGGGATAAACAGAAAACCCGGGATCTGATCCTGAACTATAGGACCTGTCTGGACGGCCCCTCAGATACCAAGGCCTAAAGGATGTGGCGAACAAGACACAGCCACATGATGGAAGCAGATGGAAATAGTTATTTTCCAAGTTATTAAACCATCATATTCTGAAGGATCAGTAGGTAGATCATTCATGTCCTAAACCTTAGGCAAGTGTGAGAAACCTAATGGGGTACTACTACCTGCTGGAGCAAAGCTGAAGGAGGAATGTGAGGAATAAAAAAACTGAATCATGCTGCTAGCCACAGCTGGTTGCAAGCCTCAGGATAGTTACACATGCATGGGAGAAATATTTTCTATTTCATTGGTAAAGGATAGGACTTGCCTTTCCTTGTAAGCACTGAAAAAGAAAAAGAATCCAAAAAAGTTTCTATGTTAGAGTTTCCTGATCTAGGTCTTACTTTTCCTATTTTTTCAGACTTCTCCCTTGAGTAAAAGATAACATCTAAAGCTACATTTTTACCCACCTAGGCATAAGGAACATTCTTTGACCTGACTTACAATGAACTTTCAAAGGTTTCTTATGGATTTTGATTTCATTCAGATCTTTTCTATTATGGTTATTTTCTTTTACCATAGTAGGCATCTCTTCAGACCAAGAGACATACATTCTATTAATTATCACATATCTTGCAGTTTGGAAGATATATTCAGTGGTGCTCCCCTCCTGACCTGCAGTCATGAAATAAGAGCTACTGTGCTGTCTGAAAGACATTGAAAATCTACCCTGCCATTTCCATAAGCTTTAAAAGACAATGCTTGACAGTCTTTGCTAGAACAGCTCTTGTTTCATGGGGAATGTTGTGGTTCTATTTTGATTTAATTCAGAGAAGGGCATATCTGTATCAAAGAGTATCTAATTGTCAAAAACATCATTTTACAATACCCTGTGGTTCTATCTTTTGTACTCACCTCTCCCTATCTAAGTGATACATTAAACTGAAGAACAAAAATCTGAAATAGATGTTTTACTTCTGTACTTCACCTGCCTACTGCTTTGAAGTCAGCCAATACATGAAAACTGACAAAAATAGGGTGGCAAAAACCACTCATAATTATATTAGGATTACACAGAAAATATGCTGTTCTTGATGAAATTGAAGCTTATCATTTAAAGAGATGAAGAAATATATTATTTTCCCAGCTATTGAGCCTACTCACCAGAAAATACGTGACAACATAACTGGGATGGGCAAAACATACTTTACAAGTCATAAATAGGGACTGTTTTCCCTAATATAATTATTAAATGTCAATCGTGTCTAGTTCTTGCTAGATATGATATGTATGAAAGTATATATTTCCTGTCCTCTGTATAGAAATCAGTGGTCAAATGGGGGAAATCTCATGGAGAGGTTATTTCATTTCTATTCCTAGAAAGTCATGAGCTGACATCATCTCTGCAGTTTTTTCACTGTGATGCTGAGTACTTTGGCTTTATTTCTTCCAGAGAAAAAAGCATATTTACGAACACAGCAAATGATCTGGAAACCAAGCCCTTTGGCAGAGATAACTACACTAAGGACCTCATCCCACCAGCAGGGGGAACATGGAGGGAACCATCTTACCTCATTCCCTCCCATTTTCTCTCGCTTCTGGGATGGCCAGCCATCCCACGCCCTTTATGAGTTGAGGTCCATCTTTCTCCTGCTTTTCTGCCGCTTTCTCCCATTTGGAGTCTGGTAACACCCGATTCCTGAAGATGGCTTCAGGGCTCCTTTTCCATGTGCTGCGGTAATGGAGTCCCACCGGAAGTGCTTTTCGACATGTGATGCCTCAGTGGGACACCTGCGGGGGTTGGTTTCTGAAACACATGGAAATGGAGCCTTAAACCTCTGGAGGAAAGTCCTTAGTCTCAACATTTAGAGATAACATGACAGGCATCTTCAAGTATGAGAAGTGTTCTCAACTAGAAGATGGCTCAAACATGTTTTCTACTGTTACAAAGGTCCTAACTTGTGTCAATGAATTTTAATTACAAGTATCATATTGAAATGCATGAAAGTCAAAAATAGTTGGATCTCATCACTAATCATCTGACACATTTTAATTTGATAAACAAGGAAGCTAGGTTGCATCCATTTCAATCCATACAGAACTGATGCAGAGTACATTCAGCAGCAAGAAGTTTGAATTCAGACATCTGAACAAACCTCTGAGGATGCTTCTCTCATATGCAGTCCAAATGTCAGGAAAGAATGGTACTGGAACATTGCCATACAGCCTAAAAAACTCACAGCAACCCAGTTTTAATTTAGGCTTGAAAAAGAAACTAAAGTCTTTATTGAAGGAATTCTACTAAAATAGGCTAATGCAGAACTAAACTATTTTCATTCATGAGAAAAAACAGAGCTTCAGTCAGGTGGGAAGAAAAGGGGTGGGCAGATCACTATCATTTTACATCATAGAGAAGTCATGATAGATGGAGATGAGATGAAAAGATTTGGAGAAATCAATATGACAGATCTTTTATGGGGAGGAATCATAATACAGCAAATGTGAAGGGATATCTTCTACATGTTTGTAGGTTAAACTTGGGGTGGGAATTAACATTTCTTTCACTGGGAAGACACTTTTTCATTGTCGTCAAGGAATACTGTCAAACTACAACAAGTGAACATTAAATCCTAATCCTTATCTTTGATACACTGGAATGTGCATGGAATCAGAAATTACCTGCAAACTGCAAATATCATCATCATAAGCATGATCAAAGTAGTACTTGATGATGAAACACTTTATACAAGTACTGTGTCATTTTGATGAACACATTAAATAATCTTCTTGGTTGACAGATGCATGCATACACACATATATACAATACAACCCCTGTATATATTCCAAGACTCCCTGTAGATATCTGAAACTACAGATAGTAGTGAACCCTATATTTTGACTATGGACCTCATCAGACAAGGCTTTGGAAACATCCTAAGATTCTTCCTCCCCTGTCCAGTGACGAATGAGCACGCTGCCCATCCCACAATGATGCTGGACTTCATCCCACTGGAGTTGTAAGACACTTCCCCCCAACATGGGAGCCTGCCCGTGTTGTGCTGGCTCTAATGGAGTCAGTACAGAACAAACCTATACAATAATAAAAAGTGGGTTCTGATAGTATAAACCATATGTACACTATTGTAACTTACTAAAAGGATGCCAGTCATAAGATGCAAGGTCAAAAACTCATGTAAAGATGTGAGATGTACATGGCTTTTCTATCCAAGGTTCAAATGTACATGTCACATATAATCATCATTCACTTAGAAGTGACACAGTCTTCTTGGTATTGCTATGTAAATTTAACACCAATACTGAAATGGGAAAAAAAATATCTGGTCTTGGATTAATCCTAAGCAAACTTGCTTGTAAATTCTAGCTCTGGGTTTCATAGCAATTTTACATTGGTTATCTGATATCAAAGAGCCAACTATGTGATATTATGAGTGCCACAATAAAGGATATGAGATTAAACATCACAATACTTGGTGATATAAATGTATGGGCAATATAAAGAAAAAAACTAGAAGGAAGAAAAACTTGCATACTGTATGAAGGACAGAAGAAAGGGTGAACATAAAATAATTAAAGCCAATTAGCAGGCTTGTAAGGAAACATTCACTAAAACTGTTACAAGATCAGACTATTACTAAGGAAATCAAAGAGAGAGAAAAGCTGTTTGAGAGGCCATAAAACAACTGAATACAAATTAGGTTACACTGAAGTCATAGTCCAATTCAAACATTAGTTTAGCGAACTTTTGTGCCATTTAAATCAATGAGTCTTACAGAAAAATGTCCTTCCTATCTACTCAGAACAGAAGTAAGTGCAATCCAAGGGAAAGGAAAGTTATTTTTTGATTAAAACTCCCAGAGTTTTGCCTAGTCCATGTGGTCCTTACCTTGTTAGCTGAGGTTTCTGGATATTATAGTGAAATAAAAATGATTTCCCAACATTTTTATTGTAGTGTCAAAGGCATTTTTAGTATGAGCCAGTTAGCCTCCCTCTTTTTCCCTCTGTTTTTGCTTTAGCCTTTATATCCCATATGCTTTTTATGAGAAAGCTTAAAAGAAACTTTTCATGATGCCCCACACAGAGTGTACAAAAGTGCAGCCAGATGTACAGGGTGTGACCTTCACTAGCAATATAGTAGAAAATCCTTTTCAAGTTCTTATTTGTTAAGGCCAATGGCATAGCTATCATGGATCCATTTAAAGCCATTATGGAATCTCCTTCCAGCTTTAACTTTGGGAAGACTATCCCCTTTGTCCTATTTATGGGTTTGCTGATGGCATCTGGCTGCCCATCATTTGAAACAGAATTCTGCCTCAATCTTATCAAAAAGTGTCTGTTATTTTCTTCAGTTCCACCATTTCCTTAATTTCTAATTCAAGATTTCCTCTTGCTACTCATGGACAAGTAGCAGATGTCAGCTGACTTGTGCTGAACTCAAGGTTTGTATGGTTACAAAATAAAAAGATCTACAGGGCAATAAAATTAACTCAGACAAGAAGTACTTGCCATGGAATATTGGCCAGGAAGCTGGTCAGAAAATAAGAATAAGAAATATTTAAAAATATTTGCAAAATCAAGGATATGACTAAAACATCCCAATAAAAACTAGGCTGGGTAAATAGCCAGGAGATATTCATTTAATGAATAAAAGAGAGCTCCACCCCAAAAGGAAGAGTTTTCACACTCTTTTAGAGCTTCAAAGATGAAAATTCTTGAATCATTTTGGAGAAAGGTGTCTGAATGTGTGGTGTGTGTTGTTTCACTTTCCATCTTTCAAATTATGTTTTGAATGTATTTTAATGTGTTTTAGCCATGTGGGATTTCACAGAATTGTCTCACTGTTTTTAAAGATATTAACTGCATCTCTGCATATAAACGAACATGGGCACTGCTCTCGGTCCCACCCCCATCTCAAGTTGGTGAGAAGGAGAGAGGGGGGCCTTCTCCATGATTGCTCCCTCCCTCTGGAACTGTCAAGACCCAGGCTACAGAACACCAATAACCATGCGCAGAGGCCAGATTCTATCTAATATCTTTATTAAAGGAATATATAAAGTCAATAAAAACAAGTGAAGAATATAGTTCAGAAGTAGACCTTTCAGGAAAGGTCAAATATAGTCCAGGAAAATAATGTCCAATATGTGATATTAGAGTCCAAAGTTATAATCCATTAACCGAAACACACACTTTGCCAAGCAATAGTGTGGGGAGATGACAAGGTCTTTTAGTCCATTGAAGCTTGACAACAAGGCTGGAAAACAAACTTGATTCTTGGCTAGACAAGACTTGATACGAGGCAAACAAAAAGCAAGAACAAGGTCTGTGGCAAGGTCCGCGGCAAAACGTGAAACAAGGCAGGCTTGGAACTTGGTCCGGGAAACAAGGAACTGGGGTTACGAAGTCCACACACAATCTCACTCCTCAAGCTGACAAGTTGACTCCGCAAGGTTCCCTTTGCGGCAAAACTCCTATATAGGGTCTCGTTTCCCGCCAGAAGAACACTTTCCCTGGAGAACGAGAAGTGAAACCCAACTCTGTCCAGATGCATGACTCCTTAGAATTTCCCAAGGGAAGCAGACCTAATCAGCTAGTTGTTTGGCTGCGATTCTGAGGCTCCGGCGATTAGCCTCCCTGGCTCCTCTATCTCTATTATAATTGTCCTTTTGGGAAAACGGGGGAGAATTCTGCCCAAGGCTTGTTTGGCTGACTTCTTGAGGGCAAACATCCTCCAGGTGCAGGGGCTCCGATTCTGGCTGAACCGGTGGAAATCCCATGTTTTCCTCCTCGTCTGCCACAATAGTACTAGGAACGGGACTACAAGGCCCATGAGACATCACAGGAACTCCCTCCCTGTGACACCTCAGGCAGCGTGAGCACTGAGAATTAGACACGAAGGCCAATAAACAGTCTAATATCTTTATTAAGGAAATAAAGGAGACAACTAAAAATAAGCAGAGTAGTCCAGCAGTAGACCTTTCAGGAAAGGTCAAATATAGTCCAGTAATATGAAAGTAGATGTCCAGTATTAGAGTTCAAAGTTTTAAATCCAATAACCAAAACACACTCAAACCTTAGGCTGTTTGAGTGGGGATTAAGGCAAGATCTGTCAAAGAATTCCAGGGCTCGAATCCGAGGCTAGGATGCAAGGCAAGGCAAAGTTAGTCATGGTAAAGCTGAATCACTGTCCAGGCTTGACAGGGAGACGAGATGCAACGCCGGTCTACTCGAGAGTAGCGCGCTGCAGAACTAGAGTCGATGTGAATTCCTCAACTGACACGTTGAACACCGCATTATCCAGTTGGTGCCCAGAACTTTTATGGGACTTTGCTCTCCTCCCCAGCCAGGTGTCTGAACTCTTTCCCAAGGGAAAATGGCTAAAGTCAACAACTTTGTCAGCTGCAATCCTCCCTGAGAACTCTCAAGGGAACCGGCTTAATTAACTGCTTTCTCCGCTAAACGAGCACTCCTTCTCAAAATCTGTTTTTCCGCGCGCGAAGCCTCCCAAAACAATTTGCGGTCAAACCCAGCATTCTCTGGAGAACCGGGCTGTGAGCCAAGGCCCTTTTTTATGAACTGTGGGCTAAAACTGTCAACAGGGGACATCTGGAAAGGAGCGGAATCGTGCGGAAATGGCAGAAACCCCATCTCTTCTTCGGTCTGCTCCGTAATGGCGACGGGGTCATGACTCGGAGGTCTCTGAGACACTACACTCCCTATGGAACTTAGAACAGCCCCATCACTCCTCTCTTATAAGAAGCAATTAAAAACATTATTTTGCACATTGGCCTTTAGAGAGGAAGATAATTGGCTCCTTATTCCTTTCATAGTGGCTGACGATGCCGACACTAATTATATTAACTTATTGGAGAGCCACATTTTATCTGTGTGTGTATATATATATATCAGATATTATCAGCCTGTTGTGTGATTTATGAGGTCAATCAACCACATATTTTAGCCTAAGTTAATTTATTTGGCTAATTTTTAATTGTTTGTTTTTAACTATTTGCTTATTTTGTTGTATTGCTATCTTTGTTATAGTGCACGGCACTGAATGTTTGCCATCTTTGTTTTTGGAAGCCATCCTGAGTCCCTTTGTGGGAGAGAGGGCGGGTTAAAAATAAAGTTGTTTATTATTATTATTATTATTATTATCATCATCATCATCATCATTACTAAAAAACTCTTTTAAAGCTGACATTTGCCCTAAATTATGTAAGCCCTTTTGGATCCCATGCTAGAAAAAGTGGGGTATAAAAAAGAAAAGAAAAACTGTTTTTCATCATACAGTATTATTGTTTTAATTCTTGGTTCCTGTTCAGTTTGCAGTCCAATGCAATGCAGCTACAGTGTTGGGCTGCAGTGAGTTTAATGAAACATGCACAACATGGAATTCCACAATCCTAGTGTTACTACCAAGATATGAGTTCTTCCAAGCTGACAGAACAGTCCTTGCATTCCATCTTTTCGGGGAGCTTAGGAGAAACATAGCAATAGACTTTTTCAGTTGCAACCTGCTGATTGTGCTGGAATGTTCTCTCTAGAGAAATTTCATGTTGTTGGCAAAAATAAGACTTAAAGATTCAACTGTACACTGATATGTTTTAGTGATCAACTCCATCTTGACAATAGTTGACATCTCCCCCGTGGCCTGTTTTGTTTGCTGAGCTCTGTCATTTGTGTTAGGCTAGAAATGCTGTAACTGCAATATTATGTGGCCAGGGCCAACAACCAGAAGTTAAGGTTACATACAGTGCCAGACCCTGGAAACAACCGCGTCATCAAAAA
The DNA here is from genome assembly GCF_035594765.1 of Anolis carolinensis. NCBI lineage: Eukaryota > Metazoa > Chordata > Lepidosauria > Squamata > Anolidae > Anolis > Anolis carolinensis. Next base: position 106,569,953 of record NC_085842.1, on the reverse strand, counting down.
GATCTGGCTTTCTATTGTGCTGGCCACATAGATCTCAGATAAGGATTACTACTTATGCATTAAATATAGAGCTCATGGGCAGTGTGTAATTGTTGTGTAACCCTGAAGTTCTATAAAATACTGATGTTTGAAATAAACTTTATCTGTCTTAACCAAGTCATTGGATTGGGCGGATCTCCCTCTGCTAGTACTCAGTCTTCATTCTTTTTATCCACCCTTTTCTTGATTAGATCTGATGCCTTGTGGGTTTTGTCAGAGATACTATACCAATTTTTCCTGTGTGGTGCAGGAATTCAGTTATAGGGCCCTTCTACAGATGCATTAAAACCTGAAAGTATAAGACAGTTAAGGGGGGTGGCTAAACAACTTTTAGTCAAAGTGTGGGAGGAATCAGGAGGAATCAGATTAAGGGCTGGAAAACACATGTTTAAAAGGAGCCTTTTCTGATTCTTCCTGAGAAATATGCACCTTTTCATGCCTATGTATCCCAGCATGCATGGATACTTTCCTTCCCTCTCCCCTGTGTGGACTCCTCCAGACATGTGCGTTCTGAAAAGCTCAAAATAGCTGATCAGCTGTCAAATGGAGATACAGGTGGCTTAGGGAAGCACAAGTGGAAAGCAAATGCAACTCTCTCAAATTCTGTCTTTTATACTTTGTAATATTAAACAGATCTTGAATTAACAATTGGGGAAAGACAGAGATCCGAGGGAAGTTTTTTTAAAAAAACATTTTCTTTGTTAGGCAGTGGACTTCATAGAAAAACATCTGTTGGGTGTCCCTCGCCCCCCTCCCATCTTAATCTGCTTCAAAAAAAAAAAAAAAAACAGCTGTGAGAACAGCAGGGGACTATGCAGCATAGAATCATAGAATTGTAGAGTTGGAAGAGACCTCATGGGACTGACAGGTCTGTGTTTGGACTCCCTTCGAGGTCCCAGATTTTAAAAACCCACTTCTTTGTCCCAAGTTTTAACTCTGTCTGGAAGTGCCTGTAGAGTCAAGACACAAATGCAGAAAATTTAAGCTCCTAAAGCAGATGTTTGTGGCTTCATTAATTATCATTTTTACCAACCCCTGGACTACATCAGTTCCTTCCTTAACCCTTGCTTCAAGCATTTCATATGTGTCATCTGAAATACAGACATATAGGAAGAATGAGTACATAACTTTGCTTCATTGACCTTATAGTACATTTTAAAGAGATTTAAACTTTTAAAAAAATAAGCAACATTTTTTAAAAAATTAAGTGACATGTTTGAACTTGTCAATGTAACATGGTTTCAGAAAATAGTGGGCTTGTTAGATATGTGGCCGGTTGAAGCTGAGATGCCAGGTTTTTGAAGAATATGTGAATGGATACATTACAAGATGAAATCCCATTCCTTAGGGCATCGATAATTGTGCTATAGGCTTTGTAGTAGAGCTAGATTTTAAAAGAAAACTTGGAAATTAGGAGAATGAACTTTGAAATGGAAAAACAGTACTTATTTTAAAATAATAAAATGTGCCCCTAGAACTCAATAGTGACAACTTCCATGCCATTTTCTGTAAATCCCATGGTCTTTCAATAACTCAGTCAGTCCGTTATAAATGTTGGTGGTAATACATTTTAATACTGAACATAATAAACTTATTTTGTAACTAACATTCCAAGTGTTGTTTCTTGTCTTTGCTTCCAGATTTAATTGCATATTTTTTATTTTAACTCTAATCCGCCCTTCTCATGAGATCAGACAAGATATTATATATAAATAAAAGCATAAATAACATGAACTGAAGGGTATCTATGAGAACTATTGCCACCAAACCTAATAGCATAGAGATGGCTGGGAGACACATTACAGAATATTTCTAAACACCGGACTGCATAGTCTTAAAAGTCCAAAACAACTCCATAAACTGAAATACTGGATGTAGTACATACAGAAAACAGAAGACATTGAGTGACCACAGGTTTCATTTCATTACAACATTTCTCATTATTTCCTTCAGGTAGAACAAGGTTAAGCACAATGCTTTCAACCAAACTAGAAATGCATTTATTTTGGCAGGTTTGTAGTCAGCCTATTTTGAATGTTCTGTTTCAAGCAGTCCAAACAGGAAAAATGCTACTGCTTTAGAACCAGCAGAATGCAGCAACCATCTGTGCCTTTCTTTCCATTTTTTCTCTGGTTTGTTGAATTTTTGGATTACAGCTTTCTGAATCCCAAGGCAACATAGTCCATGCCCTTGCTCCTGGCTCATGGGTTGTGGTAGTTGTAGTTCAAAATCTAGCTTTTCTAAGGTCTAATATTTAGCTGCACTTCACATCCCCATTGACCCCCTTCACTGTGACTCTACAAAGCTGCCTTTTACAAGGTGGGATTCTTTGCCCTTCTACCTCAGTATTGTCTTCTAATTCACTGCTAGCAGCAATTCTCTGAGGTATGAGACAGAGGACTTTCATACATTCTCTCCAACCTTGTCCTTTTAACTAGAGATGCTACAGATTAAACCTGAGGTATTCTGTATGCAAATCATGTGCTCCAATGAACTTTGGTCCCTTTCCATGGCTGACTACAAGAAGTAGAGACAAAAGCAAAGCTCAGATATTCAATCAAAATATTACGAGGGGAAACTCTAATATAACTGAAAAGCAAGGGATCTAAACCTACTTTGCAACAAAGAGAATACTATAACAGGTCAATTATAGTGTCTCCTGAATGCAAGACCTGAAAAAACAAAGGTCACATTTGAAGATGTGGGCAAAACTAACATCTGAAACCTGGAAATTTATGTTGGCCAGACTGCTAGAATGTCACCTAATTTTCTAGAATAGCCACTTCCCACTGAATCCTAGTGCGGTGTTTTTATAGGGAATATGGTTATTTGGAATTTGCTAGTTGTTTTCATTAACTGAAATATACCTTATCTCAAATCCTGAAATTCTGACTACTGACTTTAATCCCTGTTCAAAGTAGATACAGCTTCCAGGATTCTTGCTTTCAATCTTAGGACATGATTCATAGCATATATAGCTCATTCTCTGGAACAGTGTTTCCCATACTTTGGACCTCCAGCTGTTTCAGGTGACAACTCCCAGAAGCTCTAGCCACCTTGGCAACATGTCAAAATCTCCAGGAGCTGAAGTCAAAAATAACTGGAAGATCACTGCTGCGAAACACTACTCTAGCTCAATGGGTAGATCCACATTCTTGATATATAAAGGCTCCCTTATCCATAATTCTGAAATCCAGAATACCTCAAAATATGGGTGACAGCTTTGCTTTCTGGTGGTTCAATGTCCACAAACTTTGATTCATACATGAAATTATTTTAAAATTGTATAAAATTACCTTAAGCATATGTATATAATGTGTAGCTGAAACATAAATTATTTTTGTGCTTAGACTTAGGCCCCATCTCCAAGATATCTCATTATGTATTTATTTATATGTAAATACAAGTAATCAAAAAAACCAAAACTGGTCCCAAGCATTTTGGATAAGGGATACACAATCTCTACTAGGTCTTTCTGTTTTTCTTTATGCTTCTAATATTTTGCTTACTTTCTGGTTCTGTCCAGTGAATATTTTTCTGCCTTCTTCATCTGCCCTCATTGGCATGTATCCACAATATCCCACAAGCCTCCCTTCTAGTTATACCTTGGTCCTTCTTATTGTACAGTCATCACTTTGCTCTGGTTCGCTTTGTGGAAAAATTGCCATCCCAATATGACCCTTTGCTTTTGACAGCTTGCTTAGAAAAGTGAATATTCCTAAGCTACTACTAATGGCATGCTTCTAAATATCTGTGCCCCCCCCCCCCAGGATTTGAAAAAAACAATTGACTTGGTTTTGAAAATACTGCCCACAGGTAAATCTCTTTTTAAAAAAAAACAGTTGTGTCAAATAGCATAGCCATAGAGTAAATAGTAGCACTAAAAGCAGAGGCGAGAAACTATCCAAGTTTAAAGGGGAACTGATGCCATACTTCCTTTTCCCACAATTTTGTTTTTTGTTTACTCACAATCATTTTTCCCAACATAAAGAGGACTGAAATTTTGCCTTGTCCCCAATCCATCAGTCCTACTGCAGTCCTTTCTATATGAACCAAGATGTGAACCAGAAATCACTCCTTAGGAGAGAATGATAAAATTATCCTTTATGGGAACATGGGCATGTTAAGTTAAAAAATAGTTTGGAGAGGCTCCAATAGCAAACTTGGAGACTGAGTGCAGTTTGCAACTTGCACTTTGTCTGCCAGTAATTAAATGCGTTTTACAGGTAAGCTACTAAATAAGAATTTTTTAAACAGCCATGCAGATAGCACTAATGTCATACTGATCTAGTGCAATGCACTCAGTGTCACATATATAGTGAACTGCCTCCAAGGCAGAAGATAAAACTGTGTATTCAAGGCAAGGAGCACCTGATCCTGATACCTCTTCTACACCGCCATATGAAATCCAGATTATGTGCTTTGAACTGGATTATATGGCAGTATAGACTTAAAATCCAGTTCAAGGCAGAGAATGTCGATTGTTGCTTTGATAATATGGATTATATGATGGTGTAGAAGGGGGCTGAGATAACATGTTAGCTTCCTTGGTTAACCGGTAGGAAAAGGAAGAAGGCGATAGGGCCTCTGCGAGGAGAAAATGGGATAATGCTGACAGGGGATAGGGAAAAAGCAGAACTACTTAATGCCTTCTTTGCCTCAGTCTTCTCACAAAAAGAAAGCTGCCCTCAACCTCAGCAACCTGAAGTGGACAAAGGATTGGGAGAAATCCAACCCCAAATAGGGAAACAAGTCATCCAGGAATACCTGGCCACTCTAAACAAATTCAAGTCTCCAAGGCCGGATCAACTACATCCAAGAGTATTGAAGGAACAAGCAGAAGTTATTTCGGAACCACTAGCAATCATCTTTGAGAGTTCTTGGAGAACAGGAGAAGCCCCAGAAGATTGGAGGAGGGCAAATGTGGTCCCTATCTTCAAGAAGGGAAAAAAGGATAACCCAAACAATCCTCACATCGATACTAGGCAAGATTCTGGAAAAGATTGTTAAGGAAGTGGTCTGCTAATGTCAGGACCCAGGCTGCAGAGCACCAATAACCATACACAGAGGCCAGAATCTATCTAATATCTTTATTGTGGAAATATATAAAGTTAATAAAAACAAGTGTAGAAAATAGTCCAGAAATAGACCTTTCAGGAAAGGTCAAAATTAGTCCAAAGAAACAATGTCCAATATGAAATATTAAGGTCCAAAGTTGTAATCCAGTAACCGAAACACTCACTTTGCCAAGCAAAGTGAGGGGAGATGACAAGGTCCTTTAGTCCATGAAACTTAAGCAAGGCTAGGAAGTAAACTTGATTCTTGGAACACTAGACTTAATTCGAGGCAACAAGAAACGAGGAGCAAGAACAGGGTCCGTGGTAAATTCGTGGCGAGGTCCGGAAAACAAGGCAAGGTCCGTGGAGCAAGGCAAGGTCCTGGGAAGCAAGGCAAGGCTGGAAACGGGAGCAAAGGACTTGGACGCGGGAGTAGCGTAGTCCACACACAACCTACTCCCGAAGCTGACAAATTGACTCCGCAAGATTCCTACGTGGGCAAAACACCTAAATAGGGTCTCGTTTTCCCGCCAAAGAACAATTCTCTGGGGAACCAGAACCGAAAGCCATTCTCTGTGTCCAGATGCATGACTCCCTAAAGTTTCCCATGGGAAGCAGGCTTAATCAGCTGAATGCCTGGCAGCAATCCTAGCGCTCCTGCGAGAAGCCTCCTGAGCGCCTTTCTGTTGTTTATAATAATCACGGCGAGAAAATGGGGGAGATTTCGGCTCAAGGCTTGTTTGGCAGACTTCTGGAAGGCAAATCTCCTGCAGGTGCAAGGGCTCCAATTCTGGCTGAAAAAGCTCCAATTCTGTCTGAAACGGTGGGAAACCTAAGTTTTCCTCTTCATCTGTCACAACAGTGCTAGGAACGGGACTACATGGCCCATGAGTCATCACACTATCCCCCTCCTCAAGGCCCCTCTCCAAAATGGGCTCTCTTCCCGAGGTGCGGGGCCGCGGCTTGGCGGGGTAGGCCTGGTGGAAGCGGCGGGCTAAATCGGGGGCATGGACTGTGGAAGCGTCTTCCCAAGAGCGTTCTTCGGGGCCAAAACCTACCCAGTCAATGAGATACTGAAGGCGGCGGCGATGAAAGCGAGAATCCAAAATGTCCTGAACCTCGAATTCCTCCTCCCCATCCACCAAAACAGGAGTGGGGGCCAGCCGGTCTGCATCAGGGCGCACACCATCCGCCGGAAGGAGCAGGGAGCGATGAAACACTGGATGAATGCGCATAGAGCGCGGAAGTTGAAGTTTGAAAGTCACGGGGTTAAGTTGCGCCACCACTGGATAGGGACCAATGAAACGGGCATCTAGCTTCCGGCAAGGGCGGTGGGAGGGCAAAAAGCGAGTGGACAGAAGAACCCGGTCTCCTACCTTGATTTCGGGGCCCGGCTGGCGATGATTGTCAGCGTGGCGTTTATAATCCTCCTTGGCTTGGTCTAGTTGCTGGAGCAAAAGTTGTTGTACCGCTGTGAGTTCTTGCAGCCAGTCCTCTGCTGCGGGAACTTCTGAGGTTTCAATGACAGAAGGGAAGAAACGTGGATGGAAGCCGTAGTTTGCAAAGAACGGGGTTTCTTTAGTTGAAGCCTGGACACCATTGTTGTAGGCAAACTCCGACAGCGGCAACAGGGAAGCCCAATTGTCCTGCTGATAGTTTACATAACAGCGAAGGTATTGTTCCAAAGTGGCATTGGTGCGCTCAGTTTGCCCATCCGTTTGGGGATGGTGAGCCGAAGATAAACGAGAGTCTATGCCCAATAGTTTTTGTAGTGCTTTCCAGAAACGAGAGGTGAATTGAGACCCACGGTCTGTGACCAAACTCTTGGGCAAACCATGTAATCTGAAAACATGCTGAAGGAATAAATCTGCAGTCTCTTTGGCCGTGGGGAGGCCATCGCAGGGAATGAAATGGGCTAACTTGGTAAAAAGGTCCACCACCACTAGGATCGTGGTGAATCCAAGGGAAGGTGGTAGGTCAGTGATAAAATCCGCAGAAATTATTTCCCATGGACGAGATGGAGTAGGGAGGGGATGCAGTAGCCCTGAGGGCTTCTCCCTTCTTGTCTTGGAACGCTCGCATACCGGGCAGGTATTGACATATTTTTCCACATCCTTGCGGATCTTGGGCCACCAGAAATCTCTTAGGATCAAATGCATGGTTTTAAATAATCCGAAATGCCCTGCTGGCTTGCAGTCATGACACAGACGAAGTGCCTTTTCCCTGCCCGGTCCTGGAGGGATGTAGACGTGATTTCTATAGCAAAGCAACCCATCCTTAAGCGAGAAGGGAAAATGTAGTCCTTGGCGAAGTTGATCTTGAGCCCAGGCATCCGCCTGTTGACTGGCCCTGATTTCCTGAGCACAAAGGGGCCCTGGAGTAGAGGAAGTAGATTCAATTGGAGTGGATTTGGTGTTCCCCACTGTGAGCGTGGCAAAGTTCTCGGGCTGCAGCAATTGGGATTCAAAGGTCTCTCTGCACCCTGCAGCATATTCTGGTTTCCGTGATAGAGCATCTGCTTGCTTGGTCTGAGCTGGGGTTACATAATGGATCTGGAAGTCAAAACGCTCAAAGAATAAAGCCCAGCGCTGCTGCCTCTGATTTAACTTGCGGGCAGTTCTTAGATGTTCTAGATTCCGATGATCAGTATGGACCTCAATGGGAAATTTGGCCCCTTCTAACCAATGTCTCCAAGTTTCAAAGGCTGCCTTTATGGCCAAAAGTTCTTTTTCCCAAATAGTGTAATTTCTCTCTGGGGCTGTTAGTTGACGGGAGTAAAAAGCACAAGGGTGAAGATGATCTCCCACTGGTTGCAAGAGTACAGCCCCAATTGCCACATCGGAGGCGTCAGCCTGCACAACAAAAGGGGTTTTAGGATCTGGGTGCTGAAGGATTGGCTGGGACGTGAATAATTTCTTTAGTTGCTGGAACCCTTTCTCTGCTTGCTCCGTCCAGCGGAAAGGCTGTTTCCCACGGATGCAGCTGGTGATTGGATCAGACCAGCGGGCAAAGTCTGGAATGAACTTGCGGTAATAGTTCGCGAACCCCAAGAAACGCTGCACCTCTTTCTTGTTGGTTGGCGCCCGCCATTCCAATACTGCTGAAACCTTTGCCGGGTCCATGGAGAGCCCTAGTGGCGAGACACGGTATCCCAGGAAATCTACCTCTTGTAGATCAAAAGCGCATTTTTACAGCTTGGCATAAAGTCCATGATCCCGCAATCGTTGTAACACCATTCTGACGTGGTTCTCATGTTCTGATTGTGATCTAGAAAACACCAAAAAATCGTCCAAGTAGATGATCAAGAACCGATCTAGATAATCCTGAAAGATATCATTGACAAAATGCTGGAACGTTGCGGGAGCTCCACATAAACCGAAATTCATGACCAGGGACTCGAATAATCCGAATTTAGTCTGGAAGGCGGTTTTCCACTCGTCCCCCTCCCTGATGCGAACTAGATTATAAGCCCCCCGAAGATCCAGCTTGGTGTAAACCTTGGCCCCTCGAAGCCGGTCTAGTAGGTCAGAGATCAAAGGCAGGGGATAGCGGTTCCGCTTAGTGATATTGTTCAATGCTCTATAGTCCACCACCAAGCGTAGGTCCCCTGACTTCTTTTTCACAAACATCACTGGGGAAGCGGCTGGGGATTGAGAGGGTCTGATGAACCCCTTGCAGAGGTTTGACTCTATGAACTCCCTGAGAGCTTCTTGCTCTGGTTCAGTCAGGGAGTAGAGGTGTCCTCGCGGGATCGGGGCCCCCTCCACCAAGTCAATGGCACAGTCATAAGGCCTATGCGGGGGCAGTTTCTCGGCTTCCTTCTCATTGAAAACATCCCAAAAGTCTGAGTATTTCTTGGGCAAGGTGATGATGGATTCAGCGTCTGTGGCATGGCAGACCTTGGCTACAAGACAATGGTTTTGGCAATATTTAGAAGCAAACTGCAGTTCTCTGTTGGTCCAAGAGATGCTGGGGTCGTGGAGTGTCAGCCATGGGATCCCTAGAATCACAGGGAAATGAGGAACCTCGGTAACAAAGAAGGAAATCTCTTCCATATGTTCCCTTATCCACATTCTGGTGGGTTCAGTCCATTGGCTTACTGGACCTGTCTTTAGGGGGCGGCCATCTATGGCTTGCACCACCCGGGCGTTCTTGAAATCGTGATATTGTAATCCCAGAGAGTCGGCATACTCTCTATCAATGAAATTGTTTGTTGCTCCTGAGTCTATCATGGCATGGATCATGACGGGTCCTTTTTTCGCTGACCACAAGGTGACCACTAGGAGAAATAGGACCCCGGTTGGCGGCTCTTGAGTGGGGTTTCTGATCGGGTTGGCGAGCCTCTCTACGCCCGGTCGTTGGCTTCCCCCGCCGGCTTTGTGCCAGCCGCCTCAGCCGTCTCCGACTCCACGGAGGACGCCGCCGCCAAACGAGCGGCGGGCTTTCTTTTGGCTGGGCACTCTCTGGCAAAGTGGCCCCCGTCTCCGCAGTACCAACAGAGGTTTAAACGTTGGCGGCGGGCCTTCTCGGCAACGTCTAACCTGGGGTGCACATTGCCCAATTGCATTGGCACCTCCCCGCTTTCTCTGGGGTATGGGGCTGGTGGCGGGGGTCTCCACACTGGACATGGTTGGACGCCGGCGGGAGCGGGAGGTTTTGCCCCAGCTCTCCCACTCTGGCCTCGGAGCCATTGTTTTCTGTTGGCAAGCATGACTTCGGCTCGTAAACATTGGTCAATAAGTCTTTCAAGAGAGTTCGGAGGATCCACCTTGGAGATTTCTTCCAACATCTCGATATTGAGACCCTCCCGAAACTGTCCTCTGAGGGCTATGTCATTCCAACCGGTGCTTTGAGCCAGCACTCGGAACTCGGCTATGTACTGGGACAAGGGCCTGTCCCCTTGAGAAAGGCGCCAGAGTTTGTGGCCGGCCGCCTCTAAATTGTCCTCGATCCCCCAAGTCGCCTTAAGGTGATTCAGGAAGTTTTGCGCGGAACTTAGGTGTGGGGAGGCTTCATCGAACAGCGCCGTGGCCCAATTGGCCGCGGGGCCGTCCAGGAGACTGTAAATCCACGCCACCTTGATGTCTTCTTGGGGAAACTCAGCATGACGGGCTTCTAGGTATGCCTGGCATTGACGACGGAAAACGTGAACCTTGGAAGCTTCTCCAGAAAATTTGGTTGGCAATGCCAGGGCAGGGAGATGGATTCCGCGTTCCTTCAAGCCCCGTATTTCTCCTTCCTGCGCATGGATCATATCACGGATTCTGTCCACTTCATCCTTGGCAATGGTGTAGCTGAGTGGCTGGTCTCCCGGCCCGGCTCTGGTAGACATTCTGGCCTAGGTTGATTGGTGCTTAAGGTGGCGGAGTCAAACTGTCAGGACCCAGGCTGCAGAGCACCAATAACCATACACAGAGGCCAGAATCTATCTAATATCTTTATTGTGGAAATATATAAAGTTAATAAAAACAAGTGTAGAAAATAGTCCAGAAATAGACCTTTCAGGAAAGGTCAAAATTAGTCCAAAGAAACAATGTCCAATATGAAATATTAAGGTCCAAAGTTGTAATCCAGTAACTGAAACACTCACTTTGCCAAGCAAAGTGAGGGGAGATGACAAGGTCCTTTAGTCCATGAAACTTAAGCAAGGCTAGGAAGTAAACTTGATTCTTGGAACACTAGACTTAATTCGAGGCAACAAGAAACGAGGAGCAAGAACAGGGTCCGTGGTAAATTCGTGGCGAGGTCCGGAAAACAAGGCAAGGTCCGTGGAGCAAGGCAAGGTCCTGGGAAGCAAGGCAAGGCTGGAAACGGGAGCAAAGGACTTGGACGCGGGAGTAGCGTAGTCCACACACAACCTACTCCCGAAGCTGACAAATTGACTCCGCAAGATTCCTACGTGGGCAAAACACCTAAATAGGGTCTCGTTTTCCCGCCAAAGAACAATTCTCTGGGGAACCAGAACCGAAAGCCATTCTCTGTGTCCAGATGCATGACTCCCTAAAGTTTCCCATGGGAAGCAGGCTTAATCAGCTGAATGCCTGGCAGCAATCCTAGCGCTCCTGCGAGAAGCCTCCTGAGCACCTTTCTGTTGTTTATAATAATCACGGCGAGAAAATGGGGGAGATTTCGGCTCAAGGCTTGTTTGGCAGACTTCTGGAAGGCAAATCTCCTGCAGGTGCAAGGGCTCCAATTCTGGCTGAAAAAGCTCCAATTCTGGCTGAAACGGTGGGAAACCTAAGTTTTCCTCTTCATCTGTCACAACAGTGCTAGGAACGGGACTACATGGCCCATGAGTCATCACAGCTAATAGTCAACACGAATTTATCAAAAACAAATCGTGCCAGACTAATCTGATTTCTTTTTTCGATAGAGTTACAACCGGGGAGATGCATGGAATGCCGTGAATGTAGCTTATTTCAGTAAGGCCTTTGACAAGGTCCCCTATGACTTTCTGGCAAACAAACTAGTAAAATGTGGGCTAGACAAAACTACAGTTAGGTGGATCTGTAATTGGCTAAGCGAACGAACCCAAAGGGTGCTCACCAATGCATCTTCTTCATCCTGGAAAGAAGTCACCAGTGGAGTGCTGCAGGATTCTGTCCTGGGCCCGGTTCTGTTCAACATCTTTATTAATGACTTAGATGAAGGGTTAGAAAGCACGATCATCAAGTTTGAAGACGACACCAAATTGGGAGGGATAGCTAATACTCCAGAAGACAGGAGCAGAATTCAAAAAGATCTTAACAGATTAGAGAGATGGGCCCAGACTAACAAAATGAAGTTCAGCAGGGACAAATGCAAGATACTCCACTTAGGCAGAAAAAATGAAATGCAAAGATACAGAATGGGCGATGCCTGGCTCGACAGCAGTATGTGTGAAAAAGATCTTGGAGTCCTTACGGACAACAAGTTAAAAATGAGCCTACAATGCGATGCGGCAGCAAAAAAAAAGCCAATGGAATTTTGGCCTGAATAAATAGGAGTATATTGTCTAGATCCAGGGAAGTCATTCTCCCCCTCTATTCTATCTTGATCAGACCACACCTAGAATACTGTTATTGCTGTTTCTTTGTCTGAAGTAAGACTGCTACTTGATTTGGAAATTTATCAGAGACTTAAAAACTGTGCTTGCTATGAGACTACTTTGCTTTCTTTTGCATTATATCACTGAGTGTGCTGTTCTTTATGTTTTGCTGAAGTAAAGCAGTTTTCAGAAGTTATGCTCCCCCTCTATGGTTAGACCACACCTGGAATACTGCGTCCAATTCGGGGCACCACAATTGAAGGGAGATGTTGACAAGCTGGAAAGTGTCCAGAGGAGGGCGACTAAAATAATTAAGGGTCTGGAGATCAAGCCCTATGAGGAGTGGCTTAAAGAGTTGGACATGTTTAGCCTGGCTAAGAGAAGGCTAAGAGGAGACATGATAGCCATGTACAAACATGTGAGGGGAAGTCATAAGGAGGAGGGAGCAAGCTTGTTTTCTGCTGTCCTGGAGACTAGGACACGGAACAATGGCCTCAAACTACAGGAAAGGAGATTCCACCTGAACATCAGGAAGAACTTCCTCACTGTGAGAGCTGTTTGGCAGTGGAACACTCTGCCCCAGAGTGTGGTGGAGGCCCCTTCTTTGGAGGCTTTTAAGCAGAGGCTGGATGGCTGGATGTCAGGGGTGTTTTTAGTGTGATTTTCCTCCTTTATGGCAGGGGGTTGGACTGGATGGCCCGTGAGGTCTCTTTCAACTCTATGATTCTCTGATTCTATGAAATCAAGGAGATGCTATGTGATGCAGAGAGGTTAGTGACTGCTGTCTTTAAGGATTGGGCTCCCTCGTCTCTGGCTCCGCAGAAATTGGTAAGCTTCCTAATAGTTCAAGTGTTTCTATTCTTGTTAGTTCCATTTGTAACAATATTTTACGTAGCACATTTAATTTGTAATGTTCTTCTGAATAAATAGATTTTTCCCTCAGTGACACTTTTATGCCAAATCAAATTATACACAATGCACTTTATGTTTTTTAAAGGAATGAAGTGATCTTCAATCTCTGTGTGTATATGCCTCCTGCGTGTATGTGTACATGCCTTTAATTCACCTGTTTATTTAGGACAGTGATTCTCAATCTGTTTTGGCCTATGAATCCCAGAAAAGACAGCCAGTTTACCAGCTGTTAGGATTTCTGGGAGTTGAAGGCCAAAGCATCTGGGGACCCATAGGTTGAGAACCACTGATTTAGGATGACCTCATAATTACAAAGGTTTTTCCTAGGCAATGAATACCCAGAGGTGTTTTTTTCATTCCTTCCTAAGAAATATAGCCTACAGCACCTGGTATTGATTGGTGACCTCCCATCCAAGTCCTAATCAGGACCAACCCTACTTAGCTGCCTAGATCAGGCAAGATCTAGTACCTTTACAGTAGTTATGTACAGGATGCTAATAATGCATTTTTAAAATTTTCCAAGCAATTCTTTTTTTTTTTTAGCTAAAAAGCATGCCCTTTTTCTGCTGTTTCAATATTCCCAAAAATGTTATATTTAGTGATTATAGAATAGGTGCCTCTCTACTTCCCTATCTTATATGATGGTAATAATGTTTTGGTAATCACCTGATTTAGGTGCAAAAATAAGGCTTTTGATAGTATGAATTTGGATATTGCAATGAAATTGAGATTATTATTTTTAATGTGCATAATAGCTTTTTAAAGTTGGTTGTTTTGATTGGCAATAATGAGTACAATGTAAAAAAAAGAAAAGAAAGGCTACTTTATGTTTCTTAACATGAACATAGAAATACCAGAATTGCTTTTTATGGGTAAAAGTTCTAGCCTTCACATGTGAAAATGAGAAGGAAGAAAAGGAAAAGGGGGAGGGAGAAGTTCAATGTCATCATATGTGCCGCCAGAATCGCCACACATCATGGCAGATCTGGCATTGCCCAGTAGGATGCAGGAGGAACCTGTTGCCCCATGCCTTGCATCACCCAGCTATCCCCCTAGCTCGTTCCATGGGGGGAAGCATTCACCTCCCAGCTTTCCCCATAGATCCCAATGTAGCATGGGAAGTCTTCTGTGTGGCCACCATGGCAGCATACACTGGTTTCTCTTTAGTTTTGTAACAGATCCCCACCAGAAGTAGCTGTACATCATGGGATGTACAGTCGCAAACTCAGTTGCAAACTAAGTCCTCAGTCACAAACTAAGGAGAAGCACGCATTGCCACCAAAATTTATCCCATCTGATTAAGTCGATTGTGAGGAAGAAGCATTCGAAAAACTTCAGTGCACAGCTTCTGACATTGGTTCTGTTCTTATGTGAGTTTCTGTGTCTGTGTTCATGGACATTTAAAGGATTTTTGACAAAGTAAAGGATAAAACCATGATCGCTGATTATAGTTTGGAACTAAGATTGGCACATTTGTCAAAGTAAATGAGTATTGGAATGTTGATTTGTGAAATATGAAAGGCCTGCTGGTTTCAGCTCTATCCCTGACCTTGAGAAGACAAAGATTGTTGTCACTTCTCTCTCCTTTCACAGTGATGGGGAAGGGAACTATGCTGCAGCATAGACACCCAGAGGACAGAAGCCACAACTACCACTCTCAGAAAAGCAAAGGGAAATGTACCAGAAGATTTCGTTTTAAAAATGTGCATTAGGATATGTATATCTGTTTGCATTCTTTGAAATGTAACATTTGCATGCTAGAAATGTGTGTTTTCAAACCCATTATCACATAGGTAGTTTAATCAGAGATGCAAAATTCAAAAACATCATGGCACATCAGATGTAAAACAGCCCTAGGACAGGTAGCATCCATGGAATAAGAGTTCAAAAACATCTACTCATGAAAATCAAGAGGAAAATAAAATTAGGAGCAAAATTCTTCGTTGTGTGCCATTCACACAAACAAATGTAATTTCCTTCAAGCAGTCAAGTTCTTGATCATGAAAGTGTGTGTATGTGCACAAATGATTGAAATAGAGAGCCATGACATAAACTTCCACAGTCCTAGCACAAAGTTGTAATAGTTTATGTGAATTCTGCTACTGTTCCTTGAAGGGGCAATTTAAGGAGAAAGTAAGCATCACTTGTTTAAGCTTAGTGTCCCAGGCTATTGATCATTCTATAACAATAATAATAATAATAATAATAATAATAATAATAATAATAATAATAATAATAAGTAAAGCAAAGTGAAGAACCTGCTTTGATTGAAGTCAACAAAAAGCACAGTAGACAAAAAATCAGTACAAGAAAACAGCACAACAAACTAGAGCTGACAGCTGGCACAACAAAACATTGCATGGAAAGTTCCTTGACAAAATTGAAGGAAAAGCTGATAAGGAGAAGACCTGGCTATGGCTCACAAATGGGACACTGAAGAAGGAGACAGAAGGCCTGATTCTTGCAGCCCAGGAACAAGCCATCAGAACAAATGCAATTAAGGCCAAGATCGAAAAATCAGCAGATGACCCAAAATGCAGAATGTGCAAGGAAGCTGATGAAACCATTGATCATGTCCTCAGGTGCTGTAAAAAAAATTGCACAGACTGACTACAAACAGAGGCACAACTATGTGGCCCAAATGATTCATTGGAACTTATGCCTCAAGTACCACCTTCTGCAGTAAAGAACTTGTGGGATCACAAACCTGCAAAGGTCATGGAAAATGAACACGCAAAGATACTGTGGGACTTTCGAATCCAGACTGACAAAGTTCTGGAACACAACACACCAGACATAACAGTTGTGTAAAAGAAAAAGGTTTGGATTATTGATGTTGCCATACCAGGTGATAGTCAAATTGATGAAAAACAACAGGAAAAACTCAGCCACTATCAGGACCTCAAGATCGAACTTCAAAGACTGGCAGAAACCAGTACAGGTGGTCCCGGTGGTGACTAGATGTCGTGCCAAGAGATCTCAGCCAGCATTTGGAAGCAATAAACACTGACAAAATTACAATCTGCCAACTCCAAAAGGCCACCCTACTGGGATCTGCGCGCATCATCCAAAAATACATCACACAGTCCTAAACACTTGGGAAGTGTTCAACTTGTGGTTTTGTGACATGAAATTCAGCATATCTATCTTGTTTGCTGTGTCATACTATGTCGTTGTGTCAATAATAATACAGTAGAGTCTCACTTATCCAACCTAAACAGGCCGGTAGAACGTTGGATAATAAGGAGAGATTAAGAAAAAGCCTATTAAACATCAAATAGGTTATGATTTTACAAATTAAGCACCAAAACATCATGTTATACAACAAATTTGACAGAAAAAGTAGTTCATTACACATTACTGCTATGTAGTAATTACTGTATTTAGGAATTTAGCACCAAAATATCACAATTCTTTGAAAACACTGACTACAAAAATGTGTTGGATAATCCAGAATGTTGGATAAGTGAGACTCTACTGTAATAATAATAATAATAATAATAGGCTTCAACTTAGTAGATAGTTTACTACAAGTATCTGCATCCTATTAATATATAGCAGATCCTCTACATTCACTGAGGTTAGGGTATAGTCCTCCATAAAGTGCAAAACCACAACTAAAAAAACATTGCATTCTTCACCTAAGAAAACACCTCTCTAGGAATCTCTCTAGATGCACATCTATGGTCAACTTCCCCCAGAGTTGTGCTGGATGACCTAAAGATTCCTAAAGAGAACATACTAAATCCAATTAATAATCAAAGCCATAAAAGTGAAACCCACAAATGCGGAGGGCCAACTGTATCTAGAGCAGACTAGTGTAGTGCATCCCTCCATATTTGGCATTTCCTTCTCCAATCACAGAGAAACAAGAAACTTGCTGTTGCTATCAACCAGACGCTTCTCACCACATGCTTTGGAGTTAGTGGTGAAACTCTTTATTTCGGAAAGTGATCACACAAATAATGTTGAAACAATTTACTTTGGTTTCTTCCCACAAGACAATGCTTTGGCTGGAGTAGGAAGGCAAGCCTCATGCAAAATAGCAGTGACATTTGAAATGAATGCCTTGCAATACACAACCATGCTGTTTTTGAAAACCACCCAAAATGGTGGTGGTGAGAAATCCATCAGAATTTAAACATGAAACACCATGCATATATGTAATGAAGTGTGAATTTGGTTTACAGATGTTATGTTTAATTGCGTGTTTATGTTTTAAAAGGGTAAGTATCACAGTTATTGCATCTTAGCATTCTGAGGCAGGTTGCCATAGAAATGTAGGCGGAGCCAACTGTCATTTGGCAGAAGAGAGTTTGAAAAGAAACTCAGTCAGTCAGTCTGTGGTCAGAGAACTACAGGGAAGGTTGATTTTAGTCTGGGCTCTGGTGAAGCTCAGGGAATGCTGATCCTAAGTTAGGGGATCAGGGATAAAATAAGTTTGGTGACTTATTTTAAGATAGTCTGTTAGTGGAGAAAGAACTGACGTTTTAAGAAGTTTGGAACACCTTAATATAGTTTTGCAACTGTTGAAGAAAGTGTAACTCTGAGAAGCAATATTGTAACCACTAAGCTCTGTGCCTGAAATAAACTTGTTATTGTTCTTTCAACATCCAAGCCTCTGTCACACATATTCTAAACCAGGGGTCCTCAAACTTTTTAATCCGAGGGAAGGTCCACAATCCTTCAGACTGTTGAGGGGCCGGATTATCATTTGAAAAAAAAATACAAACAAATTCTGATGCACACTGCACATGTCTTATTTGTAGTGCAAAAACAACAACAATGAAAGAACAATACAATATTTAAAAATAAAAACAATTTTAACCCAACATACATTTATCAGGATTTCAATGGGAAGTGTGCTCCTGCTTCTGGCCAATGAGATAGTCAAGTTAATTAGGATTGTTGTTGTTGATGTTGTAGTGTGCCTTTAAGTCATTTCAGACTTTGGGCGAGCCTAAGTCTAAAATGTATTTATTATTTATTTATTTACTGCATTTATTTACTACATTTGTATCACACCCTTCTCACTCCAAAGGGGACTCAGAGTGGCTTACAAATTATATGTACATACAAAATATTATATTATTAGCATAGCACAATATTAGCATTATATATTACTATATTGAACTATACCACTATACTGTAATATTATTAGTAATATTATATGTAATATAGAATATATAATTAATATTATATGGTATTATTATTAGTGTTATATTGTATTACATTATAATATTATTATATTATATTATATTATATATATTATATTATAAAACTGAGGGTGGGGGCCAGGTAAATGACCTCAGAGGGCCGCATCCGGCCCCCGGGCCTTAGTTTGGGGACCCCTGTTCTAAACTAAGTTACGCTACCATCTAAAGTGAGAAAGAAGAAGAAAGGGAAAAAAGATTCCCTTCCGCCTGAGTTCTTTACAATATATATAAAGGAAAGTAAACCACGAAGATGTTCATTCCTTTCAAGTGAATGTGTTGGTGTTCTCCTGAAACGAAACATAGTGAGAGTCACCCAGTAGCAGATGGTGGTGTCTATGTCTTACTTACTTAAGTGATCCCTCATTGTCCAAGTATGATGGCCCTTCAAGTGTAGTGTGTTGGCGGTGGGTACGTAGAACATTCAAGGGCCAGGACTTCCCAGTTCTCAGTGTCTATGCCACAGTTTTCTAGGTTAGCTTTAAGCCCATCTTTAAATCTCTTTTCCTGTCCATCAACATTCTGTTTTCCATTTGTGGGTTGGTAGTACAGTAACTGCTTTGGGAGACAGTGATTGGGCATTCGGACAACGTGGCCGGTCCAGTGGAGTTGATGACGTAGGAACATTGCTTCAATCCTGGTGGTCTTTGCTTCTTCCAGCACGCTGACATTTTTCTGCATGTCTTCCTAAGAGATTTGCAGGATTTTTCAGAGGCAACACTGGTGGAATTGTTCCAGGAGTTGAATGTGACTTCTGTAGACAGTCCATGTTTCTCAGGGGTATAGCAGGGTTGGAAGGATAATAACTTTATAAACAAGCACCTTTGTATCCCTATGGATGTCCCAATCCTCAAACACTCTCTGCTTCATTCGGAAGAATGTTACACTCACAGAGCTCAGGCAGTGTTGTATTTCTGTCAATGTTGACTTTTGTGGAGAAGTGGCTGCCAAAGTAGCGAAAATGGTCAACATTTTCTAATGTTACACCATTAAGCTGTATTTCCAGCATTGCGGGGGATTGGCTGGTGCCTGTTGGAAGAGCACTTTGGTTTTCTCGATGTTCAATGAGAGGCTGAGCTTCTCGTATGCTTCTGCAAAGGTGTTCAGAGTGGCTTGTAGGTCTTCTTCTGAATGCACTCAGACAATGTTATCATCGGCGTATTGGAGTTCTATAACAAATGTTGTTGTGACCTTGGTTTTGGCTTTCAATCTGCTGAGGGTAAATAGCTTGCCATCTGTCTGATAGATGATTTCCATTCTGGTAGGAAGCTTCCCATCAACAAGATAAAGTATCATAGTGATGAAGATGGAGAATAAGGTTGGGACAATAACACATCCCTGTTTGACTCCTGATTCTACCTTAAATGGGTCACTTTGGGAGCCGTTGCTGTCCAAGACTGTTGCCATCATGTCATTGTGGAGGAGCCACAGAATGTTCACAAATTCATCTATGTCTATGGGGAAATACATCTGCTCCATAAATCCACTAACTTTAAAGAATCTTTGCAAGGTACTGAAGCAGGGGCTTAAGCACATTGGACAGGGCTTCCAGACAACTGTTAAATAACATTTTAAAAACCAGATTCACTTCTCCGCTTACATGAAAGATTTAGCCTCACTCATGCCACTATTCCTTGAAAGTGTTTCACTTTTAACTCTTTGAATTACTGGCTGAATTCTACAAATGTAAAGTCAAAGTTTATGTGATGTAGTTTAAATTAAGCCATCCTTTAAAAGTTACTACATGAGGCTTGTAAGCCATGTTGGAGGCTCCATAAGCACAAATAAAAAAACTGAGTATTATATGATGTCATTGTAAACTGCAAATCAGTTTTCAAGACACGTTTAAGCAGTACTTTATGAAAACAATCAAATTCTCTTTTAAGGTTTCTAAATGTGCATGAAAGCGTTCTTCCAAAGCTAGTTCAGCCATCTGCAATTCTGAACCCGCTTCTTCTGTGCTCAAATGCCTGGTCCCATAACCACGTTTTTGTTGGCTGTTCCCTTCCCAAAATCAGAGCCCCATGCAACCCATTTAGCCAGCCCAGAAACCAGTCTTTTGCCTAAATAATGCCTATTACCTATATCCTGCTAATTTCATTCTACACCTCCTGCTCAAGTGTGACCTATTTAGCAGCAAAAACCAGCCACTTGTGCTCAAATGCCCCAGGGTTCTCTAGTGCAGTGGTTCTCAACCTAGAGATCCCAGATGTTTTTGGCCTTCAACTTCTAGAAATCCTAACAGCTGGTAAACTGACTGGGATTCTGGGAGTTGTAGGCCAAAAACATCTGGGGACCCCAGTTTGAGAACCACTGCTTTAGTGAAAGGTGAGCAAAATCTTTCCTATTATTTTTTTCAAACACTGGAAATCAGGTGAAAGGGACCCAAGTTCCTACTCAGCTCAGATGCAACCAAAGAAGCCTGTACCAACCCACAGAGCAGGAGAATGGGTTGACTAGGGGCTCTTCCACACAGCCATATAACCCAGAATATCAAGTCAGATAATCCACAATATCTGCTTTGAACTGAGTTATCTGAATCTATACTGCCATATAATCCGGTTCAATGTGGATTTTATTCAGCTGTTTGGAAGGGGCCTAATAAACTGAGGCCAACACAAAGTGAGCCAGGGTTTTACACTCCAGCTGACACCACGTGCTTCAGTGTGTTTTATAATATCACTGATCCGTGTCCTCCTCCTCCTCAAGGTCAACCCTGTCCCCTCCAGAAGAACACTGGAGTACAGAGAGGGAAATGGGGGGTGGGGGGGGTGGGGTGGGGGGTGGTGGATTCTCATCAGCTCTAGATGCAAACTGCAATGCATGAGCATCTAAGAATGCAGCATATGGTTTCCTGATGACAAAAAGCCAACACCCAGAATAAACATCACAATAGTTCCAAAGAAACAAAATATTTCCCAGCCTTTCAATCTTCAAAGCAAAACATTTCCTCTTTCCTGAATGCTCCCCTCCCTCCTAAATTGTGTATCTCTTGACATCATAACTTCAGCCAGGATGAAAAGACCATTCCATTATTGTAGGTACACCCAAGGGTATTTGTTTTTCTTGAACAGCATTTCATTTGACATATAGAACAATTCATTTTAAAAGCAAATGTACATTTTGAAATACATTTTTGAAATGACTTAGAGAGCTATTTGTTTCTCCGATTCATGTCAAAAATCCTCTGCGATATGCACAAATTCCAAGATACATTTGAAAAGAGTTACTTTGGATCTTCTACCCGTTTTCTTCCTATGATGTATCTATAGGTCATAGTTTCATGTCAGTTTGATCATACAATGTTAATTGGCACTTTTTCAGCCTAAAGAATCCTAGGTGTGAAACAGTTATGGCTTTCGCAGCTGGAATTACTGGATTATTGGGTGGTTTCCAGGCTGTATGGCCATGTTCTAGGAGCATTTTCTCCTGATGTTTCCTCTGCATCTGTGGCTGCCACCTACCCCATGGCCTTCTGATCTCCTTGTCACACTGGATGTCATCATTCCAGGTGCAGGTCAAGATTGTGTTGCACACCAGATCAGGTCTGTCTGTCATGTAACTGCCACAGAACTGATCTGGCACCCCCCTGCTGTAAACAGCTAGTGAAGACATGCCTTTGAAGTGTATCTTCACTGCAGTGTTATTACACTTAGATCACATTTCATCTCCCATGGTCCCAGCCTCCTCTTTCCCCTCTCCCATCTCCTCAGTGGTGACTAATGTCTGCCACCATTTGGGTGTCTGGTGGACATCACTAAGGTAAGTTAGAGAGGTCAAGTTGTGGATGAGAAGCAGGCAGTGCTGACTTAGTTTAAGTGCTGCTTGCTCATGGAGCTATTATGCAGCTGCAGGAGCAGTTTAGGAGTGGACAATGTTGGCTATGCTCATCTAGAGTAGACAACTGTAGATCAGAACTGAGATAACTCTCTTGTCAAGTTGTACCCTTAGTCTTATCATCATAGTCATTGTTATATGGTTATTCTGAAGCTCCTCTGAAGAATTCAAGGCAAGAAATCTGGACCCATTTCATGTCTATGAGTGAGTATCACAGAGATGGGATTATTCCATCAGCCCATATGAGCAAGTATTTGCCTCCCTACTTTTCCTCCCCATTTCTAATTTCTTCAGTGTTGTGGGTTTATTTTATTTTCTTTTTTAAATGTTAGACCTGTGGGCAAGAGCTGCTTTATTTTTATTGACTGCATGTAAATTGCTTCAGAAGACTTTTTTTCTCCAAAGAGTAAGGTAAAAAATAAACAGATATAAATATAGTTCAAATAGAATTCACACACAAGTCTAAACAGATTCACATCTTCACACACACACACACACACACAAAGATAGAAGTACCTTGTATGTTAACACTTAATTTGTCCAAAACTATTTATGATAACTTGCTATTCCCAATTAGAATTCCAATAGTTCAAAACTGAAAAGGAGAACTATTCATCTGAAGCCCATCAGGGTACATAAAACCTACTGAAGGGGGAATTTATGTGGTAAGCATGTGGGTCTTATGGCAGTAGAATCTTTCACATGGCTCTGAAGACCATTTGGGAGAATTTTATCTGTAAATCTTGAGCCATAAAATATAGTTTAGTTCTATAAAAGTGATTTGTTCGCTTAAATAAAGAGAACAGCAAAAGCTATCAAATGAACATGAAATGTTTTGTTGGATGAATCAATATGGCTTTTCAAGTACTGCTTTTAAAAAAAAGAATTGCGTGAGTCACACCAATATCCAGAATGTTTAAAGCGCCAAAGTATACTGTAATCATAAATTAGTTTAAAAGATACCATTCCTACAAGGAGAAAAAAAGGTTGAGGCTGCTAACATGTCTTACATGTGAAGAAGTTCCCTTGTGACATGGGTTCAAAAACTTCCCATGAAACCATTATATGACTACATCTCCACTTCTCCCAGTAACGTGTAATTCCAGAGGCACTGTGTTTAGTCCAGCTCCTTTGTGCAAGGAATGCACCAGTGCCTAACAAAAATATTTATGATAGCAATGTCTCAGGGTCAATACACCATAGACCTGGAGCAAAATGTAAGGTAAAAGGGAGTGAAGCATGCACACTCCTATATTAAGCATCTATGCAAAGAGAAAGTAAGTGTTACTCATTTATTTCTTCCAATTGTGTCACAGTTTTAATTTATAAATCATAAAGTCAAGGCAAAAACAAAAGCATAGCAAATGCAGCTAATTATTAATGAAAGAATCCCAGAGGAGACTGCAGTTTAGCAACTGAATCTTGGGCAAGGAGGGAATCTTGCACAAACTTATCACAATTCTTGCAGATTTGCAAATAGTGAGAGAGCTAAGATAGTATAGTGGTTTAAGTAAGTGTTAACTGTGACTCAGGAAGCCAGGGTTTAACTCCTTACTCAGTGATGGAAATCCACTCTCTGGGCAAATCACTCCAGTTTAGGAGGAAGGCAAAACTAACCCACTTCAGAACAAATCTTGGTAAGAAAACCTTTTTACTTCCTTAGGGTCGTCATAAGTTGAAATGACTTGAAGGCACACAATGAGTTAATGAGGCTTAAGTGTTCAGTTTAGGCTCAGAAAAGACCATAGATTAGCAAACTCATGTGCCTTCAAACATTACTGGGTAGCAACTCCCATTATTTCTCACCATTCATTATGCTGACAAGGGATGTCAGGAGTTTCAACCCAACAATATCTATTCCTGTTATAGGCGCACCATCTGTAGAGCGTAAACCCCAGTTTATAAATCAAAGTTCACAGGAGAACAGAAAACATCACTTCCTCAAAGTAGTTTGTTTACTTTTTAATAGCCCAAATCACATAATCCAGTACTTGTTATTTAAAGAGTTGCATTGTATATTGCATGTAAGTGAAATTTTAGTTACACTATCATTTCTTAAGTTTACTAAAAATATAAAAATGGTCAACTTTTCCCATAGGTTTTAGGAATAATGGGCTGATCTTCTGTATCACAGTTACATAATTATAACCTAGAGTTATGGCTCTGTAGCTGCTTTTGATTCATTACTCCCATGTAGCCACAGAAGCCTGCACACCTTTCGAGTCAGATCAGGCTGGTGATTGGAATACAAGGAGAAAAATGTTTCTACTGCTAATTGAAGTAAGAATGTTATACGCTTAAAACCAGAAATAGATGGGAATACCAACAACTGAAAATCAAGTTTTAAAGATTTTCAATGGGCAAAAATAGAAAAACTTGCAATGATGATCAGAAAAAAGTCAAAACAACTTCAGAAAGGACTGGCGACCATTCCAAATTTTTATAAAAAAAGAAAAAGGCACACAATGATGGACTGGGATTTTTGAATAAGTTGTAAACAGGATTAAATTTTACCTAAAATGTATCTAGGTATATCAGGCAGCTAGAGGACAGTAGTCAGAAGTGTTATCCTGGAACAGATACAGCATACATGTTTAGAGTGGATATGTCTTCCAGGGAATAGGAAGTCATCTGTCAAAAACCTTGACCCCAAATTGTTGTAGTTGGGCCAGGGGGCAATAATACTACTACTAGTAGAACTGCTAGCAGGAGGAAAAGGGCTAATGGTGAGCAGGTGTTTGATGAGGAATAACAAGCAAAGCGGGTCCGGGAAATACTTATGGCTCCTTCTGAGGAAGAAACATTTGAGGGGTTCTCTAGCGATGAGGAGTCAATGCTGGAAGAAGATGGGTTAACAGAGAGTAGAGGAACTAAAAGGTCAACTCAGGAGCAAGAGTCAGATGAGGAAAGGGAAAGGAAGAAGATCCGGGATCTACTCACTGCTCCCACGGAAGATGAAGCATTTGAGGGTTTTTCTGGGAAAGATGGGTCTGGGAGTGAGATGGAAAGTGCTGTAGATTGGACTCAAGTAAATGTGTGTGCAGAGCCAGTTCCTGGGAATGCATCAGGGGATTGGCAAACTACTGATACAACAGGGACATGAGGAGATCTAAGTCTTGAACAAAGATGGAGGGACTGGAGGAATGATGGGCGAGGTTCATGTATGAGATCAAGATCAGCTGTGGATAATGATGACAGGGCGGAGGCCTCATCATCGTCGGATAACGATGTGTAAGTTAAAAGTGGAGTTGGAAGTACAGACTCCTTGCAGAAGGCAAGGTGTTGTTTTGGACATTGGGTTGTTGCTGCCTGTTCTCCTGTTGGGTTTGGGTCCTGGCTGTACAGCTTCGTGTTACTGGATTCGGTTTGGCTCTCGACGACGGCTTCGCTTGTTCCTGGCTTGGCATTTCCTGGCTTCCTCTTTGGCTCCTGACAGTGGCATCGCTACTCCCGGTTGGCTCTCCTTTTGGTTCCTGAATTCGGCTTGGCTCCTGACAACAGCATCGCTACTCCCGGTTGGCTCTCCTTTTGATTCCTGTATTCGGCTTGGTTTTTGACGATGACTTTGCTACTCCCAGTTGGCTATCCTTTGGTTTCTGGATTCGGCTTGGCTTTTGGACAACAGTGTCGTCTGCTCTTGCTACGGGTGTATGTTTGGCCCTCTCCTGGCTTTCTGTGCCGTAGCTTGGCATGACTATAGTTTCAGTGAACTCTTGGCTGGAGTTAAGATGGATTATCAGGCAGGATAATCCGGATTATTTTCTGTTCTCACATTTTTTGCCTTTTCTTGAAGCAAAGACATTTACTTTTACCAGGAACACTGAAGTTAAGTGTTCCTAGGTTCAGAATATCATTTAATAAACATTTGTTATCTTTACTCATTGTGTGTGGCCCTTTAAGAGGAGTCTGTGTGCTGACACAAATACTAACATAGCATTGATCAACAGTTTGAGGTCAAGCTGACAGTCCTACAGAGGTGCAAACATTAGCAGGATAACACAAATAAAGAAGTCAAATGTCCATTCCAGGGTCGTAAGCCGGTTACCAGAGTGTTCAGAGTACAAGGTTAAATCAGAATCCATACGCTGAGGTCCAAGGTAAGTACAGGGTTCAGGAACACAAGATAGCAAGAGTCCAACATCGTAGCTTCTAGAATTGTTGCTGCAGTTAGCAACAAGGTGTGATTCCTGAAGTCCTTAAATCCTAAATTCACAGGTAATACCTGTGGCTGGCTCTCTTCTTAACTAATCTCAAGGATCTGTGCAGCTGAGACCTCTCTGCTGGTCAATGAAAGCTGAAACAGTTGCCCAGTGGAACTCACTTGCACTTGTTTTGCAAGCTGAGAAGTAGTAGCTCCTTCCATGGGTGCTGCTTTATCTTGAGGAAAAATTGTAATTTCTGTGATACATTGTGTGACTTCCAGCATTGTTGGATGCTTCCCGCACAACATGGTAGGCTTCCCATGTTGTGCTGGCTCAACTGGAGCCAGCACAGGGCCTTTGCAAAGGGGTAATGCTCCCCATGTGTGATGGAGGAAACGTTGTCAAGAGGGAGATGTACATGGGGCAACAGATTCATCCTGCTGCCGCTCTCTATTCTCACTGAAACCAGGTGAAGCAGGACGCTTCTTCTGGCCTTTGTGATGAGTCCCCTAGTGTCCAGTTCTATGCCAGAAACAGCCTTAGACAAAAGTGAAAGCAAATAAAAAGGTTTTACTTCAGCCAAACTAAAAATAATGCAATTTAGAAAACAAAAAGTACAGTCTTGATTATACTGCCTGGTCTTCAAGCAAACGTAAAACAAAAGTCTTCACAGCAGACATCAAATAAAGTATTTGATATGCAGGCTTTTGAGTTGCAAACAACAGGATGCTTCAAAGATTCCATGCCAGGCACGGTGCTGATAACAGACTCTCTCTCGGAAGTGAAATGGTTGCAGGCAACACTGGCCTCTGACCTTGCATAGCTGACCTAGAATGAGGTCTGATTGCTCAGCGTTTTCTCTGCTAGCCTAGCTGGCCTCCTCCTGCCTTCTTTCTCCCTTTGTCACTCCAAAAAGGTAGGGATCTCTGCCATATCTGCCATTTCTCCCCCTTCCTCTTCTTCCTCACCAGTTAATCCCAAATCCACAAGTGCTGCCACTTCAACCACCTGTCCTCCTTTTCCCTCAGAATCAGAAGAGCAATCCACAACATCTAGGATGTCATAGATATGATATAAAATGGTTTCCAATCCAGCCCCTCTGCTATGCAGGGATTTCCAATGGCAGAAAGCAATCCTCTTTGTGCCATTGGGACCAATCGGGGTATAGAGTGGCAACTTGTGCTCGACGGGGTTACACTCCCCCTGAGGACACAGGTCAGCAGCTTGGGGGTCCTCCTGGACTCAACACTGACTCTTGAAGCTCAGGTGTCAGTAGTGGCCAGGTGGGCCTATGCACAATTAAAACTTGTACACCAGCTGTGCCCTTACCTCAAAAAGCCTGATCTGGTCACAGTGGTCTATGCCTTAGTTGCACCTCGGGTGGATTATGGCAATGCACTCTACATGGGGCTGCTAATGAAGATGGTTCGAAAACTGCAATGAGTGCAGGGAGCAGCAGCCAGGTTTCTAATGGGAGCTCTACTGGCTGCCTGTGAGTTTCCAGGCCCAATTCAAATTGCAGGTAATTACCTATAAAGCCCTTTATGGTTCGGGTCCAGCCTATTTGCACAACCGCATCTTCCCCTATGAACCTGTTTGGGTCTTAAGATCCTCCAGGGAGGCCCTTCTCACGGTCCCACCACCCTCGCAAGTGCAGTTGGTGGCAACTACACCTCCCTGATGACTCTGACATATTTTGGACTTTGGCCCAGATCTGTGATTTTAACCCATGTTTTTAACACCTTATTTTGTATGTTGACCTTTTATGACCGTTTTTATCGATATTGTTGTTTTTATTGTTGAATGATTTGCTTTATTGTTTTGCTTGCTTTTATATTGTTGTGTTTGGGCATGGCCCCATGTAAGCCGCCCCGAGTCCCTTCGGGGAGATGGGGCGGGGTATAAGAATAAAGTTATTATTATTATTATAAGGGCCTTCTCGGTGCTGGCACCCCGGCTCTGGAATGCCCTCCCCAAATAAATTAGATAGGTTCCCTTCCTAGCTTACTTTAGGAGAGAATTAAAAACTTGGGCGTGGAAGCAGGCATTCAAAAATGGTTTATTATAATTCTACTGTAATGCCAACTGGCTTGAACAGGTTTTGCCTCTGGTGGACATGTTTAAACCCAACAAAATTTAAAAATTTGTGTTATTTTTAATGTGTTATTGTTATGTCAGTTTGTCAGATTTTTACATTGTTGTTAAGTATTATATTTTCTTTTTGCTTTTTTGTATTGTGGATTATTTTTTAGGTTTTTGATATTATTGTTTACGTATCATGTTGTGTTTTGCATTGTAAATTGTGTTTTGCCTTCTGCTTTTGCTTCTTGTAAGCCACCCCAATTCCTGTTTAGATATAAAGTTTATTATTATTATTTTATTATGACACAGCAAACAAGATAGATATGCTGAATTTCGTGTCACAAAACCACAAGTCGAACACTTCCCAAGTGTCTAGGACTGTGTGATGTATTTTCGGATGATGCGCGCAGATCCCAGCAGGGTGGCCTTTTGCAGTTGGCAGATTGTGATTTTGTCAATGTCTATTGTTTCCAAATGCCGGCTGAGATCTTTTGGCATGGCACCCAGTGTGCCGATCACCACTGGGACCACCTGCACTGGTTTCTGCCAGAGTCTTTGAAGTTCAATCTTGAGGTCCTGATAACAGCTGAGCTTTTCCTGTTGTTTTTCGTCAATGCGACTGTCACCTGGGATGGCAACATCAATGATCCAAACCTTTTTCTTTTCCACAACTGTGATGTCTGGTGTGTTGTGTTCCAGAACTTTGTCAGTCTGGATTCGGAAGTCCCACAGTATCTTTGCATGTTCATTTTCCATGACCTTTGCAGGTTTGTGATCCCACCAGTTCTTTGCTGCTGGGAGGTGGTACTTGAGGCATAAGTTCCAATGAATCATTTGGGCCACGTAGTTGTGCCTCTGTTTGTAGCCTGTCTGTGCAATTTTCTTACAGCAGCTGAGGAGATGATCAATGGTTTCGTCAGTTTCCTTGCAGAGTCTGCATTTTGGGTCATCAGCTGATTTTTCGATCTTGGCCTAAATTGCATTTGTTCTGATGGCTTGCTCCTGGGCTGCAAGGATCAGGCCTTCTGTCTCCTTCTTCAGGGTCCCATTCGTGAGCCTGAGCCAGGTCTTCTCCTTATCAGCTTTTCCTTCAATTTTGTCAAGGAACTTTCCATGCAATGTTTTGTTGTGCCAGCTGTCAGCTCTAGTTTGTAGTGCTGTTTTCTTGTACTGGTTTTTTGTCTGCTGTGCTTTGAGGAGTTTCTGATTTTTGACTTCAATCAAAGCATGTTCTTCACTTTGCTTTACATATTCTGCCAGGGCATGTTCTTCTTCTTTGACTGCTTGTTTTACTTGTAAGAGTCCTCTGCCCCCTGATCTTCTAGGCAGATATAGCCGGTCAACATCACTGCGAGGGTGCAGTGAATGATGAATGGTCATGAGTTTTCTTGTTTTTCTGTCCAAATTGTCCAGTTCCATCTGTGTCCAGTTTATGATGTCAGCAGTATATCTTATGACAGGTATGGCCCAGGTGTTTATGGCCTTGATGGTGTTGCCTCCATTGAGCTTGCTTTTGAGAATTTTTCTGACCCTTTGTGTGTATTCTTTACTGACCACAGTCTTCACATGTTCATGCTTGATGTTGTCCAGCTGTAATATGCCCAGATATTTATAGGCCCACTAGCTGGTGACACTTTATCGTTTGGCCATTAGGCATATTTATGGCCTCACTTTCAATGATTTTTCCCTTCTTCAATGCCACTGTCGAACATTTGTCCAAGCCAAACTCCATGCTGATATCAGTGCTAAAAGTTCAGACAGTGTTAGTCAGAGACTGGATTTCAGTTTCCATTTTCCCATACAGCTTCAGGTCATCCATATATATCAGATGCGAAATTTTGTGAGATTTCTTAGATGTTTGATAGCCGAGATTTGTTTTTTGTAAGATTGCTGACAGAGGGATCATGGCAATAATGAAAAGCAGAGAGGACAATGAGTCTCCCTGCAAAATTCCTCTCCTGATGTTGACAAGTCCATAGCTTTCATTTCCAACAAACAGTTCAGTTTTCCAGTGCTCCATCATGTTTTCAATAAAGGTGCCAACATTTTTACTAATCCCGATGGCGTCCAGGCACTTGATGATCCAGCTGTGTGGGAGTGAGTCAAAGGCCTTTTTGTAGTCAATCTACGTCATGTGAAGATTAGCTTTTCGGCTTTTACAGTTCTCCAGAATCAGTTTGTCAATTTTGTCTTTTGTGCCCCTGCTTTTCCGTTTGTTGCCTTTCTGTTCATCTGGCAAGATGTTTTTTTCTTCAAGACAGTCTTGAATTCTGTCAGCTATGATGCCAGTCAGTAGTTTAAACATAGTGGGCAGACATGTTATTGGCCTGTAGTTTCCTGGTGCTGCTCCTTTTGCTGGATCCTTTTGCATCAGGTAAGTCCTTCCAGTTGTTAGCCATTCACTGATACTTCCTTTCTGCAGCATCTCATTGAATTGTTGGGCCATTTTTCCATGTAAACTAATCAGATGTTTGAGCCAAAATCTATGAAGTTGATCACTACCAGGCAATGTCCAGTTCTTGACTGGACATCCCCCCCCCCACCACATCAAGGTGGCACCTGCGGGGGGGGATTATTATTAGTAGTAGTAGTAGTAATAGTAGTATAGTAGTAATAGTAGTAGTTTTCAATGTTATTATTATTATTTCAAGTGCTGTATAGCCAAAATGATGCCATCCATACCCAGGGGACAGAGTAACAATTATGGAGAAATCTTTAGGTTTACAAAAATATGAATAAATAACTGCAGTAATGGAGACACCAAAAATAATCTACTGAAATCTGAACTCACTCAGAGAACAGGAAAAGAGTTAGGAGGGGGAACAGCATGAAGTACTATAGATGAGGGCATGTCTGCCTTGAATGGGGCGATATACAAAAGTACCCATTTTGTTGTCACTGTTTCTAGCACTGCTCCTAAAGGAAATCCAAAAGACCTGTCTGTTGAGCAGATAATTGATCATTCCCATGTATAATTAATCCTTTCACATTCAAGAAAAAGAAAACATACCTGGGGCATTTTCAATTACATTTTATTAGGAACTGTAGCAAATTTGGGTCTGCAGTAAAGGCAACTTTCCCCCCAAAAGTCATAAATGATTATATAAATTACTATGTACCCAACCTATATAACTTGAATCATATTGGAACAAGCTTGCAATGAGGCACAGTAAATTATCCTGGCACAATCCTGGATGGATGCTGCTACCAGATTATTGGATGCTAATGCCATCAGAATGCATCAGTGTTACATTTTATGAAATTTTAAACATTACTTTTTTTCAGACTATTACAATATACTAGAACCATGGCATTACAACTGTCATGCCATGAATATGAGGGAAATTCGTATTTTAAAAGAAAACATTGTGAACTCCTGGGTGCATGGATATGTGGACTGTGCCTCATGAACAAATATAAAAAACTCAATCTCTTAATACAACAACATTGTGTTGCCATTTTTTTTAAAAAAAAATCCCACGCTCCATTATGAAGATTCTATAATATTTTATTTGCAAAGGAAATGTTTCCCTCTTACAACAGGGGCTCACAAAGGCTGCACAAAAACAAACACAAGGAGGGAGGGTGAGATGTTGGAGCCCACTGCATCACAGAGTTGAGTACTTTTCCTCAACCAATTGCAGAGGAAGAGAAAACATCTTGCTTTCTAATATCATTATAAAGAGGGGAAACTCATTATTCACTAAATGAAATAAAATCAACATACTTCTCAAAATATGTATAATTTCATATTTTATTCTAAGGATCTAAGTTCCTGCAATTTACTAGCAAAAACAGATTTCTGCATATAATATACTAATTCACTGCAACTGGGAAATAGGTTTTTTTTCCATTACTAAATGAAATATTTTCTGTTAATCTTAAACAATTCTTCATATCAAAAGATTGGAGAAGGAAAATTTAGCAAACAACTAGCTGGTTAGTTTATAGATGGAACAGAAAATGCTCATAATTTAGGATGCCCACACTAGGAAATGTCTGTTTAAAAGGCAAAGTTATTTTTATAATAATAATAATAATAATAATAAAACTTTATTTATAACCCGCCACCATCTCCCCAATGGGGACTCGGGGCGGCTTACATGGGGCCATGCCCAGACACCATACAATATAACAAAATAAAACAATATATCATAACACAATATAATAGTACAAAAATAATCATATACATTACAACACAGATCAGAGCAGACAGGGCGGGCCACATGAACATTTAATTAAAAACTCGGGAGAGAGAGGCATATAAATAAAGAGAACAGGGGTATAAGATGGAACAGTCCAAACAGTCCAAAGAATAAAATCCAAGGGGAGTAATCAAAGGTATATAACATTTACTCCCCGAAGGCACATCGAAAAAGCCATGTTTTTAGATCTTTCTTAAAAGCCAATAAGGTGGGGGCTTGCCTGATCTCAGAGGGCAATGAATTCCACAGTTTCATCTTGTTTAGATACTGTTTCATCCATTCAGTCAAGGAGAACATCAAAAGAAGTGGGGATGTGTACAGGAAAGAAAGGCAATTGATTTTTGTCTTCCACTTCTTGAAAACTGTGTAAATTTGCCTCTGGCAGAAATAGTAATCTGTATCCTTTCTTCATCTAATTGAATCCTCTAAAACTTTGTGTAATTAGGATTCTTCTTAGCACTTTATGCTCAGTAACATGTGTGGACATATGCAAATCACACACCAATAACAGTTCTAAAAATAATGAGTTCAACAGCTGCTAATTAGTTCATTGATTCACACTTCTTGAACAAGACAGGCCGTGATGGGGAAGGCTTCTGGGGGGAAAAATGAACTAACCTTTAAAAAGTGGTGTAAAAGGCTTGTAACAGGGTTAACCAACCATTTAGCCAAAACTACCTTCAAGCATCTAGTCAGGGAAATCCAAATCAATCCTATGCTCAGTGATTTCTGCTTTGATTAAAGGCTTCAGAAAGGAAGCTTTAATTCAGCCAGAATGCAGCAAGCTAGTACTTAGCTTAACCAAAGAATTGCAAAAATGGAAACAATTGTATCAATGATATTCATTTCCATTGAAGTAGGCTGATGGGGAGAAGAGCTGATGGAGGAGAAACAGATATTAACATTGGCACAAAATTCACATCAACTTATCTACGCACACATAATTAAGTAATGTTCCCTGGCATGACCTCCTGAAACTTACTTTATCAAACATTAGCTGTATCAAGCATAGGAGACCTATTCTGTTGGTAATCGAAGCATGGCTGTAAGGAGGGATTGTAACAAGGATCCTCCTGCTGAATGCCCTGCCCTGCCCAATGCCCTGCCCAATGCCCTGCCTTGCCCAATGCCCTGCCCAATGCCCTGCCCTGCTGAATGCCCTGCCCTGCCGAATGCCCTGTTCTGCCCTGAGAAAAAGAACTTTTAGTTTAGTTTGTTTTTTTAATGTTTCATGTGTTTGTTTTTTAATTTTTTGTGGGAGTTGGTTGTGGACCAGAACCAGCTGGCCTTAGTTAGTCCAATTACACAACCTGAGAATTGTGATTAATCAAGGCAAGTATTTTTCTTTTCAACACACACATGGTAGTGATCCTGTAGGAACTTAGCCCATGTACCTTAATAACTATGATGTCTGGCTTTACTCAGGGGCTATCTGAATACCTTCTGTTAAGATCAAGTCCCTTAACATACAGAGGCACTTTAAGCAGGATAAAAGTTAACCAAAACAGGTTTACTTAAAACAGGAAGATCAAAGGGCTAGCTCCACCCAGGACTATGGAAAGTAAAGGTATAGCTTAAAACAATACATTACAAATGGAGAATTTGCTGTATGCAGTCATCTTTTTGGGATTCTGAAAGTCTTTGCCTCTGATGCGAAGTGATGGACTCAGTCTTCTACTTTGTGAAACTTGGGCTGACCACAAGCTTCTGGTGTCACTGGGACTAGTAGTATATGAAATTTATAAGTGCTAAAAATGCCTGTTAGAAATGCTGGGGCTTAAGGTTTCCAGACAATATCCAGGTTTTACCCTTTGTAGCTCTACTGTAGAAAGAAAAGGGCCTAGCAAGAAAACTCTGTGCAGGCAGATGGAGTGAACTAACTGAGACTGGCATCTATTTATTTATTTACAGTATTTATATTCTGCCCTTCTCACCCCGAAGGGGACTCAGGGCGGATTACAATGAACACATATATGGCAAACATTCAATGCCAACAGACAAACAACATACACTTTAGACAGACACAGAGGCATTTAACATTTTTCCAGCTTCACAATTCCGGCCACAGGGGGAGCTGTTCCTTCACCGTCCACTAGTGGCTGTACTTCCTCATTCCTTTCCTCGTGTTTTGCCGGCAGTTTTATGGTGTTGTAAATTAGTTAAATTAGCCTCCCGCATAAAGTGTACCTAAATTTCCCTACTTGACAGATGCAACTGTCTTTCAGGGCTGCATAGGTCAACAGCAAGCCGGGCTATTTAATGGTCGGGGGCTTAACCCGACCCGGGCTTTGAACTCATGACCTCTCGGTCAGTAGTGATTTATTGCAGCTGGTTACTAGCCAGCTGCGCCACAGCCCGCCCCCCTAGGGAGGTTTTTAAGCTCCACCCAAGAACTAACACAAATGAAGTCATCTACACTATTGGAGAACCTAAACAGAGGGGACTGAAGCAAAGGAGAGGAAAGGCAGAGCCAAGACTTCACACACATAACCACTATCTATACCAAGGATGAACAAACTGCAGTTTCTAGATGTTTGAGGGGGTACGTCCCAACATTTATCACTTTGATTATGTTGTCTGGGACCAATGAGAAAGACAGAATAACAACATCTGGAGGGCCACACATGAGCTACCCCAGTCTACACACACATAGGCTGCTAAAAACTTATTCTGAACAGTAGAGAAACAGAACTAGAGCAAACCCTACACAGGATCTCGGGGACATTAACCCTCTGTCTAGGGCTGGATCTACACTGCCCTATATCCTACGATCTGATCCCAGATTATCATATTATCCCAGATTATCTGGCAGTGTAGACTCATAATCCAGTTCAAAGCAGATTATCTGGGATCAGATCCTGGGATATAGAATAGTGTAGATCCAGCCTAGGTGTGCTTTGTATTTTTTATTTTCTTACTCTGACACATTGGCTTAAACATCCATTTTGTTCCAGAAAAAGACAGCAAAACCTAGAGACTATTAGGGTCAAATATGCCATTAATGGCTGCAGAAGTTCCAGAGTATTCCTAAACTCTGCTCTTCCAGGTGTTTTATATTTCAACTCACAAAACCCCTGGTTGTTGACCCAGGCATCTGAGGTTTCTGGAAGGTGAAGTCCAAAACACCTGGAGGACTAGAGCTTGGAAATCACTGGTCTAGAGCAGGCCTGCACAACCAGTGGTTCTCCATGTGTTTTGAGCTTCACCTCCCAGAATTCCTGACCATTGGACAAGACAGCTAGTACTTCTTGGAGTTGGAGTCCCAAATACCTGGAGGGTCACAGGTGTGCACCACTGGGTTAGATGACCATCCATGGGGTGCATACAGGCAATATGCTTGCCTTTCCTGGTTGTAGTCTATAAATGCATTGAATGCAAGCACCAGGGTTTTTTCTTCTTTTTGACTGGGTAGTCATCACATGCAAATCTGTAAGATGTATATGAAATTTCCTTGGCCTGCCACACTATTCCTTGTGATTTTTTTCCCTGTTATTCAATCCATCCTCTATTTCTTGGCTTGGACCATTTTGAACCACTTTTTTCATTTGTTTGGCTACAGAGGAAGGGAAAGCGGGAGAAGGGAAAAGGGAAAGTGAGGAAGAGAAAATGCAGTACACACAGGGCACATGTTGTTGTTTTGGTATGGCTTTCAGTCCTTTCTGATTTTTGGTGGCCATAAAGTGAAACTATCAGAGGATTTTTTCCACAATATTTATCCAGAGGTTTTTCCTTTTGCCTTTATCTGAGGCTGAGAGAGTGGGATTTGCTCAAAAGTCACTCTATGGGTTTTCATGGCCAAGGGGCGATGAGTCCTCTGAGTCCTAGTCCAACTGTACCCTCTAGAAAAGTGCCCATTTACTCTAAAGCCAGGATCCATTTGGATACAGTTAAGAGTCTAAGGGGAAGCCCCATTTTATGACAGTGCGTTTTAAATTCTGTTTTGTCACTGAACCTTTCTACCTAGGTCAACCAGGTCAGGTAGTTGCTGAGTTCAGAGGAGCCCATTTTCTACCCTGCTGACCCTATAGATAACAATGCTTTTGGAGAACAACTGTCTGCATCATCCTGCATTTTTCTAAATACAATGTTTGACAAAAATGCAATGCTTAGCCTTGAGAGTAGATAATGGCAAAGTGCTGCACAAACACCATGGCCTACCACTTTAGACAGCCAACCTTATCACCAACTTTCCCCATTCAATATTGGAATATTTAAATGGTGGTTGGCTTAATTTTGTACCTCCTGCTGTCATGTTACATTGCCCCAGATGCAATGCCTAATGTTAGACATAGAATCTGAAGTAATGTTGGTGGCTAAAATGGTCAGTGGAAGCTAGGAGCTTCAATGTCACTGGAGCAGTGAATCCAGTCCATGTTTGAGGCTGAATATTAAAGAAGCTATGCATTGTAAAGTATATAATCTATTTCGAGTTCAAAGTAAAACATATAGATTCAATGTCCTCACTGACATTAGAGCCACCACTAAATAATGTTTTATGTTAGCCCAGAAAACCTCTGATTTCCACAATAATGAAAAAGAAATGCATACACAAACACTGCATGTCCACATGCACACACAGAACACAGCACACAAAGTTAGTGTTATAGTTATCTCCATCTGTATCTATCTATATGCAAATATTCTTTCAGGCAATTTGCATGGCTAAAACTGTCAAATATGTAGTCATGAGAAATGAAATCATGTAGATTGAACTATTGATGACATGGTACAATGTAATCATAAACAGTAGCCTGAGATACACTAGTTTTCACCTGATAAATTATAGTTTATTGGATCAAGAACACCCTATCTCTTCACCCTTCCATCTTACTCCCAGTGAGTGTATTTGAGAAAGGATTGTTCTTCATTAACCTAATGTTTCCTGTGATAACTTAGAAAAATGACAATTTCCTTATTATATAGGTTATTAAATCAAATATGACCTTTTATTGAAGAATACAAAAAAAATGTCAAAGCCTCACAAACAAAATTACATCAATCAGAGCTGTATTGTCCATAGGCCATAGACTGAATGCCACCACTCTATAACCCTTAGCACCAATGGGTTTCTGACGTCTAATATAAGCTACAGTAGAGTCTCACTTATGCAACATAAACGGGCCGGCAGAACGTTGGATAAGCGAATATGTTGGATAATAAGGAGAGATTAAGAAAAAGCCTATTAAGCATCAAAATAGATTATGATTTTACAAATTAAGCACCAAAACATCATGTTATACAACAAATTTGACAGAAAAAGTAGTTCATTACACATTACTGCTATGTAGTAATTACTGTATTTACGAATTTAGCACCAAAATACCACGATTTATTGAAAACATTGACTACAAAAATGTGTTGGATAATCCAGAACGTTGGATAAGTGAGACTCTACTGTATTTCTAATCATGTCAGAAAAATTTTGTAAGTGATTATTAGATGCATACATATTACAATTGGGGCATCTCATCCTGCAGCCGTTGCTTAATTTAATGATTGATGCATTTTCAAAATCCTGACTTGTCAAGCACCTTGCTTCAGGGGGAGAATAAGGTTTTCCTTTTTAATGTCATG
Source organism: Anolis carolinensis (assembly GCF_035594765.1). NCBI lineage: Eukaryota > Metazoa > Chordata > Lepidosauria > Squamata > Anolidae > Anolis > Anolis carolinensis. The sequence goes on along the minus strand of NC_085842.1, from coordinate 106,531,865 downwards.
CTCAGAAAGGAGGCAAATAATTCCAATTACTCTGAAAAAGATTCATAGGATCTGGTTTTCATGTCTGTGCTCATTTATATGGTTGTTCTGATGAACTCAGAAGTTACACTCTTAAACTACAAAAACTTTTGTTTCCACATACTGTCACATCCTAGGGAAGTGTTTGTGATATACACTGTATACTCTCCATGAAGAGTTTCAGAAATAATATGGAAAACCCCATGTTTGCTTTTGTTTGTTCCATTACTGCTTATTTTTACATTTGAATTAAGGCTCTTTCCTGCTACTGAACTTTGTCTAACTTTGCTCACTCCAACAGGGTTTGCTATAGCATTACTATTACCTCTGGCAGCATTATCCTCCCTACTGGATATTATGCATATAATTTCATTAGGCCCCTCATATATCAATGAGCGCATGAGAATACTATTGACATTACACACTGCATCTCAGTTTACACTCATAAAGCACTGGTTTTAGTGGCTAAGTAATGGGCTTGTTTTTATATTGGCATGTGTATGCGTGTGTATATTTTTTTACAAAATATTTAAGAGTAGGCTAAATTGGATCATGAAAGTGCACAAGAGCCATAAATTATGTAGTAGTTTAAAGAATTATTACAATGCATACTGAGCTTAGTTTTAGATGGTAAATTTTTTGACTACAGTTATTAAAATAGCTGCTTATAAGACAGGAGAGAAATATGACATTCCTTGAAATAATTACACTAGAATATCCTCAACTTCACTTGTTTGCTCTGCAGATTCTATGCAAAGAGAGAGTGTGTTAACATATATCTTCCACATATATTGAAGTTTAAAAAATATGTCTGTATCTGTAAGGGACAAGAGGACCCAATATTTGTTTTATTGATTTATTAACAGTGTTTATATTCTGCCTTCTCACCCCATAGGGGACTCAGAGCAGATCACCATGTACATATACATGGCAAACATTCAATGCCATATGACATACAGACAGAGACGAAGACACAGAGACAATTTAACATTTTCCAGCTTCCAGTCTTCATGAGGGTATGCTTGATTCTGGCCACAGGGGGAGCTGCTGCTTCATCATTCACTGTGACACCGAGTCCTTGATGGATTATTTCTCATTCCTTTCTGCATGCTGCTGGACAATTTTTATGGTATCGTAAATTAGTTAAATTAGCCTCCTCGCATAAGCGGTAACTAAATTTTGCTACTTGATAGATGCAACTATCTTTCGGGTTGCTTAGGTCAACAACAAGCTGGGCTATTTTTAATGGTCGGGCGCTCAGTCCAACACGGACTGGCTTCGAACTCATGACCTCACAGTCAGTAGTGATTTATTTCAGCTGGCTACTAACCAGCTGTGTCACAGCCTGCCCTCCCCCCCAAAAAAAATCAAAATAGCAACTTCTAAAGCAGGACTGACCAAAATACAGCCCTTCAGGAGTTGATGTACTGGAACTCGCATCAGCCTTTCTTTTGAAAAGAAATACAACATACATGAGTATAAGTCCTTGGCTTTGGAGAAGGCCAGCCAAACCTTCCTGGCTGCCTGGAATCCTCACTCAGTTACTAAATAGCCATAGAGAAGTGAATCATAGCAGAAAGATTGCATGCCATGGTGAGGAGGAGTGTTGTTGATTTAGGGAGGATCTTGATGCTACTTCTGCAAATTACTTTGAAAAAATCTATGCAGGCATAAATTCCCCAAGAATTAAAAGAAAGAGAAAGCAAGAAATTGATTTCCTTGGGATCACCATAGATATTCTAACTCCCACTGGAACAGATAGCAGCTGTGGAAGAGACTGCAGAGACAGACATTGGTTGGTCAAGAATTCAAGTGTGCAAAATATTTTGATGAGCCGATTCAGCAGGAAAGTGTACAAGAGCTATAGTTTTAAAAGATATTGTTATTATTGGGGTTGTGGTATGTTTTCTGGGCTGTATGGCCATGTTTTAGAAGTATTCTCTCCTGACGTTTCGCCCACATCTATGGCAGGCATCCTCAGAGGTTGTGAGGTATGGAAAAACTAAGCAAGGATGGTTTATATATAGCTGTGGGAAGTCCAGGGTGATGGAAGAACTCTTGTCAGTTGGAGGCCAGCGTAAATGTTGCAGTTAATCACCCTAATTTGCATTGAATGGCTACATCTACTAGCTACTTTTTGCCTGGGGGCATTCTTTGTTAACTGCCCCTAGTTCCCATGTCTCAGAGTGTTGCTTCTTATTTACAGTTCTGATTTTTGAGTTTTTTAATACTGGTAGCCAAATTTTCTTCATTTTCATGGTTTCCTCCTTTCTGTTGAAGTTGTCCACATGTTTGTGAATTTCAATGGCTTCTCTGTGTAGTCTGACATGATAGTTGTTGAAGTTCCCTTGATGTATGGTAAGAACACCTAACCCTAACCATCACCCAAGTCAAAAAAGGAGCACAATCAAAGCCCTGACAGACCGTGCACAAAGAATCTGCGAACCTCACCTCCTCCAAGGTGAACTCAACCACCTAAACTGGGCTCTACAGGCCAATGGATACTTCACAACAGACATCAGAAGAGCTGCAAGGCCAAGAACAAGCCATGAGAGTCAAGACAAAGATCCACCCAGAGGAAAGGTGTTCTTACCATACATCAAGGGAACTACTGACCGCATAGGGAAGCTGATGAAGAAGCACAACCTACAAACTATCTACAGACCCACGAAGAAAATCCAACAAATGCTACGGTCAGCGAAGGACAAGAGGGATCCTCTCTCTTCTGCAGGAGTCTACCGGATACCATGCAGCTGTGGACAAGTCTACATAGGGACCACCAAACGCAGCGCCCAAACAAGAGTCAAAGAACATGAAAGGCACTGCAGACTAATTCAACTAGAGAAATCAGCCATAGCAGAGCATTTGATGAACCAGCCTGGACACAGAATACTATTTGAGAACACAAAAATGCTGGACCATTCTAACAACTATCATGTCAGACTACACAGAGAAGCCATTGAAATCCACAAGCATGTGGACAACTTCAACAGAAAGGAAGAAACCATGAAAATGAACAAAATCTGGCTACCAGTATTAAAAAACTCAAAAATCAGAACAGTAAATAAAAAGCAATACTCTGAAAACAGAGGATTTCCAGACATGAATCAACCAAGGGCAGTTAACGACTCTAAACAAAGGATGCCCCAGAGGCAGGAAGAAGACAGCAGATAAGCTTTTCAATGCTAATTAAAGTGATTAACTACACAACATTCACACTGACCTCTCTCACCCTAGACTTTCCACAGATATATATTAACCTCTTTGCTTAGTTTTCTCCATACCTCACAACCTCTGAGGATGCCTGCCATAGATGTGGGTGAAATGTCAGGAGAGAATGCTTCTGGAACATGGCCACACAGCCCGAAAGACATACAACAACCCTGTGATCCCGGCCATGAAAGCCTTCAACAACACTCTGATAATACACACTACTTTTCTCCCTCCTTAGCTTCCTCCGTGGGGGAATCCTTTGTTGGGAGATGTTAGGTGGCTCTGATTGTTTCATGTCTGGAATTCCCCTGTTTTCAGAGTGTTGTTCTTTATTTACTGTCCTGATTTTAGATATTATATTGTTCTATTATACCACCGTAATTTTTATATATTATATTTATAATCTTATATTATCTGATTAGAACTGGATTATATGAGGCCCCTTCTACACAACTGTATAAAATCCACACTGAACTGGATTATATGGCAGTGTGGTCTCAAGATAATCCAGTTCAAAGCAGATACAGTGTATTATGTGCCTTGGCATTCTGGATTGTATAGCTGTGTGGAAGGGCCTTGAATCTACACTGCCATATAATCCAGTAGAAATCAGATAATTTGTATTTTATAGGCATGGTGGAGGAGACCTATGTGAACCCTCAGCCATTGTGGCTGAGGGGGTTGCTAGGACACAAAGTGAGCGAGGCCTAAAGGGGGTGGGGCCTACCCTTCTGACTGGCAGCCAGGGGGAGAATGGCTCTTCCTTGTCCTCTGTAATTTGTACTTTCTTTTTCTAGACTATGTCTTTTGTGGCCAAATTTGATGTGATTGGTTCAGTGGTTTTGTTGTTTACTCCATGGGAAAAACGCACATTACATTTTTTAATATAGATTGAGAAGCCTCTTGCTGCAATCTGCTGCTTCTCTACAGCATTCTTGAAGCTGCTAATATCAGAAACTTAATTTAGACAAGACAGGAATACTTCTGATCTGTTGGAAGGCAGATCAGGGAATAATGGTCCAACCTATGGGGTTACACTCCCACTGAAGTCACAGGTTCACAGTTTGGGGATCCTCCTGGACTTGCCAATGAACCCGGAGACCCAGATATCTGTGGTGACCAGGAGTGCCTTAGCAAATTTAAAACGCGTGCATCAACTGTGCCCATTCCTTGAGATGCTGAATGTGGCCATGGTGGTCCATGCCTTAGTTCCATCCTGTTTAGATTACTATAACATGCTTTATGTGAGACTGCTTTTCAAGAGTTTTAGGAACATCAGTTAGTCCAAATAGTTTCTCCCAGATTTTTAACCACAGCTGGCTACAGCTAACTCACAACCCCCTATTGCAACGTCTCCACTGGTTGCCAGTCTGTTTACAGGCACAACCTAATGTGCTGGTTATGACCTATAAAAACCTTTACAACTCAGATCTAGGCTATTTGGCAGATCACAACTCTCTATACAGACCTGCCTGGGCCCTGAATTGCTCAGAAGAGGCCCTTCTTTCAGTTCCACTTCCATTTCAAGCTCAGTTAGTGGAAATGAGAAATCAGGCCTTCCTTCTCGGTGGCTGCCCCAGATCTATGGAACCTCCTGCCCAGGGAAGTCAGAATGGCCCCCTCCTTGCTGCCCTTCTGACAGCAAGCTAAAACTATTCTCTTCAGGCATTCTTTTAAAGAAGAGAGTTATCAAGGTGCTGAACCCTGTCTCCAAAATAGATTTAACACAATGAATAATTTCTTTAAAGTTTGAACTGAAATCTGTAAAAAAAAATTCAATGCCTTGACCTAGAAAGTGCTAGCCACCAAGGCAAGGTGGAGATGTATCTATTAGAAAGACTTTCTTCATGGAAGGAACTCTTCTGGATCCATCCCTGGGCCTTGTGAAATTTCCACTTAAAGAAACTTGATCTAAGTAAAAGTTTCATTTCATATTTCCAAATTGAAAGAATGACAAGGATCCCCTCATTTAAGTGGTGAACCTAATTTCCATTTTTATTCCTAGACCTTGAAACAAGAAAATATATCAAAACTCCATCAAGAGAAAAATGTTCTTAAAAGAAAAAACCATGAATTATTTTAAATTAGATTGGATCATAACTGTACAGTCCTAAAAAGATCCAGCAATCTGAGCTAGCTATTTACTTTTATTTGCTCATAAACATTAACAGGGAAAAGACTAAGGAGTAAAAAAGGAAAAGGAAATGCCACCTGAAAGAGAAATGTAGCTTGCATTTAAAAATTGCTTTCAAGAAATAATGTTCAGTACAATCTACACTGCAATAAAATGAATAATTATTTAAAGGATGTTTTAAGAAATGTAAAAACATTTTTCCATTATCTCAAAATGGATAAAACACTCTAGCATTGGGGAAGAACTTAGTTCAGTGTATTTTTTAAACAAGGAATAGTGAAAAATTAACAAATGTCTTCATGTTCAGAATGGAAGCAACTTGCGTTTTTAATGAAACATTACTCCCTTCAAAAAGAGGTGTGAGGGTTTAATTCTTTAACATAGGATTTAAGGTTGTACACTGTGGAATAGCACTTTAGGTGCTATAGTTGAATGCTATGAAATCCTGGACTGTGTAGGTTGGTGAGATATCAGTACTCTTTGACAAGGAAGGAAGAACCTGGATGGAAATCCTCTCTTCAGGCAGGTAGTTAATTATATAAAGACATGTCAGAGTGGTTTTTGGGTAATTTGCTATGAAATTCATCCTACACACCCTTTCTTTTGCATACACAATTGTATATTTTGTTGCCTGTCTGTCTGTCTATCACAATGCTGTGGGGGTGGTTGGCATGGGTCTTGGATCCAGGTTTCAGTGACTAGCGTACAATAGGCATTGGTTTGTAGGGGTCCAAGCAGCAGGACTCGGGAATATGGTACAGTCTTACCAAGTGGTGGGTAGATACCTTCCAAGCCATTCTCCCTGGTAGCTGGGAGACTATGTCTGGATGCAGCCCAAATGTCGCCTCTCAGACCTTTCCTAGGGACTCTGGCACTGGCCAGATCTGCACGTTCATTGATCAACAGGGGGTTGGCAGATGTCTGGATTCAGACCCATGTGTGGGCTATAAATGTGGCCTTGTCTACAACTATAAATAAAGTTGTGGCCTTTGTTCTCCAAGCTATTATGTGTGTATGTTTTTTTTTTTTTGGTATGCTGAAAATGTTTTGCATCTGAACAGTAGAACTTTTTCCTCAGTCCCAACCTCCGCCTTAAGTTGGTTACAAGAGAAATCCATATAATGATTGGAGATAATTCATGCACTCTGTCCATGGACCCAACTGGAGGGATGGTGATATGCCACCGTCAGCAGTGTTTGCAAGACTCAATCTCAGGAGTTAACCAGTGCCTGTAAATTTTGAACTTTGCCCTTCCTCATCTTTTTTCAGGGCAGTTCTAGACAGCAGTGTAAACCAGGAACAATCACATTTTTAAAACACGGTTCCCGATTTGTAGTCCACACACACCCCAGAAAATGTGTGCTTTCTGGGGCGGGTGTCCAGATGCATTCCCGAAACCTTTCAGGAGGACAGAAAGACAGCCCCCACTCCCTCCCAAAACCCCTTAAAATGGGGGGGGGGATAATTTACTGGCCTCCATGAGGCCTTGCAGCATACTTCCTTGGATGTACCCATTATGCCAAGGAAACAAGAGGTGGCTAAATCACTCCTGCCTCCTCCTTGCTTTTTCGTGCGTAATGATACATTCCAGGGACTGTGCTGCAAGGCCTAATGAAGGCCAGTAAGTTACTTTTACTTCTAGGAACCAAGAAGGTGTGGGATGGGTGTTTGGACAGGCAGCAGGGAATTCCTAGGACTACCCGTAGCCCAGTCCTCACAGGGCCATAGCCCACTAGACCCGTGTCTTTCACAAAGTGCGTGTTTAATGGGCTATCAAATTAATTCATTACAAAGCAGAGGTTTCCTGCTTTATGGCAAATGCAATCACTTTTCTGTTGGACTTCATCTGGACAATGTTGAACTCCATGGTTTCACATTGATGTGGCATTGGAGGCTGTATGGTGGTGGTTGGGGTGTGGAGGGATGGGTGTGTTGTTTTGTGGTGTGTGCTGGGAAGGGCATTTCATTTTGTTGTGCAATATTACAATGACAATAAAGCTATTCTATTCTAGTTTATTCTATATTTTATGGTTAATCTCCAATTCTAATGCAGTAGAGCTATTAAAATGATTTACAAAAGGAAATATGCCTTCTTATTTTCCTTAAAAATCAGAACATGGCAATAAAATTTTCTAGTCTATGAATTAAAATGAACACAAAATTGTTCTTATTTTATTTTATTATATTACATTTATTCTTATTTACTCCCAAGTTGCAGTTGTAAAGACATTTACTAGATAATAACCTTTCCTGAATGCAGTGATACTGAATAACTGAGGACAGAATTGCAGTATTCTGTTATTTTTACTTTTATTTATCTTCTCTTTCATTCTGGGATATTAGGACAGGGAAAGTAGAAAGAACCTCTTGCTAACTTTTTTTTAAAAATGGAAAGGAAATGGGGGGGGGGGGAGAGAGAAAATGAGGCTTTTATTCTGTTTGTACAAAATCAAAAACAGAGATATTATCCAAGTCTGCAGTGGTTCTCAATCTCTTGTCCTTCAGATGTTTGGGACTCCTGATCCTATAATCTGTGAACATTGGCCATAGTTGATGAGATTTAGGGTCTAGAATATCTATTATACTAGAGTTTGACAATGTTATTGTAGAATTACAGCAAAGCTCTGAATGGCCAGAATGCAAAATAAAGGTCTTTTAAAAATAATTAACTTCTCATCTGATAGACTCTATGATCCCATTCAGAAAGTCCCATCATGTTTTAGAGTTTTGGCCCATCTATATTCATTTGAATTCCAGTAAGAGAGAGGAAAAATGTTTGGAGACATGAGATTATTTATTACTGGCTATGTTGCTGTTGTTGTTGTTGCTATTATTATTGTTATTATTGTTAGTAGTAGTAGTAGTAGTAGTAGTAGTATATGTATGTGGCTTTCCTGCTGATTCTAGAGACTATTTAAGTTACTGTTTTTATTTGTTTTTTATAAGACACAAGTACCTGACATGTTTCTCTGCTGGCTTTATTGTGTGTTATATGATGAGAAAAAAAATACACAATAAAGTATAAAAAGAAACTAAATAGAGCCTTGTATGTGAAACCTCCATATCACCAAAAACCCTCTTTGTTCTGTTTTTTCATTACATTGCATATTATCATTGGCTAGACATTTGTGAAAGTGAAGGAAGAGTTTATCACCCCTGGCACAGTTCTTTCCTTTACGTGTTTGCATCTCACTCTGAGGAAGATTGCCTCTCTGTCCCGCAGTTGGTCAATGTCATCTGTAGCTTGTTGGATGTAACATTTACTCATAGGCGCTTTTCACCTTCTGTTTCTTTGGGAGTTTTTTAAAAAAACAAATGTTAAAAAATGAGAAAAGTTTAACAAGCACAAATACGGTAATAACAATTTTTTAAAAAAACAATGGTCTGTGGCTTTGTGGTTGATATCTATGACCTTTGGGTGAAAATGTACACCAAAATCACTTATCAAATGGTCTGGTTCTTCCCATGAATAACAAGAGCCTTTTCTTTTCTCTTCTGATGAACAAACGTTTTTTTCGGCATAAGAAGTTCTTAGTAATTTGTCTTCAGAGTCATGAGCTGGTCCAAGGAAATATCCCGTCTTGCTCTGAATCCACTAAAGTATTGCAAAACATCATGCTAAATGGGAAGAATGAAAGTTTATTTTAGAATTAGACCTTGCTATTTGCATATGCATACCAAGCTGGCTTTTATTAACCTCATTTCTATCCCGCTCTTTTCACCTTTTGTGATATTATGGATCATTAGAAACATTATAGGTTCCAGAAGTTCACCATCATTACCGATCATGATGTATTCATTGCTTATAAGTTGTAGGCATTCTGCCAGCTTCTATACAATGTCCCATTTTGTGGTCCCACCTACATACTTCATACATTACATACGCATGGCTATCAACCACATGAAGGTTTTCTGTCAGTTTCCACACATCCCACCAATAAGTTCTCATAATAGTCACACATGTACCTATTAAATTTGAGATTTAATCTACCCTTTTCATCTGGCTACATTTCCTCCAATTGCATCCTAGAATTTTTCTGTGTCCACATTATCTGGCATTCCATTGCTTGTGGGAATAGCAAGAAAGTTTAATGGTTATTTCAATTTCATGTAGCATTTTATCTTCCACCTGTCTTGTTTTGGCAAGGACAGTATCACTTAATCCTCTGACATCTCACTTTTCAACTGCTTTTAGAATGTCCCAGTTTTTCTCTCTTCTTTACCAACTCCGTCTCTAGTTTATTCAGTTGCTGCAAACCTAGTTTACGTTCAAATGTAGTTTGCACTCAGTTAATTCAATGGGGAAAGCATGGGAAATGGCATAATCTTGTCCTTCCCAGTAGGCTTAGGCAAAAGCAAACCACTGCAGCCTTTCTCATCTTATGTATGTTTCCTCATTGCCATCTTAACCACACTCTGGTGTTGCTTGGCTCTGGTTTTTATTTGTGAAAAATTAGAGGGCATGCAGAATTGGTTTTATTCTCACCTCCTGGCAACTCTTGTTAAATTTTACTCTTTCATATAAGACATTTTTATTTTCTTATAAAATAGTTACCATGAACCTTTTTTCAGAAGAGGCCTTACAATCTTTTTGGTTTTCAAGAAAAAATGCAGAGCATCCTTTTTACCTTGTTTCACTTGGGCTTCTCATGGTTTCTGCATCAACCCAGAACACATCCTGAATCTGTCAGGCTGCTTCTACACTGCATTATATGGTCAGTGTAGAACCATATAATTTGGTTTGAACTGCATTGAACTGTATTATATGGGTCTACACTGACCATATAATAGAGTTGAAATTGCATAATATGTTAGTGTAGAACCAGCCCCAGATCTCCAAGCTCTATAAAGCCATCTTCTTAAATGTTTGAAAATCAGTCTTCAGAAATAAGAGTCATTTATTTTAAAGGAGTCCATCTCCTTACAAATTTATATCTCTAAACTCTCATTTGGTTCATTAATTACTTCATCCCTTCTCTTCTTTCACTAAAAGCTTTTTTGAATTCACGCATTTACTTTCTACTCCAGTTCATCAGTGTTCATTTCTGCTTAAATAATTTGCTTCTGTTGTGCCTTTTTCCCAGTTTTCTACTCAGTCTCTCTGTACTTTGCTTTTTAATTTTTCCAGTGCAACTTACTGTGTGTTTATGTATTCAACCTATATCCTATATTTCTCTCAAAAATAAAAATAGGATTAGATCAAGATTGTGTGTGTCAAAGAATGAACCCAATCTGACAACAGCAGGGTGCAGGGGAAAATTCTTCCTGTTTTTTTTTTGTTTTTTTTTTGTTTTTTTGGCTCTTTCCTTTATGTTTTTCTTCACCAGCAACCCAAGCTCCAAAAAGAAAACCTTTTCAGGCCAAACAAAACATCAAAACAGAAAATCATTTCTCCACTGCTGTCCATTCCTTATGTTTTCAATATAAAAGAAAGGTCAGCAGTCAAGTATTTGCTATTGTTAGTCATTACATTTTAAATTATTTACAAAATAATCATGTGTTATGATTTTAACTTACTTGTCAATTTATAGTAACCCTATGAATTTTAAAGGGTTTTCTTGAGTGCCATCTACACTGACCATTTAATGCATTTCAAAGCTAACTTCAAACTGCTTCAAGCCAGACTATAAACTCCCACAAAAGCTCATAAAAGCAAGCTCTTAATTTGCTGCAATGTTCTGTGTTTTTTGTAATCACCCTCCAGGCCTCAAACTGATTCCAAGTTTTCCCATGTAATCATTTGTTCAGGAAAACTATTTTCGTCAATAGTGGCTTGAAACTGCATTAAATGGTCACTGTAGTTGGGGCCTTAGTCACGGAGTACCTAGAGGTGGTTTCATCAGTTCTTTCCTCTTAAATATAGGCTATAACACCTAGTATTCGTTGACCATCTCCCATTCAAGTACTAATCAGGTGGATCCTACTTAGCTTCTAAGATCAGATAGGATATGGTGCCTTTATAGTAGGGTTTTTAATAATATTGTTATTTATTTATTTTTAACTCCTGTAAAGCAACATTTAATCTTGTTTTAAATGACAGTAATGTTTGGATTCCAGGAGAGAAGCATGATATATATCCAATAAATAGGCAAATAAATCAATAAAGTAAGTTTATTATTTATTTATTTATTTACAGTATTTATATTCCGCCCTTCTCACCCCGAAGGGGACTCAGGGCGGATCACATTATAACACACATAGGGCAAACATTCAATGCCCATAAACACATCAAACAGAGACAGAGAGAGACACGCAGAGGCAAGTTAACCTTCTTCTGAGGGGATGTTCGATTCTGGCCACAGGGGGGAGCAGCTGCTTCATCATCCACACTGACGGCACTTCCTCATACCAGGTCGTAAATTAGTTAATCTTGCCTCCCCACTTTTTATAAGTGGTACCTTATCTCCTACTTGATAGATGCAACTATCTTTCGGGTTGCTAGGTCAGCAACGAGCAGGGGCTATTTTTTATTTTTAATTGACGGGTGCTCACCCCGCCACGGGCTGGCCTCGAACTCATGACCTCATGGTCAGAGTGATTTAAGGCAGCTGCTCAACAGCTGCGCCACAGCCCGGTTGATGTGAAAGCTCTCCAGTTTCTCAAAAACTGCACAAAATCATCCAAAATGGTGGATGAAAATGATGTGACCCCCACCTTACATCTTGGAACATGGTAATTTGGTCTACCAGGAGGAATGGAATGTTGCTTACCACGGTCTTAAAACATTCTGGTTGAGGGCCTGAGGGCTCCAACAGAGGACTTTATCATACTAGCATTTTAAAATGGGCACTCCCACTTTCTTAGTGTCTTTTACCTCCTGCAGAACTCTGGAAAATGTAGTTTGGGAAGGTGAGGCCCTCTCTAGCTGAGAATTGCAATGGCCCCACCCTAAATTACGTTTCCCAGAATTATGCAGAAGACAGAAGACGCCAAGAAAGCACAGGTACCCATCTTAAAATCCTAGTCTGTTAAAAACCCATCATTTTTCTGTGTGCTTTTTAGAGCTCAGAGCATGGAGAAGTGGGTGATGAACCAATGAAAGTGCAGAGAACTTGCCAGAATCCACCTCACCCCTCCTTTCCTTGGTTATATGAAGAAAGAGGGTAGAATTAAATATCTCTTTTGATTTTTCAAGTAGCCAGGATGCTTCCATCATCTTCTGTTTTAATGTGTTTTACAAAGTTTTGGAAACACATTTTTGGAGACATCAGGTTGTGTTCAGCTTCCATTCAGAGTAAGGAATACATCTTTTTGTAATTCCCACACTATGTCTGTTCTAGAGTGTTGGAGGACTCTAGCAGAAGAGGACATCCTGAATATTCTGGGAGATGTCATTTTGTGGATTTTCATAGCGAACCGGTTTCTCAGTCTTTACCATCTGTGCCTGTTCATGAAGATGTCACTTCTGGCTATCTTGACACGTGCATTATATCCTGTTTAAATTTCTGTAACCAAAGGCAGCTTCCGAAGGCAGGCTATCATGGAGGCTGCCTTTGGAAACTGTTCAAAAACTGAAGTAGGTTCAAAATGATGAAACTATATTGCTGATTTGGGCTGGTTACTGGGAACAACTTCATTGGCTGATTGGTCTATTTCTGGCTACAATTCACAGTGCTACTTACACAGCTTGTGACACAGCTTGTGTATAGTCTACCTGAAAAACTGTTTCTTCCTTCTTTGAGTCTCCCCAACTTTTAACATCCCTAAGGGATTTTCATCCCACAAGCACCTGGCAGAGATAAAGTAGGGAGTCTTCTCAGGCCCTTCCAAACAGCCCCCAAATCCAGGACCTGTCTGAGTCTTTATAGATGAGGGCCCTGTGGGAACTGACTTCTAGGACTGCTTCTGCAGTCCTGGAAGTCAGTCCCCACAGCCATCCTACTGCTTTGGTCTCCAAAAAGCCCAGAGGAGCAAGATGGTGCCCACTCCCTCCCCTCCAGCCACCCATTTTGCCCCCCCCCCAAATATACCAGAGTGGCCTACTGGCAGCACAAGCCTCTCTCTCTACAGTCCTCCTGACATCATTAAATGGTGCATCAGGAGGTGGGGGTAGGAGGGATTTCCTGATGTGCTACTTTCTTGCACCAGGAGTACTGTAGAGAGAGATCTGTGCTGCCGGTAATAATAATAATAATAATAAAACTTTATTTATACCCCGCCACCATCTCCCCAACGGGGACTCGGGGCGGCTTACATGGGGCCATGCCCAGGACAATACAATATAGCAAAATATAAAAACAACATATCATAATACAATTACAACAATACAATAAATAATCATGTACAGTACAACACAAAATAAAAAAAAGCAATATAACAGGGCGGGCCGCATGAACACTCAGTTAAAACTTGGGGTGAGAAAAAGATAAGAATAAAACCACGGGGAACAGAGACATAAGATAGCAAACAGTCTAGAGGATAGATGATGAGGGGAGTAACAAAAAAGTGTGTAGGCCTCTCCAGTATGTTTGGAGGGTGAAATGGGAGGGCTGGAGGGGGGGGCTGGATGACATCCCCAGGCAATCCTGGGATAGCATCTACCCACCCCTCCCAGGAAAGCCTGGGGTTTGGGTTGGGGGTAGGAACTATAGACGCTTCCTCCCAGGTTTTAGTATAGTGTAGAAGGGCCCTTAGTTACTGCTCCCAAATTGTGGAATGTCTTCTTCTGGGAGGCTCAGTTGGTCCTCTGTCCATTCTTATTTTGCTGGAAAATACCTTTTTATTTGACTATGCATTTGTCTTTCTACTGTATGGTAGAATGGTCTTTTACTACAACATATTATTATTCCTTATCTGCTTGCCCCTTTGAATCAAGGGTAGTTCAAATGCTCCTATGTATAACCTGCTTCAGCAAGGACTTCTTAGCCTATTTTTCCCAAATATTTTTTAGATATTTCATATATAATTATGTTCTCTTGACAACAATTTGAAACAGCTCTTCAGTTTTGTTTTAGCTATTCATTCATTGTGCGCTATTGATAATTCAATGTGGCCAGCTCTTAAGTATTTTCTAGAAGGATTATTCACTCCCTCTCATTGAAGATTATAGTAATTTATGCTTCACCCTACCACCTTGACCCATGGGTGCACAGGTAGCTTCACATAATATAATAAAATTCTTCTGGCATTCAAGTTGTTTTACATAATACAATAAAATCATAAAAATCAAATTAAAAGAGTTGAAACAAAAGATGGATGCAGGTGCAGCTGGTTGTTGGCAAGAACTTTGTGAAGACAAATGTCTGCAGGTGCTTTGCCTAAGATCAGAAAGACAGAATAAAGACAGCTCCCAGTAGAAAGTGAATTCCATGTTGATTATGTCCTTTATAGAAGGTCAGTTACCTGAAAATGTAAGGCCAGAATCTTAAATAGTGGAGAGTGACATAATACAGATTGACACTACAACAGGTTTCAAAACAATCAAAATTGTTTGGTACTTCAGGTAGTCTACTCCTCAAGCCACTACATAAAAAGCCACTTTATTCAATACCTAGGTTCACTCTGGTTAAAACATTATGTAATTTTCATTATTTTCTTCTTGAGGAAAATAACATGTGAATGTAGCTGTTTTCTTCTAGCTATGAGAAAGTTTTCAAATTCTCCAGTGTTTGGAATCTGTGTGAAATATGCAAATGGTTATTTTGCATAGAAAATAGCACAGGAGCTGGCATTTTTCATGTAGATAAAAGTATTTCTGTGCAGAAAAGGCCAATTTCCAACCTCCCCTTTCTGGGCAAGGTTCTGGAGCAGGTGGTCGCTTCCCACCTCCGGGGATTCCTGCTTGAGACTGATTATCTAGATCCGTTGCAGTCTGAGATGGCTTTGGTCGCCTTGATGGATGACCTTTGCAAAGAACTCGACAGGGGGAGTGTGACTCTGTTGGTTCTCCTGGACATCTCAGTGGCTTTTGATCCCATTGACTATCCTTCTGGGTCGACTCTCCGGAATGGATATTGGGGGTGTTGCTCTGCAATGGCTCCGCTCCTTCCTGGAGGGCCGTTCCCAGTTGGTGAAGCTGGGAGACTCCTGATCGGATCCCTGGCCATTGACCTGTGAGGTCCCGCAAGGTTCCATTCTGTCTCCCATGCTTTTTAACATCTACATGAAACCGCTGGGAGAGGTCATCTGGAGTTTTGGAGTTCGGTGCCATCTCTACACAGATGACACTCAACTCTACTGCTCCTTTCCATCGAATTCCAAGGAAGCCCCTCGGTTCCTGAATCAGTTCCTGGCTGCTGTGATGGACTGGATGAGGGCTAATAAGCTGATACTTAATCCTGACAAGACAGAGATCCTCCAGGTCAGTCGTATGGCCGATTGGGGTATAGGGTGGCAACCTGTGCTCGACGGGGTGGCACTCCCCCTGAGGACACAGGTCCGCAGTCTGGGAGTCCTCCTGAACTCAATGCTGACGCTTGATGCTCAGGTTCAGTTTAAAGCCATTGTTCCGTGTCCTAATCTCCAGGGCAGCAGAAAACAAGCTTTCTCCCTCCTCTGTATGACTTCCCCTCACATATTTATACATGGCTATCATGTCTCCTCTCAGCCTTCTCTTCTGCAGGCTAAACATGCCCAGCTCTTTAAGCCGCTCCTCATAGGGCTTGTTCTCCAGACCCTTGATCATTTTAGTTGCCCTCCTCTGGACACATTCCAGCTTGTCAACATCTCTCTTCAGCTGCGGTGCCCAGAATTGGACACAGTATTCCAGGTGTGCCCTGACCAAGGCAGAATAGAGGGGTAGCATGACTTCCCTGGATCTAGACGGTATACCCCTATTTATGCAGGCCAAAATTCCATTGGCTTTTTTCGCTGCCGCATCACATTGTTGGCTTATGTTTAACTTGTTGTCCACGAGGACTCCAAGGTCTTTTTCACGCGCACTGCTGTCAAGCCAGGTGTCCCACATTCTGTATCTTTGCATTCCATTTTTTCTGCCTAAGTGGAATATCTTGCATTTGACACTGTTGAACTTCATTTTGTTAGTTTCTGTCTGTCTCTCTAGTCTGTTAAGATCGTTTTGAATTCTGCTCCTGTCTTCTGGAGTGTTAGCTATCCCACCCAGTTTGGTGTCGTCTGCAAACTTGATGATTGAGCCTTCTAACCCTTCATCTAAGTCATTAATAAAGATGTTGAACAGAACCGGGCCCAGGACGGAGCCTTGCAGCACTCCACTTGTCACTTCTTTCTATGATGAAGACATCACATTGGTGAGCATCTTTTGGGTTCATTCGCCTAGCCAATTACAGATCCACCTAACTGTAGTTTTGTCTAGCCCACATTTTACTAGTTTGTTTGCCAGAAGGTTGTGGGGGACTTTGTCGAAGGTCTTACTGAAATCCAGGTATGCTACATTCACAATGTTCCCTATATCGACCCAGCTTGTAACTCTATTGAAAAAAGAGATCAGATTAGTCTGGCATGACTTGTTTTTGGTAAATCCGTGTTGACTATTACCGATAATCGCATTTGTTTCTAAGTGTTCGCAGACCCCTTCCTTAATGATCTTTTCCAGAATCTTGCTTGGTATCGATGTGAGGCTGTTTGGACGGTAATTGTTTGGATCGTCCTTTTTTCCCTTCTTGAAGATAGGGACCACATTTGCCCTCCTCCAATCTGCTGGGACTTCTCCCATTCTCCAAGAACTCTCATCGATGATTGCTAGTGGTTCTGAAATAACTTCTGCTAGTTCCTTTGAAGATGGCTTGGAAACTTCAGTTGGTACAAAGATCAGCACCCAGATTGATAACTGGAGCAGGCTACAGAGAGCGGTCAACCATCCTGTTTAAGCAGCTCCATTGGCTACCGATTAGTTTCCAGGCCCAATTCAAGGTGTAGGTTATTACCTATAAAGCCCTAAACGGTTCAGGACCTGCTTATCTCCACGATCGCCTCCTCCTCTATGAACCCACATGGTCCCTGAGATCTTCTGGGGAGGCTCTTCTCTCGCTCCCACCTCCATCTCAGATGTGAATGGTGGGGACAAGGGAGAGGGCCTTCTTGGTGGTGGCCCCTCAGCTCTGGAACTCCCTCCCCAGGGAGATCAGATTGGCACCCTCCCTGTCCACTTTTCTTAAGGACCTTAAAACATGGCTATTTCAGTGCACCTTCAAATGAATAGTCCAGTTAGATACTCAATTTGTACTTTCACTGCACTTTATCAGTCCCTCACCCTTGTTGACTGTTAACATTTTAGTGAGACTTCCCTCGCCTTTCCCTGATCACCCCTATATTATCCTTGAGCCCACTCAGAGTCCTGTACAAGCTCACCCTACACACTCCTTACCATGCCCAGGTTCTAAAGGACTGTTATGTTCTATGTTTTAATGCTGTTTTATGCTGTTTTATTTTTTATATTGTTTTAATTATGGACTTTGTTTTAAATGTATGTTGATACTGGGCTTGTCCCCATGTGAGCCGCCCCAAGTCCCTTCGGGGAAATGGGAGCGGGATATAAAAATAAAGTATTATTATTATTATTTATTTTCTGTGCAAAACAAATCTGTGCAATTTTTTATGGAATAAGTCACATGCTGTAAAAGCTCTTATCAGTCCAAGATTATTATTTTTTTGGTCAGCAATTCTTGATATTTGAAAAAAAAAATCACTAGTGTTTGAATATTTTCTTTTTTTTTTTCAATCTCTAGGTCAGTCCTACCCTTTTCTCTCTCTTATACTCATTCCGCACTCTCTCACCTTAATGCTAGTCTTTCTGTCTCCAGTTAGAAATCATTTTGTCTTTCTCACCCCTGTGCTGTTTCTTTTCTCTCATCATCCTGTATTCTATCTTACTGATTTTTCCATCCACCCTATTCTTCCAAATGTTGACTTCTTAGGTCTCTTTTTTAGCCTTACCAGACCCCACGAGTTTCTGAAACTCTACACACTCAAATCCAAGCATCCAGATCTACATCTTAAGCAAATTGTTTGCTCATTATGCATACCATATAATTATTTCAAGTGGACACAAACAGACACAAACTAGTAATTTCCAATTCAGAATCATTCTTGTTCAAAGTTGTTTTGTAGACAGAAATTGTTAATTATTGACATCTTATAAAAATGCACAACTTGCAGCCCATCCTTGTGACTCTTTTCAACCTAACAGTGCTTCTAAGGCCCCTTCTACACTCTCTAATAAAATCCAGATTATCTGCTTTGAATTTGATTATATGGTAGTGTAGACTAATACAATCTAGTTCAAAACCAACAATTTGGATTTTATCTGACAGTGTAGATGGGGCCTAAGCCTTTAAGAGCTGCAGATGATGCAGATATTCAACAGGGAGAGTTCTCAACTGGAACAGTCTGTAAAGGTTGACACATTTAAATTAGCCAACATTGTCTATATTTATCTTTTTCATGTTTATTTGCACATTGGTTTTTCCAAGGTATAACCATGCTTAAAATGACTAACAGTAATTTCAGAAAGAAATGAGATAATAGAAAAAAAATCCACATAATTCAATAACAATTATAACTTGTTTTTTAAAAAAGAAAAAAAACTACCTTCTGGCTTAGTGGCTCAATACTGCCTAATGACTATGTGTTGTACAGTAGATTTAAAATAGTAAAGATAAAGGTTTTCCCCTGACGTTAAGTCCAGTCGTGACCGACTCTGGGGGTTGGTGCTTGTCTCCATTTCTAAGCCGAAGAGCCGGCGTTGTCCGTAGACACCTCCAAGGTCATGTGGCTGGCATGACTGCATGGAGCGCCGTTACCTTCCCAGCGGAGTGGTACCTATTGATCTACTCACATTTGCATGTTTTCGAACTGCTAGGTTGGCAGGAGCTGGGGCTAACAGCGGGCGCTCATTCCGCTCCCGGGATTTGAACCTGGGACCTTTCGGTTTGCAAGTTCAGCAGCTCAGCGCTTTAACACACTGTGCTTTAACCACCATTAATCCTCTAAATTGCATGTCCCTGGGACCCCCTTAGCACTCATGGCAAGTTTTAAAGATATAGATCTCACAGTTTCAGAGACATGGCAGAGAAAACGGACGCACTCTCTTTTATTATTTCACACCAGACCAATACAATCTGGCAGTAGATAAGGGCTAGAATTTAAATGACTAATTTTTAAATTAAAATGGTTACATTTATCTGGTCTGTAGATAGGTTTTTAGCACCTTACCAAACTACAACTCCCAGAATTACATAGCATTGAGCCATGACAGTTAAAGTGATGTCAAACAACATTAATTCTAAATTGTAGATGTACTCAAGATGTTAGTATTCCCTGCCAAAAAGTGCGGATGCCTCACCAAACTACAATCCCCAGCTATTTGTCCTGCTGTAACAATATCAGTCTTGTGTGATTAATTAAAATATATAGCACTTCATGGAACATTTTTTCAGTTCTACCATTCCTTGTTAATCTATTCAACAAATTTCCTCAGTTATCTCTCCACTACCATAAGCATATTTTATTCAGCGCTCTCACATCTGAAAGAACAGCTTCCTCTGTGGTATTTCTAAAACATTAACTTTTAGGCAGGAGATGCCATAAGAGAACCATGTAAAAATCTACATGGGTGAAGGGTGTATGACAGCTGCAATGTGAAACAATAATTGAATTTTAAAAGCTAAGTACTTCAGAAATGCATGATAATCATATATTCCTCTGAGTGTTTTCACATTCCAAATTTTATGTAATGTAGTTTGGTTTCTATACTGTTTAAAAATAAGCAACATTTTAAAGAGAATTATTTGCATAACTCTGTAGTGATATAGGAAGATATTAATGATAGTCCCCCTTAGGTAAATACAATATTGTATGTACAAATAACATAAAATAAGCATTTTTACCATGAACATGTTTGTCCAGAGCAATCCAATACATAATGGATTGTTTTTCAGTAGAATTCCCAGTAGAATTTTCCAGAAGGAAAGTGTAAAGATGCTTTGGGACTTAATGCATACTTTATGACATTGTTATTACTATTATATTTACTTATACCCTTCTTTATCTCCCCAAAAGGGACTCAAATTGGCTTGACATAAAAACATTAGTATACAATTTAAAATATGTAAATATGTCCATGACAATTCAGAGGTATTGATCACCTCCGCCCACAGATCCATATGTTCCAAGCTGAAAATCATATCAAGGGTATGGCCTGCTGAATGTGTTGGCCCAGAAACCAATTGGGATAGGCCCATTTGTGTCATGGATACCGTGAACACCCGAGCTGCACCTGACAAACTGGCCTCCAGTGGTGTGTTGAAGTCACCCAGAAGCAAAAGTCTGGGCGACTCTAACAACATCTCTGAGACCAGTTCTGTAAGCTCGGCCAGGGAGTCTCTTAGGCAGTGAGGTGGATGGTACAAACTTGCATGCAAACTTAAAGCCATTATCACAGCTAGGCCCAACATAACATCTCATCTAGCTGAATGAAAATGAGAGATCATAAACACACACACACACACACACACACACACAAAGCCATATTTAGGGGTCGCAATACCGGGCATGCAGCAAAATACAACAACATCTAAAATCCACGAAATCATGATATCTTTCTTGGCTAACTGAAATGCACAAAATACATCCAGTGGTTTCTTCATCAGGCAAAATATGTTAAGAAAACATACAAAAGAAGAAAATGCTGATATAGACCTGCATTTTGTTTCAGATGTTGTTTCTGTTGTAGTTCAGTTGGTTTGGAGGAATTTCAATGCAGGCAGACTGCTTCTCTTCTTAGCCATGTGAGGACCAAAAAAAGGGATAGTGAAATTTAAGTTTCATTAGCAGAAATAAAGTATCTGCTTAAATATAACTGTTTCGATCCCAATGTGTTGTTGTTCTGTGTCCAATAGTATTATATCAAAACAAAGAGCCTCGTGATAGAACATGTGCAAAGATATTTGGAGGATGCAGGCATTTATGCTCAGCAATGCCTTAGTGGGAGTTCCATAGCAACACTGTGCATTTTCAATGCAGACTCAATGCTACGGTTCAAGACTGATGTCTCTACTTTCATCATAAACCACAGGCTTACTTATGACTATGGCAACACTTTAACCTATAAACATTTTATACACTGCTATAAAATGCCAAAGGAAAAAATAGGTTTGAGAATAGAAGCACACAAAGCAAGAAACAAGCATTTTGTCAGCTTACATATTGGGGAACTGAATTGTTTCTACCTCCAGCCAATTTCCAACCTGACTAGTCTTTATTTGATATAATATATATTACCTTACTCCTTTCTATCTAGACACTTCTTGAAATCAGTTAACATAGAGATCAAGTTCCGGCATTCTGGATAATATTGCATCCAATATAGGCTACTCCAATGGATAAGAATTTTCTGAGGTGAGGAATAATCTATACCATTACTAAATTTAAGAGTCTCCCACATTAAAGACTAGTACATTTATTGAGGCACCAGTGAACTCTACTCCATGAAATTTTTTTCAATAAAATATTTTAAGGTATCACTAAACTCTTGCTTTTATTGGCCACAGTAGTTCTAGTTTTCCTAGCAGGAAATAGCAAAGACTTGAAACAAACATTTTAAAAAAAAGTCGAGAAAGAAAATATAAAGGCAGGGTTACAGCTGAACATTAAGAAACCAAAAATAATGACCATTTATGATTTGCATAACTTTAAAGTAGCTGATTAAGATGTTGAAATAGTTTAAGATTTTCCATACCGTGACATGGCTCAGTCATTAACTGTCATTAATCAAAATGAAGATTGTAGTCAAGAAATAAGAAGACAACTAAAACTCGGATAGGCAGCTATCAAGGAACTAGACAAAATTCTTGTGTAGAGATATGACTGAATACCAAAATTTGGATTTTTTTTGTGCTGTACTATGGTTGGGGAAGCTGAACTGTGAAAATATCCAACAAGAAGAGAAACAATTCATTTGAAATGTAGTGCTGTGGGAGCAGGGCCATAGGCAGAAAACAATTGGGGGGGGGGATGATGAAACATTTTTTTAGCGAATCATGAAGAGTAGGTCCATAACTCAAAATAATTTAAATTATATGATTCATTTTATATTTTTATATAGACATAATTAAATCACATTTCTATTTTAGTTACAAAGTTTCAAGTCTTTAAAAAACTGAAAATGTCTCTTAATTACAAGAGTAATTTTCTTACAAAAGAATACCACAATGTCTGTTGTAAACACTTGAAAACTGTGTCAATACACTTTGACAGAAATCAGGCTCGATTGATAAACTTTGGTGGACACTCAAGAGTGCAAGTCCAGTCAGTCTTTCTTGCTCCATTGTGCTTCTTATGTATGTTTTCAAATGTTTAAGAGTTGAAAACGACTTTTCCTTTGAAGCTGTTGACACTGGCAATGTTGCAGAAATCTGAAGAAGTTTCTTCACATTCAGAAAAAAAAAACTGTCCATCATGGACAAAATATGCTTCCAGTGCCTTTGATGGTTTTTCTGCAGGTGCAATATTTTTCAATTTTCTACACCACAGGTCAAATTCTTCCATCAGTGTGTGTCAGTATCTTAAAGGAATTCATTGTAAGGTTCTGTGCGCTCATTCAAGTTAGATTTTAAATGGCCACAATTAATAGGGAGGAATACTTCCAGTTCCTGAAGTGCTTCCCTGTGCCTTGTAAACCTTTCTTGAAGCTGACTGCAGAAAATGTCCAGAAATGGGATATACATATTTAGCCTATAAAATTCCATTGGTGTTAATGAAGTTGCCTGGATGTTGCTTTTACAAGTCTGCCTTGAACAGATGCAAGGAATCCTCACTTCTCCACCCATAGACTCCACCACTGATCTTGCTCTGTCAAAGATCTCCTGGAAATTTTTCACAGATTCTGTGGACATCTCCCTGGCTTTTTCTAAGAGACTGTCAACATGCTGCAAACTACCTAAAATGTCCATATCTACTCTTTGTAATGTTTTCTAAGCTGAAGGGATGATGACAGAAGCTTTCTTAGAATGTGTATGGTTACTACAAATTCAGCATTCAGAAAAGCTAAAAGAAGTTGTTCAGCTTGGGAAGAAGTCTCACTGTAGTATAGAGGACTCTCTTTTAGTTCTTCAAGTGTTCTCACCATCAGTTCAACAATCTGAAGAAATTGCACACAGATGATATTGTTCCTTGGCAGTTTCTGACAAGTGGAATGCTGCAAGTCTTTGCTAAGGCTAGATTTAGTGAGTGAACATTGCAGTGGATGTAGACAGCCATTAGATACTTCTGTGATATAATTGCCTGTGCTCCACTAATATGACCACTCATATTAGCAGCTCCATCACACCTTGTCCACACAAATATTGCAAGTTCAGCGCAATTTTTACAGTGTTTTCAAAATAATGTCTGCAAGTCTCCACTTGTCATATCACTTTTCTTCACAATGACTATAAAGTCTTCTCTTATTCCTGCAACTTTGACATCAACATACCTTACGGAGAGCAATAACTGTTCTGAGTTACTCACATCCAAAGTTTAATCTGCCAAAACAGAGAAACACTTTGATACACGGTGTCTTTCAACAATTTTTGAACTATCATGTCACCACAAATGTTTATTAGTTCATTTTGTATTTGAGAACTAGTATATTGGGCATTCATAGCTGCAGTTTCAAGATGGCTCTTCAGGTCACTATATCCTGATCTGGTACGAGATCTCAACAAGGCCCTGAAATTACCATCATTGTGAAAATGTTCTTTACAGGTAATAGGTCCTGAATATTTGCTCCCTCTTAAAGCCTGTTCTTGTCACCCACAAAGGAAAATACTTTCCACAATTGGCAGGAATTTAATTCTGTTTTCTTCTCCTTTCTTCTTATTTTCTTTATTGTGAAGATCTTCACGGTTAATTACGAGAAAGAGGTTTTCAGCCAAGCACAAGTTGTTCTGATGCTACTCTGTTTTTTGGTATCCATTGAAGACTTCTATTGCATCTTTCCATCACACAAATGGTTTAGCAACCAATGAACCAAGCTGCCAATGACAACTTTACCCCCAACTTCTCCTCCAAACACCACACAGTACTTACAGAGTGCACATTGCATTTGAATTGAGTAGGCTGACCAGGGAAATCTGCTGAACCATTTCAGATGAAAACTTCTTATTCACATATCCTGGCAATGGAGACTGTGGATTTTGCAGTAATTGGGCTTTCAGTTGATCACCAGAAACAGTCTTGTTAATATAAAGTCCAAGGTCAAACGATGGCACAGCTTCTTGTCATTACTCCTGTTCCATGGTTTCTTTGGCAGGGCTTGGATTAGACCAGTGATTCCCAAAGTGGGTGCTACCACCCCCTGGTGGGCGCTGCAGCGATCCAGGAGCGCAGTGATGGACACAGGTGCATTTACCATATGCATTTATACATATATTTTTTCGATATAATTTCTATTAAAATTTAAAAAAAATTAATTTCCATGGGGCGCTGAGTAATATTTTTTTCTGGAAAGGGGGCGGTAGGCCAAATAAATTTGGGAACCACTGGATTAGACGAACCAGTGGCAGACACTGCAATTTTCATGGTTTCCTCAGTTTGCACCAGATAATAATACAGTAATAATAATAATAATCTTTATTTATACCCTGCCAGCATCTTCCAAAGGGACTCGGAGCAGCTCATAAAGCACTCAAGGGTGCAAACATGCAAAATACAAAAAGTGTGAAGACAATAACACAAGAGCAATAACAACCAACATAAACATCACAAATCCCCCCTGATTAAAATCAGTAAAAGCAACAAAAAAACAATTACAATCAATATCAGTCACATAAAGTGCACAGTGAAATAGTCTCAAGGTCCTCAGATATGTTCAATACAGTATTCTATAATGGTCAAAGCCTTGTCAAAATAGCCATGTCTTGTATATGGAAGGCTTGGAGAGTGGGGGCTAGTCTAATCTCTCAGGAGGCCACCACCGAGAAGGCACTCTCTCTCTTCCCTCCAACCGCACTTGAGACAGAGGCGGGACCAAGAGGAGGTCCTCCACAGTAGATCATAGTGCCAGTGCCGGTTTATAGAAGGAGATATGGTCTCAAAGATAGGTTGGACCCGAAGCGTATAGGGCTTTATAGGTAATAACCTGCACTTTTAATTGGGTCTGGAAACTCATCAGCAGCCAGTCGAGCTGTGACCATTGCAACAACTGCAATTTCCGAGACATCTTCAAGGCAGCCCCACGTAAAGTGCATTGCAGTAGTTCATTCTAGACGTAACGAAGGCATGGACCACTATGGCCAAGTCAGACTTTACGAGGTACAGTCACAGCTGGTGCACAAGTTGTAATTGTGCAAAGGCCCTCTCAGCCACCTCTGACACCTGAGGTTCAAGCGTCAACGCTGAGTCCAGGAGGACCTCCAGACTGTGGACCTGTGTCTTCAGGGGGAGTGTAACCCCATTAAACACAGGTTGCCACCCTATACCCCGATCGGCCTTGCGACTGACTAGGAGGACCTCTGTCTTGTCTGGATTTGGCTTCAGCTTGTAGGCCCTCATTCAGTCCATCACAGCTGCCAGGCACTGGTCCAGGATCTAGGGAGCTTCCTTGGAATGGGGTGGAAAAGAGTAATAGAGTTGTGTGTCATCTGTGTAGAGATGTCACCCAACTCCAAAATTCACCCAGCAGTTTCATGTACATGTTAAAAAGCAGGAGGGAAAGAATAGAACCTTGCGGGACCTCACAGGTCAATGGCCAGGGGTCCCAGCAGGTATCCTCCAGCATCTGACTGCTTTTGCAACACGTCTCATCACTAATATTCCACCCCACTTATTCTTACATTTTCATTTCCTGAATAAATCAGGAAATGTAATTATCAGTCCAATTTAGCTCGCTCATCTCAAGTATTGCATTGTTCATACATATCGTTTCTTGCAGCTTGTATGGGAAATGGACTGTTATTGATAATTGGTTATTTATTTTTTCTGTCTGTGCCACAAAAGCAATATATAACAAAGTCAAATTTTATCATCTATCATCAAGAGAAATCCTGATAAGTTTTGTGTTTTATATTTGTTTAGTGTCCATTGTTGTGTTGTGATGACAGGATGATCCTTTTGAGTTGTTGTTCTGACTGATGTCACTGTTCTTGAAGTATTCCTTGAGGCACAGGCAGGAGAAGGGCATGAATATAAAATGTCACTCCACCCCCACCCCCCCACCCCCCAGTTATCCAGGTTGGCCTTTTACAGTTTTGAAGTCACTCAAAGGAGAAAAGAGTCAGGCTCACATGTTTTGAAAAATATAGCTTAGCACACAAATATTTGGGCCATTCTATATACATAATTTAAGGACAAAACAAAATGAAAATAGATTGTGTCCATGTATATAAGGATGCTGGAATGGACAGATTTATTATTCTTGTTGAGAGACTTGATATGTTTCTGTGTAATGGGCTCCCTTCTCCCATTTTTTTTAATGGGACAGATTTATGTTCTCTATAGCCCAATGATTTTCTGATAGGGCATTTGTTGCAATACCAAAAATACAGATAACACCAAGCAAACAAATAATTTATTACACACAAGCTTTTGGATCAAAAAGGTCACTTTTCAGGTGCAACCCAAAGTCTCCCATATTAGGAGAATTTATCTAGTTTGGGGGTTTTTTTCATTTAGAAGATACAAATACAAATGATGGGAGAGGCAGATCATGACCCCGGAGGGCTTTGGGGTTTAATAAAGACTATTTTGTTCTAAGAGCCTTTGACATCTTCCTGTGGATTCAGCAAATACTGTTTCTTTTGTGGGGGGAATGCATGGGAGGAGGAAGAACTGTAGTACTATTTCACTGGAAGCACAGTGTTTATGCACAGGAAGAATAAATGGAAATGACACCTCTCCCTACCACAGTTACATTTCCTTATCATCTCTGCTGTTCTGAATGTAGGTATATTGTGAGTAGACTTCCAAATGTATTCACTTCAGCAACTGAGAGTGAATTTGTTCCTTATGTTAGTGACAATAGATATCAGTTATTATATTCTATTGATGTTTTCCAAACTTCAAAAAGTAGACTTCAGGTGTGGCTCGTACATTAGAACAAATGTTCTTAAAGATGGCACACTGAAACTTTTAAATTAGTTTAGTGTTGACTCAGCAAGTTTATATAGATTCCAAAAGCATACGGATTCAATTTAGGACAGATGATAATGGTGATAATAATAATTTGTTTGTTTGCTACCTGCCTCTCCTTATAACTAGCAATGGGATGCAATCCAGTTAAAACACCCAGATAAAACACATTACCATAAAATACATGCATTGAAATACATAGAACGAAGATTAAAATACAATACTAATAGAATATAGGTTTAAAATTCCTGGTTTAAAATTGATTGGGTAGACCTGCTGGAAGAGATAGGTCTTTAATTCTGCTTTAAATTTTGACAGCTCATTTAGCTGTCAGAGCTATTCCAGCAGGTCATTCCAGTCTTGGGGCGGCCATCAAAAAGGTCCTCTGGGTAATGGTTTCCAGTTGGGTTCTGGCTGGCTGAAATAAACATCCCCCAGAGGACATAAGTATTCAGGGCAGATTATACAGGCGGAGGTGATTCTGCAGGTAACCTGGACCCAAACCATATAGGGCTTTAAAAGTCATACTAACACTTTGTACTTTGTCCAGAAATTAATTGGCAGCCAGTGAGGTGATTTTAGTATTGGTGTGACATGATGACTCCTAAATGTTCCCGTGTCCAATCTGGTTGCTATGTTTTGAAATAACTGGTGTTCCAAACTTGGTGCAGAGGTAGCCCAGCACATTGTGGAAGTCTAACCTTGCATTTATCAGCATGTGCTTCCTGTTGTCACGGAAATTTAAATATTTTAAAGGCACTAGATCTCATCTGAAGCTAAGTAGAGTCAACCCTTGATAACAATCCTTGTATACTTGGATGGAAGACTACCAATAAATACCAAGTTCTGTAGGCTATATTTCAGGGGAAGAAACTAGCAAAAACCACCTATAGTTTTTTCCTGAGAAAACCCTATGGAGTCTAGCAATAAGTGAATGAGGGTTTTGAAAACACACTCTTATACATAGCCAGCTGCATTGTGTCAATTATTTTAATTCTGCTTTCTTTGTTTAGAATTCATGCTAATGTTTCCATCCCCAGCTACCCACCCAGCAATCTGTTCATGAAAGTAGGATTCTTGTTTTATAAGATCACAGAATTTCTTTGAAAAGCAACATAAAAATGCATTAAATTAATTAATCAGCTTAAACTGTGAAGAGGAGAAATGCAAAAGATTCCTGGTCCTGATTTCATGACTAGAAACATTAGGAAGTTATTATCTTCTCTCCAGTGACAGAGGGATTTGTGTGTGTCCTCATCAGTTGTCACTTCATATATAGAACAATAACGAGGAGAGCTTTCAAAACACCTGCTCTTAGACCCAGAAGCCAAGGCATAATGAGCACACGGCAACATAGGAGACTATTTCCACTCTGGAGTGTAACAGTATGTCTGCATCTGGAAAAGAACAGCGCTAGGATGCCTGCACCAGCGTGCCAAATGTTGGCTCTGTGTGCTGCTTTTTATGAAAATGCTTGTGAAGTGATACTACAATCCATTGCACACAACTGAGGCCAAAAGCTGCATAAAGCAGACAAAGGTTAAATGGCTGCTTTTCATTACTTCAAATTTGCATTGATCTCCATTGACAGTTTGGTTCATTAGGCCTCCAGAAGTGACTTTATTATAATGGCAAGGCTGGAATCAATCCTTGAACATGACCCAGCTGCATTCACCTGACATAAAATCGCAATCTTAATCAGGATCCCCAGAGGCATAATTATTTACCTCAAGACTACTCAAGATGGAAAAGCCGAATGGAATTCAAAGTAGAAACAATCATTTCCTACAGATGTTTTTAAAGCCATTGTATCTTAGAACAAAGTAACCCTTTATCTGTAAAAGTCGGTAAGATGAAACGGCACACCAAAGGCCTCTGTTTTTCTTGTGCTTTTCCATCTCACTGACTTTTTCAGATTTTGAAATATCCAGGTATGGAGAAATTCCTAGGCTGAATCAGGTAAGTGGTTAAACATACAGTTTTAGAACAATGTAGTGTTTCTAGTTCTCATGGTGGTAACTATACATTGGATAACCCTTGGTTCATCATGCAGCAGGAAACTGACTTCTTTCTTTTTTGTTATTGTATATGTATGCTATTTTTCTCCCAGAGTGAGACCCAAGGTGGCTTCAAAAAACAGTTACAAAATATTCACAGAAAAACTTTAAAAACAACTGCGTAAAACAGCGTCATGCATTGTAGCTCATTGCATCTTGCCTGTAAAATGGGTCAGCATGCAAAATGAAGCTTCAATAGTAATGATGAATGAGTTCTAATGAAACAGATTGGTGTAATGGCAAAGATTCTGGTTTGTGCTGTGTGAGCTGTAATGTCTGAAATCTAAATTTCATCTGCGCCCTAAACACCTTAACTCAGCATCTTCTCCAGGTGTGCGACTCAGGGATAAAATGCTGATCTGCCATATTGGAATACTAAGCCTTATTAGGATATTAGCAAGAATCCAAAAATCTCAATTTAAAACTTCAGATTTCTAATATAATATTATAGCATCAGGAAGGATGCAATTTCCTGCCTCTAGACCTTCTATGGGCCACCTGGTTGGCAACTGTCAGAATACTGGCTCAGGCAGTTTTGGTCTGATCCAGCAAAGCTTCTGCTTTTCCATGAGACAGTGGAGAATTTTCTGAGTGATGAGCAACCTCTGGTATTACAAATCTAAGAGCCATGGTATTTCTCTTTCACAGCTGTGAATGCTGCTATTTCATACCGTATGTTTATTGACAAGGCCAGTTACTACATATACATTAAGTGTGTGCTATTTAAACCACAATATAAGAAAGTTTTGGGGTTTTTTTTTTTTTGGACAGCCACTTCCAGAATCTCCTAGGCTTAGAAACCATTTTCCATTTTAGTTCCCTCCCACAGTCCAATGTAAAGGGTTAAAATATTATGGGATATAGTCCTGCCATCTCTGGAATAATACACAAAAAATTAGGGAAGTTATTGCATGCTTGGCATTACTCCGGATCCCAGTGTCTCATAAGTGCAGGACCACATGTTGGTGAGTTGTCAAGTCCATTGTTTTGTTAAATTGTTCATATTCCATTTATGCTCATGGCTCAATTTAGTTAAAAGCACACTGCATTCTCTTACCCCAGCCCAACACAGAGGTTTAATGCCATATTGAGAAGTTATCTGAAATCTACTCTTGCTAATGGATTTTTATGCCTGAAGCCATGTTGCTGCTCTCCCAGGAAAATTACTGAACAAAACATATTTTGTTATTAAAACTGAATAAAAAGGTTTGGGTTGGTTTCTTTTTTTCTTCTGTTTTGATACAAATGAAGCACACAAAAAGTGTACAATAGATGTTGCTTAAATTTCAACCTAAAATGTGTTTAAAACAACCTTTAACAAAATGTACATACTCTTCAGATTGCAGATTACAAGAGTAAGGATATTATTCAGAGTAAAAATATGTGAAACGTCCCTTGCAAAATTTTAGTCAATCTTAGCTACTTCATTTTTAAAAAAACAAATGATTCTGAAATTTCCTATGTGTCATTGACCTGAGCAGGGCCTCTGAAATTTGTCTATAAATTTCACAATGGACTAAATTCAGTGTCTGATTAGAGATGTGCAGAACCTCTAGTTGAATAATGGCTAAATATGCTAACATTGCTTTTATCGTTTTTCAGGGAAATGTTTAAGGCCCCCCAAAATTTGTATTAAATTTGGCATTTTGAGTAAAAAAAAGCCCTTGTAGTGATTGTTTATTGATTGAAAAGAATAAATACATGGGACAGAGAAAATGTTTTCAGTGTTGTACACCAGTAAGAGGAAATTCATACGTTGTCAGACAACAACTTCCATCAGCTTTGGCCATTAGCCATGATGAGAGATGTTGATGGGACCTAAAGTCTATTTACATCTAAATTCCCACCCATTCCAGAGCCCCAAAATATATTCAGACCTCAGTCCAGCATCCTCCTAGCATAGCATAAATATCTGCATGACCTAATCAGGATGGGGCTTATTTTGGGTGCATATTGCAATTCAGCCCTAGTTGACCCACGGATCCTGCCAGCTCCCATCTGACAATGCAGAGGAAAGTCTAGTGGGGCTCCATGGGTCAACTGGAGTGGAGTTGGCATATGTCACCTCCAAGGCAACACAGGAGGCTTTCTGTGTTGCACAGGAACCAATGGGGGGGGGGACCATGCATCGCTTGCCAGGCAATGCAGGGTGTGGGGCGAGTTCCCCTCTCACCCCGACTGTAGTGACAACGTGTGGTGATTCCACTGGCCCATGTGATAAGGTTGCTTGTTATCCCCATGCAGAATAGCAACATTAGCAATGTATGTCAATAATGGAAGTTAGGAGCACAGGGCTCTCACAAAAGTAGAAACACCACAAATATAGTAAACCCTTCCAAACATGCATGCTACAGACTCCTTTCCCAATCTATAGAATCATAGAATTAGAAGAGACCACATCGGCCATCTAGTCCAAGCCCTTACCATGCAGAAAAAGCACAATCAAAATACCCTTGACAGCCATCCAGTCTCTGTTTAAAGGCCTCCAAGGAAAGATCTTCTACCACACTCCAAAGTAGTGTGTTCCACTGTTGAACAGCTCTTATGGGCAGGAAATTCTTCCTAATGTTCAGGTGTAATTGGAACCCATTGCTCTGAGTCCTAGTACCTAGGGCAACATAAAACAAGCTTGCTCCCTCTTCCTTATGCCATCCTTTCAGATAATTATACAGGGCTCTCATATCTCCTCTCAACTTTCTTTTCTGCAGACTAAACATCCCCAGCTCTTTAAGCCATTCCTCATAGGGCACAGTCTCCAAACCTTTGATCATTTTAGTTGTCCTCCTCTGGACACATTCTAACTTGTCAATATCTCTCCTGAATTCTGGTGCCCAGAAATAAACACATTATTCCAGGTGAGGTCTGACCAAATCAAAATAGATAGACAGCATTACTTTGATGGATCTACACACTATACTCCTTTTGATGCAGCCCAAAATCCCATTGGCTTTTTTAGCTGCTGCATTGTTTAACTTGTTATCTACCAAGACTCTAAAATCTTTTTTACATATACTGTTATCGAGCCAAAAGTCATCCATCCTGTATCTTTTTTCTGCCTAAGTGTAGTATCTTACATTTCTCCTTGCTGAAATTCATTTGTTAGTTTTGGCCCAACTCTCAAATCTGTTAAGATTATTTTGAATTCTTATCCTGTCTTCTGGAGTATTAGCCATCCCTCTGAAAACTTGATAAGCATGCTTTCTAAATTTTCATCCAAGTTATTGAGAAAGACGTCAAATAGAACTGGGCCCAGGACCAAACCCTGTAGCACCCCTCTAGTCACTTCTTTCCATGATGAAGAAGAACCATTGGTGAGAACCCTTTGGGTTTGGTTGCTTAAACAATTACAAATCCACCCAACAGTAGTATTGTCTATCCCACATTTTACTAGTTTGTCAGAAAGAACATAATGAGAAACCTTGTCAAAAGCCTTAATGAAATCAAGATATGCTATATCCACAGCATTCCCCTTATCTCACCAATTTCATAATTCTATTGAAAAAAGAAATAGGATTAATCTGGCATGACTTGTTTTTGAGAAATCACTGCATTCTTTTCTAAGTGCTGATAGACTGCCTCCTTAATGATCTGCTCCAGAATCATTCCTGGTATGGATGCTGACTGGATAGTAATTATTTATTTTTCCCCTCTGTCTGCTGGGACTTCTTCAGATTCTGTATTTGTGAACTGTCCTCCTCCTGAAAGATATCCCATATACATTTGTCAAAGACAGCCCACTCAGTTGTATCTAAGAAGTTCTCCTCCTCCCCAACATGTTTTACTTCCTCATCATCTGTTTCTGGGTAGAGAACTTAGAATGAATTGTGTAACTTCAGATTCACAGAATGATACCTGGTCCTCCTCCTAAGTGTGACATTACTCCAAGCATCAGCATTCTCCACATTTGACGTGACCTCATAGTCAAGCCCTGCATGTTCATTCAATGTGTGTTCTGCATCTAGAAAGGTCTGCTGGGCTGTGCCCAAGAAAAGCTCAAATCCTCTAGTGGCCTTACATGTAGCAATACGAGCCTCCAGTTGCTGCATTTTCTCTTCCATTGAAGCAATTTGCTGCAGAGATAGAAAGGTGTTCTGGCATCCCACAGTCCCCTCTGCATGTGACTGCAACACTTTCTCCCTTTTCCATGTCCTGGTGACTTAAATTGCCAAGCAGGTCTTTTTACAGAAGTCTGGTCCCTCTTCTCAAAACACCTCACTTACTTCCTTCTCTAGGTTTCTGAGAATTAAGTGTTGTTTACACAAAAAGGCTCACAATATTAAAAGGCAATACAATCTTACATCCATAGCATACTGTTACAGTAAGTCGTAACAGAATCAAGTGTGTGTGTGAGTTAAAGAAAACCTTATGACGTTAATTATTATGAGCAGCTGCTGATGTAGGTCAGCCAGCAAGTTTGGACCACACCCGTTGGGGTATAACTGTATGGATGTTAGAATACAGTTTAGAGATGCTGAATTAACAATGTTCTAACAGCGATACTCTTTGCTATGGTGGAATAGCTATTTGTTTTATGTTCTACTTTCTCATTTGGATGAAGAAGCCT
Source organism: Anolis carolinensis (assembly GCF_035594765.1). Lineage (NCBI taxonomy): Eukaryota > Metazoa > Chordata > Lepidosauria > Squamata > Anolidae > Anolis > Anolis carolinensis. Next base: position 106,497,856 of record NC_085842.1, on the reverse strand, counting down.
TATTCTGTGCTACTTACAAGGACTATGTAAGTTTGTTGGACTGTTTGTATGCAATACTGCAAATTTATATTTTAACTCTGCTGACAAGAGTAAAGTTTTTCTGTTCCTTTTCCTCTTGCTTGTGTGTCTTTTGCATTGGACCTGACTGAAATCTGCTTATGTGCAACACATACAAATATTAAAATAGAATTAAACATACAAGCCTATTAAAGTAAATTAAATACCTAAACCACTTAAAAACAGTTGAAATGATTAAATACCCTGCAGCACCCTCCCAGTTCACTCTTTAAAATCCTCCTTTAAAAGCCTGCCTTAATTAAAGGTTTTAGCTTGAATATTTGTCCACTCCTACTGCCCCTCCACCATTATTTTCTATGTCTTGTCAAAAGCATGAGCCCCCATTTCCTTTATCACCTCCCCGCTCATGAAACCTCAGCCAGATTTTAAACCCCTTCCCCATTGATCCATTTCCTCACTCCACTCCTTCTGCTGCCCACCAGTTGTCCTCCAGTTTCCTGTCAGAATGAAAGAGGCCAAGCTATAGAGCTGTGGCTATGATTCATGAATAATCAATTCCATGAAAAAGAAATCTGCAAATATGGAGGGAGGGCATGGACAACTGTACACATAATGCACAACCAATATGAAAAGTATAAGATGCACAACCATAAGGCACAATACACAACAAGATAAAGATGAACACTGTGAAATTCCACCTCCACTGCTATCAGCAGCACATGTCTCTTGTGCAATAATCTGTCCTCTCTCCTCCAAGATTCATTGGGGTGCTTAGAGTTTTGTTTTTTGTTTTTACTTTACGTTTCTGGCCCCTGCTGCTGTGGGCTGCTGAAGATCACAGGACATCTACTTGGTCAATTCCTCATATCCCTCCATTTTCCTCTAAAAGATGATAAAGCCATGGCTGGCACGAGAGCGCAAGAGAGTAAATTAGCTTGAGGAAATATACATAGTCTCAGGAGTTCCTGCCTTAGAAGTCATTGAATAGGACTGCTACATTGGTTCTTTTCCTCTTTTATTGTTACCTATCCAATTCTGCTCATTCCAAGGGCATAGCAGTGAGACAATTCTGATGAGAGAAGGGAGCAGAAATAAAATGGAGGAAAGGCAGAAGAGTTTTGTCATTAATCATGATAAAAATGGTTTCTGTGAGGCAAAATCTTCTAATACGTAAAGACAAAATATCCCAATTAATGCATTAGAATCAAGGTGGTGAAACGTACACAAAAAGCATATCATAGCATTTTACATATGCAAAATAGATGTGCATGCTGAATAACATTGTCTAGGAAGTCTGAATATTATACAAGCCATCCTACTATAATTATTTGAACTGTTAATAATGTCTAATGTGCTGTGATTTTGATGAATACGGCTATCCCTCTACATATCATTGTTGAATAATAATTGCACAATGCCTTTGCAGTATGAAATCTGCTTTACATAATCACCTATTGTATTGTTTACTTAAACATAAACTGCAAATCTAAGGTGCAAGGATAAAGAGGGATATGCAGAAAGAAAGACAGAGAGCTCTCTATATATGTGCAGTACCTGAGATCTTTGAAAAAAATAATCACCAGAATCCTATATGATCAATACATGCCATGTAGCACCACAACTACAGTGCTCCACAGAGAATTCTGTCCAGAGCAAAGCCTAACCTCTCACCATTCTTACCAGTAAGCAGCTGCTGGGATTGATGGGGGGAGGGTGATTGTTCTCCTGTTGATCAAAAAACAGCTGCCTAATGTTCTGTCCCCTTCCTATAAGTGTTCTCCAGCAAGACAGGCAGAAAAGGAGCTCCGGCTACCATTCCCCTCGCTCCAGAGAGCACTTGCTACTCTCCAATTGACAGGGGAAACAGACCTCCATCAATGCTAGTTGCCGGGGGGGGGGGGGGGGGTAGGTGTGCTCATGTCAAAATTCACTATGAAGCATTGTCCTCACCACACGCTTTAATTTTGGGACACCACTAGAGACCACCCCTAAGTCTCAGGATTTGTCCTTAAAATCACAGGACCTGGGAGATCCCCAATCAACCTACCCAAGTGATGTTTACAGTGCCAATGAGTTGGTATTGGAAACTCACTGATGTGTGGTCTTTATGGAAATGGGGCTTGACATGGTAGTAAAAAAAGCTAACGTTTCCTGCAGATAAAAGACATCAAAGAAAAAGAAAGCGCTCCTCCCTAATAAATTAATTACTTAATTAAGAATAATCAGTCAACCTGAATCATTCCTGAGGTGTGATGCTTAAAGTGTTTTTGATAAACCAAGATGCTAATACAATACAACTTGTGACTTCATACATAGGGAACATGTACAGGTGGTGTGAGAGCATTGCTCTGTGTAGAAGATCTAAGGATCCAAAACACTCATCTAGATAGTTTTTCTTAGCCGTTTTACTTGATGTGCTAACATCTCAAACTGGAACCCAAACCATGAGGCAAAAAAATTGAGATATTGGTGCTTACCCTGGTTTCTCTTTTGTGTGCCTGCTCACACTCCACTTACTTCATAGAGAAATCAACATCCCCCTAGTATTGCATAAATACCTATGTGAGAAAAAACATGTTGCACAACCACAAGGTGTTAGTTCAATGTAAATTATGGAATCTTCGGACACAAAGCACAATGTACAACTTGCAAAGACAAAGCGCAGGCAAACATGCTGTCTATGCAACTCTGCTTCTGTTGCTATCAGCAGAATACATCCATTGCACAATGGTGAATTTTTGGCCCTGCATGCTTAGCATGATGTACACAGATATATGTCCCTAAGTGTGCATATCCTTACATATATCCCTAGTTGAATTCTAGACATTGCTCAATTTGCGTTTTAAGTCTTCCAACCCTACACCTTATTGTCTTCTGTTTTCCTAATCCGCCTTCATTTTTAATTACCTGTTTTTCCCTGTAAAAAAGTAAGGAAATCCAGCCCTCAAGGAACAGCTTTTGCACCCATGAAATTAATTAGCTGTAAGGCTTTTGTAAAACATGTCTCCCCCCACCCCTCTGTCCCTCCACCCTGAGAACTCCTCAGAGCCCACTTGTTATATCAATTGCACTCCACACTGGCAAACTTCTTGTAATCTGATTTTTCTATTATTTCCCAGGTGTGCAGCTTTGTCAGAAAGTTTCAACAACAAAATATGCAGAAGTCACATAAAGCATTTCTTAAAGACAGCAATGTAAGAAAAAGCCACTGAAAACGAGAGCACCATTGTTAATTATCTGGAGGGATGCGCCACAGTTTTTCACCAATGATATTTAAGGCCAGTTTCTGTGTAGCAATTAGCATCTGCAGGAAAGTTCTTACAATGAGTCCTGTGAGTGTATCTTTGAAAAGGTTTTATCACTACAATCATGGATAATCCTGAATTCCTTAGCCATGGAGGAATCTCTCAAAAAGATAAGCATCTACTCTATGTTGTTTTTCATGTAATCAACTCCATAGGCATAGCATTCCCTTCCTCAGCATCTAAATGAGGGATTGACATGGATGACTTCAGCAATATACTGAAAGATATTGAACCATTAGAGAGCTGCGTTCCTTCTAATGAAATGTTATATGCATGCACAATCCCTGGTCATTCAAAGTATATTGTTCTTTAAGACTGGTTAAGTCATGGGAAGTAGTTAACCCTCTGGGAGTAATGCTACAATAAGAATACATTAAGTAATTTTACAACTTCCTGCTCTATCACAACAACCCAAGCCAACTGCCTTAATTACATTTAATGGTAGGTCTCGCCCTGACACAAAATCACTTAAGTAGCCACCTCATTGATGTTATGTGGTGTGAAGGCTTGCTTTCCTCACAAGAAACTACCTCTACATTTTGGCTGATCTTTTGCAAAGGGAGCTTATGCACCTCTTGTTCTTTATAGTGAGCCAAGTGCCTCCCTCTGCCTATAGTGTTTGGCTCTTGTTTTCACCCATGAAGTGCTGAGAAATTGTTGCTCACGTGTTGTTTCCCTGGTGCTTGCAGATATGTACCTGCTTATCATTTCTAGCATTTAAGAAGAAACCAGGTCAGACAGTTATTGTTCAAGCTTAGCATTACAATGTGTTTCCATAGTGAAAACTGTCATGTTTCACCAGAATGAATGGGCAACTTCTAATTTTCAATTTTAGAACAACTAGCCTTATCCATATCTGTATTTCTTTCTCGATATATGTTGTATTGGATTCTTTTATTTGTTTCTTATTTTAGTGTCTGTTCTTTTTATTTGTAATTTGTTGTGAAAATTTAATAAAAATAAAATGAAAAATAAAGAAGTGGTCCTGTTTCTTTTTTGTTTTGGGGCATTTAGGGTAGAAATTAAAACAGTATGCTACATTTTAATTGTTCATTTGTTTGTTTGTTTACTATCCCACATTTCTTCTAATACAAGATCCATACTTCAGATATAGATTGAGAAAAAATGCAGAATATGGATATAATTGTTTAGATATCATTACATCGTAAGCAAAAAACAAATGCATATCCTGTTCCTGGTTAAGGCACAGGTAAGCATGAAATTCATGTTAATGAAACATATGGTCATTTAAATACATTTTATAATTTGTAATCAGATCTGTGTAATACAAATTACACACTACTGGGAAGTATGGCATTTTTTAAACCACTGCTAAAGGTTAAGATTAGGGATGGAAACATTATTGTTGGATTCAACAATTCTAATGGAAGTGCCATTTCTGAAGACTTACTGAGAGAAGAAACACACTTTTCTTTAAGAATTTTCACATTTCAGATCATTTCAGAGAATAAAGGTACAGATAAGGCAGCACATATATTTTAAAATGTGAATGGCAAAAATCTGCACATTGCTTTAAAACACACATGCAGACAGACACTTTAGTCAGTGGAGGAAAGTTATCAAAATATCTCAGCACTTGATATAAAACAAGAACGAGAATAAATGCAAGTGGAATTCAGAGAAACAGAATGAAATCTATACAGAGAGCCCATGGGAAGGCAGCTTAATTGAAGGTGTGCTCAAGTAATTGTCGAGAGACAATATGTTTCCTGTCCAAGGATATTTACTTTGTTTCAGCCCTTTGGATAAAGGGCCAATTCACATATGTAGAGCTGATATGAACTTAAATATATGATTGCACAAAAACTATTTTGTGAAAAACTCTACATACACTAGTACTGACTTCAATCACAAAGTCTGCTTGTTACATGCACCCATAGAGTTGCATTTCAAAGTACAAGCACTTCACATTTGAAGCTGTTTGTAAAATCCCGGATAATTCTTTTCTTGACCCAAGCCAGGAACTCTGATTTTTCTGAATTGGTTTCATGGCAGTCTAACCCAGTTCTTAAACCAAAATGAGGAGAACAGAGGGGAGTCCAAAACAAAGTGTTCCGTCCCCCAGGACGATGGTTTGCCTTACTTATTGGTCGTTTGTTTGTTTTCCCTCCTTTGCATTTTGTTTCAGCCTCTGGCTGCAAAAGCCCAGGAAAGGTGGCTTGAAGTCTGCAAGAGCTGGCTGCAGTTTTCTTTGCAATGATTGGTCAAAGAGTACAACATCTTAGGACCGCCCTTTTTACCAGGGTCTAGTCTCCATTTTAGAGTTTCATTCTGGCTATAGTCTTCCAACGTGCTGGAGCTGTGCAAGGCTAACTGGGACAAATCATCCTCAAAACCAGGCCAATCTAAGCCTATCCAAATTAGATAAGTATTGAGTTATACTGATCTGGAATAGGAAATCTAGTTAGAGGAGCAGGGTTATTCCATCGCTTCTAGAACTAATCTTTGCTGTAAAGATAGGGAAGGAAAGAGTTTCTCCTTCTAATATAGACAGCGTGATTAGGGTATAGTGGTTTTATAATCACCTTTGCCTTCTGGAACCAGGGATAATTCTGCAACTAAAACCTATGGAAATTTGTTTCATTTTCTGCAACTTTAAGATCTGTGCCAGGTTTACAACCTTGTATGAATAAACATCCTTTTTTGAAGTTCTCCAGACTCAGTCGTTCAATATTTTAGGACAGCTTATAGGGATTTGCAGTTCGCCCGGATAAAGGACGGCACGTTTCAGCTTTATAGTTTTTTTTTATTGTCTGGCGGACGGCACAGTTTTGAGGACGATCAGCGGTTTTTCCGCTTCAGCTAGCTTGCACGGCCATAGAGACTTTGATTTTGTGGTCTGTTGCAGTGAAAGCTTGCTGCCAGGCCGAAAGGCAAGTGAGAGAGTGGGGCTCCATTTCTTCAGCCTCTGCAGTATCCTGCTCTTCAGCTTGCGTGTGTGCGCGTAGCCCTGCGGCTGTTTCTGCAATTGCACGGCTGTGCAAAACCCAGCAATCTACCTCGAGCTCCTTCGGTGGCAGGCATCGAGCCGCGGAGCTCCAGCAGTAGGTCCTGGGCTTACACGGAGGTGGTGAGTCCAGAAGCGCTCGGCCGGGACGGTCGCCTGGCGGTGGTGACCTGCCTCATTGTCCTGCGGTGGTGACCTGCCTCATCGTCCTGCGGTGGTGACCTGCCTCATCGACCTGCGGTGGTGACCTCCCTTCACAGCGGGGAGGAGGCGTCTTTTCTCTCCTCCTTTCCAAAGCCAGCCTCGGTGCTCCTTCGGCGGCAGGCCTCGAGCCGCAGAGCACGAGGTGCTTGAAAATTTGGCGAAGTCGCCATTTTGGCAGTTTACGTCACTCGGGCAAGGGAGGTATCAAGTGGCAAGTTGCTGTCAGTTGGCATTTTGCAGCTTGCCCACCAAAGTCTGGCGCCAAAGGTCACAATCTTTGTAAAGTATAGTTACTTAGTGATATATATTGCTATGGTTAAGTGCTGTGAATTGTATTATATATTGAATTTGCCTTTATTGTAAATTTACTTGCAGGTATATTGCATTTGCCTTTGTTGTAAATTTACTTGCTATTAAGAATACATAATGTCTATGCAATTTCAAGATGATGCAGATGGTATACCTCCTTCTGAGGCTGAAAGTAGGAATGAAAGGCCCCAAAGGATAAAGCACCCTTCAGCCAAGATGCTAGCCCATCTAATAGATGAAAAGGAGCTCCTCCATGTGAGGTTAGGTTCGGCATGGGAGCGAATTGTAACATTAATGGACAGAATTGAGAGCTTGGGTATTACAAGGGTGCCATCCATATTACAGACAGACCTTGAAGAGACCTTCGGTATTAGGAGGGGTTTGGTGTCTAAGATAGTCCAGGTCCTCGAGCGCATTAACGCCAAGGATTCAGAGTTAGAAATAGTGAGTGTCTTAGCTGACACTAATGAGAAAGAAAATAAGGTGAGGGCAATTCTAGATGCCTTGGAATTTAGTTCTCCATCTGTTAATCTAAGGTCTGAGCCAAAAGGAAATCAGTCTTCCTTATGCAGCCATGAGACCAATCTTTTAAAATCACCTGCTGTGGCACTTAGTCTTAAGTCCAACCGCTCTAGCCAGGTATCTAAACTAAGGGAGTGTGCATCATCTAAACATAGCCACTCTAGCAAGTCTTCTGCTGCTGGGAGTGCCATCTCTTCCCTAGCTGCCTTGCACATTAAGGAGGCTGCACGTCTAGAGCTAAAGAGCAAGGTAGCGGGGGCGGAGGCTGATGCTAAGGCAGCTGATCTCACCCTTCCCTTTAAAGAAGAAGAGCAACGACTGCAAATAGAACAGGCCCGTAGACAAAGTGAAATGCAAATGGAACAGGCCCAAAGTGAAATAGAAATGCTTAGAATAAGGATGGATGCTACTGCCAAAAAGGTAAGGGCTGAGACTTTGGCCAAGGCCCTAATTGAGCCACTCACAGAAGAAAATGTAAGTCAGTTGCCGAAGCAGGACCCTTCTTCCAAGGTGCTTGTGCATCTTAATAGCTTAAACAGCCAGTTTTCGGATGAGGAACAGGAAGACTTCTCTCCTTACCCAGAGCAGGGCCCCAAAGTCACTTTTGAGTTTCCTGCAGAGCAGAGCGTCATAGCGGGGAGCTCACCCTTGCCCGAGCTACCTGTGCCTCCTGCTAAATCCCTAGGTCAGTCAATCAGGGCCTCAAGGCCAAGTGCTAGTTGGCCCTTACAGACAGCTGCACAGGGAGCCACCGATTCATCAGTGGTCGATGTCATCCCTCCAAGAGGCCAAAGGTTGACGCAAGGTGCACGGTGGGAGTCCACTCCACAACAGCAAACTCCTCAATTGTTCCCTTCGACGCCAGAGTCCCAGCTTGTCTCCATCATCAGAAGCCCCAGAAGAGATCTTAAGGACAAGGGTGTCGAAAAGTTTTCGGACAAGCCTGAGGAATTTCTTCTCTGGAAGGCCACCTTCCAGAGAGCAATCAGAGACTTAAAGTTATTGCCTGAGGAAGAACTGACTCTTCTGGCTGCATGGTTGGGCCCAGCCTCATCCTCACAAGTTAAGAAGATCTACGCAGCCCACGTAGCCGATCCCGACAAAGCCCTGGAAAAGGCCTGGGCCAGGTTGCAGCAGAGGTATGGGGCCAGCACAGAGATTGAAGCATCTCTTATGGACAAGCTCCAAAGGTTCCCAGCTTTGAAACTCAAAGACTTCAAACTCTTGTGGGACCTCAGCGATCTCCTTACGGAATTAGAGTCGGCCAAGGAGAATCCAGAACTGCCCGGTTTGAAGTGCCTCGATCAGCACCTGTCCCAGAGGCAGATCTTGACCAAGCTGCCCTTCACTTTGCAAGAACGCTGGGGACAGGAGGTCTTCAACTACAAGGAGGCCCACTCCCAGGCATACCCTCCATTTTCTCATTTGGTCCAGTTCATCACCAGGGCGGCCAGAGAAAGGAATGATCCGCAGACGGGCCTCCCCACCTTATACCAAGGGACCCAGCCAGAGAAGGCACCTAAAGTGGAGAAAAAACCATCCAGAGAGGCCAAAAGACCGGTTAGTGTTAAGCCTGTTGAAACTCAGCACAGGGCCAACGAATCCAAGTCAGAGGTGAAGGAGGTGCTCTGCCCCATTCACCAAAAGCCTCACAGTTTGGCCAACTGCCGGGAATTTGGCAAGAAGCCTTATAAAGAAAGACAACAGATTGTTCAGAAGCTGGGCATATGTTTTAGGTGCTGTGGAGCTACTCCTCACTTTGCATCCAACTGCAAAGAGGACGTCAAATGCGCAAGGTGTAACAGCCTTAAGCATTGCACCGCGATGCACAACTCTGACGCTGTCTCCCGCGCCAAAGGGGACACGTCTTCCAAAGAAGGGTCATCTACTGAAGCCACCAACATGCAGACCGCGTCACGGATGCAGGAGGATGCTCCATCGGTCGCCTGTACTGAACTATGCTCTGACGTGCACCAGTTCAGAGTCTGCCATCCCATCTGCCTAGCAGATGTATATCCAGCCAGAAGACCTTGGCTTAAAAAGAGACTTTACGTGGCTTTGGATTCACAAAGCGACGCCTCCCTGGCGACTCCAGAGTTTTTCCAACTGTTTGACATAAAAACCCAGACGGTCGACTACACCATGTCCACCTGTGTAGGGAAGAAGAAGTTGCAGGGTCGCATAGCATCCGGCTTTGTTGTCTCCTCTTGTGACCAGAAGAGACTGTTCGAGTTACCAGACCTCATTGAGTGTTCCTCTATTCCCCGGAACAAAAGGCAGATTGTCACCAGAGAAGTCGTGGAAGCCCATCCTCACTTGCGAAAGCTGAAGAACGCCTTACCTGCTTTCCGTCCAGATGTGGACATTGCCCTTCTGCTTGGTGCGGACTGTCCAAACTTGTTCTATGTGAACGACCAAGTTAAGGGACCTCCAGGGGCGCCCATTGCTCAGCTGCTACCACTAGGCTGGACAGTTACAGGCCCAGTGTGCATAAATAGGATGCACCCTCCATCGTCGGTGGGCACTCGTCAAGCGCACGTGCTTCAAGGCAGTCGCCCCACACTAATGCATAGCTGTTTGAGTCATATCTCGGTCTATTGTCAGGGGATAACACCAGAGTATTCTTCCATCTTTGAAGTCTCCGAAAGGGATGAAACTACAGCGCTTTCCAAAGATGAACAGAGGTTTTTAGAGATCATGAACTCTCAAGTTTCCCGGAGTCCAGAGGGAAATTGGATAGCCCCTCTGCCTTTTAAAGCAGAAAAACCCACTTTGCCAAACAACAGGCATGTGACAGAAAAAAGACTCTGGTCACTGAAGAAGATAGGATGGGATCAAGAGCTGACCCCATCGGTGAAAGCAGCTTGGGCAAATTGGACTTCTCAAGCTGAAGGACTGGAAACCATCACAGTTCCCAGACAATTTGTTCCCTGTAAGGTAATGATAGAACCCACCACAGAACTTCACATCTTCTGTGACGCATCTGAGCGAGCTATAGCAGCTGTGGCATACATGCGACAAAAGGACAGAGATTTTTGTCACGCAGGATTCATCATGGCAAAGGCTAAAATAGCTCCTATGGGAACTTCAATACCCCGGCTGGAATTGTGTGCAGCAGTTCTTGCTGTCCAGCTCTGGCGCATCATCCAGCAAGAGATAGGAGACTTGTTTCAAGATGTCCATTTCCACACGGACAGTACAGTTGTGCTTGGTTACATCAACAACACAACCAAAAGATTCAAGGTGTATGTGGCTAATAGAATCAACAACATTCTATCCAGTTCTACGCCTAGCCAGTGGCACCACGTCGCCACCAGCAACAACCCAGCTGACATCGCTTCCAGAGGAGCTTTAACTCAACGAGTGTTAAGTTCAAGTTGGCTGACAGGCCCCAGATGCTTGACCGAAGTCAATTTTCCATCAGCCTTTTCTCCCACCGATATTACAGAATTGCCCGAGTCCGTTCCAGAGGTGAAAGTTTGCAAGATGACCACAGAAATCAAGATGGGCCAAAGATCTTGCCTGGAACCACACCATTTTGAATGTTTTTCGGAGTGGCACAGTCTTCTTAGAGCAGTTGCTAGGCTTATACATCGTTTAGCTTGCAAAGATAGTGAGCCTTTACAGGTCCAGGATATGATAAAGGCTAAGAGCGTCATATTCAAGTCAGTACAGAGATCTGCTTTCAAGCAGGAAATAGCTAGGCTAGAGCAAGGGCTCAACATCCCTAATCAAAGTCTTCTAAATGAGTTAAACCCATTTTTAGACAAGGAGGGTATTTTGAGAGTTGGAGGAAGGTTAGCCAAAGCTAAACTCAAGGCGTGCATAAAAAACCCCATCATCATACCCCCTAATAGTCACACTGCATTGCTGCTCGTTCGGCATCACCATGAAAGGATCCATCATCAGGGTAGAACTCTAACTGAGGCAGCCCTTAGAAATGAAGGTCTGTGGGTAGTTAATGCCAAAAGGTTGGTCAACAGTTGTATTTTCAAATGTGTTAAATGCAGGCGCCTTAGGCGAAACTGTCAAAGTCAGTTGATGGCAGAACTACCTCAGGATAGGACTTTGACAGACCCACCCTTTTCCCATGTGGGAATCGATGTGTTTGGTCCTTGGGAGGTTGTCACTAGGAAAACCAGGGGTGGTGTTGTAAATAACAAGAGGTGGGCAGTTTTGTTTACTTGTTTAGTAATACGAGCTGTCCATATAGAAGTCATAGAAGGGATGGACACTTCATCATTTTTAAACGCATTAAAAAGGTTCATAGCCCTCAGAGGGCCAATTAAGTCAATTCGGTCGGACTGTGGCACCAATTTTGTAGGTGCGACCAAAGAACTCAATTGTGTGTCTAGGTTTGGGAGAGACCCAAAGGTTCAGAACTTTACGAATACTGAACAAATTATGTGGACTTTCAATGTTCCTCACGCCTCCCACATGGGTGGTGTTTGGGAGAGGATGATTGGTATTAGTCGCAAAATCCTTAATGCCATGCTTTTGAGTCATAGGTCATTGACGCATGATGTTTTGGTGACACTTATGGCGGAAGTTACCGCAATTATCAACAACCGGCCGTTGGTTCCCCTTACCAGTGACCCTGAGAACTTACAACCACTGACTCCTGCACTTATTTTGACACAAAAGGTGCCAGGATGGAAGGACATCATGTTGCCAGTTCCGGGCGGAACTCACCGTGCCCTGTGGAAACAGGTGCAGTCCTTGGCCAACCACTTTTGGAAAAGGTGGAAAGCTGAGTACTTAAGCCAGCTTCAAGCTAGAAGAATCTGGCAAAGCCCACAGGACAACATTGAGGTTAACAACGTTGTGTTGTTAAAGGACAAAGACTTGCCCCGCCATGCATGGCCCATGGGCATTGTATTAAAGACCTTTCCTTGCCCGGATGGTAAGGTCAGGAAAGTTCAATTAAAGACTTGCAACAGAGACAAAGTGTCCATTTTGGACAGACCAATTAGTGACCTCGTGTTGCTTATTGGAGATGTTTAAAGTTCTAGTGTTTGTATTGTCATATGTGCAAAGGTGTTTGTATGTTTTTGAGTGGTAAATTCCCACATCCTGGGAATTTAAGCGGGGAGTGTTCCGTCCCCCAGGACGATGGTTTGCCTTACTTATTGGTCGTTTGTTTGTTTTCCCTCCTTTGCATTTTGTTTCAGCCTCTGGCTGCAAAAGCCCAGGAAAGGTGGCTTGAAGTCTGCAAGAGCTGGCTGCAGTTTTCTTTGCAATGATTGGTCAAAGAGTACAACATCTTAGGACCGCCCTTTTTACCAGGGTCTAGTCTCCATTTTAGAGTTTCATTCTGGCAATAGTCTTCCAACGTGCTGGAGCTGTGCAAGGCTAACTGGGACAAGTCATCCTCAAAACCAGGCCAATCTAAGCCTATCCAAATTAGATAAGTATTGAGTTATACTGATCTGGAATAGGAAATCTAGTTAGAGGAGCAGGGTTATTCCATCGCTTCTAGAACTAATCTTTGCTGTAAAGATAGGGAAGGAAAGAGTTTCTCCTTCTAATATAGACAGCGTGATTAGGGTATAGTGGTTTTATAATCACCTTTGCCTTCTGGAACCAGGGATAATTCTGCAACTAAAACCTATGGAAATTTGTTTCATTTTCTGCAACTTTAAGATCTGTGCCAGGTTTACAACCTTGTATGAATAAACATCCTTTTTTGAAGTTCTCCAGACTCAGTCGTTCAATATTTTAGGACAGCTTATAGGGATTTGCAGTTCGCCCGGATAAAGGACGGCACGTTTCAGCTTTATAGGTTTTTTTTTATTGTCTGGCGGACGGCACACAAAGAAATGAGAATATATTTGCTGCTATACAGAGAGAATGAATCCATTCTAGACATTGGCTTTCCTTGACTGTCAACCATGTTACTGTTGATGCTGCCAGATGTCTGGAGATCTCTGTGAAAGCTCCAAATTGTCGTAGTGCCCCATGTTGACATCAGCAGAGACACCTGCTTGACCAGGAAGAAGGAGAGGGATGTTTTCTTAATGCGAGGCTGAAAAAGGTTAACCTAGGACTTTATCTCCCCCAGCCCAGTTTTAAAACAGGTCTAATCCACTGAGGGTACAATTAATGACAGAGTTCTTCCCATGACACAGGAGAACTTCTTGTCAGCTCCATCATGATTTATCAGTTAAACATCAGAATCAGTCATAAAAAAGGGAGGGGGAGAAGATGGTCTCAGATCATCTTCTGGATTCAGGAACTGAGATATTCAATTTCAAAAGTATAAAAACACGTGGCATAAGAGCTGTCAGAATCACCCGCATTGAATCAAATCTATGACATGGACAAATGAGCTGTTCTGTGGGTGATCTCCTAACCAGCAGTGAGTCCTTGCTACTCTGCCATAATGCAGCTGCTTAAACCTTTTCAGTATTTTTTTAAAATTTAAAACTAAGAAATATTGCTTCTTCAGTAGATTACTATTTTTCTTTACAGAGTTAGACCCCTCATGATGCTGAAGTAAGTCCCTTTAAAAGGGGGAGGGGAGAATCTACTGGCTCATGGAATAAAGATGAAAGGTAAAAGGTAAAGGTTTCCCCTGACGTTAAGTCCAGTCATGACCGACTCTGGGGGTTGGTGCTCATCTCCATTTCTAAGCTGAAGAGCCGGCGTTGTCCATAGACATCTCCAGGTCATGTGGCTGGCATGACTGCATGGAGCCATTACTTTCCCACTGGAGCGATACTGTAAAGATGTCATGATCATTGTGTTTTATTCATGATTGCTATGTTTAGGTTGACTATTTAAGGTTATATATTTCAGCTATTCTTATACAGAAGCTGGGAGCCTCTAAGGCATGGCCAGGAAAAGGGGCGTGGCTTCACCTTGCTGGTGGAAGCCTTAGAATTCAAAATTTAGCAGTTGGAATTTGGCAGTTGGAGTTTGTCGGTTGAGCAGAGCAGTTGGTTCTGTTCAGTGAGAAAGGAGTGTGATCGGAAAAAAGAGATTGTGGGAGGAAGTTGAGCAGCTAGAGAGTTTTAGCGGAGAAGGGCTAAAATTAAAGTTGCTGAGCCTTTAGTAGGAATAACTAAAGAGCTGAGGCTATATCCCTAAGTCAAGGAGGGCTAGGGTTAACCAGTTAAACTCCCCAGTCCAAGTTTGATCGGGTACAGATCAACTAAGTTCAAGAAGGACAATATTTCTAACTGAAAGAAACAAGTAATATAAAGCTCAGTGAAACTATTGAGAAATCTTGCAACACTTACTGTACAGAAGTAACATCGTTCACCTCAAGATATAACATTCTTGCAACCATCAAGCTTTGTGCTATAAATAAACAAGTTACTGTTTCTTCAAATGTTGCTTATTATTTGAGCAAAGCATCTTTCAAAGGTGGTGGCAGCGACAACATAGAAAAGTGGAATACATAGAGGTAGAAGGTGAATCCTTCGCAATTTGGTGGCAGCGGTGGGATCCAAAAAGATTCCATCCCTGTCATCACATCAAGTCTTTACAGATACCTATTGATCTACTCACATTTGCATGTTTTTGAACTGCTAGGTTGGCAGGAGCTGGGGCTAACAGCGGGCGCTCATTCCACTCCCAAGATTTGAACCTGGGACTTTTTGGTCTGCAAGTTCAGCAGCTCAGCGCTTTAACACACTGTGCCACCAGGGGCCCCAAAGATGAAAACAGTAATGAAAAATAGCAAATTCACATAACATGTGATAAGTCATGAATAACGGAACATAGTGATTTGCAATGCTACAGGACTAAACACCACATTTATCCCACCACCACCACCACCGTGGGATAAGGTCCCTAGTCTACCCCATGATAAACCATCAGAAGTTAAAGGATGTTGTGTGGACAGCTAGGAATGTCTGCATAGAGATCATGAGTAAATGCAGGTGACCATCACTTCCATGAGGCAGAGGGGTATATTGGCTTGAATGTCAGGCTAAAATTCTTGAGAAACCAGCTTTGAAATCCACACTTGGCTGACCTTGGGCAAGTCACACTCTCTGAGGTCCAAAGAGAGATAATGGCAAACTCCCTTTGAACAAATCTTGCCAAGACAAAAGATAGTGTTGCCCTAGGTCATCAGAAAGAAATTGAAGTAGACTGGGCTGTGGTGCAGCTTGTTAGTAGCCAGCTGCAATAAATCACTACTGATTGAAAGGTCATGAGTTCAAAGCCAGCCCATGTCAGAGTAAGCTCCCGAACATTAATAGTCTAGCTTGCTGTTGACCTATGCAGCCCAAAAGACAGTTGCATCTGTCAAGTAGGAAATTTAGGTACCGCTTTATGTGGGGAGGCTAATTTAACTAATTTACGAAACTATAAAAACCTTCCAGCAGCATGCAGAAGAATGAGGAAGTACTCCATCAAGAACTCAGTGTCACAAGTGGACGGTGAAGTGGCAGCTCCCCCTGTGGCCGGAATCAAGCATACCCTCATGAAGCCGGAAGCTGGAATGTTAAATTGCCTCTGTGTCTGTCTAATGGCATTGAATGTTTGCCATGTATATGTGCATTGTGATCTGCCCTGAGTCCCCTGCGGGGTGAGAAGGGCGGAATATAAATACTGTAAATAAATAAATAAATAATAACCATAGGCTATCACTCGTGGCCAAGTATAATTGCCTTCCAAATGTAGGGTCTTGGTGGTGGATCTGTAAGTGACTGTATAAACCTATTCTTGATTTGCATGTTCTTTTGCGGTGAGGACATCAGTTTCCAGATGGAGGACCCTACTCTCTTTGCATCTTTGAGAATAGGAAGAATGGTGGGGTATAAATAAAGTAAATAAGGTAAAAAGTAATAATAATAAAATAGTGTAGGGAGCTTACTATCGCACCCCTAGGCTGCATAGGCACCTTGAAACCACTGTGGATCCCAGAATATAAGCAATCAAGCTGTTTATTGAAGATTATAAGTGAGCACAAGCAAATAAAGTTCAAAGTCAATAAAATGGCTACACAAAAGCAGTATACTTAACAGTCTTTAAGCAGGAGTCCAAGAAAGTCACTCAAGGTTATAGTCCAAACTAGAACTTGTATTTAGTTCCACAAGAAGTATCAAGAATAGTCCATGTAGGATTCAATTCCAAGGCATGAAACAATCAAGAAACCACAGGAAACAAGGCTAGAGTACAGGATCAAACTCCAACTATAATCCAAGGTACTGGTAATCCACACGACAAAGTCAGAGGAATATTCAACTGGCTGCAAAGGTAAAATGAGACAGGAACTTGATTTAAAAGTCCACAGCTGCAAGGCATACAAGAACACGGAAGCAAAGATCTTTCTCTCTTGAATTGCAAAGTTGACACCTCTGCCGAGCAGTGAACGGACAAGGTATTTAAGGCAAATCCAAGGTCTTCCTTCCATGGGAACACTATTCCTCTCATGGGAAAACTATTCATTAGCGTGCTTCAAAAGCAGGCGTTTACTCCTTCGTAAACATTTGTGCTCCCTTCTTCTCTGAGTGAATGCCTCTCTTCTGTCAAATACATCATTCTCCTCTAAACTAGCATGCCCATCTGGCAGCTGTTGAACTGACCTTGACAGGGGAAAAGAATGTGGTTCAGAATGCCTGCTTGCAACCTCTCCCTGTTGCTGTCTTCACCTCCAAGAGTGTTCTTTTGAGTTTGGGTACTTTTCAAACCCACTGTTATACCCCAGCCACCTTTGGGTTCTGAACCTGATTCAGAAATGAACTTTGACCTGGATGAAACTTATTTTGACCCTTCGCCCAGTTCTTCCAGTTCCTTTCGGTTACAGCTGCCGGCTGTTGATAATTCAGATGCTTCCTTAATTGGGAGAGATACGGGAGATGTTACTCCCGTGGCCGAACCAGATGTCCAGAGTTCTCCAGAGAATGTGCCCTTAAACCGAAAGGAGTTTTTGTTTTGCCAGAGATCAGAGAAACAGGAACTTAGAAGGAGTAGCCGCTTGGCATCTCGAGGGGATTGTGGATAAGAAGATTCCCTTGGGAACCTTTGGGGAGTTTGGTCTCCCTTCGTTGGAATCTGATCTTCGTTCCATAAAAGTGTCTTGCACTGCAAACATCTTGCGGTGTCAACATAGCGTTTTCTGAGAACACTTCACCGACTCCAGTTCCCTGATTTCACCAAGCCAAGCCTCCTGTTCCTGGAGGCCAAGCTGAACCGTGACTCCTGATTGAAACCAGAGTAAATTCATTTCCTTGCCTTGTTCCTGAATCAAGATTGAGTTTAACTCCATATCGTTCCTGCCTTGATATTCAAGATTACCTAGTGACTTTGGACCTTGTTCTTTGGACCTTGTCATTTACTCTTGCTTCATTGTTGTTTTCCCCGCTCAAGAACTTTCAAACAGTTTTTAGCGTGTTTCGGTTTCTGGACTTTGGACAATAATATTGGACATTGGTAGAGATTGGTAGAAATTGCCCTTTCCATGCATGAAAACACCATTTAGGAATTAAAGCAAATGTTATTGGTCCATTATACCAGTTATGCTGATGTAGTGTTAGTTTGTGGTGAGCCTAAAAGCCGGAAGGAAGGAAGGCAGGCAGGCATTGGTGAAAGAGGCTTTTCATACCTGGCAGAATTTGTCTGCCTTTCTTTCCTCTGCTATACAACTTCCTACATAGCATGCCACCACGATTTCAGCCTCTAGGTGTATATTGCCTTTTATTTTCATTTTTACTGTAGTGTTTACTCTTTCATCTATAAAGAGCCATGCTTCTTCTTGGTTTGCTAAGACTGAAACATGACTATTGGAATGTACTTTCTGCACCTATTAAAAAGTCGACCCTATAGACTTAAAAGCTACGTATTTGTCTGGCGTGATCTTATATGAGAATATGCTCTTTCATGGAGAAGGATCAGACTATAAACCCATCAATCCAGCTGTCAAAATTTTAGCTCCTGGCTGTTCAAGTTATTGAATATGGCACATTTGATCTAAGTAACGAAGACCAGCAATAGGTTGAGGTTAGGTGATATTCTGCAAAGGAATGGCTATAACTGAATTAGAAACTGGGCAGAGACATAGTACAAGGGCAAACAAAGGTAACGTTCATGTTAAAATATTGGAGAAATCATTTACCATGATCATCTGTATGTAAATATTAATTTCAGGAAATTTTAACTTAATTCTTCATGTTAAAAAAAGAGAAGACTAGGGACATTTTTTCCAATGCTGGGAATTGAAAGCTCTAGTATATGTTCTGACAGTCAGAACAAATTAACTGTAAACAGCCATGATTGCTGTCATCTTGTCAGAAAGACAATTCAGGTTCAGCAGCAAGTGCAAGAGAGTGGGGAGCAAGGTGAAAGCTTTGCAGCTGGAGTCCCAGATGTTAAGGGACTGGAGTGTAAGCAGCCCTGCTGAAAACCAATTTTATAAAAAAATAAGGAAAGAAAAACTTAAAGTACATCCTAGCAAAATGAACACTTTAAGATGACTTTGCAAATTTTCATAGCAAGATCAACATCTTACTGCAAAATAACTCTCCCCCTATGACACTAAACAGGCAGTTTTCAGAATGAAATGAAGAAATTATATGAGATTCCTAAAACACTGTTTTGAGAATACAGTAGAGTTTCACTTATCCAACATAAACGGGCCAGCAGAATGTTGGATAAGTGAATATGTTGGATAATAAGGAGGCATTAAGGAAAAGCCTATTAAACATCAAATTAGGTTATGATTTTACAAATTAAGCACCAAAACATGTTATACAACAAATTTGATAGAAAAAGTAGTTCAATACGCAGTAATGCTATGTAGTAATTACTGTATTTATGAATTTAGCACCAAAATATCACAATGTATTGGAAACATTGACTACAAAAATGCGTTGGATAATCCAGAACGTTGGATAAGCGAGTGTTGGATAAGTGAGACTCTACTGTAATGCTATCATGGGCTGTTGAAAAACTAATAAATATGTCCCAGAGCAAATTAAACCTTAACTCTCTCTTTAAATCAGGGGCGGTTCCAGACAGTGGTAAAGTCCACTTTGACCCAGGTTTAAAACCCGGGTCAGGGCAAACTATAGTCCACACACCGCCAAAAAAGCCCACACTTTTTGTGGGCGCTGTCTAGATGTCCTCCTGATGCTTACCAGAACAAGGAAACAGCTCCTACCTCTCCCCAACCCCCCAAACCTCTTTTAAAAAGAACTTACTCAGCCTCCATTAGCATGGTGCCGGAGCTCTCCTGGTGCATAGGAATGACACACTGGGGGGGGGGGGGGGGACAGGAGTGATTTTCCTCCTCACCCTTTCTCTTAGCATGTCATTCCTACATGCCAGAAGAGCTCCAGCACCACACTAATGGGGGCCGGGTAAGTTCTTTTATTTTAAAAGGGGGGTTGGGGGGTTTGGAGAGGGAGTTAGAGCCCTCTCACATTCCCCGGGTCTGATTCAGCCCAGAAAACATGAGACAGCTGTGTGGACGGCCTCTTCAGAAGTCCCAGGACTTCTGATTGGCCAGCCCAGACAGCGGCTATAGTGGGTTTATCCTCTGCCTTTTATTCAAAGGGTTCCCATAAATTTAAGTCAGTTTGACAGCTGTTAACAGCAACAATGACATTTATCAGAAAAGTTAACATAGGCCTCTGTCCTATTTTTAACCTAACAACGCCCCCTGACTCATATGTTAGGCTTAGAAATTGTAACTGGCTCATGTAAGCTTTATAGCCAAGTGGTGATATTAGTCTCTTTAGTCCAAGTCTAATACTCAAACCTGTACATCATACAGGTTTTTAGTGTGATCATGAGTGAGGACTATACAATGAAATTGACAGGTTTGTGGAGTAACTAAATTAGTAAGAGGACAACAATCAAACCCATTGTGAAGTGAATGCCAAATGTTCTAGCCTTTCCTCTCAGAGATGACAGTGTGTCTCCAACCTCCTTACCTCTAATCCAGAAGTATCCCTAGCAACAAATCACTATGGAAAATAGAATTCTAGTTTAAATGGACCTTTTCCTTGCTTTATAATAAAAATCAAATGTGCTTGGGATTGTTTGGGGTTATATAACCTGAAAACTCCTTTGTGTGGTTTTGAACAAGTGATAAAATAATGCAACCTTTATTTGAAAGTGCGACATAAAAGAGATGTGTTATTTCATGCCACTGACATTTTTGTCTTAATCACAGCAAAAAAAGCCAGTCAACACAGTGCTTTAATGCAGAGGTATACAGATAAAGGTCAGTGTAAATACAAAAGAAACAATTCTTAATAGTCTTGGATAAGGAAGGAAAATAATGGAACAGCTCTGAAGTGGTTTGTAATTGTCACCACATTCATATTGCAAGTCCAATGCTGAACTTCAAATATAATGAGTAGAAGGGCAGGGGGAAGGGAGAGAAAAACAAGGTCTAGCCCCATTAGACATCACCATACTTATATTGTGTGTCATCCAATAGGATTATTGAGAGCTCAGTCAGTACTCCCTAACAGATGTCAAAGCAATTCCATGTACATAAATGAGGGTGCAGGAAAAACCCAGAATATAATGATTGATGAGATCTGTCATTTTTATAAAAGTAAAAATGAAGTCGCAAGGTGTGATGACAATTCCAGGTTAGAAGAAGGAATTGCTTGCTCTGAGCTTTTCTTGCAGCTCAATATGCATAAGAAAAGTAGCCAGAAAAGGACAGAGAGCACCATTAAAAGTAGGGCAAAGAAGCATGAATAAAAAGAGTGTTCAAAAGCAGGATGAGAAGCAGCACGTAACTAGGGACATGATGTATATAAAGCAAGCATGCTTCAAGCACTGTTTACAAAAATGAATACCTCTCAAATTTATCTGAACATCACAAACATTTAGATCTGAATGTGTCTGAGGAAAAAGTGATGCAGAGGGAAACATTGTTGATGTCATTTCCCATTGTGCACATGGTCTTCCTGGGTTGCATGAGAGATTTGAGCATTCTCAGTAGTCCGGACCCCAAGCCACAGCCTTCACTGACAAGAAAGTTGATGTTTTGAGTTTTCAACAAGGATTTCCCTTTGCCTGTTATTATTTTTGCTCCATTTTTCTTTTTCTTTTTTTGCTTAAACTCCCAAAGGGAGAAAGGAACATTTATTAGAAAGCTCTAGCAGCTCTTCTTGTCTTTAGAAGATCTAGTCCTCTCTAAGGTGTCAGAGCAATATGATAGGATAAATGATTCATAGGGCCCCATCACAAAAGTCACATGAAGCAGCCTGCTTTGCTTGGCTTCACAGCGAAAAGAGAAGGGTGACAGGGTGAATCTGTCACCCCATGTGCAGCTCCCTCTCGGCAACGCTTTCCCTATCACACATGGGCAGTGTCGCCATTCTGCAAAGAATCAATGCTGGCACAGGAAGCCTCCTGTGTTGTGGGGAAAGCATCTCACAACACTTCCACCCCACTTGGGGGTGGGACC
This sequence comes from Anolis carolinensis, assembly GCF_035594765.1. Lineage (NCBI taxonomy): Eukaryota > Metazoa > Chordata > Lepidosauria > Squamata > Anolidae > Anolis > Anolis carolinensis. Next base: position 106,476,147 of record NC_085842.1, on the reverse strand, counting down.
TCCGCCAGAAGTCACACGATGTCGTGTGATGGCCAGTGTGGGGCTCTGTCCCCAAGACAGCAAGGAAGCATCCTAGAACACTGAATTAGATGAGTATGATGAGGTCGTAGAATTCATTATTTGCTTCCTTTTTGTTTTCTCCAACCACAAGATAGTGGGTGTCTATATTTAAATCTGTCGACCTTTTATTTATTCATTTGTTCATTCCATGTATTAGTCACACTAGAACCATTGCTGTCGGGGTGACAGGCAAAAGATAACAAAACAGAATACACTAGAAAATGTATATAAAAATTCCTAAAACCAGAACAGCTTCAAAACATTGAGTTAAAGCAGAGACTAAGATCATTCCAAGCAGCAAATAGCATAAAGGCCATTGGGTGGGCAGGGGAGTGCTTTAATCCACAAAATGGAAGTATTGCTGTTGTGCCCGTTTTCCATCTTGCAAGACTGCAAGAGAGTTTATTTCTCCTTGTACGGTCTGCTGTTTACCACCCAGGCAGAAACATATTGAATCTGACTGTTGGTCTATTTGACTCAACATTGCCTGTGCTGTGACTGGCAGAGGCTCTTCGGCTCTTCTGGCTTTCAAATAGAATTCCCTAGTCTTAATTAGAGATGCCAAAGACTTCAGACAGATCCTTCTGTATATAAAGTAACATTTCCATCAAAAATAGGACCTCTTATTTTGCATAATTACTCTCCTTTAGTTGCTTGGGTCCTAATCTTGGGGGGTAATAAACAAATAAACAAACAACAAATGGTATCAATGTACAAGCCTAGTTGGGATTAAAGGTGGAGCCAAAGCTAGTTAGCTACTGAGTAATTTCATGAATCCAACTTTCTGCAGAAGTATCTTTCTTAAAGAAGGTACTTCTCTTGAGACAAAATTAGTATCTATTGCAATAAATATATTAAAAGAAAATATTATTCCATTGCAATTAGCATGTGACTTCTGTATAGAAAATGGATGAAAGGCATACCTACGTATCAGATGGTGTTATAATATCAGTAGTAATGATTAGTAGTCATATCTTTTCTGATAGGTTCTCTGAGCCCTTGCTCTACACTAGGTCTGCACAACCTGTGGCCTTTCAGCTGTTTTGGCCTCTAACTCCCAGAAGCCCAACTAGCTTGACCAATGGCCAGGAATTCTAGGAGTTGGAGGCCAAAATACCTGACCTGTGCAGGCCTGATCTACACCAAGCTTCATATACAAAGGACCAACCCCATTTTATTGGGGGAGAAGACCAAAGTTTGATAATCTTCAATTCTAAAATTGCTATTTTGCTAATCAACCTTAAACATGCAGAAATATGTTAGTGAGGTCTTTAAAAAGGTAAAAAAGAGAAATGATATGATAAACCTATCAACCTTCCTCTGCATCTGAGTTCTCTGAGTATTCCTGAAAATCTGTCCTGGACTCTCCAGAATGGTGAGGAAGATCACAACAGTAGCAACAAAATGGCTTTCTTGAGAGTGGAGTAATAAATCAGCTCCAAGTTCTAGTGTGACCTTAAAAGGAAAACTCCACAATGATAAACCTATTTTTTGAATAGGCTTCAGCAATTTGGATAGCTCCCCTAAACTTCAAACTAAAATCCAGAGTAAATTCACTATCCCTGCAATGTGGAAGCCATAAGAATCTATTGGTGGCATGATTGTTTTTAAGTGAGAGAGCACAGACCACAGAGATATAATTCATAGAAAGCTCTAAGTCAAAACTCTGTGTTCTTGTGTCATAATCACAAGGCTCTATTTTTGTTGGGGTTTTTTCTAGACATATTCAATGAACTGACTATGCTGATGGAAAATATGTGTATCAAATGAAATGTGAATACCTTGGGGTCAGGGCCGTAGCCAGAAAAAAATTTCGGGGGGGGGGAGGGGTTTAACCCCTTGCACACACCCCTCCCTGCTACAAACCTGTCAATATCTGCTTGAGATAGTGCCTGGAGGGCACTTAATGTTTTGTGTCTCATAGACTTAGCATGGGGATTTGGTTAACCAGTTAAAATTCATGAGCAAACCAGGTTTTTTTTTAATAACCTGAAAAATTTCGGGGGGGGGGGGGGGGTTGAACCCCTAAAACTGCCCCCTCGCTACAGGCCTGCTTGGGGTCTAGTGCAAAAATAATTATCTACCTTCATATTGTACCCAGCTAATTCTCTTAGTTACAGCCATGTTTTCTGAGATACTTTCTTCACAGATGTGTGCACCTGAATGATCATCTCTCCTGCTACAATGCATCAAATATAATCCCTCCAGTGCCATTAGAAAGGATTAATACCGGCCTGATTATAAGATCTGTTAATGTCTCTGTTTTCAACTGGAGAAGCTATTACATGTTGGCCTTTGGGCACATTAATGTAAAATATCATCTCTCAAAAGAAAATCAAAGCCACAAAGCGTAATCGTGAACCAGTCTATCATAACAGCAAAACATCTAAAGATATCAATTTGGTTTTGCATAAGTAGTTGCACATCATATACAGAGCTAAATGTAATTGATAATTCCAAGTAGTGTCACTTCATTGAGTCAATGAGAAGTGAAGAACTCAACGTTTGTGTTAAGTTTTGTTGATACAGTAGTCTACCTGACTGGAAGCTAGCAAATGGATTTATGCCAGAGCTCAAGGTGACTTAAATCAACTTTGTCTCTTAGCATTGCTCATTCCTGCAATTTGACTTCAGCCTCCAGACCAAAAAAGGCTCTGCAATCCTGTCTTTCAGTGAAACTGAGGAGACAGTGGATAAGAAGAAATTGGAGAGTACATGGAGAGCTTATGTAGCTCAATTGCAGACAATAGTATAAAGTGTGGTAATGATCCATATAGGTATTGTGTGGCCTGCTTACTTTTGGGATTCACACAAAGAACATCCCTTGACCTCACCTTTAGAGTAGGATGGGTCATTAGCATTTAACTTGTGAACTTTTAAAAAGATAAAAGCCTTTTCATTTAAGGCAAGACAACACCAGCAAAACATCAGAATTTCTACTTGTCGTAAACGTGCAAAATGTTCTTTTTACTCTTCCCTGTAGTATCAGTCACACATGAATTGTCAAATCTTGTTAGTTTATGGGATTTATTAATACAGCCACTCAAGCTAGCTAATTGTAGAGTGACAAAGTTAATTACAATCAATTGAGATTGTGTATTTTTCTGTCGATATGATAAATGAATTTTAAAGGAGATAAATGCAGTTTGTGACCTCAGCACTAACATTTATCTCCACAGAGAATTGAGGAGAATGTAAAAGCACTGACTCAAAACAGTGCCCAATAATAGCAAATTACTCCGATAAATGCTTAAATTGCCACATATTGAATATGTATTATTTAACAAATTGTTAATTTAGAGATGTTAACATCAAATTGTTTTTAAGTCATCCAGCAGTCAATAAATACACTTGCATTTTAATAGAAATCACATTTATTGATACAATATGGGAAGAGAAGTAGTAGTAAACATATGACTTAAATTAAAGCATGTTGTATGGACACGTATAGTGCTTAAACATCTTGGCATCCAAAAATATCCTGCCATCTTCTGTCTGGCTTAAAGATAAAATTGAGGAGAAAATAACAGTCATTTTGAATCCCCTAGGATCCTCCACTTCCAATTGAATAGTGAATCAATTGAATAGTGAATCAATTCTGGGTTTTATTTAGTCCAGAATTTTAAAAGAGATTCTGAACCTACTTTAGATATAGGGCTCAGAACAATTTGAGTCCACCAACTGGCACAGCTCTAGTCAGTGGCTCAGTTCTCTCTGAGATAGTAACCAACGTCTTTTGGGATGTTACTAGTTTAGACAAGAGACCAACATGAATGAAATGTTCTTCCATATTATAAAGAAATTCTTTCATATTCAAAACTAATTAGTTAGATGGAAGACTAAACTAGGATCATTCACCAAGTTCCATGGGCAAACATTTAGTCACATGAATACCTTCCTTCACGCCAAATTGGTACAACTGAGGCCCCATCTACACTGCCATATAATGCAGTTTGAAATTGCATTATATGGTAAGCATACTGTAGACTGATATAATTCAGTTCAGTCTACATGGACCATTTACATAATAGGCATGTATGATCCATGAAAAAAATGGTTCAATACTCGCTTCAAAAGTAGGGGGTGTTGGCGCAAAAAATTCAAAACTTTCCAAAACTTCTGAATCTTTGTATGTACCTTATTAATGGCGGATGCGCATGCGCGTGTAGGAAAACATTATCGTCAATTGGAAAAATTGAGGGGCCTCTCTCTCGCTCATTTTTGAGCTATCCTAATGAAATTTGCTACAGTGGTAGAACACAAAAATCACTGTTAGTTCACCAAATCTAAGAACATTTGACTTATCCTCAGATTTTGGCGAATTTTCAAAGTTTTTATAAAAACATTTTTTAGTAATAACAAAAATCTGTTCCTTGTTTGAAAGTGTTATTTTCTGTTTCATTGGGTTATCTTTACTTTGAAAGCCCTTGTTCTACTTCAGAAACTTTGTTTTTGTGGCTGAAACTCTGTGGAATTGGTGGACAGTGTCCCAGGAAACCATAATATGCTATCATAGCACCATGTCCCTTGCGCAAAGACAATGTTTTGGCAGTGTAATAAAATTTTGCCATGTTTCTATGACAGAACCAATTAGGAAATTACATTTCTCACCCAGGAACAGAAATCATAGTACACCATCAAATCCCTTCTGACAGATGGCCATCAGCCTCTGAATAAGGAAATCTGTTCCTGGTTTGAAAGTGTTACTTCCTGTTTCATTGGGTTTTCTGGAGCTGAGAGTGTGTGACTTGCCCAAGATCATCCAGTGGGTTTCGATGGCTGAGTGGGGAATCAAGCCACAATCGGAGTCCAACTCTCAAACTTCTCCCTCCCTCCCTCCCTCTCTTGCACCCTCTCCCTCTCTCTCTCTAAACTTCTCATGCCTTCCAAGAATTTACATATGAAAGTTTGGTCAAGATGGTCAAGTGAGGACAAAAGGGGGGGAATGTTAAGAGGTGAGAGGAGAGCGTTCTTTAAAACAATTTTTTTAAGGCTACAAGAACGATACCCCCACCTCTCCCTGCCTCTTCCGTCAGCCCTGATTGGCTTAGAGGCACAGTTTTGCTTCCCTTGTATCGACACACAACCACATAACTTTGGACAGGTTTATATATACTATTATTTCCTTAACTCCTCTTTGCAGATTCCATGATTGTATATATTATAATAATTAGACTGTCTCTCAATACCACAAATAGCTGCTCCAGCCCAATGCTTTTTTGGAAATGTAGTTTAGTGCAGGCTTGTGGCTTCTTGCTTCCCATTAAATAAATGGGGAAAATTCAGAGACTCCGTTCTCTCTCATTTTTAAAGCTATTGGGGTGAAATTTGCTACAATTGCAGAAGATTTTTATCACTCTTCTATATATATAGAAGAATAAAAAACTGGGGGCCATGAGGTAAGCAACAAAACCACACATCCCAGAAACACCAAACTTGCCAGCACCATCCAACGACCTTGCCGCTAGGTTCGTACAACAAAAAAACCAGCAGAAACCTAAAAGGGGGCTAAAGCCAAAACGGCAACAAACCATCTGCACCTGTGCCAAAAGCGAGCCCAAGCGCAGACAGAACAGCCCCCACCCCACCCCACCCCTCTATGGCCGCACCCGTGCGCACACCTTTTCCTGCCCCCGACACCACCGCCATCTTGGTGAACATCCCCAAGCCACCACACGCCAGAAGTAGGAAAGGGCCCCCAGAGGAAAGGGCCCCCAGAGCCGGCCGCTCTGCCTAGGTGAGCCCAGGGATTCCATGGAGGCCTAGAGGGGCGGGTCTACTCACAGCAACTTGGGCTAGTAGCGGTGGAGGATGGTGCAGAAGGCGACCCAGTCGTGAAGGAGCTGCTGAGGTCCTGGACCTCAACACTGGGGTAGCCCTCGCACTGGCGGCAGCACCAGGCCTGCAGGGCGCTACGTGGGCCCGACATGGGCTCAAGCCTCCCAGGTGCCTCTCCTGGCTCTCCTCCTCTTCTCTCCTCTCCTCGCTACTATTCTCAGAAGGAGGCTCCTTCTCCTCCCGTCCAGGAAGGGTGCCATGGGGCTGTGCTCAGACCTGTCCCGCTGGCGGGCATGGAGCCTCCCTCTCTGCCCATCACCACCAGCAGCCTCAGCGGTGGTGAAGGACCACTCCTCTGCGAAGGCTTAGTCAGGGCCAGCTAACACCTCCCAACAAATTATTCCCATCACCAAAGTCTGGCAAATCCTCTGTTTTCTGAGGGCCACAGACAGTGGAAACACATAAAATAACGCAAATAATACCACTCTCAAAACAAGGGAATTCCAGACAGGAAACAATCAGGGCCAGCTAACACCTCCCAACAAAAAAATTCCCTCAGGGAGGAAGCAGCCAGGCTTTAAAGCTGCAAGGCCATTACATGCTAATCATTTTCCCTAATGGCAGCATTCATACTTCCCTCCAACAGACAAAAAAAAACAAACAGAAATATTGTATATTCACAAACTTTAGGAAATAATATCTCCTGATGGCGCAGCATATAAAACCACTGAGCTGCTGAACTTGGGGACCGAAAGGTCACAGGTTTCAATTGGGGGAACGGAGTAAGCCCTCACTCTTAGCCCCAGCTTCTGCCAACACAGAATTTCGAAAACATGCAAATATGAGTAGATCAATAGATACTCCTCCAGCAGGAAGGTAACGGCACTCCATGCAATCATACTACATGAACTTGGAGGAGTCTACAGACAACGCCAGCTCTTCCCCTTAGAAATGGAGATAACCACCAACCCCCCCCCCCCCCGAGTCAGATACATAATAATAACTGCAGTATCATAGTAAAGAACAATGTAATCTCCAAAATCTGGACAGCAAATAAAATACAACACTCAGAAGACAGGGGAATTCCACAAAGGAAACAACCAGGGCCAGCTAACACCTCCCAACGAACGATTCCCCCAGACAGGAAACAGTCAGGCTTTAAACCTGCAAGGCCACTACATGCTCATCAAGGTAACTAATTGCAGCATTCATACCTACCACACCGAGACTGTTAATTGCTACTCAACATGGCCAACCAAGAATTCTGCAAGGTAGAAAGCGGCCAGGCTTGCAAACAGCAAGGCTATTCACTCCTATTCAACCTGGCCAACCAAGATCCTAGATAGAAAACACTCCAGTTTTCACACCTCAAGGATACTCCACCCCATTCAACCTGGCCTAGCAAGGATAGCCCTATATTAAAGTGGCCAGGCTTAGAAGCAGCGAGGCTATTCAGTGCAATTCAATTTGGCCACAGCAACGCGTGGCAGGGCACAGCTAGTTGCCTATAAAGTTTCATAATGTTTCACCCATCCACTGATTTTTTGGGGGAATTTTCAAAGTTTTTTAAAAACAACATTTTTTAAAAAAAGGCTATAAGAACAATGCCCCCACCTCTCCCTCCCTCTTCCGTCAGCCCTGATTGGCTGAGAGGCATGCCAACATGTTTGGCTTCACCTCTCAGCAGAGCTCAGTCAAAGCTACATCCGAAGACATCTGAGACAGAAGAAACAAATGTACCTTTTGATCCAAATTCTTAATATTGGGAAGGCAGAGAGCAGGTGGGTCAGAACTCACTTCAAAAGTGCTTTAGATCCGAATTTTATACGAATTTAATGAGCATACGAACCATTTGCTCAACCCTAATACATAATGCAGTTTGAAATTGCATTACATGACAGGGTAGATGGGGGCTTCAGTTTCTTTAAATGCAAAATAGAAGCAGATCAGAGAGGAAGGGTCAACCCTCTGCATCTATTTTCAGTTTTAAATGTAAATGCAGTGGTACAAATGCCATTGAGATGAAACCGGTGTGACAATCAGCATTTCTTGTGCAGTTGGGTAGAATTTATGTACAAGAGTGTCCCTGTCAAGACACAGACTCCTCTAAAAGTGCCACATGCACAATTAGTATTAACAAACATTTATTAAATGAGAAGTTGAACTCAAAAAACACTTAACTTCAGTGTTAAAAACAAAAGGAAGTAGTTTCAGCAACAAAAAGGCACTAAAATAGGAGTAGAGAGATAATCTGGATTATCTAGCCAGATAATCCGGTTAGAACACAGTCAAAACGTTCCAGAAAACAAACGCCATGCAACGCTGTGACACAGAGAGTCAAAAAGAGCTAATTGCTCTTAAAACAAAGCCAGAAACTGCTGGGAATGTCCAAAGCCGTTGTCGAGAAGCAAACTGGAGTCAAGAGCCAAAAACACCAAACGGAACGCCAAAGTGGAGCACGGGAGTGAGCAAAGTCATCACCAGGAAATAGACTGGAATCAAAGAGCCAGGAACACCAAAAGGATTGCCAGAGCAGGAAATGCTGAAACGAGAACAAGCGAAGTCATCACCAAGGAACAGACCGGAGTCGAAGAGCCAGGAACACCAAACGGATTGCCAGAGTACGAAACGCTGAAGCGGGAGCAAGCAAAGTTGTCACCAAGGAACAGACCAGAGTCAAAGAGCCAGGAACGCCAATCCAGGCGTTCCAAGTAGACCCGACACAGGAACACACGAAGCTGTACAGCCAGGACCCAAGGAGACAGGCAGCGACAAAGCAATGTCCCAAAAGACACCTTGCCTTCTGCAAAAGCAACAGTTCTCCAAACTTCACTTTTAACTACTCAGCCTGATCCTGATGAGATCTCCGCCCTCTCCTTATTCCTTGCAGCTGATCTTGATCTTGTTAGAGGACCTCGCCCCTCATCTCTCCAGTCCCTCCATCTCCGTTCAAGACTTAGATCTCCCCATGTCCCAGAAGTATGAGAGGCTTGCCAATCCCCTGATGCAGCTCCTTGAGCTGGCTCATCATCCACACTTACTTGAGTCCAATCAGCATTCTCCATCTCACTCCCAGACCCACCATCCCCAGAAAAACCCTCAAACGTTTCATCTTCTGTGGGAGCCATAAGTATTTCCCGGATCTTCTTTCTTTTCCTCTCCCCATCAGACTCTTGCTCCCGAGTTGACCTTTTAATCCCTCTACTCTCTGTCAACTCATCATCCTCTATCATCTCCTCTTCCCCACTAGAGAATCCCTTCAAACGTTTCATTCTCAGAGGGAGCCATAAGTATTTCATGAATCCTTTTCACTTGCTGTTCTTCATCAGACACCTGTTCTCTGTTATCCCTTTTTCTCCTACTAGCAGTAGTACCAGAGCTGCCCCTTGACCCAACTACAACAGTCCCTTTCTGAATCAGAGCTTTCCTGTCCTTTGAGTTTTACATAAAATGTGAAATGCATGAATGTCGATTTAAGATATGATTGGAATTAGTCATAAGCATACCAGGTTCAATATATTCCTTAAATAACCACAAATATAAATCATGTGACCATTCAATTTTCACTTGATGCCCCATGCGGCAACAATAATATTGAAAGCCTTCCTCAGAGAATTAAGTGCAATCCTGCTTTCAACAGATAAGATTTACTATTGCCATGTTTGAAGACATTAATGAATGTTACGCCATCTGGCTGCTATTATATATTTTGCAATTTCAATCTGGTCTTTATTTCTCTCATTACCTTCAATTTGTTGGGTAAATAATTGTTTTTATTTAATTCAATTTTTCTCCCTAATAATTCTTCCATCTCATCCTTAATCTTTTTGTAGACATTTTGTAGCTTTTCACAATCCTGGCTATCCAAGCAACAGTTGCCTTAGGATGAAAAGATGAAGGGAAATGGGAATTTTAAAAATGGCTTGAATATTTTTTTGAGTATATGCTCCAAGACTACATAACTGAAAGGAGAACAAAATATATGAATGGTCATCCAAAGGAGAACCGGGAGCTGAAGTGGAAAGAGCTTATAGCCAGAACAAACGGGAAAGAAAAATTTAAGGAACTGAACCAAAAAGTCTTCATGATCAAAGAAATAATATAAATCAATGAGTAGAGTCACATCTGTTCCCAGAGGGAAAGGAGTAGGAAGAAGAGGGAGGGGAAAAATTGATAGGTATAAGTAATAGATGTATAGAACTGTTAAAGATAAAATGTAATCAACAGAATATGTTATATGAGATAAAAATAATATATTGTTGTGTATATGCAATTGTGACAATGTTACAAATTACTTACATCTAAATAATAATAATAATAATAATAATAATAATAATAATAATAATAATTGCAGACTGTGCAAGGAAACCGACAAAACCATTGATCATATCCTCAGCTGCTGTAAGAAAATCGCACAGACAGACTACAAACAGAGGCACAACTATGTGGCCCAAATGATTCATTGGAACTTATGCCTCAAGTACCACCTCCCAGCAGCAAAGAACTGGTGGGATCACAAACCTGCAAAAGTATTGGAAAATGAGCACGCAGAGATACTATGGGACTTCCGAATCCAGACTGACAAAGTTCTGGAACACAACACACCAGACATCACAGTTGTGGAAAAGAAAAAGGTTTGGATCATTGATGTTGCCATCCCAGGTGACAGTCGCATTGACGAAAAACAACAGGAAAAACTCAGCCGCTATCAGGACCTCAAGATTGAACTTCAAAGACTCTGGCAGAAACCAGTGCAGGTGGTCCCAGTGGTGATCGGAGCATTGGGTGCCGTGCCAAAAGATCTCAGCCGGCATTTGGAAACAATAGACATTGACAAAATCACGATCTGCCAACTGCAAAAGGCCACCCTACTGGGATCTGCACGCATCATCCGAAAATACATCACACAGTCCTAGACACTTGGGAAGTGTTCGACTTGTGATTTTGTGATACAAAATCCAGCATATCTATCTTGTTTGCTGTGTCATAATAAAAGAAGAAGAAGAAGAGGAAGAGGAAGAGGAAGAGGAAGAGGAAGAGGAAGAGGAAGAGGAGGAAGAAGAAGAAGAAGAAGAAGAAGAAGAAGAAGAAGAAGAAGAAGAAGAAGAAGAAGAAGAAGAAGAAGAAGAAGAAGAAGAAGTTAGGCCTATAGTCAAAAGTCAGGTGTTAATGGTAATTCTGAGTGCAGAATCCGTGCAATATTTTCTCACTGGATGGAGAAAAAGAACTACATTCTACATTTCTTTCCATTTTGAGCAAAATGGAAATTCTTTATTAGCAGATAAGTCAGAAGATCCAAAAGCTGTCTATATTACTTTGAAATGAATTTGCCCCATTTAGATAGGATTGGAAATTCTGTTTTCAAAATTACCGTATTTTAATTAAAACTAAGAAGATATGACCTAATAAGCCAATGTATGTTTCCATTTAGATTATATAATACATACTTGTTGCAAAAATCACCTTTTTTTTAACAAGGGCAGGTGGTAATAAAGAGACAAGACACAAACAGTGAGCAGAACCAAGGATATCTTTATTAAATTCAGGCAGATTCCGCAAGGGATGCCTATGTGAAACTCAGTTATATATCCTTCAAGGATAAGAATTCAAGATATTGTTCAAATAGCACACATACAGACACAAAACCCATATCCATAGATATCCCTTGTACACATCAAGATATCTGAAGCTGATTTTGTAATAGCTGAAAGAAGTTCCTTCATGAGCAGGGTGAAAGGCAAAGTTGAAATATCATATTTGATGATAGCCCACAAGAACATTTAAATAAACTTCATATACAATGGGTCAAAGTCAGTCCAGTAACCCCTCTCTCTTTCTTAAGAAGCAAGGTAAGGCCAATAAATATTTAAAAAATGGCTGCAGAGAGGGATTAAGAACTCCCAATGTTAATTTGTTTTTTTTTTGTTTTTTTTTTAAATAGATTTTTATTGGCATATCAAATAAAATTGACAACTGAGTAATATAAACAGACAGGGAAGGGTAAGGAGAGGGGTGAGTGCAAGGGTAAATGGAATAAGAGAAAACAGAGAGTCCAACCAGAGGAACCCGCGGAAAACAGCCGATCCAAAGAAAAAAAAAAGAAAAAAAAAAGAAGAAATACGCTAAAAGAAAAAGAAAAAAGGAAATTGCAAAAATACAAAAATAAAAGTTGACTTCCATCTCATACACAGATACTTTGTATTCTCTTACATTTGATCTATTTCTAATGATTATTTATTTAAATTAGCATCATTATTTGTTTTTCTCTAAAATACTTCTTTATCAAGCCCCAATCCGTTTGCCTTTTTGGTATGCCATTGTTATTTTTTAGTAAATACGTCAATTTATCCATATTAATTTGTTTTTCAAAATTCCACCTGCATTTCTGTTATTTTTGTATCAGGCTGGTCTGGCATTCTGCTGGTGTTTCATGCACGCCTAACTTTTTACACATGGTTGTACTTCTTTGGTTGTGGCATAATGACCCTATTCAGTTCACAATTACCTAAGTGGAGTTCCACTATTAAACGTGCCATGATCTATGCTTGGATATCATATAATTATTGGTTGCAGAAACATGAACCACAGTTGCTTTCACAATACTAGTATTCAGAAGAAGGATGGTGTAGCAAAAGCTATCACTTAACTACGTGTGTGCAGATTTACACTATGCAAGCACAATGAAGCTATTACAGTCACATTGTGAGTCCTTGTTGGGAAGCTTTTGTCATTGTGGAAGAGAAAGGAAATATCAACCCTTTCAACATAAATCTATACCCAAGTTTAAAAATAATTATGCCTCTGTATGTCACTGGCAACTTCTTCAGATGGGCAAAATTGCCCATCCTATGACACTAGAACATCAGTTGAGGCACAGAGCCTAACGGTTCTCATCACATGATGTCATCCGGCGGAGCTCAGTGTCTCAACTGAAGTCCAAGTGTGGTAAAAGGCTAATTCGGCAACACGGGAGGCTTCCCGTGTTGCATAGGAAACAACAGGGGAAGACGGACGGTGATGCTTCCCCCCATGGGATGGGGTGAGGGCAAGGCAGGCAATGCGGGTCATGAGGCAACGGGTTCCCCATGCCCCCTGCTGGGCCCTGCCTGATTAGCCATGATTCATGGTGAATTCCCCCCTCAATTTGATGAAGTCATAAGAGGATACCAGCCAAAGCGTGTATTGTAAATCATATTGTAAATGGGTGAGTTTCTGAGGCAAGAAATACTTTGCCTGCAATGAATCTTGGGAGATGTGAAATGGATAATTCCAATGTGTTTTCTATCCACAGCCTTAGATTCATATTTTGCAAAGCTTGGTTTGGTGCAACGTTATTTTTCTTTTAAATAGAACCATTGAGATGCTGCCAAACATTGTGTCCTTCTGTTTTGTTCTTCCCTCTCACTCCCTCAGCATCATGATGTGCTCACTTTTTCCATATTGCAATGTCACAACAATGTGAAGTTTCCTTCAGTTTTGGGGAAAGATGGACACATTCCCACTTTGATTGTGCCACAAGACAGATAAATCAGTGCGGGGATTTAATTTTTATATCAGTCTCACATTCTGCATATTGTTACTTTTTTCTCTCTCCTAAGAAATACACTAAAGTCTCACTTATCCAAGACTCACTTATCCAAGGTTCTGGATTATCCAAGGCATTTTTGTAATCAATGTTTTCAATATATCATGATATTTTGGTGCTAAATTCATAAATACAGTAATTACAACATAACATTACCGCATATTGAACTATTTTTCTGTCAAATTTGTTGTATAACATGATGTTTTGGTGCTTAATTTGTAAAATCATAACCTAATTTGATGTTTAATAGGCTTTTCCTTAATCCCTCCTCATTATCCAAGATATTTGCTTATCCAAGGTTCTGCCAGCCCATTTAGCTTGGATAAGTGAGACTCTACTGTAATAGAATTATCAACATCTACTTTAGCACTGGCAATAGTAAGACTTTCTAACATGCCACAATAATATTTGATTAAGGTGTTGCAGAGATTTATAGTGTCTCATAAACTTACAAAACCTGTGTGACCAGGACTGATTCTAGAACGACAACAATAAACATCTTGATCATACCATCTTCAACTCTTTAAAAAAGTAGTATCTGCCTACAGTTTCAGAAACAACTACAAAGAGATGTGTAAATAGAAACGCTGACAGGCTCTTTACACAAGTACTATGAATAGTGCTACTATAATGATAAAACAATATTGATTGCTCCTTCTGTCCTCTCTAATTGATCAGGTGCTGCAAATCTCTGATAACACTCTTGTCATTAGTTGTCAGGATTGTGCACTTTGGGAGAATATAAATGAATCCAGCTCCACTATCACCTTTTTTGATTGTCTGATAGAACAAGTGTCTGGGATCTTTCCTATTGATTTGTAGATAATATTTCCTGTATCTTGAAAACTGTCAGTGAAATTCTTTGGCATTGGAGGGAGGCTTTGCCAATTAGTTGATAAGTACAGAAAGCAGGGCAGTTAGGGGACTGAAGATTTTTGTGGAAACTTTTGTTTTAATCAGAGAGAATCATAAGGTGCAATAAGTTGACTATTTGCTCAGTCCTTGTCTATGTGTGTCTTGTTCCAGTACAATATATGTGAAAGGAATGCTACTGCTAGGTCAATGGCTGGTGGGTTTCTGAGGGGCGCTTGGTTTTCATCTAATTCCAAGCGGGGTTTGAGCTCCCGCGAGATCCAGCGGGGCCTGGAAAAGCAACTATGAAGGGGTTATATTGGAAGCAAAATTCATCTGGAGAAAAAAACAAATTTTGTCATCTTAGAAAAGGATAACCTTCCTGTTGTGAAACACAACTATGTGAAAGTGTGAGTTAGAGCTTGTGCTCTTAGCTGGATTGACACCAAGTTTTTGTCAGATATCAAGCTGGATGTTTTATCTTTCAAGAACAGCCTTAAAACACTGTGGTAAGTAAATGAAAACTGCTTCAGCAAAACCTAAAGTACAGCACACTCAGTGGAATACTGCAAAATGAAGCTAGGAAGTCTTAGAGTAAACACAGTTCTTAGTCTCTGTTAAATTCCTAAATCAAATAGCAGTCTTACTTCAGACAAAGAAACAGCAATAAATCCTTAGGAGCAGTTTCCCAGATGCAGACTTGAAGCAGGCACAAGGGGAGCAAAGAGTCAGTTTGTTACCAGCAAGAGCTGGCTGCATCTGCTTCTGATTTATAGCCCTGCGTCCCCTCACAGCTGCTAGGGCAGTCCCTAATTACTCAGCTGCATTTCTGGCAGCTATTCCAGCTGAACGATGTCTCTGCTCTGTTTCCTTTCGCCTCTCCAGAAATGTAGGTACTTGCAAAATCTCCTCCTCAGATTCCAACTCACCCCCAGATTCATGAACAGTTTCCTGCTCCCCTTCCTCTTCTGAAGAAGAGGAATCCCTAACACTGGAAAAGGAATTTCTGCCTGTTGGAAGAGAAGTTGCTGGTGTTGTGTTGGAAATTAGGAATAAAGTGTCCTCTTTCCAGCCCCATGATGAGGTAGTTGGAATTTTGCCAGTGGATTCTGAAGAGTGTGGTTTGTGTGAAGTTATTCCCACTCATAAGCTTCTGGACTGAAGCAGCAGCAACTCTTTGTGATGGTGTCTGTGTGTACACAGGTCTACATTATCTTTCGTATGTGTCTACAGGCAAAACTCTGCTAGTAATGCATGGAGAAAGTCCATTTGGTACAATAGCTATTCAGTTAGCACAACACAGAGGAGCCAAAGTCATTGCTACAGTGTACAGTCTTGAAGACAAGCAGTATCTTCAGAGGCTTACACCTTCTGTAGCTCGCATTATAGATGAATCAAATGGAAAGTATGACCTGACGGAAATTTGTCTAGAAGAAACAGGTGGATTGGGAGTTGACCTCATCCTTGATGCAGGAGTAAAATCACACAATAAGGAAGATAAAGTAGCTTCACAAGAATTATTGCCACACAAACATGACATCATTACACTACTGAGTGTTGGAGGTCACTGGGTTACCATGGAAGAAAATCTTCATTTGGATCCTCCATATCCTCCAGATAGCCTATGTCTTTTCCTCAAAGGTGCTTCAGTGTCTTTTCTAAATAATAATAATAATAATAATAATAATAATAATAATAATAATAATAACTTTATTTTTATACCTCGCCCCATCTCCCCGAAGGGACTCGGGGCGGCTTACATGGGGCCTTTCCCGATAAAACAATCAAATATCAAAACACAGCAATAAAACAGTTATCCAATAAAAACATCAATTACAGTAAAAACAATCATTAAAATCAACATAAAACATACAATATTAACACTGGAGACTAATTCATAGAATCCAGGCAACGTGCAACATGTGCCGAAATGGGCCGAAATGGGGAAGGTAATTTCACAGTTAAAATGGACAAAGTGCAATATAGCATTGGCAACACCTCAAGAATGGGGCTATTATAAAATGCATTATAAATGCATTATAAATGATGAAGTGTGGAATTTGTCAAATATGCAACAAGGGAAGTACCTCTGTACTTTGGAAGATATAATGGAAAAGTTGTCAAGTGGCATTTTCAGGCCACTGTTGGATGAGCCAATCCCATTATATGAAGCTAATGTTTCTATGGAAATAGTGCAGAAGAATCAAGCAAGAAAAAAAACTGTTGTCCAACTGTTTTTGAGATAGTGTAATCGTATATTAAACAGTGTTGTTCAGTGAATTGTAGCTAAACTTATAGTTAGCAACTGAAAGATCCTTTAAAGTTTTGATGAAAAAACTGAAGTTTCTTATCAGAGTGTTAATGTTTCTGTCGCCATATCTAACAGCTAATTTCTATTAGGAATCATGATACAGTTCCCCATGTTTGTCTTCGCTCCTACTTTCTCTCTTTTTGGAACTCTTGTACATAAAAAGGCAACATCTGCTTTTCTCTACTGTATTATTTCTATAATACAGGCCCAGCAAGAACACCTGCCTTCCTCCAGAGGCTGGGACATAAAAGGACCATGCCTGTGGGGGCCTCAGGCATAGAGGGCCTCTGCCATCTTGCTCCCTGCTGGAGCAGGGAGGGTATAAAAAGAAGGGTTGAAACTCTATGGAGAGGGAGATGGGGGGTGGTGGAATAGAAGGGATCTACGTTAATTTCTGCAATAACATGTTTCATGCGTATGCCTATGTTTGATGTTTTTATAGTTTTAATGATTTAATCTACAGTTATATGTTTTTGATGTAGATATGTTATATTTTTATACATATGTGAGGCATTGAATTTTGCCATTGTTTTTAAGAGAGGGTTTTCGACTCAAACGGGGATCAGTGCTGTTTTTTAGATTGTGTTCTGTTGTTTACCACTATTTCCCTTGATTCTCTTTAAAGTGAGTCCCGCCACCTCCTATTTCTTCCCACTCTGCGCCTAGTCAAGCGTTCGGAGCAAATAACTTTTTCTTTAAATCATTTACCTCCCTTACGAGTTTCTTCTGTCTTGTGTCTTCTTTCTTGTGTTTAAAATGGGCCAGGCAGGTGGTGATTACAGGGTTTACACTGCTTCTCGCCAGTGATCCGTGCCCTCCGTGTCTCATCCAGAGCCATACTCGCCTCTCCTCAGAAAAGAGGGTTTTTTCAGCTCAAACGGGGGTCGCAATGGAGGCTTGCGTCCCTCCCTGACTCGATCAGCAGGGAGAGGGGGGCTAAAAGCTCTAACCGATCCACTATGGCTGATGGCTTGCCAGGGGCCCCTGGCAAGTCCTGCCCACTGCCATTGATGCACGATTCTCTCACAATTCAGTACTGGAAGATAACTTATGCACAGTGTAAAAAATCTGTATAGAGGGATTGTGGAAGTATAGAGATCAGCCTTCCGAAGGCCCATCCAGACAAGGCTTTAAACATAGGAGTTCTCGTTTCAAAAGGTGGGTGGCTAAACAACATCAGCTCTAAATGTGTGCTGATTCAGACCAACTGAGGGAAACTGCGAGAAAAAAAGTCCCCCTTTATCCCGTTTCTGGCTGAAAGTAGCACATCTTCCTATGTCTGCATACTAAAAGCATGTGTTTTCCTTCCCTTCCCCCTTTGGAGACTGTTCCAGCTTATTTCCATCCCTTTTAAAAAGCCCAAAACAGCTGATCAGCTTATTGGGTTGTCAAATGGATGCACAGCTGAAAGAAGCATGATTGGGAGACGTCTGGTAGGCAGCAATGGCAGTGGGCAGGACTTGCTAGGGGCTCCTAGCAAGCCATCACCTTTGTTGGCCGGGTAGAGTTTTCAGCTCCCTTCTCCCTGCTGATCGAGTCAGGGAGGGACGCAAGCCTCCAGAGTGACCATCATTGATCCAAAGCCCTCTTCCTATGGTCTAGGATTGACATGATTTGGGCCACATATACAATTGTAACTCACAAAAGGAGCACATTAAGATGAGATTTGATGACAATGTAACTAAACTGGAAGAAGAGATAAGGAAAAATATAGAATTAACAAGGGATTTTTTCTACTTTAAATGATAATGAGGAGATCAAAAAACAAATTATATGGGGCACTTATAAAGCAGTAATGAGGGGTCATTTTATCCAACAGAAAGCAAGGAAAAAATAAGAAACTATAAAATGAATGGAATCAATAAAGAAATAAGCATAAAAGAAAGGGAGCACAAAAAAAATCCTCAGAATCAAGAAATAAAGTAGACGTTAAAAATAATAAGGGCAAAGGACATATTGAATTAGATCAAACAGCAAAACGCTTAAAATTTATAAAACTATATAATTTTGAAAATGCCAATAAACCAGGGGAAAAATTACAAAATATTTAGGAGAAGAAAAATTACAGAAAATTACAGAAACACGAAGAGAATAATTAAATAAAGAGATTACTGAGGAGAAAATAAGGAAGGCGATTAAATGCTTGAAACCGAACAAAGCACCGGGCCCAGACGGATTTACGGTGAGTCCCTACAAAGTAATGAAAGATGAAATAACCCCCCATTTACAGGTAACAATGAATCAAGCCCTTGATAAAAAGGAAATTCCGGATTCATGGAAAGAGGCAGTCATAATCACTATCCCTAAAGAAGACACAGATAAGACAGCTGTAAAAAATTATCGCCCTATCTCCTTACTAAATGTGGATTACAAAATCTTCACTAATATTTTGGCAAACAGATTTAAAGAATTCTTAAATACTTGGATTGGACAAGGACAAAAAGGATGTCTTCCTGGAAGAAATATGAAAGAGAATGTGAGATGTATATTAGACTTAATTGAATATTATGAGATGAATCATCAAAAGGAGCTAGCACTCCTATCTATTGAAGCAGAGAAAGCATTCAACAATTTGAACTGGACATTCATCAAACTTTTATTTTAAAAAAGAGAATGGGGAAAATACACAGACCAATTAGATATGATCTCACAAATATTCCCAGTGAATATACAGTGGAGGTGAAGAATAGATTTCAGGGACTAGATTTAATAAATAGAGTCCCAGAAGAACTATGGACAGAAGTCCACAACATTGTTCAGCAAATATGGAAAACACGAGATTGGCCATCAGATTGGAAAAAATCAATTTATATCCCCATACCAAAAAAGGGAAATGCTAAAGAATGCTCAAACTTCCATACAGTGGCACTTATTTAATGCTCAAGATTCTGCAAGGCAGACTCCAGCAATACATGGAGCAAAAGTTGCCAGATGTCCAGGCTGGGTTCAGAAAAGTCAGAGGAACCAGAAACCAAATTACCAATATCCGCTGGATAATGGAGGAAGCCAGGGAGTTTCAGAAAAACATCTACTTCTGCTTTATTGACTATTCTAAAGCCTTTGACTGTGTGGATCATAATAAACTGTGGCATGTTCTTGGGGATACCAAGTCACCTTGTCTGTCTTCTGAGAAATCTGTATAAAGAACAAGTAGCCACAGTAAGAACAGACCACGGAACAACAGACTTGTTCAAGATTGGGAAAGGAGTACAGCCGGGCTGCATACTTTCACCCTCCCTATTCAACTTGTATGCAGAACACATCATGCGACATGCGGGGCTTGAGGAATCCAAGGCCAGATTTAAAATTGCTGGAAGAAACATTAACAACCTTAGGTATGCAGATGATACCACTCTGATGGCTGAAAGTGAGGAAGAGCTGGGGAGCATTATCACCAAGGTGAAAGAAAAAAGTGCAAAAGCTGGGTTGCAGTTAAACATCAAGAAAACCAAGATCATGGCAACTACACCTATTGATAACTGGCAAATACAGGGAGAAAGCGTGGAGGCAGTGACAGACTTTATATTTCTAGGCACGAAGATCACTGCAGATGCAGACTGCAACCAGGAAATCAGAAGACGTTTACTTCTTGGGAGGAGAGCAATGACCAACCTTGATAAAATAGTGAAGAGCAGAGACATCGCACTGGCAACAAAGGTCTGCATAGTCAAAAGATCATGATGCAATGGTATTCCCCATAGTAACCTATGGTTGCGGGAGCTGGACCATAAGGAAGGCTGAGAGAATGGAAGATAGACGCTTTTGAACTCTGGTGCTGGAGGAAAATCCTGAGAGTGCCTTGGAGCGCAAGAAGATCCAACCAGTCCATCCTCCAGAAAATAATGCCCGGCTGCTCACTGGAGGGAAGTATATTAGAGGCAAAGTTGAAGTATTTTGGTCACATCATGAGGAGACAGGAAAGCTTGGAAAAGATCATGATGCTGGGGAAAATGGAAGGAAAAAGGAAGAGAGGCTGACCAAGGGTGAGATGGATGGACAGTATCCTTGCAGTGACTGGCCTGACCTTGAAGGAACTGGGGGTGGTGACAGCCAACAGAGAGTTCTGGCGTGGACTGGTCCATGAGGTCATGAAGAGTCGGAAACGACTATGCAACTGAGAGAGAGAGAGATTTTAATAAATGGCCAATACACAAAAGATATAAAGATAAATAAGAGAACACATCAAGGTTGCCCCCTATCTCAGCTAATTTTCATATTTGCACTTGAAATTTTACTAAGAAACATAAGATTGGAAACAACTAAAAGAAACAAAAGTGTGCAACTATGAATTTAAGACAAGAGCATTTGCCGACGACATCATTTGTATAATTGAGGACCCACGAAATCAAATACAACACTGGATAAATACAATAGAAGAATTTGGCTCACTAGCGGGATTTTATTTAAACAAAAAAAGACAAAAATACTAACAAAAATATGTCTAAAAAGAATCAAGAAGAAATGGAGGACAAGATTGATATCTAGACAACAACGAAAATTAAATATTTAGGAATATAGATAACGGCGAAAAATGCACAGTCGCTTAAGAATAATTACCAGGTGAAGTGGAAGGAAATTAGTAAGGACCTTATAAATTGGAAAAATTCGAAAATTTCCTTATTTGGTCAAATAGCAATAATTAAAATGAATATATTTCTGAAACTATTATACTTATTCCAAAATTTGCCCATAATATGCAATAACAAAACATTTAATGATTGGAACAAAGAAATTTTAAAATTTATTTGGAAAGGAAAAAGAGCTAGGATTACATATACAGTAATGACTGATACAAAAAAGAGGGGGGGGGCCCTTTGGACTCCCTAACTTAAAACTGTATTATGAAGCATGCGCATTAACATGGATAAAAGATTGGGCAACGTTACTGAAAGATAACATATTGACATTAGAAAGTTTCAATTTAAGACGTGAATGGCACATGTACCTTTGGTATGGAAAAAGAAAGGTGGAAAAGAATTTTGGCAATCATTTTATTAGATCTTCATTAATTAAAACCTGGGATAGAATCATAGAATAGTAGAGTTGGAAGAGACCTCATGGGCCATCCAGTCCAACCCCCTGCCAAGAAGCAGGAAATCTCATTCAAAGCACCCCAGACAGATGGCCGTCCAGCCTCTGCTTAAAAGCCTCCAAAGAAGGAGCCTCCACCACAGTCCGGGGCAGAGTTCCACTGCCAAACAACTCCCACAGTCAGGAAGTTCTTCCTGATGTTCAGGTGGAATCTCCTTTCCTGTAGTTTGAAGCCATTGTTCTGCGTCCTGGTCTGCAGGGCAGCAGCAAACAAACTTGCTCCCTCCTCCCTATGACTTCCCCTCACATATTTGTACATAGCTATCATGTCTCCTCTCAGCCTTCTCTTCTGCAGGCTAAACATGCCCAGTTCTTTAAGCTGCTCCCCATAGGGCTTGTTCTCCAGACCTTTGATCATTTTAGTTGCCCTCCTCTGGACACATTTCAGCTTGTCAACATCTCCCTTCAACTGCGGTGCCCAGAATTGGACACAGTATTCCAGGTGTGGTCTGACCAAGGCAGAATAGAGGGGTAGCATGACTTCCCTGGATCTAGACACTATACTCCTATTGATGCAGGCCAAAATCCCATCACATTGCTGGCTCATGTTTAACTTGTTGTCCACAAGGACTCCAAGATCTTTTTCACATGTACTGCTGTCTAGCCAGGCATCCCCCATTCTGTATCTTTGCATTCCATTTTTTTTTTTGTCAAAGTGAAGTATAAGATACAAAGAAATACAAAGAAATGATATACACAAAAATAACTATGTGGGTATAACCATTAGAGGCAAATCAGTAAAAACATTTGGGCTAGACTAAGTGATCAAGATACAAAGAAATCTTGACAAAAAGAATGATGAATACCCATTAAAAACACAAGAGGAAATTAAACAAAAACATGATAAAGTATCTTGGTTTCAATATGCCCAAATAAAAGAACAATTTGTGTAGGATAGGGGCATAGGTTTCAATAAGAAAGAAAACTTCTGGGACAATATAATACAAAATGTTAAGAAAGAGATTACCAAGATTTATAATAACTTGTAAGAGTATTCCACAGAAACGGAAGAAGTCAAGAACTGTTCGATAAAATGGGCAAGAAATATTGGATGCCCAATCAGACTCGCAGAATGGGAATTAATTTGGAACAAAAAATTAAAATATACGTATGCTTCAGACCTTCAGGAAAATTGTTCTAAGATGTTCCATCGATGGCACATAACACCAAAGAAACTAGGAATAATGTATAAAATCACCCAAAACAAATGTTGGAAATGCAAGAAACAGGAAGGGACCTATTATCATGCTTGGTGGACCTGCCCAAAAACAACAAAATTCTGGAAGAAAATACATGAAGAAGCCCAAAAAAGCCAGAATTTTAATTTCTTGAATTAACAGAGTATAACAAACTTTAATCAGAATGAAGACATTATTTTTATGTACATAGCCACAGCGGCAAGGATAACCTTTGCTAGATATTGGAAACTGAAAGAAATTCCTACAAAAGAACTCTGGTTAGATAAATTAGACAAAATTTATGACATGGACAGACTAACTTACTTAATGACAGTAAACAGAAGAAAACCATTAAAAATGACAGATTAGAAGACATATGAAGAATATAAAAAGAATGCAAAGGATTAACTAATAAAAAGGAGTACCCGAGAAAAGAAAACAAGAAGGAGACCAGGAAACAAGAAAAGTTAGACATCAAATGACATTAAAACCGTGAAGAGTAAAAAACAGAAGATCAAAAAGACTTTCATCCCAAACACCCTACCACATTACCCATTCCCAATACCTTTTTCTTTCCCTTCCCACTTGACCTATCCCCCAATACCCTTCCCCTATCACCTTTCTTCCCCTTTAAACCTTATCCCACACTTTGCTGTCCCAATTGTATCCATTTCCTCCTTTCTTTTTTTAACTACCCTGTTTTCCCGAAAATAAGACAGGGTCTTATATTAATTTTTGCTCCCAAAAATGCACTAGGTCTTATTTTCAGGGGATGTCTTATTTTTCCATGAAGAAGAGCTCACATTTATTGTTGAACAACAAAATGAAGATTTATTATATACTGTTGTCAGGTCCCTGGCTGCAGAGCACCAATAACCTTACACAGAGGCCAGTCTCTATCTAATATCTTTATTAAAGAAATATATAAAATCAATAAAAACAAGTGAAGAATATAGTTCAGAAGCAGACCTTTCAGATGAGGTCAAATATTGTCCAGAAATGTATTGTCCAATATAAGATATTAGAGTTCAAAGTTTTAATCCACTTGACCGAAACACACACTTTGCCAAGCAATAGTGTGGGGAAATAACAGAGTCTTAGAGTCCAATGAAGCTTGACAACAAGGCTGGAAATAAACTTGATTCTTGGCTAGATTCGTGACTGGAGACAAGGCAAACGTGAAGCATGAAACAGAGTCCGTGGTAAAACCGTGAGGCAGGGCAAGGCTTGAAGCTTGATCCGGGAAGCAAGGAACTGGGATTACGAAGTCCACACACGATCTCGCTCCTCAAGCTGATCAATTGACTCCGCAAAGAATCCCTCGCGCCAAACACCTATATTGGGTCTCGTTTTCCCGCCAATAGAACTCTTTCCCTAGAGAACGAGAAGCGAAACCCAACTCTGTCCAGATGCATGACTCCTTAGAAATTCCCAAGGGAAACAGACCTAATCAGCCATTTGTTTGGCAGCGATTCTTAGACTTCTCCGATTAGCTTCCCTGACTCCCCTTTCTCTAGAATAAATTTCCTTCCTGGGAAACGGAGGGGAGTTCTGCCCAAGGTCTGTTTGGCTGAATTCTTGTGGGCAAACATCAATATCCTGCAGGTGAAGAGACTCCAGTTCTTGTTGAACTGGCAAAAACTCCATGTTTTCATCTTCATCTGCCACAATAGTACTAGGAACAGGACTACAAGGCCCATGAGTCATCACAACTGTAAAGTAGTTGTCATCACAAACCAGCATAACCAGACAAACTATGAATCCTATCAAGAATTTCTTGTTACTACAGTAGAGTCTCACTTATCCAACACTCGCTTAGCCAATGTTCTGGATCATCCAATGCATTTTTGTAGTCAATGTTTTCAATACATTATGATATTTTTGTGCTAAATTCATAAATACAGTAATTACTACATAGCATTACTGTGTATTGAACTACTTTTTCTGTCAAATTTGTTGTATAACATGATGTTTTGGTGCTTAATTTGTAAAATCATAACTTAATTTGGTGTTTAATAGGCTTCTCCTTAATCTCTCCTTGTTATCCAACATATTCGCTTATCCAACGTTCTGCCGGCCTGTTTATGTTGGATAAGTGAGACAACAATCTATGGTACCTCTTGCAGTTTAGGTTTCACAAGGTTTCCACGCTGATTTCTGTCTATTCTAGTTTCAATGTAGTCATGAATGATGAATAATACAATATACTATAATAATAATATGATAATATAATATAATAATAATATAACGATATACAATATATTAATGAGATAATATAATAATAGGATATAATAATAACAGAATATGATAATAATATGGTATTAATAGGATAATATAATAATGGGATATAATAACAGAATAGCATAATAATAATATTATAATAGGATAATATAATAGAATAATAGAATAGAATAGAATGATATAAAATATATTAATAGGATAATATAAAATGGAATATAATAATAATAGAATATGCTAATAATAAAAAATAATAATATGATAATATAATAGAATAATAGTATAGAATATAATGATATAAAATATATTAATAGGATAATATAAAATGGAATATAATAATAACAGAATAATAATATAATAATAATATAATGATATAATATAATTGAAAAATATAATGATATAAAATATATTAATAGGATAATATAATAATGGGATATAATAATAGTAACAGAATATGATGATAATAATATGGTAATAGAATAATAGTATAAAATAATAAGTTTCATGGCATAGGATAGGAATAAGGATGAGAGGAGAATCCCAATATGTCCTGTACCTTTAAGAAGCAGAAGTAGCAGGACGAGTGGAAAGGGTGTTCAAGCCCTCTTCTTTCCCTCCCACCCTCCCTTGCCCTGGCTCCAGGAGCCAATCAGAAGCCTTGGGGGCGAAGGGAGCATGGCCAGGATGGAGCCTTGTCTCGGAAGGAAGAAACGGAGGCGCAGCAGCAGCCACTGAAGGTTCTTCAAGCCGCGGCTGCGGGACAGGCAAGGCAAGGCCAGCCAGGGAGGCACAGAAAGCAAGCACTTTCTCTCCCTCCCTCCGGTGTATATGAGTGCTGCTTTAGCCCTGCAGCCATGCTTCCCAATGGAACTCTGCTGCAGCCTTAGTTGCTAGGTCTTACTTTCAGGGGAGGCCTTATATTTGGCAATCCCCCCAAACCCCTACTAGGTCTTATTCTTTGGGGAGGTCTTATTTTAGGGGAAACACGGTATGTAACACATTTAAGAAATTTGAATAAAAATCTAAATTTTTTTAAAAAGAAAGAAACATGAATGGAGTGCCCGTAGAACTCTCTGAAACTCTTTATTTAGCACTGTAAACAGTGTAATACTGTAAACAGAGCTATAACAAATAATTAGGGGAAGAGAAAAATCTGGCGGACGTTTTAAAAAAATTCCCTCCATTGTGCACTGATTTGTATATGTGCACATACTTGTCTTTACTATATTCGCATGTATGCATATGCAGATTATAACATAACCATATTTTTTTTTAAAAACTTCTGGTGGATGACCCCCATCTACTCTCTATTTTATCCCAAGATACAAAAACATGGCTTCCTGGCCATGTTCCAGAAGTTTTCTCTCCTGATGGCTAACCCCACCTATAGCAGGCATCCTCAGAGGTTGTGAGGTCTGTTGGAATCAAGGTAAATGAGGTAACATATCTGGACCTGAATATACTGTACAAGACTTCTATTATTCTTTATTATTATTATTATTATCAACACAACAACGTTGTATGGCACAGCAAACAAGATAGATATGCTGGATTTCGTTTCGCAAAACCACAAGTCGAACACTTCCCAAGTGTCTAGGACTGTGTGATGTATTTTCTGATGATGTGTGCAGATCCCAGTAGGGTGGCCTTTTGCAGTTGGCAGATGGTGATTTTGTCAATGTCTATTGTTTCCAAATGCCGGCTGAGATCTTTTGGCACAGCACCCAGTGTGCCCATCACCACCGGGACCACCTGTACTGGTTTCTGCCAGAGTCTTTGAAGTTCAATCTTGAGGTCCTGATAGCGGCTGAGTTTTTCCTGTTGTTTTTCATCAATGCGACTGTCACCTGGGATGGCAACATCAATGATCCAAACCTTGTTCTTTTCCACAACTGTGATGTCTGGTGTGTTGTGTTCCAGAACTTTGTCAGTCTGGATTCGGAAGTCCCACAGTATCTTTGCGTGCTCATTTTCCAATACTTTTGCAGGTTTGTGATCCCACCAGTTCTTTGCTGCTGGCAGGTGGTACTTGAGGCATAAGTTCCAATGGATCATTTGGGCCACAGAGTTGTGCCTCTGTTTGTAGTCTGTCTATGCGATTTTCTTAAAGCAGCTGAGGATATGATCAATGGTTTCGTCGGTTTCCTTGCACAGTCTGCATTTTGGGTCATCAGCTGATTTTTCTATCTTGGCCTTAATTGCATTTGTTCTGATGGATTGCTCCTGGGCTGCAAGGATCAGGCCTTCTGTCTCCTTCTTCAGGGTCCCATTCGTGAGCCAGAGCCAGGTCTTCTCCTTATCAGCTTTTCCTTCAATTTTGTCAAGGAACTTTCCATGCAGTGTTTTGTTGTGCCAGCTGTCAGCTCTAGTTTGTAGTGCGGTTTTCTTGTACTGGTTTTTTGTCTGCTGTGTTTTGAGGAGTTTCTGATTTTTGACTTCAATCAAAGCAGGTTCTTCACTTTGCTTGACATATTCTGCCAGGGCATGTTCTTCTTCTTTGACTGCTTGCTTTACTTGTAAGAGTCCTCTGCCCCCTGATCTTCTAGGCAGATATAGCCGGTCAACATCACTGCGAGGGTGCAGTGAATGATGAATGGTCATGAGTTTTCTTGTTTTTCTGTCCAAATTGTCCAGTTCCACCTGTGTCCAATTTATAATGCCAGCAGTATATCTTATGACAGGTATGGCCCAGGTGTTTATGGCCTTGATGGTGTTGCCTCCATTGAGCTTGCTTTTGAGAATTTTTCTGACCCTTTGTGTGTATTCTTTTCTGACCACAGTTTTCACATGTTCATGCTTGATGTTGTCCAGCTGTAGTATGCCCAGATATTTATAGGCCTCTGGCTGGTGAGACTTTATTGTTTGGCCATTGGGCATATTTATGCCCTCACTTTCAATGATTTTTCCCTTCTTCAATGCCACTGTCGAACATTTGTCCAAACCAAACTCCATGTTGATATCAGTGCTAAAAATTCGGACAGTGTTGGTCAGAGACTGGATTTCAGTTTCCGTTTTCCCATATAGCTTCAGGTCATCCATGTACATCAAATGTGAAATTTTGTGAGAATTCTTAGATATTTGATAGCCGAGATTTGTTTTTTGTAAGATTGTTGACAGAGGGATCATGGCAATAATGAAAAGCAGAGGGGACAATGAGTCTCCCTGGAAAATTCCTCTCCTGATGTTGACAAGTCCATAGCTTTCATTTCCAACAAACAGTTCAGTTTTCCAGTGCTCCATCATGTTTTCAATGAAGGTGCCAACTGTTTTACAGATCCCGATGGCGTCCAGGCACTTGATGATCCAGCTGTGTGGGAGTGAGTCAAAGGCCTTTTTGTAGTCAATCCACGTCATGTGAAGATTAGCTTTTCGGCTCTTACAGTTCTCCAGAATCATTTTGTCAATCAATAACTGGTCTTTTGTGCCCCTGCTTTTCCGTTTGTTGCCTTTCTGTTCATCTGGCAAGATGTTTTTTTCTTCAAGATAGTCTTGAATTCTGTCAGCTATGATGCCAGTCAGTAGTTTAAACATAGTGGGCAGACACGTTATTGGCCTGTAGTTTCCTGGTGCTGCTCCTTTTGCTGGATCCTTTTGTATCAGGTATGTTCTTCCAGTTGTTAGCCATTCACTGATACTTCCTTTCTGCAGCATCTCATTGAATTGTTGGGCCATTTTTCCATGTAAACTAATCAGATGTTTGAGCCAAAATCCATGAAGTTGATCACTACCAGGCGATGTCCAGTTCTTGACTTTTTGCACTCGTTTGCTGATCATTTCAGTTGTTATTTCCATCAGTTCCATTTTGTTCTGTGAGAATTTTCCTTCAAACTCCTTTATCCACCCAGCGTTTTTGTTGTAGTTTTTATTATTTTCCCAAAGTTCTTTCCAGAACTTTGTTGTTGCAGTTTTCTCTGGCTTTATGGTTACTGTGTCTGTTGTTTGGTTCAGACTCTGGTAGAACCGTCTTTGGTCTGATTGAAACAGTTGATTTTGTCTGTACTGGATGATTCTGGCTTCATACCTTTCAATTTTTCTGGCTGTTGCTGTAATTTGTTCTTTCACGATTTCCAAAGCTTCTTCAATTTTTCTGGTGTTCAGCCAGTACTTTCGGATCAGGTATTGCTTGATTTTGTCATTCTTCAGTTTCCTCTCTTTCATATTTTTCAGGTTACTTGCATCTGATCTAAGTTTCTTGATTTTCAACTCTAGCCTGACCTTCCACTTTGGTTTTCCAGTCGATTTTCTTTGGGGCTGCCTTGGTTGTAGGAGCCCAAGTTCTTCTGTTACTATCACTGCTGCACTGTAGGCAAACTGGTTTGTTTGTTCAATTGATGTTATTTGGACAGTGGAGAGTGCTGCATTCACATCTTTCATGAGAGGCGCCAGGTGTCTCTTGGGCACTGTTTTTAGAGTTGGGAGCCGCTGTCTTATTGCATTTGCTGCAGCATGAGCCATGATCTTATCCTTGAGCTCTTGTTGTCTTGCTGTCAAGGTTCCTGGTGGTTCAACAGATGTTTCAAGTGCTGGTTCATCAAATTCTTGCAAAAGCTCCACCCTTTCTTCTGGTTCAATCTGTTCCACCATTCCAAGTGTTGCTGGAGTCTCTGCTGCTGTCTGTGCTGTGGTCTGATGGTAATCTACTTTGCAAATTTTCTGGATTTCTTCGAGTTCAACTTCACTGAACACTTTGTTTCTGATTATGAATCTTCGTTGGTCAGCCAGTCGGGGTTCTGTTATCTGTGAGTCAGGGTACTCTTGTTTCCATAGCTGATGCATCCTTTTTTGGTAGCCACGCCTTTGAGGTTCAGATTTGTAGTAGCATTTCATAATTGTGCAGTTTTCTGGCATTGTATATTTTTTCTGCTTCTGTGACTGTTCATTTGGGTTTTGATGATTCCATAGCCCACTTGTCGATGGATGTCCAGAATCAGCAGCATCCACCGCGGTCCTTTTTATCCTGGGCGACGACCGAGCCAGTATAGACTTCGTTTGGGTTTGATTCTCCATAATGCTAATGGGTTAGGTGCTCTTGGTTGTGCTCCTCAGCTGAGGCCTCTCTGGCTTGGTTGGACCTACCGGTAGTTACACTACCGCCAGCACAGCCCTCAGTCATCATTGGAGCAGCTAAGCCCCCCCACCACGTCAAGGTGGCACCTGCGGGGGAGATTATTATTATTATTATTATTATTATTATTATTATTATTATTACTATTATGTTCAGGGTGGGAGAAAGAAAAAACTCTTGTCTGCTGGAGACAGATGTGGATTTTGCCATTGGCCACCTTGATTAGCATGTAATGGCCTTGCAGCTTCAAAGCCTGGTTGCTTCCTCCCTGGGGCATCCTTGCTTGGGAGGTGTTAGCTGGCCCTGATTGTTTCTTGTCTGGATTTCCCCTGTTTTCAAAGTGTCATTCTTTATTTACTGTCCTGATTTTAGAGTGTTTTTTAATACCGGGGGCCAGATTTCCTTTCGGTGGCCTTTTAATTCCTATGGATTCCTAAGGACTCTCAGGGCTCTTCCACACAGCCATATAACCCAGAATATCAAAGCCGAATAACCCACAATATCTGCTTTGAACTGGGTTATCCGAGTCTACACTGCTCTATATCCCAGTTCAATGTTTGGTGCTAAATTTGCAAATATAGTAATTCCTACATAACATTACCATGTATTGAACTGCTTTTTCTTTCAATTTGTTGTAAAACATGATATTTTGGTGTTTAATTTGTAAAATCATAATGTAATTTGATGTTTAATAGGCTTTCCCTTAATCCCTCCTTATTATCCAACATTTTCTCTTATCCAACGCTTTTATTTTTCAGCGAATGGTTGTGGGGGGAGGGTGCCAAAATTCTGTTAGCTTACACTTGAAAATTACCTTGGGCCAGCCCTGATCCCACCACCTACTTAGGCTAGGCGGATGGGTAGACATGACAGGACTTTTTCTGCAGCAGCACTCCCTGGGGTAGATTAGGCTTTTTCTACCCTTTCTAAATTGCCAGTTTGCAATTAAGACTATGGCCTTTAGATCTTAAAATTAAGGGTCTCTGCTCTGGCTGTTTTTTAACTTATGCTATCACACTGAAATTTGCCCTTTATGTTTCTTGTGCTGTTGTCAAGTAAACTACAGAAAAGGCCCTGTTATCTCCATGCTGGAAACATGGCTATAATGAAAAACAAGCAATGGCAATTTCTATAAATATCATAGATTTGGGAAATTACTCTGATGTTTCTCAGGGGATCTAATTTAAAACTGCATTGTTGGTGAAACTCAGGTCAAGAGTAAAGAAGTAACTATGAGGGAAATGCAGTCTGACAGCTGAAATATCATTGAGCATGCTAGGTTAAGCTATGAAGGGCTTCATGTAAAAGACTTTTTTTTGAGAATGTCATGGAAAATAATATTTTATCTGTCTTTCTAATTTGCCACACTGGCTATAAATGTTTTGTCATCCTAGTGTGAAATGTTTTCTCGTGGAATTCTTTGGAATTCATTTTGAATTATTTGGACTTTCTATAGATTGTGCAAAGCAAGTAATTGCTGAAGAAGCTGTTTAAAATGTTACATCAAATTAATTAATCTGGGCAATTCCACCATGATGGTGAAGGAAACTCAGAACTGGTGATCCATTTGCAGAATATATCTCAAAGAACTTAGAATCCAGTACTACACTTCAGTTTCAAATACTCAGTGTCTTTCGATTGTTTTGCAAAATAATGTATTTTTTATTTTGAATGTTTATATTTTATTCCACATTTCCAGTGTACTCAACAGTTGTAGACATCAAGTTTATCCACATTGTTTGCTTAATCTGTGGTGAGAAAGATAACTGTCCTGAGTACCCTTGGGGAGATAGGCTGGGATAAGAATAAAGCATCATTATCATCATCATCATCATCATCATCATCATGAGGCCAGAGTTATACTTGGGACTGCCCCTGAGTCAGCCACATGAACTGTCCTGAAACTACAGAAGTGATGGGTTAGAGTCCACACTGTCCAGCCAGCCCAAGACTGTATTGGCCCCTCTGGACTATCAACATACTGTCTGTGTTGCTATTGCAATTTTCAGATAGCTGCAAAGCTTTGTGTGAGTAACTGGGTGTTGAAGGTACCCTGTACTAACACTGATAGAGGTGCCTGTATGTCCAAGAAGAAGGCGAAAGCCAATCTCCCTTCCTTCTCCCTGGTCATGCAGGCACCTCTGCTGCTGTCAACCCTTGGCACCTCTGATATTCTCTGGCCATTTGACAGCAACAATAGATGTGACATGGGCACAATCTGTCCTCCTTTCCTTGTGCTGACAAGTCCAGAATGGTAGTGGTGGCTTGTATGGATAGCAGACCCCTTCTACACTGTCCTTATATCCCAGGATCTCATCCCAGATTATCTGTTTATCTCAGATTATATGGCAGTGGAGATTCATTTAAACAAGTTCAAAGCAGATAACTCGGGATCAGTTTCTGGGATATAAGGACAGTGTAGACAGGGCTTTGGTTCACAAAGGGTGGTGGCCGCACAACTCCAGGCATTCTTGGTAGATACTGATTTTCTGGATCCGGCACAGTCTGGCTTCAGGCCGGGGCATGGTACCGAGACAGCCTTGGTCGCCTTAGTTGATGATCTTCGCCAGGAACTGAACAGGGGGAGTGTGTCCCTGCTGGACCTCTCAGCGGCCTTCGATACCGTTGATCATGGTATCCTTCTGGGGCGCCTTGCTGGAATGGGGCTCGGGGGTACTGTTTTGCAGTGGCTCTGGTCCTTTCTGGAGGATTGTTCCCAGATGGTGTCTTTGGGGGACACCTGCTTGGCCCACAACCATTGACTTGTGGGGTCCCGCAAGGTTCAATACTGTCCCCAATGTTGTTTAACATCTACATGAAGTCGCTGGGAGAGATCATCCAGAGTTTCGGGGTGCGGTGTCATCTGTATGCAGATGATGTCCAACTCTGTCACTCCTTCCCACCTGTCACTAAGGAGGCTGTCCAGGTGCCTCACCAAACTACAAATCCTAGGATTCCATAGGTTGAGCCATGGCAGTTATAGTGGTATCAAATGCATTAATTCTACAGTGTACATGCACCCTAGGATAACAAAATAGGTTACTACATAAGCATAGTGCATCAAGAAAAGCAATTTCCTGGGAGATATATGGAGACTGGAAGGCTGCCTGCCCCAAGCTGCTATATGCTTTTTAATGCTGAAGGAAAGGGATTTTTGATCATCAAGGAAGAGCAAGCACTTTAAACATTTTTAAACATTTTAAAAATAAAATAAAGGCATGCAAATGCACCATGTCTTTAATGTGTTTCCAAGTTTGGTCCTGAGTGAATGTTTATTTGCAAAATGTCCAGAAGTAAGAAGACTCAAAATTACATGCAAGAGTGCTATATAAGATTACTTTACTAGCTGTAGAACGTACTAAAGCAGTGGCTTCTGGGCAAGCTGGAATAGAGAGCATTTACTCAAAGAGACCGACCCCATATAGATTTAAGACTTTGAAGGATGAGAGGCTTATAAACTAAAAAAAGCAATAACACTATAAACTAGCATTTGGAATTTAAAAGAACGCTACAAGCACTGAAACCTTACAGATTTGCTATGCTTCCTGATATATTGTGAGAATAGACAGATTCCAATTTTCACAACTGTCAAAGTAGTACCTTTAGAAGTGTGCCAGCATAAAAGAGCTGTCACTTGGTTGACATAGACAGGGCATTGTGATAATGGAGTTTATGGCACAAGTGCATTCAATGCATTAAGAAAGTTACTTTCTACCCAAGGTGAATTCTGTTCATCTAAATCCACTTTTACATGGCAAGATGACCATGCCATGAAACTAGCTGGAGAAAATCATAAAGAGCATCAAAGAGGACAAAGTGCTATCATAGTAATGATCCAAATACAGATGGAATGATACCATCACCACTACAAACACCAGGACCCACAAAAAACTGGTGCTGGCACTGGTTACAGAAAAATGTTAATACAGTAGAGTCTCACTTATCCAAGCTAAAAGGGCCAGCAGAAGCTTGGATAAGCGATTATCTTGGATAATAAGGAGGGATTAAGGAAAAGCCTATTAAACATCAAATTAGGTTATGATTTTACAAATTAAGCACCAAAACTTCATGTTATACAACAAATTTGACAGAAAAGGTAGTTCAATATGCAGTAATGTTATATTGTAATTACTGTATTTATGAATTTAGCACCAAAATATCACGATATATTGAAAACATTGACGACAAAAATGGCTTGGATTAGCCAGAGGCTTGGATAAGCTAGGCTTGGATAAGTGAGACTCTACTGTACTTCATTGTTACAGGTACCCAGTCTTACCTGGGATACTCAATTTGTACCCAAGCAGCAGCAACAGGGACACCAGCAATGGTACTGCACACTAGTTTTCCTCGGCCCAGGAACCTTTGCAGTTTCAGGGGTTCCTGAGGAATGGTATTAATGGATGTCCAGTCAGGACCAAGATTATCCAACTGCAGGATGCTAATCAAGTCTTCCTGCTCTATATAAAACCATCATCCCAGTTCCTTCATTCAGCTTTGGATTGTTTCTCCATTCAGATTAAGTTTGGTTTTGGATAGTCTGTTGGAATGATCAGTTATGGAAACTGAGGGCTAGTATATTTGATATGATTTTCTCACAACTTCAGCACATTGAACACAAGACCATATAAAACTGTGAAGATGCTTCTCCATCATCCAGGATTAATGGGAGAGCTCTTAAAGGATGTTGGGTTGAGACCATTAGGTTAGGGACATACTCAATTCAGGGACATGGCCTGGCCAAAGTCCCATGTGACAAGGGAAGCACACCATAGCTTTTGCCCCTGTGAGATCTTGGTTCTGTCACACAGTTCAAGCCTTACCATGTATGTGTAAAGCACTCCTGAGATATTTTTCTGTTAAAAGACCTCCTAAGAAGGGGAATCTATTAGCATGGCAATCCATTTGAGAGTTTGGGTCATGCAGTTATCATGCAGGTTAAGGCTGACAATAGCTATTATGTGAGTAATTCTAGTTATAGGCTGCAATACACTAAGCACCAATGAACTTCTCAATAAGCAAAAGAGAGAGACTTCTCACACAAGCAGGGGGCAATCCTTATTTCAGGATCCCAGCCACTGCCAGCAATAAAGACATGAGCGCATGCGAGCGCGTGTATGAGGTGCTGTGACACTGAGGGGAAGAATGTGGGACAAATCCTCACTGACTCTATGTAGTGCAATTCACTACTCAAAGACACTGTTTTTATTGAAAACAAATAAATGTTTATTTCTAGATTCTTTGGCACAATAAGCGTATCTTGTTACAAAGATTCCTTTCTTCAGTTCCACTTGCATATAATAGATAATATCTTTCACTCTTTACCATCAATAAATTGACTGAAACTTTGTCTCAACAGTTTCTTTTCTTTTCCCTCAGCTTTACTCAGCTGAGAACCAGGACCTTAACTAGTCCTTTTATACTTCAATACAGCATCTGTAGCTACACACTTAAATACATACCATCATCCCTCTAGCACACAGGCTGGAAACTGAACTGAACACATAGAAGTCTTTCTTCTAGCTTCCCAGCTAGACACTCAATATAATTGAACTCCAGACATCTTCCTTCTAGCTCTCTAACTAGAACCTGCACATAACTGAACTAACTCTTAAAATGTTCCCTCCTTTTTTCCTTCAGCTAGCTCCGCCCCTTTCTTACTAGCCTCTTCAAATAGTTACATTTCTACAGAAACAGCTACATTACCATGGCAACTCACAGCCAATCAGAAGTAGCTCACTCCTGTCCATCTTCACCATCTAAACCACATTAAATAACATAGATTAAAACTTCCCATTAAAATAATGGGGAAAGGTTTTCTGTTACATAGGCCTTTCAATACTAATTGCTGGGGAATATGAGTAGAAGAGTGCTGTTGTACTCATGCTCTGCTTGCAGATATCCCATAAGTAAGTGGTTGATCATAGTATGAAGAAAATGCTTGACTAGCAAAATCTGAACTAGAATGTTGGCCCAGATGAAATCTTTGGCTTGATGCAGCATGGCTCTTGTTACATTCCTACATTTTGTCACAACTTTCTAAAATGGCCCAAAGTTGTTTCACTTGTGCTCATGGAAGGGGGACCAAGATCTCCCAAGGGCAACTATTTCTGCTTTATTTGTTGCTATCTAATAGCCACATGCCTTAAGAACAGAGAGGGGGTATGTTTACTTGATTGCTATTTCCTTCTTCCTGGTGGCAAACAATATATTTTGTTCTAATACATGAACTGAGCCATTGCACATAACTAGAAATGACTTTACAATGTGCAGCAAAGGATTATTGAGCTTTTGTTTCCCTTTTTAGAACTAGAATTTTCACAATTTAAATCAGCCTTATAAGCAATACAACAATCTGCTGAGTCAGGTGGGAGTTTCACTAACCATCAAAATGGCACTACAGCATTCAGAGATGGCTCACTGGTGTTTCTTTAGTATCTTCTTCACATGCTGGTAGGATGTTTAGATCAGGTTTCACTTTATTGAAGGCATAAGTCAAACTACAAGCTCCTGAAAGAAAAGACACATCTTTCCTTCCTTCTTTTAAATAGTAAAGCTCCAGGCATACCTATGGCACTATATAAATAATGAATACATTTAATCAAATTCAGCATTTCACTGAACTACGGAAAATGACTTTGAAGATGGTAGGCAGTTTTCCTCCTGCTGTATCTTTATGGCATGCACTCACCTACGGCATGCCATAGGCCTAATCCCTGGGGTAAAGCATCTAATCTTCTTAGCAATGTCATTTTAGAATCACCTGGAGCTGTGCAGCCTTTGGCATTTACTGAAATATGCTGGTGTGATTCATAAGCCACAGTCAAGCACACAAAGGTGCTATACTATTAAGATCCCAGACTGCATAAAGTGTCAAATGTTTTGGTGTAGAAGGTTGATCCTTTTACAAATCAAGGCTCGTTTAATATGCCTGTGTTTTCTACACAAATTATACTCATACAAATGTAAAAAAAAAAAAACTGAAGACTGTTAATGTAGAAGAAATTACTTACAAGTGAGACTGCAAGTGTACAGACATAAATATTCTTGTTAATGCCAACACAAGGCTCATTAAAGAAACTGGATTTGAATATAGGTTGACTCTAGTTGGGAATAACCAAAAGGAATTGTGGCCAGTGTTCTATTTGGTTTATAAATAAGATATCTGAAAAAATATGAATATATGACCGTATTTCAGCTAGAATATATCTGCACATATTATATCAAAGCACCCCATCATAATGTAAATTTCTGTTGAATCTTCAGTGGTTACATGTAAATTTGCAAGATCAGTAAGGTCCTATTATCAGAGATTTCAGGCCAATACCTGAGATGAGGGATGGGCCTTTAGGAGGTTAGAGGGATGGATCCTTTAGATATCACAAGGAGCATATATTGTTGCAACATAATTTAGTGATATGAAGCCCAACATTAAGTCTGTGTCATGGTGATTTAATTTCACAAGGCCTAGAAATTTGAAGCTATTATTATTATTATTATTATTATTATTATTATTATTATTATTATTAAACTTTATTTGTACCCCGCTAGCATCTCCCGAAGGACTCGATGCGGATTACAAAGGCCAAGGCCTCAACACACAATATAACAATACAAAACAAAAGGCAATTTAAAAACAATTAAAACAGTATAAACAACAAGCAATAAACAATACGCTAAAACACAATAAAACTGGGCTGGGCCAGAGTAATGGGTACAAGATTAAAATTGCTGATTTGACAGGTGATATATAAGGCTTCTAGGGCAAGTGCAGAGTGCGATATATGATCTTAGTTCTAATAAAGTGCTTATGGGACTTGGTATTGGAGATTTCCTATTAATCTGGGAAGGCACATTGGAACAGCCAGGTCTTCAAGTTCTTTCTGAAGACTGCCAATGTAGGGGCCTGTCTGAGATCCTTGGGGAGGGTGTTCCAGAGTCGGGGGGCCACCACAGAGAAGGCCCTGTCTCGTGTCCCCACCAACCGCGCTTGCGATGCAGGCGGGATCACGAGCAGGGCGTCTCCAGATGACCGAAGTGAACGCGTAGGTTCGTAGATGGAGATGCGGTCACGAAGGTAGGATGGTCCCAAACCGTTCAGGGCTTTGTAGGTAAGCACCTGCACCTTAAATTGGGCACGGAAAATAAATGGCAGCCAGTAGAGCTCCTTGAACAGGAGGGTTGACCTCTCTCTGTAAGGGGCCCCAGTTAACATCCTGGCTGCCGCTCGTTGGACCAGTTGGAACTTCCGAGCCGTTTTCAAGGGCAGCCCCACGTAGAGCGCATTACAGTAGTCCAGTCTGGAGGTGACCAAGGCATGGACCACCCTGGCCAGATCAGCCTTCGCGAGGTACGGTCGCAGTTGGCGCACGAGTCTCAATTGTGCGAAGGCCCTCCCAGACACCGCCGACGCCTGAGCCTCAAGCGTAAGCGATGAATCCAAGAGGACTCCCAGACTGCGGACCTGTGGCTTCAGGGGGAGTGTAACCCCGTCCAGCACAGGTTGCCACCCTATACCCCGGTCAGGTTTACAATCGACCAGGAGGACCTCTGTCATGTTGGGATTGATCTTCAGCTTGTTCCTCCTCATCCAGATAGACACAGCGGCCAGGTACTCGTCCAGCACCCGAGAGGCCTCCTTGGAATTAGGTGGGAAGGAGTAGTAGAGTTGTGCGTCATCTGCATAGAAGTGACACCCAACTCCAAAACTCCAAAACTTTCATGTAGATGTTAAAGAGCATGGGAGACAGAATAGAGCCTTGCGGGACCCCACAGCTCAAAGGTCAGGGGTCCGAGCAGGCATCTCCCAGCTTCACCATCTGGGATCGACCCTCCAGGAAGGATCGGAGCCACGACAAAACCGTGCCCCCGAGACCCATCCCAGAGAGTCGTCCCAGAAGGATACCATGATCGATGGTATCGAAAGCCGCTGAGATGTCCAAGAGAACCAACAGGGTCACACTCCCCCTGTCCAGCTCTCTACGGAGGTCATCCACCAAAGCGACCAAGGCTGTCTCGGTGCCGTGACCAGGCCTGAAACCAGACTGTGACTGATCTAGGTAGTTGATGTCATCTAGAAAGCCCTGGAGCTGGGAGGCAACCACCCGCTCCAGCACCTTACCCAAGAAAGGGAGGTTGGAGATTGGTCTGAAATTGTTCAGCACCGTGGAGTCAAGGGAAACCTTTTTAAGGAGTGGACGAACCACAGCTTGTTTCAGGTAAGATGGAAAAAACCCCTGCTCCAACAATGCATTAATGATCAACACAAACCAGTCAACCAGCCCCTCCCTGGCCGATTTGATTAGCCAAGACGGGCAAGGGTCCAGAACCGACGTGGTTGCCCTCACAGCCCCAAGGACCTCCACCACGGTCTCAGGAAGAACAAGCCTAAAAACAAGCTAAGGCTAATGATCATGTTACACATGTCCAATAATCAGGATAATGGTGGCAATAAACGGTGTTGGTTTTCACTTAGTTTCCAGGAACCCCCAGTTTGCCTTGGTCCTCAGGACCAAATCTGGGATTGGGGTGCCTGGAGTCAGCCAGTATCCAAGAAGTCATTCTGTTCCAGTTTTGCCTTGTGAAATATATGGATCTTCTCATACTTCCTCAAAAATTTTCTTTGTGCATTACATAAAGAAAATCCTTCCAGCACCTCTGTCTATATATAGCAATAAAAATACAACAAAATACAAACTGAAGAGCAATCTTCTATGAGGGATCCCTAACATTTCTTTAGAAACTTCCAGCAATGTATTACCATTATACTGATATCTTCAGCAAAAATACTTACATTTACTTATATGCATTGTTAATCTAATTTTAATATACCAAACTCCATGAAGATGAGTACCAAGAAACATGGTGCCTAATATGTCTCATTGAGGTAATGTCAAATCTTTATAAAACTTTTACTTTTTTAATGTTGAGTACAGAGAAAGAAAGAGGGGGGAGGAAGAGACTAGTACAGGAAAAGGCTATGCAGCTGGGGCAGCCAGATGTGGGTAGGCATTGCATAGGCCTCAATACACATTAAGTCCTTGAAACTCACTTTTGTGGCTCCATACAGTGAAAAAGTCCGCTTCGACCTGGGTTTTAAAAACCCGGGTCGGGGAGGACTGTAGTCCACACACCAGTTGCAAAAGCCCACACTTCCTAAATGCCAGGATAGCGCCAGCAAAAGGGAAATGCCAGCCAGGTGAGTTATTTTACTTTTAAAAGGGGTTTGGGGGGCTTTTGGGGAGGCAGTTGTTGACCTCACCGTTTTCCGGTATAATTTAGCCTGGAAAATCGCAGGACTGCTGTCTGAACTGCAGTCCAAACAGCAGAAGTAGTGGATTTATCCCACACTTTCCAAGAAGGTGCAGAATAAACCCACAATAAAATTAATTCACCACAAACCAGGGTTTTTCTGGTTTGTAGTGAACTAATAGCATTTCTTATGGACGTCATCTAGACAAGCCCCTTTTTATTGTGAGAAGTCCCACATTAAAGGGGCTGTCTGGATGCTCCTGGAGTCTTGTACTTGCTTTCATTCTTGTTCATAAAGAGATACCCTCCCAGAGTTGCAGGACTGGGAACCGCCATGTCAGGCTCTCCTTAGAAAGAAAATGCCCCTTTGATTCATAGTAAGCTTTGCAACATGCTACTGGTTATGGTTTTAACATATTTTATATGGATACAGCAACATCATGTTTCAAATGAAAAATCATTATGTTTTATTATTTTATTTATTTATTTATTTTTCAAACTTGTATGCCGCCACTCCCCTAGGGCTCAGAGCGGCTTACAAGAACCAGCTAAAATCAACAATTTAAAAAACATTTTAAAAACATCTTTTTTAAAAAAAAAATCTTAAAAACATCCTAAAAGCACCTTTTAAAACATCAGCAACAGAACTCAAAAGCCTGCCGAAACAGGTGTGTCTTACATGCCCTGCGGAAGGCCAACAAGTCCCGCAAGGCACGAACTTCAGGTCGCAAGGTGTTCCACAGAGATGGCGCCACTACTGAAAAGGCTCTGCATCTAGTTGCAGTTAGACGCAAGGTCTTAAAACTGGGGACTTCCAGCAGGTCTTGGTCCTCAGAACGGAGGGATCTCTGGAGTTCGTAGGGGGTGAGGCGGTCCCTCAGGTACATCGGCCCTGGACCATGTAAGGCCTTGAAGGTAAGCACCATCACTTTGAAAGTGATCCGGTGCTCAATTGGTAACCAGTGGAGCTGCCGTAAGATTGGTGTTATGTGGCATCTTATCGGGACTCCCGCAAGGAGCCGGGCAGCTGCATTTTGCACCAATTTGAGCTTCCGGATCACCGACACAGGAAGGCCAATGTAAAGGGCATTACAGTAATCCAGTCTCGAGATGACTGTAGCCTGGATCACTGTAGCCAGGCTGTCCCTAGATAGATAGGGGGCTAGCCGTCTAGCCTGCCGAAGATGAAAAAAGGCAGTTTTGGTAACGGCGGAGACCTGGGCCTCCATCATCAATGAAGGGTCCAAGAGGACTCCCAGACTCTTTACTAGTGAAGACGGGCGTAGCACTTCGCCATCCAGGGTTGGCAACTGGATATCCCCACTGCCCGGTCGGCCCAGCCATAGGATCTCCGTCTTTGCTGGATTCACCCTCAACCTACTGGAACGCAACCATCCAATAATGGCCTCGAGGCACTGGTGAAAACTGTCGGGTACAGACTCCGGTTGGCCTTCCATCTTTAACACAAGCTGAGTGTCGTCAGCATATTGATAACACTCAAGCCCGAAATCTCGGACCAGCTGAGCAAGTGGTTGCATATAGATGTTAAACAACAGAGGGGAGAGAATGGCCCCCTGAGGAACCCCACAATGTAGAGGGGACCTCTCAGAGACCAGGCCTCCCCTCTCCACTCGCTGTCCACGGTTGTGAAAAAAGGAGGCCAGCCAATTTAAAGCTGCCCCCCTAACTCCAGCAACGGCAAGGCGGTGGGTCAGAAGATTGTGATCGACTGTGTCAAATGCTGCTGTGAGATCCAATAACACAAGCAACACCGACCCACCCCGGTCAAGCTGGCATCGGAGATGATCTGTGATGGAAACATATATTGTGGTATCTTTTATTGTTTGCTATAGCTTTGTGATAATGCAATAAAATTGAATTGAATTGAATTTATCTCTGTTCCTTACTTGTCACATTATTTCTGTCTTTCTGACTTCAACAGTTAGGTTGTGTAATCTTCCTTTAATTCCAGAATAATAACAATCATAATCCTAACAACAGCATTAATAATCATCGGCTATTTTGTAGAGATGATAAAGAAGAAAGCATTAGCCATGGGGCA
Organism: Anolis carolinensis; assembly: GCF_035594765.1. Classification (NCBI taxonomy): domain Eukaryota; kingdom Metazoa; phylum Chordata; class Lepidosauria; order Squamata; family Anolidae; genus Anolis; species Anolis carolinensis. The sequence continues at coordinate 106,433,676 of NC_085842.1, read as the reverse complement.
AGTGAAACAAACCAAGGAAAGCCTATGCAAAATCTTATTATGTTAACTGGATTTGAAACATTTTCCAAAGTTTTCTTCTGAAGAAGGCAGAAGAAAGAGTGGGAGAGACAAATAAAGAGCTGTAAAGTAGATTGTGATATATGTAAGAAAAGTGGGAATTGAAGGAGAAAAAAAATGAACTGCAGTGCCAGTAATTTAGGGAAGGGTGAGGAAGGCAGGTATAGAATGGAGACAGTTACCAAAAATACTCAAAGTAACAGCCCTGAAGTCCAGAGGCAGTGAATACAGAGATAGCTCAGTTCTGTCCCAGAGAGCGTTTTCAGACCATCCTAAAACGCGGGACAAGGAACTGAGTTTTTAAAATGCAGTACCTGAGAGACAACCCAGTCAGGGGGAGCTGAATCCCAGTACACAGCTTTCTCACAGGATTCCTTGCCCTGAATTGATTTGGAAGAGCAAGATTTTCCCTTTCAATATATCATGACTTAGGAAACTGTTTTGCTTCCTGTACAGTTTGTCTATGCTTGACATAGGGCCTCATCACACAATAGAAAACGCTTCTTCCCCAGTTGACCCACGGAGCCCCACGCTGCCCATCACATAATGTGGCCTCACTTCTGGTGGGACTCCATGGGTCAACTGGGGCAGAAGCATTGTAAGATGCTACACTGCCAACACAGGAGCCTCCCCATAATCAATTTGGAACAACAGGGCTACTGTGGGGACAAACTATGTGGCAACGTTTCCCCACATGTGATGGAGAAACATCAACTGGCAGCGAGGCAGGGTGCAGGGTGCTGGGATTGTCTTGCTGCCCCAATTCACCACAGAGGCTGGCAAATCAGAATGTGATGTGAAATCCTATATCATATTGATTAACCTTTAAAATGCAATACTATGAAACAAAAATCTTAGTCCTTGCTATGGAAAAATTGATAACTGGGAAAGTGAGAAAATTAAGTCTTCTGTTCATGAAAATGAGCTCTGCTATTTTGCATCAAGATCTAAATGGTGTCAGTCCAGCTTTGATAAGCAACTAGAGGACAAAGTTGTTACACTGACAAACTATGGCTGCTCTAAAGAGAATGAAATATTTAAAAGTCTAACAGCTCATTGGAGCCTTAGGCACAGGCCTAAGTCAAACAGCTCTCTAAAGGCATTGGAAATGGAAGACTTTAATATATCTTTAAATTGTGTTTTCCCTCACATTTTTACAAGGGGTAATATACTGCAGGCTAATTATAATACATTGTGAACTGTTTTCATTTCTTGCAAACTAAAGGTAAGGAGTTTTTTATTGCTCTTTTGTGCAGCTGTGGCCACATTCCCCATTTGTTTCAGCTCTGATATGGTAAGTTTCTATTGTAATGGTGCTAATCTTTTTTCTTTTTATTGTTCTTAGCAGCCAAAACAGGCTATTGTGCGAAGGGAATAAAACAGCTATATAGCAGCTATTTTAAAAAAGCAAGTGAACAAGCTCATCTTTTTACACCTTCCAATCTCATATAGTATGCATTAAAGAAAGGGTTCATGAAAAGGCACAAGTTAGTGAGAAAGTGTGCATAGTTGTGTGCATGCATGCACACACAGGTATTAGCAACAAGAACTCTTTGTCTCTTAGCACAGAACAGGGGCAAAACTTAACAGTCTCTTCTTACACAAGTTATATAGGTGATTCTAGAAAATGCATCACAGACAAACCAACCAGGAGATGTGCTTCAGGTCCCATTATTCTTCAATGAAAGAACTCACACATTGTCCTTTCCTATATGAACTAATAATAAGAGCTTTTTAAATCTCTTTGGTTTTTATTTTTTATCTTTTTCAGTGTATGTTGAAATTACTTTAAAACTATGAATACTTTAATACTAATTAAATGCTCACTTTTTGTATATTAAGCTGTATTGTTTTTATTTAACATTGTAAACTGCTTGGAGAAATGATGTGATATTAAACTATTGTTGTTATTCTTGCTTTTTCTGCATCTGGTACATAGTAAAAATAATCTATCTGAAATTACTGCTTGTTCTGTGAATTAAAAGAATCCTGTCCCCCTCATTTTTTCAGTGTGTGGACTTAATTTTTTAAAGAAAAAGAAGCCTTATATGTAATCCAGAGATGTCTACTCAGAAGAAAATACTACTGCTCTCATTAGATTTACTTAACATATACAGAAATGACACAGATTGAAAATAGCCTGATCCTCTCAAACTCTAATTTAAAAATAGATGTACTAGATCCTGCCTGATTTTGGAAGCTATGCAAGATCAGTCTTGATTAGTACTTGGGTGAGAGACAAACGAGGAATACTAGATGCTGTAGGCTGTACATTACAGGAAGGAAATGAGTATTCCTTGCCTGAGAAAGCCCTGTGAAAGTCATGATGTAGCCATAAGTTGACAGAAACTTGAAGGCATTTACACCCACACAAGTAAAAATAGCTTTTGATAGATATTTCAGAATAATGTATTGGGCTTTGGATGGAAGTAAAATACATCAGTGCCCCATTTTGGTATTTACAAATTGCTAAACTATCCTGGGAAATGGTAGTTAATGTCACTAGCCTCTAGGGCAGGTCTACACAATCTGTGGCCCTCCAGGCATTTGGGACTCCAACTCCCAGAAGCCCTAGCCAGCTTGTCCAATGGTCAGGAATTCTGGGTGCTGAAGTTCAAAACTTCAGGGGGTCACAGGTTGTGTACCAGTGCTCTAGGGCAACAGTGGAGAATTTGTGGCCCTCCAGATTTTGTTTCACTTCAATTCCCATATGCCTATGCCAGGGATGATAAGAATTGTATTCTAACAGCATCTGAATGGTGACATATTACCCACCAATAGGGTCTAAGACTGCAGCTGTACTTAAATGAGATTTGCTCTTTGTTTTGTACACTTCAGCTTCTCTGAGCATCAGGAGCTGCTCTCCGTGTCCTCCTATTTTTGCAGTGCTTTGCCAGAGGAACCAGCCATAACCATCCAGCTGTACTACCTACTTTAACTGTTGTAGCAGAGTGTGTTGTGTTCATACATAAAAACTCACTACTCACCCCCTGATGAGCAGCTCTCCTAATTGTTTTCAAGGCTATAAGGAATATGGTTCTTGCATAATTTCTATCTTAGCATTAAATTGCCTGATTATAATTCACAGTGCTTTTAGTTGCTTCATCCAGCCAAGTGACCTTTGTCTGGGTGTTAATTATAAATAACTTTGTCTGGGGGAGGGAGGAATTGAACTGAACTAGCTTACTTTTAGGGTCCTATCAATTATGGGCATCATGAACAATGAAAAATGGGGACACTCTTAGGGGAAAACCATATTGTTGACATTGAGCAGGAAAGCTGAGGTAATAATTTAAAAAAGACTAGCCCAGTTTCTCTACTTTCATGTCTAGTCCAGGTCCCCACATTTCCCATTGATCATAAAGCGGCACAGGTCTAGTCCCCGCACAGTCAGACTTCCCATTAGCGGCAGCTGTCAGAGACATCTGCCTTGCCTGATTACTGTCAAAGATGAGTGCAAATAATAGTGTTGGTGCAGGAGATGCTCCATTTGCCAGCAATAAGCTTTCATCAAGCATTTCTTGAAGAGGGAGCTCAGAAACAACTTATACGACTGAACTGGAAATATATGTGAAATGAAAATCCAGATCTTTTATTCCTTAGACGTAGGCCATTTGGCAAGACACTACGTAAGGTTTGACATGGCACTTAAAAAAATAACTAAAGCATAACCCATTGTTATATGAACATGAAATGTATTTTGCTATAAAAATGGAAACAACCATTGCAAAAATGACTAAGACAGGTTCTTACCTATTTATAAGTCCCCAGCCCTCTGATATTGCAATTTGATCTCAAATACAACAAATTATTAATTTATCTCTCAGGGAGGAGAATTTTCCATCCTGTTTAAAAGAAGCAGTGGTTAGACCACTGCTGAAGGAGTCCTCCCTGGATCCCCTGGACTTTAATAATTACACACCAATTGGGCAAGGTGATTGAGAAGGCAGTTGCCTTCCAACTCCAGGCAGTCTTGGATGACACACACTTCCTTGACCCATTTCAAACCGGCTTCAGAGCAGTATATGGCACTGAGACTGATATGGTTGCCTTAGTGGATGATCTCCATCTCAACACTGACAGGGGGAGTGTGTCTCTTTTGGTGCTTCTAGACCTTGCAGCAGCCTTCAATACCATTGACCATGGTATCCTTCTGGAATGCCTGTAGGGGCTGGGTATCAGAAGCACTGTGCTGCAGTGGTTCTGGTTGTATCCCTCAGGCAGCTTCCAGATGGTGGTGCTTGGGGATAGCTGCTCCTCAAAAAAGGAACTATTATGTGGCATCCCACAAGGTGCCATTCTATCCTCAATGCTCTTTAATATTTACATGAAGCTGCTGGGAAAGATCATTCGTAGGCATGAGGCGAGGTGTCATCACTATGCTGTTGACACTTAAATATATTTCTCCATGCCTTCCAAAACAGCTTCAGCTAAGGATAGTGTGTCTCCTCTGAATGAATACCTGGAGGAGGTAATGGGTTGGATAGGGGGGGGACTGAATCCAGAAAAAAAGAGGTGCTTGCCATCAAGGGTCCTAATCTGGAGATGGAAGTGTGTCAACCAGTTCTGGAAGGGGTTACACTTCCCCTAAAAGAATGTGTTGGAAGTTTGGGAGTGCTCCTGGATCTGTCTCTTCAAATGTTAGCCCAGGAAGATGCAACAGTCAGGAGTGCTCACTACCAGCTTCAGCTGATACGCCAGCTGCACTCCTTCCTAGATTTGGAGGACCTGAAGATGGTAGTGCATGCACTAGTAACCTCAAGTTTGAACTTCTGCAACATGCTCTACATTGGGCTACCTTTGTACCAAATTGAGAAACTCCAGCTGGTTCAAAATAGGAAACCAGATTGGTTGCAGAGACATCTAGGTGTGGGCATATTACACCTGTCCTAAAGTCACTTCATTGGCTGCCAATTAGTTTCCGAGCAAAGTACAAGGTATTGGTTTTGACCTTTAAAGCCCAACATGGTTTGGGTCCAGGTTACCTAAAGGATTGCTTTCTCCCTGTCACACTTCAGGCTAAGTTCACCTTGCTATAGATACCCAGTCAAACACACAGGTAGTCTTTTGAGGTTTTTATTAAGCAAAGCAGACTATAAATCAAGCAAGCAATCAAAAGGTAATTCAAAGTTGTAGTGAAAGAGTCAATAGGTCCAAGAGATTCACAAAGTACATAAATGTCTGATACTCCAAAAGGGCTAGGTCCATAAGTTCAAAGAGCCTGACAAGAACAATAATCCATAAGGCAAAGAATTAGTCCATAGAGTCCATAGCACAAGGTCCAAGAATCCAAGATAATCCACAAGGCAAGGTATTAGTCCATAGAGTCCAAAGAACAAGGCCCAAGGATCCAAGAACGCTGGCAAGGTAAAACATTCACACAGATGAAGCGATGAACTGCACTGACAAAGAATAGTCTGTGAAAGCACACTTTAATAACAACTCAGGAATGCATTTCTCTTCCCACAGCTAGACTCCCGTTTGCACGCCAAATGCTCACTTCTACGGACCTGGGAACCCATCCAAGACAAACGGTCCTCTCTGGATAACTCATCGTTATCTTGCACCTGGTCAGGAGCTAAACCGTCACCCTCATTATTTTCCAAGGCTGAAGTCTCTCCCTCATTATTTCTCAAGGGAACGTTATCTGTTTCTCCTGGAATCAGCAGTTCATCCTGCTCAAACCGAAACTGCATGTCTGAGCTGACTTCAGCCTCAGACTGCTGATCTTGAATCCCAAACCCAGAATCCCCTTCATCTTCATCTAGAATCTGAATCTGGCCAGCCTGTGGCTGGGATACAACATTCCCGTACAATCCACACTTCGGTCTTCTGGGGAACAGCTACTCCAACCAGCCAGAATCTGACTGACCACTGTCATCCAGAGGACCTTTTCATCCCCAGGCTGTGGAATGACCTACCGGAAGAGCTCCGACAGCTAAATGAGCTTGGAATTTAAAAATCATCTAAAAACCTATCTCTTCCACTAGATCTACCTGCCAGTTGAAAACCTGAATTTTAAACTCATGTTCTGTGTTTTGGTCTCTGTCCTGTGTGATTAATGTGTATTTTACAGAAATGGTTTATGGAACTGCATTTTAAAATGTGTGTTTGTAGAATTTTTATAGTATTAGTGTGTTTTTGATTGTGCAGTGGCACACCTCGAGCCGGTAGGGAGAGGTGGGTAAAAAATCTTGTTGTTGTTGTTGTTGTTGTTGTTGTTGTTGTTGTTGTTGTTTTATTATGACACAGCAAACAAGATAGATATGCTGGATTTCATATCACAAAATCACAAGTCAAACACTTCCCAAGTGTCTAGGACTGTGTGATGTATTTTCGGATGATGCGCGCAGATCCCAGCAGGGTGGCCTTTTGCAGTTGGCAGATCGTAATTTTGTCAATGTCTATTGTTTCCAAATGTTGGCTGAGATCTTTTGGCACGGCACCCAGTGTGCCGATCACCACCGGGACCACCTGCACTGGTTTCTGCCAGAGTCTTTGAAGTTCAAATTATTATTATTATTATTATTATTATTATTATTATTATTATTATTATTATTATTATTTCCCACTGTGAAAACTGCACAGTTTTTGAAGATATTATCATATAGGGGAAAATACTGAATATTTTTATTCTCCCTTGCAAAAAGGAATTTAACAAATTGTATTGTATATAAGTAGTGATCAAAAAGAAAACCTTGTTAGTCCATGTTGGAGGAGGACTCATTGGTCCAAATTAAACTGCTAATCCTCAAAAGAATTGTCTTTCTCTTCCCTTTCTTCTTCTTCTTCTTCTTCTTCTTCTTCTTCTTCTTCTTCTCCTCCTCCTCCTCCTCCTCCTTCTCCTTCATCATCATCACCATCATCATAATCATCATTATCATCATCATATCCTGCTTTTATCTCTTGGCCAAGATGCAAAGAGAAATCCCAATTTACTCAATTGTTGAATGGTAGGTCAACATTTACAGAGTTAGCATAACATAGTGGTTTCAGCATTGCACTATGGAGACTAGGGTTCAGTTCCCTGTTCAGCCATGGAAACTCACTGGGTCACCTTGGGGAAGCCACACACTCTTAGCCCCATAAAATTCCATGATAGGTTCATCTTAGGATCACCATCAAGCACATCAAAATGTGAATGCTATTGTTTTCATATAAATTAAACAATCTTGTCATATGTCTGGAATGCTTTGTGAAACATCTGCAGAATATTACTCCTGACTTTCGAAAATGAATGCATCAACATCAAGAGAAAATAACAAAACAGCATAATAATAATAATCTTATATTTTATTCTCCAATTATGCTCAACAGGGAAAAAATACAAGGAGTTCCCAATGGGTTAGTGAGTATTATATACACATTTATTTATTTTTCAGTACACTTTCCCCCTCTGACTTTGTTTTTAAAATGACAAGACAGTAAATCTTACAGTAAAGCTTCAAAGCTAATTAATTACAAAAAATCATATATATAATATCATTAGAAAACAACACCATCCTTAAAGAGAATTTGTTAATTTTAAAAATTAAGACAAATACCCTCCCTGTTTTGTTGGCATGCAATACACTAAGCATTTAAAGGTGGGAAAGGTTGGTCCTGACAATTCACATAATTGTTTTTAAAGTACTCTTTAACTGAGACCATTAGATAGATATCCTTTGGAGAAAACAAAGGGGCATCATAAATCATGTCCCTCATGTTTATGAGAAAAGTGAAAATTAATTTGCTTCTAACCTTTTTTTGTACTTTTGCTTCCTTTTGTTTCCCTTCAAGCTACTTACAAATAAGAGACTTTGTCATATATTGGCACAAAAGTATATGGAGCCAGCCTGCATAGTATTAGGCATGTTATATTCAATACAGAGCCAATGTGGTATAGACAGTCACTATGGTAAAGACCACGGTTTGATTCCCTATTTGGCCATGGAAACTTACTGGGTGACATTGGACAAGTCACATTCTCTCAACTCAGAGGAAGACACAGGGAAACCCTCTACTGAAGAAATTTCGCCAATAAACTCCCTTGATAAGTTCACCTGAGGGTTGCTGAAAACTGGAAATAACTTGAAAGACATAACCACAACAACAATATTCAATATCCCGGTAATAACCATGAGTCATAGTCTATGACATTTTGTTTATCTATTTTCCAACTAGTTATTCATTTAATAAACATGGTACTTATACCTAATCTCCTGCAGTCTTACTAGGGTCTTTTATGTCCTAATTTTTCATTCCTCTACCATTCCTGCAGCTGCCATTTCTATCCACTTCCCATGCTGTTCCTCTTCCATGTTGCCCAGCTTTTCTCCATTGTACCAGTTGAGTCCCATTGCATGCTATGAAGATGGAACTAGCATGATGAAGATGGACATGTGTCACATTGTATAGCTTGTGGTTCCATATCAGTGAAGTGATGAATTCATTTGGGGGTTTATTCTGAGCTATTCAAAGTGCTGAATCTATTTGAGGGATATGTTTCTGTATTTTAGATGGCTCATTTAAAGTTCAATCTAAAATTAGTATTGAAACCAACAGTTGTAACTGGTTTGACCAGGACATCAGAAGAAATTGTCTTGAACATTCATCTTCTCTAGTCATATGAATGATGAGCCTGCTTTGACTTCATGTTCCCTTGACAAGAATTATTCTTAAAAATGAGGCAAGTAGAAACAGATATTAAGCTTTGTACATTATTGATTGAATTAAGGAGATCATTAACTCCATGCTGGCGAGATCACAACACTTAGATAGCGACACATTTGGTCCAATGGAAGTATTGTCTGATTAATTTATTCCATGATTCAAGCCTCCAGGAAGGTACAATCAATATAATCTGGCTTACTGGTTAAAGCAAATCCAGTGTATATACTGTTTTTCAACTACACCAACATGAAGTCATGTAGCTCTGAATGCTCAGTCAATGGAACATAACTACTAGAATTCTATCCGCTTCTATTAGTCAGTTTTTCATTATCATCATCATCATCATCATCATCATCGGGGATCAATCGTGTCTGAGTATGATTGCCTTCCAAGTGTAGGGTGTTGGCGCTGGGTTTGTAGGTGACTGTAGGGAACTATTCTTGACCTGCATGTTCTTCCACAGTGAGGACATTGATTTCCAGATGGAAGACGATCTTGATCACTGTTGGCTTGATGCACCATACTCTTGACACGTTTCTTCCTTTCGCCTTCATTCAAGCCTCTTCAAATTTCACAGCACTGTTGGTCACAGTTGACCTCCAGTTAGAGCACTCAAGGGCCAGGGCTTCCCAGTTCTCTGTGTCTGTGCCACAGTTTTTAAGGTTGGTTTTAAGCCCATCTTTAAATCTCTTTTCCTATCTTTAATTATATTTGATCATATAATTATATTATGTAATTTCTTTGATGTGGACTGCAACTCACACCAGAGTTGGTTGACAATACCATCATGTCATAGGATGCACTAAAAACTGCTATCATCCTATAACTACATAAAACTATGTGGTATTCTACTTGAACTCAAAGCTCAAAAGATTGATCTGGAATAAATAAAATATTATATGCACTCACCCAAGTTTTAAGATTCTTGGGAGAGTGCTATCTGTTAGGCACTCTCCCAATGAGGATAGGGAAAAGGGCCTTCTCAATGGATGCTTTGTGTTACAAAATCCCTCGCCTGGAATGCTCAATAAATAAAATAAAATAATTACTACAATATCCAATACTAATATCCAATATTTTAATGTCAGGATAATAAATATACTTCCTAGTGTATTTCTTCATAGGAAAATTTCTACAAAAGTAGAAGATAAGGTAGGAATATCACTACATTTTGATCTTCACACTCCAACTGTTCTGCAGGGCATAAGCTAGGTGCCTTTTACTCCATGTCCTCCAACAAATGAAAGTTTGAGCTTAGTATCTTGTTTTGTTTGTTTTTAATTACTGAGGTTGTTTAATGAAAATATAAACCAACGATGCATAGATTCACCTGATTACCTTGGATATGGTAAGTGCTGAATAATACGTAACCATGCCCAAGGTCGGTTGTACCTATCGAGTGGCTATAATTTATTTCAAAAAGTCAACATTACAGACTTGAAGGTCAAAAAATAGTGAAAGCATTTAACCAGCAATAGTTTATTATCCTTAGTTCAGTATCTGATGACCTCGGATCAAGGTCACTATTATATTTATGTAAACATTGTTAATCCCCTATTAAGTTCTCTAAACTGAACAAGTTCCCAACTACTTACAAGCTGGGTCACATTGCTAACAATAAAATCATCTTTATCATTGAGGTAATGTGCAACTCACAGCATAGGCAGGTGCCTAATTCTTCAGCAGGAGAATGTGGACTATGAGTTAATAAAGAATGTGGTGGCTACATTATTACCTATCTGTAAACACAGTTGTCAGTGTTGTTGGTAACAGAAGCAATGTGTCTAAAGGCCCTTCCACACATCCATATAACCCAGAAGAGCAAGGCATACAATCCATAATATCTGCTTTGAACTGGAATATCTGAGTCCACACTGCCATATAATCCAATACAATGTGAAATATATATAGCTGTATGGAAAGGGCCTCAGTTTTGGTTTCCACTTTCCTCAAGAATAGTAACACCAACTCCTGCATCAAGAAGTCTGTTAGTCAGCTGGACAAGGCCATATACAACAAAAGTAGTTACCTGTTCTGGTTGCCTGAACTGTGAAATAACCACTCAGACTAGAACCCAAACCAACTAGAAGCTGGGAGAAGGTATAACTGTTATATTTACAGCAACAATGCATATATGGATCTCAAGCCTTTGCTGCTTTGAAAAAGAGTCCTCGGGATGCAGCTTAGGGCCCTTCCACACAGCTATATAACCCAGAATATCAAGACAGAAAATCCACAATATCTGATTTGAATGGGATTATCTGAGTCCACACTGCTATATAATCCAGTTCAATATGGATTTTATACAGCTTTGTGGAAGGAGCATTAGAGAGCTCTACCCAGCTCATCCAATCTGTCACCATGAAGAGACTGTAGGGCAGCTTGGTAAACTCTTTCTATCCATGTATGCATCTCTTTAAAAACCTGATGAACTACATACCATGTATACACATTCATACTGGAGACAAAATATAAAAAAACAGCTGAATTTAAAAGAATGCACATCTAGAACTATTCTTTGTAAGAAAATAATATGTTTTATTTTTCAAATTGATTTTGAGACCCTTGTCACAAGACACTTTCTTTTGAGTCCAAAACACAAGGATATGTCTTTTAAAATAGCTGTCAGATAACTAGGAATGTCAGTCTGGAATACAAAACAGGAAAATAGTTGCCCTTGCTGCAACACTGATGAAAATTAACTGTTTTGTAAATTAATATACTCTGTAAAGAAGAATGTGAATAATTCAACATTGTCCTATCCAATGGCAGTTGCTTTCAAGTTCTTAAACAGATAAATTTCCCAGACCTCTAACCTAAGATGTGCATAACAGAAAATACAGGGAAATGGGATTAGACAAATTCCAAAAAGATTCCACCACAAACCTATTATCCCCTTCCTGATATTGGGAAAATTAGATTCTACACACACAAATGAATACTGTTGAATAAACCCATTCAATGGAAAGATGTGCTCATCAAAAAAGATTTTCATCAGAAGGTGACTTGCAGGGCAATGTAAGAAACAAAAACTCCAATGTAAGATCTTTTTGCATACTGTGAGGTTTTTCAAAATTGTTTTGTCTAAAATCACATTCTTAACCGTGAACTACATTTCATGTTAAATTATTAAACAAATACCCCTTCTTGCTGTAAATGTACAGGCAGTGTAATAGCATATATGTCACTCTGTAAGAATACTTAAGAGCCCTCACTGGTGAGTTTTTAAAAGGATCAGGTCTTGACATTTCTCAAAGATCTGTTTAAAACAAAAACTGGCCTTTTTATTGCTGATAAGAGAGTTGCACACAGAGAGCTGGCCAACCTGATTAGCTAAATGATTCACATTACCTGTCAACTCCAAATTTCTGCAATCTTAGAAAAGAAGTTATTGACTAGTTTAATGATTGGGCTACAACAGTAGTTTCCACTCAGCAGTAGCATGAAAATCTTTGAGAACACCTTATTTACTCCTCCTCTACCACTTGTATCTCAAAGACCTTTTTCTCAACTCTTATCATAACAAATTCAACTCAACATTTTAAATACCTTCTCAGTTATTATTTTTTCTTCTCCAGGAGATCCATACAAACACTTCAGAATTCTCTGAAGATTAGTTTAAATTCATGAAGCTGCTAGGATGTGGTTTCTTGAAAAAATCTACAAGATTGGTTTTGAAAATCCTAATCCTTCTAAAGGAAAACACCTTCTTCCATCTTTACTTAGGAAGGTAAATCAAAATGTATTCAAGCCATACATCCAACTTCTCCTTCTTTCGTTCCTGTAAGCACCAGCAATCACCTTATGCTAATTTTGTTATGTTTCCAATCTAACCTTGTGTTGTTTCATAAAACAAAAATAATTGGCTGGTTATGTCCTGAGTGTTGTGATAGCCTTCTTCTATGTGTTTACTTGGGAAGAAATGCACTTATAATTCCTCCAGAGGATCATTTCATCCTCTGAACGTACAGAGCCCTGTTCAAGATTCATACTGCTGGGACAGAAAGGGAAATTATTGCATTGCAGTCATGCTGGCCACATGACCTTGGAGGTGTCTACGGATAACGCCGGCTCTTTGGCTTAGAAATGGAGATGAGCACCAACCCCCAGAGTCGGTCATGACTGGACTTATCGTCAGGGGAAAACCTTTACCTTTACCTAACTGTTGGCATGGGGTGGTTGGTTTTGTAAGCCATGATTAAAGTTTTGATGATAATAAAAACACATGGAGAAGACATAGTGAGAGCTTCTCCAGTCAGCTAGTGTTAGCTCTCCTGCACAATCAACCCATTATGCAGATAAAATTGCAGTGCTGTGCTCTTTTTCTGCATAATTAGCCCAAGAAAGTATGCTTGACTTTTTGCATCCAGAATGTTAGATGCCTGAGTGTACTGTGAAATTGCTAAAAGGCCACCAAATCATCCACATCTGTTTATAGCACAGTCCTAAGTGTGTTGTTGTTGTGCTGTTTATTCGTTCAGTTGCTTCTGACTCTTCGTGACCTCATGGACCAGCCTGCGCCAGAGCTTCCTGTCGGCCATCGCTGCCCCCTGTTCCTTTAAGGTCAAGCCAGTCATTTCAAGGATACCATCCATCCATCTTGTGCTAGGTTGGCATCTCTTCCTATACTTCCATTTTCCCCAGCATCATGATCTTTTCCAAGCTTTCTTGTCTTCTCATTATGTGGTCAAAGTACTTCATCTTTGCCTCTAATATCCTTCCCTCCAGTGAGCAGCCGGGCATTATTTCCTGGAGTATGGACTGGTTGGATCTTCTTGCGGTCCAAGGTACTCTCAGAATTTTCCTCCAACACCAAAGTTCAAAAGCATCTATCTTCCTTCACTCAGCCTTCCTTATGGTCCAGCTCTCGTATCCATAGGTTACTATGGGGAATACTATTGCTTTAACTATGTGGATATTCATTGCCAGTGTGATGTCTCTGCTCTTCACTATCTTATCGAGATTGGCCATTGCTCTTCTCCCAAGAAGTAAATGTCTTCTGATTTCCTGGCTGCAGTCTGCATCTGCAGTGATCTTTGCACCTAGAAACATGAAGTCTGTTACTGCCTCCACGTTTTCTCCCTCTATTTGCCAGTTATCAATCAGTCTGGTTGCCATAATCTTGGTTTTCTTGATGTTTAACTGCAACCCAGCTTTTGCACTTCTTTCACCTTGGTGATAAGGCTCCTCAACTCCTCCTCACTTTCAGCCATCAGAGTGGTATCATCTGCATATCTAAGGTTGTTAATGTTTCTTCCAGCAACTTTTACTCCAGCCGTAGATTCCTCAAGCCCCACATTTCGCATGATGTGTTCTGCGTACAAGTTGAATAGGGAGGGTGAAAGTATACAGTCCTGCCATACTCCTTTCCCAATCTTGAACCAGTCTGTTGTTCCATGGTCTGTTCTTACTGTTGCTACTTGGTCGTTATACAGATTTCTCAGGAGACAGACAAGGTGACCACCAAGAACTTGTCACAATTTATTATGATCTACACAGTCGAAGGCTTTAGAATAGTCAATAAAACAGAAATAGATGTTTTTTTCTGAAACTCCCTGGCTTCCTCCATTATCCAGCGAATACAGTGTTCCCTCACTTATTGATGGGGTTAGGTTCCAGGACCACCCGCAATAAGTGAAAATCTGCGAAGTAGGGGCACTATATTTATTTTAATATTTATACATTATTTTAGTAGTTATACACCATTTTAAGTCTTTATCAACCAATTGTGTGTTGATAAATCGCCTCCTTCTCCTCCTGTTGCCGCTTGGGCTCCTTTTCTCTCCCTTTGGCTTCTCCTTCCTCCCTTCCTTAGGCTATAAATTGTAATTTTTATGATTTATAATATTGTTTTAGAGTTTATTGAAAAACCGCAAAACAGTGAATCCGCAAAAAGTGAAACGCGAAGTAGTGAGGGAACACTGTATTGACAATTTGGTCTCTTGTTCCTCTGCCTTTTCTAAACCCAGCTGGTAAATCTGGCAACTCTTGTTCCATGTATTGCTGGAGTCTACCTTGAAGGATTTTGAGCATTACTTTACTGCCATTTGAAATAAGTGCCACTGTATGAAAGTTTAAGCATTTTTTAGTGTTTCCCTTTTTTGGTATGGGGTTATAAATTGATTTTTTTTCCAATCTGATGGCCATTCTTGTGTTTTCCATATTTGCTGGCATATGGCATGCATCACCTTGACAGCATAATCTTTCAAGATATTAAACAACTCAGCTGGGATCTTGTTGTCTCCTGCTGCCTTGTTATTAGCAATGCTTCTTAATAATAATAATAATAATAATAATAATAATAATAATAATAATAATAATAATAATAATTTTATTTTTATACCCCGCCCCATCTCCCCGAAGGGACTTGGGGCGGCTTTCATGGGGCCTGGCCTGATAAAACAAACAAATAACAGTAACAAAGCAATAAAACAATTATCCCAGTAAAAAACACCAACATCAATAAAAACAATCATTAAAATCAACAAGCAGGATACAGTGTTAAAAACAGGAGACTAATTCGTAGATCCTAGGCGAAATGCAGAGTGTTATGAAATGGGAAAAGGAAATTTCACAGTTGGACAATAAAGTGCGGTATAAAATGGCAAGACAACAACAATGGGACTATTATGGAATGGACAGATAGATCAATCCAGCAACAACTAAACATCGAAGGCCTTTTGGAACAGCCAGGTTTTTAAGCTCTTCCGGAAGGAGAGGAGGGTAGGGGCCTGCCTGATCTCTCTAGGTAGAGAGTTCCAAAGCCAGGGGGCCACGACGGAGAAGGCCCTCTCTCTCGTCCCTACCAACCGTGACTGTGAGGGTGGTGGGAGCGAGAGAAGGGCCTCCCCCAACGAGCGAAGAGAACGTGTGGGTTCATAGAGGGAGATGCGGTCTCTAAGGTAGGTGGGTCCCAAACCATTTAGGGCTTTGTAGGTGATAACCTGCACCTTGAATTGGGCCCGGAAAGTAAATGGCAGCCAGTGAAGCTCCTTTAACAGAGGCGTTCAAGGCCCATTCAACCTCACTCCTCAGGATGTCTAGTTCTAATTCACTCACCACACCATCAAAGCTACCATCTATATTAGTATCCTTCCTTTACAGATCTTCTGGATATTCCCGCTACCTTTTCTTGATATCTTCAGCTTCTGTTAGGTCCTTGGTGTACCAACTCAGAAATAAAATCCCATTGAATTAGATAATATGTATAACGGTGCTCCGTGTAGTCATGCTGGCTACATAACCTAGGAAGCATCTATGGACAACGCCAGCTCTTCATCTCAGAAATGGAGATGAGCACCACCCACAGAGTCATACCCGACTAGATTTAATGTCAAGGGGAAACCTTTATCATAATGTGTATAACTGCTGTTTTAAAGCCAGCAAATGTTCATTCCATCCATCGTATTTCTTTTCCCCTAATTTTAATAATAACAATAAATAGGTATGCATATGTATATGCATATACACATTGCTGTACTTGATGCCGCAGTTGATGCAATCTCCGAAGATGTAACGAGAGCACCTGCTTGTCCTATTTTGATGGATTCATTTCAATCTGTGCAACCCGAGGATGTGGACAAGGTCCTTGGAGAAGCAAGAGCGACCACATGCATCCTAGACCCCTGCCCATCCTGGTTGGTTAAAGAAGCCAGAGGGGGGGTTGGTCGAGTGGGTGAATGACTCCCTCCAGGAAGGCAGACTTCCAGCCAGCCTCAAACAAACTGTAATAAAACCGCTGTTGAAGAAGCCATCTCTTGACCCCACTAATTGGAATAACGTTCGGCCTGTTTGCAATCTTCCCTTTTTGGGCAAGGTTGTGGAACCTGTGGTTGCCTTGCGACTCCATGGGTTCTTGGAAGAAACTGATTATCTGGATCCGACACAGTCTAGCTTCAGACTGTGTCGGAACTGAGACGGCCTTGGTCTCCTTGGTGAATGAACTCTGCAGAGAGCTGGACAAGGGGAGTGTGTCCCTGCTGGTTCTCCTGGATCTCTCAGCGGCCTTCGATACCATAGACCACGGTATCCTTCTGGGTCTCCTCGCAGGAATGGGCCTTGGGGGTACTGCATTTCAATGGCTCCAGTCCTTCCTTGAGGACTGTACCCAGAAGGTGTTGATAGGGGACAGCTGTTCAACCCCACAACCATTGTCTTGTGGAGTCCTACAGGGTTCAGTACTGTCCCCTTTGTTGTTTAACATCTACATGAAGCCGCTGGGTGAGATCTTCTGAAGTTTTGGAGTTCGATGTCATCTGTACGCAGATGATGTCCAACTCTATCACTCCTTTTTCTCCAGCTTCCAAGGAGGCCGTCCAGATCCTGAATCAGTGCCTGGCTGCTGTGTCGGACTGGATGAGGGTGAACAAATTGAAGTTGAATCCAGACAAGACAGAGGTCCTCCTGGTCAGTTGTAAGGCCGAACAGGGTATAGGGTTACAGCCTGTGTTGGACGGGGTTGCACTCCCCCTGAAGGCGCAGGTTCGCAGTTTGGGTGTCCTCCTGGACTCATCGCTGAGCCTGGAACCCCAGGTTTCGGCGGTGGCCAGGGGGGCCTTCGCACAACTCAAACTTGTGCACCAACTGCACCCGTACCTTGGGAAGCCTGACATGGCCACGGTGGTCCACGCTCTTGTTACATCTCATTTAGACTGTTGCAATGCGCTGTACGTGGGGTTGCTTTCAAAGACTGTTCGGAAGCTGGAACTAGTCCAACGTTCCACAGCCAGGTTATTAACTGGAGCACCATTCAGGGAGCATACAACTCCTCTGTTGAAGCAGCTCCACTGGCTGCCTGTTAGCTTCTGGGCACGATTTAAAGTGCTGGCTTTGGCCTACAAAACTTTAAACGGCTCTGGTTCAACTTACCTCTCCGAACGTATCTCCCCCTATGAGCCGCCTCACAGATTATGATCTTCCAGTGAGGTCCTGCTCTCGATCCCGCCGCTGTCACAGGTGCGTTTGGCGGGGACGAGAGACAGGGCTTTTTCGATGGTTGCTCCACGGCTGTGGAACTCCTTGCCAAGGGAGATTAGGGAAGCCCCCTCACTCATGTCTTTTAGGAAGCAGCTGAAGACCTGGATGTGGGACCAAGCTTTTGACCCATCCTAAGATACGGTTGATATAATCTGATGTATTCGTTGGTTTAATGTGAAGTTGAATACAGACTGGCTCTGACTTTTGGCCCAATGCTACTGGCCCTGTTGTAACGGTCACACAGTGTTTTACTGTTTTAATGGGGTATGATATTGGTTTTTAAGTGTGTTTTTACGATTGTTTGTTTTTACTTTATTTTGTATTATATGTGGCATTAATCTTGCCATTATGTAAGACCGCTCTGGGTCCCCCTGGGGGAGAAGAGCGGTATATAAAATAAATAAATAAATAAATAAATAAATAAAGTCTTCTCCCACACTGAAATAAGCAAAGGCTTTAAAGAAAATCTTCAACATGGGTTGGGAAAGGGGTGAGTAATTTGTGGCCATTGAGAAGTTGTTGGACTGTAGTTCATATCCTTAATCAGCATAACTAACAGTTAGGGTGATGATAATTGTAACCCAATAGCATCTGGAGAATCACCCATTTCTCATCCTTTGGACTAGATAGACTAGAGCTGAGATCCTATTTCAGTTTGGTGGCATGTGAAGTTCTGCCAGCATATTTCCACTGAGGCTGAAGACAACATGAGGCTGAGGCTAGTGAAAGGAAAAGGGGAGAGCTGGCAGAGTTGGGGCTTAGCACCATCTTGCAACCACTGCATATTCTGTCAAGGCTGTTGCATAAGACGACATTAGATACCTCCTCACAGAACACTGGAAAAAGCAGTTTCAGTGGTGTATCCCCCATTTACACCAGCGTAAGTCACAAAGGGGATTTCAGTTCAGGAGGGAATATGGCATTCCTTATGTTATATGTAATAGTTGAAAGATATGATATCCCAAAATATTGATTTGTCCCTTTTTCAGTATCAAATAGTCTTTGAGGTCTTGAGTGGGGATTCATGTTGTCCCAGAATTCAAAATTTGAATTCATGCTTCAAGATAAAAATGCATGGTTTGCAGATGCAAATTCATTTTCTCATCACTGTTTGTCTTAGCAACAGCAATCAGCAGCAGTGCAAAATGGAGTTCCCATTAGAAATGAGAATTAAGAAGTTTATGTGCAAAGAATCAGCACTTGATGTAAAGTTGCTAGCAGCATGTTAAATAGACAGAGCTTCAATTTTTGAGCAATTCAAAGCTAGGCAAAATACTTATATTGGGGAGCAGCTAGGAGGTTTTCAAGCCTCTTTCCCCTTAGCATCATTTCACAACTCCTTTTCTTTATTTAAAAGGATTCTGGCCTTGTAAGTTTTATTTCAACCAATTATCCAACATTAAATATAGATGTTACATCATATCCCCCCGTTAAAACCAGTCTCTTTGCTACAAAAAGATGATTTTGCACACGGGGCAAGTAAACTCGCACATTTTCTGTTGCTCACTCACTTCCCATCATTCAATACTTATTCAGATTTGTTGCCAGAATACTATTCCCAGGTAGCAAGTAAACCGTTCAGTTATTCCTACTGAATGGCTTATAAAAATAGGATAATAAATGTAGCTTCACAGTGCAAAAAGTTCTTTGACAGTATTTAGGTCAGAGATTAAATATAATCTATATCAGACTCTCTTGACTGGTGCTTTCAAGATGGGTTTAAGTAACGACCATGCTAGCTAGGGATGATGGAAGTTGTAATCCAACAATCTGGAAAGCACAAGATCAGGGGAGTCTGATCTTAATTTTCTCCTAAGTCTTATACCTGGCAATACAGCAGTTCCAAATTCGCTCTATATCTGTTATGTGTAGGAAGTGCAAAATAAATATCGAATCATTGATGGATGTTTCAACAGAAAATCTGTTGATGCTCTCACATCTCTGTCCATAATAGAATGAGAGCTCATTTTTAAGATGTAAAGGAAAAGGAATAGGACTGAAAAATCAGATTAGAGTCTTTGACACCAAAGTCATATCTTTTATTTCTGTTTTAATGGTCACTACAGTGCACTTAGCAAAACAGCAGAAGACAATTCACTACAAGGAATATACTTGACTCAAGCAAATTTGGTAATGAAAAAGACAGCTTTGAATGGTATTTCTTACCCTTCATTTAAAGACTCTGTAATGAAAGGGAGTGAAGGGTTTCTCAGAAGCATTATACAGAAGCTAACTCAGGTTACGAATTCTTTGTCTTCCTACTGGTAGGCTAAAACACTGGCTTTTTTAAAAAAAAAAATCTCCAAAGTGAAAGACTCCACTACACCCCTAGACAGTCTATTCCACTGTCAAACAGCTCTTACTGTCAGAAGGGTCTTTCCAGCTTCGAGAATCTCTTTCCTGTGGGTTGAATCCTTTGCTCCATTGTGTTCTAGCCTCTAGAGTAACAGAAAACAAATTTACCCTTTCCTCAACATAGCATCCTTTCAAATATTTCAACATGACTATCATGTCCCCTCTTCTTCTCTCCAAGCTAAATATATACAGCTCCCTAAGCTGCTCCTCATGGGACTTGGATTTCAAATCTTTGTTCATTTTAGTTGCCCTTCTGTGGACACACGCCAGCTTGTCAATATCCTTCTTGAATTGTGGTGCCCAGCACAGGACATAGCATTTCAGGTGAGATCTGACCAGTAATATCATTACTTCCCTTGATCTAGGCACTATGCTCCTATTGATGCAGCCTAGAATTGCATTGGCATTTAAAAGTGCTGCATCACATTGCTAACACAAATTCAGATTCAAGATTCCTTTCACACATACTGTTGTGAAGCCAGGTATCACCTATCCCATATATCTGCATTTCATTTTTTGCTTAAGTGTAGTATTTTACATTTCTCCCTGATGTGGTCCAGCTCTCTAATCTGTTGAGATCATTTTGGATTCTGATCTGATCCTTTGGGGTATTACACCTCATAATTTGGTTCCATCTGCAATTTGATAACACATGTCCTCTATTACATCATCCAAATTGTGGACAAAGATATTGAATCTTGTTTAAGAAATGAAAGTGGAATTATGCTAATGGCACTGAACTCAGGAGGGCAGACCCCTGTGGCATGCCATTTCTCACCTCTCTCCAGGATAAGAAGAGCCATTCTTGAGCACCCTTTGGGTTCAGCCAGTCAACAACAATAGCATTGTCTAGCTCACATTTTACTAGCTTCTTTGTGAGAATATTGGGAGGGATTAGGATGCTTTCACCCTGTCTCAGGGATGGAAATCAATGCTGAACATCACACAATGTCATGTGATTTCCGGCATAGGCCACGCCCCAACCACAGTGAAAGCATTGCCAGGTGCTTTCACCCCAAGATGGTGTTGCAGCCCAGCCTCCTACTTGATCCATTTTTCACTCAAACACCACACAGATGAACAAGAATAGTAAGTTTATTAAGAAAAGAGTATCTAATATAAAATACATCAATGAGCTAGATTTCCAGAAGTTTAACAAAAACCGATGACCAACTCTCAGTAGGAATTCCAAAAGCAATTTAAGCAAAAGCAAGAAACAGTAATCCAAGGATTGTTGCACTTAAACTATAATTATATCCAAAACATTAAAAGCATGAACATGACTATAATCTCAAAGGCTTGAAACTTGAAACAAGTTTTGTAATCCAAACAGGAGGCATGGAACTTAAACAGGAAAACAAGATTCAGACCGAAGAACAGAAATTCTAATGCGGAGATCCCAAGACAGGCAACTTGACACATGAAAACCCAACGTTGATCTCCCCACCGAACATGGACTCCAGTTCCTTAAGAATGCTCCCTCTTGCCCATGGCATCACCCTTTCTACACCTGAATTTGCTTTGTTTATCTTTCAATCTCTGGGAACACCGGATTTCTCTCTTTCACACTATCCCTTCGGATAAGTAAACATTGGTTTATCTGTAACCCTCCACATGCCTTTCAGAGTCGATCCCTGTCTGATTCTCATGAGAATCGCAGTCTGTTTCCCCGACAACAGATCTACCCAAAACATTGCCGTCATCTCGAAAAACACTTTCACTTTTCTCCACAGAAACACCAGGCTCAACCAGAACATCCTCGTCCTCATCCTCAGATGCTTCATAGCACTCAACAGATGGAGGCTTCCTATGTTGTGCTGGCTCCAATGGAGCCTCCTTGTGAGGGTGACACTTTCCCAATGTGATGGGGAAAGTGTTGATGAGAGGGAGCTATGCATGGGATGACAGATTCACCTCGCTGCTCCATCTTTCCTTGCCAGAAGCCAGGAGAAATGATACGCTTCCCCTGGTCTTTCTGATAAGGTCATAAGATTAAGATAGACTAAAATCACAAAATTCCCATCATCTATCATGGTTTTAACTCTATAAAAAGGATATACAATGTTCCCTCACTTATCAGGGGGGTTACATTCCAGGACCACCCACGATAAGTGGAAATCCGCAAAATAGGGGCACTATTTTTATTTTAATATCTAAACATTATTTTAATAGTTAAGCGGCTCTTCTCCCCCTTGCAAGAGTGAAGCCTTTCTTACCAGCACACACAGGCCCCTTGTTTGGTGCCTACCATGTTGCTTTGGCTGCCTCTGCTCCCACAGCCAGGGAAGAAGACATCGCTCTGCCCAGTAAGCGAGCGAGCAAGTGAGCAAGGGAGGATGGGTGAGAATGTGAGGGCGGGCGGCAGCAGGGGAGCCTGGAAGAAGCAGCCAGGCTCTTTTTTTGCCGCCACTCCAGCTGGGCCGCACTGGGAAATGTGGACTCAGAAGAGGGACTCTGAAGTCCTGCCCCCTCTTCCAAGTCCTCCACATTTCCCGGCGTGGCTGGCTGGAGCAGCGGCAGAATAAGCAGTCTGGCCGTCTCTTCCAGGCTCCTCTGCTGCCACCCACCCTCACTCTCTCACTCTCTCACCTATCCTCCCTCACTCGCTCGCTCACTTACCGGGCGGAGCAGTGTCTTCTTCCCTGGCTGCAGGAGCAGAGGCAGACAGAGCGACATGGCAGGCACCAAGCAAGGGGCCCGCTGGCGCTGGTAAGAAAGGCTTTACTCTCCCCGGGGCTTGCAAGGGGGAGAAAGGCCACTTATGTAACTATTAAAAGCAACAATGGGGTGGGTAAATAAATAAATAAATAAATATTCCAAGAAACAGTGAGTCCACGATAAGCAAACCATGAGTAGTATGGGAACACTGTATATAAGATTACACTGACATGACTTGTTCTTGAAAAATTCATGTTTCACCCAAAGATCCTGCCACTTCCACCAGTAGCCAGATAAACTTTGCTGTTTAGGATCAGAACTAAAATAGCCAATTGCCTTGGCTCCTTAACCTTCTAGACAATGAAATTATCTGCAAGGAAAATAAGGAATTAGTTGGACCTGATATTCTTGGCACACATTCAACTTCATTTTTAAAAAACATTTACAATGGTGTGTTCAGTGAGTCTGACCTGGGAATTGGTGATCCCTTCACCATTTCCCATACCATAATGAATATAAACATTTCTTTAAATCCACATTTGATACTAGAATTTTGTAACCTATATTTACATATTACATCAATATATCCTTCTAAAAGTTATATGTTCCCTTATCAGTCATGTATGTACTCAGAATAAGTAACTAGTTCATAAGGCAGATTTGTGTACTACTTAGTATTTAAACATTAATGCATTACCTTTTTAAGTTCTTAAAAAGAAGAGAGTGGAAGGAAGTAGGAAATGGATCTGCTCCTGACAAATTGGGACAGTTGGGGAGGATGCTCTTGTTTTTTTGTCTCTCAGCCTTCTCTGGACTGGGCCTGGCCAGGTTAAAAGTAGGGAAGAGAGCTGGACTATTATCTCTCATGTGTTGTAAGCATTTACAAATTGAGAGAGGAGAAAACACCCCAGATATTTAGTACATGCTTGAGATTTATTTAGAAACTCAGGATGGCATTTGGTTCAAATTATCCTGTGTTTGGGACACCATTTCTCCTCACAAAAGATGATAAAAGTGGATCAAAGAATAAAACAGCTGACTCACGGGTATTTTAAAATCATGATAATAATCTCAAGTGCTGCAACAACATAATAGCAGACTAGTGCTGTGGATGGCAGCTGGGCAGCTGTTATTATAAATTCCCATCTCTGTGAATAAAACCAGATTAAATGTGACTGTGTTGCCACACCAGCATAAGAGGATCGAAGGGTGGTGGAGAGAGAACTAACAAAGGAAAGGTTGTAAGCAAGAAGTAATTTTCAAATAAATGAGAAGAGAGGTCATAAAATCTCCTCTAGCTGCCACCGCACATCTCTATGGCAGGACTGCGAGGAGAAAAGGCTTTCTATTGCCAGCATCCCAGTGGGGATGAAATCTATGGGGAGATATACATCTATAAGGAATCCCTCCCCCTTCAAAGGATAAAACCCAGCATTGGGGAGATGGTACTGTAATATTGTATCCATAGAGAACCAAATAGAATCACAATACATATATTATATCTCCAGGATGAGGGTAACAGTTTCTGGGGTACAGTAGTAAGTGAAACCCATTGCTTTCATGTCCTTATTATGGGCTTCACAAAGGTTGGGAACAAGATGATGGACTAGGCAGAGGATTTCATTTGATCCACAGGGCTCCATTCTTGATGTGAGAAAAACTATATGTGTTAATTCTGTCCCAATATTGCCACTGATGTGTCCTCCAGTCTGTTGAGATTTCTCCTGTTCTCAAGGATTATTGTCTATGGTTCTAATATTACTTTTTCTAGTTGGAGCGGTGAGAGCAACCACATGTGCTCTAGACTCTTGCCCCTCCTGGCTCATCAGACTTGCCAGAGAGGTATTAACCAAGTTGTTCATGAGGATCATAAATGCTTCACTGGATCAGGGACAATTACCAAGTAGCTTAAAGCAGGCAATTGTGAGACCTGTCCTGAAAAAGGCATCCCTAGATTCCTCAATTCTTAACAACTACCAGTCGATTTCTAATCTCCCCTTTTTGAGCAAGATTCTAGAGCGAGTGGTGACTTCTCAAATCCAGAGATTTTTGGATGAAAGCAATTCTCTAGATCCATTGCAGTCTGATTTCAGGCCTGGTCACAGTACGGGGACAGCTTTGGTCACCTTGGTGAATGACCTCTGCAGAGAACTAGACAGGGGGAATGTGTCCCTGTTGGTTCCGCTGAACTTCTCAGTGGGTTTCAATAACATTGACCATGGTATCATTCTAGGGCGGCTCTCTGGAATGAGTTTTGGGGGCACTGCTTTGCAGTGGCTCTGCTCCTTCGTAGAGGGTTGCTTTCAGTTGGTGAAGCTGGGAGAAACCTGCTCAGACCCCTGGCCCTTGACCTGTGGGGTCCCACAAAGTTCCATTCTATCTCCCATGTTTTTTAACATCTACATGAAACTGCTGGGTAAGGTCATCCAGAGTTTTGGAGTTCGGTGCCATCTCTATGCAGATGAAACTCAACTTTATTACTCATTACTCATCATTGGACCCCACTCAATTGGATAACTATCGGCCTATTTCCAATCTCCCCTTTTTGGGCAAGGTCATGGAATGTGTGGTGGCCGCGCAACTCCAAGCATTCTTGGATGATACTGATTTTCTAGATCTGACACAGTCTGGCTTCAGGCCGGGGCATAATACCGAGACAGCCTTTGTCGCCTTAGTAGATGATCTACGCCGGGAACTGGACAGGGTTCTGCTGGTTCCGCTGGACCTCTCAGCGGCCTTCGATACTGTCAATCATGGTATCCTTCTGGGACGCCTTGCCAGGATGGGTCTCGGAGGTACTGTTTTACAGTGGCTCCAGTCCTTTCTGGAGGGTTGTTCCCAGATAGTGTTACTGGGGGACACCTGCTCGGCCTCACAGCCATTGACTTGTGGGGTCCCGTAGGGTTCAGTACTGTCCCCCATGTTGTTCAACATATACATGAAGCCACTGAGAGAGATCATCAGGAGTTTCGGGGTGCGGTATCATCTGTACTCAGATTATGTCCAGCTCTGTCACTCCTTTTCACCTGTCACTAAGGAGGCTGTCCAGATCCTGAACCGGTGTCTGGCCACTGTATCGGACTGGATGAGGGCGAACAAATTGAAATTGAATCCAGACAAGACAGAGGTCCTCCTGGTGAGTCATAGGGCCGAACAGGGTATAGGGTTACAGCCTGTGTTGGACGGGGTCGCACTCCCCCTGAAGACACAGGTCCGCAGTCTGGGTGTTCTCCTGGACTCATTGCTGAGCCTGAAACTCCAGGTCTCGGCGGTGGCCAGGGGAGCATTCGCACAACTAAGACTTGTGCAGCAGTTGCGCCCGTACCTTGGGAGGTCTGACTTGGCCACGGTGGTCCACACTCTGGTTCCATCCCGTTTGGACTACTGCAATGCACTTTACGTGGGGCTGCCTTTGAAGACCGCCCGGAAGCACCAAATAGTACAACTGGTGGCAGCCAGATTAATAACCGGAGCTGCTTACAGGGAGCGCACTACACCCTTGTTAAGCCAGCTCTACTGGCTGCCGATATGCTGCCGAGCCCAATTCAAAGTGCTGGTTTTGACCTACAAAGCCCTAAACGGTTCTGGCCCATCTTACCTGTCCATCTCCCCCTATGAGCCTTCTAGAACTCTTAGATCATCGGGGGAAGCCCTGCTCTCAGTCCCACCAGCCTCGCAGGTACGGCTGGTGGGAACGAGGTTCAGGGCCTTCTCGGTAGTGGCTCCTCGGCTGTGGAACACCCTCCCCAGCAACATATGGCAGATACCAACTCTCCTAGACTTCAGGAAAGCCTTAAAGACATGGTTGTGCACACAAGCTTTTAATGAATGAGAACATGGACTTTACATGACCTGTACCAAGACTTATGTTGAGGATTCTGGATGAATGGATTTTAATTTTGGATATGTTTAGAATTTTATATAATGTGACTTTATTTTGTAATGGTATCTGCTTTTATATGAATTGTTGTTTTCTACACTGTTTTTAGGCATTGAATTTTTGCCTATTTATTGTAAGCTGCCTTGAGTCCCCCCGGAGAGAAAGGCAGGGTAAAAATGATGTAAATAAATAAAAATTAAAAATAAATAAATAAATAAAATAAGCTTCCAGTCCCAATTCAAAGTGCAGGTTTTATATTAC
Source organism: Anolis carolinensis (assembly GCF_035594765.1). NCBI lineage: Eukaryota > Metazoa > Chordata > Lepidosauria > Squamata > Anolidae > Anolis > Anolis carolinensis. The sequence continues at coordinate 106,406,837 of NC_085842.1, read as the reverse complement.
CTATAAAGCCCTAAATGGCTCAGGTCCTGCTTATCTTCATGACCATATATCTCCCTATGAACCGGTGCGAGCTCTAAGATCTGCCAAAGAGGCCCTTCTCTCACTCCCACCTCACAAGCATGGTTGGTGGGGACGGGAGAGAGGACCTTCTTGGTAGTGGCCCCTCAGCTTTGGAACTCACTTTTCAGGGAGTTTAGATTAGTCCACACTTTGTCCACTTTCTGGAAAGACTTGAAAACTTGCATGTTCCAACGTGCCTTTGAATAACGGTTTAGTTTGCAATCATGGCTGCCCAGTCCTAATTTAATGTTTTTTCCAGAATTTTATTTCCATCCCTGGCCCTATTGCTCAGCATTTTGCACAAGCTTTGCTCTTACCTCTCATATCTGAACATGCCCACTTTTTCCAGTTACTGGATTTGATGTTGATTGATGTATTTTTATGATTTTTTACTTTCTGGTTTTAATTATTTTAATTATATAGTTTATTTGTTAGATATTTTTAATTATGTAACTTTGAATTCCTTGTTTATGCTGAGCTTGGTTCCCATGTAAGCTCCCCGAGTCCCTTTGGGGAGATGTTATAAGAATAAAGTTGTTGTTGTTGTTGTTGTTGTTGTTGTTGTTGTTAGTTCTTTTAATAGAAGATATGATTGCCTTTTTAATGTTTGAAACAATATCATATTGAAGAAGGAGCCAATTTGTTTTCTCTTGCTTCAAAGACAAGAACATGGGAGCAATGGATTCAAACTACAGAAAAATAGATTGCACCTAAACATTAGGAAGAACGTTCTGGTAATAAGAAGTAATTGATTGTGAATATGTTGTCTCAGAGTCTCCTTCTTTGGAGGTTTTTAAATATCTGTCCAGAATGCTTTGATTGTGTTTTCCTGCATAGCAAAATGGGGTTTGCCTGAATGGCTCTTGTGGTCTCTTCCAGTGCAATGTTTCTATGATGCTATGATTGCATAATTCCAGATCTTCATGTATTTGGTACATGTATGAAGGTAGAACCTACATAAGCTCAGCTGCATATCAGTAAGATCCTCAAAGTCATCAGAAGACCTGTGTATTCAGAAATCCTGATCACATAGAATATTCTGAAAGATAAAAAGTCAGACATCTAAACTTTTATATTTATTTTTATTTAACTGTACTGATTTTGCCTTATGCATAATTTTTACTTTGGAGCACCCAAGCCACCATAGTCATACGAACTAATCACAAAGGGCTAAATTTGGCAGCATTAACCGGTCACTATGGAGCCCATCAGCGCCGGTGGGGCTCCATGGGTAAAGGAGAGCAGAGCTTTGAGCATACTGCCACCCCAGCAACACAAGAAGTTTCCTGTGTTGCCATTGCCATAGGAAGCCATGGGAGGGAGACACCGTGATCAACACTTCCTCCCATGGGATCATACTTAAATGGCACTGGGCGATGCGGGGTATGGGGTGCTGGGTTCCCTAAGCCTCTGGACAACACAGATTGATTCTGGCAGCCGTGTGACAAGGTCATTGGAATCATAAAATCACAAAGTTGGAAGAGATCACAAGGACCACCCAAACCAACCCCATGCAATGCAGAAAAAGCAGAATGCCCCTGACAGATAGCCATCCAGCCTCTGTTTAAAATCCTCCAAAGAAGGAGCTTCTCCCGAACACCGAGGTAGAGAGTTCCACCACTGAACAGCTCTCACAGTCAGGAAGTTCATCCTAATGTTTATTTACTATATTTCTATCCTGTTCTCATGTTCTAATGTTCAGGTATAATCTCCCTTTTTTTGTAATTTGAACCCATTGCTCTGAGTCCTAGTCTCCAGGGCAGCAGAAAACAAGCCTGTTCCCTCTTCCTTATGACATCCTGGCAATCATGTCTCCTCTCAATCTTCTGTTCTGCAGGCGAAACACCCCCAGCTCTTTAAGCTGCTCTTATAGAGCATGGTTTCCTGACCTTTGATCATTTTAATCACCCTTCTCTGGACATATTCCAGTTTTTCAATATCTCTCTTGAGATGTGATGCCCAGAATTGGACACAGTATTCCAGATGAGGTCTGACCAAAGCAGAATAGAGGGACACCATTACTTCCCTCAATCTAGACACTATATTTCTGCTGATGCAGCCCCAAATGACACTGGCAAACAAAAGACTTCCATCACAAGTAGCTAAACATTTGTAGGAATAAAAATATTTATGCTTTGGTTGCTCTTTTTTAAAAAGGAAGGTCTGATTTCCTTTTTTGAGAATATTTCTAATTCTTACTGAGACTACTGTTATTTTTATTTGTATGTCATTTGGAGTTTTGCATCAAAGGCAAAATGCAGATATGTTAAACAAATACATGCTTTGCACTCTTCTCTCTCCCAAAGGTCACGGAAATCAATAGAAGTGTTGCATCTCCAGCATTTAAGCCTGCACTGCAAACCAGCCTGTTTTCTCAAAAGGAATAGTAAGTGCGGTCTTATCTTTGGCCACTAGATGCCACTGTAGATGACTGTCCTTTGACAAAGGCTGGCTGTGAAAGGAAAGGTTGAATAGATGCCAGTGAGACCATAATGAAACCTTACCTCAATCCCAATCCTTTTGGCACAAACAATGTTCCTTATTTCCAATGTGAAATAATCCCATCATAACCTTTGGAAAATATCTAAGGTCCTTTTTCCCCTTTCTTTTTTGGGGGATGGTGGGGGTCAGCATTTCACCTCCCTTTTCTTTACCAGCTTCACTTTATAGAAGTGTAAGGGAAAACTGGAAGGAAGGGGGGACTGTTATTTGATCAAGTGAATATGCACATATGTGCAGCTGATGAGGTCATATAATTGGACAAAAATTATAAACACATGCACACAGCAAAAATGCCCATTTGCACCCATGTGATAAACAACCTAATGGGAGTCGTGTAGCTTTTCAAACTGATTTTAGCTTGGAGTAAGGCAGGTATATGTGTCAGTAAAGGTGTAAAACCAGGAGTATAATCCCATGTAGATTCAGCCTGTGAAAGGAAAGGTTAAATCAATGTCATTATGAGGGCAAGTGAGACCAGCATCCCACTATAACGTTGTATAAATGCTGGAACAAATGAATATTTCAACAGAATATATTCCAGGCTATTCAACCCAAGGGATATAGGCAACAGAAACATTTCAAAAACCCAATCCATCCATCAACTTATTTGCATAGCAACTGGATTCTTGTGTTAACCTTCAGCAACCTGGCTTAACACTGGGAATGACTTTATAAATCAGGAAGTATCCCCACAATCAGCTAGAAGTAACTCATTAGTCTCCAGTAAGTTAATTCAGCCTTATCTACTAGGGGTGTGCAAAATGGCAGAAATACAATCCAATAACAATTGGGGGGTTTTATTTCCCCCCACCCTTGTCACAAGCAAGAAAGCACATCCTGGTCAAGCAGAATTTTCTCACTAAGAATTAAGTTGAAAAGCAAGCTCCAAGACTGAAACTTTACTGTTCTCAGTCCCGGGATCACCTGGTTTTGAATGCACTAGTGGTGTTAACTGGAAGAAAATTGAGGTTTCTGAAACTGGGTCCCCAGGTGTTTTGGCCTACAACTCCCAGAAATCACAGCCAGTTTACCAGTTGTTAAGATTTCTGGGAGTTGAAGGCCAAAACATCTGGGGACCCACAGGTTGAGAACTACTGATATGGATAGATATATAGATGGTGTGTATGTGTGTATGTTGTGTCATTCTCTGGATATTTTATTTATGTTTCTCATGTCACCCAGTTGTAATCTACCATTACTTCATATCTGCCAGAGATATCTGCCAGAAGATATAACTTCAATAAAGCTAACTGGACAAAGTTTACAGAGACCTTGGAAGCTGCTATTCCTGATATAGAACCTTCTATAGAAAATTATGACCTGTTCGTAGAAGCTGTGAAAAGATCCCCAAGGCTCTCAATCCCTAGAGGCTGTCGCACAAGCTACCTACCAGGCCTAAACGAAGAATCACTAAATCAGCTACAAGAATATCTCAGATTATTTCAAGAGAACCCATACAGTGATGGGACTATAGCAGCAGGCCAAAAACTATCTACAGCCTTAGCTAATGCTAAGAAAGACCGTTGGATAGAGCTGCTTGAGAACCTGGACATGTCCAAGAGTAGCCGAAAAGCCTGGCAATTGCTGAGACGCCTGGCTAGTGACCCTCTGGTCAACCCTGGACACGCGAACGTGACACCAAATCAGATAGCTCACCAGCTGATTCAGAATGGGAAAACCAACTGCAGCAGAATAAAGATGAAAATCAACAGGGTGCCAGAACTTGAAACCCACCAGTTGTCTTCTCCTCTAAATCTGAAAGAACTCAGAGAAGCCATCAAGCGATGTAAGACTGGTAAAGCACCTGGCCTAGATGACCTGATGATGGAGCAAATCAAACACTTGGGGCCCAAAGCTGAAAACTGGCTTTTGAAATTCTACAATCAATGCCTGGCACACAAACAGATTCCCAGAGCATGGAGGAAAACTAAGATCATTGCCATCTTAAAACCTGGTAAAGATGCCTCCAATGCCAGGAACTACCGACCAATCTCCCTCTTATGTCATCTATATAAAGTCTATGAGAGGATGCTATTAAATCGACTAGGACCTGTTATCGAACCCAAGCTTATTGCACAACAAGCAGGTTTCAGACCAGGGAAAAATTGTACAGGTCAAATTCTTCATCTGACTGAGCATATCGAGGAAGGCTATGAGAAAGGCTGCATTACGGGAACAGTCTTTGTGGACCTTACGGCAGCCTATGACACGGTGCAACATAGAAAAATGTTGCATAAAGTCTACCATATCACCCGGGACTTTGACTTTACAAAAACTGTCCAGACCCTCTTAGAAAACCGCAGCTTCTATGTGGAGTTTCAGGGCCAGAAAAGCAGATGGAGGAGGCAAAAGAATGGTTTACCCCAAGGCAGCGTTCTTGCACCGACCTTATTTAATATCTTCACGAACGATCAGCCACAACCACCACTCACAAAGAGCTTTATATATGCTGATGACCTTGGCCTTACAACACAAGCAAAGGATTTTGAAACAGTTGAAAAGCAACTCGCCAATGCCTTGAAAGATCTCTCCAGCTACTACAAAGAGAACCACCTGAAGCCGAACCCTTCCAAGACACAAGTGTGTGCTTTCCACCTACGTAACCGCGAAGCCAACAGGAAACTGAAAGTTACTTGGGAAGGCCAAGAGCTCGAACACTGTTTCCATCCTAAATACCTTGGTGTCACCTTAGACCGAACACTAACATATAGGAAACACTGCATGAACACCAAGCACAAAGTAGCTGCACGCAATAACATCCTGCGGAAACTGACTGGCAGCGTATGGGGAGCAGACCCACAAGTAATAAGAACCTCAGCCCTGGCCTTGTCTTTCTCAACTGCAGAGTATGCCTGTCCTGTTTGGCACAAGTCTGCCCATGCAAAGCAGGTGGACATAGCACTGAATGAAACATGCAGAATCATCACGGGATGCCTTAAACCTACACCTGTTGATAAACTCTACAAGTTAGCTGGCATTGCCCCTCCTGACGTGCGACGGGAAGTTGCTGCTAACGGTGAGAGAAAAAAGGTCGAACATTGTGAAAGCCACCCACTGCATGGCTATCACCCTCCTCCCACCAGACTCAAATCAAGGAAGGGCTTCATGAGAACCACCACTCCTCTTGATGTTCCTCCAGCAACAGCAAGGGTGTCCCTCTGGGCAGCTAAACCTGGCAATTCTAACTGGATGGCCCCCCAAGAGGGTCTTCCTCCAGGGGCAAACCAAGAATGGGCAATTTGGAAGTCCCTGAACAGACTCAGAAGTGGAGTGGGCAGATCAAAAGACAACTTGGCAAGGTGGCACTACCTGGAGGAATCCTCCACCTTGTGTGACTGTGGAGCTGAACAAACAACTCAGCACACGTATGCTTGCCCACAATGCCCTGCCTCATGTACGGAGGACGAGTTGTTTAAAGCTACAGACAATGCGGTTGCTGTTGCCCGCTTTTGGTCCAAAACTATTTAGTTGCTTGTGATTTCTTTTTTTTTCTTTTTTCTTTTTTTCCCATTATTTGAAATGTATTTGTTGTACAATGCTTTTAACACAAAATAAATAAATCTGCCAGAGGAGTTTCAGAAACCTCGATTGTCTTCCAGTTAACATCTATCTCTCAATAGGCTTTACTGGCCTGCTCCTTTCCCCCCATCATTGCTCCCCCCTCCCATTCTCTTCTTCCTGCCCCTGCTTCTCTCATCTCATCCTAATTAGGGGCAAAACAAAAAGCAGAGGTAACTAGATTCAAATTCAAAATTAGTGGAGAAGGGATTAGTTAGATGTATGCAATGATGTACTCAACAGTCATGACCTCTAGGATTAAAAAATGACCAAAACATCCACTGGAATAATGCTATTGCGCAGCTGTGGCGCAGCTGTTGAGCAGCTGCCTTAAATCACTCTGACCATGAGGTCATGAGTTCGAGGCCAGCCCGTGGCGGGGTGAGCACCCGTCAATTAAAAATAAAAAATAGCCCCTGCTCGTTGCTGACCTAGCAACCCGAAAGATAGTTGCATCTATCAAGTAGGAGATAAGGTACCACTTATAAAGTGGGGAGGCAAGATTAACTAATTTACGACCTGGAATGAGGAAGTGCCATCAGTGTGGATGATGAAGCAGCTGCTCCCCCCATGGCCAGAATCGAACATCCCCTCAGAAGAAGGTTAACTTGCCTCTGCGTGTGTCTCTCAGTCTCTGTTTGATGTGTTTATGGGCATTGAATGTTTGCCCTATGTGTGTAATAATGTGATCCGCCCTGAGTCCCCTTCGGGGTGAGAAGGGCGGAATATAAATACTGTAAATAAATAAATAATAAATATATGCTTGGTTATCCTTTCAAAACAAGTGAAATATACAGACCAACAAAAACAACAAGAATATTTGTTTTCTTTATTATTTGCCTCTCCTTACGGCTTGAGACAGGGCACAACATAGTTAAAATACATCCGCAAAAACATATATTAAAACATACAGGTATTAAAATACATTAAAAAAATTAAAAGACAATAAACATAGAATGTGATTTTAAAATTCAGTTACAACTGACTGGTTAGATAGGCCTGCCGGAAGAGATAGGTCTTATGTTGTATCTTTAATGCTCACAGTTCATTTAGCTGTCGGAGCTCTTTCAGCAGGTTGTTCCACAGTCTTGGGGTGGCCAATTAAAGGGTTGCCAGTCTGGCTCTGGCTGGTTGAAATAACTGCGCCCCAGAGGACCTCAGTGTTCAGGGTGGGTTTTACAAGAGAAGGTCATCTTGTAAGCAACCTTACAAGAGTAAGGTGTCTGAATATGGATGCAGTGGTACTAGGCTGAAATCCACTCTTTATATTTAACATCATACACCCTCTGAGCTGTTGAAATACCAAAACCTATTTTGTAATGTACTGTTTGTTTTATTCACTATCCGGGCCACCAGAGACCTGGTCCATCCAGAGGTCTAGAGTCAAGAAAAATGTGCATCCCTTGCTGCCACCTCCTCTATGCTGTATGAACAAGAGGAGGCAAACATTTCAACCATAAAATCCTCACAATATTTTGAAATTAGATTTCTTTATTCTAGAGATTCAATATATCAGTTGTTTTTAATCTCATATACCTTTGGGGGAAAACATAATCTACCTCTGATGAAAAGTAATAAAAGTTACTACTATCCCTTTTTAATTTGATAAAAGGTAGGTTACAAAAGAATGACTGCAACAGGATGTTGCCATTGATTTTCATATCCTAGCAGAAATGCTTCTAGTATCCCTTCTAACCAGTTGACATACTTCTCCACAACTTTGTATTTCTTCTTTCCTCCCCTTCCTCCAATTGAGGGTTAACATCCATGGAATCCTTACTTACTTACTTAGGTGATACCTCGTAGTTCGAGGACGATTGTCTTCTATCTCTGGTGTCTTGGGGGTGGGTCCATAGGTGGCTGAAGAGACCTATTCTGGATCTGCATGTTCTCCTGCAGTAAGGACATCGGTTTCCAGGTGGAAGGTGGTCCCGGTCAAGGTTGGCTTGACGGGCCTTCCTCTTGGCACGTTTCTCCCTTAAGCCCTCCATTCGAATTCAGTCTTCCTGGGCTGGTTTTTGGGATGCCGGGTTATCCCTGCCGAAGAGAGAAACAGGACAAACCTAATTAGAGCCAGCCAATCAGCACCCAGAAAATACTTTAAAGCCTGCAAAGGGGGGGGGGCTATGGAGAGGAAAGGATATATGTATACTATAAGCTGGTCTTAAAAGAGTCACTGAGGAAAAAGATGAAATGGGTTGGAGAAGTCAGAGAAAGGAGGAAAAGTCAAATATGATTTGGGAAACTGGGATTATGGAACCAGTCTAGGGATTTCATTTTAATAATAGTTCACATTTAATAATAAATATTTACTGCTTTTATTTTCTATAATTGTGATGTCTTACTTAGCTTTTCTCTCCTTTGCTCTTTTCCTGATTTGCTGCTCTTGGGTTGACTGTTCCATTTGCTCTTATTTTAGGAGTAGAGTTTATAACTCCCCCGTAGGTTTGGGTAAGATGGTTCAGCCCTTCTGTCTGAGAGCTCATCTCAGAGGCCTTTTTCCCTTCAATTTTCATTCCAGATCAAAACTTCTTAGAGTTAGGTCAGAGAATTGTCTGGATTTCTTTTGGCCTGGCAAACCAAACAGGCAACCTATATCATGTGCTTACCACATAGTTAGGGTGGAGCCTCCGGTGGCCTAGGGGATAAAAGCCTCGTGACTTGAAGGTTGGGTTGCTGACCTGAAGGCTGCCAGGTTCGAATCCCACCCGGGGAGAGTGCGGATGAGCTCCCTCTATCAGCTCCAGCTCCATGCGGGGACATGAGAGAAGCCTCTCACAAGGATGGTTGTGCCGTCGCGCCTGGGGCTGTAAACTCTTAGTGAAAGAGGCATGGACGTGACATCTTTCCCCAGGGGATTGCTTCTTGCCCTCCTTTAGGGAAACTGGAACTCCCAAGGACCAAAACACTGTAGTTAACTCAAAAACTGGGTTTATTCTTCAGAAAGGGGGTAAAAGAAAATATACATTACAGTCTTTGGTTGTTTAAGTCCATGAAGCTTGTCCAGATCCCTCTTTCTCTGGCTGTGACTGCCGGAGCAAACTCAGCCTCAGTCCAATGACCTATATCTGAAGACAAGAGTCTTCCTCTGTTGCCAAAGGACTGATGTGAAGGCGCTTGAGACTCCTCAACGTTGTTCAGGTTGGCCCTGAACATGAAGTGTGAGTCCCAAGGGTAAGAACCTCAGAATTGATGCTGAGAGGTAACTTTTGAAGGGCTTTCAGAGCCAAGCCTCTCTTTCACGTCCATCCGATAGAGTGGAATGAAAAGGAGGAAACACAGTCCTACTCCAGGAAGAGGTGGAGCCAAACAGTTTTGCTGAGTGAGCAATGTAACAGGTACAAACAACATTGATTGACAGTTATAAATAACCAATCCAACTACATTTACAGGGTAAGGGCAAAATCAGGCATGATACAACAATTCAAATCTTGAAACTTATAGTTCCAACATATAGATGGCGCCACTCGCGCCGTCACACTCCCGGCCTAGATTTCCGGACTTTCGGAAATCTAAACAAAATGGAGTTAAATACCTTTAACTCTAATAACTTTAAGACTGTACGTCTTGTGAAAATAACTCAACCATGTCGCTAATAGGCCTGTCAAATTAAAAAAAACCTTTTCGTTAGAGATGACCTTAACCTGGGCCTTGCGCACTCTATTGTCAGAGCTAGGATATAATTTTGACACAATACCCTTAGCCCATTGGTATCTAGGAGCATCTTTGATTAAGTAACACCAAATCCCCAACCTTTACGTTGGCACCTAACAATCCAAAACCCATAGTTTCTTAGGGCAGACTCAGTAAATGACCTTCCTTGGTGTTTGACCTTTGAGTGGAAATGCTGTGTCAACAGCAGAGCTATGTGGCTATGGTGTGGCAGAATAACAGAATTTTTAACACAGGATCTAATCTTTGCTCTTTTTAGTCTACCTCCAACCCTAAGGAGACCCTCATTGTCCAGGAAGGGGTTCAAGTCCTTTAAACAACTATTTTTGGGCAAGGATGCTTTTCTTTCTAGACAAGCTATTTCTTCTAAAAAACACTGTCTTTGAGTGGATCTCAGGATGACTGTTGAGGCTTTTGAAAGATCTTGGGGCTGAATTGCACCACTGTTTTTTGTAGTGATGTAATGTATGAGCCTGGCAATGGCTGCCTGAAGTCTAGTCCATTTTGAAAATCTTTCAAACTTGGCTGGATTTAAACCTTGCCTTGATAAGTCTTGGCCATCGATGGTAGATTTGCAGGACTGAATTTCTGGCAACTCAGTGTCTTTGAGCACGGAAATGCTTTCTGAAAAGGAAGGATTTTGAAGACATTTGGGTCCAGTGATCCAGGATGACTTGGACAACTTTGCGGCTGATGTTCCTCGGGATGTCACATCTGCCGGATTTTCTGAAGTGGATATGTAATGCCACTGCTCTTCTCCCTCCGCACACACGCTGGCTGGTTCAGCATAGTTGCTTCTGAAGAGGTCTTCCACAAACTGGGTGATCTGGGTCTTTACCTTCGGATCCTTTAGCATCCTTCTTCTTAAGGACAGGAGACGATGAAGGGCAACATCTCTGTTATTGGGTAGAGATGGTCTTTCCGGCTTGAAAGGTAAAGGTGCTATCCAATTACCTTCAGGGTCTTGAGTGACTTGGTTGTTCATCATCTCAAGAAACTTCTGATCATTTTTAGAGAAGGCTGTTTGCTCATCTCTCTCTGTGACTTCAAAGATGGGAGAGTAATCGGGCATTACTCCCTGGCAGCAAACTGAGATGTGGCTGGCACATCCTTGCATTAGTGAAGGCCTTTTAGTGACAGGCTGGAACATCTTGTTCAGGCAGACTGGGCCTAACACCGTCCATCCTAAAGGCAACTGCTGGGCCATAGGTGATCCCTTAGGACCTTCAATCTGGTTGCTAACACGGAACAGTGTGGGACAATCTGCACCGATAAGCATGACGATGTCTGTTTCCAAGTCCAAAGCTGGAATTAGATCTTGAATACCTTTGAGATGAGGATGGGCTTGTACCACCTCCTTCGTGGCTATCTGTTCTTTGTTCCTGGGAATCAGGCTGCATTCTATAAGGTCAGGAAGATCGTACCTGACCTTTTGTCCGACAGGCGAGATTTTGAACTTTGTTGCAACTCTGCCATTCATCTTATTCTTTCCAGAACAAGTGGATATGGTGTAATCTATTGTCTCGGTATGAAGGTCGAACATGTCGAAGAACTCTGGGGTTGCAAGAGATGCGTCACTTTGGGCATCCAAGGCGACGTAGACCCTTTTCTTATTCCACGGCTGCTTGTCTGGATACACCTCTGCCAGGCAGATTGGGTGGCAAATCCTGGGCTTGTGGCTATTTTGACAAAGCTTGGTGCAGGCAACCGCAGGAGCCTTGAGGGCTACCTGAGGTTCTGTAGGCCTTTGGTCTTCTTTGGTTTCTTCTTTGGTAGGAGAATTTGACTTTGCTTTGAATTGAGGGGAATCGAAGTTGTGCATTGCAGAACAATGCTTGATGCTGTTGCAGTGTTGGCATTTAACCTTTTCTTTACAGTCTTTGGAGAAGTGAATAGTGGCGCCGCAGCATCTAAAGCACACCTTGGCCTTTTGAACTATTTGGAGTCGTTCTTCGTAAGGCTTCTTTGCGAACTCTCTGCATTCAGCTAGGCTGTGTGGCCTTTGATGAATGGGACAGGATATGGTGTTGTTGCTGACTGGTTGAGCAGAAGTTGCAGGAGTTGCGTCTGTCATCTTGACACTCAGGTTCCTTCTAAGATCTTTGCCCTGGGCTTTGTCTTCTTTGGAGGTCTTTTCAGGCTTTAAGTCTTGGTACAAAGCGATAAGACCTGTCTGAGGGTCATTCCTCTCACGGGCTGCTCTAGTGACGAAATCCACCAAAAAGGTGAAGGGCGGGTATACATTTGCATTCTCCTCTTTGTACTTGAACACCTGTTTCCCCCAAGCTTCTCGAAGAGGAAAGGGAAGTTTGCAGAGAATGGCACTCTGTGACGTGTACTGGTCCAGACATGCTAAACCTGGGAGCTCTGGATTTCCTTTGGCTGAAGCTAGCTCTAGTAAAAGATCACTAAAGTCCCAAAGCTGTTTGCAATCTTTCATCTTCAGTGATGGGAACCTGTTGAGTCGATCCATGAGGGATGCTTCTATCTCAGTGCTCGCACCGAAGCGCTGGTCCAAGCGAGACCACGCTGTGGACAAAGCTCTTTGGGGGTCTGCTACATGAGCAGCATAAAGTCTTTTTACTTGCTCAGCTGAGCTGGGTCCAAGCCACGCCATAAGAAGGGACAGTTCTTCATCCGCTTCTAGCTTGAAATCTCGAATGGCCCTCATGAAGGTGATTTTCCACAGAAGGTAGTCATCCGGTCGGTCAGTGAATTTCTGGACACCTTTGTCTCTGATGTCTCTTCTTGGATTTCTCAAGAGGGAACCCAATTGAGACTCCAGTGTGTAAGGGTACATCTGAGGAGTGTGATGTGGCGTGACAAACTCAATGTTCTTCGGTTGAACACATCTTTTCGCGATGGTAGGCGATGCTGGGTTCAGCAGATTGCTGGCAGGCAGCACCTCTGAAGCCTTCATCTTCAGCGATGGGAGAATTGACTTGGTATGCAGGGATGAATGTGGTGGTTCACTCCCGGCCATGCCTTGCCAATGTGAATGGACATCTGGATGTTGTTGAAAGACGTCATCCTTTTGTTCCCAAGTAGACAAGTGGTATCTCTGAGGCCTAAGTACAGGGATGGACTCTGACAGAGATGATGGCACTCTCCCGGCCGTGCTTTGCTGTACTTCTGAGGAATGGGCTGGCCTTGAAGTTGCGAACACTGGAACAGGTGAGCGATCTTCAAGGTGGCAAAAGGAGATATGACTCTGCACTACAGGTGATTCCAGTTGCAGATGTGCTGAAACCTTTGCTGTAGGCTCTTGTGTTGGCAGGAAACTAAGGTTTTCTTGGGTTAGTTCCTGTGATAGGGCTTTGGCTAGAACGTTAGCTCTGACTATCTTTTGTGCTGTGTCTCTTTTTACTTGAAGCAGATCTAGATCCCGTTGCAGCTCATCTTGCTTGGCTTCAGCCATTGCAAGCTCTATTTCTCTCTGGGCCCTGGCCTGTGCTAGGTCAGCTTCTTGTTGGGCCCTAGCCTGTGCTAGGTCAGCTTCTTGTTGGGCCCTAGCCTGCGCTAGATCAGCTTCTTGTTGGGCCCTAGCCTGCGCTAGATCAGCTTCTTGTTGGGCCCTAGCCTGCGCTAGATCAGCTTCTTGCTGGGCCCTAGCCTGAGCTAGAAGCAGTTTCTGCTTGGCTTTAGCCTGTTGAAGGAGGAGTTCCTCTTCATTGAAGGCAAAGTCTTGCCTAGCCATTTCTGCAGACGCCTCTGCTTCTAAAACCTCTTTTCTAATTTTCAAACGGACAGCCTCTCTGTTGTAGTGGGCTGCTTTGGAAGAAGTACTGATGAATGAGTGTGTGGATTGGGAGGAACTGCTATGCCTAGATGAATGCTTGGATTTAAGGCTAGCATTAGATGGAATCTTGAGCAGACTGGATCTAAGGCTTACACATGGGGAGCCTTGAACCCTTTCTTCTGCACCTTCTACAAGGGGGGATTTGACCCTTGTCTGCAAAATCTCATTGCTATGACTTGACATTCTGTGAAATTCAAAAGGAAACTTATCCCAAGTTTCAAACAGTACAAAAATGCAATACTATATAACTATACAATTAAAGGCACACAAAAGGGCAATGCAATATTTTAAACAAGACAATTAAAACAGCTGCTTAACTGAGAAGTTAAGCCTGGGCTTTCATAAACTTGCAGCAGGCTTTGAAGAAATGGCAGGAACAGCAGAAGGTTGGAAATTATTGCTTTGCAAACTGGTTTCTGGAAGAGGCTTGGTCTGCAAAGGCTGACTTCTGGAGAAATGTATCTACTTTGCAGAAACCTGGATTTTGCTGCAGTTGCAAGAGCTGAATGTAGCGATTTGCTGGCTTGAGAAACAGAAAAGGCGGGAAACTTAGCAAATGTTTCAATTTGCAAAGGCTAGGCTTCTAGCAAATGTATCCACTTTGCAGAAGGCTTCAACTTGCTGCAGCTACAAGAGCTGAATGTAGCAATTTGCTGGTGGCTTGAGATGCAAAAAGAGCGGGAAAGCTTGCAAATGACTCAATTTTGTGAAGGCTGGGCTTCCCTCTGGAGGCAAAGGCAGGCTTCTTTTGACTTCTTTATCTTTAGGAGACCATGGGCTTGGCAAATTTAAGGCCCTTTCACTCCTTCTTTTCCCTTCTTAGCACTTCTGGAAGGCTTCTTTCAGCAGTTCTGGAAAAGAAGGCTCCTCTCTCAGTACTTCTGGAAAAGAAGGCTTCTCTCAGCACTGTGCCGTCGCGCCTGGGGCTGTAAACTCTTAGTGAAAGAGGCATGGACGTGACATCTTTCCCCAGGGGATTGCTTCTTGCCCTCCTTTAGGGAAACTGGAACTCCCAAGGACCAAAACACTGTAGTTAACTCAAAAACTGGGTTTATTCTTCAGAAAGGGGGTAAAAGAAAATATACATTACAGTCTTTGGTTGTTTAAGTCCATGAAGCTTGTCCAGATCCCTCTTTCTCTGGCTGTGACTGCCGGAGCAAACTCAGCCTCAGTCCAATGACCTATATCTGAAGACAAGAGTCTTCCTCTGTTGCCAAAGGACTGATGTGAAGGCGCTTGAGACTCCTCAACGTTGTTCAGGTTGGCCCTGAACATGAAGTGTGAGTCCCAAGGGTAAGAACCTCAGAATTGATGCTGAGAGGTAACTTTTGAAGGGCTTTCAGAGCCAAGCCTCTCTTTCACGTCCATCCGATAGAGTGGAATGAAAAGGAGGAAACACAGTCCTACTCCAGGAAGAGGTGGAGCCAAACAGTTTTGCTGAGTGAGCAATGTAACAGGTACAAACAACATTGATTGACAGATATAAATAACCAATCCAACTACATTTACAGGGTAAGGGCAAAATCAGGCATGATACAACAATTCAAATCTTGAAACTTATAGTTCCAACATATAGATGGCGCCACTCGCGCCGTCACAATGGTAAAACATCAAAACATCCAGGCATCCCCTGGGCAACGTCCTTGCAGACAGCCAATTATCTCACTCCAGAAGCAACTCCGGTTGCTCCAGACACGAAAAAAACCCCACATAGTTATTATAGCCTACAGTATTTACCATCATAGCTTTGTGTACTTACCAATAGCATAGATAGTATATATCATAACTTGTATTTACCACCATAGCTAGTGCTTACCTCACCTCATAGCCTTTATAGCTTTTAGTTCTGTGCTTACCTCACCTAGTAGCCCTTAGAGCCATTTTAGTTGAACCTATGCCTTACCTCAAAATCCTTTTATCCTTAAAGATATCAGCCAATATAGATCAGAGTATTTTCCTAATGGTAACCAGAGCCTAAAGTATTTTTTGCAACTTTAAAGTTTAGTGCTTTGCCATTTATATTCTGTATTATATTGATTTACTAGTGATATATCTCAGTGATTTTACCTCATATTATT
Organism: Anolis carolinensis; assembly: GCF_035594765.1. Lineage (NCBI taxonomy): Eukaryota > Metazoa > Chordata > Lepidosauria > Squamata > Anolidae > Anolis > Anolis carolinensis. Next base: position 106,391,168 of record NC_085842.1, on the reverse strand, counting down.
TCAAAGAGTTTATTTCCAGTGTGTTTAAGCTCAATCTTCAAGCTTTGTTTCTGTTATATTATATTTTGGCTTATTATTCAAGAATCCTGCCTGAAGTTATCATTGCCTGTGTTCAATAAACATATTTTTGGTTATCTTTAACCAGTTTCAAGAGTGTTTACTTTAAGGTTTTGAGGTACCCCACGTAGAGAGCATTGCAGTAGTCCAAACGGGATGTAACCAGAGCGTGGATCACCGTGGCCAAGTCAGACTTCTCAAAGTATGGGTGCAGCTGGCGCACAAGTCTTAGTTGTGCGAATGCTCCCCTGGCTACCGCCGAGACCTGGGGTTCCAGACTCAGTGATGAGTCCATAGCCTTCTTTTTCCCTCAGTGTGCCGTCACAATAATGGCGTTTGACTGTTTATATTTAAGAACTGAAAGGGAAGACTGTCAATACTTTAACAAAGAAACCACTGATCAACACATCCACATGTCCAGTATAGAAGCCTTCATGACACTCAAATACTAGATCCAGGGAAGGATCTTAAGACACAATAGCAAGGTGACTAATAGAGCCCCAGGGTTGGAACCTGTAGATTCCTTTTAAAAAAACAAGCAATTAAGATTTTTCTTCCCATCTGAAATCTCCCCCATTGTCCCTATTTTGGCTACAGTCTCATGGGCACTAGTCATCTGAAATCACTCTTGTTGGGAGTGATATGTGACATGGATAATATTAGGAACAATACACCTGGGCAGAGATGGAAAAAGAAATCCAACCTTTGGTGAATGACAAAAGAGGTTATATGGATAGATGCTAATGTGAAAGTTTTGAATAATTCATGCATAGTTCAAGGTAAGAGGAATTTAACTTAATAATATCTCTCTTGTCCAAAGCAATGTTGGCCTGCAGAACAAGATTTCAACACAATATCAAAATGTTAACTTGACACTAGAGAGTGAGGGCCATCCTGGGGATGTTCAGACCATGTTATTATCTCAGAAGCATAGCAAACCTTCATATGCTGAAAAGCAACCTCTGCAGAGAACTTTTCCTAGAACTTGGGAGATCTGCTTGCAAATGGCAGCTCCCGCAATCCCACATCTCTATGCACATTCTATGTACATTAGCCTCCTTGCTTTCAGACCTGGTCCTTGAACATGGAAAGTTGCAACAATGAAACAAGACACAAGAGTACTGAAGGAACTAGCGGAAGTTATTTCAGAACCACTGGCAATTATCTTCGAGAGTTCTTGGAGAACGGGAGAAGTCCCAGCAGATTGGAGGAGGGCGAATGTGGTCCCTATCTTCAAGAAGGGAAAAAAGAACGACCCAAACAATTACCGTCCGGTCAGCCTCACATCAATACCAGGCAAAATTCTGGAAAAGATCATTAAGGAAGTGGTCTGCGAACACTTAGAAACAAATGCGGTCATTGCTAATAGTCAACACGGATTTACCAAAAACAAGTCATGCCAGACTAATCTGATCTCTTTTTTCGATAGAGTTACGAGGTGGGTCGATACAGGGAATGCTGTGGATGTAGCGTACCTGGATTTCAGTAAGGCCTTCGACAAAGTCCCCCACGACCTTCTGGCAAACAAACTAGTAAAATGTGGGCTAGACAAAACTACGGTTAGGTGGATCTGTAATTGGCTAAGCGAACGAACCCAAAGGGTGCTCACCAATGCGTCGTCTTCACCATGGAAAGAAGTGACAAGTGGAGTGCCGCAGGGCTCGGTCCTGGGCCCGGTTCTGTTCAACATCTTTATTAACGACTTAGACGAAGGGTTAGAAGGCACGATCATCAAGTTTGCAGACGACACAAAACTGGGAGGGATAGCTAACACTCCAGAAGACAGGAGCAGAATTCAAAACGATCTTGACAGACTAGAGAGATGGGCCAAAACTAACAAAATGAAGTTCAACAGGGACAAATGCAAGATACTTCACTTCGGCAGAAAAAATGGAAATCAAAGATACAGAATGGGGGACGCCTGGCTTGACAGCAGTGTGTGCGAAAAAGACCTTGGAGTCCTCGTGGACAACAAGTTAAACATGAGTCAACAATGTGATGCGGCTGCTAAAAAAGCCAATGGGATTCTGGCCTGCATCAATAGGGGAATAGCGTCTAGATCCAGGGAAGTTATGCTCCCCCTCTATTCTGCCTTGGTCAGACCACACCTGGAATACTGTGTCCAATTTTGGGCACCACAGTTGAAGGGAGATGTTGACAAGCTGGAAAGCGTCCAGAGGAGGGCGACTAAAATGATTAAGGGTCTGGAGAACAAGCCCTATGAGGAGCGGCTTAAAGAGCTGGGCATGTTTAGCCTGCAGGAGAGAAGGCTGAGAGGAGACATGATAGCCATGTACAAATACGTGAAGGGAAGTCATAGGGAAGAGGGAGCAAGCTTGTTTTCTGCTGCCCTGCAGACTAGGACACGGAACAATGGCTTCAAACTACAGGAAAGGAGATTCCACCTGAACATCAGGAAGAACTTCCTCACTGTGAGAGCTGTTCGACAGTGGAACTCTCTCCCCGGGGCCGTGGTGGAGGCTCTTTCCTTGGAGGCTTTTAAGCAGAGGCTGGATGGCCATCTGTCGGGGGTGCTTTGAATGCGATTTCCTGCTTCTTAGCAGGGGGTTGGACTAGATGGCCCATGTGGTGTCTTCCAACTCTACTATTCTATGATTCTATGATTCTATGATCCCAGCATCCCCTCCCCATGTTTTGCTCTCATGTGAGCAATCTGCAGAAGACATGGGACCTCTTCACACAGGGCAAATAGCCCTGTTTGTTGCTTTTGCCCAGGGCTTGGCCGGGGCCTGCAGAGATCCATCAGATGATGCATGGCAGGTCCCACCAACATTCCTCAAAGTGCAGGGGAAGCGTAAGAAGGCACTTCTTCCTCCACCATGGAGAGGGAAGTATTTTTCAGGTAGCTCCAATGGACATACCAACACTTTCCTTCCCTTTTCCCAATATGATGGGGGAAAGGACAGTGGGGCAACGCACATTGCCACCCTTTCTTCCATCTGATGGGGACAGGGCACCAACGCACCCTGTCAATGAGGTTGTTTATAGCTCTTGAAATTCTTTAAGTAATGATATCAGAGGCAGAGGTTTAGAGCAAATGTGGAAAATTTTTGCTTACAATAACTGGCCAAAATAGATGATCCCTAGTTACTCAAGGCAAAAGGCTCTGGAAAATCTAAATGTGTTAGATTTTCTTTTTGCTATTTCACTGATAAAACCTGTTTAAAAACATAAACCATATTTTGATAATTTAATTAGATTTTAAACTTTGCTACATGGTGATTTTTTTTAGCTATGTTTATTTTAACTGTTGCAAGCCAACTTCACTCCTGAACAAGAAAAAGGGTAAGCTTATAAGCAATGGAGAAAGAGATGGATCATGCCTGTGTCACTGTCACTACCAATCCTAGCAGGCCACAAAGCTCCGTCTGAGCTCCTGGCTGTTGCAGGCACCTCTGCTGATGTCAGAGCAGGGTACTGGTGCCAACTTCTTTGCTATTTGTGTGGGCGCTGATTCTGATATTTGCAGAGGTGTCCACAACAGCCAGGATGTTAGACAGACCTCTGGAGCAGACTGAGTGGTATCAGCAGAGGCACAGACCAGCACCTTTCCTTGTATCAGGGAAAGGGTTGTGGTACTAGTGTCCTGTCTGGACATTGGATCTGTCTAAACTGGACCCATTTCCACTATCCCGACTGCTTTGAAGCTCCAGGGCACTCTGGAGTTTCCAGTATACTCTGGATATCCTCCGACTTTGCTAAAAGTGGAATAAAGTAATGTGTTGTCAAAGGCTTTCATGGCCAGGATCACAGGGTTTTTGTGTGTTTTCCGGGCTGTATGGCCATGTTCCAGAAGTATTCACTCCTGATGTTTCACCCATATCTATGGCAGGCATCTTCACAACCCAGAGGTTGTGAGGATGCCTGCCATAGATGTGGGCAAAACGTGAGGAGAGAATACTTCTGGAATATGGCCATACAGCTTGGAAAACACACAACAACCCTGGAAGAAAGTTTAAACCCAAAAAAAAATCACTCCACAATACTCACTGAAATATACTGTGTGTCATGAAGACAGCTAGCAGTCTATTTGGGTGAGTTCAGGATTTTGGGTCATGTAGACAACATTTGAGTCTCTTTCAGATGGGAGATGAATTGGTTTCAAGACTTCTTGAGTGATTTCTCATTGTGATCTGTAGGGCTCTTTATCTTATCTTGTTGACCAAGAGGCCAGTCTTGGACACTACACACAAACATTAGCTACCAGACGTCATCATCTAGTACTTCAGCACAGATATGTCAATTTACAGAGAATGTAGAGCTGCCTGCTATTGACCTCTATTTCATACAGTTTCAGTTCGAAAGACATTTCACCTAAGTGTGCCCTTTCTGTACGATGGGTGTAACTGAAGTCAGTGGTGTGCTGCTGTCATTTCAGTCAATAAACAAGATGTTTGGGCAGACTGACCTGCAACACTTTAGAGGCAAACAAGTGTATCTAGAGAAGCACAAGGGCAGGGAAAGTTTACAGACAATAACAACAAAGACTGGCATGTGATGACTGAATCTGTCTGTACTGGTGCACATGGATGTATGGAACTGCCTTGTATTGAATCAGGCTGCAAGTCCACTTAACTAAACAATGTCTCCTTTTGACCAGCAGAGATTACTCAGAGCCTTTGATTACAGTATTTCCATAGCATGGTATTTGAAATCACTTTAATTCAAAAGTTCAGTTAGAGATTGAACTAGAACACTGATGTGCAAAAAAGCCCTTCCTTATTCATCTTCCCTTTCTTTCAGATTGCTACTCTTGTCAGTTCAGACTAATTCAAAACTAGATGAGCATGTCCATTTTGCACCAGCATTGGGTAGTAGTTTGAGCACTTGACTATGATTGTGGAGACCAAGGTTCAACTTTCAGTTCATCTGTAGAGACCTGCTAAGTGATGTGGGACACCCTTTCAGCTTCAGGGGAACACAAAGGCAAATCTTTCCAAGAACCTTCATCTTTGGGTTTTCATATATCATAGTTTATTTGAACACACAACAACAATGTCCATTTTCAGACTGGTTCAAATCTAGATAGATATGTCAATTTTCAACCTGATTGATTTGTTTATGTTTTATGGGGCAATGAGGACAATTCTAGTTGGTTTTCCTCAAGTTCTACAAGTAATTTATCTATAGCTCCTTGCTGGCACTCTTGGATTCACACAGCAAGGACAGCAGTGACATATTAACTGGCCCCATCTCCACTGTCACATTTACATCCCCATGCCCTTTTCGGGCATCAGAGAAGTAAGTCACAAAAGCAGAAGAGCCATGATGGACCAATCCAGCATTGTGTTCTCACAGTGACCAAGAAGCTGCCTATGGGAAACTCTCAAGAAAGACATGAACACAACAGCTTCCTCCCACTAATGCTTCTCAACCCCTGGTAGGCAAAGGCATATTGTTTATAGTACTGAAGGGAATATATTTCCACCAGGATTTAGAGACTGGACATGTAGTGTTGATTCATCACTGGGAACCTTCAAACTGTGAAGGGCACCAGGGCCAGATGACAGAAACAGAACAAGGGAAACCAAGTATTATATCCTTGTGCAATTCTAATCGTGTGACAATTTTAAAGCTTTTTTGTGCATGTTATACAATAAATTCCTTTTTTCAAAAAAACCAACCAAATATAAGAGTATATTGCTAAATGGTTAGAAAATTATAAATGAAGACAGAGAAAGTCCTTTTGGTATATGAGAGTCACAGGTGTATAAGAAGGATGCCATTTTAAACATGAGCTGAATGAGAAACTGTGTGATCTCCTATTTTAGATCCAAAGTATTCCTTGCCCTGCTTCAATCTGTCATAAAGGGGGAAACACAAATTATATTCATCACAATATTGACCAAACACTTATTTATTACGATATCTACTGGTAGCTGAAAGTGCCCCTTCCCAAAAAAAGAAAGAAACGCTTTTCCAGAGTGCAGTATCGTGCTATACTCTAAATTATAAAATTCCATTTTATGCAATACTGCAGGAAAAAAGTGGACAATGAAAAATTATCTGACTGGGAGCTTAGCAATAGAAAGCCATAAATCTTCCTGGCAGTTATACAGTTTTATTGTGAGGTGATGCTTATGGGAGCTGCTGTTAAGTAACAGATGCATACGTTTGGCATGGCAGGTTTGAGAATCTTGCATCTGTAGGTGTGCCATGATTCCACAGCATTACAATCTTGAGTTTAGAGTCTCTTGTGTGGAAAAAAGACACTGATTTAAACAACAGCCATTCCAATGTCAATCTAGGACTCAACCAAGGATTTAAAAGATATGTCCCATGTGCTCAAAAAAGAAGCAGCCAAAGACAGCAAGGACACAGAGAAATATCATTCTGTTAATTAAAGCATGTGTTGCAAGCCAGTGAGAAAAGTATAAGAAATGAATTCACAGAACTTCACTGCACAGAAATATAATGGGTGATTTTTTTTTTCTTTCTCTCTCTAGAAATTTTATGAAGCAGGAAATGAGAACACATTCTGAGATCCTTTAAACTCCATTAGGCTACACAATTAAAATTTTTATGTAAAAAGAAATAAACCTGTTTTCTCTCTACCTTGGTTATGCTGCAGTTTTGCTTGCTTAAATCCAACACTGCCCAAAACAAAAAACAAAAAAATAATTAGCTATACAGGATTTTAATGAATATACACGTGTACCTACAAACAAATGCATTACAATAAATTTAAGGAGAAACTCTCAAGGGTGTGCTATTAAAAGTGATTGCTTTTCAGTAACCCATGAATTAGGAGCAGAGGGTTCCAAGGGGACCTAGACCTAGATTCTATATATGGAAATACACTGTCATGAATAGATTCATTTCCTGGCTCTGGACCAGTACATATAAAAGAGTTCTATAAGATGAAAAAGCCCATATACAGGAAACAGGGTTATGATGTTTTAAGGACCAGAAGCTGGCTAGAGGAATGAGAGATTTCTTTGCAGCTAACTTCATGCCAAAGTAACTTCAAACTGTCCTGAACAATAATGGATAGCTTTTTGGTAACTGCCCATAACGTGTCTTCAAACTCATGTTTAAAATTCTTCCCAATACTAAGGGAGTGTCACTACATTATAAATTCTAAAATTACAAGGATTATTCTTTCAATGTTTCTTCTGTTTCGATACTGAAAATCAACTGCAATAATTATATGCAGAGGTTAGATTGCTTCTTTTCCTCTTTTCCAATCTATCTATCATAAGAACATAACGACACTAGCTGACCCTGGATCATATCAAGATGGCAGCTGATTTTGGACTGGGTGGAGCAGTGCCGGGGACTGCCTAGGAAATACTGCCCCGCATCCAGTTCCTGCCTGGCGTCACCACCCTACAAACTAGGTAACTTCTTCATCTGGGCAAAGCTTCCTGTGCTCAGCTCAGCTTCTCTAGCCTTGCCTCCAGTCTGAAATCTCTGCTTAACAGTAGACGTGGCAATGACCATGTCTCAGTCACAAAGTGGGCAGAACAAGGCTGATGGTCCAGTGCTGGAAGCCTATAATGCACAAAGGGAGACCGAAATCAAGAAGGTTAAATGAAAAAAGGAAAAAAAAATAGTGGTCAAGTGAGTGAGGGAGATATAGAAGAACCATAATAGATAATAATAATATAACAATAACACTTTATTTGTATTCCGCCCTATCTCCTCAAGGGAACTCAGGGTGGATTCCAGCATACAATGGCAAACATTCAATGGGACATAAAGTCCCAGAGAAACCCCGCATATGAAAATAACATTAAAATCTAACATAAATTTAACATCAAATTAAAGCCTAACATCAATAAGCTAAACTACACATAATCAAACAAAATTATATAATAGCATAAAATCTAAACAAACATCCACATCAATTTACAACAGCCAACTAGAGTTCACAAAAGAGTGCGGGTTGGTTGTGCAGTCAAATGATTATCATTGGGCCGGCGTGGACTAAGAAGGTCCAAATATGATATAGTTCTCAGCCAGGAGCCCGGTCGTGATCTCTCATTATCTAATCCTCCTCCTCTACATATGTTAGTGAGAATAAATAGGTCTTCAGTTGTTTTTTGAAGGAGAGGAGGGATGGGGCCAGCTTTATTTCTTTAGGGAGGGAGTTCCAGATAAGGGGGGTGACCACGGAGAAGGCCCTTTCTCTTGTTTCCACAGATGGAAGGAAACAGGATGGCAAAGGAGAAATAGAACCTGAAGAACTGAACACAGAGTAAGAGGATGGAAAGGGTGGGCAGAGTGGTGAAAGAATGGGACAGAAATAGCAAAAAGGATCTAGGGGGAAAAAGTGTTGCACGTCATGGGAGTTCCAGATACTAATAAGCTTCAGTCCAATTATTTACATTCCTTTATGGTGAGAACTTTGCTTATTTGTAGTCTCTTTTTAAAAGCCAATATAGTGTAGTGATTAGAACATTGGATTATGACTCTGAAAACCAAGGTTTAAATTATGCTTGTGCATGGAAATCTACTGGGTGATCTTGAACAAGTCAAACTTTGTCTTTCTTGGAGAAAGGCAAAACTCCCTCTGAACAAATTTTGCCATGGTTCACCATAGGATTGCCATAAGTCAGAAACAACTTGAAGGGACACAGAAATAGTATGCAGCAGATTTCTGTATACTCTTACAGTTACCAGTAATCCATCCTCTTGCTCCATTAGTGCCAACTCTACTCTTGAACTTTTTGCTAAGAGACTGTATGAAAAGATTTTTAAAATTCAAACTCTAGAAAGAGGCTGCATGCTAACAGAAAAAAACATTTCTGTTATTTTAAGTTGCCATACAATTTTGGTCTATTCTTCTTCCCTCTGCAGCTACCCTATGCCAAATCTGCATCCTTCTAAACCTTGAAGGCTGAGGTTGTGATAAAGGACTAGTGATGGTGAAAAAGTTAGAAACACCTTCATATAGCATGTTATGACATTATAGATACTTGGCTGTAAAAACTCTACAATTCCACAGCAGTAATATAACTGATAAACATTAAAATGAAAGCATATGCATTTTTATTGATAAAACACAGTTTATACTCTAAGATGATATGTTGCTGCAACCAACATTTCTGCTGAATTTGCATCCTTTCAGACCAAGTGCTTTCTGTGCCACAGAAACCAAAATACTGACACACCAAACAAGCAGCTTAATGATTCTCTTCTCTTTCTGATCAGAGGCTTCTAAAAAGGAAATGATAGCTCTTTGATCTCTTTCCTATTTTACAGACCCTTAGCCTTTGATTTCAGTAGCATAGCTGACAAGATCCACCCTATTACTAGCAATGGGCATAGGTGAAGACATCAAATTACAGACCACTCATTGTACCTTTGACAAAAGTACAGTGCATTACTGCAGATAAATACAGTGCATCCAGATACCCAGTGACCTCTTGAAGAATACAATTAGAATGATGGCCATGTTCTGTTCCAGCAGAGGTGTTTGGCAAAGGGTCTGGTATTTCCTTCCTTTCTTCCTTTCTTCCTTTCTTCCTTCCTTTCTTTCTTTCATTCAAGGTTAAATATAATATTCCATACTGCATACATTCAACCTATATTAGATTTCCTTTGCATTGCATTTTGACAGATTGATGCAGGTTTCCCACTTCAAACACATTTATTCAATATGCTGTGTATCTCCCCCCCCCCCCAACATATACACACATGCACACGCATACACACACACATTAAGGAAAGTAGTTTATTTGGTCACATAGATAGTAGTTTCTTTGCCTATTCATCAAGATTATTTTTCAGATTCTTAAAAAAAAATCATTATTTCATCCTATATCACCCACACACAATTCTTTATTAGTTTATACTCTAATGATATTGGCCTTTCCTTAAGAGTGACATTTCCTTGAATATGAACTGATGCCGTGCTATACCAGTGATGTTTGTAACTGGGCTGGGTACATCTTGTGAAAAAGTCTGAGATTATATCTATGGGTCCCCAGAAAGAGCTGACAGGGACACGACAGAGCTTTTTTTACATGATTCCATCATTCAAATATTTCCTTTGTGGTGTGGGATTCAGCCACAAGCAAGCTGCAGTCATGAAACATTGGTAACATTTAGATCAAGATTCATGGTCTTCCCACATGGCTGCTTTTTATATCCTGTAACTCTCACAACCTCTCAGTGCATTGGTGGCATTTTCAAGAGCACACTTTCTTTCTATTAAATCTGTCACATTTCCTTGCAATACTATTTTCATCTTTGCATTATGGGTCTTCATAATTCCAAGCCTGGAGGGTAACAACAGAAAATCATTGCCACTTTCAAAAGCAGTATTTATACCAAACCATTTTGGAAGTCTGGAGTAGATAATAAATTGGTGAGTTTCTGTTTTCATCTGTAGGCTAAATCCCACAGGTATAATTACTTGTGAAATACATTTTAAAATAATTAAGTATGCTTCTCATGCTAATTCACAAACAAAAGTGAGAGAGAAATTCTGTGCTTGATGTGGTGTATATAGCCTAAGGGCCTGCCTATAGATTATAATAGGAGCTTCACAATATAGACAGCTTTAACTGGCCTTGAGACTAAAAAAATATCCCTAGTTTCTTAATTTGCCTTGAAACTGAAGACTAGTACTAACCTACTCTAAATCCTAACATTTCGCTGTCAGTTGCCAAAAGTTGTGCTCATATCAAACTGGAGGATAATATGGCTTCATGTATTCCTGTAGCACATGTTGGGAACTTTGACTACCAAATACTAATGATTACAATAGACAAAAGTGTATTGTATATAAATTAGCAAGGATGTATCCACACTACACAGCACTGTAGTTCAACGTTGCCACACCACCATCCAGTGTGTTCTTGGACATGAAGTTTGGCGAAGTGCTTAGAAATCTATTGTGCTTGCACTCTACTAGAGAGTTATAAGTTTCTATATGATATTTCTAAATCTGTAAATGGTGCCATGGCATTGTAGTACTATAAATGTATAATATAAATACATCCCAGTTGCCTCATAATAGGATTTTCCGACACATAGTTGCTTGGTCATCCATGTTATAACTTCATCTGAACTATATTTTTCTAGTACGCATGCTCTTTATTGGTGAATTGTAGGGTGTCTGTTAAGAGGCAAGGTTCCCCAACTGGTTATCTGTCTCTTTAAAATAAATATGGATATCATGAATGGTTGTACAGTGCTCTCTCAGGGTCAAGCGGGGAGAAAGTAAACATCAATCATTTGTCCCGCTGTAATTCTTTTCTCACTACCTGTATCTGTCAAATTATAAATCTCGTCTTCAGGTGTTCCACAGTTGAGGTCTACCTGGGCAAACTGAAAGTGCACCAACCAAGTCCTTCCTATTCATCATGTTCTGGCATGAAGTCTCTTGATGGTTTCTGTTCATTTGTCTGTGGGCTCTGAAGACGTGGAGAGTCTGAAAGGCAGAGTGAGAAAGGTTAATTGGTTTTGCTGACCATCTGTTGGTGCTGGGAGTAAATGCTGAAAATAATGTGTAATAAATGGCATCTACAAAAATTAAATAAATCAGTTCTAGAGATTAGCCTATGGATTGTGTTAGTGGAGAAAGAGTCTGTGTAACAAAAATCAGTCTTAGTTAGCTGGGAAGGCATTGACCCTGGAAGACGATATCAAATTAGACTTTCCTGGGAGTACCAAGGTTACTTTTTATGTTGCTTTATTTACACTTCATGCCTATCATTTTATACTTCCTTTAATGAGAGATTGCACATCTATAACTAATAACAATAATCCACAGACATGAGTTGCTAGAGTTACACAAGAAAAGCATTTCCTAAAAGCTTATGTGTGGGTCAGAACCCAAATATCCTTTTGATTCTGTGGTGCTCAAAATTTTAAAATGCAATTATATGTTTTAAACATGTTTATACAGTTATGTGTTTTATGACAAAATGTGTAGAAAGGGGGCACTTGTGATTAAATGGGACAAAATAAAGTTAAAAATAAACATATGCAGAAATGGCATAGACTGAAAATAGTCTGATCTATCTGTATCTCATTTAAAAATTGATATACTAGATTTTGTCTGATCTTGGAGACTATGAATGGTCAGCAGGAGACAGACCATCAATAAATACCAGGTGCTGTAGGCTATATTTCAGGAGAAGGAACTGGCAAAACTGCCTCTAAATAATTCTTGCCATAAAAACTCTATCATATTAATGGATTTACCATAAGTTGATAGTTGACTTAAAGGCACATACACACAAATATATTAAATGCATTTGCCAAAATGTATATCAAGCAATTATGCAGTTTATGCAAACATAGTAAAGGTAAAGGTTTTCCCCTGACATTAAGTCCAGTCGTGTCCGACTCTGGGGATTGGTGCTCATCTCCATTTCTAAGCCGAAGAGCCAGCGTTGTAAATAGACACTCCAAGATCATTTGGCCGGCATGACTGCATGGAGCGCCGTTACCTTCTTGCCAGTGTGGTACCTATTGATCTACTCACATTTGCATGTTTTTTAACTGCTAGGTTGGCAGAAGCTGAGGATAAAAGTGGGCGCTCACTCCGCTCCCCAGATTTGAACCTGTGACCTTTCTGTCTGCAGGTTCAGCAGCTCAGCACTTTAACACACTGCGCCACTGGGGGCTCATCATATGCAAACATAATGGGGAATAATCTTTGTCTTTCTGAAAAGAAATCCCTTTGATCTGATACACCGCTAATTGCTTTCAAAATACCTACAAGTTATAAAAGTGCCCTGTAGTAGTGGAGAAGGGAAAGAAGGGAGAAGAAAAAAGGTGCTGATGCAAATTATGACTTTTTCCAGATAAAGACCTAATGAAATTAATAAATGAACCTAGTTTTAACATTTATTAAATAGGTGCAATTTTGTGTGGAGTGGTGTGTGTATAATGTTTCCACAGGGCTAGGGGCATATTGCACGGGCAAAGGAAAACTCCATCCTTTTACAAAAGCAGCCACTTTTCAAAGCAAATATATTTATTTATTTACAATATTTATATCCTGCCCTTCTCACCCCGAAGGGGACTCAGAGTGGATCACAATGCACATATAATGGCAAAAATTCAATGTCATTGAATAAACGACATATATAGACAACCATATATAGACAGAGACACAGAGGCAATTTAACACTCCAGCTTTTGGCTTTGTGAGGATATCCTCGATTCCGGCCACAGGGGAAGCTGCTGCTTCATCATCACCTTTGACACTGAGTCCTTTGATGGAAACGTCTTCCCCTTTCCACATACTGCTGGAGATTTTATGGCGTCATAAATTAGTTAAATCTCAAATCTCATAAATTAGTTTATCTCAATTACCTGACATGACTCACCAGTTTCCTCTCATTTCATTGGATCGATTCCAGCAGGAAGGGCCTCAATACACTAAAGCAGAGTTTCTCAAACTATGCTCATCCAGATGTTTTGGACTTCAGCCCCCACAATACCTAACAGCTGCTAAGCTGGCTGGGATTTCTGGAAGTTGAAGTACAAAACATCTAAAGGAACACAATTTGAGAAACACTGCTCTAAAGACATGAGATCATATCAGATCTTGGAAGCTAGGCAATGTCACCCTGGTTAGTATTTGCATGGAAGATTGCTAAGGAATGTTAGGTAAGGTAGTGTATATTTCAAAGAAAGGAACTGGAAAAACCACCTCTGAGTATTCATTGACTAAGGACCTCATCACATGGGGCTTTTGCCCCATTGTAGGATGCTTTCAACACAGATCCTGCTAGAGCCTATCACATGATGTAGTGCTACTTCCAGCAGGGCTTCGTGCTGAATTTGTGTTGAAAGCATTCTGGGAGGAAGAATTTCAGAGCACAGGTGACTGCCCATGTTCTGACTGAGCAAGTGGGGGAGAGTGTGGGGGAAAGCTGGGCAGCAATGGCTTCTCCCAAGTGATGGGGAAGGGAGCGATGCAGGTAATGAAGAGTGACGGTTTCCTCCACTGCTCCACAGATTCACCACACTGCCCCATGGAATTCCCCCACTGTTGCCTGGCTTCAGGACCTCAATGCAATGAGTTCCTAGGAAAACCCTATGGAACTAATGGGGACACCACAAGTCAACAAGTAACTTGAAGACACATACACACTAGGCATGTGCGATTGATAGGAAAAAAATGTTTCAAAAGTCATTACAAAATTAGGGGGCACTGGCATTTCATTTCTAAAGTGCTTCTAAAGTATAGTTAGTAAAAATTTCATTACTATAATAAAAGTAATGAAATTTTTGTTACTTTTTGTTATAGTAATTGTGCATAATTACTATAATGAGGAAGCTTTAGGGGCTCCTTTCTCCCTCATTTTTACAGCTATTGAGGTGAAGCTTGGTAGAACAATGGTAGAGCCCCTGGTGGTACAATGGGTTAAACCCCTGTGCTGGCAGAACTGCTGCCTTGAACGTTGGGTTGCTGACCTGAAGTTGCCAGTTTGAATCCGGGGAGAGCACCAATGAGCTTCCTCTGTCAACTCCAGCTCCCCATGCAGGGACATGAGAGAAGCCTCCCATAAGGATGGTCAAAACAGGAAACAACGGGCAACGTCCTTGCAGACAGCCAATTCTCTCACAACAGAAGCAACTTTCAGTTTCTCAAGTCACACCTGACATGAAAAAAATGGTAGAATACATTTACCACTGTTATAACACATGGTAGAACACATTTACCACTGTTACCACCATCAGGTTTCAGAACGTTTTGCTTATCCTTGGATTTTTGGGGAATTTTCAAAGTTTTTATAAACAACATTTTATAAAAACTACAAGAGCTATCTCCTTGAGTTTTCTATACAGTGACACAAGATAACAGGGGATCATTCCCCCAACTTTCAAAAATAGTTACTAATTTCAATTTTTTTAAAGTTTTGACAAAAACATTTTTCTAAAAAGCCACAACAGCTATCGCATTGAATGTCTCTCATATTAACCAATAGAAACCAGTCTTAACCAATTCTACATTTTCATAGAATCCCAAAGTTGGAATAGACCCCCACGGGCTATCTAGTCCAACCTCCTTCTTCTAGGCAAAAAGACACCATCAAAACTCTCCTGACAGATGGCCATCCCACCTCTAAACTAATTCTATGACTCTAATTAAATATGCTTCCCCTATTGAGTTGGAAGGGAACCCCAAGGGCCATCCAATTAGGGATTTCTTCCCAGCCCAGCACAGAAATTTACTTACTAGAAGTATCAGTCAGTCCTCCTCTTTGCAGATTCAACAATTTATTGGAACTCTAGCTGGCTGCTGCTACAGAGGAAAAATAGCTCTCCCCTATCCTGATTGGGGTTTCTCAAGCGAGCAAAATTCTTGGAAATTGTGATGCCTCATGGGCCTTGTAGTCCTGCTCCCAGTGCCATTGTGGCTAATGAAGACGAAAACATGGGGTTTTCGCCGGTTCAGCAAGAGCCGGAATCTTTCCAGATGCCTGATGTTGATGTTTTTGCCCAAGAACCCATTAAAACAGACCTTGAACAGCTCTCACCCCCTTTTGCTAGGAGACAGTCCTATGCTGCAGACAGGGGAGTGAAGGAACAGATTCGCAGGAGTTTGAGAATTGCAGCTAAACAAGACACTGATTAGCCATGCTTCCCTTGGGAAAATCTAGGGAGTCTCACATCTGGAGAAAGCTGGGTTTCGTTTCCTGTTCTCTAGGGAAAGAGAAAGCTGGACACCTGCTTGGCAGGAAAACGAGACCCAGATATAGGTGCCTGGCATGGTAGGTTCCGTGCGGAGTCAACGGAGCAGCTTCAGGAGTGAATTCATGTTTCCAGCCTAGTGTGGACTTCGCAAAGTCCACAAACCCAGTTACTTTGCCTTGCCTATCCAAGTATTCAGGATTTGCCTTGCCTTGTTCCTAGCCACGGACCTTGTTCATAGAATCAAGTTTTGATTCCAGCCTTGTTGTGAAGTTACCTTGGACCTTGAAAGACTGAACATTTTCCCCACACTATTGCTTGGCAATAGTGTGTGTTTCGGTTTATTGGATTCTACTTTGAACTCTAATATCATTTATTGGACAAAACATTTCTGGACTATAATTGACCTCATTTGATAGGTCTGCTTCTGGACTACATTTTCTACTTGTTTTTATTATTCTTATATATTTCCTTAATAAAGATATTAGATAGATATTGGCCTCCGTGTCTGGTTCTTGGTGCTCCGTTGCCACGGGCGTGACAGAAATGTAGTTTACGGCAGGATCTTTTGAATTCTCTGGCATAGGGGTCCTCGCCTTCCCAAACTACATTTCCCAGAGTTCTGTGCTTTCTCAGTCTTTTCTCCAGTGAATCCTTCTCCCTGCTTTCCCTCTCCTAATGGTGAAAGGCCAAAAATTTTAAAAGGAAAGGCAGCCATTTTGGCTTTGCCTTGCTTCCTTGCGCTGAAATTAAGCTCACTTTAGGAGGCTTCCAAGATTTACAAAACGCAAATGAAAAAGTTTTTCGCACGGGTCGCGCCCACATGTCGGATATTGCCTCATAAGTATAAATTTAATGAATTTGATCTGACTCCCAAGGACTAATGAAAAATTGCACACCTCTAATACACACCCATAGTAGGAACTACCACAGTAGAGACTACCAAGTGGACTGACACCAATGCTAACAACAAAACAAGGAGTAGGGCTAGCAGTCATATACCTATTTTAATTCCTCACATATAGAGCTTAAATGGAAGGAGAAGGATTGGATGGATTTCTAACACTAATAATCATTCTGTTCTAGGAGGCTTGAATTGTATTACTTTTCCTAATCAAAGCAGACCTATTGAATTACTGTGATTCCCCTACATGTTGATTCTTGGGGGGGGGGGGGCTGATTCAATGGCTCTATTCTAATTAGGACTAACCAATAGAATTCAAGCTATTTCTTCTTTCTTTCAATATTCTGTTGTGGTGGTGATTATTATTATTACTATTTGGCTTTTGACAACAGTTTGGGGTACAGAAATGTTCCTGAAAATGATTTCATAGCATGGGAAATAAGTATTTTTTATTGTTTGCATATAAAAGACATTGGAGCAAAGTGTTATTTTAAAAGTTGACAACAGCTGATGACCACAAATATTTCAAATTTTCCACATATTTCCATTTTGCTTACATTTTTTTAAAAGAAAAAAATTAAAATTAAACTTTCATACATAGTGTTTTAGTACAAATTCTTAGCTTCAGAATTCTAATTTTGGTGGCATCTTTGGATTGTTTGATAATAAGTAAATAATTGAATCTTACCAACTGTCTTGTCAAATACTAACTATCATTGTATGTTGTCTATTAAGAGGTATCAAAGACTAAATGCCTGTACAAGTTGTTATCATATAGTGTTAGATTAAAAACAGATTCTACAAAACACAACAAAAGAAAATATGGGGAGCATTCCAAGATATATTTAAAGTTTACAATGGGAGAGAGGAGGATGTTACTTGAACTGAATGTGAATCCTGTAATATACCTGTCATGCAGGAAATCAGTTAATAACAAGGGATGGGGTGTTATAAATACAATTTAAAATTGTATCACACTATTAATTGCAATTCATTATTACTGCTTTTCGGGGGGGGGGGGAATGCTAACAACTCATAGTAATGTAGCCCTATGAATAGAGAGCCCTCCAAGTTGCCCTGCTAGCAATAGCCCTGCTCAGATCTTGCAGAGGTTGTGACATCTTTGATCTATTCAATCCAACTGTAGTGTACTCTCCTGCTTTTCCTACTGTCTTCTACATTTTTTAAGCATTGTCATATTTTCCAATAATGTCTTGTGATGTGTCCAGAGTACAACAGCATTATTTCAATCATCTTGGATTCAAGGGAGAGGTCAGTCCTGATCGGATCATGGACCCATTTGCTTTTTCTTTTTAGCAATCCATGGTATCCACAGAATTCTTTTCCAGTACCCTATTTCCAATTATCTGATATTCTTCCTGTTCACTTTTATCACTGTCCAGGTTTCATACCCATACAAAAGATCTGGAAATACAACATCCTGCAAAATACTGACTTTAGTATTTAATGATACTTCAGCAATGTATAGATTTTAAAAATTACACATCTAAAAAAACAGTTAAAGCTGAACCCATAATCGCATTAAAAGTGAGTAGTGGTAACATGAAAAAATACTCATCTTAATAACCAGGGATCATGAAATAGAGCAATACTGTAAGAACAGCATACCAAGTCAAATATTTACGATAACAAAAAGGCAGTCAGCAGTCAGCTAGTACATTTTCAACACTTTCTGTATTTGTCAGCATCATCCAAAAAGAAATACTGTTGTATAGCAGGTATCAAATATTGATATTGTAATATCAAGGAAATTAAAATGCACAGTCAAATATTCAGGCAACAAATATTCATACAGTGAAGGATATCTAGAAAATATTAAAAACCAAGATTCATAGGAAAGAATTCTGAGAAGGACTTTAGAAAGCAAAAAAAAAATCCATTTTAGTTCTACAAAGGCAAACTGGCAATGGGATTGGAGCCCTACCTGCCATTCTGCTCCTCTGTCTTTAAGAGAGAGAAATTAAACAGAGTGGAGATTTTTCTCACTGCTTAAACACAGACCAAGAAAACACTATCTTCTAAATTCCTGTATAAAGTAGGGGAGCCGTGGCTTAGTGGTCTACGCAAGAAAAGAAAGACTAGCAAGCCTACCTACCAGCCACCTATGACTTCACCAAGAGTTTCTAATGTACAGTGTTCCCTCTCTTATCGTGGGGGTTACATTCCATTACCACCTGCAATAAATGAAAATCCACGAAGTAGGACACTATATTTATTTTAATATTTATACCTTATTTTAGTAGTTAGGTGTCATGGGACCGATTCCAAGAGCTGAGTCTGCAAGCTCTTGAATCGGAGCCATAACAATTCGCACTCCTCTGTAGTTCCTACGGACACCTGGCAGCAAAGCATGGGAAATTCTGGAGTGAGAATCAAAACAATTTTAATGAGTAGTTTGTGTTGTAGTGATGATAATGATTCATGGGGTGGGGTTTGGGTGATGATATTTACGTGTGGTGTGACGTTGTAGCAAAGGTAATAAAGATGATTGTATGTAAACATTATGTCATTCTCAACTTTTCCAAGTCGTGTGTTCTTCAATAAAGATTGGTTTTGATAGCAGCTGCCTTTGGTCTGTGTTCATGCTGATCGTTTGAAGTAAGCGCGACATTAAGTCGAGAATCCTATTCTCACCCTCCTGCGGAGCCGCAGTGAAGTGAAAATGAGTGGAGGGGGCGATCGGAGCCCGAGGGGGGCAGAGGGCCCCTTACCAGATGTCCGGCCGCTGGGAGAGGAAACGCTACAGGCCATCGCTTCCTCCACCGGCTACCCCAGACCGAATGGAGTGACCCAGAGGATCCCCAGAGGAGGGAGAGGAGTCTCAGCGGCCGCGGAGACCAGTTGGGGGTCCGGGGGAAGTATGCCGGAGACCGTGGCGCTACAGTTGTCCATCTTAGAGACCAACTTGTCACGGCTGTCGGAAACCGTGGGACGATTGGTGCCGTTGTTGGAAGAGAATCTCCAGAGGGAGCCCACCCAGTACGGCACCGAAAGAGGACCGGGCAAGGATGAAGCCTGGAGCCAGAGGGGCCAGCGCGCGTCAACGCAGAGCCCAACGGCAGTAGGCGGTGATGGAGACGAGGAGTATTGGCAGGAACTGGAGTTCCGAGAAAGGATGGCGCGGGAGGTGGATCGCCAGCGAACCTTGGGAACTCTGAGGCCGCCAACCCCAACAGGACTCCCAACCCCCCGAATTGGTATCGGAGTCGAAATACCGCTAGGACCCGGGATCGGGTCCAGTGGGTTGGTAGAGGAGGGCGGAGAGGAACCGGAGACTCACGGGGACGGAGAGGATGCGCCATCCGACGACGGAAGACGGAACGAAGGGGCTACAGCAGGGCCTACCTTTAGGTGGATGGAAGGGCCGACGGCAGCGGCGGATTTCCGAGGACCGTGGGGGGCGACCGCCGGACTGGGGCGCGGCGTGGTCAAAGGGCCAGTTCAGGGGAACCTGATGCAACCCCTCCCCATGCCACCCGTTCAAAGGCAACGTACCGCAGAATGGATGCCTAGGAGAGAGGAGCTTAAACTGGAATACGGAGGGGAATCATCCGAACTGAACTTTTTCCTCATTGGCATCAGAGGATACATGGAGGATAACGCGCATACATTCCCCTCCGAAGGAAGCATGGTTCGGGCCATCGGAAATACCCTCAAAAGGGGGGCGGCCAGCTGGTATGTACAATTACACGCCAGGCACGACCCGTGCTTGAGATCAGTGCCCCAATTTCTAGCCGCGCTGGAGAACCGTTTCAGAGACCCGCTGGAGCAATTAAGAGCTCGCGACCAATTAAAAGTCATAAAGCAAAGGGACAAGACGGTACCCGAGTATGCAGAAGAATTCCTCCATCTTGCAGAAAAGGTACCAGAGTGGTCCGAAGTGACCAAAGTGGAGATATTTAAAGAAGGACTGCGCCCTGAGATATTTAGCTGGGCGGCGCACAGAGATGATCCAGAGACGTTACAGGGTTGGATTCAGCTAGCAGGGCACGTCGAATCTACCCTGTCCCAAGTAAAGCGCTTTCGGAGTGGCGGCGCCCAGCAGCGACCGGCAGCGAGAGGTCGTGGAGAAACAAGGAAGCAAGAGCGACCGGGGGGGGGCGGCCCGGGATCCCCTCCAAAGGCGAAGACAACAGAACCAAGCCAGGATGCTTTGTGTGTGGGAAGACGGGCCATCGGGCGGCAGAATGTTGGGCCCGGAAGGGAGAACCGCCCAAAACCACGAAACCCACGCCCGCAGCCGGGAGACGAGCAGAGGAGGAGATGCAAGCCCCAGAGCATCCGGAGCAGCTGGTGAGTCAAGACAAACGCATGATGGTAGTGCCAATCTGCTTATCGGGACTAGAGAATCGAGCCACCTGTAGAGCATTCGTGGATTGCGGTTGCTCTAGGAACATTATAACTCCAGAATTAGCGGAGGCGCTAAAATGCCAGCAGACTGCACTTAAAGTTCCGATTGCGTTCTCACAATTGGATGGATCGGTTGCTGCTGGGGAAGTATCCACGAAGGAAATACAGGGGATCCCATGTAAAATAGGCAAATGGGAGGGAAAAATACCCTTTGTAATAGCCCCTATCGCCACGTATAATGTCATACTGGGGATCCCGTGGTTAGAGCAGGCAAACCCCGAAGTAGATTGGAGGGGAAAGAGCATGTCTTTTAAAGAACAACAAACGGAATGGGAGATAGGCAAGATAGCAGAGGAAGAGAGTGAGGGAGATGAGTCGGAAGAAATAAGCCAAGAACTATTGCCCCCGGAATACAGGGACTTTGTGGATGTGTTCAATCAGAAAGAAGCAAGCAAATTACCTCCCAAAAGGAATCTAGAAGTGGGAATCGAAATAACCCCAGGGGCAAACTTACCAAAACCCAAAGTTTACCCCATGTCTGTTCAGGAAAAAGAGGAATTGAGGAAATATATTGATAAAAATCTGGCACGGGGATTCATTAAGCCCTCCAGCTCCCCTTTGGGGGCCCCCGTGTTATTTAGGAGGAAGAAAGACAATTCATTCAGACTATGCATTGACTATCGAAATTTGAATGCAATTACGAAGGATAACAAATACCCTATGCCCTTAGTAAAGGACCTAATTACCGTGTTGAAGAAAGGGAGCATATTTACCAAGCTTGATTTGATCGAAGCTTATCATAAATTGAGAATCAAGCCCGAGGATACTTGGAAAACTGCATTTTCCTGCGCTTTCGGACTTTTTGAATATTTAGTTTTGCCTTTCGGATTAAAAAACGGCGGCTCCTGCTTCATGCAGCTCATAAACGAGATCCTACGCCCACTGTTATATCGGGGAGTATTTGTATTTTTAGACGATATCCTTATTGTGAGCGAGGATAGAAAACAGCACACTGAATTGGTCCGGGAAGTCTTACAAAAACTAAGGGAAGCTAAACTATATGCAAAATTTTCCAAATGTGAATTCAACAAGACACAAATTGACTTTTTGGGGTATCGAATATCTTCGGATGGATTAGCTATGGACCCGTCCAAAGTATCGGACGTAAGGGAATGGGGAGTCCCTCAAACAAGGAGACAATTGCAATCGTTCCTAGGATTCGCGAATTTCTATAGATCGTTCATAAAGGACTTTGCCCAACTGGCTGCACCCCTTACCGAACTTTTGAAAACAAAAGGGAAAGGGGAAACGGCAAAAGTAAAAGCCCCTGGCGCTAAACTAATTTGGACGCCAGAATGCCAAAAAGCTTTTGAGACTCTAAAAGGACGCTTTACGGAAGAACCCGTCCTAAAGCACCCAGACATGCAGAGTCCTTTCATAATACATTGCGATGCTTCGGACTGTGCCTATGGGGCAGTATTATTACAAAAGGACCAAAACGGGAATTTGAAACCATGTGGGTATTTATCACGGAAGTTTAGTGAAACTGAAAAATGTTGGCCCATATGGGAAAAGGAAGCGTTAGCTATACTGAAGGCATTAGAATGCTGGAGGCACTTCCTCGAAGGAAGCAAAATCCCATTCGAAGTCTGGTCTGATCATAGAAATCTCCAGTACTTGAAGTCCCCACGAAAACTATCTCCCAAACAAATTAGATGGGCACAGTACTTCAGTAGGTTTAATTTCCAATTGAAGTTTTTCCAAGGGAAACAAAACATTCTGGCCGATGCCCTTTCTCGCATGCCTCAACATGAGAATATAACCGCAGCAAAGGAAGGAACTGTATTTTCCGAAAAACAATGGGGGTTAGCAGTCAGCACGAGGGCACAAACGGAAAGAGAGAACTCTGCTGCAGTCAAAATTAGCGAAGGAGGCATTTGGGAAAAAGAACTGGCGCAATCATACGAAGGGGACCAATGGATTTTATCCAACGCAGAAAAAGGGGAACAAAAGGGGGGATTATGGTTTGTGAAAAGGAAATTGTACATTCCTGCGATACTAAGGACCAAGATTTTGCATCGTTTTCATAATAACCAGAGCGCAGGACACATGGGGATTACAAAAACGACGAAATCCGTAGCGAAACATTGTTGGTGGCCAGGGATGAGAAAGGACATAAAAAAATTATGTTACCCAATGTGACGATTGTGCCATGAATAAATCGCGGGGAGGGAGACCAATGGGACTATTGCAACCTGTGGCAGAACCTACCAGACCTTGGGAATGTGTAGCCATGGACTTTGTGGGGGAATTACCTGTCAGCAAGGGGCATCGTTATATATGGACTGTATTAGACTTGTTTTCCAAACAAGCTCACTTTAAAGCACTTGCAAAGCTACCATCAGCAGAGAAACTAGCTGAATTATACATAAACCACATTTACAAGCTACACGGATGTCCTAGCCGGGTGGTCAGTGACAGGGGTGTCCAATTCACAGCAAGATTCTGGGAGAAATTCTTAGAAATATTAGGAGCAGAACGGAGCATGAGTTCCGCTTTCCACCCTATGACAAACGGTGCGGTAGAACGTACCCAACAGACACTTGGGCAGTTCCTTCGCATATACTCTAATAAAAGACAAAACGATTGGTCTAGGTGGCTAGCATTTGCTGAACTAGCGTTTAATTCTGCAATCCACTCCGCAACTAACAAATCTCCATTTGAAGTAATTTATGGGTACGAAATTCAGCCTTTACCCCAATTGCCAAAGTGGCCGGAGAATGGAGAAACAGGGGCGGGGAAATGGAAAACTCAGATGCAAGAATGTTGGGACCAAGTAACTGCGTCCTTAAAGGAAGCGCACAAAAAATACAAAACCTTCGCAGATCGGAAAAGAATGGAGGGCGATAAATTGGAAAAGGGGGACTTAGTATGGCTAAGCACAAAAAACATAAAACTAGGTCTGCCCTCAAAAAAGCTGAGCCCCAAGTTCATCGGACCCTTCAGAATACAGGAAATCATAAACGAAGTGACATTCAAATTACAATTGCCAAAAAATCTAGGGAAAATACACCCTGTGTTCCATCGCAGCTTATTAAAAAAGTATATGGGTACTTTGGATAAAATGGATACATAGTGTTCATGTCTATTTTGTTTCAGAGTCAAGGCGACCGAGGTACAGGAGAAGAGATCGGCGAAAGGGGGAGCACCATGTCATGGGACCGATTCCAAGAGCTGAGTCTGCAAGCCCTTGAATCGGAGCCATAACAATTCGCACTCCTCTGTAGTTCCTACGGACACCTGGCAGCAAAGCATGGGAAATTCTGGAGTGAGAATCAAAACAATTTTAATGAGTAGTTTGTGTTGTAGTGATGATAATGATTCATGGGGTGGGGTTTGGGTGATGATATTTACGTGTGGTGTGACGTTGTAGCAAAGGTAATAAAGACGATTGTATGTAAACATTATGTCATTCTCGACTTTTCCAAGTCGTGTGTTCTTCAATAAAGATTGGTTTTGATAGCAGCTGCCTTTGGTCTGTGTTCATGCTGATCGTTTGAAGTAAGCGTGACAGTTAGGTGGCCTTTCTCTCCTTCGCAAGCCCATTTTGCACTGTAGTTGTTTTAATTTGGCGAGGCAGGCAGCAATTTGGCAGAGAAGGCTGTAAACCTGCAACTCCCAGGATTCCCGGGGAGCCAGTGAAGCCTTCCTGGAAGAGGGAGCGGGGCAAGAGTGCATGTGCAAAAGGCAGGTGCCACTGCAGCCGAGTCCTCTGTGAGTTGCTTTGTGTTGTTTAATTGGTTAGTTTGATAGATACTACTTTGTGAACCGCGAAGTAGCGAGGGAACACTGTATTTGCAGAAGGAGTAGTCTGCCATTATTTCAAACTTGCATGCAGCGTGGCTGATAAAAATCTGTTGATTTTACTTTCTTGTGCCTTCAGGTTTGGATTTTTAAACATTTCAAACATAAAAGCATATGTAACATTACTTTTTCTTAGAAACAAATGGAAAGGAAATGCACTTTTGCACTGATCAAGTTCAATAGGTATAACTTGGAAAAACATGTTGTATAATAATTATGCTGTATTTATGTTAAGGATAAAGAGCCTCCCAGGAAAAAAGTAAAAAACCTCATTTAGCACTAACATCATCGAATGTGCAAGAATTTAAAGCACAGACATTTAAGAACGAAACAGTCAAAGCCCTGCATTTGAATGTGTAAATCTGTCAGATTTGAGCCATTCTATATTTGAAGACCTTTAAACTTTCAAATACTTACCATCCTACATGTGAAAAATTTTGATGATTCTCGCCAAAAGTGAAGCAAAATTCTCCCGTATCGCTCACTTCTTTTCAAATAATGTGCAGAAGGAACAGGTGAGGATTTCATTATTATGATTTCATCCCAGGGCCCTTCTACACAGACGGATATCCCAAGATGAATTACAGATTTACCTGAGGTGTTCAAATGATGCCTCAGGTAAACCAGGATTAATCTGAAGAAAACTGGGATATCCCAGTTTTTTCCAGATTAATTTGCCAGCTGCAGAAATCCGGGCCTTAAACTAAGGTCCAGATCTTTGCAGGTGCTGGATCTGTGGGGATTGACTCCAGAGACTGTTTCCGCAATCCCAGGGGTCAATCTCCACAGCCATCCTGGTTCTTTGGGATCCTGGAGCCCAAAGGAGCAGGATGGCACCCACCCCTCTCCCCCAGCCACCCAAGAACTGGGTTAAAATAACTACCAGTGTAAAAGGGCCTCCAGTTAAATTGTCCTAATTAATGGGGAAATACTCAGGCTATTGCTTAACAGGTCAAAATATTATTGTCATCATCATCACCATGCACTTTAGGAATGCAGGACACTACATAACTATTAATCCTCTCTACAGTCCTATATGATAGGGTTATTGTATGTCCTTCTTTTCCTGAGCAATTCCTCTTTTTTCAGAGCTATATTTTCTGTTCATATAATTTTCTTTTAATGTCTGCTCCTGCTCCCTAACACTGTCTTCATATCGGCAGCTCCAGTAAGAACTCCACTTGGAGAAGAAATTAATATTGACCTGGCACATTGACACAGAGAGAGGAAAAATATTGACAGAGAGAAAGGGAGGGAGAGTGGGGGAGGAGAAGAGGCACCGATCTAAAGGGGGAAGATGAGTTCAACTTTATCTGAACAAAAGCAATGGAACAGGGTATCTTGGTGAAATGGATGAGGCAGCTCTCAAAAAAGGCGGGAAGAAGAGGGCAAAATTTTTATTTAAATACAACAAAGCTTAGGAATATTTCTCATAGCAATTATCACAATTTCAATGGTAGAGGTTTTTACAGTGAGGGCTATCATAGTGACTAGTGATTTGAAGCAGTCAGTTCATATATGTGCTCTCTTTTTCACATTTCAAAAAAAAGTAACCCTTCTACAAGGCAGTTTTACTAAAAGAGAGAGAAATGGCTCAAGAATAAATTCCAAGATCAAGAAAGATTTGAACTTTGGCCTTTATATTTTAATTCTAGCACTTTAAATAATACATTAAATAAATGGTATCAAATCTGAAACATTTTGACAGAAAAATATAGCGATTCATATAGTTAATTTGTGTAACTGGGATGCATAATTAGATTGGGATCTTTAAAATGAACATAATCATAATAATTTGCATAATATGCAGATTATATGCATAGATTTGAGGAGCGGGAATAGGGCAACCCTAGATAGTTATCAAGATTACTGACTGAATCGTCTTATCAGTATATATATAGAAAGCATACAGTGGAGTACCAGCGTGGTTTGAGCATTGGACTATAACTCTGGAGTCCAGGGTTTAAATGCTCTTAAAGACATGGAAATCCATTGGGTGACCTTGGGCAAGCCATACTCTTTCAGTCTCAGAAGAATGCAAAATCTGAGAAAAATCTTACCAAGAAAATCGCTTCTTATTTTGCCTTAGGGTCTCCATAACTTTAAAATGATTGAAAGC
This sequence comes from Anolis carolinensis, assembly GCF_035594765.1. NCBI lineage: Eukaryota > Metazoa > Chordata > Lepidosauria > Squamata > Anolidae > Anolis > Anolis carolinensis. Next base: position 106,364,226 of record NC_085842.1, on the reverse strand, counting down.
CTCCATAAAAACAGTAGTAAGGTGGCTGCTTTGGCCAAAAATCATTGGTTTAATGTGAGTTTCCATCAGCATGTTTAGTAGCACATGGAAGATTCTCTGGCTATACCTTCCCGAGGAGGAAAGACCTCTATGGCTTACATCAATTGGGCAGACACAAGGGAAACTTTATAAGCCAATAATAGCTTTCAGGGTTAACAAAGTCTGACAAGTTTAAGCTAAAAATTAATGTAAAACACATACACTCCATGCATAGCTAAATCATATACACTTCACATCTAACTATAATAGGAGCCCTTCAGAAGCAAAACATCTGTTAACAAATCTCATGCTGCACTTGATGAAAGGAACCCCCACCAAAACAAAACTTCTGTGCCCTACTAAATTAATTGGGTTGCCAACTTACACTACTGAATATGTTAACTATATGTGACATTGTAGGCAGACTTATTGAAAAGAGTTGTCAGGTTAAATTCTGCTGTGGCAAAGTAATGAAAGAAAAGTGCATAATCAGAGCTGATGGGATTTTTCCAGAGGCTGACAAAAATAATAATTATGGGAAACACCAACCAGCTGTACGTATAGCAGAGCTTATTTTGCAAATTAACATGATTACTATTCAGAGCAAATGTAATTTTTTATTTAAAAGCTCAGTTTCATGATATGGTTTGAAGCTTGTATCTTGTTCTTGAATTTTTCTAGGCCATTTGTTGTTTTTAAATACTATGCATAGCACCTTGAAATCTTGAATACTGAATGCTCCATGATATTGATGCATTAATGTAGACATCAAACTCATATTGTAACCCATTGGAAGTTCAAATCATCCCCACAAAATCTAGCAATATTTTAAGGTATGTTTTCCCAAGGAAATCCTATTGTTCATCATCTTAGTTTCAATCCCTTCCCAATCTTAAACACATAGCAACACATCTCAATCCACAGAATCATAGAGTTGAATGTAGTCTTATCAGCCATGTTGTCCAAACATTTGTTCAGTGTTGGATTTTCAGAGTTAAAACATCCTCATAAGGCTGACAGCTGCCCAGTCTCTGCTTGAACACTTCCAATGAGGGAGAATCTAGCCTCTTTCTGCCAGGTAATTGAATCCATTGTTTAACAACTCATACAATTAAAATATTTTTCCTAAATATTCCACTGAAACCTCATCTCTTCTAGAGCATGCATCTGCTAGACCTTTACATGTTGAGTCCCAAGGTCTGAAGGAAGTCTGTAATCTTACGCAGCTGAAAGTGGTTACAAAGCTCCTGTCAGTGAGAACTCTTTCATGATTGGGTTCCCTATGTATTCATGTTCAGTTGAACATAGTTGCAGCAATCACTTTGTACCTTTTGCATTCAACACAAGAATGTCAAACTTACATCTGGGTGATTGAGACATTGGATGTAGGGTTTATATCATATATTGTTATTTTTGGTTTCCAATATTAGCTTTACACATGATCAGGCAAATGTATGAAGACCTGACAAAGTCTCTTTTCAGGCAAACTTCAGGTAATTTCCCCAAACCAATTTTTTGATCACTGAAGATCAGACTGTAGACCATAGACGAAAATACCATAGCCACCGATCCCTATGAGACTGGAGTCGCCACTGGTTTACACAGTTGAACGTTTGTATTTACATAAATACATTTTAAAAAATATTTATTTATTATTAATAATAATAGTAATAATAATAATAATAAATTTATTTTATACTCCGCCACCATCTCCCCAAAGGGACTCGGGGCGGCTTACATGGGGTCATGTGTCAGAGTTTTATATTATTTGGGTCATTTCTTAAGTGAAAATGAATAAGTGTTTGCAGGAATCATGTCCCATCTGTGTTTGACCAGCAGCAATTAAGTCACCTGCTTTAGATTGAGGGCTATTAATAGAGTCTGAGTAAGTCTTATTTTAGTGTTGTGGTGTGTTGTATGGTGTGTCGTAAAGTGCAGTGTTGTAGTGTGTGCTGTGATGGTGGCAAAGATGGTATTGCTGCTGAAGAGCTACTGAAGTGGAACCGAAGAGAGGTTTGAAGACTGAGAGTCCAGAAACCGGAGAGGTTAAAGCTTCAAGATAAGAAAGCTTTGTGTTTGCTGCTGATAAAAGCAAAGGACTGTGTTTTGTATGTTTTGTTTATATAAATCTTTCTTTACCAAAGGACAGTTTTGTTTTTGGAGTTATTCTCCTTGGACGAGGATGCAACTTCCGCAGAAGGGGTTGAGAGTTTGGAACCCAATTGGCTAGCTGCGACATCATGCCCAGGTAAAAACAATAACAGAGTAAAACACATCAAATAAAAAAGTGCAATTATACAATTTTAAACATCAACATATAGAAATAAAATAGCAACTTAATAAAACATGATTGAAACACAAAACTTTAAAAACGTACTGGGTAAAGTGCACCGTATAAATTTGTAGACATAAGGTAGCTGACAAAGTGCTGTAGATTCGTGAGAGAGCAAATTGGGATGGGAATAGGCCCTATGGCTATATCAAATTGACAAGGTCAGAAAAGTGCAATTGATGAGGAAATGGTCACAGATGCAAGATGCAAGATTTATCATGGAGATGGGCAATCCTTAACCAAAGGTCTGTGTGAAGAGCCAGGTTTTCAAGCTCTTCCTGAATGCTGCCAAGGTAGGAGCCTGCCTAATCTCCCTGCGGAGATTTCTATCCTGCCTTTCTCTACCCTGGAGGAGACTGAAAGTGGCTTTACATAAAAAGGCAGCTATTCGATGCCTTAACAGCAATACAGCGTTAAAAGACATTTAGCAAATCATAAAATTCAAGTTTTTAAAATTCAAATTCAATTTAAAATCACAGTCATAATTAATCACATGATCCATAAGCATAAACCAGGCTGCAAGGATCATTCAGACAAAAACAAACAAGACACACGAGTGGCTTCTCAAACAGGCAGGGGGAAATCTCTCTTTCAAAATCCCAACCACTGCCACCATTAAATGTGGGACACCTTGCCCAAAGCCCCTTTTCATTTAGGCTAAGGGAATCTTTTCTCAATATCCCACACCTTTGCCACGCCTTTTTAATATGGGATCTCTCAAATCCCACTATGACAGGGGGCAATCCTTCTTTCAGGATCCCAGCCACTGCCAGCTATAAAACTTGAGTCTGTGCGTATGTATGAGAGGATGTGACACACAGAAGTCTTTCTTCTAGCTCCCCTTGCTAGAACCTGAACATACAGACGTCTTCTTCCTAGCTCACCGGCTAGAGAACTACCATAACTGAACCCCAGACACACACGTCTTTCCTCTAGTTTCCCTCACTAGAAACATGAACATAACTCCTCAGACTCACACAAATCTCTCCTCTAGTTTCCCTCACTAGAAACAAGAACATAACTGAACTCTTTTTAAAACATTTCCTCCTTTTTTCATCCAGCTAGCTCCGCCCCTTTCATGCTAGCTTCGAAATGGTTACATTTCTAGAGAAGCAGCTACGTTACCATGGTGACACATAGCCAATCATCAGTATCTAACTCCTGCCCACCTTTATCTCTGAATCAACATTAAATAACATAGACAAAAATCACCAATAAAATAAGGCTTTCCATTACATAGGCCATTCCTATAGTATAACATATCAATCCATATATGTTTGTTTATTGCACAGGTTCTCTAAAGGCTTGGTCACAAAGCCACGTTTTTACTTTCTTGCAGGAGATCAAAAAGGAGGAGGCTGATCTAATGTCTCTGAGGAGGGAGTTCCAAATCCGAGGGGCCACCACTGAGAAGGACCTGTCTCTCATCCCCACCAGTTGCGCCTGCAAGGAAGGTGGGACCAAGAGCAGGGCCTCCGGAGATGATCTTAAACTACGAGATGGTTCATAGAGGGAGATACGTTCAGACAGGTAAGCTGGGCCAGAACCGTTCAGGGCTTTATAGGCTAAAACCAGCACTGTGAATTGTGCTCAGCAGCAGACTGGCAGCCAGTGGAGCTGACACAATAAGGGGGTTGTATGCTCCCTATACACCACTCTGGTGAGCAATCTGGCTGCCGCTCGTTGGACTATTGGAGTTTCCAGGCAGTCTTCAAAGGCAACCCCATGTAGAGTGTGTTGCAGTCATCTATTTGGGATGTAACTAGAGCATGGACTACCATGACCAAGTCAGACTTCCCAAGGTATGGGCACAACTGGCACACAAGTTTTAATTGTGCAAAAGCTCCCCTAGCCACCCCCAAAACCTGGGGTTTCAGGCTCAACAATGAATCCAGGATCACTCCCAAGCTGTGAACCTGTGTCTTCAGGGGGAGTGCAACCCCGTCCAACACAGGCTGTAACCCTATGCCCTGTTTGGCCTTGCGACTGACAAGGAGTGCCTCTGTCTTGTCTGGATTCAGTTTCAAATAAACAATATTTCTGTGAAAGCAGATATTTTTAAATGGAAGCACACTAAAATCTACTGGTTTCCATCTTACCTGCAGCACATGCATTCATTCAGAAAGAGTTTCCATGTTTTCCAGTGCCATGGCAACGAGGATTATGTCAATCCATTTCACAATATTTTAACTAATTTGCACCCATCTACCTCACATCATCTTTTCAAATCCCATGAGACTGATGAAGCATTGACAAAGCTCTAAAGTCACAAAATTTAAGGTGTGTTATAATGCTAGAGCTATGACTAACACATTCATGCAACAAAGCTTCTAAATGGCACTACAAAAATCATCATGGAATTCTGTGGTGTAATTCAGTGCTTCACTAGCTGTCTAATGGAGGGACAAGAAATTATTGTTCCCCAATGTAAAATAATTTCGTTCTGTATCTTTTAATATCATTTAATGTTATCTGTTTATCAGTAATATAGAACCAGTATGGCATCATGATTTGAGCATTGGGCTATGTCTCTGGAGAACAAGATTCAAATCCTCACTCAGCCATGAAAAATCCACTGGGTGACCTTACCTTAGGCAGCTACATACTCTTCTCCTCAGAAAACCCCATGATAAGTTCCCCCTGAGTCAGAAATGACTTAAGAGCAAACAGCAACAACAACAACAACAACAACAACAACACAAACTACACATGTTCTTAGGTAAAGGTTTTCCCCTGACATTGTCAATTCATGTCCAACTCTGGGGGTTGGTGCTCATCTCCATTTTTAAGCTGTAGAGCCAGCATTGTCCAAGGTCATGTGGCCAGCATGACTGCATAGAGCACCATTACCTTCCCACTGGAGTGGTACCTATTGATCTACTCACATTTATTCAAACTGCTAGGTTGGCAGAAGCTGGGGCTAATAGCGGGAGCTCACCCTGCTCCCTGGATTTGAACCACTGACCTTTTGGTCAGCAAGTTCAGCAGCTCAGCAGTTTAATCCGCTGCGCCACCAGGGGCTCCACACATTTCCCCAAATAAAAACAGTTTGACTTATACAGTAGAGTCTCACTTATTCAACATAAACGGGCTGGCAGAATGTTGGATAAGTGAATATGTTGGATAATAAGTAGAGATTAAGAAAAAAACCTATTAAACATCAAAATAGGTTATGATTTTACAAATTAAGCACCAAAACATCATATTATACAACAAATTTGACAGAAAAAGTAGTTCATTACATATTAATGCTATGTAGTAATTACTGTATTTACGAATTTAGCACCAAAATATCATGATATATTGAAAACATTGACTACAAAAATGCATTGGATAATCCAGAACGTTGGATAAGTGAGTGTTGGATAAGTGAGACTCTACTGTATCATTATATGTCTGTGTCTGGTTGTTAAGTTTATCTGCAAAACAGAAAATAAATAAGCCAGCAAAGTTAGTGGAGATCACCCAGCCAGCTTCTGTTTCTCTAGCTAAGCCAGAAGACTGCAAAGTAATACAAGCACCTCTGTTCCCTTGCAACCATGTATCCCTTCCCTTGCTATTGTGTATTCCTCCATGTTTTGTTGTTTTTCTTATTCTTTCTTCTGTGAATGTGTGCATGAGTGAAGGAGCCAAAATATAACAAATCGCGCCAATGGCCCTTCCAGCTGCTGTGTGACTATGGCAAAACCCCTCTTCCTCACCCCTTTCTTTCCCCCTCTATGAATTATCAACACAAAGCAACATGCCAAGTCTATTTTCTATTTCTATTTTTTATCCGTTGTTTAAACCTTTCTATAAAATGAAGGCAAATGGACATGAATCGGTGAACTCTAGTAACCACTTCTGAGTCGCTCCAGATTCCACCTTCCGCACCCAGCCTAAGAACCTGAGATGGGACATAATCTCTGTGACAAGGGCCTTCCCCGACCTCAATGGGGGTCCCGATACCAGCTGCCTGTCAGTTCCTCTTTGGATCTCCCTGCCATCCCATGAGACAAAGGTCCAAGGCAACACTGTGATTATGATCCCATCACCAAAAATACATCTTGGAGACTCCTTCTTTGTCATGGGACAATGTCTGGAACAATAACTCCCACTGTGACATCTACATAATCCTGTCAAGTAGGCTCTGGGACATCCCTTTGTTTACCACATTCCATCATTGCCCTGGAGCTCCCTCCCTCCCTTGGACTGCCTCTCCAGGACCATTGGGAGCCTCGAGGCTTTCCTGCCCAGCAGGAGGAGATACCCAGCCATGTCATCAGCGCTCCCACCAATCAGAGCAGAAGCCAGCTTGACCCTGCCTCCCACCCAATCAGAGACCGAAGGGGCGATGACCAGCTTATTGGAGCTGGCCAATCAGGGGTGAGGGAAGGAAATTTTGGAACTAGACCATAGTGGTGAATGGAAACGTATGTTTATAAAAATGTCTATTTTACAAACATGCTTTACATTTTGTACTTTGGATCACCTCTGCTGTATGAGTGTCTTTTTTGCACAAATACAATAAAGCCTCTGTCATTTGTCTTCATCCTGGTAAGACTCTCCGTTTTTGTTTTCTGATGGATTTTCCTCCGTGGTTAGCAAAGCTTTCTATGGGACATAGAAATCCTCCAAATTTGGCATCAATAACAGCACCACTTTGCTTGCTGGTGGTTTTTAAAATATATTTTTACAGAAAGCTCCAAACTAGCAATATAAAGGGAATGGGAAATTGTTCCCCATCCCCAGTAAAGTTTCCTCCAATGAAGATTACCTTAATGTGAAATAAAAGGGTACAATTTAGAACAGATTTGGGCATCGGTGGACTTAACCTTCCCTTTTCACTCAACACTTCTGCCTTGCAAACATCAATACTATCTACTTTGCCCCCAGATGAAAATCTAGTTGGGATGGACAATCTGGGGGTTCTATGCAAGCCTCAGTTAGTTGTCAGCAAACCCTGAAATACTGCTGTTATCACTGCCACCAAATTTCAGCTGTCTTGCCAAAAAATAATAAATAACATTTCTTTGGCAAAATAGTGCCTTAGTTTGGAGCAATTCTCTAAAACAAGGTGTGAATCATTGTTGAGTAGAGATGTGCAATTCAGCCAAAAAGCATGCTGTTTTGGGGTCCATTGTTCGCTGACCCCTCATTCTGTTTACTGGGAACTTACTTAAAAGGGGAGGGATTTTGCTGTTTTTATCCAGCAATGATTCTGCCCATTAGCTACAATGGAAAACTTTAAAAGCCGAATACTCAGCCATTTTAAGGCCTATCTGGATGAAACCTAACTCAGTTTTAGAGTTACAACTACAGGCCTGCCAAGTTTCAAAACAATTCACCAACCTACTAATTTCTTAGAATTATTTTAAGTTTTAACCATAGCATTTTTTAAAATAAGACAAACTGCAAGAGAGGATTCTGGGAATTGAAGTTGCCGGTTGTGTCCATTCTCAGCCAGTCAGAGCATGGACACTACCAGGCTTTTTTATTGGCTTAGAAACAGAAAGAGAGAGGTAGAAACTTCAACTCCCATCATGCTCTCAATGCCCACCCTATGCAAGTGCTGCTGGGAAAGCTCCTCTGGAGGAGGAGCCTAGGGAACTTCAAAAAGAAATAGATGCTGCTGCTGCTGCCGGAAGAGGAGGGAGAAAAGAGGGAGAAAAGATGCATAGCTCCTCTTCACTGTACAAACCGATATAATCTGGCTTCCTCAATCCGTTTTGCCAGGCTTTTCATCTCCCTCCACCCCATTCTGTTTTTGGAAACTAAACAAAATGACCCACCAAAAACTACAAATCATTTTCATTCAAACTGATTTGGGCCCAAGTCTATTGTTGACTAACCATAAGTGAGTTCTCTTCCTGATTCCTGTTGCTATAAGACTGCAAAAGGCCACCGTAACAGCAGGAAATAGGCCTCCTGACCAAGGAAAATTGTCTCTCCCTGTTCTAAAGCTTGCTTGCTGAAGTCTGAAACCCAAGTTGGGCAGCATTGTTAATAGCATTCTCAATGCAGTGAAACACTGGGAAAGCTTATTCAGGATGCACCACTTGTAGTGTTAGAACAGTCAAAAAGCAAATTCTATGTAAGGATTCTAATCCTCTTTTATCTTCTGCAGAACTTGCTGTCTAGCAATCAAGCTATTCATTCCCATGGCATTGAGTATACTTTCAACACTTTCTATGATGACTTGCTAACTACTTTCTCTAAACCCAGTTCTGAGTCACATAAGTGTTACAATTTTGTGGAAATGACTGTGCAGCTCAAGATATTTTACATCAGATATATACAAGCTAATCAAATCACTGCCAATCCTCTATGCCTCTTTTGAAAGCAGCTGCCATTGCCATTCATCACTAAGTCCAGTTAATTCAGGCAGTCTTTTTGATCCATGGCCTTGCAGACCCAATTTTGATATTTCATATGCTGTCGGATTATTTCCCTCTAATAATGGCTTCATCCACTGAACATTTGGAGAAGAGGAGATACATACATTTTTCAATAATTGGAGTTTCCCCCATTCAATTAACTCCTCTCCCCACCATCAATGAGAACTGCTACTCTGGAAATACAATCATCTCTTGATGCATCACAGGAAGGATGAGGGATTTCATTCAACTCATGTTTCCCTGAATGGCCTTATTCGTAGCTTTTCTACACACACACACACACACACACACACACACACACACACACACACACATGTTCAGGAAAAACCAAGAGTGGAAAGGTGTGAGAAAGTGTTTGAAGACCTTCCTTCTTTGCCCAACCCAGAAAATGTAACACCCTCAAATATATCTACATCTTAAATATAAAGTTTCATCATCCATTCGCCATTTCATTTATTTCCTTTTTTTATTTTGTGGGCCCAAAACAGACCACCAAGAGGTGAAACTGTAGTTAAACTACCTTCATGTCCCCTAGAAAAACTTTTCAAAAATATGTTGGGGCTGGATACTGTAGCCCCCTAGCTCTGAATATTTGTCTACCCCTGTGCCTGGGCAACTTAAATCCCATGTTTAATAGGAAATAAACTGAAGAAAAGCTCTCTCAATTCACTTGGATTGGCCAACCTTTAGTAGTTGCATGCAGCCTACAGCTTATGAAAAGACAGCATAGAAGCATTGACTGACTGTTGTTTTCAGCAGATTTCCCCTCTCATATGCAACTGCCAACCTAGCAGTTCAAAAACATGCAAATGTGAGTAGATCAATAGGTACCGCTCCGGCAGGAAGGTAACGTCGCTCCATGCAGTCATGCTGGCCATATGACCTTGGAGGTGTCTACGGACAACGCTGGCTCTTCAGCTTAGAAATGGAGATGAGCACCAACCCCCAGAGTCAGACATGACTGGACTTAACATCAGGGGAAAGCTTTACCTTTTTTACCTATGCAAATACAAATCAATTGCATACCTGCTCACTGTTTTCTAAAAGAATTTATTAATAGATCACCTAAGGTAACAGATAGTTAGAAGAAAGAAATTACTCTTCCTCTTTCAAAAAGTAGTAGGAAGGTAGCTAGTATAGAACAAGCTCAAACTGCATGAAACAAGTCTGTTTTCCAAAGTCTTTTCATCATTATTTCACAGTATAGTTGGGTTCAAACCTCTGTGATCACAGGTCAATGGGCTACATATTTCCCCTCCGAGCCTGCAATAGGTTCTGCCTCACTCAATGGCAATTCTGTGTAATATGATTCAAATCATGAAATATCCTGTTAACATGGCAAAAAGCATGTTTGTGAGGTAATCTAGACAGACAGAGAGACAGACAGACAGATACAGATAGATAGATAGATAGATAGATAGATAGATAGATAGATAGATAGATAGATAGATTTTTTTTCGTATCAGGAGCAACTTGAGTCACTTCTGGAATGAGAGAATTGGCCATCTGCAAGGATGTTGCCCAGGGGATGCCCGGATGTTTTGATGTTTTTACCATCCTTGTGGGAGGCTTCTCTCATGTCCCGCATGGAGCTGGAGCTGATAGAAGGAGCTCATCTGCACTCTCCCCGGGTGGGATTCGAACCTGGAAGCTTTCAGGTCAGCAACCCAACCTTCAAGTCACTTAGTCCACTACACCATCGGGGGGCTCCGATAGATAGATAGATAGATAGATAGATAGATAGATAGATAGATAGATAGATAGATAGATAGATAGATAGATAGATGATAGAGGGTCTTTTCGTACACTTGAAGTGATTTCAGCTAAGACCAAGGATAAGGAGGTCCATGCTCGGCAAGCTTCTGCTAAAACAGATCACCCAGGACAGAGAACAAGCACTCTGGGTTGAAGACAAACTGAAGAGCTTCATTAGAGTTTGGCCAAAAGGTATGCAAGTACCATCCAATGCTCGAAATATACAAGTATAACTCTATAGACAAACAGAAGGCATTTTATACACTGTTAACAGCTATTCAGACTTCTTGTACCTCCTCCTGATTGGCTGAGAAACCATGCCGGCAAGGATCCATGCAGGGATTGGCCAGAGGTTTCCCTGGTGTCACTGACAGGAGGAAGAGAGCCTCGTAGCAGGAAGAGAAACTGCTGACTATTGGTGGGTTTAAAGGTCCGGTTTATTGCAGAGATGCCACATTGGAGGGTGTGAAACTGGGGGAAATGATTACTTGGGTATTCAGATGATTTCCTGATTGACTTAAGTGTCCAGTTCCATGGAGACAAAGGTGCAAGACTCAGGAAACAAAAGGTAAAAATCTTGGATAACCAGAGGCTTGCCTACCCATTCAGAAGGTTAATGTATTTATATCTGTTTTAGTCTTATTTTCTGTGAAAATGGTAATCTTTCAGTCTTAGTCAAACAGGTAAATATCCTGAGCTCATCTTGGTTACAAAGAGATTATCTGTCATATATAGATAGATAGATAGATAGATAGATAGATAGATAGATAGATAGATAGATAGATAGATAGATAGATAGATAGATATACACACACACATACACACACACACACACAAAGATGTGATATTAACTGGCTTGGGACATCACTGGAGGGACCTTTCTTTAATTCTGTAGCAATCTCAGTTCCCGGGAGCTTATGTAAATAGGGGGCACGGAGGAAACAGATGTCTTCAGGATACATTTGTTACAAGTTTATACATTTAGAAATTGATACAGTATACAAGAAATACCATTTTCATAAGAAAAATAATTTTATACCTTTATTAAAGGGTTTAGCTTTGATATAGTTTGGGGTGCAGTTGCTACTGGGTCCTCCTGGAGCTCCAGCAGCTTTGACATTGCAAAACTTTGAAAGAGCAGAAAAATGTTTTTTTAAAAAAGAAAAAACATAACTCTTGCTTGAAGTCTCATTGAAGTTCATAAACCTTTGATAGGGGGTGCTGTCGCTCGACAAAACATTGAGATATCATCACCACCCCGAACCACCACCACCAGAAACATTTGATACACAGTATAAGCTTGATCACCTTACTTTAATATGCCTTTTTAAAATGGTTTTTGCCTGATAAAAGAAGCCAATGGAGCGTCAAACCTTGCTAGCTGTATTATGTGCATTTTGGTTAGACTTCTTTCTCTTTTTTTGTGAATTTTGGCTTTTGTTGTATTTGTCTGTGTATGTATCTGCTGCTGAGATAAGAAACTTCCTCTCTCCTATGAGGATTGTCTTTTTTGATCTGGGGAATGGTGGCATCAGGGACACTGCTCTGGATTTACTTCCCACATGGCAAGGAGAACCCATAGCTGTGTACACCAATGCGAATCCCAATAGTTCACAGCAGATTGGCTGATATCTGGATCCAGGGTAATAAAACTGCTCCACGTCTCTTACATGTGTTACCAGTAAAGTTGTGGCCAGTACAATTCCAGTTATGGGTGATATGCTGCCTGATCTTTCTCATTTCCTGCCCCAACCTCTCACACCTACCCTTGTCACTAGTCCAGCAACTCTGTGATAAAGCCTAAATAGTAATTTAAATTCATAATTTTCACAAAGAAGCAAGGCTTTTTATTATTACCCACTAGACAGGCTGTCCAATGCAATTCTTTGGTGCAGGAAAAGTGAAGGCTAATTATTGAGGTTAAGAGAAGACAGAAACGAAATAGTGAAAGAAATGAAACAGCTAGAATTCTACAGAAATGGTAGTATACAATTTTAGTTGGAAACAAGCACTTATGGAAGGCGTGAACATCAGCCATTTATCAACCTATTACAATTCATCAACTGTATTTTATTTTGATGGTTAAGATCAAGTTAATGCCACTCTTACTGACTGAAGAGATATGGTGTGCAGAAACCATGGTTATGATTCAAGCATGGCTCAGTGCTTTTAATCTGAGGTTCATGTCACTGGTTCTCAAACTGGATTAAAATAGGACTGAAGGGGGCTTTATTTTCAATGGGACAAGATTCCAATTTTCCTTGTTCCATATTATTTAACTTGAGAACAATGAACTTGGCTATCATTAGGATCAGTAGAAATAAATTCGTAATATACACTGGAATTTATCTGGTCACTTACAAATCTGTAACCTGAATAATTAAACATCAATTATTGATAATCTGAGGTTGGTGAGTAAGTCTTATTGTTACTATTGTCTTTTGTAAATTCCAATCTTATTTCTTTTTTATTATTTTATGGTTTCATAATTGATTTGTTTATATATTTCAGAACTATAATTTGAAAATTATCTGAGTAGGTTTTTATCCTAAAGGCCACTCATAAATATTTGAAATTTTTGTAAGAATGTATCATAAATGTATTATTTGGTACATAATGTACTGTATATAGTGTTTGTATTTGTAACGTAGTTGTCTTGTGTGGTCTGAAAGTATAGAAAACCATATACAGTAGAGTCTCACTTATCCAACATAAACGGGCTGGCAGAATGTTGGATAAGTGAATATGTTGGATAATAAAGAGAGATTAAGAAAAAGCCTGTTAAACATCAAAATAGGTTATGATTTTACAAATTAAGCACCAAAACATCATGTTAGACAACAAATTTGACAGAAAAAGTAGTTCATTACACATTAATGCTATGTAGTAATTACTGTATTTACGAATTTAGCACCAAAATATCATGATATATTGAAAACCTTGACTACAAAAATGCGCTGGATAATCCAGAACGTTGGATAAGTCAGTGTTGGATAAGTGAGACTCTACTGTATAAAATAAATAGCAAACATTTGAAATTAACCAATAAATAACCAAATAGACGTAAGGAAATAAAGCTCATTTGCATTTAGAAATGCATCCTACTAGTCACTTTTTCCAATTATGTAGCCTTCACTGTCTATAAAGGTAACTACAATAATAATAATAATAATAATAATAATAATAATAATAATAATAACTTTAGTCTTGTACCCCACCTCCATCTCCTTGAAGGGACTTGGGGAGGCTTACATAATAAACCAGTCCATAAATTTAAAACACAATATAATAACATAGTTATAAAACAACATAACACAACAATTATTAAAACCAAGACATCAATTGCTATGTACAGAGGGTGATTAGTACAAAACTCTGAGTAGAGTCCATGAGTAAAATCGAGACGGGCGGGGGAGGACAAAGAACTGTTACAACACTATAACCTATAAAATGGGGGGGCAATATTAAAGTGCAGCACCATTTAAAAACAAGATACATGGCTGGTGGCCTCTTCACTCAAAAGTGCACCGGAATAATGTATGATCTGAAATATTTTGTGAAAGGACCTTTTTGTTTAGGACATTCAACTGGAATGCTCATCTTTGTTGACTCTCTTTTCTTTCTCCAGAATCATCCCCAAAATCAAGTTGCTGGTCGTTTTTCCTTGATGTATTACATTTAATTCATTTTATCATAGAATAATCAGCAGAAGGGCTATATTAGGACATCAACTGAGTATCCTGTCCAGCTATGACACTGTAAGTGCAGCCCATAATTAAAATATAATTCTCTATGAGAGGAAATTCCAGATAGAAGCTTTCCATTTATTTCCACAGTCATCATCCATTATGCTCACTGGATTTTAATCTTCCACAAGCATCCTTTGCTATAATGCAGAGAAAGTGAAATTCCACTTATATATTAGCATTTCATCCTAAAACATTCACTTCCATTAGTCTGAATAATCTGTTGCAAGAATTTTTAGGTTTAAGTTCCTTTACTATTTGATAGTCTTGCATCCTCCTGCATTAACAGCATCCCCGGACACCATTAAGCCAATGCTATCTGTAAAATATATGAGATTTCATTTTATGAGCATGAGAAAAGAAACAAAAGCCTACACCAAGCTATAAAACTGGAGGTTTATCTTCTGGACTAAAATCTATTCTTGGCTACATCGGTACACAATCCATGATAAAGCTTTTGAAGTCAGAGAATCTGCTGGGTCAAATCTGGAGTAATAAAGTATAAAATATAATCAGGCTGACTGCATTAGAAATGAGATCTATTGAGCAACATTCCTTTGAGGACTGACAGTATAGCCAGACCTTTAGAAAGGGATTTCATTCATCAGTACAGTTGTGTGCCATTTAACTAATTAGACAGCATAAAGATGCAGAAGAGAGGGTAGGGAGTTTTAAAGCAACTGGAAAAATCGCACAAATTATTGTGGCAATGTTTTGTGAGCTCCCATTATAAACAAGCAAGCACCTGCTTAAAAGACCCTCAAAGGTAAAGCATTCTAAACCTCTTTTTAACTTGCAAAGTTTCTGTATTGTTCCGATTCTCCTAGAATTTCTTTATGTGTACCTTTTCAAGGCTTCAATCTGACAAGAGTTGGAAAAAAAATATTAGAGCTGGATGTTTCTCCTTGCTAGGTCTGTGGGATTTGGTGCTGCTGTCAAATGGGGAAGTGCACATCATGAACATTTTCAGCATGAATGAAATGCCGCCCTTTGGGGTGATTTCTTTCCATGCTCCACTAGACAACAGTGCCTCAATAGAAGTGGTAGACATCAAGGAGAAGAAAAACTCTGACCTTGATGCTCAAGAAACAGTAATGTGTGGGTAGATGACATTGCGATCAGGCATCATATCCTAGTGTGAATGCCATCACTTAACACTATATTTCTATGCATTTGGATCCATTTTCAACTATATGTTTCCATGAAAGGAATTCTTGCAGCAGGGAGGCCCTGCTTGGGTTGACGCCTCACCCGTTATCTGGGCCTGAGAGCCATGAAAAAACCGGGAAGGTTTTTTTTTCCAGTGGCTCCATGTATTTCCTAGACACGGCAGGTCCACCTCTTCCTCCTGACAGTGGTGCTGTGTGCAGTGGCACCAAATAAAGCCTTTTCCAACTTGGGAGGAGGCATAGTGAGAGTTCCCCAGGAAAGACTGTGGAAGAGGGGGGCAATTGGGCCATGATGCCAGCCAATTCTCCCCAAAGGTCACTTCGCCTCTGTTTCCCAAGAGGGCCTTGGCCATCAACAGCAGGGCCTCCTCTACCAGGGAGGACTGTGAAACAGAGAGTAGGATCCTCTGGCTGGGCCGGGGGGGCTGGGAGCCATAGGAAGACCACCGGGGGCCACCTTTGTCCACAGCATTGGCTATCTTAGGGGGGCCTCGCCTCTGCCTCCATCTCTATTTCCAAAAGACAGGGTTTCTTGGTGTAACAAATTTACTAACAACTGCCACCAACCTAAGAACGACTAAGGTTCTTTCAGGCAGGGGGAATCTTTTTATCCCACCACTGCCACCAATTTGCTAAGATGCAACCACCAAAGACTCAGAGAGGAGACCTTTTAAATTTATTTTTTCTTCTTATTATTCACTTTAGATGGTAACGCAACTTGGTTTATAATATATGCGACAGAGGCTTAGATGTTGAAGGAACAATAACAAGTTTATTCAGGCACAGAGCTTAGTGGTTACAATGTTGTTTCTCACTTAGAGGCACTTTTATTAACAGTTACAATACTAGAATGAGGTGAGTTAAACTCCCTAAAGTGTCATCTCTTTTACTTAAAGTAGTTAGAACTTCTTCCTCTGCTACTTTTAAACCACAGTCACCCTGTGATATATGATCACAGATTCTCTATTCCTTACCAGGACACAGACTACATTAAATAAGTCACCAAATTTATTTTAAACCGACTCAAAAATGAACAATTGAGTCTCCTTGATCCCCTCAACCTAGGATCAATCTTCCCTGTGCCTCATCAAAGCACAGACTGAATCCCTTTTTTAAACTCTGCACTTCTTCAACAAAAAGGCAGTTGGCTCCGCCTACTTCTCCATGGCAACCAGCCTCTGAGTGCTGAGATGCAATAACTGTAATACTTACCCTTTTAAAACACAAACACACAATTAAACGTAACATCTGTAAACCAAAAATTCATACTTCTTTACACTTGGTATACCCAGGGATATCCCTTAGGGCCAGTGGAGAATTGTTAATATCATCTAACATCTGAGACACTTTACAACTGAAGAGTGCTAGAGAGAGGTCCTTTTCAGGAGTGGCTCCCTCCCTCCGGAATGCCCAGTCAGATGATATTAGTTCTGTCTCCTCTCTCCTAACATTTAGAAAGTGCCTTTAAAACTTCCTGTTCAAAAAAGCCTTTGGGGGATCATAATTCAAGGGTACTAAATGGCTAGGAAGGTCTATGGGTTTGTTTTATACTATTGGGTTAGTAAAATTTATTTATTGAACTTTATTAGAGATTACAGCACATCTAATATTTATGGTTTTTATTGTAGTTTTTATTAAAGTATCCAAGTAAATATATAGTAAAAGTGTGGGAACAATAACATGATAGGAAAGATGGATAAAAAAAAGAGTAAAGAAATAAAGGAAAGGGGGAAACCGGGAAAAAGGGAAGGACAACAAAAAGAGAGAAGAAAAGAGAAAAGAAGAAAAAAGACAAAAAAAAATAGAAAAAATAATTAAATAATTTAAAAAAATGACTTCCTTTTAATCCTTAGCAGTTTGGTTCTTCTTTCTTTCCTCTAACAATACTCATTGTCCTTCTGGCCCTAGTTCTTCTTTAGTTGATAATAATCTATTAATTCTTCATTCTTCTAAAATAATTCTCTACCGATTTCCAGTTGGTTTGCCTTTTAGGGTTTCCCGAGTTCTTTTTCAATAAAAAAAAGTCAATTGGTCCATGTCTTTTACTTCCCTTACTTTATTTCTCCAATGGTCCAACTTTGGTGTTTTTTGTGATTTCCAGGTTTTTGCATAGACGATCCTAGTGGCAGTCATCAAATATTTAATCAAAATGTCCTCATTCTTTGTCAAAATCAGATCCTTGTCTAGTAAATCTAAAAGTTAATATTCTGGATTTTTTGGAAAAGATCTTTGAAATATATTTTGAAACTCTTCATGAATCTTCATCCAGTAACTAGAAGTTTTCTTACAAGTTCACCACATATAGAAGAAACTTCCATCATGTTCGTGGCTTTTCCAACAGTTTTTTCCAGCATTCTTATACATCTTAGTTAGTTTTACCAGTGTCATATACCATCGATGAAACATCTTGAGCCAGTTTTCTTTGAGGTCCATCACATAGGTATATTTTAGCTTTTTATTCCAGATTAGTTCCCATTTGTTTAGATTAATTGGGTTTTTTATATTTTCTGCCCATTTAATCATACATTTTTTCACTCCTTCCTTCTCTGTCTCCCAATCCAATAGTTTATGATATATTTTTGTAATTAATTTCTTTTGTGTTTGGAGAATTTTATCCCAAAAAGGTTCATTTGTGTTAAATCCTATCTTTTTATCTAAATTATAGTGGTCTCTAATTTGTAGATAATGGAGCCATGATATGTAACTGAAATTTTGTTTCAGTTTTTGGCATGGTTGTAGATCTGTTGTATTCCGTATTAAAATGTCTTTATATATTGGCCATCTAGTCCAACCCAGGAGTCTCCATTGATTTGCTTCCAAGGTCGATACCCACATCGGAGTTTTATTGTAAAAGTATCTTTTATACTTGTCCCAAACTTTCAATAGAGAGGATCTTACAAAATGATTTCCGAAACCTTTTTCTTTCTTCACCCTGTCGTACCAGGTGTACGCATGCCAGCCCACCCTGAGGTCATGTCCTTCTAAAATTAAAATCTTTTCCTTTTCCAAAGTCATCAAGTCTTTTACCCAGATTGGGGCACAGGCCTCATAATAAATTTTCAGGTCGGGGAATCCAAATCCTCCTCTATTTTTTTTATCAGTCAAAATCAAGTAATTTCTTCTAGGTTTTTTTCCTTTCCAGACAAATTTTAACAAACCTTTAGTCCGTTCTTTAATTTTTTTAACATTACATATAATGGGTAAGTTTTGGAACAAAAACAATAATTTAGGTAGAATGTTCATCTTTACTAAAGATATTCTTCCCAATAATGAGAGATTTAGATGCCTCCATTTAATCAAGTCCACTTTGACTTCTTTCTAAAGTTTCTCATAGCTATTTGTTAGTAATTGCGAATTCTTTGCCGTAACCCAGATTCCTAGATATTTGATTTTTGAGGTTATTTGTATTCCAGTCTTTTCATTTAATTCTTCTTGCTTTTTTCTTTCTATATTTTTGGTAAGAATCATCATTGTCTTCCTATTTAGTTTAAAACCTGCCACTTTCCCAAATTCCTCTACTTTTTATAGCAATTATATATGTTTTCACTTGGATCTTCTATAATTCCAATTACGTCGTCTGCAAACACCCATATTTTATATTCTTGTTTCCCAATCTTTGTACCTTTAATTTTACTATCTTCCCTTATGCTTTTCATCAAAATTTCTAGGGCTATTATAAATATTAATGGGGATAAAGGGCATCCCTGATGGGTGCCCTTTTCAATCGTGATTTCATCTGATTTCTGGCCATTGATGATAATTCTTGTGGACTGATTTTGCGTAAATTGCATTAATTTGTGTGTGTGTGTGTGTGTGTGTATATATATATATATATATATATATATATATATATATATATTGATTTTATATAAAATAGAAAATAGAAAACAGAAATTAATTAGAATGTATCCCCGCTAATTATGTCCTTGTATGAGTGGTGTAATTTGATCAACTTATTTATTAATAATTAAATAAATCCCTCTTATACTTGCAAAGTTTCCTGTCTTTCCAGCCTCTTTTGCTTGGATCTCTTTCCCATTGGTATTCTTAACTGACTCCTTCCAGGGATGGTTTTTCCGTTTGCTCCCTCCTATACTTTAAATCCACTGTATTTGTCTTGCTTCTTGTCCCGTCACGCCTTCTCTTGTATTGTCCTGTCCGTTCATCAGGCTCCTCTGGCCCTCGTTGTTCCTCACCGTCCCGACGATCATCCTGGCCCTCTTCTTCCCGTCTATCTCCTCTTCTTTCCTGAAGCATAAGTCTCCGATTCAGTCGCCCTCCTCTTTCCCCTCAATAGAATGGATCCTCCTTCCTGAAATCACCACTTCTCCCCTTCTCTCTTTGATCGATTTTCCTTGGTTTGGGCTATTCCTCCCATCCTGCAATTTACCTTCAACAAAGATGTTGTCCTGGGTGTTTCCCTCATTTCCTCTTATAAGTCGACTTCCACCCTTACTCTGCCCTTGGATCCTCTCTCAGGGCGCCAAGTCACTTCCTCCGGGCAGTGATTTGCCTTCAACAAAGATGTCCTCTCTGCCGTTTTTCCCCACTTCCTCTTTAGAGCAACTTCCGCCCTTCCTCTACCATTGGATCCTCTCTCAGGGCGCTATGTCACTTCCTCCGTGGGTTGGATTTGGGGGATGTTTATGAAGATAGTTTACAAAGACTCCTTATGTAGACTAAACAATATGTCACCAAGGTCATCCAACCATTTTAGAAGGTAATTGATTTTTAATTTTCTTGAGTTTCTCATCCCTCGGTCTCCCTTTAATAGTATTTGGAGTCCCAATTCAAAAGGGGAAAAATTTCAGCTGTATGTAAGTAGATTGAAATTTCTGTTAATTGTAGAGACTATAGATAGTTGTTGATTGAATTCGTTGCTTAATCAAGGGCAGATCACACCCTCCCACTTCAGATTAAATTTCTTACAGAAACTTCCATTCCCTCCAGCCAGTCACTGTACTGGTTTCTTCTTTGTTGTCTTTTCTTTTGAAATGGGGTAAGGCTGGCAGTTACTGCAGGCTTGCGCTTGCTTCCCACGAGGTGGTCCACTTGTTCACGGGTCTCCAGACCCACTCAATCTCCCTCCCTTGGGGGGATCTTTGGGGTATTCAGAGGGTCCCTGTTGAACTTTGCGACACCCCAGGTCTCGATCCATCTGGGATGGGGAGCTACAGGCTCAACTGACCTCTCTATGTGGTTCCTTCCCGGAGCAAGCTCTTAGGAAGGTGATCCTGCTGCCATGTCCCCACCAAAAGTCCTAATATTTATGGTTTTAACTTGGTTTTAACTTGCATATTGTATGTTTTATTGGCTACTAGCTTGGGGGCCCGGCGGTGCCCGGGTTATTTGAGAATGAAATTGTTTGCCTTTGTTCCAAGTTTAGTCTCGATCCAGTGTCAGTTGTCTTCAATTGGTATGGGTGAACTACAACTCCCATATGTAAGTCCATGGTCCATCCCCCTTCAAATAGCGCCAGGATGTAAAGTAGGTCATGGGGACGCAATGTGTCAAGTTTGATCTTGATCAGTCATTGGTGTGGGTTGCAGTGGTCTGAGGAAGTGAGTGAAGGTACTGTAAATCCCATCTTCCCTGGTCAGTTGTTTCCTCAAACGGCAGGAGGACTTAAAGCTGGCCACATTGCACTTGTGTGTCAAGTTTGGTACAGTTTCATCATTCATGGGCATCACAGTGGTCTGTGGGAGGTGAATTGGATGAAGGTACTGGAAATCCCATCATCCTTGGTGCATTCTCCTGCAAACCACACCAGGACATAAATTGTGTCACATTGCACCTGTGTGTCAAGTATGGTACTGTTTCATCTTTCATGGGTATCACAGTGGTCCATGGGAGGTGAATTGGGTGAGGGTACTGCAAATCCCATCATCCATGGCCCACCCTGCGCCAAATAGGACCAGGGCGTAAAGGGGGGCCACATTGCACCTGTGTGTCAAGTATGGTACAGTTTCATCATTCATGGGAATCACAGTGGCCTGTGGGAGGTGAATTGGATGAAGGTACTGCAAATCCCATCGTCCTTGGTCCATCCTCCCCCAAACTGCTGCAACATATAAAGTGTGTCATTTGGGATATATATACCAGATTTGGTTCAGTTCTGTCATATGTAGCAGTTGCTGTGGTCTCAAGAAGCGAGTGAAGGTACTGCATGTCCCATCTGTGTGCCAAGTTTGGTCCAGTTCCATCACTGGTGGGCATCGCAGTGGTCTGTGGGAATCGTAGCGATTGAAAGTACTACATATCCCATCACCCATGGCCCATCATCCTGCAAACGGCACCAGGACATAAAGCGCATCATGGGGTAGGCTCTCTGGAATTGTGGGAGTTGGAGTCCAAAACACCTGCCCAAGTTGGCCCATGCCTGGTTTAAAGGCTTCCATACAATCCTAGAGTTAGAAGGGGGCCCCAAAGGCCATCTAGTCGAACCCCTTTCTGCCATGGAGGAAGACACCATCCAAGCCTTCCCGACAGATGGCCATCCAGTCATAAATACGATTGGGAGATAGAGAGAGTCCTAGATTTGAAAGGGGTCTCTGAAGGTCATCCAGTCCAGCCCCTTCTGCTGTAAAGGAAGACACCATCCAAGCACTCCTGACAGATGGCCATCCAGTCATACATACGATTGGGAGATAGATAGAGTCCTAGATTTGAAAGGGGTCTTTGAAGGTCATCCAGTCCAGCCCCTTCTGCCACAAAGGAAGAGACCATTCAAGCCCTCCCGACAGAAGGTCATTCCAACCATACATACCATTGAGACATTTATTTATTTATGTATTTATTTAATTCTGATATTTCTCCCCCGCCTTTCTGCAATGGACCCAAAGTGGCTTGCAAGGTCATTAAGGCACGTGCTAACATCCACCATATAAATAAAACATAAAAGTAATGTCAAGCAATAGTAGTATAAATAAGAAATAGCAGGGTTCAGTGGGGGCAGGTGAACTACAACTCCCATATGCAAGTCCATCATCCATGGTCCATCCCACTCCAAACAGGGCCCGGATGTATAGTAGGCCATGGGGACTGTATGTGTCAGGCCTGTTAGAGTGAGTAGGCCAAAGCCTGCTCTGTGGTAGTTTTTTGCCTCAGTAAAAACTGGGGGGGGGGGGGGGGGAAGTAAACGATCCTTAAAAGGAAAGAATAAAAAGATAGTCATTATTTTCTCTTTAGTCTGCTGTGAATAGTATTTACGTACTGCCGCCTTACCTTGTTGAAGGAGAGTGCTGTATCCAAAAGACACAGGCAAAAGCTGCTCTGTTTGGAACCATGGGGAACAGTGAAGATGGCTGCCTCTTTTGCGGCCTAGCACAATGGAGCCAGGCTGCAAGGCCTGAAACATGTTAGCAAAATGATCAAAGGAGGCTTGGATTGGGGCTTTGGGGGCTAGAAGTGTTCATAAGCATATCGTTAAAAAGATAATAACAATGTTCTCTGCTGTCTTTTGAGGCAAGTAGGGCCTTACAAAGAAGTTGAAAGCTGAGGCAAGATGGCGTCTTCCTTTTCGGCCTAGCAGCGAGGGGCCAGCCTGGAAGGCCTTAAACATGTCAGCAGAGGGGCCAAAGGGGGCCATCCGTTGTCAGTGGGTTCATGGGGTGATGTGTGTCAAGTTTGGTCCAGGTCCGGCCTTTCTGGTGGTGGCAGTGGTGTTTTGGATTACC
The DNA here is from genome assembly GCF_035594765.1 of Anolis carolinensis. Classification (NCBI taxonomy): domain Eukaryota; kingdom Metazoa; phylum Chordata; class Lepidosauria; order Squamata; family Anolidae; genus Anolis; species Anolis carolinensis. The sequence goes on along the minus strand of NC_085842.1, from coordinate 106,341,153 downwards.
AAAGTGTAGGCCAAGGCTGTTAACTCTCCCAAAGCTAGCATCGTTCTGAGGAGAGAAGTAGGCCGAACGAAGCCAGTTGGTAGTAGTTTTTCCCTCAGCGATCCCAGTGGCCTGTGAAAGTGGCGGCCAATCAGAGCTGGTCCATATTCCGGCTGGCCAATTAGAAAGCTGATCCATATTCTGCGAGGCCAATCAAAACGCGAGCACATATTCCGCCAGGCCAATCAAAACGCTGATACATACTCCGATTTCACTTTTATTATATACTAGCTGTGCCCGGCCACGCGTTGCTGTGGCGAAGTATGGTGGTCTGGGAAATAAAGTATTGAGGAATTGGTGGTAGTTAAGGTCAAGGGTAAAGGTTTTCCCCAGACATTAAGTCCAGTCGTGTCTTACTCTGGAGGTTGGGGCTCATCTCCATTTCTAAGCCGAAGAGCCAGCGTTGTCCGTAGACTCCTCCAAGGTCATGTGGGATGACTACATGGAGCGGCGTTACCTTCCCGCCGAAGCAGTACCTATTGATGCACTCACATTTGCATGTTTTCGAACTTCTGGGTTGGCAGAAGCTGGAGCTAACAGTGGGGGCTCTCTCCGCTCCCCCAATTCAAACCTGTGGCCTTTCGGTCCAGAAGTTCAGCAGCTCAGCGCTTTAACACGCTGCGCCATCAGGGGATATTATTTCCTAAAGGTTGTGAATATACAATATTTCTGATTGGTTTTTTTGTTTGTTGGAGGCAAGTATGAATGCTGCAATTAGGAAAAATGATTAGGATGTAATGGCCTTGCAGCTTTAAAGCCTGGCTGTTTCCTCCCTGAGTGAATTTTTTGTTGGGAGGTGTTAGCTGGCCCTGATTGTTTCCTGTCTGGAATTCCCTTGTTTTCAGAGTGGTGTTGTTTGCGATATTTTATGTGCTTCTACTGTCTGTGGCCCTGAGAAAACAGAGGATTTTCCAGACTTTGATGATGGGAATACTTTGTTGGGAGGTGTTAGCTGGCCCTGATTGTTTCCTGTGTGGAATTCCCCTGTTTATTTACTGTCCTGGTTTTAGAGATTATATTGTTCTGCATTATTCTATCCCAGTAATTATTTCATATTAAAGAAGAATCTCACTTATCCAACATTCGCTTATACAATGTTCTGGATTATCCAACGCAGTCTGCCTTTTCATAATCAATGTTTTTGTAGTCAGTGTTTTAAATTCATTGTGATATTTTAGTGGTAAATTTGTAAATACAGTACAGTAGAGTCTCACTTATCCAACATAAATGGGCCAGCAGAATGTTGGATAAGCGAATATGATGGATAATGAGGAATTAAGGATAACCCTATTAAACATCAAATTAAGTTATGATTTTACAAATTAAGCACCAAAACATCATGTTAGACAACAAATTTGTCAGAAAAAGTAGTTCAGTACACAGTAATGCTATATAGTAATTACTGTATTTATGAATTTAGCACCAAAATATCACGATATATTGAAAGCATTGACTACAAAAATGCGTTGGATAATCCAGAACGTTGGATAAGTGAGACTCTACTGTAAATACTACATAGCATTACTGCGCATGGAACTACTTTTTCTGTCAAATTTGTTGTATAATATGATGTTTTGGTGCTTAATTTGTATAACGATTACCTAATTTGATGTTTAATTGGCTTTTCCTGAATACCTTCTTATTATCCAACATATTCACTTATCCTGCCAGCCTGTTTACGTTGGATAAGTGAGACTCTACTGTATATTTCTAATCTTATATTATCTGCTCAGAACTGGATTATCTGAGGCCCCTTCTTCACAGCTGTATAAAATGCACACTGAAGTGGATTATATGGTAGTGCGGAGTCAAGATAATCCAGTGCAAAGCAGATAATATAAGATTATAAATGGGTTATATAGCTGTGTGGAAGGGCCTTGAGTCTACACTGCCATATAATCCAGTGCAAATTAGATAATCTGTGGAAGAAGTCTAAGTGAGGCCTAAATCTGCCTGTCCCCTAACTGAAACCTGGCTGTCCCTTGTGGGCAGAGATTAGCCCTCTAAACTGGCAGCAATTGGATAAAAAAAATTATTGCTCTCCCTCTAATTAGGACTTTATTTTTCTTTTCTTTTTGTTGTATCAACCTTGAGGCGTGGATGATGGGTTGTGTTGTCAAATTTTGAGGTTGGGGGGCCTGTACTTTTGTTGTTTTGTGAATTGCCGTGATGCCATCACTCTTTTATATATATAGATATAGATAAGATGCCTTTGACCCTTGAGTGGGGAAAGGTGGTATATACATTTCTTAATTAATTAATTAATTCATTCATTCATGGTGGGAAACTAAGGGCCCTTCTACACTGTCATATAATCCAAAATATCAAGGCAGATAATCCACTGTATCTGATTTAAACTGGATTATCTGAGTCTACACTGCCAGATAATCCACTTCAAAGCAGATAAACTGGACTTTATAAAGCTGTGTAGAAGGGGCTAAAAGACAGAAGTGTAACATTTCTGCAGACAGGGGTCCAAGACTGCATCAGCAAGTGTAACAGTTTTAATATTGGACTGTGACTCTAGTCACAAAGAGCAAGATTCAGATCTCAGCTCCGTCATGGAAACCCAGTGGGTGGCCTTGGGCCAGTCATACTGTCTCAGCTTCAGAGGAAGGCAAAGGCAACCCCCCTCTGAACAAAATTTGCACACACAAAAAGAAAAAAAACTCTGAAGTAGGTTCACCTTAGGACAGCCAAAAATTGAAGATTATGAACAACAACAAAAACAAGGCCTATCCTCCTCTTCCCGCTCAACACCCCTTACAAAGGAAATCCCCCAATTCAAGTTACTATTGTTATTATCTGAGGGACTGCATTCTATTAAACCCCTTTTGTAAAACTGAAAGGTATGCTTCCAAGCTTATCTTATTTATTTGAATCAAACAGATTCTTCTCAAAATGCAAAATCTCTGTGAGAGCTGCATTGAATTCTAAATGATAGTTTGTAGGAAATTTAATAAAAGACACAGATTTTTTGAAAAGAACAAACACGCACATAAGCAGCATGGTCTGTTGTAGGCAATAGTGCATTACAAAGACTGTCAAAGACAATAAATATACAAAACCTGAAGAATGCATATTTTTCATATATTAATGCACTTCAGGGTTGTTTGTCAAGGCTTTAGGAAAAGTGAGATCAAAAAACAGGGGAACCGTTAAGCCTTTTTTATGGTAATACTAATAAATCTTCCATACATAAGATTAAGCTGCACTCTTTTCTATTTCCCAATAAATCCTGCCCCATCATTTTAGTTTAGTTCAAATCAAATTGAAGGAGGAAATGAGCTACTTAGATCAAGAATAAATAAAGAACCCCTCCCTTTCTGGGGCCAACCTTTTATCCTTAATTTATGCTACTTTTTATTTTGTCTCAGTATGAAAAATAAGGTCCATTTATCCAGTTTTTGTAGTGCTTCCTTTTTTTCTTTTTAAAAACATTTCCACTCACCTGTGCCACCATTTATCTATCATTTCCATTTTCATTTTAAATTCAGCTTATCCTTCCATCAGTTATTTATTTAGGCCCTTCAGTAAATTGATTTCTCTCCTTATGTTTACAGTGACCCAGATAAACAGATTAATAAGTATGAACTTCATTTCTTCATTTGTCTTATTTTCATCTTTTCTGTTGTTGTTTAGTTTACAAAATTCCACTTATAGAGTCAAGAAACCTAAATGAGGGCTTTATGTTGAGAATGAATGGGAGAGTTTGGCCCATTAAGCTCTGATGCTGCATATCTCAATAAAGCTTTATTAACTGATATTGCTGATTTGGTATAATGACAATATGAGGTTACTGTGAAAGAGATTCCTTTTCTCAAATGTAAATAGTAGAAGTAGACTTGAAAGGATGTTTATTGAAATGCTTGCCTAATCCATACAAACCAGTTCACCATTCTTTCCAACATTCCATCACATTCTGCGTTCCTAAAAACTTGATTCATTAAAACATGTCACTGATTTCTGTGTTAATCGGGAATTCTAGAAAGGTAAGACACAGCTCAGGAAAAATCTAGTGACTTAATGATTTAATAAACTAATTAACTAACGGTTTCCAAGCCAGAACCAGAAATTGAAATGATCAGGAACAGGTCAAGCATCCCTTATCTGGAATTCCAAAATCCAAAAGACTCCAAAATCCAAAATTATCCACATGGATGGCTGGAAAAGTAATCTTTTCTTTCTGATAGTTCATGTAAAGGAGGGGGAGGAGGAGGAGGAGGAGGAGGAGGAGGAGGAGGAGGAGGAGGAGGAGGAGGAGGAGGAGGAGGGGGAGGAGGAGGAGGAGGAGGAGGACAACGACGACAACAACAACAACAACAACAACAACAACAACAACAACTTTATTCTTATAACCCGCCTCCATCTCCCCGAAGGGACTTGGCACAGCTTACATAGGGACCAAGCCCAGAAAACAATGAATTCAAAATACAAGGATTAAAATATAGTCAGACCAACATAATTAAAACCATTAAGCAGTTTAAGGAATAAAACATATTAAAATACATCTAAAAACATCAAAGACTGAAGGTGGGACTATTGAGAATTGTAAGGGGAGGGCAGGGCTTGTGCAAAACACCGGACAATAAGACCAGGAGTGGGAATAAAGTGCTGGAATAATGATGGATTCTGTTTCATGGACAAATTTTTTAATATATTGTACGAAATTACCTTCAGGCCATGTCTTTAAAATGTATGTAACCAAAATGAATTGTGTGTTGAGACTTATATTCCATCACAGAGATATCTCATTATGCACATATATGCAAATACAGGTATACCAAAATTTTCAAAAATCCAAAATCCCAAACACTTCAGGTCCCAAGCATTTCAGATACAGGATACTCACTGTACTGTTGTAACTCAGTGCCATTTCAAACTGTCTAATGGAAACTGACATTTTCTTCCCAATGTGCCAGAGACCACAATGGCATGTTCCAATTGTTTACAACAGTTTTGTTCATAGAAACAGATTTGCAATCGATGGCTTGCACACCACCAGTTTATGAACCATGACTTTAAGCAGCACTCTCGACATGATCTTAAAGAAAGTTCTACTTGCTAAATAGATTTGAGAAATAATACAAGGAGAATAAATATGTCAACACCTTATCTGCAAAATTTTATTCTTTATTTTAAAAGAAAACACTTCATAATCCATTAAACTTCATATTATAATGGAGAGGGACCCAACCCCCTCCCCCCTATTTTTTCCTTTTTTTCTCTGGGTCTTCACATCTCCACTTCTGCTACATTAGGTTTCACTATTAATATCATCCAATGTCTTCTTGGATTTTCATTTGCAGAGTAAAGCAGTATGTAATTATCATATTGACAATGTCCCATTCCTGTCCACTTTAGCTTGTTTATCAAACTGATTTTTTTTCAAATAAATTGTCCAAAAATCCAAAAGAAAATGCGTAGGAGGTATTAACTACTGTCACGGTACTAACACTTGTGCTGTTAATAAACATGTGGAATCTCGGTGTAAAAGGAATGGGCATCCAAGATTATTAAACATGATTGAAAATCCACTTGTACATTTTCTATTTTCTGTAAAAAAAATTGAGCTGTGTCTTTAATATATGATAAAGACCAAGTATCAAAGGGTTAAGAAGGTCAAATGTTTAACAAGAGGCTCCAAACTGGAACCAGAACCTGAAACAAAAGGCCTTCCAGTGGGAACAAATTCTGATTCGTGAAACTTAGGTAAGATGTAAAAGAAAACAGAGGTATATACTGAAAGGGTTATTTAAAAAATCAACAATGGTGGAATGCATATATCCCAATGATAATGCTTCCTGTACTGTGATTTTAATGTTTTTATTTTTATTTTGTTCACATTACATATGCATTTCAATTCTTCTTTTACAGTTTCTAGCTTCCCCAGATTTAGGTATCTAAGGGTGCTTCCAGACAGCCCCTTTAAAGCAGGAGTTTCCGTACTTTACAGTGGGATGTCCAGATGATGCTGCACAAAAAAAAACAAATTCATTCACCACAAAACAAGAAAACCCTGGTTTGTCGGGAATTAATTTGTTAATAGGTTTATTCTGCGCCTTCTTGGAAGGCGCAAACCAAAGCCACTACTTCCACTGTCTGGAATGCTCTCTCAAAAGTTCTGGACTTTTGAGGGGGCAGTTCAGACAGTAGTCCCACATTCTTCCAAATTAAATTAGCTCGGAAAATGGCAAAGACACCAAGCCCCTCCCCAAACCCCCCAAACCCTTTTTGAAACTAAAATAACTTACCCAGCCTCCATTAAAGTGGTGCTGGAGCTCTCCTGCCACATAGGAATGATGTGAAAAGGAGAAACTGGGGAGGAAAATTGCTCCTGCCCCTCTTCTCTTGGCGTGTCATTCCTATGTGCCAGGAAAGCTCCAGCACCACTTTAATGGATTCTGGATAAGTTATTTTAGTTTTAAAGGGGGTTTGGAGGTTCTCTGGGGGTTCTCCTGGAAGGATCCGGGAGCACATCTGTTCACCTGCCTCAGAAAGCACGAACTTTCGGAGGTGTGTGTGGATTAGGAATGTTCAACAAATGCAAATGTTCCTGGTTTAAAAGGCTGTCTGGATGCATCCTAAGATTCCATATTCCTTTTATATGAAATGGGCAGCTTCAGATTTTTCTGATACCTACATTTAGTATCATGCCTAAGCCCAGAAGCACATATAGGTCCCGCCCTCCATCCCAACTGCCGCTATCCTGTCTACAGAAGGAAAGTAGAAAAGGCCATATCTGCTGTCCTAATCCCTTCTCCCACTGCCATCTCATTGCCCTTTTGTATCATGTCTTAATAAGATTGTAAGCCTATGGACATGGAACTGTTTCATTGTTCTTTTACTTAAAGTGCAATATACAATGATGACAGCATATAAATAAATGATGACAATGATGAAAATGGTAATAGAGTATATCTGCAACTGAAGTCCTTTCAGCTTGATTCCAGTTGTGTCATAGTGCTCTTCATACTCATCTTTTTCTTTTCCCAAATAGTGAGTGGAGTGCCATTCAATTTCCCATCTTCTAACACTATCTCTTTTTTTCCTTTTGGATTGTCTCATCATAGGGTTTCAAGGTAACAGACATTCAAACTTGGTTTCCATTATTTTTTTATACTCAGTACTAAAAAGAATCACTGCCATTTTCTCTGAAAGATCTTCCTCCTGTGTCATTACCTGCTACTACTGCAGCCTACTACTTTCTCCTCACAATAGTAAGGTGTTTGGTACATTTAACAAAAGCTTGCTTGACTTGGGTGACCCTATCTGTACCATTGCTCCCAACAGCTTCTTGCCCCATGTTGCTGCTGCTCAGTCGTTTAGTTGTCTCCGACTCTTTGTGACCTCATGGACCAGTCCACGGCGGAGCTCTCTGTTGGCCGTCACCGCCCGCCCCCAATTCCTTTAAGGTCAAGCCAGTCATTTCAAGGATACCGTCCATCCATCTTGCCCTTGATCGGCCTCCCTTCCTTTTTCCTTTCATTTTCCCCAGCATCGTGACCTTTTCCAAGCTTTCCTATCTCCTCATGATGTGGCCAAAATACTTCAGCTTTGCCTCTAATATCCTTCCCTCCAGCGAGCATTATTTCCTGGAGTATGGAATGGTTGGATCTTCTTGCGGTCCAAGGCACTCTCAGGATTTTCCTCCAGCACCAGAGTTCAAAAGCGTCTATCTTCCTTTGCTCAGCCTTCCTTATGGTCCAGCTCTCGCATCCATAGGCTACTATGGGGAATACCATTGCTTTGACTATGCGGACCTTCGTTACCAGTGTGATGTCTCTGCTCTTCACTATTTTGTCAAGGTTGGCCATTGCTCTCCTCCCTCCCAAGAAGTAAACGTCTTCTGATTTCCTGGCTGCAGTCTGCATCTGCAGTGATCTTCACGCCTAGAAATATAAAGTCTGTCACTGCCTCCACATTTTCGCCCTCTATTTGCCAGTTATCAATAGGTGTAGTTCCCATGATCTTGGTTTTCTTGACATTTAACTGCAACCCAGCTTTTGCACTTTCTTCTTTCACCTTGGTGATAAGGCTCCTCAGCTCTTCCTCACTTTCTGCCATCAGAGTGGTATCATTTGCATACCTAAGGTTGTTAATGTTTCTTCCTGCAATTTTAACTCCGGCCTTGGATTCCTCAAGCCCCACATGTCGCATGATGTGTTCTGCATACAAGTTGAATAGGGAGGGTCAAAGTATGCAGTCCTGCCGCACTCCTTTCCCAATCTTGAACCAGTCTGTTGTTCCATGATCTGTTCTTACTGTGGCTACTTGGTCTTTATACAGATTTCTCAGGAGACAGACAAGGTGACTAGGTATCCCCATACCAACAAGAACATGCCATGGTTTATTATGATCCACACAGTCGAAGGCTTTAAAATAGTCAATAAAGCAGAAGTAGATGTTTTTCTGAAACTCCCTGACTTCCTCCATTATCCAGCGGATATTGGCAATTTGGTCTCTCGTTCCTTTGCCTTTTCTGAACCCAGCTTGGACATCTGGCAACTCTCGCTCCATGTATTGCTGGAGACTTCCTTGCAGGATCTTGAGCATTACCTTACTGGCATGGGAAATAAGTGCCACTGTACGGAAGTTTGAGTATTCTTTAGCGTTTCCTTTTTTTGGTATGGGGATATAAATTGATTTTTTCCAATCTGATGGCCAATCTTGTGTTTTCAATATTTGCTGGCATATGGCATGCATCACCTTGACAGCTTCACCTTCCAAGATTTTAAACAGCTCAGCTGGGATCCCATCATCTCCTGCTGCATTGTTGTTAGCAATGCTTCTTAAGGCCCATTCAACCTCACTCCTCAGGATGTCTGGTTTTAATTCACTCACCACACCGTCAAAGCTATCCTCTATATTATTATCCTTCCTGTACAGATCTTCTGTATATTCTCGCCACCTTTTCTTGATCTCTTCAGCTTCTGTTAGGTCCCTGCCATCTTTGTTTTGATCATGCCCATTTTTGCCTGAAATTTGCCTCCGATGTTTCTGATTTTCTGGAAGAGGTCTCTTGTCCTTCCTATTCTGTTGTCTTCTTTCACTTCCATGCATTGCTTGTTCAAAAATAGTTCCTTGTCTCTCCTGGCTAACCTCTGGAATTGTGCATTTAATTGGGCGTATCTCCCCCTATCTCTGTTTCCTTTCGCCTTCCTTCTTTCTTGGACTACTTCCAGTGTCTCAACAAACAACCATCTTGCTTTCTTGGTTTTCTTTTTCTTTGGGACGTACTTTGTTGCTGCCTCCTGAACAATGTTGTGGACTTCTGTCCATAGTTCTTCTGGGACTCTATTAAATCTAGCCCCTGAAATCTATTCTTCACCTCCACTGCATATTCACTGGGAATATTTGTGAGATCATATCTAATTGGTCTGTGTATTTTCCCCATTCTCTTTAGTCTGATTCTAAATTTTGTAATAAGAAGTTCGTGATCTGAACTACAGTCAGCTCCAGGTCTTGTTTTCACCTACCGGATGGATATCCGCCACCTTTGGCTGCAAAGGATGTAGTCAATCTGATTTCGGTGTTGACCATCTGGTGAAGTCCATGTGTAAAGCTGTCTTTTAGGTAGTTGGAAGAGAGTGTTTGTTATGCACATTGAGTTTTCCTGGCAAAATTCTATCAGCCTACGTCCTGCTTCATTTTGTTGTCCCAGACCATGCTTACCTGTGATCCCAGTTATCATTTGACTGCCCACCTTACCATTCCAATCTCCTATAATGAGAATAATGTCTCTTTTTGGTGTATTATTAGATCCTCATAGAACTTATCTAATTCTGCCTCTTCAGCAGCTGTGGTTGGGATCACTGTGATGTTAAATGGCTTGCCTTGAACTCGAGATCATTCTATCATTTTTTGGGTTGTATCCAATCACTGCTTTCGCAACTTTATTATTAACTATGAAGGCTACTCCATTTCTTCGGTGTTCCTCTTGTCTGCAGTAGTAGATCTGGTGGTCATCTTTTGTGAAGTGGCCCATTCCAGTCCATTTCAGTTCACTGACTCCCAGAATGTCTATTTTTAATCTTGACATCCCACCAATAACCACATCCAGTTTGCCCTGGCTCATAGATCTTACAGTCCAGGTTCCTATAGTGTGGTGATCTCTAGAACATCGGATTTGTCCTTCACCTCCAGCACCGTCGACCGTTAGCCTTCCTTCCGGCTTTGAGCTAACTGCGTCATCATATCTGGCGCTCCTTGGACTAGTCCTCTGCTCCTTCCCAGTAGCATTTTGACCATCATCCGACCTGGGGGTCCTATCTTCCGATGGTATACCGACATTTCTCTGGTTGTACTGATCCATGTAGTTTTAATGGCAAGAATACTGGGGTGGGTTGCCATTACCTTCCCCAGGGATCGTGCTTGGTCTGACCTCTCTGCCATGACCTTCCCGTCTTGGGTGGCCCTGCACAGTATAGCTCATGGTTTCATCAAGGCACTCAAGCCCCAGTACCACGGCAAGGTAACAATCCATCACACGGGGATAGGAGCATGTAATCTAACCCACATAGAAAGGTAGTGTCACAGGTATAGTACTTGCAGAAAATAGAGTCCCGCATTGAATTTGTTGGTCCTTATGTAAAAACAAATAAAATGTATTACACCTTTAGGAGAAAAAAAACCTGTAAAGTTAGACTGGTATACAATCAATTTCTCAAGCAACATTGAACTGAAGAAACATGGAAATCGTTCACACAAGAATACCTTAACAAACTTGTATAAATAAATAGAATATCTGAACACATTTTATTTGACTATTTTGGAGATACTGCTTTGGGACCACTGAACCTCTTAAAGTGAAATTTATTAACTCCAACCATGTTCAGTTCCAAATATTTGTGTAGTTCTTTCACACTCTCCCTACAAATACAGCTGAAGCAAAGCGGTCACTCGGCACTCTAGTTCATAATGAAAAATTGTCTGAGGACAGCTTTCTGTAATCAAGTTGAACAATGCATCAAGAGCACCTCACAGATTTGTAAACCATGACCATTGTATCTAAACTTGCAAAGCAATGTTAGATATAATATTGAAACATTTGCTAATTTTAAAATCCCAGAAATCTCTTTTAAAGTTGTTGACATCTAGGCATAGATTGGTTTTGAGCAATGACTAGGATTCTATTGATGACATCATACATTAGGGTTATATATGTGTTGTGTATGCTTTGTTTTGGATGTAGTGCCAGGAAGTATTGATTAACTCTCCACGAAACATCCAACTTCACCCCCGCCCCTCATTCAACTGCCAAGCTTTGGAAAGTGCTGCTCTGGTCATGTACTGCCAGAGAGAAGGGAGTGGGAAATACATGAGCTTCTCCCCACTCCAGGACCTCCCGTACAGTGACTTTATTGTACTCCACACAGCTGCTTATGTTCCCTTTACCCTCTCTCCCCCATCCATTCAGCAAATGGCTTCAGCATCAGAATACTCCCACCTCATTGCTTGACAGGTACTGGGAGCATAGGTGGGGGGGGGGGGTGGCATGTGTACGAGCATTATACTCCATGCGCTCTGATCTGGGATATTAATATATTAATACCACTACTAAAGTAGTTTAATAATGTACCTTTACTTAGAATGCACATTTGTTTTCATTTGGGTTTGTAAACAGTGTTATTTTTAATAACCCTATTAGCTATCTTGTTGTGATTAATATTTTTTCATTTATTTTCAATCTTCCCCAACTTCTATTAAACCTTAAAACTTTTTTACAGAAAGAAGCAGCATTAGGACTGAAGAAAGATTTAAGGAGACTGAGCCTTTTCTGTGTTCAAGAGTCCTGGTTTCAGAAGCCCTGGGCAGCTTTCAGGAGCCCTGACTAGAGAACTCAGCTACTTTAAACAAACATGAAGGACTGCACACTAAAATAAAATATAATAAAGTAAGGCCAGTGGTTCTCTACAATCTGACTCACTGGGGGGTTTCTGCTCTTTCTGCTCAATTTGACCATATGAGAAAATCTGTAGGATGAGATAATAAACGTTGAGACCCAGGGAATATGGCCTGTAGTCAGCTACCAATTCTCTGTTGCTAAAATGTTTCCCAATTTCAACCCAGTGTGCCAAAGACAAAAGTTTTCATCTCTTCAATAGCATTGCTGTTGTTTTATCATTTGAAGTCATAGAGAAACCATCAGCTTAGTTCTGCAGTGATTGAAAGAAACAGAGAATGTTTTTCAGTCCGTGTTTCCAAGAATACAGACCCAAAGGACAGCTGCTGGTAACTATTATGAATAAAATCAACTTGTCCCTGCCTCCCGCCCTCCCCACACCCTTGTTTTTAAAAGAGTACGAGCACTTATTTGTTCAGAGATTTGTGCAACTCACCCTCTGGCACATGAACTGAAATTGTATGACTGAAAGTCACTAGGGTGTAATTCAGGCAGTTTTAAATGGGCTGACTTTGGAGATGAGTTTGGAGGACCAATATCCAAAGCTCATTAAATAAATGTACCAGAAGATATGATACATTTCCCACAGCCATCACTCATCAGACACACTCTACATGAGTATGGTAGCCTCCCACTAGAGTTGTGAAGGTCAACAAAAGATGACCTTCAAGAAAACAGATGAAGCAAATATCTGAACACAGGCCTGCACAAGGAATGTCTCTCTTCCTCTGTCTCCAAGCTACCTGAAAGTGGAAGGCAAATTCTGTTTTTTGTTGTTACAAAGGCTTTTTAAGAGCAGCTATGGCAAAGAGAGACCAAAAGAGCTCAGGGCACATCAACATTCTATCTTGAAACTGAATTGAATGGTACCTGTTTTACCCAGACTTTACCCATGGCTTTCCCTAAAGTACTGCAGGAACTCTGGGCTCACAGTAGTGCTAAGAATTTTTAACTAGAGATCCAAAGCCCTGTAGGAACAAAGGGTCAGCTCTACAGATTTATGGAGGTGATGTTGAAAAAGAAAGGTTTTGAAAAACGTTTCTTCATCAATAAAAGATTTGTCTTCAAAATGTGTGAAATATCAACAGACAGCAAGACTCCCCCAAACTACAGCACAAAAATATATTTAGAAATACATTTGTTGTAGAATTATAACATACATTATTACATATAATCTAAAACAAAATATTTGAGATTAATAAAATATTTGAAATATGTTATAAAACCTATATGAAAAATGGAAGAAAAACCTAGGGATAAAAATTTATTCCTATGAGTGCTTTCTAGCTGATTCCAATCAGAGCTGTAGCCAAGGGATACAGAATGGGGGATGACTGGCTCGACAGCAGTACGTGTGAAAAAGACCTTGGAGTCCTCGTGGACAACAAGTTAAGCATGAGCCAACAATGTCATGCAGCAACTAAAAAATCCAATGGGATTTTGGCCTGCATAAATAGGAGTATAAGTGTCTAGATCCAGGGAAGTCATGCTACCCCTCTTTTTGGCCTTGGTCAGACCACACCTAGAATACTGTGTCCAATTCTGGGCACCGCAATTGAAAGGAGATGTTGACAAGCTGGAAGGTGTCCAGAGTAGAGCGATTAAAATGATCACGGCTCTGGAGAACAAGCCCTATGAGGAGCGGCTGAAAGAGCTGGGTTTGTTTAGCCTGCAGAAGAGAAGGTTGAGAGGAGACATGATAGCCACGTGAGGGGAAGTCATAGGGAGGAGAGAGCAAGCTTGTTTTCTGCTGCCCTGGAGACTAGAAAGTGGAACAATGGCTTTAAACTACAGGAAAGGAGATTCCACCTGAACATGAGGAAGAACTTCCTCACTGTGAGAGCTGTTCAGCAGTGGAATTCTCTGCCTCGAAGTGTGGTGGAGGCTCATTCTTTGGAGGCTTTTAAGCAGAAGCTGGATGGCCATCTGTCGGGGTGCATTGAATGCGATTTCCTACTTCTCAGCAGAGGGTTGGACTGGATGGATCGTGAGGTCTCTTCGAACTTCATGATTCTGGGGGAGGGGGGGAGGGGTTCAACCCCTGAAAGATGTGAAATGGAGCCCACCCCCTTCTCAAACCCCCACCCCAAAAAGCCTTAAAAATAAATTCAACCTTACCGGGACACCATTAGGCCTCTCTGTAGCTTCCTAGAACATACCACTGATGCACCAGGAAGTGGGGGGGGGGGGCAAATCAATCCCTCCCCTTCCCCCTGTCTCCTCACATGTCATTGGTATGTTCCAGGAAGCTCCAGAGAGGTTTAATGGCAGTCCGGTAAGGTTTTACTTTTTTTTTGCTTGGGGGGGGTCACCTCATTCCAGTGCAGTAGTTACCATGCTGGTTACTGGGCTAATTTAGCCTGGAAGAACGCAGAACTACTGTCTGGACTGCCCCCTCAAAAGTCCAGAACTTTTACGGGAACATTCTAGACAACTGAAGTAGTGGCTTTGTCCTGTGGCTACCAAGAAGGTGTGGAATAAGCCCACTAACAAAGTTTCCCAGTTCAACACATGTTCTAGTAAAGTTTGGAAGTGCCCTCCATCTGTTTCCCTTTACACAAACAGAAATAGGGGCAACACTAGCATGCTACTGGCAATTTAGAATGACAGGATTGTGCAAGCTGGTAGCAAACATGTAAGAATGATAGTCCTCTACATATAAAAAGTTAAGATAAATATAAAGCTCTTTTCAAGCATTTCAAAATGGAGGTGTAGAAAAAGATGTGGTTTTATTATCAGGCCCTCCCACCTCTAATCTCCCTATTTCTTTGGATCTAACTTAAAGCGCCATTACAGGACTTAGAGAATGTAACGCAATGTATCAGTTCCAAACAGCTACAATAAAAATGAAAGCAAACACGAATTTAAACAATGATCTGCCCATCTAGATACATTTAATTACCAGAACACTGGCCAATTTTAATAGATGTGTGGTTGCTAAGCATGATATTTCATGCACATGTTGAAATTCTGAGCTCCCAATTTATGTGCTAGGGCTGGGTCTAGGACACATATGTCACAGCTTTTTTGGAGTGTGTTATACATGCTAGAAACTGTTGTGCAAATCTGTTATTTACATTATAACATTTCCTCAGCACCTTTCTTTATGCTAGTTGTTGAACAAATGTGTATTTTGTGACCTTTAATTGCAGCAGCAAATACAAAAAGTATTACAATAAGGTTGTGGTGGGATCTTGGATTACTAAAAACTGCCTTCTCTATTTAACCCTGGCTGTCAAAGAGATGTCTGCTTGAAATCCATAAAAGAATTGTGCAAGGGGAAGTCAATGCCTCAATACACAACTCTTCAGATTGCATTGCAGATATCTTGGAAAAGAACAGTAACCCAGAAACTGTGTCCCTGTCAAATGACAAATACTGTGTTGTTCAGCAACTGTCAAAATAGCTAATGGATCACACTACTTCAAACTATTCCACTGGAGACTATAATGGATTCCTACACACACAGCACAGCAGAACAGAAATTTTAGGAAAGTGTCCATATAACTGATATTTTGCAGTTTTTACAAGGCAAAGAGAGCCATTAGCCAAATGTTCAGTAGTTTTTCAGAGGAAAAACATGGTTTTTCTTAAAATCTCCAAAGGAGGCAGAACTAGATTAGTATTTTTGTTTACATCTCTTTTCCTTATGTCTAGAAATATATGGTATTACTGATGGTTGCTATATAAAAGCAAAGCAGCCTTGAGCTCATGAAATCTTAGTACATCTTTCAAGTTGTAAGACTTTCCACATGTTCAGGGACTTTATTTTATACATCACATATTTTGCTGGTGATAAATTCATGTCAAATTTCTGGGGATATTTGTATTCAGGATATATAAAACATGCTTTTTCTGATTAAATTAAAAACATTTTAAGAAATCCTTCATTTAGGAGTACTATGGTTAAATGACAGAAGCTGGATGGCCATCTGTCAGGTTACTTTGGTTTTGCTTTTCCTGCATGGCAGGGGGTTGGATTAGATGGCCTATGTGGTCTCTTCCGACTCTATTATTCTATGATTCTATAACACTTCTGTTCAGTTTCTATTTTTCAAAAAAGGCTTCTCCTGAGCCTGAAAACAAAATGAAAACGCTCTCATGCCCATTGGAGGGCACTGGGGGGAGCTAATTTTTTTTCAAGGGGTACTATAGAGAGGAAGAAGACAATAGAACAGGAAGGACAAGAGACCTCTTTCAGAAAATTAGAAACATTGGAGGTAAATTTCAGGCAAAAATGGGCATGATCAAAAACAAAGATGGCAAGGACATAACAGTAATGTAGCAGCTCTTGAATATTTTATTTAAAGACCCTAAAAATCTCTTACCTAGATGACCCTTGCTCAGAAACCAATTAAATTATGACAGCATTATTACCCCTATCTAAGTATTCTTCTTGGGTCTTTAAACAACCTGAGGGGCTTGATGAGGAAGACCATATTCGTTTTTTGGGGAGGGAAAATATTTTCTTATAACATCTAAAATATAGATGCTGTGACCAGGGCATTGTCCCTCTTTCCCTCAGATACTTTTTTTACCACCTTTGCCTGATGAAGAAGACTATGAAGCTTGCAAAGCTAGCATTTTATGTTTATCCCTGTAAAGTATACCTAAACAGAATCTCATTTAAGACCCATAGGTTATCAAAGTTCAGTATTTGCTGGTTCTTTGTTGTAAAGTCAGAATAATGAAAAGAACTTGGGGGTTGTGTCTTGTCATGGAGAGAATCTGATAAAATAATAGAAACTAGCTGAAGGTACACTGCAAGACCTTCACTGAGAAATAGAGATGAAGAATTGGAAATAGAGCTCAAACTAGAGACAGAATTCAAGTGACAAAAGGGATAACATGTGGCAATCACCTCCTGGCAATGTACATGTGTGAGTGTGTATGTGTGTGTGAGAGAGAAAGAGAGAAAGAGGGAGGGAGGGAGGGAGGGAGGGGAGAGTTACTTCTTCTCATATTAAACTAACAGAACCCATTTTCACCCTAATAAGAAAAATTATGTCTGTATATCCAAAATCCCAAATACTTCTGGTCCCAAGCATTTCGGATATGCAACCTCGGGCTCGGGCTGTGGCGCAGGCTGGAGAGCAGCTGCAATCAATCACTGCAATGAATCACTCTGACCAGGAGGTCATGAGTTCGAGGCCCGGCTCAGAGCCTATGTTTGTTTGTCTTTGTTCTATGTTAAAAGGCATTGAATGTTTGCCTATATGTGTAATGTGATCCGCCCTGAGTCCCCTTCGGGGTGAGAAGGGCGGAATATAAATGCTGTAAATAAATAAATAAATAATAATAAACCTGTATAAGTAACATTATATGTACTGAATGTTTTACACTTGGAAGGAAGGAAGAAATTGAGGAAGAGTGTTTGGTAAAAATGATAGCATGACCAAATATTCAGAAAGGATAAAGTAGTAATGAGATAATCAAATTATGCCAAGAATGCAAGGTACAACAAATTCCTTACTTGCCTCGCTGTCAATTATTGTCAGAAAGTGGAAGAAACAAAAGAGTGATGGGCTGATATTGGACCCAGTTTCAGCTAATAGGGAAATGTTAGCCAACTACCATATATGAATGTGGTGGGAATCGTAAACCGAAGAGATCACATCCTCCTGCGATTCTTTATACAAAGCAAAGGAAGAGTTATGGACTTTAAGTGAATAAGTTTTAACACATTTGAGGAAATATGGTGAGAGCTCCTTTAGACTGAAGTACTCAAAGAGGCAGAGGTTCATGATGGACGGGAGTTTCTTAAATGCAAAATATATAAAGTATAGTTGCAAACTGTTCCAATGAAAAGGAGAAGAAGAAGATAGTTAAAGAAATTGGAAGGAATGAGATTTTGTATGAGCTAATATTTAAATTTGCCCTCCCCAAAGCACCTTAAAATGAAAACAATCTAAATGCAATAAAATGAAGAGCAGAATGAAACAGCCAGAGCTTGATCAACAGGGGAGATGAATGTTTCAGACTTTATTAGATGGCATGGGAACGTGAGACTGCATAATGAGAGGTGCTGTTCGAACAATGCATGGGAGTAACAAAACATAGGAAGGAATATTAGGTAAGCAGAGGTCAGTGAGGTGCCCACATTGAAATCGCTATGGGGCAAAATAAGGAGGAGACGAATAAAAGCCTACTATCCAGATTGCCATTATAACAAAGCATCTTTTTGAAATATCTTTTTCACAATGTGGTAGAATTACACATTCTTTTTCATGCCTTCTATAAATTTCGTTGCCTACGGTTCTAAGTAATATTTTGTAATTAGCATGAAATTTTAATTCAGAGAGGGAGAAAAGGAAGCTCCTTTAACAGCTTGGTTGCTTGTCATTTTCTAAGGCAATAGCCCTTCACCATAATGCAAAAGCAAGCAATATGACTACAAAGAATTTTTACTTTTACAATGTAGTATTCAATTAAATCCTTGCTGTATTTGTTAATAAAAACATTTTCTTAAATTGTTTCACATTTTAACTAGCATCTGCATAACCATCTGTAAAATATGCAAATACTTATGATTAATATTCCTTATAACCTTACTGCGACCATTTTTCTTCAAGAATGTATGCATTTTCTAGAGGCCTAGTTTATACTGAAAGCACATTTGCATTTTATTATCTCTAAACGCTTAACTACCATAACTAATGCTTGATTAATAAACAGCTATCTCGTGCTTCTACTTTAAACTTCACAATTTATGTGCATTTCTTCCTCGATGTTGACGATGGTTCATCTTAAAACAGTTGTATAGAATGATAAAAGGTCAAAATAAAACAGATTTAATTCACATTGTCCCATAAGGTACAATTTATTATCTCACCAAACCTAATTAAATCCTGGGCAAAGTCATAAAGTTTATTGGCCTTATTAAAAATAGAATTGGGATACAAGATCTTAATGTGTTGTGGACAGTAATCTGACTTGCAAATCTCTACTGGACATGCTTATTTTGGAGATGTCCAACAATGACATGGTAAATTGGTAATATAAAAAAGTATGTCTTTAACTCACTTTTCGAAGAGCTCATCAGCAGACTCTCGCACAGAACAATGCCCTTTAAAACTTGTATTCAAATGAAAAATGACAGTTTTATGTGAAAATCAGATGAAACATTTTGTTCTTTTTATTTTATTATTTCATAAAATATGCTTCACACCATTGTAGTTACTGAAGCATTACATATTTTAAGTTACTATGAGTTAAATGGGAATAATATTGATAACAATAGCTGCTACCAAAACAAAATACTGGGGGTGAAAGAGGATAGCAAAAGCCATTCAGAAGTGTTATAAAACAAATTGCTCTACTCCACTGGGGACTATAAGAATATAATATCTTTCTCTGGCATCCTATCTTCAGTTATTAATAATATGGTAGCTTCACCACTAAGCCTGGTCTAATCCATCTGTTTGCAACTTTTTGAAACCAAAATATAGAAAGTTGAGTGAAGGAGATAGGGACAAAGAGAGATTGCTCTTGGTGGCTGCTTTTTCCCAGTGTTACATGTATTAAAACAGGGATGGACAACTGTAGTGGTCCCAGAGTGAATTTTCTAACTCCACAAACTGTAATTGAGGGTTAAAAATGCTGGAAATAGAAGCATGAAAAATATAGTCCTGAGGTGCAGCTACACTATCAAATATATGCTGTTCAATATTATTTTAACTGCCATGGTTCAGTGCTATGGAATCATTGTAGTTTTACAAGGCTTTGAGCCTTCTGCCTCAAAGTGATGGTGCTTCACCAAATTACAACTCCTATGACCCTATAGTATTGAGCCATGGCAATCAGAACAATGTCAAACTGCATTAAATTGCAGTGGGGGTCCTGAAGCATTGGGATCTGCAGAAAGAGTCTTAAGTGAGGGTTACAGCTTCAAGGCCATACTTCGCCCATCCTTGTAGCAAAGTCCCTATGTTACCCAGGTTCTATGTTTCGGCATAAGCCAACAGATAGAGCAAAATAGGTATTTGTTAATGCCTTATAGTCGATAACATCTGTCGGTTCCACCAAATGAACAAAAAACTATAAACATGAGAAAGAAAAACCAGCAGGGAAAGCATACTGACTAGTCTTCTCTGCTAGAATTTTAAAAAATTAGAATAGATGATTACCTAGCATGATACAAATAATATGCTATCAGATTTGTTGTTAATTGCCATAATCTTATTGCTATATCATCAACATACCTGCTAATTTTTATCTTAATATTGTGAGTAAATAAAGAGAGACTTAATTAGTTACTCTAACAAAGAAGATTTCTTCGGATGGATATGACTGAAGAAAATCTTATAAATTCTTTAGAACTCTCCTGAAGGTGAAACTGAAGGCACTCTGTGTTCTGGGTGGGAAATTAATGGAATAAAAGTGCCATAGACCACAAATATATTTAATAGCTGAGGATATATTAAAATTAGAAATTAATAAGAAAGTATTTTTGACTAAGTCACAAACATCAACTGCCCAGGCAGATAAGTGGGAGAGCTGATGTATGATAAGGTGGATACACTCAAAGTCTGGTTAGACTGCTGAGAGTTGCTTATGTTAAAGTATGTAAGGCAGTTCCTTTAAATAATATGCTTTTAGTTTTCAAATGTTGTCATTACATGAAACATGAATCAGGTAAGAAATGGAAATTGAATAGTTATGAAGTTTATCACTTTCTGTCAAATGTTTTGAATGTGCTGAAATTGTAAGATTATTTGGAAATGTGTACCTGAGAAAAGGAAATGTCTATTATGCTGCCATGGATCTATTCCCCAGACACAAATATAAAATTCTTTTTAAAATTCATTTTGAATCAAATTTGGCGTTTTAAAGTGAATTGAATTCAGTAGTCTGACAAAGGAAGGCTCTAAATATGTTTTTCCTGTTTCAGTTCACAGCAGTGGTGAGAAGGCACTGTCTCATTTGTGTTGACTATGAAACAAACAATTACTCATAATAAACAGATGTGTTTAAAACACAGTTTGCTAAAGTAATTACCCTTATATTTAAAGGCACCTTTCCAAGGTTAAAAAGACACCTTGTACCACTATACGCAACCCACGCATTTTCAATCATCATTGTTATAATAATAGGGACCATTCATTTTACATAGACAGGTGTCCAAAGCCAAGGTGTCTAATCATTTAATTGAAATTATAGCCGGGATTAATTATATGATTAACCATTCCCTAAAGGGAAATGATGGTGCACGACCCAAAGTAAAATAAAGGTTCAGTAATAAGGTGTAAAGGTCGTAAGAGGGCTGATTAGAATGGCAATTTCAATAAAAGAGTGCAAATGATGTTCTTTGAATTCAAAAGAATTGAAAATACATGTATATATCAGAAATACACAAACAAATAGATGCAAACACTGGGATAAATAGATGACAGCTAGATAATATCCTGAAAGTAAATATATCATAAAATCTAAGGTTGTACTGGAAATATTTTGATGAGTTATAGAAAGTTAATAACTGTATTCTTCATAGTATACAAGAATTGCTTAGCATCATCTAAGATGAATTGCACTACAAAAACGTCACAGTAATAGTTTTCAGCTATTCTATGTGAAATCTTTAAGTAATTCTCCTTCTCTTCCCCCCCCCTCCTTTTTTTTTGGTGTAATCCATTCTTCTAATATGCACTTCACAGTAAGAGATTTTAAAAATGTAATCGTTATCACCCTTTTTTCTGCAATTATGTAAATGCTTTTTGAACTTCACCAACAGTAGGAAAATCAAACTGGTTAAACTTGGGAAGCTCTGTGGACATTATCCCATATAGCCCCTCCACTTCAATTTCTAAACAATTGTAATACAGAAATTTAACAATGTATAACAAAGCCCATCACACACACAGGGGGACTTCCCCCGTGCATCCATCATGTCTCATTAAGAAAGTGTTTCTGAAATGTCTGGAAACAGGAGGTGGGGGCAGAGAAGATGCACAGAGATCAACTTCTGAGCTCAGGAATGGTTGTACAACTGGAGAAAATGTGGAAAAACAAGTGGGATGGGATCTGTCAAATTTGCCTGTGTTAAATCACTTCAGCCCGTGGTGGTGTAGTGGGTTAAAGCCTTATGACTTGAAAGTTTGGTTGCTGACCTGAAGGCTGCCAGGTTCGAATCTAATCGGGAGAGAGCGTGGATGAGCTCCTTCTATCAGCTCCAGCTCCATGCAGGGACATGAGAGAAGCCTCCCACAAGGATAGTAAAAACATCAAAACATCCAGGCGTCCCCTGGACAATGTCCTTCTAATCAGCCAATTCTCTCACACCAGAAGTGACTTGCAGTTTCTTTTTTTAAAAAAAAAAATCCATTTAATTTATAGTTATTACAGTGCATTAAAAGAAAGATGAAAAAAAGAAAAATCTAAGGGAAAAAAAAGATTTTTTAAAAAGTATATACCCAAAGCAATACCCCTGTCCCCAAAACCAACCCTCCTCTGTGTGTTGCCTTCCAGCTCCACTGCTCTGCAATTTACTTCTTATTTTTCCACTTTTTTTCCAAGCCTGTTATCCTAGAATCTGAGAGTGACTATTCTTACACCCTAATTTCTTCTATGTTTCCAGATTCCTTTTTTCCCTTAAGTGTTTATTTAGATTGCTCCAGTCCGTTTTTGTCCTTATTTGAAATTTTTGTGAGATTAGCTGCGTTAGCGTGTCCATATTTTTTATGTCTATCAATTTCAGTGTCTATTGTTCTAATGACAGTATTTCCGGTGTCTTCCATAGCTTCGCAATTACAATTCTTGCTGCGCTTATCATATATATATATAAAGCTTTTCATTGTTTAAGTCCGTAGGAAAGTTCATTAAACCTAGTAATAAATATTCCAGTTTTAACATGATTTTTTTTGTAATATAATCTCCATCTCCTTATGTATTATCCTCCAGAACCTTTTGATCTTCTTGCACCCCACCACATGTGGAAAAAATCCCTTTTTTCTTTCCTACATTTCACTTGCAGTTTCTCAAGTTGCTCCTGACATGAAAAAAGTGACATAGAATAAGGGCTGCTCCTGTGGGCAGTCTCCTATCAAGCACTGACATGTTGTATCCTAGCCACAGGCTGGCCAGATTCTAGATGAAGATGAAGGGGATTCTGGTTTTGGGATTCAAGATCAGCAGTCTGAGGCCGAAGTCAGCTCAGACATGCAGTTTCGGTTTGAGCAGGATGAGTTGCTGATTCCAGGAGAAACAGATAACGGTCAAGCTGACATGAGAAATATTGAGGGAGAGACTTCAGCCTTGGAAAATAATGAGGATGACGGTTTAGCTTCTGACCAGGTGCAAGATAACACTGAGTTATCTAGAGAGGACCGTTTGTCTTGGATGGGTTCCCAGGTCCGTAGAAGTGAGCGTTTGGCGTGCAAACGTGAATCTAGCTGTGGGAAGAGGAATGCATTCATAAGTTGTTATTAAAGTGTGCTTTCACAGACTATTCTTTGTCAGTGCAATTTCATCGCTTCATCTGTGTGGATGTTTTACCTTGCCAGCGTTCTTGGATCCTTGGGCCTTGTTCTTTGGACTCTATGGACTAATATCTTGCCTTGTGGATTATCTTGGATTCTTGGACCTTGTGCTTTGGACTCTATGGACTATCCTTTGCCTTATGGATTATTGTTCTTGCTATGCTCTTTTGAACCTATGGACCTAGCCCTTTTGGATTATTAGACGTTCATGTACTTTGTGAATCTCTTGGAACTATTGACTCTTTCACTACAACTTTGAATTATCTTTTGATTGATTGCTTGATTTATATTCTGCTTTGCTTAATAAAAACCTCAAAAGACTACCTGTGTGTCTGACTGGGTATCTATAGCAAGGTGAACTTAGCCTGAGGTGCGACATGACATTGGGGAGACCGGGGGGGGAGGGGGGGAATGCAGATCAATGCCTCCTGTCAGAATTGGATATTAAGTCTATTTCCCCAGAGGTTTTTTTTCTCAAGGTTTTTTTTTTAAATAGAGTAGGTGGGAACTGTACTTTATCATGTGATAAATCTGAAAATGGGTGATTTCAGGAGAAAAGGCAAAAAAGAACATGTGATGGGATCTGAGAAATGATACCATTTGCTTTCTAATGCAACAGGACATAATGCTATGAATATATTACACTACACCCACCACACCCCCATGGGATAACATCCTGTGTGAGAGCCTTTAAGCCACCTTTTGACTTATGGTTTTCTTAGGCAAGGAACACTCAGAAATGGTTTGCTAGTTCATCCCCCAAAATATAGCTTAGAGCACCTAGTATTCACTGGCAGTCTCCCATCCAAGTACTAAACAGAGCTAACCCTTGGTTAGCTTCCAAGATCGGATGAGATCTGATGTATTTCAAGTATTAATACCTCACAAAAACAATAAAAGATGGAAGTACTTGTGTGGGGGCATATGCATAGTCTGAATGTCAAGATAATTAGTTTGATCTGAAAAAAAATGAACATGAACACTGCAATATTATTTCGATTTTATTTTAAAAAAATAAAGCACTAACTTTCAACAAGGGTTACAATAAAGTTAATATGTCCCAGTGAAAAGCTGGGATCGTGTTTCTGAATGCCTTATGCTCTGTGATCGCACATTCAAAATATAGTATGGCTGGCTACACACAACTCCTCATTAATCTATCTCAGGGTAGGCAACATCGTGATCTCCACATATTTTGTACACCTTAAAAGCCCCATGGCCTATGACCTGGGTTATGATATTTGTTATGCAAATATATATCTAGGAAATCCAGAAATTTAATAATCTATTATCAGATTATTATGCTTGGTCATACACAACAAGGCCATTTTGGCTGAACTATGTGAAAATTGCAATCTGTATAATATTTTTTTTAAATAATTTTTATTGATAGCTTTTGTTACAGGATCGTAATCTGTGAAAATCAGTTCTGTTATAAAAGAAGAGTAGGGGATAAAACTTAAAGTAACTTGAGGGGGGGGTGGAAGGGGGGCATGCAGGGAAGATGGGGAGTGCAGGTACTTGTGGGAGAAATAGTGAAATATTGGTTTTGTGGTAACATGTTGTCTCTTGATGATCCCTGTAGTTAATTGTTTGTTGTGGGGAATCTTTGGTTGTCTCAGGTGAGGGGAGTCCTCTTTTCTTTTGGTATTATTTTGCTGAGTTATTATCTTCTTCTTCTTCTTCTTCTTCTTCTTTTTCTTCTTCTTCTTTTTTTTTTTTTTTGGATTTCCTGTAGCTTATGTCACCTTCCCCTCATGGGTCATTCTTAATCTTGTGTACTCCTCAAAGTTTGACCAATCGGTTTCTTTCATTGGCGTGCCTTGGTGCTTTCTCATCAAGAACGTCAGTTTGTCCATATTCTTTATATCCCATATCTTTGATAACCATTGGGCAATGGATGGTATCTGGTTTGATCTCCATACCCTTGCGAAAACTATTCTGGCTCCTATGATTAAATAGTTTAATATCTTTTCCTCATTCATGTCAAGTTTCGTGTTTGTCAGTCCTAGCAGATATAATTCTGGCCTCATCTGAAGATTCTTTTTCATTATTTTTCCGCATTCTTTGTGTATTTCGTTCCAATATTTCTTTGATTTAGTACATGTCCACCACATGTGGAAGAAATTCCCCTCTTTTTCCTGGCATTTCCAGAATTTTGTTCGCGTGTTTTTCCTGTAGTGTCCTAATTTCTTTGGGGTGATGTACCATCTGTATTGCATTTTGTATTGATTTTCTTTTAGATCCGCAGCGTAAGTAAATTTTATATTTTTATTCCAAATCTTATCCCAGTCTTCATACATGATTGGCCTACCAATGTCTCTGGCCCATTGTGTCATGCAAGTCTTGACATATTCAGTTTCGGTGTCCCACTCCAATAGTTTTTTGTAGATTTTTGTGATCGTCTTGTTTTCGGACTCCAATATTTTTTCCCAATCTGAGTCCTTCCTCATGAAGCCTGTTTGGTTATCTATATTAAATTGTTCCTTTATTTGTCTGAAGTGGAGCCATGTTACTTGCTTGAATGATATCACGATTTCTTCCTGGGATTTTAAGACATAATTGTTTCCTTGTGTTGTTAGTAGATCTCTATAAGTTGGCCAATTCGATTTTCTTTGATAACTCTTCTGGATTAAATCAAGTGGCGATAACCACATTGGTGTTTTTGGAAACATCCTTTTTTTGTATTCCTCCCAGATCTTATTTAAGGAGTCTCTTATTATATGATTTCTAAAAGTTTTCTTTTCATTTTTGTCCGGTGACCCCCATAAATGTACATGCCAGCCAGATTTTAAATTGAAGCCTTCTACATTCAACATTTTCTTGTTTTTTTGGAGAAGCCAGTCCTTGATCCATGATATCGCCGTTGATTCATAATATAGGCGCAGGTCTGGAAGGTTCATTCCGCCTCTGGTCCTGTCATCTGAGAGATTTTTGAGTTTTATTCTCGGTTTTCTTCCTTGCCATATGAATCTGGAAATGTCTTTCCGCCAATCTGAAAAGGGTTTTAGGGTCCCGATAATTGGTATATTTTGAAATAGGTACAACATCTTTGGGAGTATGTAAGTCTTGATTGTCGCTATTCTCCCTAGTAGCGATAGCCCCAGATTGTTCCAATTGTTTAAATCTTTCTTGATTTCTTTCCATATTATTTCTGTATAATATTGTACAATACTTCATCTTATATATTTCTCATTAAAAAGGGTTTGGGTTTGCATGTCATCTTCCTCCTATTGATTTAAATAATAAGCATAATAAGCATTATGTATTGGGTGGGGGTGGACTTAGTTGAAGTAACACAACTGTGAATGGTTAAATCTGACCACTTTGAACATTCAAATGCATCTCAGTTTCCAAAGTATTCTTTATCATCAATATAGGCTTTAATTCTGGCAGTTTTCATCTTTCAGTTAACATGCATATCAAACATACTGCCATCCTTAATCATGACTAATTAACTTTCACTTACATATACAAGCTGAGCATCCTTTATTCAGAATTTCAATATCTTAAATATTCTAAAATTAAATATTGTCCACATGAGTGCCTGAGATAATGAAAATCTTGTTTCTGATTACTCAACGTACACAAATTCTGCTTCATGCACAAGATTATTTAAAATGTTATATAAAATTATCTTCAGGCTATGTATACAAAATGTATGTGAAACATAAATGAATTTCATGCTTAAACTTTGGACCCAACTTCAAAGTTGGATCATGTATTTCTATGCAAATGCAGATATTCCAAAATCTTTTTTTAAATCCCAAATACTTGTGGTCCCAAGCATTTCAGATAAGAGATAATCAATCCATATTCATATTATTCTGTTTTCAAAACATAGGCAATTTTTTAATGGAATCCAAATGGCTTACTAGTGTTGAAAAGCTAGAATTCAAACCATTGCACTCAAGAAAATGCACACAGGAGTGGGGAGAAAATAAGTAACTGACTGGGTTCACAAAGCAATTTTAGCGTAATAAAATGGAAAGTAGCTTCAATCCATGATGAGCCGGGCACAGATATAGGTGTACTTGGTGAATCTGAAATTGTGAATCAGGTGTGCTATGAAACAATTATATCAACATCATCAACAAGAAATGTGAACTGCAACATGGAAGCATCAAATCACAGCTCACTGCATTTCATCAGTCCTCTGTTTCAAAAGGAAAAGAAAAGCATTTGAATTTTTAAAGTAAAGTTGAACTTTTCCACCTAAGATAAATTGACTTTGCTCTTTGAGGAAGGGTCCACTTTTTTGAACAATGTGCCCCATGGGTAGCAGCGAGGGGTCATTAGCCAATTATAAGGTGGGAAAAAGTTTGATGAATGGATCATTTTTGGTGCACTCTGCACTTTTGACTCATAAATTCTATAGAAAACCAGGTAAATGGTGCATGGCTTATTAATGAACAGAGCTTGAAATATCAAATTATCTCATCAGTTGGAAATGCAAAAGCCTCACATCTTGCTAGTTATACTGCAATGAGGCAATTTAGGAATAGAAAACTCTGCAGTGCCATTCTGTGTCTCCAGAGATGGCCCCATAAAAGGATGGGACAGCTGCAACAAAAAGTTTGTCAGACCTTCAAACTCTGCCCTCCAAGGAGGGTGGATATAAGGCCCACGGGGTACATTGTAAGCATGAAAGCACCATTAAGTGCATGACAAATTGCAAGCCATGAGACAGATATAGGACAAAGCCTACAAAAAAGCCTCAAATCTCTACAGAGCTGGAGGAAATTCAGAAACTTCTCCAAGCAAAAATATAATGAAACCATTAAAATACAGAAAACATTTGAAATGAGATCGCAAGATCTTACCAATACTTAAATAATTCATTAACAAAGATATGTAAGTAACATTTACATTTCAGAAACCAAAGTCTAATGTTTTAGCATTTTAGACTGGTCAGAGTCATTATACAATAATACTGACTGGCCACGTTGTCTGAATGCCTGATCACCGTCTCCCAAAGCAGTTACTCTACTCCGAACTCAAGAACGGAAAATGTAATGTTGGTGGGCAGGAAAAGAGATTTAAGGATGGGCTTAAAGCCAACCTTAAAAACTGTGGCATAGATACTGAGAACTGGGAAGCCTTGGCCCTTGAGCGCTCTAATTGGAGGTCAGCTGTGAATAAATAACAGAGTAAACAGGGACTTTTTAAAAATCACATTAAAACCGAGAAAATGCAGATTCATTTTCAAAATAGTCATCATTTGTTTCCTCAGCACCAGATTTGCAATGGGTGGAGGTGGTTTTTTTTGTTTTGTTTTGTTTTGTTTTGTTTTCAAGTGCAGACAACCTCAGAGCTTTCTGCTATTCTTGGTCAGCAGAAAAAAGATCAGTTCTGACTGACCCACTTGCAGATATCTACTTGGATTTTTAGAAATGTATAGTGGCAGGAAATTACTCACTGGCTGTCTTACTGTGTGAGGAAAAAACCTCAGGCAATTTTGCAAGCTAAGGTTACATTACAAAAGAAGATGCTGCGCAGAAACCAGAGCTAGTCTTTTGCTAAGCGCTAGAATGAAATGAAAAGCTCATACCATCATTCCTTTCTACTGTGTCTAGTCCTATAGCACCCACTTTGGAACTTAAAAGCTACATTATTTTTTAAAAAAATAAATGGAAACAGCTTATTTTCATCATAACATACCAATTACTTTGGACGTTTTCCCTGAAACACAGCAGTCTTCCATGCTGTGCCTCCAATGGAGTTAGTACACTTTTGCCCTGTTTAGGCAACCCTTTCCCCCATGTGATGAAGGAAGTGTTGCAGCACCAGAGTGGCATGCAGAGTGACAGAATCACCCATCACACCTGCTGTTTCACCACACTTGCCAGAGAAACGACACCGGGGGGGACGTGTGATAAGGTGGCCAGTGACACCTTGTCAACTTGGCATTTTAAATGGCTTCAAATAGATATTTCAAATACTTTATTAAATGCATCATACAAACACAAACACTCAACTCTTTATAAAATCTTTGCTTGGTACCAGCAAATGATCCTAAGGGCCTTTGTTCAAAGATCAACAAACTACTAATCTATTACCAATGTGGATGATGTTTGTTCAGTTTGCACAATGTTTTTTCATCTTTTCCTTCACATCACCTTATTTACTGTTTTGTGATTTTTTTTTCTACAGAAATAATATATTTCCATATTTCCAATTTGTTGAGCTGTGTCACAACATTCACCTTAAAGAGAATGCCATATCCCCTTTTCTTGTCATTTGTGTATTAAGCTGATACAAATTCACAGGTTTTCTCTGTGTTGTTGCTATGGTTGTTTGATTGTTTCTGCTGCCAATCTCCTAGACCTGAAAAGGGCTGTAAAATTGTGTGCATATGTGCACATATACATTGGTATAGTTTTTTTTAAAAAAAAAGTCTTGTTCCAAAATATTGATTGCACTGAACATGATTAAAGTTACTTTCTTGTACCAATTTAACATTGTGGAGATAGTACTCAAATTTAGATTCATGGGATCAGCCAGCCAGAGAATCAGTGGTGCTGTGGTTTGAATGCTGGACTACAAAGAGTATGAATTTTTGGTCAGCCATGGAAACCCACTAGGTCACTCTAGGCAAGTCACATTCACTTGGGTCAAGTCACACAGTGTAAAAGAAGACAATGGCAAATCTCAGAATAAATCTTGCCACAAAACCTCATGGTAATAGCACCATTAGAATTTGCATGACAACACGAAATAACAGCAACAGCTATTCAGCTACCAACCACCAGATTCCGAGAAATATTATTGACAGTATTTATATAAAAAACAGAGCTTGCACAAGGATGTTATTCCTTATGGCCAGCTCACTATTATCACTGGATTATATCTACTTGGCAGCTAGAAAGAAGTGGGACCAGATCTGGTTGGTAGTCCATATATCAATTTTCATATGTGCAGTCACACCAAATGTGTTTCTTTGATCTTGCTTCATTAATGTCCTTGTGTTATCAGCTGGAATATAAATATTAAAATTATTGTGTCTACTTGAATTATCCAACATCAAATGAAGTCCACATTAAGCCTTGAAGGTCTACTTTGCTTACAGAACAGCAGCATAGCCCAGGCAACACAAAACTACACTGTATATCTGTGCCCACCGTTAGTAAACAAATATATCTAGTGGCTTGAGTACTGATAGGAAAGTGTATTTTGGTCAATAGTAGATGTTCTGCATCAAAATTTGCTTGATATGGTGAATTTCTACACCCACTGTTTTCTTATACTTGCACCATTACGTCCAGCCATCTGTCACCAGTGTCAATTCTCGTAAACAATACGTAGGTTTCTTCTTCCTTGTTTTATGTCAAAGAAGAAGGAAACAATGCACTTGCATGTGTCTCTATATAGCTGATGTCCCTCTCAGGCCATAGCCATCCTCATGTCTGAAATATATCCTGGCTCTACACAGAGGGTATTTTATGATATTCCTATCTCACACAATATGAAAGAAATAACCCCAAACATTCAGGGTTTGTCTACAGTAGGCATGGACAAACTTTGGCCCTCCAGGTGTTTTGGACTTCAACTCCCACCAGCTGTTTGGAATTGTGGGAGTTGAAGTCCAAAAGACCTGGATGGCCAAAGTTTGCCCATAACTGGTTTACAGGGAAAGTGGTGTCCATACACTGAAATGATTTGGATTATTTTCAACAGAGTCCAGCACAGAAGTTGTTGTAATAACATGCTACAACTTTGCTTGAGGCACATTGCTTGTTCCTGAAGCTTGGCTACTTAGGATATTAGAACATTGCTCTAAAATGAACTAATGCTAATCCATACTATGGTGTGGAACAGGTTCTACATGATCTCAATTTTCAAGTGGCACCAATTCATGTTCAAACAAGGAAGCCTGAAATGTTTTCTTTCCATCACAGAGAAGTCATATCATTCTATCCATGTCTAATAAAACCTTTTCAACACTAAAGTTCACTTTGAAACTTATGAAAACATTCTGCTTTGGCATAATGTAAACACCTGTCTTTGGATCATAAATCTCTTGACTGTTTTGGCTGTTATCTTTAGGGTAATGTATTCAGCCAAATTACGTTGTTCTGTATTTACATGCGCTGCTGTTCTACATGCCACAGCAGTTTCTAAATTCTTGTAACTGCAAATGTAGGTCTTTTAGTAATGGCAGAAAATACCTTTAATTCAACTCATCCTTGCAAAAAGTTTCTTGTGCTTAAAGGCAATAGATCCCATCACTCAGAAACAAAATCTTCCTTACAAATATTGATGTTCTGCTGCAGTTTTTCAAGTTTACCGTTGCAAGTAAACTTACTTTTTGTAAGAGTTCATCTCTATCACCTCCTGGAGAAAAAACAAGCTGGCATTAAAAACCGCATGGATGCCCTTATAGCGATTAAGAGTCTGAAACAGTTTGCGATAAAGTAAATTGAAGAGAAAAGCATAAAATTATTATGAGAATATCAACAGGAATAACTCCTGTGCTGCTATGTACTGCTCTTCTTACAGCTCTCTTAATGTATTAAATGTGTTAGTCATAGTGCTATCTCTCTATCCACACACACATATAATGAATAGTAAAACATTTTATAGTGTGACTAGATTTCTAAAAAAGGAATTTGGGCAATATAAACCAAGACAGAATTTGTAGCAATTAGCCACTAAAGCTAGCAAAAGTGAGAAATACAAACACAGGATTTCTGCTATATGCAGCATGCTTTGCCCTCCCTTTGCCCACATGAGCTGAGGAGGAGAAAAACAGTAAATTTTATACCCTCTAATGACCTACACGATCATGTGCCACTAACACCCATAGGCCCTTCATGGCAAGAGACAGAGGGCATTCCCTCCCCAAACCTCCCATTGTCCAGAAGTTGTCTAGCTCCAGAAGAAGCTCTTCCTACTCTCACTTACCAGTAAGGAAGGGAAAGAAGAGTGGGAATATAAACCTGCTGCTATGAGCTCCCAGGAGGAAGAAAAGGTACCCACCCTTTCCTCCATTTGAAAGTTTTTCCCTAACTCCAAATGGCACTCATCCCCCCCCCCTTTCCAAATGGCCATATACAAGCTGCTTTTCCATAAACTGAATCCCCTTTCCCCCCCCCCCCCCTCCATTTCCCATCAGCTTGGATGCTGGCCTAAATTCCCCACGGCCATGGAAACTATTGGACGACCTTCAGCAAGTCACAGTCCCTTAGCATCAGAGGAAGGCAATGGCCAAAAATCCTCTGAGCAAATCTTGCCAAGAAAATGCTGTGATACGTTTGCCTACATGTTCACAAGTGGGCAGTTTTATGCCTATATGTGGTCCAACTGGAAACTCAATGAATTCATCACTGCTGATAAATATATACTCTCCAACACTTAACAGATAAAAAACAAAAACACATAGCCAAGCAAGATCAGAGTGTGCTCTCAATGTCAAAAGTTATTAATGAGGAGAGACAGACAAGCTAAGAAAGGCTGCAGCAGGGACTGTCTATAGGAAAGAATCTGTTATCGAACCCAAGCTTATTGCACAACAAGCAGGTTTAGACCAGGGAAAAAACTGTACAGGTCAAATTCTTCATCTGACTGAGCATATCGAGGAAGGCTATGAGAAAGGCTGCATTACAGAAACAGTTTTTGTGGACCTTACGGCAGCCTATGACACGGTGCAACATAAAAAAATGCTGCATAAAGTCTACCATATGACCCGGGACTTTGACTTTACAAAAAACTGTCCAGACCCCCCTAGAAAACCGCAGCTTCTATGTGAAGTTTCAGGGCCAGAAAAGCAGATGGAGAAGGCAAAAGAATGGTTTACCCCAAGGCAGCGTTCTTGCCCCGACCTTATTTAACATCGTCACGAACGATCAGCCACAACCACCACTCACAAAGAGCTTTATATATGCTGATGACCTTGGCCTTACAACACAAGCGAAAGATTTTGAAACAGTTGAAAACCAACTCACTAATGCCTTGAAAGATCTCTCCAGCTACTACAAAGAGAATCACCTGAAGCCTAACCCTGCCAAGACACAAGTGTGTGCTTTCCACCTACGTAACCGTGAAGCCAACAGGAAACTGAAAGTTACTTGGGAAGGCCAAGAGCTCGAACACTGTTTCCATCCTAAATACCTTGGTGTCACCTTAGATCGAACACTAACATATAGGAAACACTGCATGAACCCCAAGCACAAAGTAGCTGCACGCAATAACATCCTGCGGAAACTGACTGGCAGTGCATGGGGTGCAGACCCACAAGTAATAAGAACATCAGCCCTGGCCTTGTCTTACTCACCTGTCTGACAAAAGTCTGCCCATGTGAAGCAGGTGAACATAGCACTAAATGAAACATGCAGAATAATCACAGGATGCCTTAAACCTACACCTGTTGATAAACTCTACAAGTTAGCTGGCATTGCCCCTCCTGATGTGCAACGGGAAGTTGCTGCTAACTGTGAGAGAAATAAGGTCGAACATTGTGAAAGCCATCCACTGCATGACTATCAGCCTCCTCCCACCAGACTCAAATCAAGGAAGGGCTTCATGAGAACCACCACTCCTCTTGATGTTCCTCCAGCAGCAGCAAGGGTGTCCCTCTGGGCAGCTAAACCAGGCAATTCCAACTGGATGCCCCCTCCCATGAGGGTCTTCCTCCAGGGGCAAAGCAAGAATGGGCAACTTGGAAGTCCCTGAACAGACTCAGAAGTGGAGTGGACAGATCTAAAGACAATTTGGCAAGGTGGCACTACCTGGAGGAATCCTCCACCTTGTGTGACTGTGGAGCAGAACAAACAATATGTATGTTTGCCCACAATGTCCTGCCTCATGTACGGAGGAGGAGTTGTTTAAAGTTACGGACAATGTGGTTGCTGTTGCCCGCTTTTGGTCTAAAACTATTTAGTTGCTTGTGATTTCCTTTTTTTTTTCATCATTTTAAAATGTATTTGTTATGCAATGCTTTTGACACAAAATAAAAATAAATAGGAAAGAACAATGTTCTGTCCCATCTTCTCTTCTCCCCCTGCTGCATTAATCGGATACAAATTACTCTTGCATTTTCAACTCAGTTTGCCACAACTGAAGTATGCCACGGAAAATGGGAAGAAGGGAGGGACTGGGACATTTTAAAGCAGCTGAAAAATTGGGACTACCAAGGATTAATCAGCATTGGTATAGCAGGGTGGTACGTAGCAGCTTTATCAGTCAATGTTAAACTACAACCAGTAGATTTCAGCTGCACTTAAGTTTTGCTGAGAGGTAACTGTTGTACTTCTCAGGCTTCAAGAAATCATAACTGTCATACCCCAGCCACCTTTGGTTTCTGAACCTGATTCAGAAATGAACTTTGACCAGGATGAAGCTTATTCTGACTTTTTACCTAGTCCGCAGAGCTCCTTCCAATTACAGCTGCCGGCTGTTGATAGCTCGGATGATTCCTTAATTGGGAGAGAAACTGGAAATATTACTCCCATAGCTGAACCAGATGTTCTGAGTTCCCCAGAGAATGTGTCCTTCAACAGAAGGCAGTTTCTGCATCGCCAGAGATCAGAAAACCAAGGGCTCCGAAGGAGTAACCGCTTGGCATCTTGAGGGGATAATGGATAGAAGATTCCCTTGGGAACCTCTGGGAAGTTTGGCTTCCCTTCGTTGTGATCAGATCTAAGTTCCATGCACTGTGTCTTGCATTGTGAACACTTTGCGGTGTCAACGTAGCTATTTCCTGAGAACAGTTCACCGACTCTAGCTCCTGATTTAACCAAGCCAAGTTTCCTGTTCCTGGTGGCCAAGCCGAGCCGTGACTCCCGAGTAGACACGGAGTAAATCCTCTTCCTTGCCTTGTTCCTGAATCAAGTTTGGTCTTAGCTTCATCTCATTCCTGCCTTGATATCAAAGACTTCCTAGTGACTTTGGACTTTGTTATTTAGTCTTGCTTCCTTGTTGTTCCCCACTCAAGAACTTTCCAACAGTTTTGAGCGTGTTTCGGTTTCTGAACTTTGGATAATAATATTGGACATTTCTTTTCAACTCTTTGGACTAATTCACACCTTTTTACAAAGGACTGTTATCCACTCATCCTTTCCACTTATTCATTCCTGAATTTATCATTGTTTTAATAAAGATATTATATGATTATTGGTCTCTGTCTGGTTTAGAGTGCTCACGCTGCCTGGGGTGCAACAATAACACTGGGGAACAATTTTTAACATAATTCCTTTTGAGTTCAATTTTCCAGCTCTTTTAGGCTTAAATAGGCATGCTGATTTCAAAACTGCAATTAGTTTTCTTCTATCTTTCTAGTTTAGGGAACCAGGGCAGGTAAGTATATGTATATGAGTGCATCTACACTGTTGAATTACAGCAGTTTGACACTACTTCAACTGCCATGGATCGATGCTACGGACTGATGGATTTTAAATATTTGTAATGGTACATAACTTTTCATAATAGCTGCTATCTTTTACTGTCAGAAATTTTTTTCAGAGTTTTTTCCACAAAGAAATTGGGGGAGGGATAGTGAGTGGGGACAAATCTCAATTTTGTGATAGCAAATCAGGGGAGGACTTCTGAGTAAAATGGAAAGATTGAAAAGTGTGTGGTGAAGATAGGAAAATCATCCATTTAATTTCAAAATAGTGTATGCCTAAGCTGAATGGTAAACCTACTCCCAAACACTTGACCTGTTCAGTGGGATGAAGTCTAGAGTCATTGATCTTGTTACTGAACAAGAATTTGAGGGTCTTGCAGCAAGCAGGGACCGGCGGAAGGCAGAAAATAAGCCCCTTGGAAAAGTGGCAAAGCCAGAGACGGCTGCCCTTGCCAGGGGCCACCCTGAGGGTCCACATGCACCTGGCGAGCTACTGAAGCCAATAAAAGTTTTCCTTTTTCCCAAATAAAGTCTCACCATCGAAGGAAAACACACACAGAAAGAACATGAAGAAGGGAGACCATCTAGATACCCATATCCACAGGGGGTTGGGTTGACACTGGTGATGGGATAGGGAGTCCGGCACAAGGGAGGGGATTATGAGTTAGGTAGTTAAAAACAGAGAGAGAAGGGGGAAATGAATGGCAAGGGAGAAAGGAAACAAAATGGGGAGTAGAATCTAGTAAAAATGTGTGTCAAGGGTGATACAGAGAGGCAAAAGGATACATTTCAAATTTTGAGAAGAGCAAGATTAATAGTCTAAAGCCTAGAAATGTAAACCTTCCTCAGCCCAGCTTTGTCTGAGAGCCAAGAACTAATGACTCTGCTCCTACCCCAGTCAATGACTTTCAAACAAAAGGGAAAATCTACATCTCCAGGCCTCTAGGCCAAAGGTGAGTAAGGGGGAAAAAAACTGGGCTTGGCAAAGGTCAAATATCTTTTGTGACATGGTTTCCAGTAATAAATTTGTTACCTTCTGCTATAAATATATGAAATATAAAATATAGAATATAACCCTTGGTCAAATGTACACAGATTTAACATGGTAAGCGTTCCCTTTGCAAATTGTCCAAGATTTAACTCTTATTACCCAGCCTAGTGTCCTTGGCAAAACTGTAAGTTCCCTGATCATAAACTATCTTTTATTGGGAGAGGGGTGTCACCTACGACTTCAATCTGTTGCAATAGCAAAAGCACAATTGGATCATCTGTGTTGACCTTAAAATAGTCTGCTTCCTTCTTTGTCGGCAACACAGATACACCAAGTTTTCCTGTTTTCTGTGTATGTAGGACAGCAGAGCACATTAGAAGCACTGAGTGGAGCTGAATTGGCCTCCAAGATCTGACCTCAAACCTGGTGATCCAAACATTCTCCATAAGCCACTTGCTGACAAAAGTAATATTATATTCGCACCTCTGCAGAAAAATTGGATCTCATAAAGCAATTTATTAAAGCTTTGCCATCTGAAGGACACTGTTTCAAGTTTCTCATTTTGGCATTTCCTAACCTGTTGTTTGAAAAGATAAGGGCTTGTGTGGTTGACAGTCCACAAGTTCTACAGGTTATTAAAGATGAACATTTCATAGGGAAAATATCAGAACTCCAAAAAATGCTTGGCTGTCATGCAAAAAAAACCTTGCCAATGACCTTTTTGGAAATAATAAGAGTATATGAGGTAGCTTATTTATTTATTTATTTATTTATTTATTTATTTATTTATTTATTTATAATCACATAGCTTTCCTTCAGAAGACATTCTTCCCTGGTGGATGAGCGAAGAATATACGTGGTACTTGCTTGTAGAAATTATGACACTTGTTTCAAGCTTTGCCCAGATCTCATTTTATAATATGTGAATAAAGTCAACACAGAAAGAAATAGCTTTCCAAAGAGGGGTGATTAATATGTTTGCTCCAATTTTGGGCTTGCCAGGTATTTACTGAATTCATGCCTTGAAATTACTTTTAGGAGATTTGGAGGTAGGCTCCTTCACTTTCTTGCACGAAAGGGAGTGTCTACTGAATGACTGAAAAGGACATTGTGTATATAAAACAGTTATGATTCCCTACCAGAACTAAATTGTGTTTATGTATGCACACACTCATACAGATTGTTTGTCTTATTTATTTTTTTTAAAGAAAATATGGGAAAATATTCAGTTTGTTTCTCCAATGTATTTTCTCTGTGTTATGCCATCTTTCTATAAAACAGCACTTCGCATTTCACCATTGTGTCCTTCTTTACTAAAGTATGCATTTAAAAAATCTCTCGGGTATGTGCTTTTGAAAAATAGGCAAAAAAGCTATGTAACCTTTGCCAATCTATGTATTTCTTTCAAAATTAATGTACTGGATAAGTGCAATGAATGAACATCTCAAAAAGCAAAGCAATCTTTCCAGTATCACATATCAACATGAATGTGTGTGTTGGTGTGTGCACGTATGTGTATTTTCTTCTTTGTGCATAAAATAATGAGTTTTTCAAAGCCAAATGGAAAACTATATTAATGTGGTTCCATGGGCAAAACCTGAGAACACTATAAATTACCCTGCTTAATGGACTTCAGAATTTATTTTGCTTTCCATCTAAAAGCCTCAGAGGTTCAACAGGACATATTCAAATAGTTGGTTTCTGAGAAAATACGCACACCTGCACCCAGACACTCATTATTTTACAGTTGTGTCGCTTACAATTATTTGTGTATATTGCTTTTATTTTGAAAAATGTCCTTCAGAATAATGTCCAGTGCTATTTAGCCACATGAGGACAATTTCAAAAAAAAAATGGCATCACATATTCACTATCTCCTGAAGTGGGTCCCTGGATCAGGATCTTTGGCAGCCTCCCTAGCAAATTGCTAAGGTTCAGGATAGCATGATAATCTACAGGATTTAAAATAAAATAAATAAATATGACACAAAAGTCATATTTATAGTTATTTTCAAAAACAAAATGGATTTACATAATAACAATGTATAATCTCAAAATTATATGAAAGTACATATTTTCTAGCTTTAGTCAAGGCAATTTTTTCAATAATGTCAATAAAATCAACTTGCTTAGCTAAATCATTTTCAATGCACAAGGTTGCTAGATGATTGTCTCTTGACTAGTTGTGTATCTTTGCCATGTTTTCAATGAATTTGCCAGTCTGCTGAATGGTATTTTAGCTCACCAAACAGTAACTAAAACTGTACAAAACTGTTTAATCCCCTGCCCGTAGTAGGCAGGGTAGTTGCAGCAGCAGGCACTCCCTCAGTCTGCCATTGTGCCCAGCCTCCTTAGTCCCTGGAGACTCTGGGATCCGCATGCTTCCTGGTGTGCACCAGGGAAGGCTGGCCAATCAGAGCAGCCATCCTTATTGGACTACTGGATTATGGCCTGTTAGGATGACAATCTAATGGGGATTATAAACTGTTAAGATCATAACCTATGGTTATGAAGTGTTCCTTTAGTTTATTGGGTAACTAGCTGTGCCCGACCACGCGTTGCTGTGGTGTTGTCTGGTGGTGTTGGTGAGAACTTGTTGAGGTAGTGGTGGTATTGAATGTCTGTTGTATGGTTGTCTTTATGGTTAGTATGCATTTGGTTGTTTGTGTACTGTAAAAGTGGTGAGGGTAGAAGGGGTCTATGTCCCTGTGTAGTATTGAATAGTATTTATATGTTGTCCATGTGTTGTGAATGCTTGGATTGTGTCCTACTGCATAGTAGAAAGGGTTGGGCTGGATGGCCCTTAGGGGTCTCTCCAAACTCTTGGATTCTATGCTTCTATTATGATTATTATTATTATTATTATTATCATCATCATCATCATCATCATCATCATCATCATCATTTTCATCATCTTCATCATCATTATTATGTAGAGGCTGGATGGCCATCTGTCAGGAGTGCTTGGATTGTGTCCTCCTTCATGATAGAAGGAAGTTGATCTGGATGATCCTTAGGGGTCACTCCAAACCTTAGGATTGTATGACAGTGTTGTTGTTATTATTATTATTATTATTAGTAGTAATACTATTAGTATTGAGAGACTGGGTGGCCATCTGTTGGGAGTGCTTGAATTGTATCCTGCATGGCAGAATTGGGTTGGACTGGATGGCCTTTAGGGGTGTCTCCTAACTGTCTGATGCTATGATTCGATGTGTATTGTTATTGTGCAGATATTGGATGGCCATCTGTCAAGAGTGGTTGGATTGTGTCCTCCTGCATGATATAAGGAAGTTGAACTGGATGATCCTTAGGGGTATCTGCTAACCTTAGGATTGTATGATATTCTTATTATTCTTATTATTCTTATTATTGAGAGGCTAGCTGGCCATCTGTTGGGAGTGCTTGGATTGTATCGTGCAATGGCAGAGTTGGGTTGGACAGGATGGCCTTTAGGGGTCTCTCCTAACTGTCTGATTCTATGATTCGATTTGTATTATTACTGTGCAGATCGTGGATGGCCATCTGTCAGGAGTGCTTTGTTTGTGTTGTCCTGCATGGTAAAAGGAAGTTGAACTGGATGATCCTTAGGGGTGTCTCCTAACCTTATGACTGTATGATATTATTATTATTATTATTATTATTATTATTATTATTATTATTGACACAACAACGTTGTATGACACAGCAAACAAGATAGATATGCTGGGTTTCGTTTCACAAAATCACAAGTCGAACACTTCCCAAGTGTCTAGGACTGTGTGATGTATTTTCGGATGATGCGTGCAGATCCCAGCAGGGTGGCTTTTTGCAGTTGGCAGATGGTGATTTTGTCAATGTCTATTGTTTCCAAATGCCGGCTGAGATCTTTCGGCACGGCACCCAGTGTGCCCATCACCACCGGGACCACCTGCACTGGTTTCTGCCAGAGTCTTTGAAGTTCAATCTTGAGGTCCTGATAGCAGCTGAGTTTTTCCTGTTGTTTTTCGTCAATGCGACTGTCACCTGGGATGGCAACATCAATGATCCAAACCTTGTTCTTTTCCACAACTGTGATGTCTGGTGTATTGTATTCCAGAACTTTGTCAGTCTGGATTCGGAAGTCCCACAGTATCTTTGCGTGCTCATTTTCCAATACTTTTGCAGGTTTGTGATCCCACCAGTTCTTTGCTGCTGGCAGGTGGTACTTGAGGCATAAGTTCCAATGAATCATTTTGGCCACATAGTTGTGCCTCTGTTTGTAGTCTGTCTGTGCAATTTTCTTACAGCAGCTGAGGATATGATCAATGGTTTCATTTGTTTCCTTGCACAGTCTGCATTTTGGGTCATCAGCTGATTTTTCTATCTTGGCCTTAATTGCATTTGTCCTGATGGCTTGCTCCTGGGCTGCAAGGATCAGGCCTTCTGTCTCCTTCTTCAGGGTCCCATTTGTGAGCCAGAGCCAGGTCTTCTCCTTATCAGCTTTTCCTTCAATTTTGTCAAGGAACTTTCCATGCAATGTTTTGTTGTGCCAGTTGTCAGCTCTAGTTTGTAGTGTGGTTTTCTTGTACTGGTTTTTTGTCTGCTGTGTTTTGAGGAGTTTCTGATTTTTGACTTCAATCAAAGCAGGTTCTTCACTTTGCTTGACATATTCTGCCAGGGCATGTTCTTCTTCTTTGACTGCTTGTTTTACTTGTAGGAGTCCTCTGCCCCCTGATCTTCTAGGCAGATATAGCCGGTCAACATCACTGCGAGGGTGCAGTGAATGATGAATGGTCATGAGTTTTCTTGTTTTTCTGTCCAAATTGTCCAGTTCCATCTGTGTCCAGTTTATGATGCCAGCAGCATATCTTATGACAGGTATGGCCCAGGTGTTTATGGCCTTGATGGTGTTCCCTCCATTGAGCTTGCTTTTGAGAATTTTTCTGACCCTTTGTGTGTATTCTTTGCTGACCACAGTTTTCACATGTTCATGCTTGATGTTGTCCAGCTGTAGTATGCCCAGATATTTATAGGCCTCTGGCTGGTGACACTTTATTGTTTGGCCATTGGGCATATTTATGCCCTCACTTTCAATGATTTTTCCCTTCTTCAATGCCACTGTCGAACATTTGTCATTATTATTATTATTATTATTATTATTATTATTATTATTATTATTATTATTATTATTATTGAGAGGCTGGGTGGCCATCTGTTGGGCATGCTTGGATTGTGTCCTCCATGGCAGAATTGGGTTGGACTGGATTACCACAGTAATTATTTCATATTACAGTAGAATCTCACTTATCCAACGTTTGCTTATCCAGTGTTCTGGATTATCCAACGCAGTCTGCCTTTTAGTAGTCAATGTTTTTGTAGTCAATGTTTTAAATTCATTTTGATTTTTTGGTGCTAAATTTGTAAATACAGTAATTACAACATAGCATTACTGAGCATTGAACTAATTTTTCTGTCAAATTTGTTGTATAACATGATGTTTGGTGCTTAATTTGTATAATCATTACCTAATTTGATGTTTAATCGGCTTTTCCTGAATCCCTTCTTATTATCCAACTTATTCAACGTTCTGCAGGCCTGTTTATGTTAGATAAGTGAGACTCTACTGTATATTTATAATCTTATATTATCTGCTTAGAACTGGATTATATGAGGCCCCTTCTACACAGCTGTATAAATTGCACACTGAAGTGAATTATCTGGCAGTGTGGACTCAAGATAATCCAGTTCAAAGCAGATAATATACGATTATACATGGGTAATATAGCTGTGCGGAAGGGCCTTGAGTCTACACTGCCATATAATTCAGTGAAAATCAGATAATCTGTATTTTATAGGCAGTGGGGAAGAGACCTGAGGCCTAACTGTGCCTGTCCCCTGGGCTGAGTGGGTTGCTAGGAGACCAAGTGGGCAGAGTTCTAACTGGCAGCAATTGGATAAAAAACAATTAATCCTTTCCCTGTAATTAGGACTTTATTTTTCTTTTCTTTTTGTTGTATGAACGTAGAGGCATGGATGAGGGGTTGTGTTGCCAAGTTTAGTGTTTCTGGGATGTGTAGTTTTGTTGTTTTGTCCTAGGCCGAATTTTTTTTATCCTTTTATATATAGATAGATAGATGATAGATGAAATATCACTGGGCACCTATATCTTGTTTCTATTGGACACTCTCAGCAGACAAA
Organism: Anolis carolinensis; assembly: GCF_035594765.1. Lineage (NCBI taxonomy): Eukaryota > Metazoa > Chordata > Lepidosauria > Squamata > Anolidae > Anolis > Anolis carolinensis. Next base: position 106,298,242 of record NC_085842.1, on the reverse strand, counting down.
GATTCAAGTATACCTCTTTAAAATAACATGCTTGTTTTACTAATAACTTATATTTAAATATACAGGTACATTTCTTGTCAGATTAAATTTGAAAACGTTTCAGTTTGTATCTTTAACTTATAGTCTTTAACAGTCTCTTCAAAACTATATTGCTCTGAACAGCTCTCTTTCATGGCACTCTATTTCCAAAGGACTCAGGTCTCAACTGTCTTCTAACTCCTAATACTGGCTTCTGCACTCAAACAGATTCAAGCCTTAAATGTCATTTCTAATTGTCATCCTTTAAAAATGCATTCTAAACAATCACATGACCAGCAGCCCTGACCACTGCTTCATGTTCATAGGGCTAAGAAAACTGCAAACCAAAGAAGACATACACTTCAGGAAATAGATCGTCACATTATAAAACAGACAAAAACATTAAACAGAGGAGGCTTGAGGAGGTTGCTATCTCCAAAACTCCTGGCTCACTCTAATTGGCTGGCAGGGGTGAACTGAGGAAAGACTTGCAAAAAAAAAATCGATCAAAAATGGCTCTGTGGCTAAAAAAAACTTGAGAACTGCTGCTCTTTGCCAAAGAGTGCTGGTGCCAGAGCTAAGTAGTGTCAAATTGCATAACTTCTATAGCATAAATGCACCCAAGTCTGAAAAGTGAAAATAACTAAATTCTACACTTGAGAGAGGCATGGGTGGAAAAGAATGTTGAATGCATATTATTATGGCTGAACATTTCCAAGAGTTTAACAAATCAACTGTGTCCAAAGATGGGCAGAGCAGCTTCATGTGCAATCCCATCCTCCTCTCCACCTCCAGTCCATTCCAGCAACAAAACATTGTGAATTAAGTGGTAGGAAATGATGGCATGGTTTCTTGGGGAAAACACTTGGATTCCACTTAAGAATTAAGTAACAACTGCACATTTAGTGAAGAAGAAAAAGAAAATTATTCTCTGTAAACCTTATTGCTAACAATTTAAATCTAACTTGACTCCATGGCAAGATAATGTAATTAAATAATGCATCTTGAAAATTGTTCTTTTGGATTTTGTAATAATCATTTTCAAGACATACACAACTAAATGTAGTAGTTTCATTTCCCAGTGTCAGCAGTTCCATGGATTAATTTGATTCCGTATGAACATGATCATACCCAAGTTACTAAGGAAACTTACAGATGAAAGATTCAAATCTTGCAGGTTATATATTTAAAAAATAATGCTGAAATTTCTGAGCTGTGGATTTTATTTTTTCTCACAATAATGTGTCTTCTTTATATATCTTTACTGTCTTGATACAGGTGTGAAACTCTCAGGGCCTGGAAAATTACATTTTTGGACTTCAATTCCCAGAATTCACCAGCCAACATAGTTACAATAACAATGCTGGCTGGGAAATTTGGGGAGTTGTAGTCCCAAAAAATAACTTTTCAAATCTTCATAAAATCAAATGGGCCACCATCATTCTGGCGCATTTTAGGCAGGATTTCTTTACAAAATAATGAGCCTTTTCATCTGATTTGTCAATTCATTTTCTTACATTTAGTTGTATTTAATCAATTAGAAGAAAGATACAGCTCTAACAGTATAGATATAGATGACGCACTTCTCAACAAGGTAATGTTGTGGGAAGAAATGCTTTCTTATTTTGCCCAAACATAAAATAAGCTTTCCCACTCATTCTCCTACTGTAATGTTTCAAATAATAACTTCCATAAGACACTTTATCAGCAATTTCTTTTCAGTCAGCAGCCTAAATTCCTGCTGACTTAGGGACATGCTTATAAGGGAAAGTACTGATGCATTTGTAACCACAGGTTGGGCAGAAGTTTAATTATATAGCAGCAAGGCTCTAATTGCAAGTCACATAGCAACATATTAAATTTGTCATATGGGCAGTAATACACACTCTCCAAGCATTTTTTTAATGTTATGTTATCTTTTTCCAGTTTGAACAGTGTTGTTTGTTTGTGGACTGGCCTGGGATTAGCTCTATTAATCTCCTTCCTGCTTTGCTTTCCCTGAATGTGCACTTTATTGCCCTAAATTTGATTCACAGAATCTAGGAACAATGTTTGCTCTGCTTCGCTAATCCAATGATATCTTTGCATTGTAATAAGTTGTACAACACACACACAATGAGCAAATGTCTTCACAATCATTTTTCTTGTCCTCACTCACAAAACAGAGATGGATAGAAACTGTACACCTCCCAAACATTTAGAAGGGCTGGAGTTCAAGAATTTTATTATTATGTACAAAACACATAAGATAACAGTCGCTCTGTATTTCATTCTCAAGTTCTGTCAGTGTCTGTAAGCATTTATCTGAGTCAATATTGTATGTATGTCACTTGTGTCAGCAAACAACTACAGTAGAGTCTCACTTATCCAAGATCAACAGGCCGGCAGAACATTGGATAAGCGAAAATCTTTGGATAATAAGGAGGGATTAAGAAAAAAAGCCTATTAGACATAAAATTAGGTTATGGTTTTACAAATTAAGCACCAAAGCATCATGTTTTACAAGAAATTGACAGAAAAAGCAGTTCAATACACAGTAATGTTATGTAGTAATTACTGTATTTACGAATTTGGCACCAAAACATTGCAACATTTACTACAAAAACAATGACTACTAAAAGGTAGACTGTCTTGGATAATACAGAATCTTGTATAAGTGAAGCTTGGATAAGTGAGACTCTACTGTATTCAAAGTGATGAACCTATATCATGAAAATACCTTCAGTCCCTTGGAGATCTACCATATTTTTCGCTTTATAAGACGCACTTTTTCCCCCCCCAAAATAGAGGGGAAAAGTCAGTGCATCTTATAAACGCAATATCTACATTCACCATACAATGCAGTTTGAAACTGCATTAGAGAGCAGTGTAGAGTGTGTCCTCCCCCCTCCCCGAAACATTCCAAACAACTGCCACTTGTGGCGCGCGGGGAGAGCCAGTTCCTCCCTCATATCTCGCTGTCAAGCGGTCTCAAGCCCCCTCCCTCTTCCTCCTCCCCCTCCCCCTCCTGCTTTCCCTTATCGCTCGCTCTGAATGGGCTCCGTCACGCGCGCAACGTGAGGCGTGGGCTGCTGCTCTTCCCCCTCCCCCCACAGACAGTGTCCCCACATAACCCTCGTCTCAGAGAGAGAAGGAGAAAGCATCCAACTAACGCGCTGCCTCTTCCCTTATAGAGTCAAAAGGCACGTGTGCGCGCGTGTGCGTGTGCGTGTGGAGACAGACTGGCCCCCTCGAAGGCTGGAGGAGGAGGCTGGGCCCTTCCTGGAGGCCTTTCCGTGCCTGAGGCGCCTGTGGGGAAGGAAAGAGGGAGGGAAAGAGGGAGGGAAGGAAGGAGTGGGGAGGCATGCCCGGCACGTCCCCACGCTGGCAGCAGGCGAAGCGGCTCGCCCTTGGCCTCCTTGTAACACAACAAGCGACACCATGGCCGCAGACCCCCGAAAGCGGCGCCCCTGTGGAGGCTCCTTCTGCAGGAGGAGGCAAGATGGCTACCTTCTTGTGGCTCTGCCCGCCCAGGATGGAGTCCGGCCTCGCTAGGTGCCCTCTCCGCGTGGGACGGGTGGGCAGCAGGACCGCTGGTGGGTGCCCTTCTCCCCCCTCAGATGTTATTTTATTAAAATGTTCTAGGTCATCTTTTAGTTCAAATTATTTTTCCCCATTTTCCTCCTCTGAAAACTAGGTGCGTCTTATCATCAGGTGCGTCTTATAAAGCGAAAAATACGGTAACTTAAAGTATGAATTACAACCAAAAGCAGGAGCCACCATCTGTCATTACAGACAGAGAAGCATTGCCAGAAGGAGTACAGATCAGGTTACATAATGTGGGGGACTGGCATTTCCCAATGTGTCAGTAACAGGGAACATGAATCTGCCTAATGTGTAAAACCATTTCTTTATTTCCTGGAAATATACCATGGACTGGTGGCCAATAGTTAATTGCCAGCATTGGTCCATGGGCCACCGAGTAATACCGTAAGCCCACATATCATGTGAGGAATCTATTCCATGATCCTTCAGGTAATATGGAACCCCAATTTTCTTACCTGAACTGAATAGTTCATTGGACTTCTGACCAAAACACACAATAGAATCACTATTGAGAGCCTAAAAATGTCTAGAGAAGTGGAAGTTGACCACAGAATAATATTGGAGTGCTAAAGGAAATATTCCTCTAGACATCACTATGTCTTGCAAATTGTATGCTATTCAAAGCTTTTCACATATAAATGAAATTACATTCAACAAAACTGCATAATAAGCAGGCCTATTAGTATGCCTTTACCATCAGTGCTGGAAGGACTTTCCCTATTTGTCTGCTCTGCAGTGGTGCAGCAAGAGGTATGAGTGTCTCTTGATGCTGCAGTGTTCAGCCCTGCTTGATGCTGCAAGGTGGTAAGGGAAGGAAGAGCTGGTTTTCTAGTCCCAGACCTGCACTTTGCATTTGCAGCAGCAACTTCTTGGAACATCATCTGTGGAGAGAACAGTGGGGAACCCCCCAGAGGATCATCCCCAAGTCACTCATCATCTCAACAGGCAGTACATAATAAATACTGAGCAGCATATGGCTTTTTATCTATTAGCTTTGCAGAAATGCTAAACTGTGTGATGAGAGAATAAAAATAATACTGTTACACCACTATTTTGTGGGAAATATGGTATACAATAATTATTCCATTCTCAATTTAACTTTTGGGGACAAACTTCATTTTGAAAACAGGGTGTAGGGGGGATGCAATTAGGACTCTAATGCACACCATTTGTTCTGAACACGATCCATGCTCCTTCTTCCCAATTTAATGCCTACAAATTATTTATCTCATTATTTATCTACATGTTTGTTTTGGAAGGACATCTTTTTGTGCCCTAGAGCCACTTTATTCATTAGTTCTTCAGAATGTATGTCCTATTTCATTATGTTTTAATCTTCAGAGTTGTTCATTTGCATTTCATTTCCTGCATCAGTAAAAACATTAACAGTGGGGAGAGTGTTATTGTAAATATTAATACAAAAATGATGATCATGCAAAGAAGCGGGTTTTCTAACAGTAATTACCTTTATTCGAGGCAGAAACAAGATTTACAAGATAATTGCAAACAGGAAATAGTCTAAAGAGAGGATCTCTTCTCCTTCTGCATAAAGTGTTTCTTAAGAATGCCATACCAAGTTACAAACTATAGCTTACCTGTTCTTTGACATATCTTAAATATCAATATCCTATTTAAGTATTAAGACTATGAAAAACGCTATAAAAGACATGATGACAGCCACTATCCTTCAATTCCTGAATCTGAGTGCTTATTTAAATATGTTCTTTATTTGCAGTTTGCTGAATATCTTTTCTCTGAGGCAGCATTTTGTATGAAAACAGAGTTTAAAGGTAGCTAGTTAACTGATTTATACTTTTTTTTTTTACTCACAGGTGTTTTCTACCAACATGGTTTAACTCCCTAGATTTTCTGCAGAAGTTTAATGAATTAACTGATTTAAGAATCTAAAATCTGCTCCAACAAATGATTCTTCCTCAGAAAGATTAATTAAAATAAGAAAGCCTAAAGAGAAAAAGTATTCTGACAGGAGAAAATGCATCACATGGTTGTGTTGATAGGCAATATAACCCTGCTGAGGAAAAAACTGAGAAGCAATTGAAGAGCTGGGTTTGGCAATCAAAGGAAGAAGAACAGAGAGAGAAAACAAAAATTAATTCTGAAATGGAAAGGGAAACTATGGGGAACTGATTTTTCTTAATTTAGTCCTTAAACAGACATAGGACTTCATCCTTGGGGGGGGGGGGGGGCTCATCTTCTTATCATAGTGTTTCGCTCAGTTTCATTTATAAGGAAAACAGATAATATATTCACCTCCATCACATGCAATGTACTTTTGGCCATTTCTACTGTAATCTTCTCCTCTCTGAGCTATCACATGGGCAAGTCTAGTCCCCGCCCATTTCTCATTCTTCTACTTTAAAAGAGAGAGAGAGAGAGAAATTTTGCAAAATCTATGTCTAAAAGGGGGAAAATAAGGCCACAGTAAAGTGTGATATATCGAAATTGCACAACTTCTGAAGAATAAATGATTTCTTCCTAATACTATTACTGCTATAGCCTGAGGTGTGGTTACAGTGACAAGCATTTGACTGGCTCTCATGTCCATATGATAGGATGTAATGTGTAAAGATAAAGTCTTTAGTTTTCTCTGCCAAAGAGTGCCTCACCAGGATTCAAAAGCATTGAGTCATGACAGTTGATGTAGTGTTGATGTACAGTATAGATGAGATATGGGCAAACATTTTTGCCATGGAGGTGTCTTGTGGGCCCGAGTGCAAGGGCTGGGCTGGGAGGGAGTACAGGTGGGACCGGAAAGAGTGGGGATGGGGCCAGAAGTGGGTGGGGCTAGGGCAGGAAGGGGCTATGCTGGAAGGGCTGGAGGTGGGAGAGGGCAGAGTCAAGAAGGGCAGAGTTGAGGCAGGAGGGGTGGGGTGAAAGGAGGGGACACATTGCACTCACAAGAGCGTTCTCACCAGTGCCGTGTTTCTCCTCTGCTTCTCCTCTAAGTCTGGAGAATGTGAGCCACACAGTGCTGAAGAGAGCTCTCACCAGTGTTGTGTTTCTCCTCCCGCTTCTCCTTTGAGTCCGTGGAAGGCGGGCCGCCTTCTCAAGGCTCATAGAAGGAATAACAAGGCACTAGTGAGCGTAGCCGTGCCAGTCCCGTATTTCTCGCCCCGCTTCCAGGTAAGGGGCGGGCCATCTTCCCAAGGCTCAGAGGAGAAAGAGAAAAATAGTGCTGGCGAGCGCTCTGCGGAGAACTCTCACCAGCACTGTGTCTCTACCTCAGCCTTCCTCTGCCTGGGGACACAGTGGACTGCTGCACCCATATGCTCAGAGGAGGGCTGAGGCAAATGAGGGCCTGAGGGAAGAGGCCAAAGGTCCGTGTCCAGCCCACCTGGGTTTGCCCATGCCTGGCATAGATGCACCAGTAGAAATTCCTATAGAGATATTTTGTATGAAATTCTCCAGCATGACTAGAGGAATTTGACCACAGAGCAATACTGAAAGATTTAAAGAATCCTAGAGATTAATAATCAAATCCTCATAAGTCAAAAACACAATGTGGAGGATCAGTTGTTTTTCATAGCAGGAATGAGAAATTGTTCAGCAAAGCAGGGCAAATCTTTGTTTCATATAATCAGAAGCATACACAGCAATATTAATTAGAACATTTCCTCTCACTAAGAGCTTCAACGTGTATTAAAGCCCTCCACATATAACCTTCAATCTGACAAAAGATTTCACTTATATTTAATGAAGACTGTATCTTACCATTCTGTAGGATTTCATGCTTAAAACCTGAGTCCAGGAAATGGCTCCATGTTATATCATCAGTCTTTTAGCTGATTAGTGAGGAAGCATTGAGGATATCTAACCAGGAATATTTTCTCCTATTATTATCCGATAAAGACAGTGTATTTTCTACTTATTTTTCTCAAGCCTTCTTCCGCTGCACACAAAACCATTAGATTGAGCCATGAAGAACAAGGTCTTAAGGTTTAATGTACCACTAAATGAATAAAAGAAATACTCTGAAAATATCAGTCAGAGGCAAGTGGGAGCACATAGCTTTCTATATAACCAAGACACACACACACACCCGCCCACCCTGGCCCCTGGAAGAAAAGACAGAAGGGATAACAAGGTATCATATTTCCACAAATTGGAACCATATTAAAGAATGAAGCATTAAGGAAATAATTTCCCAGAATTCAGTGAATGTTGGGGTTGCAGTATTTTCATTGTGTTTCTGAAAATGCATGAGACACTAAAGCACTTAACTGTTGAATATAAGCCTCAGCTTGTCAAGAGGAACATTATAATGCAGCTAGATTTGATCCTGTGGATTATATACAATAGCATTCTGTTGAAATACATTAAGTTATTCCTAAATGCTAATTCTTATTCCAAAAATACTCAGCGGAAGTAAATCTGCTGGACTTCATGGCTGTTCTAGGATTGAGATCCTATTTGATCCTAGCAGAATATAAAGTTCCACTAGTGAACTTATGCCGGCAGTTTTAGGAGGGTGCTAGCTGCCGTGGAAGTTCTCCCAGTATTCCCCATCAGTGGTCCATCAATGTCAGAGCCCTTTGTGTCAGGGTAAACTTGGACCCTTGCATTGCCTGGCTGATTTTCCATAGCCTGAGAGAAAGCATTGCACACGATTTCGGGAGGTCAGATGAAAATGGAACAGGGCCCTGCCGAAAGCCGGAACATGAAACGGGACAAGGCAAGTCCCTAATGAACACCACTACTAGGTATCTCCTTGTACATTAATAAAAAGTATGCTAACATAACCCCTATTTAAACCTAAAAAGGTGAAAGCTTGGGAGAAACCTGAAAAAAGATGGGGGGAAAGGATATTCTCATTTGTTTTGGAATAATGAATAAAATATTTAAAGCAAAGTGTTCATATATTTACTCATCACACTGTATTTCTAAAAACTACAGAGAAGGCCATAAAACAGCAATTATTCATCTTTGTTTCTTTTTTTTAGTCTTCTCAGTTCTTTTTATGGAAATCAGTGCTTCATGTCTGGCTCACACTATAGAGGACTAGAGAACACAAAATCATGTTCTTTATTTCACTAATATTTCTTTATTGATTAAGGGGGGGGGTTTGCCATTTTTCATAAACTGTCAAAACCAAAAAGGTTTCTTATAGTTCAAATATTCTTCACAATTCCCTTCCACATGTATTCTGTCAAGTAGTGGAATTAGACTTTCTAACTATGTGCAAAAAGGCATCCAGTACCTCCTTCTATAATTATTTTTGCTAGGGATGACCTCCAGAACGCACCTGGTTGAAGCTCTGCCTCCAACCCAAATTGCCACTTATTGCTCAAGGGAGTATGCCAGCCATCTACCATTGCTGCCACCATTACTTTCAAATGTCTGGATATAACTATGCTGGAGGAATTTTATTCTCTGAAAGCTTCAAATAAGATCTCAGTCTGTAACTTCAAGAAGATTCCATGTTAATTTGGTTGCAAGTGCCATTATATCTCTCCCGTTCTTTTTTCTTGGCTGCTTTATAGCAGACATATGCCTTTGTCTGGTTCCAGTTTAGTCACTGATTATACCCAAGTTGTCAAGGAAAACAGGAAATTCAATTCCTCATTCTTTTCAGCAGCATTATATGTGCTTTTAGGACTGGACCAGCCATCAATTTGGAGCCCTTCTGCTTAGTAAATAACAATCACATCCTTTCTTACCTATTATGATGTGATGCTACGTCCACCACTGTCAAATGGAAATGGGCAGTTTATAAGGACTAAGCCAAACAAAGAGATGGAAACAGAACCCTTCACTTTATGCCTTTTCCCTGTGATTTATAACCTACAATTTCCTGTTTGAGCTTATTCTCCATTAAGTAATGAGTACATTCTCTGTGTCAATGTTCTTCTTGGTTTTCAGTTGAAACTTAAACTGAGGACCAGAAAAAAAATCCGACAGCCAAAGGTACTTACTGCATTCACATACACCTTAGGAATTTCTGAAGGATTAAAGACAAGGATCAAGCAAATTCAGTCACGGCATTTTGAATTCATGCTGATGTTATACCTCAGTGTAGGTAAACTGCAGCCTTTGGCCTTCATATGACTCCTCTCCCTTTTTGCAGCCCCAAACCTCACAGCCCCTGGTGATGCTGCATCTCCCTTCAAAAACATTACAAATAACCTCTCCCCCTCAAAGGTCAATGCCACTGCTGGAAGCCTCCAAGAGCTACCTACAAAATCTTCCACTAATCCTCCTCTTTCAAAACTGCTACCTCAACCAGCCCTGTTCAACCAACCCTACTATTAGCCTCAGTACTGGAACTTCCAATGACAGGGCTGATATTTCAGATTGTTCTTTCTAAACATTCATACCCCAGCTTGGCTGACTGCATTGTTTGATTAATTGAGACAACAAAAAGGGATGATCTTTGATAACAGATATGTGATAATGGCGATAAAAAGAAGCAAGCACTTGGGAAGCATAGTTTCTTATGAAGAATCTGTGAGGACTATCATATTAACTGTATCTCCATTATCAGCAATTGGCTCACTACTGGGATAATGAAAGGCTATACAGGATGTTTGGATTCCTAAAGTGGAGTATTTGAATATGTGAAGATCTGAGATTCTCTGCTTACTGGGAAATGTGTGTTACACTTCATTAAACTCAATAGGAATGTCATCTCAGTTTTTAGTAAAGACAGTTTAGATTAGGTCATGTTTCTAAACTCATTTGCTTTCCATGTATGTATGTGGATAACAGCATATTCAAATATCTAAAAGTCTGAGATTCTATGCTTTTGGTATATGGGTGAGTTATGTTTTATTTAAAATATATTATTTTACTAGCTGTGCCTGGCCACGCGTTGCTGTGGCAAAGTGTGGTGGTATGGGAAAGAAAGTGTTGAGGAATTGGTGGTAGTTAATATATGTTATTTCCTAAAGCGTGAATATACAATATTTCTGGTTGTTCCTTTGTCTGTTGGAGGCAAGTATGAATGCTGCAATTAGCCAGAATGATTAGCAAGTAATGGCCTTTCAGCTTCAAAGCCTGGCTGCTTCCTCCCTGGGGGAATTTTTGTTGGGCCCTAATTGCCCTAATTGTTTCATGTCTGGAATTCCCCTGTTTTCAGAATGTTGTTCTTTATTTACTGTTCTGTTTTTAGAGATTATATTGTTCTGTTTTATTATAGCACAGTAATTTTATATATTATATTTATAATCTTATATTGTTTACTTTGAACTGGATTATATGAGGCCCCTTCTACACAACTGTATAAAATCTACACTGAACTGGATTATGGCAGTGTGGACTCAAGATAATCCAGTTCAAAGCATATACTGTGGATTATTTGCCTTGACATTCTGGGTTATATAGTTGTTTAGAAGGGCCTTGAGTCTATACTGCCATATAATTCAGTTCAAATCACATAATCTGTATGTTGTAGGCAGTGTGGAAGAGGCCTAAGTGAACCCTCAGCCATTGCTAGGACATGAAGTGGGTGGGGCCTAAAGGCAGCAGAGCCTAGCTTTCTAACTGGCAGTCATCCTCTGTAATTTGGACAATTTTTCTAGGTTTTTTTTTATTGAAAGACATATTTTGGATGACTATGTCTTTTGTGCCTAAATTTGGTGTGATTTGGTTAAGTGGTTTTGTTGTTTACTCCATAGTAAAACGAACATTACATTTATATATATATATATATACTAGCTGTGCCTGGCCATGCGTTGCTGTGGCGTTGTCTGGTGGCGTTGGTGAGAACTTGTTGAGGTAGTGGTGGTATTGAATGTCTGTTGTATGGTTGTCTTTATGTTTAGTATGAATTTGGTTGTTTGTGTACTGTGAAAGTGGTGCGGGTAGAGGGGGTCTATGTCCCTGTGTAGTATTGTATAGTATTTATACGTTGTCCATGTGTTGTGAATGCTTGGATTGTGTCCTGCTGCATAGTAGAAAGGGTTCGGCTGGATAGCCTTTAGGGGTCTCTCCAAACTCTTGGATTCTATTATTATTATTATTATTATTATTATTATTATTATTATTATTATTTTATTATGACACAGCAAACAAGATAGATATGCTGGATTTCGTTTCACAAAATCACAAATCGAACACTTCCCAAGTGTCTAGGACTGTGTGATTATTTTCGGATGATGCGTGCAGATCCCAGTAGGGTGGCCTTTTGCAGTTGACAGATCGTAATTTTGTCAGTGTCTATTGTTTCCAAATGCTGGCTGAGATCTTTTGGCATGGCACCCAGTGTGCCCATCACCACCTGCACTGGTTTCTACCAGAGTCTTTGAAGTTCAATCTTGAGGTCCTGATAGCGTCTGAATTTTTCCTGTTGTTTTTCGTCAATGCGACTGTCACCTGGGATGGCACCATCAATGATCCAAACCTTTTTCTTTTCCACAACTGTGATGTCTGGTGTGTTGTGTTCCAAAACTTTGTCAGTCTGGATTCGGAAGTCCCACAGTATCTTTACGTGCTCATTTTCCAATACTTTTGCAGGTTTGTGATCCCACCAGTTCTTTGCTGCTGGGAGGTACTACTTGAGGCATAAGTTCCAATGAATCATTTGGGCCACGCAGTTGTGCCTCTGTTTGTAGTCTGTCTGTGTGATTTTCTTACAGCAGCTGAGGATATGGTCAATGGTTTCGTCGGTTTCCTTGCAGAGTCTGCATTTTGGGTCATCAGCTGATTTTTCGATCTTGGCCTTAATTGCATTTGTTCTGATGGCTTGCTCCTGGGCTGCAAGGATCAGGCCTTCTGTCTCCTTCTTCAGGGTCCCATTCGTGAGCCATAGCCAGGTCTTCTCCTTGTCAGCTTTTCCTTCAATTTTGTCAAGGAACTTTCCATGCAATGTTTTGTTGTGCCAGCTGTCAGCTCTAGTTTGTAGTGTGGTTTTCTTATACTGGTTTTTTGTCTGCTGTACTTTGAGGAGTTTCTGATTTTTGACTTCAATCAAAGCAGGTACTTCACTTTGCTTTACATATTCTGCCAGGGCATCTTCTTCTTCTTTGACTGCTTGTTTTACTTGTAAGAGTCCTCTGCCCCCTGATATTTTAGGCAGATATAGCCAGTCAACATCACTGCGAGGGTGCAGTGAATGATGAATGGTCATGAGTTTTCTTGTTTTTCTGTCCAAATTGTCCAGTTCCACCTGTGTCCAATTTATAATGCCAGCAGTATATCTTATGACAGGTATGGCCCAGGTGTTTATGGCCTTGATAGTGTTGCCTCCATTGAGCTTGCTTTTGAGAATTTTTCTGACCATTTGTGTGTATTCTTTACTGACCACAGTCTTCACATGTTCAGGCTTGATGTTGTCCAGCTGTAATATGCCCAGATATTTATAGGCCTCTGGCTGGTGACACTTTATTGTTTGGCCATTAGGCATATTTATGCCCTCACTTTCAATGATTTTTCCCTTCTTCAATGCCACTGTCGAACATTTGTCCAAACCAAACTCCATGCTGATATCAGTACTAAACATTTGGACAGTGTTGGTCAGAGACTGGATTTATTATTATTATTATTATTATTATTATTATTATTATTATTATCATCAACACAACAACGTTGTATGGCACAGCAAACAAGATAGATATGCTGGATTTCGTTTCGCAAAACCACAAGTCGAACACTTCCCAAGTGTCTAGGACTGTGTGATGTATTTTCTGATGATGTGTGCAGATCCCAGTAGGGTGGCCTTTTGCAGTTGGCAGATGGTGATTTTGTCAATGTCTATTGTTTCCAAATGCCGGCTGAGATCTTTTGGCACGGCACCCAGTGTGCCCATCACCACCGGGACCACCTGTACTGGTTTCTACCAGAGTCTTTGAAGTTCAATCTTGAGGTCCTGATAGCGGCTGATTTTTTCCTGTTGTTTTTCATCAATGCGATCGTCACCTGTTATTATTATTATTATTATTATTATTATTATTATTATTATTATTATTATTAAGAGGCTGGATGGCCATCTGTTGGGCGTGCTTGGATTGTGTCCTCCATGGCAGAATTGGGTTGGACTGGATTACCACAGTAATTATTTCATATTACAGTAGAATCTCACTTATCCAACATTCGCTTATCCAGTGTTCTGGATTATCCAACACAGTTTGCCTTTTAGTAGTCAATGTTTTTGTAGTCAATGTTTTAAATTCATTGTGATATTTTGGTGCTAAATTTGTAAATACAGTAATTACTAGGATTGCTCAAATAATTCGATTTCCCCGTTACCCGTTATTAATTCGTTATTTTCGTTTGTTTTGAAGCAATATACGGCCTTGATTGTCCACACGTCTGGATATCGCGGTTTCGAATCGCGAGAGGCCGTTTTTTCTTATTTCTTCGTTTTTTTCGTTAGGAAAAAAATGCTTTTGCAAGTCACCCAAACTCCCACCATTCAGGCCCTTTCCTTTTGCCCCTCAGCAAAAGGGGCGTCACGGGCTCAGCCAATGGGAGGGGGCGAGGGGGAAGGAGGCCGAGGAGGAGGAGGAGGAAGACGGAGGGGGGAAATGGCCGCCGCCGCCGCCTCGCCTCAGCTCAGGCCTGGAGAGACCGAGAGAGACAGAGAGGGGCCCGGCGGTGAGGAGGAAGAGGCCCGGGATGCGAGGGGGTGTGGGCCAGGCCCGTCCTCGGCTGCTCCTGGGGAGGGAGGGAGGGAGGGAGGACTACGACTCCCAGGGGCCCAGATTCGCACCCTCCCCCCAATACAGGTCTCCATACCACGCTACATGAACTTGAATGGATACTGTGGTTGTGTTGTCGAAAGCTTTCATGGCCGGGATCACACTGTTGTGGTATGTATTCCGGGCTCTATGGCCATGTGCCAGAAGCATTCTCTCCTGACGTTTCACGCACATCTGTGGCAGACATAGAGGTTTTGACGTCTGTGCGAAGCTAGGCAAGTGGGGTTTATATATCTGTGGAAGGTCCAGGGTGGGAGAAAGAACTCTTGTCTGTGGGAGGCAAGTGTGAATGTTGCAATTGGTCACCTTGATTAGCATTGAATAGCCTTGCAGCTTCAAAGCCTGGCTGCTTCCTACCTGGGGGAATCCTTTGTTGGGAGGTATTAGCTGGCCCTGATTGTTTCCTGTCTGGAATTCCCATTTTCTGGGTGTTTCTGGGAAGGTAATGGCACTCCATGTAGTCATGCCGGCCACATGACCTTGGAGGTGTCTATGGACAACACTGGCTCTTGGGCTTAGAAATGGAGATGAGCACCAACCCCCAGAGTCAGACATGACTGAACTTAACGTCAAGGGATACCTTTACCTTTACCTATACACACACACACACACACACACACACACACACACACACACACACACACACACACACATATGCAGGGACTATATATATATATACACAGTATATATCACACACACACCAATTTAACAAAGTTTCAGCCACAAAAACAAAGTTTCTGAAGTAGAACAATGACTTTCACAGTAAAGACAACCGAATTTAACAGGAAATAAGACTTTCAAACCAGGAACAGATTTCTGCAATTATTAAAAAATGGTTTATTATAAAAGCTATGAAAATTCTCCAAAAATCAGAGGATAAGGGAAACGTTCCAAATTTTGGTGAGCTATCAGTGTTAAATGTGTTCTACCACTGTACCAAGTTTGAAGAAGATCACTCAAAAAATGAGGGTGGGAGAGTCCTGGAAATTCCTCTCCCTCTGTGCTGTTTTTGGGAATTGCGCATGCGCGTCCGCCATTAACGAATTAATTTTGAAAATAATGAATTTTTGTTAATTTCGAATTTTTTGGGGGGCAAAATTCGGAAATACCTTCAGAAACGAAACGCTGCCCCCCTCTAGTTTTGAAACGAGTTTAGAATCAAATTTTTCGTGGATCGATCAAGCCTAGTAATTACGACATAGCATTACTGAGCATGGAACTACAGTAGAGTCTCACTTATCCAACACTCGCTTATCCAACGTTCTGGATTATCCAACGCTTTTTTTGTAGTCAATGTTTTCAATACTTTGTGATATTTTGGTGCCAAGTTCGTAAATACAGTAATTTCTACATAGCATTACTGTGTATTGAACTACTTTTTCTGTCAAATTTGTGGTATAACATGATGTTTTGGTGCTTAATATGTAAAAGCATAACCTAATTTGATGTTTAATAGGCTTTTCCTTAATCCCTCCTTATTATCCAACATATTCGCTTATCCAACATTCTGCCAGCCCGTTTATGTTGGATAAGTGAGACTCTACTGTACTTTGTCAAATTTGTTGTATAACATGATATTTGGTGCTTAATTTGTATAATCATTACCTAATTTGATGTTTAATCGGCTTAATAGACTCTACTATATATTTATAATCTTATATTATCTGCTTAGAACTGGATTATATGAGGCCCCTTCTACACAACTGTATAAAATGCACACTGAAGTGAATTATCTGGCAATGTGGACTCAAGATAATCCAATTCAAATAGCTGTGTGGAAGGGCCTTGAGTCTACACTGCCATATAATCCAGTTAAATCAGATAATCTGTATTTTATAGGCAGTGTGGAAGAGGCCTGAGGCCTAACTGTGCCTGTCCCCTGGGCTGAGTAGGTTGCTAGGAGACCAAGTGGGCAGAGTTTAGCCTTATAACTGGCTGTCAAGACCCAGGCTACGGAGCACCAATAACCATGCGCAGAGGCCAGATTCTATTTAATAACTTTATTAAAGGAATATATAAAGTCAATAAAAACAAGTGAAGAATGAAGTTCAGAAGTAGACCTTTCAGGAAAGGTCAAATATAGTCCAGAAAAGCAATGTCCAATATGTGATATTAGAGTCCAAAGTTATAATCCAATAACCGAAACACACACTTTGCCAAGCAAAGTGTGGGGAAATGACAAGGTCCTTTAGTCCAATGGAGCTTGACGACAAGGCTGGAAAACAAACTAGATTCTTGGCAAACAAGACTTGATACGAGGCAACAAGAAGCAAGAAGCAAGAACAAGGTCCTGGAAACAAGGTACTGGAGTTGCGTAGTCCACACACGATCTTACTCCCGAAGCTGACGAATTGACTCCGCAAGGATCTCCTTGCGGTAAAACAGCTATATAGGATATTGTTTTCCTGCCAAGGAACACTTTCCCTGGGGAACAAGAAGTGAAACCCAAGCTGTGTCCAGATGCATGACTCCTTAAGATTTCCCAAGGGAAACAGGCTTAATCAGCTAATTGTCTGGCAGCGATTCTGGCGCTTCGGCGATTCGCCTCCCTAGCGCCTCTATCTCGATTATAATTATCCCGGCGAGAGAATGGGGGAGAATTCTGCCCAAGGCTTGTTTGGCTGACTTCTTGAGGGCAAACATCCTGCAGGTGCAGGGGCTCCGATTCTGGCTGAATCAGTGGGAAACCAAAGTTTTCCTCTTCGTCTGCCACAATAGTACTAGGAACGGGACTATATGGCCCATGAGACATCACACTATCCCCCTCCTCAAGGCCCCTCTCAAAAATGGGCCCTCTTCCCGAGGTGCGGGGCCGCGGCTTGGCAGGGTAGGCCTGATGGAAGCGGCGGACTAAGTCGGGGGCATGGACTGTGGAAGCGTCTTCCCAAGAGCGTTCTTCGGGGCCAAAACCCACCCAGTCAATGAGATACTGAAGGCGGCGGCGATGAAAGCGAGAATCCAAAATGTCCTGAACCTCGAATTCCTCCTCCCCGTCCACCAAAACAGGGGCGGGGGCTGGCTGGTCCACATCGGGGCGTACCCCATCCGCCGGAAGGAGCAGGGAACGATGAAACACTGGATGAATGCGCATAGAGCGCGGAAGTTGGAGTTTGAAAGTCACGGGGTTAAGTTGCGCCACCACTGGGTAGGGACCAATGAAACGGGCATCTAGCTTCCGGCAGGGACGGTGGGAGGGCAAAAAGCGAGTGGACAATAGGACCCGATCTCCTACCTTGATCTCGGGGCCGGGCTGGCGATAGCCGTCAGCGTGGCGTTTATAGTCCTCCTTGGCTTGATCCAGTTGCTGGTGCAAGAGTTGTTGCACCGCTGTGAGTTCTTGCAGCCAGTCCTCCGCTGCAGGGACTTCTGAGGTTTCAATGACAGAAGGGAAGAAACGTGGATGGAAACCATAGTTTGCAAAGAACGAGGTTTCTTTAGTTGAAGCCTGGACACCATTGTTGTAAGCAAATTCTGATAGAGATAACAGGGAAGCCCAATTGTCCTGCTGGTAGTTTACATAACAGCGAAGGTATTGTTCCAAAGTGGCATTGGTGCGCTCAGTTTGCCCATCCGTTTGGGGATGATGAGCTGAAGATAAACCAGAGTCTATGCCCAATAGTTTCTGTAGTGCCTTCCAAAAACGAGAGGTGAATTGAGATCCACGGTCCGTGACTAAACTCTTGGGCAATCCATGTAGTCTGAAAACATGCCGAAGGAATAAATCTGCAGTCTCTTTGGCCGTGGGGAGACCATCGCAGGGAATGAAATGGGCCAACTTGGTAAAAAGGTCCACCACCACTAGGATCGTGGTATATCCAAGGGAAGGTGGTAGGTCAGTGATAAAATCTGCAGAAATTATCTCCCATGGGCGAGATGAAGTAGGAAGGGGATGCAGTAGCCCTGAGGGCTTCTCCCTTCTTATCTTGGAGCGCTGGCATACCGGGCAGGTATTGACATATTTCTCCACATCCTTGCGGATCTTGGGCCACCAGAAATCTCGTAGGATCAAATGCATGGTTTTGAAAAGTCCAAAATGCCCTGCTGGCTTGCTGTCATGGCACAGATGAAGTGTCTTTTCTCTGCCGGGGCCTGGAGGGATGTAAACATGATTCCTGTAGCACAGTAGCCCATCCTTAAGTGAGAAAGGGAAACGTAGTCCTTGGCGAATCTGTTCTTGAGCCCAGGCATCTGCCTGTTGACTGGCTCTAATCTCTTGAGCGCAAAGGGGTTCTGGGTTAGAAGGAGTTGATTCAATTGGAGTGGATTTGGTGTTTCCCACTGTGAGCGTGGCAAAGTTCTCGGGTTGCAGCAATCGGGATTCGAAGGTCTCTCTGCATCCTGCAGCATACTCTGGTTTTCGTGATAGAGCATCTGCTTGCTTGGTCTGAGCTGGGGTTACATAATGGATCTGGAAGTCAAAACGCTCAAAGAATAAAGCCCAGCGCTGCTGCCTCTGATTTAGCTTGCGGGCAGTTCTTAGATGTTCCAAATTACGATGATCAGTATGAACCTCAATGGGAAATTTGGCCCCTTCTAACCAATGCCTCCAATTTTCAAAGGCTGCCTTTATGGCCAAAAGTTCCTTCTCCCAAATAGTATAATTTCTCTCTGGGGCTGTTAGCTGACGGGAGTAAAAGGCACAAGGATAAAGATGTTCTCCCACTGGTTGCATGAGTACAGCCCCAATTGCCACATTGGAGGCGTCAGCCTGCACAACGAAAGGGGTTTTAGGATCAGGGTGCTGTAGAATTGGTTGGGACGTGAACAACTTCTTTAATTGCTGGAACCCTTTCTCTGCTTGCTCCGTCCAGCGGAAAGGCTGTTTCCCACGGATGCAGCTGGTGATTGGGTCAGACCAGCGGGCAAAGTCTGGGATGAATTTGCGGTAGTAGTTCGCGAACCCCAAGAAACGTTGCACTTCTTTCTTGTTGGTTGGCACCCGCCATTCCAATACTGCTGAAACCTTTGCCGGGTCCATGGAGAGCCCTTGTGGCGAGACACGGTATCCCAGGAAGCCTACTTCTTGTAGGTCAAAAGCGCACTTTTCCAACTTGGCATATAGTCCATGATCCCGCAATCGTTGTAGCACCATCCTGACGTGCTTCTCATGCTCCGATTGTGATCTAGAAAACACCAAAAAATCGTCCAAGTAAATGATCAAGAACCGATCTAGATAATCCTGGAAGATATCGTTGACAAAATGCTGGAACGTTGCGGGAGCTCCGGATAATCCGTAATTCATGACTAGGGACTCGAATAATCCGAATTTGGTCTGGAAAGCGGTTTTCCATTCGTCCCCCTCCCTGATGCGAACTAGATTGTAAGCCCCCCGGAGATCCAGCTTGGTGTAAACCTTGGCCCCTCGAAGTCGGTCTAATAGGTCCGAGATCAAAGGCAGGGGGTAGCGGTTCTGCTTCGTGATATTGTTCAATGCTCTATAGTCCACAACCAAGCGTAAGTCCCCTGACTTCTTTTTCACAAACATCACCGGGGAGGCAGCTGGGGATTGAGAGGGTCTGATGAATCCCTTGCGAAGATTTGATTCTATGAACTCCCTGAGAGCTTCTTGCTCTGGTTCAGTCAAGGAGTAGAGGTGTCCTCGCGGGATCGGGGCCCCCTCCGCCAAGTCAATGGCACAATCGTAGGGTCTATGCGGGGGTAGTTTCTTGGCTTCTTTTTCATTGAAAACATCCCAAAAGTCTGAGTATTTCTTGGGCAAGGTGATGATGGGTTCAGCGTCTGTGGCATGGCAGACCTTGGCTACAAGACAATGGTTTTGGCAATATTTAGAAGCAAACTGCAGTTCTCTGTTGGTCCAGGAGATGTTTGGGTCGTGGAGTGTCAGCCATGGAATTCCCAAAATCACAGGGAAGTGGGGGACCTCGGTAACAAAGAAGGAAATCTCTTCCATGTGTTCCCTTATCCACATTCTGGTGGGCTCAGTCCATTGGCTTACTGGACCCGTCTTTAGGGGACGGCCATCTATAGCCTGCACCACCCGGGCGTTCTTGAAATCGTGATATTGTAATCCCAGAGAGTCGGCATACTCTCTGTCCATGAAATTGTTTGTTGCTCCTGAGTCTATCATGGCATGGATCATGACGGGTCCTTTTTTCGCTGACCACAACGTGACCACTAGGAGAAATAGGACCCCGGTTTGCGGCTCTTGAGTGGGGTTTTTGACCGGGTTGACGAGCCTCTCTACGCCCGGTCGCTGGCTTCCCCCGCCGGCTTGGCTCCAGCCGCTTCGGCCATCTCCGTCTCCGCGGAGGACGCCGCCGCCAGGCGAGTGGCGGGCTTTCTCTTGGCTGGACATTCTCTGGCGAAGTGGCCCCCGTTCCCGCAGTACCAGCAGAGGTTTAACCGTTGGCAGCGGGCCTTTTCGGCTACATCTATTCTGGGGCGCACATTGCCCAACTGCATCGGCTCTTCCTCGCTTCCCCTGGGGTATGGGGCTGGTGGTGGGGGTCTCCACACTGGACGTGGCTGAATACTGGCGGAAGCAGGGGGTTTCACTCCTGCTCTTCCACTTTGGCCTCGGAGCCACTGTTTTTTGTTGGCAAGCAGGACTTCAGCTCGTAAACAATGATTGATAAGTCTCTCAAGAGAATTTGGAGGATCCACCTTGGAGATTTCTTCCTGCATCTCAAAACTGTCCTCTGAGGGCTATATCGTTCCAACCGGTGTTTTGGGCCAGCACCCGGAACTCGGCTATGTACTGGGACAACGGCCTGTCTCCTTGGAAGAGGCGCCGGAGTTTATGGCCGGCCGCCTCCTCGTTGTCCTCGATCCCCCAGGTCGCCTTAAGGTGATTCAAGAAGTTTTGCGCGGAACTTAGGTGCATGGAGCCCGCATCAAATAGCGCCGTCGCCCAATTGGCCGCTGGCCCTTCTAGGAGACTATAAATCCACGCCACCTTGACATCTTCTTGGGGAAATTCGGCTTGACGGGCTTCTATGTATGCCTGGCATTGGCGACGGAAAACATGAACCTTGGAGGCTTCTCCAGAAAACTTGGTTGGAAGTGCCAGGCCAGGGAGCCGGATACCTCGTTCCTTCAAGCCCCGTATTTCTCCCTCCTGCGTATGGAGTGTATCACGGATTCTGTCTAATTCATCCTTGGAAATGGTGTAGCTGAGTGGTTGGGCTTCCGCCCCGGTTCCTGTAGACATCCTGGCCTTAGGTTAATTGGTGCTTAGGGTGGCGGAGTCAAACTGTCAAGACCCAGGCTACGGAGCACCAATAACCATGCGCAGAGGCCAGATTCTATTTAATAACTTTATTAAAGGAATATATAAAGTCAATAAAAACAAGTGAAGAATGAAGTTCAGAAGTAGACCTTTCAGGAAAGGTCAAATATAGTCCAGAAAAGCAATGTCCAATATGTGATATTAGAGTCCAAAGTTATAATCCAATAACCGAAACACACACTTTGCCAAGCAAAGTGTGGGGAAATGACAAGGTCCTTTAGTCCAATGGAGCTTGACGACAAGGCTGGAAAACAAACTAGATTCTTGGCAAACAAGACTTGATACGAGGCAACAAGAAGCAAGAAGCAAGAACAAGGTCCTGGAAACAAGGTACTGGAGTTGCGTAGTCCACACACGATCTTACTCCCGAAGCTGACGAATTGACTCCGCAAGGATCTCCTTGCGGTAAAACAGCTATATAGGATATTGTTTTCCCGCCAAGGAACACTTTCCCTGGGGAACAAGAAGTGAAACCCAAGCTGTGTCCAGATGCATGACTCCTTAAGATTTCCCAAGGGAAACAGGCTTAATCAGCTAATTGTCTGGCAGCGATTCTGGCGCTTCGGCGATTCGCCTCCCTAGCGCCTCTATCTCGATTATAATTATCCTGGCGAGAGAACGGGGGAGAATTCTGCCCAAGGCTTGTTTGGCTGACTTCTTGAGGGCAAACATCCTGCAGGTGCAGGGGCTCCGATTCTGGCTGAATCGGTGGGAAACCAAAGTTTTCCTCTTCGTCTGCCACAATAGTACTAGGAACGGGACTACATGGCCCATGAGACATCACACTGGCAGCAATTGGATAAAAAACAATTATTCCTCTCCTTCTAATTAGGACTTTATTTTTCTTTTCTTTTTGTTGTATGAACGTAGAGGCATGGATGAGGGGTTGTGTTGCCAAGTTTAGTGTTTCTGGGATGTGTAGTTTTGTTGTTTTGTCCTAGGCTGAATTTTTTTATCCTTTTATATATAGAGATAGATTACAATAATCTCTCCTTATTTGTAGGACACTAGTGAAAGTGACAAAACCATGAATAACCCACAAATTATCTGGTCTCACCTCTGCTGCTACCCTACACCATTTTTAATCGGATAACATCTTCAGCTGAGTTCAGTTACACCAGACTTAGCCAGTGGTCAATGGGAAGACTTCAAACTGACAGAATGGCTAGGACCAGCCATCTAGACATTCCTTCACTTATTTACACACTCAGGCAAAATAGGGAGGAAATTATGGGATAGGAGGAGGGACAGCAAGTGGTGTGTGTGTCTCTATGGTAGATAGATGGAGAAGGGAAGTGGGGAGGTGATGAGGAGAGAGCAGCCACAGCCTCTTCCTACTGCCCTTGCCTTCCTCTCACCACACAGAGAGATCCTTGTTCATTATTATCTGTGCATGCAGCCTACAGCTATGAAATGTCATTATTTCCATGGATTTTTAAAAGGAGGATATTTTGTGGATTATCATCTAATTCCTCAGATACAGGGTATCAAATTCAAGTCCATATACATATACCGGCTTTCCATGCAGGCTTTCCATGGAACTATGTTAGAGTGGTACAGGAAATGGAAAATGTATTGACACTGTCCATACATTTTGAAATAAGTAAAAACATTCTGGCAAATTTATGAGATGATCCCAATGCAATCATTAGAAGACAGATCATTTCTTCCCCTAAGAACAGAAAGTGTTTCGTATCTTAACAAACTTCTTATCTTAACAAACTTTTTATATTAACAAACTTATTGAAAAATTTCATAAGTGATAAGCAGTAGCCACTGTTTATCAGCAATCTCAGATCCAATGTAGATCTGTGAGAACTCTTCAATGACACTATAGAATCTTCGCAAACTTAGGGTAGATCTGCACTGTAGGATTAATGCAAATTTACACCACTTTAACTGTCATGGGTAAATGGTGTGGAATTGTAGGTTTACAAAGTCTTTAGCCTTCTCTGCCAAAGAGTGTTAATGTTTCACCAAACTTCAAATCCTGGTATTCCATAGCATTAAGATATGGCACCTAAAGTGCTGTCAAACTGCATTGTTTCATCAATGTAGATGCACCCTATGGGCTGGGGGGAAGAATAACTGTGTACTTAGAATCCTCTTTACTTGCATCATCAAACATTCACTCTTCTGGTGGCCTTATACTGACCAAAGAAAACCTTTATAGCATTTGGTAATCACTGCCATTGTCAGCTCTGCCTTTCCTCTGCTCTCTAGAGCTTGGAAAAATACTTTTGTGGCATCAGCTGCCAGAATCCCACAATCCCCTATGCTTTGGGGAGATTTTTTGGCACTGTAGTGTAAATCGCCCTATCATGCTATGCTTTGCTTTGTTGAATAATACACCATTGGTACATATTGCTAGATAATAGCATCCAAGAATCATCCATCAAGGCTGCTTTGAAAATATTGGCAATATGGTCAAATGGCAGGAATGGGTTTTGCTGAGTTACAATTCAACACCTGGCTGTCTTCTACAAAATGTCAAGATTGGATCAAAACTTTTACTTGAGTAAAACTGTAAAAAAAAATATCCAAGGAAAAATGGTATAATATTTGCCATCCTCAGCCATGGTCTATATCAGTGGTTCTCAACCTGGGGTCCCCAGATGTTTTTGGCCTTCAACTCCCAGAAATACTAACTGCTGGTAAATTGGCTGGGATTTCTGGGAGTTATGGGTCAAAAACATCTGGGGACCCCAGGTTGAGAACCACTGGTCTATATTATGTAACTATATACTTACCTATGTAGCAAAAATACTATGAGACCTTGTCAGTAAATTGTGAAGATGGCCAAAGTGTCCAGATGTGCACCAGTCTCTACCAATGCACATCAACATTTCCCCATGCCTGTTTTAGCCAGTGTCCCAAAGGACATTGGGGTTAATGGACAACACTCCCATTGTGTATGAGTCATTTTCATGGCTTCCTTTATAATAATGTAACAGCAGCTTCTTACCAAATGTGGATATTACATCCCTGCCCAATTCTACTTCTCATGGATGTACATCCACTAACAAAAATTTGAATCCCTAGCAGTATTCTGATTCCTTATTAGACTGGCAGTTGACATTTTGATTCATAGCTGTGTACAACTTTCTGCTCATTCAATTTGAGAAGAATTTCTAAGGGTTCATCATCAAATAATTGTTAAATTGTACCAGCCCACTGACTCCCTAGCAGTCTTTCATTTAAACCGGTCCATGGTGAACAAGTACCTAGTCCCCAGCCAAAGAGCATGATTATGAATCTTCAAGAAAGCAATGATGTAAAACCAAGTGCAAATGCATGAGAGGCATTCCAGTGACATAGGAGTAAATCTCCACTGAACAAGTATACAGTCAATCATAATTATAAGAACCTGCCAGTCATAGCAATGCATTTGATATATAGCTCTCATGGTATATTTTACATATATATGATCGAGTCTTGGAATTAGAATGAGAAGTTTTTCAAAGGCAAAACTTTCCTGAAATCAGTCTCCTTTCATTGTTGGCAATCTACACCAATAATTAAATCAGGGTGGGCTGTGTGGCTTCCAGGGTTATGCACCCCAGCCCATTTTTAAGAAGACTCCCAGTTGCCCTTGAAAATACCATTTTAGAAAATTCAATTGCCAAGGACAGACAACACAATCTACCACTGACAACAGTCAATGGCAAAATTAAGGGGAGGGGAGAAGAGGCAGTACCACTGAAACATTGTGTGGACCCAAGAAGTGGTCATGACACATTGCACCTGTTATTCATTGCTGCTGCTGCAGTTCCCTTGCCCTGCAGTTCCCTTGCCCTTATTCCAGCACTAACCTTGCGACATTATCCCTACTGGCCCTAGTGGTACAAGGGAGGAGGTGCCACTGGAAAGGTTTGCACTTGTGGAGGGGATGGCTGATGCTCACTGCTACTACTGCTTTTCCATCACTGCTTTGAAGCAGGAGAGATGAAGCAGCAGTGGTGAAAGTACTGGTTGCCTGTTTCTCTCTGTACAATTCTGCAGGAAAAATCCATTCCCTATTCTTTTTGTTTCCTAGCAATGTACATTTCCACTGTTTTTAACACCACATTAACTGACATGACTACATGCAAAGTAATCCTGAAATGTGGAGATGGATGAGACATCAGAACTCTTTAGCAGACACTAAAGATTTAAAAGCTCCACTTCCCAAGATTCCATAGCATTGTTCTATGTTCGATAAGGTAATGGTAGACTGCATCAGTTCTAAAGTGTACCTCAGCATCAGTAAACTGTGATGTGCTAATACATGTGCAACAGTCCCAAATGCACAACTCCGCTAATACCACTGTCAGCTGGATATGGTTGTCTAAAACACTCTGACATGTGTAGCACAACTTCCAATTGCTTGTCACTAACAGGATCAAAACAAAGAACATAGTAAGAATTCGGATGCAATCCTCCAATTACTTTTGAGTACATACTAAACAGATACGGTGGATTTCCGGATGGGAGTGTTGGGTGTGTGTGGTGACAGCATTTTTTTTACCGGTGATAGACATTCATGAAATTATGTTGATCAAAACTGATATTTATATTTGAAATCCACAGTATTGCTTTAACAAAATATTGCATTCATGCTTTGATAGCTGCTATCTTTCAGTAGAATGATGTACTGAAATGCAAAATCTAAGAGTAAAGTGTAAACTAGGGATATCCCATGTGTGTGTGGGGGGGGGGGATCATGTTACCATGGTGTTTAGTCCTGTAGAGTTATAAAGCATATAGTTCTGTTTGTCTTTCTTTCTTGCCTTTTCTCCCAAAATCATCCATTTTCAGATTTATCACATGAGCAAGTGCAGATTCCTCCCACTCCGTTTTTTTAAAGAAAACTTTGGGGAGAAATTCTGGACATACTGGGCTTTCCCCTCCCTCCAATCTGGCTGCTCTGAGTAGACCCAAGGCTCTGATCTTAAAGAGACAACACTCTGGGCGGGCTGGGCTTTCCCCTCCCTCCAATCCTCTTGATCTGGAGTAGATAGGAAGCAATGATCCTAGAGAGACACCACTCTGAGGATACTTGGCTTTCCTCCCAATCTCAGTACCTCAAGATCTTTTTCACACATACTGCAGTCAAGCCAGGCATCCCCCTGCTATAAGATTTTTTGCATACTGATACAGACTAACATAGACTAACACTATAGCTTTGCATGTTCTGTGTATATTACCTTGCCATAATAACTATGTCTCAACATATTGTACTCAGTTCTTTTAGAAAGGGAGGCCACAAATTCCTAAGTTTTTCTGCTCACATTATAGGAGAGCAAACTTGCTATAAAAGAAACAGGGGAAAACTTTCACTCTGAGGTCACATTCTATACAATAGTCTAGATATTTTATCTTCTGTGATGTTGTGATAGCTATCTACAAATATGTCTTACCAAAATGTCTCTGCCTCAGGAGAAAGTTTCATGGGAAAAGCTTTTAAGCTCTTTGACCTGGTTTGATTTCCCCAGGTCACACTGCTTCCAGAACTGGATTTGCTACACAGATGGACTATGAATCAACTTTATTGTAGGGTGTCAAGTATTAAAAGGACAAAGCAAAGCATGCCAACAACAGAGCTACCCTTGATGAGGGGTTCTTTTTGAAAGAAGGAAGGTCAAAGAGCCTGAAAATCTGTGCTCTGATTTATTTCTTAGACAATTAATGTTTAACTAAAGATGACTATTTTTAAAGATCTTTATATAATGCAAAGGATGAAATGGAAAGCATGGAGGAGCTTCTTGGATGATTTGGAAGCTATTACACTTAGGTTCTGTAATAACCTAAGGTGCATCTACACTGTAGAATTAATGTAATTTGACACCACTTTAACTACCATGGCTCAGTGTTATGGAATCATGTAAGTTGTAGTTTCACAAGGTTTTTAAGCTGCTCTGCTAAAGAGGGCTGATAAGCATGTGTCTCACCAAACTACAAACCCCAGGATTCCATAATATTGAGCAATGGCAGTCAAAGTGACGTCAAACTGCATTAATTCTACAGTGCAAATGAACCATTAATGAACTTGTTTGCTAGGAAATAATAAGACCTATTTCTTTACTATTATCCAATGCATGCTTACTGTGAAGCAAGTATTACTGTGTTCAGCGAGGTTCACTCTCAAGAAATTGTACACAGATACACAGGGCCAAAAGGACTTATCTTTAAATATGGTGTAATTTCTGCTAAATACAAATATATAGGTCGGAACTTTACTAATTTACTATAGGGCTGAGTACTTTTAGACTTTTTAAGTTGAATGTTGATTTGACCATCAAATGAGAGTTCAGGAGATATTCTGAACTAGTATTAGACCTAGGTCAGTGCAGTCTACACTGACTGGCAGCAACTCTCCAGTGTTTCTGGTGGGAGCCTTTTCTAACCAGTGGAAGAGCTTGTGTAATACAGTGATTTGGGCTCTGTCATAGAAACCCACTGAGTGATCCTGGGAAATTCACACTCTCTCAATCTGTTAGAGGAAGGCAAAGATAAGCCCCTTCTCCATGATAGAAAACTCCATGATAGCTTCATCTTAGGGACACCATAAGTCAACAATGACTTGAAGTCACACAGCAACAATAACAACAAAAACAATGTGGAGATGCCTGTGGCCAAGCCTAGAACTTTCACCTTACAAGCTCCACCTCAAACCATATTTGCTTGCAACATATCCCACTAGCCTAAAAGGAGCATACGTCCAGAAAGTGGAAGATGGTAGTTCCATTTTAGTGAGATAAGTTCTCATCAGAACCGTAAAAGAGGTGTCCAAGGTACCAAACTTTATATAGGGATTAGACTTGGTATCCTGGATAGCTCCTTTACATTTAATTCTAAATGTAGATTAATCTCCACCAAGATGGGAGCCACTAGTGTTTCCATTGAAAGCTTTTGTCTAGTGCTTATTTAAAACCAAACCATATAGTGAGGCAAAAATGTGTCTTAAGACTAGTTTCATTGGTACCACAATTCATGGCCCCAACAAAAACTACACTCTTGCGACCTATTTGCATTAGAAGGAAAGAGAATTTTCCCTCCAGCTTCACCAGAGGAAAAAAAATCTTCCTAACCAAAGACCTATGTCCCAAATAAAATAAATAAATATTAATTGGGATTTTTTTAATGATGTGGTTGCAAACAAAAAGTTTAACATTACATATGGTTTTGTCCTTAGTTGAAATTAGGTTCCAGTGAATCAATAAGGTTGTTAGAACAGTGAAGTAAAGGTGAATTGCTGGCTGACATTATTGCAGTTACACCAGAAGACAATTGGCCCCTCAAAAATTAATTTGCTTTAATTTCCCATTCATCAGCAATACTCTACCAATGTATTTGGACCATTAAATGATTGTTCGTAATGAGGCATCAGAAGGGTTTTGATGAGTGAACTATAAAAACAATCATGACATAATAATAATTAGGATTTATTTATCACCAAGATAAAACACTAGTGTCGTATTTACAAAGTGACTTTGAAAGAACTTTTTGAAGAGGATGTTGAGAACACTTCCTTTTTGCTTACAGCAACCATAAGCATTATTGATAGCACTTTTAAAATGGCAGGTACACAAAAACAGAGTCTGTTGTTTCATGCCAAATTTGTTTTACAGTGTCATCTATTTTTGATATTTAAGAGGGCACTACTCATTTGCAACATTAAGCAATGTGATTTATGCATTTTAAAAGAAGCTTACTACATTTAAATGTTTTAGGCAGTTCATTTTTACAATGTACTTTGTTGCAACGTAATCAATGTAGTGTCTTTTTCTCAAACTGAGCCGGCATCTAGGAATGCAGTTTGCGCTTTATAGCAAAATCAATATAAGAATTAATGGATGTCAAAAGAAAGCAAACTGTAAGGAATAGAGAAAGGTCATAAGCTTTCTTCCACCATATTGATTCCATTAGCATTTGTTTGCCTAGTTGTATATACTGTTTCTCTCTGATAAGTGAGTGGAAAACTTTGTGTTTTGCTCAATGAATGTCATTATGTGATTATCACACCAATCCTAAATATATTAGCCCATATCTAAAGGATACAAAAAAGTGCCATAAATCCTTGAAGAGGAAAGTTGGTTCCTTCTGTAGTAGAAGGGATAAACCTTTTACCACATAGTAATCTCCACTAAACACAATGACACTTGACTTCTACACAGCATACACTGTCCTACTAGACTTTGCTGGTCTAGTATTATAATCATACTGCTGGGTTAGAAGTGTGCTACAAGATTTCTTTCCTGAACAGCAGTTTAATCTCAAGGTGTATGATATAATGTCTGCAGGCTTTCACAAGAGCCCTCTCCTCCCATGTAAGCCTCCCTGGGTTATTAGGTATTCAATACCATCTCATGAGCATGCAAGATGAGACATAGGGAAAGGGCCTTTTTGGTGGCTGTTCAGAGGCTCTCGAAATTCTTTCCTCCTTTGATATATTGAGCTCTTTAATAACATACTGTTTGTCATTTTCTTTTGATTTGACTGGAATTGGTTTTCTAAAAAAAAAAAAATCCTTCACCAGTGTTTTTCACCTTAATATATTTGTCTGAAGTATTTGTCTAAGCCATCTTTATTCATGATATAGCACAATTTTGGTGTCTTGTTTTTTAAGCCTGTTCCTAGGATTATTTGGAGTGTTGATTCAGAAAATTGAATTGGATAGACGGCATCAGTGTGTGCATGAGTATGTGAGTGAGTTAGTAGATGGGGCATGGTACTCAACCACCCTCCCACTCATTCACTCCGACACCCATTCATTGCAGAGCTTTCACAGCTCTTCCATGCCAGAGATCATTCTTGAGAGGGAGACCATCAGCCAGTTGCCTTTCAGATGACGGGGAACAAATCTCCCACTGGCTGCTGCCCAGGAACTTGGGATTGGGGGACACTCACTATGTATCACCAAAAATAGTTACAAATCTGTAGCTGTAAGTAACACAACATTTCAGCCATGGTTTTTAATACACCAGATTACTTAATTACATTGTAACAATAATGTTTTATGTGCTTTTTTCCTATATTCATTTTACCTAGATCTCTTTTCATTTTTATAAGCTGCCTTCAACCCCACTTCTGGGGAAAATTATAAATATATAAATGTAAATATCAATATGTCAATATATGTCCCATTGGGAGAAGAATCATATTACATTGCATAATAGTCACAATCACATAATAGTCTCACCCCCATTTTCTGGGTCCTGGTTTTGGTATTTAAAGCTTCCTTGCATAATAGTCATACACTTGACTTATCAGTAGGCAGCCTCCTCACTGCTTTCTGTACACTTTCGTATATGTTCTCAAGTTGTTTTCAACATTGTTTTAGTTAAAAAGGCACTTTTTTCCCTTCACAAAATATGCACCCCCTTTTCCCTTCAAAATAAGGAGGAAAAGTGTGACTTGTATGTGATGAAATACAGCAGCTACATCTCAGTTATATTTCCTGATGCTATTCCACCTCCATGACTTTTTCTGCTGGGAAACCCTCACAACAAAATGGCCAATTCAAAGTTGCTGGAGAGTGATGAGTAAGTAATGTGTGTCCATCCCTTTTTCTGTAGCTAGGCCTGTTGTAACAGGCAGCTGCAGGGCTGCAATTGGTTTGCCCATTCTCCTACCTTATTTCCACTATCCAGCAACTCAGAAATGGCCATGGGAGAATGCTGTGGGGGTTTAAAGGATAGGTGTGAATTTATTTATTTATTTATTTACAGCATTTATATTCCGCCCTTCTCACCCCGAAGGGGACTCAGGGCGGATCACATTACACATATAAGGCAAACATTCAATGCCTTAACATAGAACAAAGACAAGACAAACATAGGCTCCGAGCGGGCCTCGAACTCATGACCTCCTGGTCAGAGTGATTCATTGCAGTGATTCATTGCAGCTGCTCTCCAGCCTGCGCCACAGCCTAAGTGAAGGGATTATTGAGTCATTCCAATTGTGCAACAACCATAAAAATGCATTGTGATATCATAAATCATAAGTTGTACACCTAACTTTCTGAACCACCCATAATGCGTCCAACTGCAATTGGTTGTTCTCAATTAGAATAGACCCATTGATATAACTGTAAAAAGTTAAGACACAGGTAAATGCATTTGCTTCAATGAATCTACTGTGATCAGATCTTACAGGATTTAGTCTTGGGGAAAAGGTGGGGTAGTGATGATGATGATGATGATGATGATGATGATGATGATGATGATGGGAACGTCCCAATAATAGTATAAAGAAACAACAAGGGGGAAGGAACCATTCACAGAGTTGAGGCTAGGATACGTTCTGTTCATGAGATTAAAAAATATATAGATCAAGGATGAAGGAGTTTGGGGTGTGTTGTTAAATCTAGGCATCCAGGGTTCTCTGCCCTGCTATCTTTCTCCATAGCATCATCACTTGGTGGTTTTCTAGCTTTTCTACAATTTTCATTCAGAATTCTAAAGTGTTGGAAAAGTGTCTTTACTTAGTCATCTGCATTGTGTGTCTCTTTTTAAAATGAAAGTAGCATAGGAGAAGAAAAGTAATTAGTGTTTTCTGGGATAAAGGCAATAACTCCTTGCTGCCTCTTCATGGTCCAGAACTGTCCCATAAATGCTATTAGAGAGAAGAGGAAAGTTCATGTTTTATACTATACAGAAGCTTAACACATTGAAAAATGATATTCTCGAAAGAACAACTAATTCTGCAAAGGTAATCCCTGTTTTATTCCGAGTGAGACACAGAGATGTAAAGTATTTTCCTCTATGAAATGATGCTTCAGATGACAAGAAGCAATTTCATAACAAGTCTTCAGATCCCTTTAAATCATTTACATTCATGTCTTTCTCATTACTCCTGCAACAAAATAATTTAATTATGCTTGATTTCAAAGCAAGATTGATATGGCATCTGAGCATCCATAATTAGATAACAACTTCACAGCACACATTCTATTATTATTCTAATACTTAGTGGTTGCTTATTCCAAGAGCTTCTCAAGCTCATTAATTGCTCCTGCTATAAATAATAATGATAGGATGTGACCAGTATGGCTGACTATGTGTCTGCAATCACACTTGAGAATAGCTTTACCTTAAAATAGGGCAATCTTTATTAGGTTTTCTACAAATTATAATTCCAGTAGGTTTGAAGTAGAACCAGGGAAAAAAGAAAAGTAGGTAGAAGAGAGTAAGGGGTGGGGTGGTGGGAAGGAAGGGGAAGGGAGTTCAAGTGGAAATAAAAGGGATAAAAGGGGTAAGAGGGAAAGCAAAAAGATAGAAATCTAAGATGCGAAGTCGGCTTTCAAACATCTTCTTTGAGGTTTTTACCTTTTCCTTCATCTTTTCTTTTCTTTCTTAGTTTTTTTCTCCATTTCTTCTTTTCCTAATTTTTGCTCTGGTGGGTGATGATCCTATTTCTCTCGTAATTTGTAATTTTGCTTTTATTTTGTTTTAAGCATTCCATTATTCTACTCCAATCTGTCTCCTTCATTGGAAGGTAAATCTGTCCATGTTTCTTATGTCTAACACTTCTGTTAACCACTCATCTTCCTCTGGGCCTTCTCTTTTTTTATATAATCTCGCATAGGGCAAATTGTAATTTTCATGCTACTGGAAACTGAACTGACAGTGGCTGCGCAGATAAGGTGTCTTAGGGTTGTAGCAGATCATTCAATGAAAACGTAAGCCAATGTGTGTCAGTTGCAACCTAAAACAATTTCAGTCTTGGAGATCATTATAAATAGAAACAGAACTAAAACTGTTACCTTGTATTATGGCAGTGGAATGACCACAGTTGAAATTCTGTGTACAGTGCAGACACCCTTTCAAGCAATAAGAATGGGACTGGGAGGCACTGTCTTACAGTGGCTCCGGTCCTTTCTGGAGGGCCATACCCAGAAGGTGCTGCCGGGGGACTCCTGTTCGTACCCCTGGGGTTCCTCAGGGTTCCATTTTGTCTCCCATGCTGTTTAACATATACATGAAATCACTGAGAGAGGTCATCCGGAGTTTTGGAGTACTGTGCCACATATATGCAGATGATGCCCAACTAAGCCAGTGTCTGTCATCAGTAATGGACTGAATGAGGGCAAACAAATTGAAACTTAATCCAGACAAGACAGAAGTTCTCCTGGTCAGTCGGATGGTAGATCAGAGAGTTCAGCCTGTGCTGGTTGATGTCACACTCTCCCTGAAGACACAGGTCCATGGTTTGGGAGTCCTCTTGGACTCAGCACTGAACCTGGAGACCCAGGTATCATTGGTGGCCAGGAGGTCCTTTGCACAATTAAAATTTGTGTGCCAACTGAGTCACGATGGCACATGCTTTAGTTACATCCCATCTGGATTACTGTTACATGCTCTACATAGACCTGCCTCTGAAGAGTGCTTGGAAACTTCAGCTGGTCCAAAGAGCTGCAGCCATATTGCTAACTGGGGCTGCGGGAGTAGACAATCCCCATTACACCAGCTCCACTAGCTGCCAGTCTGTTTCTGAGAACAATTCAAAGTGTTGGTTATGACCTTTGAAGCCCTAGACAGTTCAGGTCCAGGCTATTTTGCTGACCGCATCCCCTTGTACAAACCTGCCCAAGCCCTGAGGTCTTCAGGAGATGCCCTTCTCTCAGTCCCACCTCCATCTCAAGTTCAGCTGGTGGGAACGCGAGAGCAGGCCTTTCTTCTCGGTGGCTGCCTCTCGACTTTGGAACTCTCTTCTTCCCAGGGAAGCCAGGACGGTCTCTTCACAGTTGTCCCTCTGGTGGCAGGCTAAAACCTTTTTATTCAGACAGGCATTTAAAGATGAAAGTTTTTTAAGATAGAGGCAGGGGGTGCTGTGGTTTTTAACTCTGAATGTGTTAATGGATTTTAACTGTGAATTTTAATACTCTTTATATTTAATTCTGTTTTAATGTTTGCATATTTGTATATTTTAAATTGTATGCTAATGCTTTTATCTTAAGACGCTTTGATTCCCTTTCTGGAGAAATAAAGTGGGTTTAAATAGATATAGTAAATATGATGATGATGATGATGATGATGATGATGATGATGATGATGATGATGATGATGATGATGATGGTGATATGATTCTAGTTTAACTGCCATGGCTCCACCCAGCAGAATCCTGGAATTTGCACACTTAGAATCCTCAGCCAGAGAGATTCTCTGTTTCCTCTGAGCTAACTACAAATCCCAGAATTTCATAGGATTCAGCCATGGCAATAATGTAGTAGAATCATAATGCTGTAATTGTAGTGTGAAAGGGCCCCTAGTCACCACCCCTTTAAAAAGGATACTGTATCGCTGCTGCAGAATATGTAGAAAAAGGCAGCCAATATGATCAACAGTCTTAAAGAAATCATTCCAGGAAAATATCTTTTGGTATTTACTGATTAAATTGTTGTGCAGAAGGGGTTTTAATTATACCTCTGTCTTGTCTTTAAGCGGTTTTATACTGAACCAGCCTGGACACAGGATATTATTTGAGAACACAGAAATGCTGGACCATTCCAACAACTATCATGTCAGACTACACAGAGAAGCCATTGAAATCCACAAGCATGTGGACAACTTCAACAGAAAGGAAGAAACCATGAAAATGAACAAAATCTGGCTACCAGTATTAAAAAACTCTAAAATCAAAACAGTGGATGGGAACCAACACTCTGAGGGCAGAGCACAGCTAATGACTAGCAAAGGATGCCCCCAGGCAAGAGACAAAAACCTTTCCAATGCTAATTAGGGTGATTAACTGAAACATTAATGCTGGCTTCCCAGTGACAAGGACTCTTGCCACACCCTGGACTCTACACAGATATATATTCTTTCCTTTCCTTACTTAGTTTATCCATACCTCACAACCTCTGAGGATGCCTGCCATAGATGTGGGCGAAACGTCAGGAGAGAATACTTCTGGAACACGGCCACACAGCCCGAAAGACATACAACAACCCGGTTTTATACTGATTTTTATTACTGGCGGTTTAATATGCTAGCTAATTTAGTTTGGGTTTTTTTTTAATCATCCTAGTTTTAGTTGCTTTAACTCCACGTAAGCCACCTTGGGTCCCATGTTGGGAGAGAAATGAAATATGAATGAAAATAGAAAAATAAATAAATAAAAAAGTAAGAAAGACAGAATATAACACAGGCATACAAGTGACTAAATGAAATATATTGAATACAGAGTCCACATAAAAACAGACTGTATAAAGCAGAG
This sequence comes from Anolis carolinensis, assembly GCF_035594765.1. Lineage (NCBI taxonomy): Eukaryota > Metazoa > Chordata > Lepidosauria > Squamata > Anolidae > Anolis > Anolis carolinensis. The sequence continues at coordinate 106,262,536 of NC_085842.1, read as the reverse complement.
TGTACATACAAATTTATATAGACAAGAAAGTAAAACCTATTGCATTGCAATACAAACCCCACATTAGAGAGGGATCAGTTCCATTACTCTTTGTGGATACATGACATAGTGGATTATAATGAACTCTGTGCATATCTTGACTACACTTGGTCCAGAAGAATAGTTTAGAATGGCATGAGATATCTTAGGGATCATCTACACTGCCATATAGTGTAGTCTGATCAATGTAGACTCATATAATGTAGTTGAGTACAGTTCAACTGCATTATATGATTCTATACTGATCATATAATGCAGTTTCAGACTACATCATATGGCGATGTGGATGGGATCTTAGAGAGATCCACAAGCACTTTCAAAGGGCCTTTTCCTTTTCCTTTTTTCCTTAAATTAAAAAAAGGATACCTGTCTAGCTCATTCAAAAGCTCCAGAAGAAATGTCACTTTCTCTTCAAATGTCCAGCTGCTGGCATAAAAAGAGATAAATTCTATTCTCTTGAACTAGAATGCAATCTATATTCCTGTAAATGGAGGGGCACTACATGTACAAATTCTATTCTGTACTGGGATGCTCTGTGATCTTCTTTGTTGCATCACTGTGTCCATCTATTTGAATCAGAGAGAAGTGAAAGCCATACATTGATCACATTTCATTGAAATGAACAGATATTTTTCTTCTTGAGATTTATTTTTCACCTTTCCTATCCATTTTATAGATCTTGTATTTGACAGGGATGATATATTCACATCTAGTATCTTTTGTTCAAAAACATTTTTATATTAGATCTGGTAATGCCCAGACTAAAACCATAAGGTAATAACAATTTGGAAAAGTTACATACCCAGGATTTTTCTGAAGCTTTCATTATTTGCTCATTTAAGGATTTCTGAGGGAGCCTGTCTTTACGCAGCTTTCACCTAGCTTTCACCCGTAATTAAATAGCCTGTGGTGAATCTGGGTTGAAACACACTTTATTCTTCATTCAGCTCTAATTATATGAGTATTGGAGATTTCTGATATTCCCTGTATCAAAACATAAAAGATGGTTCTTAACTCTTCAAATGTTCTTATTGTTGGTTTAACTCCAGATCTCTGTATTCACCAAAGGCAACATCATAACTGCCTGTAATGAAACCTCAGATGTGATGGACCAGTATAGTGAAATGGCTTGAATGTTGGGAGAATAACAGGAGATCAGGGATCAAATTGCCATTGAACTATGGAAACCCACTGGATGACCTTTAGTGAGTCACATTCTCTCATCCTCAGAGTAAGGGAAAGTGTGATGACTTATGGGCCATGTAGTCCCGTTCCTAGTACTGTTGTGACAGATGAAGAGGAAAACTTGGGTTTCCCACCATTTCTGCCAGATTTGGAGCCCTTGCAGCTGCAGGATGTTTGCCCACAAGAAGTCAGACAAACAAGCCTTGAGGAGAAATCTCCCCCATTTTCTCGCCGTCTTTATTATAATCAAGATAGACACGCGCGGGAGGCGACTCGCCGAAGCGCCCGGATAGCTGCCAGACAATTAGATGATTAAGTCTATTTCCCTTGGGAAAGTTTAAGGAGTCCTGCATCTGGACAGTATAGGTTTCGGTTCTTGTTCCCCAGAGGAAGTGTGCTTTGGCGGGAAAACAAGATCCTATATAGATGCTTGGCCACAAAGGATTCCTTGCGGAGTCAATTCGTCAGCTTCGGGAGTAGATTGTGTGTGGACTACGCTACTCCAGTTTCCAGGACCTTGCTCTCGTTCCAGCCCTGCCTTGTTCCCCGGACCTCGCCACGGATTTCGCCACGGACCCTGTTCTTGCTCCTCGCTTCTTGTTGCCTTGAATCAAGCCTTATTTGCCAAGAATCTAGTTTGCTTCCCAGCCTTGCATCAAGCTCCATGGACTAAAGGACCTTGTCATTTCCCCTCACTTTGCTTGGCAAAGTGTGTGTTTCGGTTATTGGATTACAACTTTGGACTTTAATACCTCATATTGAACATTGTTTTCCTGGACTATATTTGACCTTTCCTGAAAGGTCTACTTCTGAACTATATTCTACACTTGTTTTTATTAACTTTATATATTTCCTCAATAAATATATTAGATAGATTCTGGCCTCTGTGTATGGTTATTGGTGCTCTACAGCCTGGGTCCTGACAGTAAGGCTGTGATGTCTCAGGTACCTTTGGCCCCTGATCCAGCAGCCATTGCGGATCAAAATGAAGAGGATTTAGGTTTTTTCCCACTGCAGCAAGATTCTATCCCTTTCCAGATGTCTCCTGTTGACATTGCAGAGCCAGAGCCAATTAAGAATGCCCTTGAAATGTTGCTGGCTCTTCCCGGATTGCCGGAGAGTTTAGAATTTGATAGAAGGGCTTCTTTCCAAACAGATCGCTCTCGAAGACAAAGTTTAAGGAGAAGTGTGAGATTAGCGGAGCGAGGATATTGTGGCTAAGTCAGTTCTCCTGGGAAAATTTAAGGAGGCAGGCATCTGGCGTCGTGTTGTTAGCAGCTCGTTCTCTTGGGAACTTTTGGGGAGACACACACCTGCTTGGGGGAAGCTTTTGGACTTCAATAAAAGTTCTGTGCAGAGAATCTTTGTTGCGGTGTCAACTGGACTTCTAATGGAAGAACACATCGTCTCTTGATCCTGTGCTTCTAAGCAGCCCATTGGCACGCTTACTCTCAAGTAGACCTGGCGTAGCGTCTCGTCCCTTGCCAAGTTTGGACTGCGTTACAGATCCACCACGAATTGCCTTGCCTTGCCTTGCCTTGAACCCTGTTTCTGGACTATTATTTCAAGTACTTTCCTAAGGAACTTTGCTCTTTTCCCCACTCAAACTTCCATTAGGTTTGAGTGTGTTTCGGTTATTGGATTTTGGACTTTGGACTCTAATATTTGACATATAACTTTCTTTCTTGGGACTATTACTGATCTTTTCTAAAAGGTCAACTGATTGCCTATCTACTCTGCTTATATTTGTTTGAAACTTTTATTGCTTTAATAAAGATATTAGATTGTATATTGGCCTCCGTGTTGGTTCCCAGTGTTCGCGCTGACTAGGGGTGTTACAAAGGCAAACTCAACTCTGAATAAATCTTGTCAAGAAAACCCAGTGATAAGGTCACCATAAAGTGACACTGGCTACAGTGTGCAATGTGCAATGCTCATTGGGCACCTTGCCAGCTCTGCTACATAGTAATATAACAACAGCCCTCTACTCTATAAGGAAATTATGAAGCTGATCAATTCTAATTCCCGAACAAGTTTCTGGATCATGTAAAAAAGTGATATCAAAGTGTGAAAAGTGTAGAATGGTTCCCTTGCCAGCATCACAAAATGATATTCATCCATAAAAGTAAATATTGCCAAGACAATGCAGCAGGTTCATATTTGAACTCTGTCTTGCCTTTTGAAAAACCATTAAAGTAGACGTAGAACACATATAACTTAAGGAAAAAGAACCCCTCAAAAATAAAATGTATGCCTTGTTTTTGCACTGGATATTAAACTGAATGATCTTTTAACCACTTAATTATTCTGAGAAGACACATAAAACACTGCTATTGAAACAGTAATTAACTTTAGTATGTGCATGCTTTTATACTAAAATTATACCCTGAGTCATATCTGTGTACAAGAGACTGAGAGCAACGAGGAGTTGCTGAAAGTCTGTTATATAATTCCTCAGGTATTGTCTAGTATTTCAAACTTCCTTGAAACTATCCCTTGCTTTTTGTGTTATATTTTCTAAATAAGGACCCAGATTGTTCAAGTAGAAATTTAAGTTAGCCAAGAAAGGGCATGCAATCTTCCCCAAAGTTCTAAAATTCTTGCAAATTGAATTAACTTTTGAAAATGTCTCCTAACAAAGAAATAGTTTAAGAATATGCACCTGATTAGTATCAGCTAGATTTAGGCTGGAAAGGATTAGGTCATTTTTGCACAAGAATGTATTTCATTTGCTTTCTGGACATATTGGTTTCTTTGTCTTCCAGAAGCTCCTACCCTTTGTCTTCATCAAAGCAACCCACTCCAACAAAAATAAGTAAGCATTTTAACATCAGTGGTCACTTCAGACTAGTAGATCTGGTGGTTTGGCTAGAAATGGGACCAGGTCACTAGAAATGGGACCAACATCTATTTTGCTATTAGTTCTTACACTGCAATCATGCAAGTTCCAATGTCCAAATATGTTTAGGTAGAAGATCATTAGCCATTATATCTATACACAAAATATGCCCAGTGAAAGAGTTCCCAGTTCTCAATCGAAGTAAGCCAGGAATCGTCCTTTAAAAAACAAGATACAAAATAGGTAGTGTTTTGCAGAATGGAACTGGCAAAGAAAGCATCCTCAACAAATACAGGAAAAGTGGGGAAACATCCTGATAAAGACAAGTTACATAGGATGGGTTTCTACTTTTAAAAGAAAGGAATTTCATTGGCAGTTATCCGTGTATAGTGGGGCTTCCATGAATACGTCAATCTGTGGATGCTCAAATCCCATTATATAAAATGGCTTAGGAAAATTCTGTCCCTTCTATAAAACAACAAAATCAAGGTGTGAAAAGTAAAAGAAATGTTGCTTTTACATGTATTCAGGAGATGTTTAATGTAGAAATGTTGCGCGCCTGTATGGCCTTGCTATAAATACTAGAAATGTTGCCTTTACAGATTAATTCTAACCAATGGCTTTGTTATTTTTAGAGATAGCAAAATGTTGCAAACAATTAGTATATACTGGCCTTGCTATAACTTTAATAAAGATAGGAAAAAATTATTTTGCAGGTGCAGGCATGTATGTCTTAATGTAACTTTGATAAAACTTCTTGCTTTGCATACCAATAGTTATGCTTATCTGTAATTTTGATAGCTTGGTTCAAATAGAGAGTTGCTCTGCAGATTTATGACTGGAAGCGCCCTTAGTTTACATCCAATACACTTGAATATTCCTACAAAACAGGAACTTATGTTCTTACAAATGTAGGGAATCCTAAGCAGACAGGAATAAGCTGGAATAGATCCCACCTGCAGAAACAGGCTGCTATCAGATCCAAGGTTAGAACTGTAAAATCTCAATGTGACTTGGGCCAAAAGTATAAAAGAGATTATATGCTTCCTCTGTGTTCAGCCTCTTAAATATATCTGTTGAGTCTGTACAACAGTTGATGAGCATGTGTAGCCTAGCTATATGCCTTAAAATGTACTGCAGTGCAATGTATCAGATTTTAAGAATTTTAATCTATACAGGAAATTCCAACATAGGCTCTGGATGTTCTAGATCTAAAAGCAGTTTTATTATCGCTGGAATGATGCTTGCCAAAATGAAAATCTACATAGATGCAGCATGACATTTGGGTGATGCATTTTCTTTTTGTTCTGACCTGGACAAATGACTGAGAGGAGAGCAATCTTGTAGCTGTCTTGCTGATCAAGGGACTATGGGAATAACATGGATGACTGACTGTCATATCTGTCCATGCAGCCTGCCCTTGTTACAACTTGACCAGCTCAGCCATGAGAAGCTCAAAGCCTTTTCCTTGTATTTCTGTTGGTCTTACACCTACTGGAAGTTTTCAGAAAAAGGCAAAAGAGCTCTATCCATCGTTATATAGTTCGTAGAATCAGGCTCAACAAAGTCAATTTGTCTCTGCAAACTCAAAAACTATGCTAACTAAAGATTTCTGAGATTCACATATCATTACAAATAATATCTCTGGCTATTTGAGAACAGCTGTCACATTCATATTTTTGAAACACAAATAAGGAAATGTTCTCTTCCCCCCCCCCCCTTTATATGAACACATTTAAAGCAGTTAGAGAAAAACTAAAAAATGTTCATTTCTTGTAAAATATCATTTGGTGCTCCACCAGCAACTGGGGCAAAAATCACTTTCAGTCATAACTGCTAATGAGCTCTAAAATGGAAAGTGCATTTATAGGAAGCATTAAAACATTCTGGTTCTAAAGTATTTTATGAAATTTTGAATATGGTTTAAAAAGCAACATCACATTTTAATTTAAAAGTTAGTACATAGACATGTGACTCGTTCTAGATCCTAAAGATCTGTTTCATCTGAAAAAATACTGTATTAATATTTTCACTGTACAGGTAATAATATTCCGTTTTCCGCCTGGGAGATGTTGGCTTTCACACATTATAAAATGAATTTCTAACTATGTAGTGTTTCTAGAACCATCAAAAAGGTTGGTATGTTAAAAAATACTAGTGTAAGAGTAAAATCTGATTACCTATGTCTTTTTCCATTCACATTTCCAAACCACACACACACACACACACACAAACACACACACAAATGCTGTGATTCATCTTTTTCTCCAATCTGGCTTAGTTCTTTCCCCTAAAACCAGGGCCGGTTCATCATGGAGGCCGTTGAAGCCGCCGCTTCGGGCGCAGCTCTTGCGGGGCGCTCTCTAGGCAAGATTTCTGCGAGATTTCTGCGAGATTTTGTGAAATCTCACGACAAAGCGAGGCCTTCCTGGAGGCCTTCGTAGTTCCACGGCTGAAGAGTCTGTTGCCGCTGCCCCCGGTATGTTGGGGTGCGTAATTTCAGGGAGGGGCATGCGGCCCTAGGTTTGCCTACATAGCCTAGCACTACTTCAGTATCATTGTTTTTGCTTAGTTGCAGCTATTAATATGTTTCCCAGTTGAATCACATGGATAATCATAGCCAAAGGAGAGTCAGTGTGGTGTGTCTGAATGTGTGGTAAGACTCCAGGAGACCAGGGTTCAAATCCATGTTTAGCTGTGGAAACTCACTGTGTGACTTTAAGCAAGTCACATTAACTCAGCAAACCCCTTCTTGTGAACAAATCCCTATTATAGATTCATCTTGCGGTCATCATAAGCCAGAAACAATTTAAAGTTACCAAGTAACAACAATTATGGGTGGTTAGGAACTGAACACTTAATAGGTTATTACTACCATATGTACGGTGTTCCATGCAGTCATGCCGGCCACATGACCGTGGAGGTGTCTACAGACAACACCGGCTCTTTGGCTTAGAAATGGAGATGAGCACCAACCCCCAGAGTCGGACACGACTGGACTTAACATCAGGGGAAACCTTTACCTTTACCTTTACTACCGTATGTACAACCAAACTAATTCAGCGATATGATGTCACTGAGAACAAATCATTCAGTTAGGTAGTAAGAAATGTCAGTGTTAACATTACTGAAAAATATTGGAAAAGTAATATGTGTTTCTTGCTATTATCAAAAACATTCCTGATAAACAGGGAATATTTATGGCTCAACATGGCTTGTAGCATTGAAAATGCAGACTCAAGAGAATGCCTCAACACAATACTTTTGTGTGAAATCTCTAGCGATTACCAATTTGCTTACAAAATCAGGTACTGTAGCGTCTAACCCATTCAGAAACATCCATGCAGCCCAATGTCCGATTATCTATATTGAAGAAATTGTGCTTCTAGTATTCCCAGGCAGGTAATATTTAGCCATTAATTGGTGAGCATCTCCACAGCAGGCTTTCCAGTCTTCTCTTCTATACAAGACACTTTCATAATATATGCATCACAAACACAAGTGCTTTTGGGGGCCTTTGTTTTTCTGAGGAATACCTGGTTGCTTGTCCAACTGGCATTTAAAAAAAATAAATTGAAATTATAATATATATCCAAACTGCAAGGACTAAAGCCATCTTTTAAAAAAAGAATGTGTTTATCAAAATTACTCCAGTAATTGAGGGACCTAGTTTCACAGCACACACAGTATGACCTCAGTGCCAGAACATATTGTAAAATTAATCAGAATTCAACAAAACATGGTCAGAATCCCCATTTTTAAAACACAATCAGTTTCCCTTGTAGGGATGGTAGTAGTTTATAGTTCCAGTTGACTACTCTCTGCAGCCATATGCCATCTTTTGACAACATGAGTTGCTTCAGATTTTTAATATACCTAGCTACCAGGACACACCCACCAGAGAATATTTTCTTCCTGCAACCATCTTTTTATATAGATATTACTACCCAGGCCTGTAGCAAGGGGGCGGTTTTAGGGGTTCAAACCCCCCCCCCCCGAAATTTTTCAGGTTATAAAAAAAACTGGTTTACTCATGAATTTTAACTGGTTAACCAAATCCCCATGCTAAGTCTATGAGACGCAAAACATTAAGAGTCCCTCCAGGCATTATTTCAAGCAGATATTGACAGGTTTGTAGCGGGGAGAGGTGTGTGCTAGGGGTTCAACACCCCCCCCCCCCCGAAATTTTCAAAACCCCTCCCAAAAATTTTTTCTGGCTACGGCCCTGTTACTACCAGTTCTACTTCCCATTCAAAAGACAAATGTCAGAAAGTATTCATTTCAATCATTATCACCGGCCATTGCTGCATGCTGATTGTTTGGAGGTGAGAGTGCTATGGTGGCTATGTGTTTACACACCCGAGGAAAACACAAAAGGCACACTGTTGCATTTTCAGCTTTAAATTCATTGAAAATGCATCTCCAAAGTGAGCATAAGCCCATTTCCAATTTTGATTTCTAGGCATTTTAACTGACTTGCAGCTAGTTGGTGGGTGCAGGAGAAGAGACGGGATGGAATATCAGGAGTCCTTTCATAGAGCCTTAGGACCTTATCCCATGGAGCAGGATGGTGTTTCATCCCGTTACATTAAAAATCATATCATATCATTTCTCAGATCCCATCACACATTGTTCTTTCTTGCCTTTTCTCCTGAAATCATCCATTTTCAGATTTATCACATGAGCAAGTGCAGTTCCCGCTCACTAAATTAAAAAAAAACTTGGAAAATACTTTTGGGATACTTAACTTTCCCCTCCAATCCCAGAGACAGGAGGCATCATTCTTAAGGCAGACCCCCCCCCCCTTCTCTGAGCTCCTCTCATTTCCTCTCCATTTCATTACTCTCAAGCCAAGATTACTATGAAGGAGAAAAACAAAGTGATGATACCTTGAATTTTTGGAATTTTTAATGATCAAATTAATTTTAAAAAATTACCATGCCAGGCTCACAAAACAGGATTTTGGGGGAGAAATGTCAATGCTTGGTAGAAGACTGCCCACCGGAATGCCCCTTACTCCACGTCACTGAAGCAATTCAACACAGGCAAATTTGACAGATCCCATCCCATTGTCAAAGTACTCCCAAAAGTCATCCAACATCTGGTGAATGATCTCCTGAGAAAAAGACTCCAGCACCCTCTGAGGCTATGTATTCAACTGTAGACCAACTCTTACTGTAAATAAGTCCTTTCTAATGTTTAGACAGCATCTCCTTTATTTGGAATTCATAGGGTTCTTGTCTCTGGAATAGCTAAAAATAAAGGTGTTCCATCATCAGCATGACATCTTTCAAATATAATAGATAGAAGAGCCCACAAGGGCAATTCAGTCCAGCCCCATATTGTCATGCAGGAACACATAACAAAAGCACTCCTGACGCATGGCCATCCAACCTCCATTTAAAAACCTCCAGAGAAGGAGACGCTGCCACATCAAATATTTTTAAATCATAACTGAAGGAGTGGTGGTTGACCATGTGGGCACATTTTCACCTAAAAATTAAATATTTTAAGGATTCGGTGGCATGGGGGTCAGAAGAGTTACAAGAAACAGATGAGATTACATCAGTTTGCAGGCCACAATGTCCTGACTAATGCCTTACATGATTGGTAAGGCTTCAAGGACAAGTTGTGTGAGATTGTAAAGGATATGGTATGCACATCTGTTGGTTTTGCCATACTGGATTTGTTTCACCAGTTAATAAAAATAATAAAAGTGAAATTGCCAGTTTTTATGTAGAAACTGAATTACTGTGTTAGATCTGAATTACATAATGGCTCAATTAGGTCAGGTCATCAGGTTCCAAAAATAGGTTTTGGTCCATACATTCTGGTCGTGGTCCTTTTTACTAGAAGAATTACACACACACAATAAGTTTCTTTTTTAAAAAACAATCATCTTCTGGAGGCAAGCCTTGACAATGCAGACAATAACATTAAAAGCAAAAGACAGCAATTCTCCTTCCCTCCATCTGTTACTTATTACAGGCACACATTTATCTAAATGTAAATTCCCCGGAGGTCCAGCTAGCTTACTAACCAACCAAATATCTATGTTGATCGTCTCTTAGCTATAACAACTCAAAAGAGAATGAAATAAAAATAATATAAAATTAAACCAATTCAAATTTCAACAATTTGTTTTAAACATTCAAGAAATTAATCAGTGTGATATAATCAAATTTGTCATCCTGAATATTTTCATCATCATTCTCAATCTTCTGTGGGGAAAATGCTATTTTTAACATGGATCCCTTTTTTGTACAAATACAATAGTTTACTATTTTCTCAGTGAGGGGAGGTGTCTCAATGTTTATTATCAAGGACAGTAAAAAATATGGATTTCTATCCATACTCATTAATATCTTTCCTGGATTGTTCTCATTATCTATGCCTTATGGCCAATATCCAACAGGCCCCCACATAAGATATCATTTAAGACATCATCATCATAATCATATAATAACTTTATTTTTAAACCCCGCCTCCATCTCCCCAAAGGGACTTGGGGTGGCTTACACATGGCACAAGGTGCCCAAAACAACGCATAAAATAAACAGTACAATACAAAATAAAACCACCAGTATATAAAACAACAATTTGAACTCAGAACAGCACCCAGTAACCTATAGTGTCAACTGCCGTAAAAATGTGGACAACTGTAAACAAGAAGGAAGGAAAGGGATAGTGCAAGTTCTAGCTAAGGAACAGGTGAATAGGATAAAAGTGCTGTGCATTGTCAACCAAAAATGCAAGTCAGAGAAATTAAAAATGCACAACTTCCTCAATTCCATAGAGTGAATCCTGGAAGAAATGAACATGGAGAATGCATCATAAGCCTGTAATCCCCATGGACAATTCAGCACAAAATCCCAATTTTCACTGCATAAATCTAAAAAAGAAAAGATATAAAACTTCACAGGCTGAAAGATGCTTTTACATCAAACAAGTTAGACTTCCCTAGAAAAAGAGCATGTTTTTTGTCTGTTGATGGAATTATCCCTGAGGGTTACAGATACCTTACTTTTATACTACTGCTCATGTTTAACTCACCATCCATCCCATGCATTGTTCATGTTTTTTTTACCTGACACCATCAGCTTCAGTTGTTAAACCTCACAAGTATATGTTAAAGCTGAAGTACAGAGAAGAATCAAGACTATGCATGTTTTGATACCATTGTTCCAGGTGGATAACATACATAAACATACACTGAATGCTGAAGCAGTGAAATGATAGGGCTATTCAGTGAAAGTTTGACAGTATCCACATTCACAAAATGACTTGGCCAGAAAATGAAGTTCAGTCTGAGCAAAGTACAACAACACCTCAAAAAATTTTGTGTTGCACAGTTCTGAGAAGAAATTGAACCTAAGAAATTGTATTTTGTTCTACACCTTGCATTTCTCAGAAATTGTAATGAAACCTGTTTCACTGTGGGATACTTCTGAATAGTAATTTCTTACTAGAATACCTCAACCTTGTGTGTTACACCTTCTTTTGTTATGTTCAGCATTTCCATTTCAGCTCAAATCCTGTAAATGGCAATTGAAGGTGAAGATCAACTTGTGAGAACAAGATTCTGGTATGTGAACGGGGCTATTTCAAACCATCCTGGACTCAAACTAAAATGGAAGAGGAAAAACAGAGATTAACTCGAGATGGAGGCATTAGCAAATGATGTGTAAAAGCTAAATCGCTACATCAAGGTCTTGATGTTCAGCCCAAGACTGAGAATTAGCAGCACTTACCCATCCAACAAGCCATTGACTCATAAATGGCATAGCCATTAATGACTTTGCTGACAATAATAAATCTGTTCCACCACTATTTTGTGTCATTAATTAGTGAGAAAATGCTGGATTGTAAGCTCATACAACCTCATCCCACCAATGTGAAACATTTCATTTAACTTAGGGAGAAAAATCACCTTTTAAATTGTGCATCAAGGTCATAGCGCTCGGGCAGTTTCCTGTCTATTAAGTCATTTTAATTCATTGCTGTGAAAGCTCTGCTTCGCTTCTGCACATAAACAAGCACAAAAAACCTATAATAAGGATATGCTTGAAAGTAACTGAAGCTCTGGGGTTTTGCTATTATTATTATTATCATCATCATCATCATCATCACCACCATCATCATCACAATCATCATCTTCAAAATGCTTAGAGGTCTAGCTACACTAGTGTGGATTCTTACTGTTCTGGCTACTACCCCATCCCCAATCCGAACATAGAAAAATCTGATGAAAATTTGACAAGCTGCATGTATAAAATGTGGGTAAATTTTTAAGTGAGGTGCTCCTTATGACAGACCTCCCAATGATGTCCCAAAGAGGGGGCAAAACTGCTGTGTAAAGAAGGGCAACAACAATTATCTCACCAGGAAACTCATTCTCACAGTTTTTAATCTTCAGCAGAAGGGGGTCTCATTCAAAGCTAATGGTCAAGGTCACGCAATCCCTAGCTACAGTACTCAGCATATTGTTGTTTGAAAAGCTATTCAGCAGCAGCAGCATCATATGGCTGTGAAGACCTGAAAGAAAAAAGGAGGCTGAGAGGGTGACAGGTGATATCTCTATCCCTGCTATTTAATGATACATCATCCCCTTCAAACCAGAAGTCCATTTACACTAGCTAATTATAGCACATTAGGTCCTTTGCATCCACATATTCTGTATCCACAAATTCCACTATCCGAGGCTTGAAAATAGTATTTTTAAAAAATCCAAAAAGCAAACCTCAATTTTGCCATTTTATTGAGAAAATATTTTAGTATTCCATTGTATATAATGGGACTTGGGCATCCAAGGATTTTGGTATCCATGAGGATACTGGAACCAAAACCCAATGGATGACAAGGGCCCATTGTATTATACTATAGTTCCATCCTATACAATTCTAGAATATGTAATTTAGGGGGGAAGCATTTGGGTCTTCAGCAAGAACATCTCACAATATCATTAAACTACAAACCCAGGATGCCATACAACTGAAGCATGCAATTAAAATGGAATAATGGCACAGTAAGCATCTAGTGTGGATGGGTTCCTAGTACTAGGGTACCACTAACACAGTATGCATAGTGCAACAGCCATGTACTTTACCTTCACTATCTATTTATAGTTACACTGAATTTTCAGATTAGATTATCCATCTATAACCTTAAGCCTTCTTTACACCAGTAACACCATAGAAAGAACAGAAATACAACCTTTTTTGTTGTTATTAAATCTATATTACTGGATTATATTTATATATTGCTAGTAAAGGATAATTTCCTTTACCACAGCATTAGCTTAAACAGATTCTGCAAATTTGCACCTTACTGTACTACAGCATAGGTGCATGTACATCAAGAGAAGAAATCACATTGTCCTCCTGATGTTGAACAAAATCCCCATTATTCTCTATCACTGGCTGTACCTGCCAGAGATATCCATGATCACCACTCCTGGTGTATATGCATGAGTCTTCTCTCAATTTCATCACTATTCCTTCTTTTCTCAAATGTTATCGTTTGTCTGGAAATAACCAAGTATTTCAGGAGGAAACGGAAGAGCAGAGGGAGAGGCTATATGAGGCCATACACTTCCAACCTCTTTTACTCCTCAAGAAAAAAGAGGGGAAATAATTTCAAGTTCTCAACAAACACCGGTGTAAAAATAATAATATTTACAGCTCAAAAATATGTTTTCCCCCTTGATCACAATCTCTTGCCCTAGATTTCTGAAAATTCCTGGTGGAGAAATCTCATTTGAAATTTTTCTGCCTTTTAAAAATATTGTTGCTTTTTAATAATCTTTTAATATATTTTAATGACATACAAAATTTTCTGTTACAGTGGAACATTATTCTGCTAACATTAGAAATAGCCATCATGATTATAACATATATTGAATGGCAAGGAAACAGGACACTAGATACACTATAAATGAACAGTTTATTTTTTTAAAAAAAAAAACCTTGATAATTAGCCCTTGTTGAATAATTAATGCAGCATAATAGATTGATTAGGGAGATGATTAAGGCCTTACATTTATTATTTAAACTGCTATGTTTATTCATATCATGATCTGATCACCATGCTCAATATATCCCACATGGATGGGGGTATTGGGATAACTATACAAAAGGTTTGCTAGGGTAGATCCTCTCTCATTCAAACTCAGCCTCCACCCCACACCCACCCCAATCAAAATCCTGGCCACGGGCCTGATCAGTGCAGTCTCTTATTTTCTAGACAAATAACTGAAAATTAGATGTTACAGACCAATCACTTCTCAGATAAAGCTGATATGACTCACAGACCAGAAATATCTGAAGAAACAGAAATTTCCCATCCCTGCTGTTATGAGCACTTTGGAAATGAAGGTATATGCACATATTCAGTTTTTACAATTCAAGTACCTTTATGATATCTATGATCAATCATTTCAGGTAAATTATTTTAATCTCCAACACCACTAGCTACCCCTTGATAGTAAGCCTTTTCTCAGCAATAACTATAAGCAAATAAGGGCTGACAGTAGTTTCTGATTTGTTCTTGCTGTGTCCCTTTGAATCATTTCTGATTATGACGATCCGAAAGTAACCCTATCATAGGGCTATCTTGTTCAGAATCTTTGCCTTCCTTTGTGGCGGAGAGAATGTGACTTGGCCTAGGGTACCCAGTGGGTTTCCATGATGGAAACCCACTGGTTTTCAGAATCATAGCTCAATGCTCAAACCATTATGCCATGCTGGCTTTCTAATTCCTGTCAATTACTCCAACTTTTTATTTCTTATCTGAACATGGCATTTTTTTCCAGTCTAGGTACATTTCAATATAATTTTGAATTCCAAATCCAAATACATTGCTATCAATGCAGCTCATTCCATTTTATTTTGAGATAGTGCCATCTATGTGTCATGACATGAGCTGTGGCAGTTAATAGTTTCGTTCTTGATCTGAGAATTTTGGGATGCTACTTACTAATTTCTAAATTTCCCTTTCTAAATTTCTAGTATTATAGTGCTAGAACATTTGAACATTTAAAAAAATCTATCTTGCCCTAAAGCATTTCATTGCTTTTATATAAAAACCCCTCCTATTTACAAACAAAAGGGGGGAAAGGGAAGAAAGGATTCTAGTACATAGAAACATTGGAAAATACTATACACAGGAAGCATTGTCAGGACATTTAGAAGAGTATGTGGGTAGTAGTAATAGTACTTACCTGCCTCTCCCCATGGATCAAGACAGGGAACGAAAACAGATGAAAGTATAACCCATAATATGAGTTAAAACATATAATATCAATTTGAAAAAACGTATGTCCAATAAATATTAAAACAATTTCATAATTCATAATTTAAAATCATCGTGGCTGGTGTACTGGAAAAGAAACACCTCTACTGCTGCTTTAAATTCAAATAGTGTATTTGGCTGTCAAAGCTCTTCCACAGTTTAGAGGCAGGTAAAGAAAAAGCTCTCCAGATGACAGTTACCAACCTAGGACTTCATCCTATGCAATAAGTAAAGCGTTGGAGACCTTTTTTTTCCCCAAGCTTTTTTTTCCCCAACCTGTTTGGAATTTAAACTAATGATTTTCCAACCCCCATCAAATGTTTGCTTCATTCAGCTTTCTTTACAAATTATCGTTTTGCCTTCCCATTACACGGGAGACATTCTCCTCCCACTGTCTCCTCCCCCAGAAATCCTCTGTGTTTGTTCTTGCAGTACTTTTTGATACAATATCATTAAACATGATTTCTTCTATATTATTCTGTATTACAATTTATAAGTACAGATACCTTTCAATTCAAAAGGTAACTATTGAATTTACATTGTTAAAAAAAATATAAATTACCATTCTTTCCTCCTCAGTTCTAAAGATTATGGTGAAAGAAAGGATTCTATACTGCTTATCTCAGCTCCTCCCCGCAGAATTATGTCATCATTATCTTTACAAGCAGACAATGAGGAATTCCGGTCACACATTAAATTTCACATTTTTACACATCTCTACACAGGGAATTTAAAAAGAAGTCAATTGCCAATTGACTTAGGAAGCGTAGGAAAAAAAACACACTTTAAGAACAGCAAAATACCTGGAACCCACAGTACGAGCTTGTGTCATGTGATGGGCTCTGTCAGTAGCCATTTCTTAAATGTGTAGAAATGCTGATTTTATTGCGTGCAATCAAATCCCTAGTCCTGGCTGACTAGACCTGAGTATATGGAGTTAACCTCCGAGATAGCATAACACAGACTCATCAAAAATAGACACAAAATCGTTCACAACTTCACACAACAGAAAAATAATCAAGGTGATGAGACAAGAAGGGGTATGTGGCAATATAAGAGAAGTAATGCCATTAAAGACCATTTTAGTGTATTTACTGTATTTTCATTCTGTTTTTACCACACTGTTATTTAATAGCTTTTTAACATTTGTATTGTACCTTTTAAACTTGTTTAGTGTGGAGTGTTAGCTGCCTTGAGACCCCGAGGGGAGAAAGGTGGGGTATACATAAAGATGATGATGATGATGATGATGATGATGATGCAGTGCTAAGCCTGAAAAAGGAGACGTCTTTTTCTGTTTGAAAAAGCACTCAGTTTGAGTACTCATAAAAGGCTCCAAAAAGCACTCCATTCTATACTGTTGAATGAGGCACTATATTTTTCCTTTTTGTTGCCATCTAATTCCAATCTATGGTGACATTGCCATAGGATTTTATTTTAACCATTTTTCAGAGGTAATTTATCACTGCCTTCATCTGAGAGTCACTTGACTGAGGGCTTTTCCACACAGCCATATAACCCAGAATATCAAGACAGAAAATCCCACAATATCTGCTTTGAACTGGGTTATCTGAGTCCACACTGCCATATATTCTACTTCAAAGCAGATAATGTGGGATTTTATTCAGCTGTGTGGAAGGGGCCCAAGATCCCCAGCGGATTTCCATGGATGAGAGGGAATTGGAGCCCTAGTCTCCCAGAGTCCTTACTCTGGCACTTAGAACATTATCTCATACACTCCCCCCCCCCCCCATTTATATACACTTGTAATACAGAAAGGAAACAATGTATAACAGAGCCCACCCCATGATGCTGGAGTACTTCCTGCCTGCGTCTGTCATGCCTCATTAAGAGTTTCCTAAATGTTGGGAAATGGGGAGCGGGGGGGGGGGGGAGAAAATAGGCAGAGATAGTCTTCTGAGCTCTATAAAATTGGAAAAAGGGAGGGAACACATGGGATGTGATCTGTCAGATTCCCCGCACTGAATCTAATTGATGATGTGGAGTAAGGGGCATTCCTATGGGCAGTCTCCTACCAAATATTGACATTTCCAGTTGAGCTTACCCATTCAAACACATCTCCCTTTATGAGCCAGTTAGAGCATTAAGATTAGCTGTGGAGGTCCTGCTCTTGGTCCCACCGCCATCACAGGTGCAATTGGTGGGAACAAGAGACAGGGCCTTCTTGGTGGTAGCCCCTCGGTGTGGAACTCCCTCCCCAATGAGATCAGGTCACTCCCCTCCCGCCTAAGCATTTAGGAAACAACTCAAGACCTGGTTATTCAAGCAGGCATTCAGTCAATGACAGAAATATGGAAAGACACTGGGATTGTTGCAAGGCCTGAATGTTTAATATTGTTTCTGTGATTGCTGTCACAGTTTAATAGTTTTAATGGTTTTATTCTATTGTCATGTTGCTGATTTGATATTTGATGTTTATATATGTGAGGCATTGAATTTTGCCATTGGCTATGTTGTGAACCACTTTGAGTCCGAATGCTGTTCAGAGGACATTGCCATGGTTTTACTCACCATTTCAGCAATATCTAGTCTGGGATATAGCTGCTTGGGTGTGTTTTTTTTTTACACTATTAATTTTACACAATTGTTTTTCATAAAAACCCACTCAAGAATTATCTAACTAAAAGAATTATCTAACTCCATTTGTTTCCTTTCCTGACTATCTTGAAGGGTTTCTTTCAGGATCTGACAATCTTATTCAAACCAAGTCTTTAAAATAGATCCCACAATCAGTAATATATAAATTATATAAAATTATAATTCTCTCTCTCAGCATCTTCACACTATTATCTTAATCAGTATAATCATGTCATTTATCACAGCCCTTCATTGTACAATCCATGGCCTATTATATAATCCATTTTGATGGTGCAAGTGATCAGGCAGAATTTTAGTAGATATCATTAGTTATAAATGCAGTCTTCAACTATAAAAATTGCAGAAAACTTAGTTTTTAATCATATTTTCAATGTTCAAAATAGACACTGCTTGCACAAAATAGCCTGAGATCTTAGTTCATAATGTCTAAAAAGATCATTACCACAATCAATCATTATTTCACTTTGCCGCATTGCCACAGTCATGTACATTCTCCCAATTATTATTTCTTGGAGTTATTTGATATAAGATATTTATACTTTGCCTGCCCCTTTCCCAAGGCAGCTTGAAAATAAAAGGAATCCATGACATTTCTGTATTTCAGTGTATGATCCTGGGGTCCTACTAGCAGATAGGTATAACTGCTTAGTATATCATAACTGTATCTTTTGTTTGTTCTTCCATTTTCTCCAAGAGTAAAAGAATTTGAAATCAGAAACAGCTTCTAGGAGAAATACTTTTTAAACAACAACATACTAAACCTGTTATTTATCTTCCCAAAGATTCATTGAGATTGATGGTCATGTTTAAGTAGTGACAAACACGTCCTGCTCACGCCAATGGGCCTCTTCTAAGTAGGACTAACAATGAATTTAGCCCAATAAATATATGTATGTGATTATATTGTACTCTCCCAGTATTCCCATGAAATGAAATACACAAATATAGGAAGGATGATACCTGACTTGAAAGCAGTACATGTGAATATGACCTAATGGTCTTAGAACTCCAGAGTCTAAACATGAGTCAACAGTGTAATATGGCAACCAAAACATCCAGTGAATGTCTATACTGCATCAACAGCAGTATAGTGTTCATACATCAAGGGAAATAGTAGCACCAATCAATTCTGCCTTAGTCAGACCTCTCTTGAAATACTGTGTCCGAAACAATGTAAAAACAATTCAAAAATGATATTGACAAGCTATAACATGTCCAAAACAGAATGACCAAGATCATCAAAGGTCTGAAAACCAAGTCATATTGGGATTTAAAGAGTTTTTATAAGTCCTGTTCAATAGTGAATAGATTGAGCATCTGTCAGGGTAAGCAAGGGTAAAAGGGTCAATGATGCTGTAAGCTACCAAGAAGTCTAGAAAAACCTACAGGGATATATTTCCCCTGTCCAGCCCAGCCATAGGTCACCCACCAAGGCAACCAAGATTATCTCCATTCCATAACCAGGACACTAGCCAATTAAAATGGATCTTGATCCACCTCACCCAGGAAACCCTGGAGCTATAAGTTCTAGTATTTTGCCATACAATTGAATTTTGGATACTAGCATCTAATTATCTAATATAGTAAGATTCTAGGAAGGTTTTTTTTAAAAGCAACAGCCTCCTTCAGGAATGTTGGTGTTTTATCTTCTTGTAAAAAAGGCATTAGGGCCGGGCTGTGGCGCAGGCCAGTTAGCAGCCAGCTGCAATAAATCACTGTGACCAAAAGGTCATGAGTTTGAGGCCAGCCCGTGTCGGGGTGAGCACCCAACAATTAAAAATAAAATATAGCCACTGCTCGTTACTGACCTAAGCAACCCGAAAAATAGTTGCATCTATCAAGTAGGAAATTTAGGTACCACTTATATGTGAGGAGGCTAATTTACGACACCATAAAAATCATCCAGCCTCCGTTGGAATGAGGAAGTTGCCGTCGCAGTGGATGATGAAGCAGCTGCTCCCCCTGTGGCCAGAATGAAGCATACCCTCAGGAAGCTGGAAGCTGGAGAAGGTTGAAATTACCTCTGCGTCTGTCTCTGTTCTATGTTATATGGCATTGAATGTTTGCCTTATATGTGTACAATGTGATCCACCCTGAGTCCCCTTCGGGGTGAGAAGGGCAGAATATAAATACTGTAAATAAATAAATAAATCATTTCCTTTACCCACTCAGGCCAGATCTTTCATGCCTTTTTGATGAGCTAGGAAGAACAGGATCTGGTACATATCATTTGCAAGAAAAAATAAGAGTCTAGTTAGAGCAAAGCCATCACCTCTCAAAGGATTGTGACTGCATCTTCAGCTTGCATAAATTGAAAATTATTCATTATCACTGGTCAAGCAAGGTTGCATCCACTGGACTTCTATCAACGCTAGTGTTTAAGTTGTGAGAAAGGACTGTCCATCAGATGAAGACCAAACTGGTTTGTGGCTCAATACCAAGTAATAGTCAACCATGTTTCTGAGAAAAATAACATTTACCTGCAAATGAAAGCTTCTGATGTAAAAGAGTTGGGTGGGGGGCTTTGAAATAAACAGAGCCAGAAACAACAAATACAAACAAGTTGATTTGATTATCATAAGGCTATTACAATCCCCCAAGGGCTGCCTTACTGCAAGCACTGTGCACAGCACTCGCTGCTCTGGGTCAGTTGAAGAATATTCATCAGACAGAAAACTCCACATTTGTATGCTGAGAGCCAAACCACTTACTCCACCACCACCCTTCCCAAGCCGCTGCATTATTAATGAGCAACATTAATTTCCAGTTTTCAGTTAGCTAATTTGTTCCCACAATCATAATTTTAAACACTATATGAATAATTCAGTAAGTTATTTTAACTGCGGTTAGATAAGTCTGTTAGCCGTCATACATTTCAATAAATTATTGCTCAGCTTCCATGTAAAAATGCCAAAGCCAAACACTTTGACAGGTGAGATTTTTGGTGTGCATCATACATGGCAAACACACTTCGGAAAGCAAAGCAATGGCAGTCATGGTGCTGTTGTTTTTTGCAACAATAGAAAAAATATTTGAATTTCTAATTTGATCTGATTTTTGGACCACATGGGTGCTCACTTGTGCAGAGAAAGTTCATCTGTACATGGTAAAGTCCATGGCTATACAATTTACTAGATAGTCATAATTAACCATTCGTCCTTATGATTCTTTTAATTTGATAGGAAATTTTTTGTATGAGGGCTAAGTTCCTACCCAAACATAGGGGCTAGTAAATTCCACTAAACTTGGCGGAACTCTCTTTTGTCCCCACCCCAGTAAATAGGAACTACATATTTGGCTTGAATCCAGAATTTAGCAATCACACTCTATCAAGAACCTAACCAAGAGTCAAATTACAAAACTAAATTATGATGCTCAGGAGAGCATCTTTAACCAGCAGAAATCTCCTTCTGTTACTCTTCCACTTTTGCTGTTCCCTAGATTTCCAGATGCATTTTTTAAAAAATGAACGAGGTGTACCACATTCTCAATTTATTTTTTATTCATTCATATGTTGCTTCTCTACTGGAGGATTCCATTCATAAGGTGTATCTAAACTGTATAATTAATGCAGTTTGACACCACTTTAACTGCTATGGAATCATAGGAATTGTAGTTTTACAAGATCTTTAGTCTTACCTGCCAAAGAATGTTGGCTTCTCACCAAACTACACCTCCCACAGTGTTGGCTAGGCTAGCAAGAGCTAATGGGAGTCACCATTCAACAGCATCTAGTGAGTCACACATTCTCCCAAAAGGTAACACAGATGAAAGAGGCAAGGAACAGGAAAAGCAAATTTAGATATCAGCACTTTCATACCAAATAAAAGCAACCAAGTGAAATGGCCACTGCAGGTGACATTTTGATAGAAGTTGACCCAAATGACATGACAGCCAAGCAGATAGGAGGGTCTCATTTGTTTCACCTTTTCCTCTGTTACTGCCAGGATATACAGTGACCACAAAAACTGCCATAGTAGGTTTGTCATTGTTTGGTTCTACAGTGCGCTTACATTCCCATTACAGGATGCACTACTACTTCCAGCAGGGCTCCATGTTTAAAGGGGTGGTGAAGTGGAGCATGCCACCACCATGGCAACATATAAGGCTTTCCATGTTGCCTTGGATCAATGGGGGTAAGCTGGATGGTCGATGCTGTCCCCTGTGGAATTTCTCTGCCAATAAGCCAGGCAATGTGAGGCATGGGCAACAGGTTCCCCATGTCCAACTGAGGTCGCCGGATTTGCCATGATGTGTGGCGATTCCAGCAGCCATTGTGAAGAGGTCCATATCCCAAAGAAGGTGTAGTTATTACTGAAGTGTTCCACATCAGAAAAGAGTCAGGAATCACATGGACGGGAAGTTTTACTAAGAAATGAAAGGCTTTCAAGCATGGTGTCTCTCCTCCACCCATGTTCTAAAGTCAATATAATCCAGTAAAGATTGGCCTATGTATTTCCTGAAATCTACAATGACTCCACATAACGTGGTGCCAGACACATTGTTCACACTATTCCTAACATCAGAAACGTTTATAGCTCAATAAAAAGATTTTAATTATCTGCAAGGCTGATTTTTGCTTTGGAAGCATTAATATGGCTTAGAAGAACTTCAGTAAAGACATATACACTTGTTGAATTTTTCATTGCATTGATATAAATAAAACCACTGAAAAATCAGGTTTTTAAAAACTCATCATTTAGATCTCGTATTGTTGTGTATGGCTAGGCTACACATTTTATGACTGCTTTAGGGAATCGAAGCAGTATTAACATAACAAAAATGCTTATATGTGATTTTTCATTTATTGCATATCAGAAAAGTATATATTCTTGCAATTACTAACAATGATGCCATAATACTTAGTAGAATACAGGAGGCACAGAGTTGAAACATCACAGAATAGTTTTGTAATCAAATATATAACTAACATATATACAAATATATAACTAACACAAACTAATCAATAAGATCCATTTGGGAAAGGGCACTTTTCTTTGTCAGTATACCACGTGAAGACAAGGGAAAGGCTTTATTGGCTATCGACTATGGAATGCTTTCTCCCTAGAGTCCAAATTGATGCCAGATGCTAAATCAGAACAACTGAAGGGTAAGGAAGATCCTGATTATTCTTCTGTTATTTCATTTTTCAGTTATCTTCAAAATATCTCTGTCCCTATCTTTCCAATGTTCTCTTCCCACCTTTTCACTTTGTCCTCAGCTTCCTTTAATTGTATCAGGATCCAGGGCTCTGCTGGTATGCAGGCAGAAATTAACCAAGACAACACCCAGCTTGTGTTAACTATTTTACTTAAAGCAGTAAACTTCAATCACTAGGCTGTTTCAAGGTCCAAGTTCAAACATAAAGATAGCACACAGCTGAAATAAAAAGCCAAGTCTCCAGACCAGAACTACAAATGCCAGTTCAGGAGCAAGAGTACACCATAGTCAAGGTTGCAGTCCAAGAGTCAAATGCCGAGGGTACACTGATTAATGTTCAGGGCCGGCCCAAGGAAATTTTCAAGTGTAAGCGAAACAGGATTTTGGTGCCCCCCCCCCCAAAAAAAAAAAAAAAAACCCCAATCACCGAGAAATAAAAGGTAGAAGGTAGAGGTGAATAGAATGGATAAAAGAGTTTACCTTACAACCAGAAGTTTATTAACAATATTATGTTCATATAGTAACATTACATAGAATTAACACCAATCTTGCATTTTAATAAATAAATATTTTAATAAACTTTGCAACAATTTTATTTTTTTTGTTATTTCTAGTCTACAAGCACTACACAAAGGTTTCCTGGTCATGATATCTCTTCAGAAGATTTTTCAGACTTCGGACTAGCTTCAGATCAGTTTTGTTTGGGAGAATGCAGCCCCAGGAGAATAGACACTTCCTTTCTCGGGAAGTGAACTCTTGTCCTTCAGAAGTGCCACGCCAGCGTGGACCATTGTAATGGGTGTAGCAAAGCAGGGAAAATCCAGTCATGAATCAATCAGGGCCAGCTAACACCTCCCAACAAAGTATTCCCATCATCAAAGTCTGGTAAATCCTTTGTTTTCTCACGGCCACAGATGGTAGAGGCACATACCATATCACAAAGAACACCACTCTGAAAACAGGGGAATTCCACACAGGAAACAATCAGGGCCAGCTAACACCTCCCAACAAAGTATTCCCATCATCAAAGTCTGGTAAATCCTCTGTTTTCTCATGGCCACAGACGGTAGAAGCATATACCATATCGCAAAGAACACCACTCTGAAAACAGGGGAATTCCAGACAGGAAACAATGAGGGCCAGCTAACACCTCCCAACAATGTATTCCCATCATCAAAGTCTGGTAAATCCTCTGTTTTCTCACGGCCACAAACGGTAGAAGCACATACCATATCGCAAAGAACACCACTCTGAAAACAGGGGAATTCCAGACAGGAAACAATCAGGGCCAGCTAACACCTCCCAACAAAAAATTCACTCAGAGAGGAAACAGCCAGGCTGTAAATCTGCAAGGCCATTACATCCTTATCATTTTTCCTAATTGCAGCATTCATACTTGCCTCTAACAGACAAAAAAAAAAACAATCAGAAATATTGTATATTCACAACCTTTAAGAAATAATATCCCCTGATGGCACAGCATGTGAAAGCGCTGAGCTGCTGAAATTCTGGACCGAAAGGCCGCAGCAGGTTTGAATTGGGAGACCAGAGTGAGCCCCCACTGTTAGCCCCAGCTTCTGCCAACCCAGAAGTTCAAAAACATGCAAATTTGAGTGCATTAATAGGTACTGCTCCAGCGGGAAGGTAATGCCGCTCCATGCAGTCATCCCACATGACCTTGGAGGAGTCTACGGACAACGCCGGCTCTTTGGCTTAGAAATGGAGATGAGCACCAAACCCCAGAATCAGACATGACTGGACTTAATGTTAGGGGAAAACATTTACCCTTTAGGGTTGTTGTATGTCTTTCGGGCTGTGTGGCCATGTTCCAGAAGTATTCTCTCCTGACTTTTCACGCACATCTATGGCAGGCATCCTCAGATGTTGTCCATACCTCACAACCTCTGAGGATGCCTGTCATAGATGTGGGCGAAACGTCAGGAGGGAATACTTCTGGAACATGGCCACACAGCCCGAAAGAAATACAACAACCCCATTCCATCTTTAAGCTTGGGAGATCGCTGGAGGAATATTTATTAATGATGTAGCGATCTTCGTTCTCAGGGGGTTTATGTTAACAGAGGGGCTGGGTAAAAGGGTGCCTTCAAAATACATTTAATTTGACTTTATACAATTCCAATTAATACAGCATACACAAAATATTATTTAATACATTTATTTAAGGATTTGACCTGATAAAGCATAGGATACAGTTGCTGCTGGGTCCTTCCGGAGCTTCTGACTTCTCCATGAAGCTTCAGTGAAGCATAAAAGACGACATTTTTAAAAATCATATAAATTCAAGTGCAGTCTTCCACAGGTCCAGATTAATTTGGGAGAGGGATAAATAGCTTAATAACAACATAATTAACTTTTCTTTCTCCTCCTCTTTCTTATTCTTTCTCCTCCTCCTCTTCCTCCTCCTCTCTTCTTCTTTCCCCTCCTCCTACTTCCTTCTTCTGGTCTCCTTTTTCCACTTCCTTTTCTGACTGTCAGAGAGCACTAATGCCTTCCCGAAGGACATGTCCTAGAATCTTGTAGAATGCAAGACATTTGCATAATGATGTGATCTAATACCAAAGTATGATATAGTGTGTAAAACATAGCCACCTTTAGTACAACCTCATACTGGTGCACCTCTGCCTCCAGATATTGTATGGGATGTAACCGGACAATTATTAAATAGTGGTCTCAGTCCACTTGATTATCTTTGCAAATTGTTATGATGGGTTACATTTTATACTGTATTTATTGATTTTTAATCTGTGAGACTCCTACAGCCATTTAAAGGAAAAGGAAGCAAAAATGGGAATAGATCCATAAATGGCTTGAGAGATCAGTTTACTTGAACAAATAGCCCTTCTGAGGACCTACCTGGGTGCTCCTTTGGAATAAGGTGAGGTGAATCTTAGAAAAGAGGTGCTTTCCAGTTATGGTACCCCATTTGTAGAACATCTTTCACAGTTGACTTGCCTGGTGCTAGGATATTTTTTAGCAACAGAGAAGATGTTTTTATCGGTTTTTAGTCTTCTAGATTTTTAAACTGTTTGTGGTTTGCAAATCATTACATAGATATTGGTATTTGGTATTGTTTCTCTTCCTACAGTCCAGACTATTGGCTATAGATTAAATTTCCAGTGACAATTATGGGTATCTGGCACTTTTTGTTCTCTAAATATAGAGATGTTAAATATAGTTGTTAAAAAGCAGTTAATGGTTAACATCCCTAATATGGTAAGATACTTAGTAAAATACCATACGTAAGAGAATTACACAAAAGAGAGAACCAGCCAAAAAGGGAATTTGTTTTGAAGATTTTTAAAAAGTCAAAATAGTAAATTTTTATCAGTTAACCTATTTTCAAGAGGGCCAGCTTGTGCAGAGCTTTCCAAGCTGTGTATTGTGACACATCGGTGAGTTGGCTGCAGTGTGTAGGTGTGTCATGAAAATATAACAAGAAACCTTTGAGTCTATGTACAAGTAAAATAAGCAATATCACTAAAATGCAGAAGCTTGAAAATGCCTGATGAAGAAATAAGTGTGTCTTTATCTAATATACCACCAAATATTCAAAAACTTTGTTCATTCCATCAATCTCACACATCTCATTAAAAACGAGAAGTAGGGTTGTTTTTTTACTACAGTAGTCTCACTTATCCAACATTCGCTTATCCAACGTTGTGGATTATCTAACGCATTTTTGTAGTCAATGTTTTCAATACATTGTGATATTTTGGTGCTAAATTCGTAAATACAGTAATTACTACATAGCATTACTGTGTATTTAACTACTTTTTCTGTCAAATTTGTTGTATAACATGATGTTTTGGTGCTTAATTTGTAAAATCATAACCTAATTTAATGTTTAATAGGCTTTTCCTTAATCTCTCCTTATTATCCAACATATTCGCTTATCCAACGTTCTGCCAGCCCGTTTACGTTGGATAAGTGAGACTCTACTGTAACATGATCCAAAGAGAGGGCCCTTCCACACTGTACCTCAGGATCTGATCCCAGGTTATCTGTTTATCCCAGGTTTATCCCAGGGCCCTTCCACACAGCCCTAAATCCCAGAATATCAAGGCAGAAAATCCCATAATATCTGCTTTGAACTGGGTTATCTGAGTCCACACTGCCATATATTCCAGTTCAAAACAGATATTGTGGGATTTCCTGCCTTGATATTATGGGTTATATGGCTGTGTGGAAGAGCCCATACAGTACCATTTAGGCAACAAACATCCAGCACGGGATTGCAGCAATGCTGGCAAATTGGTGTGAAGGGCAAGCAAGCCATTGCACAGGGCTGCATTTCCTTTCTGTCTTGTTTTGGTTGGTGGTCTTTGGAGGCGTCAAAACGGAGGCGAAAACACGCATATCGCTTCCCCCCCCCTTCCTTCCTTCCTTCCGTCAATAGGTTTTCCCTGCAGAAGAGGCAGATGGAAATGCTGTGGAGCAAAGGCAGAGAGGCATCTTTCTCTCCCTCCTCTCTCCATCCATCTATCCATCCAACCCCCCCCCCCTTCCACCTCGCGCTGCCGCATCCTTCCCGTCCTGTGCCAATGGGGCTGAGGGGAAAGGTGCGCGCGCGAAGAGAAGGGAACGGGCCTCTGTGTGATGGGGCTCGAGCAAGTTCATGACTCCTCAGGAAGCAGGCCGAGGAGGGCGAATGCCGCAGAGCCCGGGCCCGAAGGGACGGGGGCCGCGGGGAGGCCTTACCTGGAGAAAGCCGGGCTGGGTCCAGAGCATGCTCTTCGTTTGGAGCAGCGGCTTCAGAGGCGGCCCCACGTGCGGCTCATGGCCCAGTGGCTGCAGTCGGTCGGGGCCTTCCTCCGCCTCAGGCTCCCCTCCAGGCCTCCACACCGCCGCACGTCTTTCCTGTGGCCTCCTTTTCCCTCAGCAGCCTCCGAGCTGGCCCAGGCGCCCCCTCACTTCAGGCACAGGAGGGAGCGAGAGAAACACGAGCGCTGCCTCCGCGGCTCATGGCCTTGGCTCGGCCGATCCGCACGTGCGCCCAGCAACTTTCGCACTTTGCGGGTGGCAGCGGCAGCGGCGGCGCGGCGGCAGCGGCAGCGGCGGCAGCGGCAGCGGCGGCAGCGGCAGCGGCGGCAGCGGCGCTACGGGGCGCCCCTAGGGGTGTGCGCCCGAGGCGGCAGCGTAACGGGCCTCATAGTTTAAACCGGCCCTGTTAATGTTCCAAGGTACACAAGTACAATGCATAGCTGTAGTTCCAAAGGTCAAGCCGGATAATCCAGAGTTGAAGGTGATCCAAAATCCATACTCAAAAGTCAGTGCAAGGTACAATAGGTTCCACAACAAGGTACAGGAGCAACAACATCTACAACAAGATTCTCATCAGGCTTCGCGGTTCATCAAGGTACAAGGTT
Source organism: Anolis carolinensis (assembly GCF_035594765.1). Classification (NCBI taxonomy): domain Eukaryota; kingdom Metazoa; phylum Chordata; class Lepidosauria; order Squamata; family Anolidae; genus Anolis; species Anolis carolinensis. The sequence continues at coordinate 106,234,018 of NC_085842.1, read as the reverse complement.
CACAAGAGTTCAGAATACAACACAGGATACCACAATCCATGCAACCTGGGGGAAAAACCAGCAGCGTTGTTGTATGTTTTCCGGGCTGTATGGCCATGTTCCAGAAGTATTCTCTCCTGATGTTTCACCCACATCTATGGCAGGCATCCTCAGAGGTTGTGAGGTATGGAGAAACTAAGCAAGGAAGGTTTATCTATATCTGTGGAAAGTCCAGGGTGAGAGAAGAACTTTTGTCACTTGGAGGCCAGTGTGAATGTTGTAATTAATCACCTTAATTAGCATTGAATAGCTTCACCTTTTGGCTTCTGACTCTGAACAAAGGATGACCTAGGCAGGAAGAAGCCAGGAGGTGAAGCTATTCAATGCTAATTAAGGTGATTAATTACAACATTCACACTGGCCTCCAACTGACAAGAGTTCTTCTCTCACCCTGGACTTTCCACAGATATATACAGTAGAACCCCGGTAGTACGAGTTAAACGGGCGGACCTCAACTCGGTCAACTGGATAACTCGGATTACCAGGCGGGACGCAGGCTGGATCGAGAGGCGCTGCAAACGCCTCCCAATCCAGCCCTCGTCCCAACCGCGGTGAGGCCTCTCCGTGGGGACGAAGGCTGGATCGGGAGGCGCTGCAAGCGCCTCCCAATCCAGCCCTCGTCCCAACCGCGGTGAGGCCTCTCCGTGGGAACGAAGGCTGGATCGGGAGGCGCTGCAAAAGCTCCTTCCTTTAAGCACCCGCGCAACGAAGGGGCTCTCCCTCGCTTTGGCGGAGGCTTGGAGCCAGGGAAGCAGGAGTCGCTTCCCTGGCTCCAAGCCTCCGCCAAAGGGAGAAAGCCCCTTCGCTCAGCAGGTGCTTAAAGGAAGCACCCGCAGAATGAAGGGGCTCTCCCTCCCTTTGGCGGAGGCCTGTAGCCAAGGAAGTGACTCCCTCTTCCCTGGCTCCAAGTCTTCGCCAAAGGAAAAAAGCCTCTTCGGCGGGTGGGTGAAGGAGGAGGGCCACAAAAGCCCTCCCCGTTCACCCATGCCTCGGCTCCTTCGTCACGCCGAGGCCAGCAACAGCGGTGCCCGGCGTGGCGAAGGAGTCGGACGTGCGTGTTGCTAGGTAGATAGCAAGCTACCTAGCAACACGCATGGGACGCTTGCCCCTTGGGAGGTGTCCCCTGCGTGTCGCTAGGTAGCTTACTATCTACCTAGCAACATGCACGCCAGCGAGCAGGTGAACGGGGAGGGCCATTGCGGCCCTCCCCGTTCACCTGCTCAGATTGCACGGAGGCTCGAACGAGCGGGGCTCGAACGAGTGGGGTTTTACTGTATAAACAAACCTTCCTTGCTTAGTTTCTCCATACCTCACAATCTCTGAGGATGCCTGCCATAGATGTGGGCGAAATGTCAGGAGAGAATACTTCTGGAACATGGCCATACAGCCTGGAAAACATACATGATCCCAGCCATGAAAGTTTTTGACAACACATTAAAACCAGCAGCATCCACAGCCAAGCATGATGTTGTAGTTCAGCCTGTGATTGTGTCTGATGTCAATGGGAATTATGGTTTTCCTATGCCTGTGTCTGATGTCACTGAGGATGAAGGTTTTCCTGGGCCTGAGCCAAGTCCAGGCCTTGCTGAAAGGCCCGAGGAACAGAGTGCTTCTCCTGAAAATGCTCAAGGAGCATCTACAGCAGTCTTTCTCTGAGAAACTGTCTTCTGAGGATGATTTGTCAGGTGAAGAATTTAATGAGATTTAAAATCAAGCTCACCGAAGGTCATTCCATCTGAGGGAAAAGAGGGATAAGAAATCATTATTTGGTTGTACAGGAAAACGGAATGTTTTCCGTTTTTTTCATGAGTCAGGAAAGCTTTTAAATGAAATGGGGAAATGATTTTAGCTCAGTCTCAGCAACGTTAAACCTTCATGACCGTCTTGCTTCCAAATGGATTTCTAGTTTCATATTTCAGGTTTTGCCAGCTTCTGTTCTGCATATTGGATATTCATGCTGATTTGTTATTGTGGATTTTGCATTCTTGTTTTTATCTTTGTACCTTGAAGTTCATGGACTATTTGTTACCTGTGGAAAATACTGGTTTTGAACTGGACTGTTTCTTTCATTTTAATTGCTTTGCTCACATATATCCTTCAGAAATTGCTTGCTGATTTTACTATACTGGTGTGGTGTTTAAGGTCAAAGGTGTTCCTGCTCTGAACTACAACACATGAAAGACACTGTTCTCCGGAAGGACCGTCTCTAGCTAGGCTCTTTTTATGCAGCTGATCACAGCTGCATCCTATCTCTGCAGACCTCCTCCCTTAATCGCTGCCACCTGTAAGTTCTTACAGACAGATTACTCTGACTTTAAGAACCAGGAGGGAAATTAGCCCCTTCAATACCTTTTACAGCATCACCACTCTGCTAGTCATTTTATTTATTTATTTTATTTACAGTATTTATATTCTGCCCTTCTCACCCCGAAGGGGACTCAGGGCGGATCACATTACATATATAAGGTAAACATTCAATGCCTTAACATAGAACAAAAACAAGACAAATGCGGGGCTCCGAGCTGGCCTCGAACTCATGACCTCTTGGTCAGAGTGATTTGTTGCAGCTGGCTGCAGTTGGTTGCTCAACAGCCTGTGCCACAGCCCAGCCCTATATATAGATCCTATACCAACCACCGTCAACTGCGGGACATGACAAATTGCTGCAAACTGGGTTCAAAGTTCAAAAATTAACTAAGTGCAAGGAGAAGACAGGAGGGGACATAATCTGACATTTTCCAGTTGACTCAGCCAAAAGCAAACTGCTGCAGTCTGGTCTATCTTGTCTGTCTTTTTATCATTGTAATCACATTCTGTCACAGTTTTCTTTTGTGAAGTGTTCAGTTTGTGCATCTTGTTCTATGTGTTGTTCTTTCTGAGTAGTTAACAGTATTTTAAAGTGTCTTAAATGGTTTGTTGGGGGTGGGTGGGTGTTGAATTGCTTTGAGATGTTTTTCCAACTGTATCTGATCCAGGAGGGGAGAGGAAGGAATAAATACCTTTCTGATTGGAGTCTGAGTGAGATAGCAAATCTGGGAACTACAGAACCAGAGAATAATCAGAAGAGATGACTGACATGCCTATCCCACCAGGTACATTTAAGGTAGAATTCCACTCTCCCACTAGCAAACTAAAAGCTGCGTCTTGCAATTATTTATTCATTTTTCCTAATACTTTAAAATAATTCAGACTCTTACATGAGCATACTTCCTTCATGCACTTTCACACTGACTGAATTTTAATCAGACTTCCTTGGCAGGTAGGGCTCCCTTTTGTTGTACAAGGTAGTCCACACAACCATCTGTTAAGCAAAGAAAAAGTGTGGAACAAAAGCATTCGGCTTTTGAAAAGCTTCTGTGGATTGAGCATTTGATTTATTTCTCTCTCTTCATTCCAGCCACTATCACAGTTTAAAAAATAGAAAACTTCAGAGCAAGAGCCAAAAAGACAAATCACAGAGGAGCACCAGTTGGTGAACCCTAGTTCTGTAGTCTCAAAATCAAAGCACTGTTAGATAGCTGGTTATGGATTGGGTAGATGTCCTCTTTGAAACTGCAAAGTCTTGCCTTGATGAATTTTCTGGGAACTAGCTCAGGGAAAGGCAAAATTGAGGCTTTGCCCCCAAATGAATTCTGTTCCCATTAATTTCCCCCAATTTCTAGCATTACCTAGTGTGACACATTGAAAATAGTTAACATCTAAAGTTCATACAACTCCTGTTTCATATTTTGCTGACTCTGAGGTGTTACTATAAGCAGGAGGTAAATGAGGGCACTGCCCCCCATAATTATTCTTTTACTCCCCCCCCTCATTTCTAGCATTGCAGTGATTTAAAACTCCATTTGTAAGGTTTTATGTTGATTATCTTTTGGCAGACCAAGACCCCAAAATTACTGCCACAGTTGCTAGCTTTTGTGCAGCAGCAATAGCTTGTCAATGCAAAATGTTGCCACAGTTTTAGAAGGTTTTAATATTTACTTCAGCATTTACCTTTGTCATTTTAGCATATAAATGTTTTATACCATTTTAACTACCATATTCAATACTGTGTTTTAACCTTGTTCTTCACTATGTTTCTTAATATCTAATTCTATAAATTTCTGCGCTATTCTGATGCTTGTACATTTTCTGTTGCTGGTCATTGACTGTCATAAACTCCATTTGAACATTTATATACAAAGTGTAAGCATCCAAAGAAAAGGGACATGCAATGTTACAAAAGGAAAGAAACACAGTAAATCTAAGAGTTCTCAGTATTTATCATTCTCGGTGTCTCACTTTCCGCTAAAAAATTTGAGACTTTTAATTGGGGTCCAGAAATTTTATTAGGAGACAAAGCCATAGCTCTATACCTGAGTGATGGGATGCATTTGGAAAAACCACGTGAATGTGGGCTGCTACAAAGATAAGTGAACAAATTCTAGGGCAAATCAAGCTGAACTCTCCCTAGAAGCCAAGTTGACTGCATTGAGACTGTAATACTTTGGACAGATCACAAGAAGACATGACTTACTAGAAAGGACAATACTGCTTGGCAAGTTGGAAGGCAAGTGAAAGAATGCATTACAGATGGATGAACTCAATCAAGGAAGCTATGACCCCGAATCTGCAAAATCTGAGCAAAATTGTTGATCATGTGGAGGTGTCTAATTCGTAGTCACTCTAAGTCAACTTGATAGAAGTTGACTAATAAATGACTAATAAATTACCGATATCTTATCACAAGATTGTTTCAGGGCAGGAGCTGACTGGGGAATCTGCTGTTTGCATTGTGTAAAATGGGTGTCTGCTGCAGCAGGAAATATGCGGTCCAAGACACAGTTTGTTAGCTCCTCCTTCAACCTGCAACCAGATCAGCATCTCCTTCCTGATGATATCCACCCTAATTCCCCTAGGAAGCTAACATGCAGAGTCTGAGAAGATGACTGTTTTTCTCTACCTGCCGACCCAAGTCCTGTTGCACAGGTTCTTTTTCTGAATTAGGCTATGCTAATGTGTTAGGCTCAGAATTCTGGGAGGGTGAGGGAATTTGACTGTAACATCCTAAGTACCGTATATACTCGAGTATAAGCCAACCCAAATATAAGCCGAGGCACCTAATTTTACCACAAAAAACTGGGAAAACTTATTTACTCAAGTATAAGCCCAGGGTGGGAAATGCAGCAGCTACTGGTAAATTTCAAAAATAAAATTAGATATCAATAAAATTACATTAATTGAGGCATCAGTGGGTTAAATGTTTTGAATATTTACTGTATGTCAAAAAAAACAGTAAACTAACTCTATAAGTGGAAAAGCAACAATAACTTTATAATAATCATCATCAACAACAACAACAGCTTCATTTGTGCCCTATCTATCTCCCCCTGGGGACACAGGCCAGCTTCCAACATAGTAACAGGCAAACATATAATGCCTACATAAACAATGCAGAGCTAGATATAGATCTATCATTATATATACTAACTTCACATGTGTATTTCCCCCTGAAACCTTTGCAAATCCTCTCTCTATGTGCATTTTCCTCCTGCAATATTTCCAAGCCCAATTTATCAATGTTTATATCTATCTAGATATCTGTGTGTGTGTGTGTGTGTGTGTGTGCGCGCGCGCGCACGCATTTTCTCTCTGCACATACAAACATGTGAGGGTAAAATTCATATAAAATTCATATATAAAATTAATGTATACATATAGGAACAGATATACAGGTACATGGAAATCTCTAGTTATCTATATTTACATAGGATTTGCAAAGACCTGTAAACATATGAGGGGAAAATTCATATATTAATGTATTTCTAGGGGGAACATCTATATAAATATTTAGAAGCATTTACCCAAGGAAGAAATGCAAGCAAAGCCCCCCTAAAAACAACTTTGTCCTCTTTTCTCCTGCCCTTTCCCACCTCTTTTCTTTCTCCCTTTTTCAAACTCTAAAAGTAGCCAGAAAAGGCTTTTTAAAACTTCTCTCCCCCTCCCAAAAAAGCCCACCTCATTTTTGTTTCCTTAGGAATAAAAAGAAATACACACCTTCTGTTGCTCTCTTTTTCCTCCTTCCCTCCCTTTGGACTCAAAAGTTCTTGCAATAGTAGTAGTAGTAGTAGTAGTAGTAATAGTAATAGTAATGAATCATGCAAATTTGCAAGAATATCTTTCTTCCTTCCCCTTCTACCCATGCAATCTGGCTTGCAAGGGTTTTTTCTCTCACACATTCTCCTTTTGCTTTTGAAAACATTCGCTTCTTGTCTCTGTCTCTCTCTCTCTCAAAAAAAATAATAATTAAATAAGATAACCAACCTGGAAGGAGAAGCGAAAAAGGGAGGTTTTGGAAAAGAAAACATACTGTGGCCACCAGGCTCCACTGCTGGCTTGACCTTGACCCGAATATAAGCCGGGGGAGACTTTTTCAGCTCATAAATAAGGGCTGAAAAACTTGGCTTATCTTTTAGTATATATGGTACCTTAGCCAGCACAGCCAGAGTTACATTAAAAAATCAAAAAAAGTGAATCAAGAAAAGATATAACTCTTCTTTTAGTAAACAGGTTGATTTGTCCATCTCGGCTAAGCCCATCATGTTTATCTTCCTGTCATCTGTTGTTGGTACTGCTGAATTATTCCATTTCTGCATGCAGAGAAATATGGCTGCTATGATCATATATTGCTACAGTCTGTCATGGTCAGACCAAGTAGAAAAGTCTCAGGTTTTAACTAGATATTTTCACCCAACATTTCTGGATCACCTTATGTATTTGAATCCAGTATTTCTTGGTATGTTCACTTGTCCACCACATATAGTGTAAAGACCCCACTTGCTGTTTACATTTCCTCTTCCTATTTGGATGCATTGCCCAACATGGTCTGCCTCCATTTCAGTTTCACTCCTTCCATCTGTATTTTTATTTTTCTTTGCCTTTCATGCTCAGCTTTCCAGAGCAATATTGATTAGCTTCCTTCCAGCCACAAGAGGCCTCTCAAGTTGGGCACCATTTGACCTTGTCATCTCACAGCATTCCCCTATTGTTTTTAACCCAGACTTCAGTGTATGAATTTTCATGCCTGACTTGTATACTAGCAGGAGCCAAGGAGAGTGATCTAAGTTCTCTTTTATTTTTCAGCATTGCTTAGTGTACTGGAGCATCAAAAGACATGCCACCTGAACTGACATTTCTAACAAGTTCCACTGTGAGTAAGGTTTAACTAAAGAGGAGTTCTGTGATGTAATCATACTAGGAGAATAAATGTGGAGGGAGAGATGCTAGGCAAACTTCATTTCTGAATTTTTGAGGAACAGGCAGGTTTTCTTGAGTAAATGAAACAACTTTGTATGACACTCTTTTAAGAAGCAAATACTCTTAGCCATAGGAAACTAAATCATAGGCTCCTATGAAATGTAAATGTGTGTGAACACTCTGGAAATAATGATGTTTTCAAATTTAATGTATACTTAAGTTGGAAAGCACCAGGGAACAACAGAAGTCATACTTGACTTTAAAAAAGAAACTTCTTTTTAAAAATTGAAGTGATTAAAAGGAAAGTCAAGAGGGTCAGATTTCTCCAATATGTGGATGGGTTGATCCAAATAACAGAGGCTTGCCTCAATGTCTATTACAGCTCAGTAAAGGTAATATAAAGTCCAAAAGTTCACCATCATGAATAATAAGCAGTGAGAAGGAATTAGAAGCTATTAAATAATAATAATAATAATAATAATAATAATAATAATAATAATAATAATAATTTTATTTTTATACCCCGCCCCATCTCCCGGAAGGGACTCGGGGCGGCTTACATGGGGCCAAGCCCAGGTCACAAACAATATAAAAACATAACAATAAAACAATCAACAATAAAACAGGGAAGGAATTCCCCTTCCCAACAAAATAAACAAAAACAAATCCCCATCTTATGCAAAGGAGGCAAAAAGAGATTACTAATAGCATCATGGTTGGCAATAAAAACTTCTTCAAATACATCAGAAGTAAGAAACCAGCTAGAGAGGAGACAATTGGATAACAATGAAGTTAAAAAAGTATGAAGGAGAAATCAAAATGAATGCTGTTTTCTGTCCTCAGTGCTGAAGATAAAAGACAAGTGCTTATGTCTTACCTAATATTTCCAAGATGGGAGGCTGAAGCAAATAATGGAGAGAAAGACATTCTAGACCTTCTTGACAAATTACAAAACATTGTGCAGATGGTATCCATTTGATAGTTCTGAAAGAACTCAAACGTGAAATTTCTGATCTTCTAATAAAAGTATGTAACACATCACTAAAATCACCTCCTATATTAGAAGACTGGAGGAGCAACAAAGGAACATCTGTTTCTAAAAAGCGATCTAGGAAGACACATTTTAATTATCTTAACATCTATTCCAGGAAAACAGATAGCAAGTATTTATCTATACTGTAATTTCAAGTGTTTATCATGCTATATTAATCTACAAATCCAAATTTATAAGGATGCGTATTTGTATAGCATAACAGTCACTAGATGTATTGCGTCATCTAAATACCATTATTTAAGACTTTGAAGTTAATACGCCCACTTTTTCAAGATGTCTTCTAATCACACACTTTGAATTTTACTCTAGAATTGACATTTGTAAGCCAGTTTTGACTGAAGCTGATACTTCCACTTCGCTGCACACCTTGGATTGCTTACTGACTCCCCAACTTTTACTTTGTTCTGATTGATGCCTTGTTAACCTCAGATTGTTTGTTTTCATATATCCTTTGGTTTCTGAATGTATTCCTGCTAAATGTTACGCGCAAGACAGAGGGGGAGAGAGAAAATGGGACAATTTAAAAACTGAAAAAATGAAATGGTTGAGGATTAATTGCAACTGTCCCTTTTATGAATCCTAACTGAAGTAGACCCAATTCAATCAATCAACCATAATAGCTTGAAATAGCTTTACATGCATTGTTTTAAATACAGAAGTTCTTTTCCAAGCCAAACACATTTCAAGGCAATTTGTCTTTTGAGGGGATAATGGATGGAATTACTTACTTGTCTAGAAATAGCAGAATAAAGACATTTCCACTCTGCTGTTAAGGTCTTCTCCTTCCCACATCAAAAATACAAATTTAAGAACTGAGACTGTATAAAACAATAACTTAAATTATTTAAACCTTGTTTAAGGAACTTATTGAAAAAAACTATATACATTCAATCATGAGCAATAGTCTCCCTCTCTCTAAGACCAAAATTACAAATAATAACACATTTCTTTTCTTCTTCTTTTCTCTCCCTCTACCTGATTTATTTTTCATGCAGCAGATAGACTAGGATGTGTCAGGAAATTAAAACTGAGTCATGGCATATCACTGATTCTTTCAGGGGAGACCCTTATAAAGGAAGAAAGCTATTCTTCTTCCCAAATCATAAAAGAAGCACTAAAGGATGTGGAAACTTGCAGTGTGGAATTCTCCCAAAGGAAATCCCCTTGGCCTTTTGGTTGCTTACTTTCAAAGTTGTGGTGCAGAGATTTTAAGGATTACCTGTCTTGCATTGTCTTGTGCTGCTCCTTCCTTTTCCAAGTATGATCACATGCATGTCTATTCAAATGTAAGTCACGCTGATTTCAGCTGGATGACCCTAAGGTGATATGCCAGTGTGGTGTATGTACTGATTTGAATGTTGGAGTATGGGTTTGGAAATCAGGGTTCAAATCCCAGTCCAGCCCTGGAATTCCACTGGGTTACCTTGGACAAGTCACTCTCTCTCAACCCCAGAGGAAGGTGAAGGCAAATCTTGCCAATAAATCCCTGTGCAAGTTTGCCTTAGGGTCACCATATATTGAACATGGTTTGAAGGCAAACTGAATAATAATAACAACAATAATAATAATAAAACTTTATTTATACTCCACCCTATCTCCCCAGAGGGACTCAGGGTGGGTTCCAAACATAAAAGGCAACTCTTCAATGCCCAAACACAACAACAATACATCCATAATAACCAACACTGACAACCCAACATATGAAATCAAATTCTGACTAAACAACTAAAATTAAATTAAAATGCAACCTGATTGCATTTTGATGATGTCCAGCTCTGTCACTCCTTTCCGCCTGTCACTAAGGAGGCTGTCCAGGTCCTGAACCGGTGTCTGGCCGCTGTGTCGGACTGGATGAGGGTGAACAAATTGAAACTTAATCCAGACAAGACGGAGGTCCTCCTGGTCAGTCGTAAGGCTGAACAGGGTATGGGGTTGCAACCTGTGTTGGACGGGGCCGCACTCCCCCTGAAGACACAGGTTCGCAGTCTGGGTGTTCTCCTGGACTCATTGCTGAGCCTGGAACCCCAGGTCTTGGCGATGGCCAGGGGAGCATTTGCACAACTAAGACTTGTGCACCAGCTGCACCTGTACCTTGGGAAGTTTGACTTGGCCACGGTGTTCCACGCTCTGGTTACATCCCGTTTGGACTACTGCAAAGTTCTCTACGTGAAGTTGCCTTTGAAGATGGCCTGGAATCTCCAATTAGTACAACGGGTGGCATCCAGATTAATAACTGGAGCGGCATACAGGGAGCGCACCATCCCCCTGCTAAGCCAGCTCCACTGGCTGCCAATATGCTACCAAGCCCAATTCAAAGTGCTGGTCTTGACCTATAAAGCCCTAAACAGTTCTGGCCCAATCTACTTGTTCGAACATATCTCCTCCTATGAGCCAGGAAGAGCCCTAAGGTCATCTGGTGAGGCCCTGCTTTCAGTCCCGCCTGCCTCTCAAGCGCGGCTGGTGGGAACGAGGGACAGGGCCTTCTCGGTCATTGCTCCTCGGCTGTGGAACACTCTCCCCAGAGATATTCGACAAGCCCCAGCCCTTTTGAGTTTTAGAAAAGCCTTAAAAACATGGCTATGTGCCCAGGCTTTCGTTGAATAATTGATAAAGATGACCTGGACTGATTTATGGCTAAAGCACAAGCATATTGGATGAATGGACTGTATATTTTTATATTTTTATAGTGTATTGTATATTTTTATATTTTTATATTGTATTACTTATTTGTAATGGATTTTATTTATTCATGTCCCCATGGCCTAGTGGATTAAAGCCTTGTGACTCGAAGGTTGGGTTGCTGACCTGAAGGCTGCCAGGTTCAAATGCCACCCGGGGAAGAGCTCCCTCTATCAGCTCCAGCTCCATGCGGGGACATGAGAGAAGCCTCCCACAAGGATGATAAAAACATCAAAACATCCGGGCGTCCCCTGGGCAATGTCCTTGCAGGCGGCCAATTCTCTCACACCAGAAGCAACTCAGATTGCTCCTGACACGAAAAAAAAAACTGTTATGTTTATTTATGTATTGGCATGGAATTGTTGCCAGTAGTGTATGCCGCCCTGAGTCCCTTCAGGTGAGAAGGGCGGGATATAAATGTTGGAAATAAATAAATAAATAAAACCTGTAATATCAGACAAAAAGCAAAATATCAAAACACTGAACTTAAGAGCTAGAGAGGGCAGGATGAAATAGAATTAGTTAAGGTAACCAGAGATAAAGTTAAGGCTGACTACAAGAAGAGGAAGGAGGAAGATCTAAAACAGTGGTTCTCAACCTTCCTAATGCCACAACCCCTTAATACAGTTCCTCATTTTGTGGTGACCCCCAACCATAAAATTCTTTTTGTTGCTACTTCATAACTGTAATTTTCCTACTGTTATGAATCGTAATGTAAATATCTGATATTCATGATGTATTTTCATTCACTGGACCAAATTTGGCACAAATATCTGATACGCCCAAATTTGAATATTGGTGGGGTTGGGGAAGGGATTTATTTTGTCATTTGGGAGTTGTAGCTGCTGGGATTTGTAGTTTACCTGCAATCAAAGAGCATTCAGAATTCAGCCAATGATGGAATTGAACCAAATTTGGCATATAGAACTCCCATGACCAACAGAAAATATTGGACAGGTTTGATGGGCATTGACCTTGAGTTTTGGAGCTGTAGTTCACCTACATCCAGAGAGCACTGTGGACTCAAACAATGATGGATCTGGACCAAACTTGGCATGAATATTCAATATGACCAAATGTGAACACTGGTGGAGTTTGGAGAAAATAGACCTTGACATTATATGTATTTTCTGATGGTCTTTGGCAACGCCTCTGACACCCACCTCGCAACCCCTTCCCCCCCAGGAGTTCCGACCCCTAGGTTGAGACACACTGATCTAAAGAGTCTTTAGGAGCTGGGAATGTGGACAGACTTTAGGAAGTTCAATGTTCATTTAATTTTATATAAGAAATCTTTGCTGTCTCTATCCTCCATAACGGGTTTCTGACTGTTTACACTTAAGAATTGAAAGGAAAGACTGGTCACGTTTTACTACACTGAACTCATTGATCAATAAAGCCACTTGTCCAGGCCACCTTGAGGCCCGAGTAACAGATCCAGAGAGGAATCTTAAGGATAAAAGGGCCAGGTGAGTCACAGGACCCCCAAAGTTGGAACTGTGGAACAAACCTGGAGAGGGTTTCCTTTACGGACAAAATTGTTTAATTTGAGTTATGTATCACTGAAAATTTGTAACATGTCTAAATAAATTAAGTAGCTAATCAAAATCTAGTCTGATAATCTTTTGTGTTGTGCTTTTATAAATTGTGTGCATGACGCTGCTCCTACTATAATGCAGAGTGAAAACTCTTATCTTTTTAACAGCAGTGGCAATCCCTGGGATGTTGAATCGACTGCCTGCAGGAAACGATATTCCATTTAAACATTAGGAAGAACTTCCTAACAGTAAAACCTGTTTGACAGTGAAATGTGCTACCTCAGAGTATGGTGGTATTCTTCTTTGGAGGTTTTTAAATAGAGGCTGGCCATCTGTCAGGGGAGCTTTGGTTTTCTATTCCTTCATGGCAGGGGACTGGACTAGATGGCCCTTACAGTCTTTCCCAATTCTATGTTTCTCCTCAGCCCTCTGGGTCTCCTTTGGGACAAAACAGGGTTTGTTTACAAGAAGGCTTCTAAATCTGCTGACGTCAGTTGCTACAGAGAACACTGTCCTTTCACCAGCATTAAAGTAAAGTTACTGTCCAGTTCATTTCTGTACATATCATTTTATCCTCAGGCAGTAAAACCATTTGTGCTAATTTTGTTTGTTTTCCATCAACATTTAATGAACTAAGACACTGTATGAATCTAGAACAGATCTTTCCATATATACTTGTCCTCGCCAAAGACCATGGTTATAACACTACTTTAGCTGCATGATATTCTCTATTAATAAAATACATCATAAGGACAAGGACTGGCTATATTTTTAACTAAATAAATAAAATTGTCTGTTTTCCTTGGTTATACAAGAAATACTCACATTATGAACTGCAAATATAATTTCTATAAATAAAAGCTGACTATCACAGTGCTTCTCTATATTCAGCTCAGAAAATGGAATTTTATAAGTCAACACTGAAGTCTAGCATGATGACATTCCCAGCATTTGAATATGCAAAGGTTTTGAAACATATATGAAAGCAAGGTCTTTGGACTGTTCTTTGTACTGTCATGTGGTACGTTTCAAAACTGGAGTACGAAACAGTAGGACTGTTCTTCTGCTTTTCCATTTCGGAAGATGGAAAATAATCTTTAAAATATGTTGACAACATTGAATGGTATTCAGCAGAGACAAATATGCCCTGTAAATCTTAGTCTGGTATCTAAGATTTACGGAATAGCATTTGAATTAAAATTATTAGATAAGAGATTTCATATGACATTGGATTCCTTCACATTTAAGGCATGTGTTTTGAAATAAAATAAGAGTGACCTCTGAGTTATTCTGCAGGTTCTTGATGGGTCCAGTTGGGTATATTTGGAATATTCTGTCCATCATCTCTTATATTCTCACAGTGCCCTTCATTCCAGACACCAGAGAGTGAAGTAGAGTTACAGGACTCAGGGATTCACTTGCAACTAAAGAATCCTCAGACTGACACATGAGTCCATCATTTATTCTATTTTAACCTTCTGAAATACTAAAAAGCTGCTTTCCCATTGCCAATGATCTGCTTCACAATTCTGAGATGCAAAGGGAGTTTTTCGATGAACTGAAAAGATCCAAGATTAAACCTTCACTTGTGGTAAAAATATCCCCAGATGGGAACAAGAGATTACCTCTATTTCCCTTTTCTTTATACTGTGGTTCATTGTTGCAGTTTTTGTGTCTCTTTCATAATGACTGTTGTTCACTTTTCTGGAGGTCTTAAAAGAGATTCCTAGTTCCTAGTTCAAAAAGCATTGCAGGAAAGGTCACCTCAAGCTCAGAAGACATTTCTTTATAGTGGCTTCCTAATTAACACCCCTTTCTTCTTATGCTAAGGGAAAAATAGATAACACCAATTTCTTTTTTTAGTTCTTGACAGAGGTGGCCTACTGACCATCCTACCATTATGCAAAGAGTGAGAAGACTGCCTTTAGTGAAAAATGCAATCTCTACAACACTCCTCTTGGGACCCATGCTTTTTCTGTGTTCTGTGCATAGAACTTTGAGAGCCATTCAGACAGAGCTTGGTTGACTTTTTCTATTTTCTTATGCAAGCTAGCCTGCTGCCTTCAGATGTGGTGAAGGTTGTGCTACTCTTTCCAATGTTGAAGTGAAATCGGCCTGATTTAACTTTTGGACATGGTATTGACTTCAGCTGATTCTGGGTCAGATTAATAATTATTCACAGCTTATTATTGTTGAGCCATGGCACACATTCACACATTCCTTTCCTGAGTTTCCTGAAATGAAGCAATCAATATAGACCAGGGCTTCCTAATTTTTCTGTTTAGTGCCCCTTTTGGCCAGATAAATTTTTACATGACCCTGTGTATATCATGGGTATAGGTATAGAAATCAAACATTTACTGATAACAAATCAGTATTTGCAAGGCTTACTAAACAGGCTGATTTTCCTTACTTTGAAGTGGATCCCACCTAACATCTAAAGCATCTTCTGCAGAGTTCACTGTAAACACTATACAACAGATTCATTTAAATGTCCCAAACAGCCACTCGGTGATGTTTAAAAAAATATGATTCCAACATTGACCTAAGGGGATCCCATTTGGGGTCAGTTGAAGAATCTTTGATATAACTTTGTTGTTTTGGGGACGCATTGTGGGCCTGGCTGGGAGTGCGGAGCCAGGAGGGAAGGGGGCTGGGTACATGCTAGGGGGAAGGGGCCAGGAGAGGATGGGGCTAGGAGGGGGCAGGTTAGGGCCTGGGTCATCTTTAGGTTGTCCTCCCATAAGAATGGGGCTACTCACCCTATCTTTATGCTGGGAGCAAGGCGAGACATGCGTGACTGCCCCAATTCTCCCCCATCCCCATCCCCAGATCTTGTCCTCTTGGCATGCCTGGAGGAGGGAGAGACAGGTGGTGATTGAGAGTGTTCTGGATTGCTCTCAGCCACTGCGTGCCTTCTTCAAACTGTCCTCTGACATAAGGATGGGGCCACTCGCATTGCCCTTAAGCTGGGAGGAGGTAGAAACACACATGGCTGAGAGCACTCCAGAGGGCCCTCAGCTGCTATGTGCCTTCTGCCCCCATCTTTTTGGCATACGAATGCGGTGGGCAGCCATGTCCTTCTGCCAAGAGGACAGGAGAAATGAGGAGGGCCTGAGGTACGCTCCCAGGGGGCCACATCCAGCTCCCGGGCCTTAGTTTCCCCATTCTGGTATAGACTCATCTTTAAGGTTTCCCTACCCATTGACCCAAACCAGTAATTCATAGGGGTATCATTAGCACATCTCTGGCTGTATGAATTATTGTAAAAGGAAAGAGAGTGGAAGTAAGAGAGCTCTTAATGAAATACCACATGTGTCCTACCAGGACTCACTTAAATTTTGAACAAATTACCCTTTTAATAGCAATTGCTAGAAGGGTCATGAGCATTTAAGAATCAAAGCCCCACAAGAAACCTGTAATTCAAACATTGATTTTCAGCCTACAGAGCATGAACTACACTTTTTCCTCACAGCAGCAAAGTGCCTTCAAGGTTCATTCATTTCCACTCCACAATCTACTTAGGCTTCTTTCTGTATGTCCTGATGCCAAATAGTCTCTATAGTATGTGTAGTTGACACTTAATGATAGTTTTGAACTGTTTTATAGCTGACAGCATTGTTGTTTAACATTTGTTTTTACTGATAGCTGACAAATAACATGCTGCAGTACTGTGATTTGCAGATATTGTGCTTCCAAGAAACACTAACCAAATCATCATCAGCCAAAAAACCTCTGAATAATAATAATAATAATAATAATAATAATAATAATAATAATAATAATAATAATAATAATAATTGATTTGTAACCCACCCTATCTCGCCAGGGGGATTCAGGGCAGTTTCCAGGAAAAAGGACAAAGCAAAGCAAAACAACAAATAAATAACATCAATATAAATTTAAAAACTAAAATGACAACCAAAAATAATTAAAACACATAAATCTCATCATACACATTTACATCAAAAGGATCTTAATAAATTAAGGTGCCATTAAAAGTATAAAATTATGTGTTATGGTATATAAAATAATGTGATGATGATATACAACCGCCAAACAGCATCAAAGTGCATTTCCAGTGTCCGAGCGAGGATATATCAGGTTGTTCTAATCCTTCTCCTCTCTATAAGTTAAAGTGCAGAAATGGGTCTTTAAAAGTTTTTTTTTAAGGAGAAGAGGGAGGGGGCATTTGGAGATCATGGAAAAGGCCCCCTCTCTAGTCCCCACCAGCCGCACTTGAGATGGTAACTTTGCATGATGAACGTTTGTGCAAAACTGCATAGTGCCGGATCTTGGCCTCTCTGTCTTTGCCATTTGGAATTCATTATAGAAAACTCTGGGAACGCACTGTGCAGCTTATCTAATATACTCATGTAAGCTATAAATCAGTGGTTCTCAACCTTTGGTTCTCCAGGTGTTTTGGACTTCAGCTCCCACAATTCCTAACAGCTGGTAAGCTGGCTGGGATTTCTAGTAGTTGAAGTCCAAAACACTTGGAGGACCAAAAGTTGGGAACCACGGCTGTAAAGAAAGATAAGTAGCCATGGGGCAATTTGTATTTCAAAGCATCTTCTCATTTATGGACTACTGGAAGTCTGCAAAAAAAAAAACCCTCAGAGTTTTGAAAGATTACTATGTATATTACCAGTATAATTGATTCTGTATGTAACACAGGTTGAGTACCCCTTGACTGCTTGGTACCAGAAGTGCTTTGGATTTGGGATTGTTAATTTGGGGGGGGGGGGGTGGAATAGTTGCTTATGTCTTGGAGATAGAGTGTAAACATGAAATTATTTCTGTTTCTTATACACATAACCTAAATGTAATTTTACACACAATAGTTTAAAAGTTTTGCTGGTGTGCATTGAACCATCAGAAATCAAAGGTATCACTATACCAGCCACCCATGTACACAATTTTGGAGCATTTTGGATTGCCCAATAAGGGTGCTCGACCTGTAGTGTTTAAAAATTTTCAAAGTTGATTCAGAGTTTACTATTTAAAGGAAATCACGACTGACCAAACAGGGACATACAGACTTTATTTTCATTTTTAATAAATAATGAGAACTTCCTTGCAATCAGATATTCACAGCATGAGAGAAAGAGTCCTCCAGTGCTTGGCCAAGAAAGCAACACTGAGAGAAGAGGAAGTGTATATAAAATTTAAATAAAATCATGTTGAGCAATATAGATAACATGCCCATAGTTGTCCAAGGTTCCTAAGGGAATTCATCCTGTGCCCCTGGGAGACAGCATTCTAGCCATAACACAATCTTACACAGCAGCTCCAAATATACACATATATTCTACCCAGGAAGGAGATGACTTTGGCTTTGGTTGCCATATCCCTGTTGGACTTCGATGTGCAATTTTACTATAGTGAATTCAACATTGGGTTAGAGAGCTGGAAGAGAGCAATGATCAAGAGTCCTATATCGTATGAACTGCCTTCTCATGCTACTAAATGGGCTACTTGCAATAATACCCCTACTGATGTGTAAAAATCTTTCTTTATAAAAAGAAATTCAAAGAAATATTGCTTTGCTGCACTCACTATATGCAGGCTAGAATGCAATTTGCAGTTTATTTGCAAACTGAACCTCTCCTCCCAGAGGAAATTCATCTCTCATTATGATTTCACTGTATTTTCCATATTCAATATCAACAATAGGTTATTTCCTTTCCACTGCTACATAGAAAGATGGATTTTTTTAACATCTCTTTGCTTTGATTTCCATTTCCTGTTCAGCTATTAGAAGGAAACCTCATTCATCAAAACGATGGTTTTCTGTGCCTGAAAACCTTCACTGTTTAAAGACTTCTGACTGAAATATAACATATTAATAGGAGCAATGATTGCAAAGACCTCTGCTGACCTTCCTTGGGAAGAAATTGCTTATTTTGCTAACTTTATTAGCCATCCATTCATCAGTCAAAATCTAAGGTGGTTCTAAAGGTCATAAACCAAAAAGCAAGTAAAATATGATGCAAAGAATATAGAAATGAATGATCAACTCATAATGTTATTCCTTGCTGTGACTTAAGTAGCAGAAACTTGGGTAGAATGCAAGAATTTGATTAGCATCCTATATACTTGGGGACATACTGAACACCGGATGGGGTCTTTGTTGACTACACAAGGTGAACCCTGGGTCATAACAGGATCAAAGAAGGATATGGCAACTTGTCATTGATGACCAGTCTGCATTTTAAAAAGAGCTTTGAAATGATGCCATCACATCACAGTTTCCTCTCCTTCTTAGCTTTCATTTCAAAAATAAGTAGTCTATGTGATATAAAGACATATCATTTGGACAATTCCCATTTCCCCAGACTATCTCACTTTGCAGGAACCAGAGATGATGAGTGGTGTACCCACATGGTGCTATAATTTGAAAACATAAGGAGAGTCCAACATTCTGCATCCTCATGCTCATAGAATCATAGATTTAGAAGAGATCCTAAGGGACATCTAATGCTGCCAATGCAGGAATCAACACCAAAAGCATCCCTGGCAGGTAGTCCTCAAGCCTCTGTTTATGTGTCAGGGACAATGCACCACCATGTTCTACTATCCAGTGACATATGCATATCACCCCTGGTGGTGCAGTGGGTTAAAGTGCTGAGCTGCTGAACTTACAGACTAAGAAGTCTCCAGTTCGGGTCTGGGGAGTGGGGTGAGCTCCCGCTGTTAGCCCCAGCTTCTGCCAACCTAGCAGTTCGAAAACATTCAAATGTGAGTAAATTAATAGGTACCGCTCCAGAGGGAAGGTAATGGCATTCTATGCAGTCATGCCGGCCACATGACCTTGGAGGTGTCTATGGGCAATGCTGGCTCTTCAGCTTAGAAATGGAAATGAGCACCAACCTCCAGAGTCAGACACGACTAGACTTAATGTCAGGGGGAAACCTTTACCTTTTTATCACCTACAGAAATAGTCCACTATTGTGTTCCCCAACAACTGATTCATGACAGCAAAACAGTTCTGAAACCATATAGCTCTGAAGATGTTAGACATTACTTTTCTCTGAGGGAATAATAATAATAATAATAATAATAATAATAATAATAATAATAATCTTTATTTTTATATCCCGCCCCATCTCCCTGAAGGGACTCGAGGTGGCTCACAACAGGGACAAGGCTGAAACAACACAACATATTTGACAAAAACTTAAAACATTCCAACGATACACAAAATAAAATAATGGACAATACATTAAAATCCAAGCAGATAAAATCAGAGTAATTAAAAGCAAACCAGCGGGGACAGGTTTCATAAAATGCTGTATCATGGAAATGAATAACAGTGATAAAGTGCCATATGCTTTTAAAACAGAAAGAAGTATTCTAATGACAGCTCTATTGGGCCTATTCATTCAAACGCGCTCTGGAACAACCATGTTTTCAATTCGCAGCGGAAAATGGGCAGGGAAAGAGCTAACCTGATCTCCTTAGGGAGAAAGTTCCAGAGCCGGGAGGCCACTGCCGAGAAGGCCCTCTCCCTCGTCCCCACCAGCCGCATTTGAGAAAAGCCGGGAGCGAGAGGAGCGCCTCCCCGGATGATCTTAGGGTTTGCGTTGGTTCGTAGGAGAGGAGGCAATCACGGAGATAGGCAGGTCCTGAACCGTTTAAGGCTTTATAGGTAATAACCTGCACATTGAATTGGGCCCAGAAACTTATCGTGGCCAGTGGAGCTGTTTAAACAAAGGAGTTGACCGTTCTCTGTAACTATTTTGCAAAAATAACAGGATGACCAGCAATGTTGTTACATTTTTAATTCTTGCTTAGGAATTCTAAAGCAGTGAGTAACATAATAAGTAACTAAAGTAATAAGGAAGTAAATAAGTAAAGCTGACAAGATACTTTTGGAAGTATTAATAAAATGACAGATGACTTTTTAAAAGTAATGTTCTACAAGCTAATTCATAGTTACTGGTAGCTACTAATAATTTATCTTTCCTTAATTTGCTCATACCCATTTAAAAGATGTCCAAGTTATAGACTATTGCTACATTTTTGGTGCCAAACCTGACCTGCCATAACTTATCATATAGTATGTTTATTTATGCATTTGATAAAATTATCATTTTTCTGAGGAGCTCCAGTATATGATAAAGTCAGATAGCAATAGTCTTAATGTCCGAGGGAATTCACATGAGTTTTATATTTAGCATTATCCTAGACATTGATTCTTTCTATGTATTCCATTTTCAAACAGGTTGAATAGCTGGCCTGACTTCATTAACCTACGGAGCTAATCAGACTCCAGAGTAATGTACTACTGACCTTTAGCACAATCTTAACTGGTGGCAAAATTGACCAAGGACAAGCTCAGCAGCAATTTAGATCAACTGAGACTATGTTGAATCCAAACTTGTCCAAACCTAGGGATGTTAGGAAATTATTCAGGATGATCCCCGTCTATCTCTGTGCCAGAATTGTGAACAGATCTCAGAGATCAGCTGGCAAATGCTGCTAGCCAAACTGCACTTTTTCTGATAAAAGATTATTGTGTCTAATCTTTGGACTGCATTGTCTCCTAAATAGTTTTTCTGCTGTTAGATATCAGATTAACAATCAGAGGCGGTTCAACCACCAGGCCAACTAGGCAGTTGCCTGTCGCGCCATCTTGTTGGGGGCGCCATCGAGGCAACTCCTGTCTCCTGCGGCCTGCCTCCGCAAGGTATTGAACTGCTTTTTCTGTTGATTTGTTGTAAGACATGATGTTTTAGTGTTTAATTTGTAAAATCTTAATGTAATTTGATGTTTAATAGGCTTTTCCTTAATCCCTCCTTATTATCAAACATTTTAGCTTATCCAGCGCTTTTATTTTTCAGTGATTGGTTTGGGGGGGGGGGGGCAAAATTCTGTTTGCCTACACTTGAAAAATATCTAGGGCCGGCTCTGTTAACAATGCTTAGATTTCTTCCCCCATCAGTCTTAAAGAAATCTTAGGTTTATGGGGGAAATGAGATGAGTGAAGCAAGACAAATACTATGCAAAACTGATTATAGCATAGATTATTTTAAGGGACAAAAGAAAAATAGGCCTTATGAATTAAATGGCCTAATTTTTTAAAAAACTATTGTAAGAACTTTGCCACATATTTTGCAAATAATATTATTCCACATTATTATTTCTTCTAAAAATATGTGTTTATAATTTTATTGAATATTTTCAGATTTTTTCACAAAAGAGGGGGAAACGGAACAGTCAGGTAAAAAGGAAAAAAGGGAGTAGGAGTAATTGAGTTATTGTTAGTAGGTTAACTCTTTACAAATTTATAGTATGTCACCAGAGAAGAGGAGGGAGTTGAGTGGACGGAGGGAAAGACATTGTACAAAATTATAGTTGTTACATCTAATTCTTCATCTCTATTATTTATTTATTTATTTATTTAAAGCATTTATATCCTGCCCTTCTCACCCCGAAAGGGACTCAGGGCAGAGCACAACATATATACGGCAAACATTCAATGCCGGAACATAAAATAAACTATAAATACATAAACATTAAAATCAGTTGTCTCCACTATAAAATGAATTGTATAAAACCATCTCATATCAGCCATACCAAATCCGGTCAGCAGGGTGACGTTTCCTATTGTTGCCTTATTGCACTGTCCCAAAAGTTTGGTCCCACAGCCAAGTTTTTACCATCTTTCTGAAGGACAGGAAGGAGGGGGGTGGTCTAATCTCTCCAAGGAGGGAATTCCATAGCCAAGGGGCAATCACTGAGAAGGCCCTCTCTCTCTCATCCCCGACTATCAAGCCTGTGAGGACAGGACTGAGAGAAGGGCTTACCTGGAAGATTTTAATCTCTGCGATGGTTCATAGAGGGAGATGTGTTCGGATAGGTAGATTGGCCAAAGCCAGGCCAAAGCCAGCCCTTTGAATTGTGCTCGGTAGCTAACTGGCAACCAATGGAGCTGGCGCAACATGGGAATTGTGTGCTTCCTGTATGCTGCCCCTCATCTGGCTGCCTCTCATTGGACTATTTAAAGCTTCCAAACAGTCTTCAAAGGCAAACCCACATAGAGTGTGTTTCAATAGTCTATCCTAGATGTATCGAGAGCATGGACCACCATGGCCAAGTCTGCTTTCCAAGGTACATGCACAACTGTCACACATGTTTTAATTGTGCAAAAGGCCCCCTAGCCACCGCCAAGAGCTGAGGTTCCAGGCTCAGTAATGAGTTCAGGAAGACTCCCAAGCTGTGAACTTGTGGTTCAAGGGTAGTATAACCCAATCCAGCACAGACTGTAACCCTATACAGTGTTCCCTCGCTACTTCGCGGTTCACTTTTAGCTCCCTTGCTGTTTTGCGGGTTTTCAGTTAATATTAATGTACACATTTATTGCAGTATTTTTGCTGTTTCATGGGGTGTTGTGGTGTTTTGGAAATGGGGGAAGGGAGAAATAAAGGAAGGGAGAGGGGAGGGGAGGGTTTGAAATTTAAAAAAGGTTATTTAGCTTCTCTGCCAGTGTACTATATATTGTAACTGCTAAAATAAAGTACAGACTGCATTGTAGTAAGTGGTTTGTGGTTTGCTCTCCTCCACACATAGAATAAATATAGTGTCCCTACTTTGCGGATTTTCACTTACTGCAGGAGGTCCTGGAACGTAACCCCTGCGATAAGTGAGGGAACACTGTACCCTGTTTGGCTTTACAATTGACCAGGAGGACGTCTGTCTTGTCTGGATTCAACTTCAATTTGTTCACCCTCATCCAGATCATCATAGTGGCCCTTACACATATTACTTAAAATATTTAAAATGTTACAAATTCCATATATCCTCTATAACAAAGAGAAAAAATACTGTCATCTAATTTTAAAACCTAATAATAAAATCTTCTTATATTTTCTGTATTATTCCATGTTCTTGTCTTATCCTCCAACTTTTCTTCATTAAAATTCATGTTGATTGTTCTTATTTAGATTATTTTTAACTCTTTTAACTCTTTTATCAAATTTTAATTATTGTCTAAATAATCTAAGGATTTAGTTTAATCTGCTAGTTAGTAAATTAGTATTTTGCAGACAAAAATTTACTATCACAATCATTCTTGTCCCCCTCCCCCGATTATCCAAATCTAATTAGGGGGTACTAACTCCTCTATTATCCAGAGGTTCTTAAGTGAGAGGTTAATAAGTATTACAAAGTGTATATGATAGTGTTACACCCCAAGGCAGCATGAGCACTCGAAAACCAGGCAGGAGCCAATATAACACACAAACTGTTTATTGAAGCAGAGTAAATATATAGGTCTATGCGCATTTAAGGTGGAAAGTCAAAGTAAGAAACAGTCCATAATATATAGTCTATTGTAATTCAGAAAGAGTTCATCAATGTCCAATTTGTAATCCACAAGTGAAGCTCGATAGCTTCCCTTAGATATCAAAATTTGTCCATGAAACAATAGTGGAAAACAAACACTGCAAATCCACTTGGAAAGTCCCGTAGCAAAGTCAAAGGAGCAAGGTAAACAAAGCGAAGTCAATCTCGATTCAGAAACAAGGAAGTCGCGGTAACAAGACAAGGTCTACTCAGGAGTTGTGGGTCGGTGCGGCTCTCCTGGAACTGGAAACTCGGCATGGATTCAGAAGTCAAGGCAAGGAGCTGGAAACTGGAACCTCTTCTGAGGAAAAACAATGTTGACACCGCTATGAGAATACTGTGCAGAGTACTTTTAACAGAATCCCAAGTCTGTAAGAATTACGGAGTACAGGGCCCACGAAAAGTTCTCATGGAAAAACTAATCATTATCTAGTTTGAGAGCGAGTCTTTGAATTCTTCTCAGTCCCTGTTTTTACTTCTATCTCTGGTAACAACATCTCTCCGATTAAAGCTTCCATTCTCCCCCAAGTCTGTACCATCTGGTGTTGTTAACGCTGGAGAGGATTTGGAATGTTTGCCAATTAGCGGATCCCTGATTTCCGGCACCTGTAAGGCCATGAGGCCTGAATTCTGAGCAGGAATGTCTTCAAATTCCGCCTCCTCATCTATTCTGACTCCAACTCTCGTTGAAAACTGGGCCATGATGGCTGAGCCACCACAGATAATATTTTTAGCCTCTGCTTTAAATCATTGATGTCAGGAGCAGATAGATCTCTCCAACTGGTCTCACCACGATGTTCAAGTCATCTCCATTATTTCTTCTATATGAATACAAAGATATATAACAGTTTTACTCAAACACTAAGAAGCCCCTTTTAGCATTCATGTTTAATTACTTACTTTAAAATGTTCTTCCCCTTTTCTGCTGTACTAATGTAGGTGGGACTCACAAAAACCCATACCAACAATCTCATGAATGGAGTGGAGTGTCTTTTATCCCTAAGCATTCCAGAACATTAGAACATTAAGAGAAGAAAATGGTTGGTCTATGCATTACGCAGCATGCACAAACCTACAATATACAGACACAATTAGAAACACATACATACATCAAAAAGTAATATGCATTTGACCATGTTAAATAAATACCGCTAAATGCCAGCCTCATGATAACTGGATATGCAGTAGTGTTTCAATTACTGTTTAGTTCCTGTTACTTTCCAGTTTTTCAGCACAGCAACATTTGATGTATTTGTTATCTAACACTGAAAAATAAAAGAGTGTGACCCTATAAAGATTTTAAATACATTAATACTGCTGAGATCTGCTCTAAATATATTTAAAAATACCATCATTTCACAGAAGTTTGATGGCTAATCATAGAAACATAATTAAAGGAACTGGTAAAATTTTCTGGATTGAACAGATTCTCTACAAAGCAAGAACCTTTGAGTAGCACTAGTGAGTAACTACAATTGGCACTCAATTGTAGCCTTCCCCGTTGCCTCATTAAAGATTTTGTACAAACTGGAGAATCAGGTTTAGTGTACATTAGAACTAATTGCCTCCTTCATCAGATTCACAACAACAGCCTCGCTTAAGTACAGCCTCCCATCAGTACAATCCAGGGATGGCCTAATTAGTAAGAAAAATAAGACTTTCTTGAACTTCTGTGGCATAGCCTGAATTAAAAGCAAGCACTGTCAAAGACCTGTGGATTCTCAAATACAATTGGTCTCTGACTGAAAGGGTCACAGGTTTTATTTCCTTCCACTGTGGCCCAAATATGTCATTTGGAACACATTTGATGTTTGGAACATTTCTATAAGTAAAATGGTAGACAAGTAAATGCCTAATGGACTAGGTGTCTATTGGGGAAAAAACTACCCTGGCAACTGGGCAAGACAGACATATTTACAATGTTAAATTATCAGTGGAAGATGTACAAAGATTTATCTCTGTATGTTTTTTTTTTTGTGGGTAAACAGTTTATTAATGAAACGTTACATAACAAAACAGCAATTTATCGCAAATATAGTCAGATAACAATCATTTTGAAATGTACATGCATATCTACATTAGTCAACCAGCCTGCCAATTCTAACACAGTACATATTATTATCTGTTACTCAAAACATATAGAACTGCTCTTTCCACATGTCATCCACCACTCTCAATCCAGGTTTCTATTCATTTTTATTTTATTTTTTAGAAATTAAATATAAGAGTTTACCCTAATATTCAAACAAAACAAAAACATACAACGTATTACACACAACAAACCCTGCACGCACCCAAAACCCCTATCCCACATAAAATAAAACCCCTTCCCCACACCCGTGCACCCTTCACCATGACTTCCAACCCTGAAGCACTATGAAGCCTTTAAGCCAATTTATATATCCTTGTTAATAGTAACCCTAAATTCCTAATGGAACTCCTCTATGTTACTGACTCCTTATTCAGATATGCTATGGCCAGCTTCCATGTTTCTAAAAAGTCCTCATTACTTTTGTTCTTCCTATTGTTGGTAAGTTTGGCCATTAGCATATATTCCCGCATTCTTTCTCTCCAATCCTTTTTAGTTAAACTTTTTTCCCCTTTCCAGTCTTTGGCTATAGTCAATCTTGCTGCCGCAAAGCTATATTGGTATATTTCTTGGTCCTTTTGGTTATTGTTTTCTCTATGTAGACCTAATAGACACAATCCTGGGCTTTTTTTAATCTTATTATGTAGCATTTTATTAGTCTCTTTAATTACCTTGTCCCAAAATGCCTGTATGGTCATACACGTCCACCACATGTGGATGAATGTCCCTTTCTGTTTCCTACACCTCCAGCAAATACCTTGTTGTGATTTATCTATTTTTGCCAATGTTGCTGGGGTGATATAGCATCTATAAAACATTTTATATTGATTCTCCCTAATTGATCCAGATATTGTGAATTTGAATTCTTTGTTCCATAGGTACTCCCAGTTATCCAATTCTATTGGCCTACCTAGGTCCTTGGCCCAGGATATCATTACTGTCTTGACTGTATTATCCTCCATATTATAACTTAATATGTATTTGTATAATCTGGATATTAACCCTTTATTTCCCTTTTCCCATATTCTTTCCAGTTCTGATTTTTTAGTTGCGAAACCAACCCTCATATCTTTTTTATATCTTTCATGCAATTGGTGATATCGAAACCAATCATTAATCTCCAATTCTTCCCGCCCTTTTAATTTCCATTCTTCATTTTCTCTAATAAGGTATTCTTTATATGTTCTTGTTTCTACACTTAAGGCTGGTCTTATAACTGCTTCTAATGGCCTCAACCAAAGGGGTGTTTTCGGTTCCATACCTTTTCTATATTTTTTCCAAATGTCTAATAGTCCCCCTCTAATTATATGTTTATTAAAGTCTTTATTTAATTTGTCTCCATCGTACCATACATATGCATGCCAGCCGAATCTTAATTCATATCCTTCCAAATTTAATAGGGTCTTATTTTCTAATTTTATCCATTCCTTCATCCAGGACAGAGCTGCAGCCTCGTAATAGGTCCTTAGATCGGGTAAGCTTAGCCCCCCTCTTCCTTTATCATCAATTAAATTCCGGTATGCTATCCTCGCTCTTTTTCCAGCCCAAATAAAATCTGTAATCTTTCTTTTCAATTTCTCAAAAAAATTTATTCCTTTGATAATGGGTATATTTTGAAACAGGAATAGCATTTTGGGGAGTACCATCATCTTTATTACTGCAATTCTGCCCATCCATGTTAGTGGGATTGTTTGCCATCTAGTAAGATCTTTTTTAATGTCTTCCCATACTTTGACGTAATTATCCTGGAATAAATTGATATTTTTGTTTGTGACCCATATACCTAAATATTTTACTTTTGGGATCACCTCGCAGTCTGCTGCGGCCTCCAGTTTCTTACAGCTTTTAGCATCTATATTTTTTACTAAAAACTTAGATTTTTCCTTGTTTATAATAAATCCTGATATGTCACCATGTCTTTGAATAATGTCCAATACTTTTTTAATACTTTGTAGTGGGTTAGTTAGAATACAGACTATATCGTCTGCATAAGCCCTAATTTTTAGTTCTTGGTCACTGATCTTTAAACCCGTAATTTCCTTCTCTTCTCTTATTCTGGCATTTAAGATTTCCAGACCCATAATAAATAATAGTGGGGACAGCGGGCAACCTTGTCTGGTCCCTTTTTGTATGTCGATGTAATCTGATAGTTGACCATTGATGTTTAACCTTGCTCTTTGATTAGTGTATATAGCCCCTACTGCCCTTTTGAATTGGTGGCCAACTTCAAATTTTTCTAACACTTTTTCCAAATAATCCCATCTAACATGGTCAAAGGCTTTTTCTGCATCAATAAAGAACAATGCCAAATCTCTATTTGGGTCTTTTTCTGCTACTTCCAGGGTGTTCAATATCAGTCTGATGTTTTGATTTACTTGTCTTCCTGGGAGAAACCCCACCTGGTCTTTATGAATGATCTGTGCTAGAGCTTGCTTAATTCTATTTGCCAATATAGTGGCAAATATTTTGTAATCGCAGTTCAGCAATGATATTGGTCTATAATTTTTAATTAAGTCTAAATCTTTATCCTGTTTAGGGACTAAAACAATTATGGATTCCTTCCAAGATTCTGGAAGTTCCCCCTTTTTCAAGACCACATTCATCACTGACACCAACTGTGGTACTAGCTCTTCCTTAAACGTTTTATAGTATAGGGTCGAAAGTCCATCTGCCCCAGGGGACTTATTTACTTTAGCCATATTTATTGTCCTGATTACTTCCTCTGGTGTAATTTGTTTGTCTAAGTCAGCTTTCATTGCTTCTGAAATTTGTTCTAAGTTTGTCTCCTCCACATACTGGGAGATTGTCTTAATCTCCCCCTGAGTTTTTTTGTATAAGTTGGCATAATATTCTTCGAATAGTTTTTGTATCTGTTGTGAATCGGTGACAGTTTCTCCTTTATTTTTTATCCTCATTATCAATGGTTTTTTCTTTGCATCTTTTATTTGCCAAGCTAATAATTTCCCTGGTTTGTTTGCATTTTCAAAAAAGTTGTATCTATTATACATAACTTTCCTTTCTATTTCACTAGCAATTAGCTGTTCGTATTGTTGGTGCAATTTTTTTAGTTCACCTTGTAGTCTTGTCTTTGTACCTTTTTCTTTTTCTATTTCTAATTCCTTTGTCCTGATTTTTGATAACAACTCCAGTTGGGCCTTATTTTTTCCTTTGTACCAGATCGAGTTTTGTTGTATCAATAACCCTCTAATTACTGCTTTACCAGCGTCCCAGACTATTCCCTCCTTCATTTCTTCTTTAGCATTGTCCTTAAAGTAATTATTAATCCCCATTCTAATTTTTTCCCTATGTGACTTGATTTTCAAAATATAATCATTCATTCTCCAGGCTCTGTTTCTTTTATATCCCACTCTTAATTTCATTAATATCGGATTATGGTCGGCTAATACTCTTGGTAATAATTCAATCTTCTCTGTTTTACCCACTAGTTCCTTAGTGCCAAATATCAGATCAATTCTTGAGGATGTGCCATGTCTATGTGAATAGTATGAATACTCTTTCCTTGTTGGATTGTGGACTCTCCAGATATCATAAAGTTCCCAATACTGAATTTCCCTTAGGAAGGATCCTGGGAGTCGGCCTTCCTTCCTGTCCTTTTTAACTTTACTATCTCTGTCCTCTTTGGGCACCATGACTCCATTAAAATCCCCCATCCATAACATTTCCTTTTCCCCATATTCTGCTAATATACGTGTCAATTTTTTATAGAACAGTTTTTGTTTGTTGTTTGGTGCGTAGACTCCAACTAATAGTACCGGGGCTTTTTGTATATATACTTTAATTATTAATATTCTGCCATCCTCATCACAGAATATTTTCTCTGGTGCCAGATCTTTTTTTATATAGAAGAGTACTCCATTGGTCTTTTTACTGTTACATGCTGTGAATAAATGGCCCAGCCTTTCTCTTTTTAACAGGTGACTATCCTTGTATATCAGATGTGTCTCAACCAAACACACTATGTCTGATTTGATTTTCTGCAAGAAATGAACCACTTTCTTACGTTTATAGCCATTATTCAAACCGTTAATGTTACAAGACATGATTTTTAAATTTTGTACAGACATTTGAATCTACTCAATCCCATCCCCCCACCTATTCCCCATCCCAGTCAGCAAAAGAAACATATTGTATTTCCCAATAATCAGTTCATTACTCTTAATGTCCCTTTATTTGTTAGTCTGTTCCCCCACTTTTTTCATCTTCTTCCACCTCTTCAACTTTGATAAACATTGGCTAGCCTCTTCTGCTAAAGCAATGATTGAATTACAAGTTGAGCATCTTTTACCCAGAATGTCAAAATATTATAGAATCTGAAATTATTCACAAAGGTGGCTGAGGAAGTGACACCTTTGCTTTCTGATGATGCAACACCGACACTTTGTTTTGTGCACAAAATTATTAGAGCTATTCTGTATAGACATGGGGGCCATGATGGTGCAGCTGGTTAAACTACTAAGCTGCAGAACCTACTGACCGGAAAGTCTGCAATTCAAATCTGCAGGACGAGGTGATCTCCCATTGTTAGCCCCAGCTTCTTCCAATCTAGCAGTTCGAAAACATGCAAATGTGTGTATATCAACAGGTACTGCTTCAACGGAATGATAAAAGTACTCCATGCAATCACGGCAGCTATATGACCTAGAAAACCTCTACAGCTTAGAAATGGAGGTGAGCACCACCCCCCAGAGTCGAGCATGACTAGACTTAATATCAAGGGGAAACCTTTACCTATTATTCTGTATAGAATGGCCTTTAGACTATGTGTGTAAAGCATAAATTAAATATAAATTAAATTCATATTTAGATTGTGTCTAAATATCTGGGGAGGGGGGAATCTGGAAAAAAATCCAAAACAATTCTGGTCCCAAGCTTTGGGATATTCAACCTATGTACCATTTTAGCCAGATTATACCACCATAGTCTTCTAAAAGCAGCAGCCAAGAGATATTATAAAAGGTGAGGCCCACTTTTAACAACTTCTTATTTTAGCACAGTGGTTTTGTTTTTATTTATTTATTTATTTATTTATTTACAGTGGACAGTAAATGTGGATGTACTTTTGTCCTAGATGGGCAAGGATTTCTAATGAATGAAATGACTGACTACCAGCAACCTAAATGATGTTGCTGAAATTAAGAAAGTGTAAAATAGCTGGAAGTCTATTTTTGTCTGAAAGATCTGAGCTCTTAGAATCATAGAATCATAGAATAGTAGAGTTGGAAGAGACCACATGGGCCATCTAGTCCAACCCCCTGCTAAGAAGCAGGAAATCGCATTCAAAGCACCCCCGACAGATGACCATCCAGCCTCTGCTTAAAAGCCTCCAAGGAAGGAGCCTCCACCACGGCCCTGGGGAGAGAGTTCCACTGTCGAACAGCTCTCACAGTGAGGAAGTTCTTCCTGATGTTCAGGTGGAATCTCCTTTCCTGTAGTTTGAAGCCATTGTTCCGTGTCCTAGTCTGCAGGGCAGCAGAAAACAAGCTTGCTCCCTCTTCCCTATGACTTCCCTTCACATATTTGTACATGGCTATCATGTCTCCTCTCAGCCTTCTCTTCTGCAGGCTAAACATGCCCAGCTCTTTAAGCCGCTCCTCATAGGGCTTGTTCTCCAGACCCTTAATCATTTTAGTCGCCCTCTGGATGCTTTCCAGCTTGTCAACATCTCCTTTCAACTGTGGTGCCCAAAATTGGACACAGTATTCCAGGTGTGGTCTGACCAAGGCAGAATAGAGGGGGAGCATAACTTCCCTGGATCTAGACGCTATTCCCCTATTGATGCAGGCCAGAATCCCATTGGCTTTTTTAGCAGCCGCATCACATTGTTGGCTCATGTTTAACTCTGTTCAGTTCTGTTACTCAAAACAAATGCCTGGCCTCAGAATCCTCTCTCTCAATCTAAGCATCCATCAGTTTTACACAAGGTTCTACTTGGTATATTTTGCAGCTCTAGTAAAAACATGGATATACACACAGAGAAGCCTGCAAGCCTGAAGTCTGCCCACCTCTGTTTTACCCAGTAAGAATGAATTGTTCAGGAATACTGAATTATGGTTGGAAATTCAATTGTGCCTTTACTTGAACACAGCAAAGAGCTGCCCCTAAAATAATAGCAGTAAAAGAAAGAGAGATAGAAAAAATGTATAGAAGAAAAATTGAGGGAGAGGAGTGATGATAGATTAAACTATTTGCACAAAACCAGATTCTGGGGCTACTATTTTACAAACTCATGGATTTTCCATGGTTATTGAGGCAGTTCCATGGCATTTATAGATATTTCTATAGCAACATTACACTGACCTGTAATGAAGTCTTGTCTCTTAACCACATAATAGTGGCTACTTTTACTTCCTATTTCCAGCAAAGCCTTTATTGCATTAGAAAGGAAGATGCCTCCACATATTTGCTTTTAAACAGAGCAATTTCCATTCCATAATGTTTACCCTAAATAGTACAGAGAAGAGAAACAGTGAAGGGTTGTAAAGGTACAAAATTATAAGGCCACCAAAGGAAAACACATTTTTGCATTTGTACAAAAAACAAAGAAACACAACTGAAAGGAAAAGATTGCAATATGGGCACTGATGTGTTGAAAAACAGTGTCCTATGGTGTTGCTAGACTCATAACCTGCTGTGGTGGGCTTTTGACAAGCCCGAGTAACCAGTGTGTGTACAGTATGTAGACAGAATGCTGGGCTGAATAGACTACAAGGGCCCTTGGTCAGAACTAATAGAACTCTTCTCTGGTTCAGGCATTTAGACGACACCATGCTTTCCCCTGGGTGCACACATCCAGTAGAGAGAAACAGTACTTATGCATAGTAGAGTTGCTAGATCTCAAAGCCGAGTCTCCAATTTTCATGGGTCATCTCTAGGTTGGAGATCATGGTGAAAGTCCTCCCATTTTTTGTCCAGGCAAGAGAAAAACCTTGTGCACAAATCCACTTCAGCTGTTAAGCCAGCAGTTTGATACAAATTACAAGGCACAATTGATTTGTTGATGTAACTTGCAAAGACTCTCCAAGGGGCAGATACAGTTACTTAGTTTGCTTCCTCTTTACTTCTAATTTTTGTGGTTCCACTCTGCTCTGCACCCAGGGCCGGCCGGAGATATTTTTTTATGTAAAGCGGGGGTGCTGAAAAGCGCCCCCGCCACCGGCGCCCTGGCCCCGCCCAGCGTGCTCTGGCCCCGCCTCCCACGCTGCGTGGGAGGCGGGGCCAGGGCGAATAGTGAGGGGGCGGGGCCAGAGTTGGCCCCGCCCCCCGTGCCCTGGCCCCGCCTCCCACGCAGCGTGGGAGGCGGGGCCAGGGCACGCTGGGCGGGGGGGTGGGGCCAGAGTTGGCCCCGCCTCCCACGCTACCCCCGCTCGCCCGTCTGGCCTTTTGTAGCAGGCCAGACTCAGCGGAGGTTTCTCTAGGCCGCGATTGCGGCCTGGAGGAACCTCCGCTGAGTCTGGCCTGCTACAAAAGGCCAGACGGGCGAGCGGGGGTAACGTGGGAGGCGGGGCCAGCTCTGACGCCGCTCCCCCCCCCCCCGCCCAGCGTGCCTTGGCCCCGCCTCCCACGCAACGTGGGAGGCGGGGCCAGGGCACGCTGGGCGGGGGGGGGCGGCGTCAGAGCTGGCCCCGCCTCCCACGTTACCCCCGCTCGCCCGTCTGGCCTTGTGTAGCAGGCCAGACTCAGCGGAGGTTTCTCCAGGCCGCGATCGCGGCCTGGAGGAACCTCCGCTGAGTCTGGCCTGCTACAAAAGGCCAGACGGGCGAGCGGGGGTAACGTGGGAGGCGGGGCCAGCTCTGACGCCGCTCCCCCCCCCCGCCCAGCGTGCCTTGGCCCCGCCTCCCACGCTGCGTGGGAGGCAGGGCCAAGGCACGCTGGGCGGGGGGGGGGGGAGCGGCGTCAGAGCTGGCCCCGCCTCCCACGCTACTCCCGCTCGCCCGTCTGGCCTTTTCTAGCAGGCCAGACGGGCCAGGGCGCACTGGGCGGGAGGCGGGGCACCGTCAGGGCGGTGCCCCGCCTCCCGCCCAGCCTGACGGCGCCCCCCCGGGCCTGCGCCCGAGGCGGCGGCGTCAGCTGCCGCATGAGTGGGGCCGGCCCTGTCTGCACCTACATTATGGTGAAAGGCAAATAGGCTGGATTAAATGTGCTGCATCCTATCTCCTTAAATAAATCAGGAAGAATAATTCCCTCATTTCACCTTGATCTGGAAAGAGTAATTTTAACTTAATTTTCTGTCTTAATTTCCAAGCTGGAAAATACGGTGGTGTGCATGTCTGAATGACAAGCTGTGAGCCATTGTAGTTGCTACTTATAACCATAGAATCATAGAGTTGGAAGAGACCACATGGGCCATCTACTCCAACCCCCTGTCATACAGGAAGAGTAAAATCAATGTATCCCTGACAGATGGCCATCCAGCCTGTGTTTAAAAGCCACCAAACAAGAAGCTTCCACCAAACTCTGAGACAAAGAGTTCCACTGCTGAACAGCACTTATGGTTAGGATGTTCTTCCTAATGTTCTGGTGGAATCTCCTTTCCTGTAATTTGAACCCATTGCTCCAAGTCCTTTTTTCTAGGGCAGCAGAAAACAAGTCTGCTCCCTCTTCCTTGTGGCATCATTTCACATATTTATACATGCCTACCATGTGTCCTCTCAACCTCTCTTCTGCAGGCTAAACATACCCAGCTCTTTAAGCCACTCCTCATAGGGCATGGGCTCCAGATCTCTGATCATATTAGTCACCACCCAACGCTTACTTACATTAACTGGAGCCATTCCTAAGTCTCAGGTTTCTGACCAGAAATCTCAGGGTATGCAATCCTGAATTGGCAACCCTAGTCTTGGATGATTTTTCCTTTTTTTTTCCTCACCTGCCTTGGTATGTACATACATGGCTCATGAAGCAACAGCACATGACATTACAGGGAATGGGGAATCTGTATGTGCCCTCAATAGCTCCAGCCAAAGTTTTCCCTCTCTATATTCTGTAAGCTATTGAAAATTCGGATCTCAAGTTATCTGATAAAAAAGTGGGCAGACATAGATACAAAAATGGGAGGTGTGCATTGTATTTTCATTTCTGTGTATGATTGTGAAAATTGGGTAGTAAAGAAAGCTGATCAGAAGAAAACCAACACATTTAAAAAAAAGTCCTACAGATACCATGGACTGCTAAAGAGCCAAATCCAAAGGGCCCTAGAGTAAACCAAACTTGAATTCTCCCTAGAAGCCAAAATGACCAAACTGTTAAAATTTGCCATTAAAATTTGCAATAATGCTGGTAAGATGGAGGGCAGTATGAGAAGGGGAAGACTGCATTCCAGGCAGATATACCCAATAAAAATCCATCTCACTGAATCTGCAAGATCTGTTGAGGACAAGGTGACTTGGAGGTCTCTCATTCCTAGGGCTGCCATAAGTCAAAGTTGAACTGACAGCAGTTAACAGCAACAAAACCAAATTCAGGCTTTCTGCCAAGTGCTCAGGTGACTGCACCAAGATAAGAGGAAGAGACAAGTGTGCATTAAGCCCTCTTGCAAGCCTTCTAGACAATAGCACTGCCATACATTAGAACCGATTTGTAGAGTGTGACATTGGACATCAATGTGACATTGGAAGAACTGGATTTTCCTTACTATTTCCACTGCAGTCATTCCTGACCTTTCTCTTCCATCCCCTTCCTTTTTTCTGCTTTCCTATCTTATACACTTACCTCCTCAGTTATTCTCTCTGTTCCCATTTCTTTTGCATCACTGCCAGAGTCTAATATAATTCCTTTACTTCACTTGCCTTTTCCTCAAAATATATTCAAGTAAGAAAGAAAGGGGAAATTCTGACTGTTAGGCTTTTATATGCATTCATGTTTGATTTGAAACCAATCATAAGTGAAGAGGAAGACAAGTTTTCCCCACCCCATAGATGTTCATTTTCTTCCCTTCCAACACCCCATATTTAGGTCAGGACACTGTTCCTAACTGAGATTGAGCTTTCATCTATCTCTCTGAATTTTGGAAATGGAAAGGAAGTCATGGCCCATGAGCATGCTGGTTGGGGCATTCTAGGATTTTTCTGACTTTAAAAAGTAACTTTTCCAAGGTCAGATCAACCTAAAAAACTGGAATGTCATGCTTTTCTGGCTATGTTT
Organism: Anolis carolinensis; assembly: GCF_035594765.1. NCBI lineage: Eukaryota > Metazoa > Chordata > Lepidosauria > Squamata > Anolidae > Anolis > Anolis carolinensis. Next base: position 106,197,876 of record NC_085842.1, on the reverse strand, counting down.
AACTCTTGGGGAAGGTTTAACCTATGACAATGAAAAGGTTAGCCAAGATAGATTATTTTATGCTTCTAAATCTTATTTTCACTTTTAAGGATAAGAATCTCACTGTGCCCTTCAAGTTCTGTGAATGCGCCACATTCTGCCAATGTTTCCTGATTATCTTGATGGTTTAACAGAATCAGGGGATCCATGCAAAAGCAAGTATTTTAGCTGTGAGCTTTAACAAATCAATTCTATTATGTCCCAGGGATTTCTTTTTGTTTCCCTGATTTCATTGCCATTAGGTAACCTCCTGCTAGCTTTAAATGTACAAACAGCTGCCATTTTCCTATTTAAAATCTCACAAGTACTTATTGATTTCACTTCCTTAAAAAGCTTTATTGTTAAATAATTGACTTTTCCACTAATAGGATGGTTCAGGTGAATCAATCTCACATTCTCTTAATGATCACAAAAGAGGGATTCAGTTTTTTTGTTTCCATTATCTTTCTGGGGTTTGGTGACTATACTAAAACATCCCAAATTCTAGAGCCAGAAACAATAGGAATAGCCATGTGAACACACATTCAGAAAGAATATTGTATTTATTGCTCTGGGCTTTTTTCAGGCTTTTTTATATTCAGTACATAAATTCTAATGATTTTCTACTTAAAACATAGGTTTTCTGTGTTCTTCATTTTTGCCTAATGTGTTCAGGGTGGTATGGTGACAGAAATCTATATGAAATGAATCTGATTGTACTTAAGGTACAAATAATTATGAAAAATTCTTGGGGAGCCCTTAGACATTGAGAAATGCAGGCTAGATTAAAATAATTTTAAAAACTTTCTGAGAACCTCTTCACACTAATCTCCATTTTGTTGGCAATCACCAGCAAAACGGCAGGCACACGGAGTGTCTCGGGACACCTCACGGCACCCAACACACCCTTCTTCTTTCTCCCATCACACGGCGACAACTGGACAAGGCGCATTGAGGGAAAGGGTGTCAGTGCACGTTGCCATGTTAGCCCTTCCCCCATCAGATGGGGGAAAGGCCTCAAAAATGCAAGTAACTCCATCAAGACTACCCAAACCCCAGTTACCTCTCAGTCGTGGCAAGGGAACATCTTGCGACACTCCCTCACCACTTTGAGATGAATGACGGCAGGGCTGAGCCAGTGTTGACTGATGGCACGAGTCAGTACCCATCCCAAGAGGGGAAAGGGAGCAGAAAACGCCAGTGTGGTCAGGTGGATAGTCAACAAATGAGAGCCAATGTGATGTAGTACTCCGAGTGTTGCACTATGACTTTGGAGAACAAATCCACATTCAGGTCTCTATTAGTCCAAAACTTGAAAACACACAACAAATCTGCCTACAAAAATAGCCAGCCCTGGCTATATTCCAAGCAAATCAGCAGCCAGGACTAAAGAGTATGAACCTGAAATGAGGTGGGCTCATCAAAACAAAACCTGTAAAGACTGGCAGGAAAACTTTACTGTGGCTATAATAAGCAGGTAGGCTGGGCATCAGCAACAGATTTAAAGATTGAAGACAAGGATCCCTTGAGTAGGTGAGATTTGGGACTTTTTAAGGTAGGTGAGGGTTAGCAGCAAGCAAAGAACAGCATGGGGTAGCCAGTACACAGATTGACATAAAATCATTCTGCTTCGAAAAGGGGACTCAGTAGGATACTGAATGATAATATCTGTAGAAAAACAAGCAAGGATTCCCTTGAAAAACCCTGGTATGTCTCTGATCTGTGACTTCCTTATGAAACACACTGTGAAAAGGTTTAATGTGAAAGGTGACATGACACAACTGTTTTATAAGTGTTCTTCCCACCCATTTTGTTTATATGTACACATTTCCTCATATCTATGGTCTCTTAGATTTCTTTTTTAAAAAATGCTCTAGTAGCTGAAAAAACAAAGAATGCATTAAAACAGTGGGTCTCAACCTGTGAGTCCCTGATGTTTTGGCCTCCAATTGCCAGAAATCCTTACAGCTGGTAAGCTGGCTGTGATTTCTGGGAATTGGAGGCCAAAACACCTTGGGACCCACAGGTTGAGAACCACTGCATTAAAAGAACAGTAAGCCAACTTTTCTTGGTGTTTTTCCAAAGAGATCCATTTATACCAGCTGCTCCCTTTTCTGCAGTTTTCTTTTCCTTTTTTAAAAAAATGGCTGTTGTCCCTTCCTCATCTATTTTGTTTTATCGGAAAACTGTCATCTTTGCTAAGAAGATGGTTCAGCCTGCAGTGATAGGAAACCTATCCAATACTTTGCCAGTTGCAAAGTGATAGTTTCTGTATCAGAGAAAAATGCATTTGGAGGAAAAGCACAGAAGCAAAGAGCACTTTCACACTGCACACCTTCGGCACTATAATTTCAGTTTACTTGCTAGGGCAACTTCTCATCAAATCATAGATTTGCATTATAGGCAGGGTCATTTAGAATTCTTATGCAAGGTGTCTCTGACTAAACTACAAACCCCAGGATTCCATAGGCTGTTGCCAAGGAAGTTGAAGTGGAATCAAAATGCTATAACTGCATAGGGTGAACTGTTCTGTGGGAAAACTGTGGGCATGCTTCAGGTTCAGGAATAGAGCTCTCCCCGTTTCTGTAGATTTAAAAAACAAAAATATTCTTATGTCTTGTTTAATTAGATCTGAATTTCCTCTAGCAGTGTATCCTATCCTCTTTTATAGAATGCTCCTGGGAAGCCCACAAACAGCAGGCCTGGCCCATATTGTTTTACTACTCAAGGTGAAAGAACCCATAGCACTCTCACCTCATTCCATATCTAAAAGTCAAGTGAACTGGCAGGTGAATCTTATCTTCAGAACCAACTGCTGTTATGATGTGACATGGGGGAATGTCAGAGTTCCCCAAATCTTCCCAACACACCCATGCTATCGCCCATCAGGTCATTTGGGATTCCTGGTCTTTCTGGTGGAAAGTCTGTCAGAATCCTGAATGTTCTTATGCCATTCCAAAGAACAAGACACTGCAATGGGTCTATGTAGCATTTGTTTTAAGCTCATTCCAGTCACTTAAAAGAATTTCCTACCTTGATTAGGCATTTCCATGCTGTTTCCTAACTTTCCTTGGAACCAGACTGCTGCAAACTGAAGCATGAGATGGCTTGGCAATAAGAAATAGCCCTTGCAGAATACACAAACCAGAGGAAGGTGTCTAATTGCAAAATGCTTTTTTATTAATTGAAATTATTATACCAGTAGATGCATTTGTAACTGGTTGAGTGTCCTGGGCCCAATACAGCCTTACCAATGACTTGGATGGTGGACTAGAGGGCATCCTTATCCTCCAGAGAAGAAGATTATAATTCAAAATGTCCTTAACAGAGTAGAAAGCTGGGCCAAAACCAATAAAATGATTCTCAACAGGAAGAAATGTGAGATACTACACTTAAGCAGAAAAATGAAATGCACTGATATAGAATATGTGACATCTATCTTGATAACAGTACACGTGAACAGGATCTATATTTTTAATAGACCATAGGCTTGTGCAAAAATTTGCATTAAAATTTGTTAAATCTGTGATATCCGGCACGTGGGCATTGCCGGTGCCTAAAACTTAAGAATCGAAACTTGCCCGATCCTTTTTTCATTTCAATTTTGTCATGCTCGGGAGCCTCCCAAAATCAGTTTCATATTCATGGCAAGCAGCCAAAAAAGCTCCCATTCTACTTTAACTTAATGGCTTCTTGCCTTTAGAAGAGGGAAAGCAGGGAGAAAGCAGAGTTCATTGGGAAAGAAAGCACATAACTCTGGGAAATATAGTTTGAGGAGGCGAGGAGCCCTATGCCAGAGAATGCAAAAGGCCCTGTCCTGAACGACATTTCCCAGAAAACCCCAATCAGGATAGGGGAAAGCTATTTTCCCTCTGCAGCAGCAGCCAGAGAGAGTTCCAGTAAATTGTTGAATTTGCTAAGAGGTGGACTGACTGATACTTCTAGTAAGTAAATCTCTATGCTGGGCTGGGAAGAAATCCCTAAATGGATGGCCCTTGGGAGTCCCTTCCAACTCAATAGGAGAAGCATATTAATTAGTTTAGAAGTTGGATAGCCATCTGTCAGGAGAGTTAATGGTGCCCTTCTCCTTGGAAGAAGGGAGTTTGACTAGATGGCCCTTGGGGGTCTCCTCCAACTCTAGAATTCTATGAAAATGTAGAATTTGTTAATATTGGTTTCTATTGGTTGATATGAAAGACAGTCAATAAAATAACTGTTGTGGCTTTTTTAAAAGTTTTTGTCAAAACTTTTTTTAAAAAAAATCCCTAAAATTAGTAGATGTATGAATATTTCTGAAAGTTGGGGGGATGATTCCCTGTTGTCTGTTAAGGGGATAGCTCTTGTAGGTTTTTTAAATTTAAAATGTTGTTTATAAATTTCCCCAAAAATCGGTGGTTAAGTGAAATGTTCTGAATTTTGATGAGCTAACAGTGGTAAATGTGTTCCACCATTGTAGCAAGTTTCACCCTAATAGCTGTAAAAATGAGGGAGAAAAGGGGCCCCTGAAGTTTCCCCAATAATTATGCACAATTATTATAACAAAAAGGAACAACATTTTGTTACTCTCATTATAGTAACAAAATTTTCACTAACCATATTTTAGAAACAAAATGCAACTGCCATCTAATTTTGTAATACTTTTGAAACATTTTTTAATCAATCGCACATGCTTAGACCACAAGCTGAACATGAGTTAACAGTGTGATGCAGCAGCTTTAAAAAATGTGATTTTAGGCTGCATCAATAGAAGTATAATGTCTAAATCAGGGAAAATAATATTACCACTATATTCTGCTTTGATCAGACCTAAGCTAGAATGCTGTGTCCAGTTCTGGGCATTTCAACTGAAGAAAGATATTGACAAGCTGGAAAGTGTCCAGGGAAGGGCGACCAAAATGATCAAATATTTGTAAACCAAACCTTATGAGGAGGAGCTGAGGAAGCTGGGTATGTTTAGATTGGAGAGAAAAAAGGCTGAAATGGACATGATAGCCATGTTTGAATATCTGAAAATACAGGGTGTTTGAAAACGAACTCCCTATTCACCGTTTAAATTAAATGGTGAATAGGGAGTTCTTTTTCAAACACCCTGCATATCACATTGAAGATGGAGCAAACTCTACTGCACTAGGGAGTAGAACACAAAGCAATGAATTTAAAATAAAGGAAGGGAGATTCCACCTAAACATTAGGAAGAATTTCCTGAAGATAAGAGGTGTTTAGCAATGGAATGTGATGCCTTGTTGCATGGTGGAATCTCATTCTCTGAAAGTTTTTGAACAGAGGCTAGATGACCATCTGTTGGAAGTGCTTGGATTGTGTGTTCCTTCATGGCAAGTTTTTGGACTGGATGGATTTTCTAGTCTCCATGACTTCTATGCTTTTATGTCCCAATGAGACACATAATTTCAAGGGATATAACTTTTTTTAGGTTAGCCCATGTTAATTAATCCTTCAGTACTGGTGTAGAGATACATTTCATTCACAAGCCAAAAAGGAAAAAAAAAACCTTTTTCTTCTTAAGGTGAGAAAATTATCAATAACTGTATAGTTTCAGAGTATGTGGCGTATTCCTTATAAGAACAAAAAAAAGCACATGTGGTTTTGCACAGAAAATAGCATTTTGGGTAACTGATTTTCTGTACAGGAAATTTGTTTTCTGCATATGCATGTTATTTTATTTTATCTAAAATGCTGCTTACTGCACAGGAACGTTTTTGAAAGATTTTTTTTATGGAAAATAAATCCTAAACTGTGAAGATACTTCACACACATGGCAAATATCTTCAGATATCTTCTTCATCCCTAGCCTGTGATTATTCTGTTAGACAGTTTTACATAAGTGTAGGGTGAGAAGCTTAGTGTTTTTTGAGAGGTCACAGCAGTCCTGGGCCTATTCTGCAATTTTTGTTTCTTTAAAAAACTTGTGCTGCTCTTTATTTTCATGATTTTTAATGAATAATGTTAGTGGAAGAAGTCGGTGTATGTTGTTCTTATATGAGCACTCCTTTTTGAGCCCCCTTTTCTCTGTTCCAAGGATTGTACTGTTGGGTAAGACGAAAATATCAGCCTTACCTCACTGCATTATGTTCTGAGCTAAGAAGGAAAAACTGGAAATGTAGCTGTCAGTCTGCTCTGCAAAAGCCAGTGTTGCTGATGAATATTACCTGCTTCTTTAGGTAGTTTTCCTGCACAGCTGCTCAGTACAGTGTTTAGCCTGTCCCTCTCTTCCTTGCAGGTGCTTTGCAGGCTTGAGACCCTACCTGTCACTGTAGAGACACAAAATCTGAGATACCCGTTAATAATGGAGCAAATCCCAGTAGAAGTCTGCCTTTTGGTGCATCTCCTCCAAACTAAAATGTCTATCATGCTTCATGACAGGAAGACAGCTAAGAACGTTCTTCTGACTTTACTCATAATAGCAACAAAGCTGCTTCTCTACAGGTCTTTGGAGTCATCCAGATCATGACCTCCATACACTCTTCTGAACACCAAATAAGCTTTCCCAAACCACATTAAGCACTTGCAGGCCCCAAATATATTCAAACATTGTTTCTGCAGGAGCTAACTGGCCAAGGCATGCCTAGAATACTAATGGCACTAATGCCCTAAAAATACCTAACAGCAAAATGCTGCCAGCCTTTCTCTTAAGCTCACTGGCCATTCAACACATGTTTTGGAACCAAAGAGGAAGCTGTAACTGGCATCTTTGCCTTGGTTCCTTTCATAAAACAGCAAAATTGAGCATTAGGAAGATAAACAGAGTCCACTAAAACCCTCATTTGTATTCTCTTCAAAACAGTTGCCAGAGCATTAAGAACCCCCCAAAGGGTAGGTGAAATGGCAGAGTAAATAAGCTGGAGGGGAAAGAGCCAGAAGGGCTATTTATAAAATAGAATTAAAAAGACACTCAATATTTAGTCATAGCATATGCATGAAGAACATTTTACATAATCATGGTTTCTCTCTGCTGCTCCCCATTTTTAAAAAGAGTTCCTTGTTGTAATGTTTGTGTTTATTCCAGAGCTACACAAGTAGGTACTTCATATTCTCATGACAGAAAGAGTATTTAATTGTGGGATTTTGTTTGTGTCCATTCCTAAATATACCAATCTATAAATAAATAGGATGGATCAAATCTCAAGTTTAAATGAACACAGGCAAAAGGTAACAAAACCAAATTTACTCCTCTCAGGGTCCCAGCCTCCATTCAAACCAACCACTAAAACATTATCAAGGTGTTGTTGTTGTTGTTGTTGTTGTTGTTGTTGTTGTTGTTGTTTAAAATAAAACCTTGCATTTAAGGTGCTTCACTAGAATGCAATTCTAGCTCCTTGCTATGGCACAGGAGGCCCTATAAGGAAAGCTTCCCTGATAGCTTATCTCAGCAGGTCATCTTAATTGTAATGCCACTCAGATGCTTATTACTTTCAGCAATATCTAGTCCCACCATTTTGAAATACATTTGGCTTCCTTGGAGACAGACACAGTAATGAATCTTAAAAGTGCCTTTTTAGAAAGACTCCTTCTATTATCTGCTCTTGAAAGAAAATATATGCCTAATGTTTAATTTACTTTACACTTTTGAAGGCCTTTAACACTCTCTGCAGAGATATGACAAACATGTGTTGCTTTTTTTCTTTCTGATAGCCTGTTCTCTGGAGTGTTTACAAACCTTCTGATTTTTATATGCATATCAATCTGATAAAAGTAAAATCTGGTATATTCCAGGCACTGAGAAAATATATTTAAACCAGCAGTTTCTACCATTACATGTGAAACACTGTAGTCTACAAACTGAGCTGTTGAGAACAGATTTTGGTACCAGTGAACAAAATAGGAGTTGACAAACACTAGCTATTTGCTAGCATCAGATCGGTGCAACAAGCAGGGGACACCAATGGGTAACTAAGGGGCAGGAGGCTAGCCAGGTAAAGGCCTTAAGACGAGGGCATGAGGGGGACTTTGGGCCAAGCAGGAAAGGAGCTCCTGGCTGTGTATGAAAGGGAAGGATCTGAGGATGGGGCTCTTCTTCTGCTCCCCTCCATCCTTCTTTTCCCAACTCCATCAACACTGCTCTCTGGGAGGCATCCCTGTGTGTTCACCAACAACATTCCTGGCAGAAGGGAAGGCAAGCAGATGGGGTGAGAGAGTACAAGGTGCAATCTTGGCACATCAGGTTGGCAAAAATAAGGGAGGATCTTCCCTATTGCTCCCACAGTCAAGCCACTTCACTTGGTCGCTGTAGGAGTGACTCCTTGGGAGTCCAGCTTCCTTTTCTTGCCCATTCGGTGGCAGTTCTGAGCACCTGGAAGACAAGCTAAAAATATTGGCACAAGCTTTCAAATATTATATATCATTATTGGTTGATTTGGATCCATTCCAACTGATCTTCCTATTCTCCAGTAACAAGGAAATAGATGTGCTGGGATTTTTGGTGAATTATTGCAAGGAGGTAGTACTGGGAGATGTAGCTACAGAATACATGTGTGTCTCCTGATGCGGGATCTTGGCCACTGTTTTTTCCTTTTCCTCTTAAGCAAGGAGAAATGGAAAACAGACATACTTATAGTCCTATACTGGCACCTAGTGAGCAGCAGTGAGAAGGCTGTTCTCTTTTCAACGGGAATTGCCACTTGTTTCATTCTCACGTTTAAAAAAACCCAAAATAATACTAATCATAATAAAAAGCATTCACCCTACTGAGCTCCAAATGTAAAAAAGCTGATACAGAAAAGCCAGGATGCTGCAGCTAAACGGGTTCCTGTTTTCTGAGCATTAGAGCTTCAGGGTAACAAGTTACAAGAAACATATTAAAAGGTAAAGGTTTCCCCTGACATTAAGTCCAGTCATGTCTGACTCTGGGGGTTGGTGCTCATCTCCATTTTTAAGCCGAAGAGCCGGTGTTGTCCATAGACACATCCAAGGTCTTGTGGCCGGCATGACTGCATGGAACGCCGTTACCTTCCCACTGGAGTGGTACCTAATGATCTACTCACATTGGCATGTTTTCGAACTGCTAGGTTGGCAGAAGCTGGAGCAACAGCGGGCGCTCACTCCACTCCCGGGATTTGAACCTGGGACCTTTCGGTCTGCAAGTTCAGCAGCTCAGTTCAGCAGCTTCGCCACCGGGGCTCCTAAAGAAACATATTAGTTACCTAATAACAAGCTGTTTTCTAACAAGATCACATTTCAAAACTAACCTAAGAAAGTCCTTCATGTCAGTGAAGTTCGCTATTATCCATGCTTTTGTGTATCCAGATGAAGTTTGGGAACCTATCCCTTACAGATACAGGAGTACAATCAACAGAACAGACAGCAGGTCACTGGAGCCTCTCCCTATAGCTGAGGGAGTCAAGGAAAGAAGGGTGGAGGGAAGCAGAAGAAGTGCCCCTTCTCTTTCATGCACAGCTAAAAGCTCCTTTCCTGCTTGACCCAAAGTTTCCCTCAGGTGCTCATCTTAACCCATCTTAAGGCCCTTAACTGTCTAGCCTGCTGCCCCATAGTCACCCAGTGATGTTCCCTGTTGCACTGATCTGTTGCTGGCAAACAGCTGGTGTCGAAATCACTGTTAAGATACTGTTAGCAGCAAAGAGGAAGAACCTCTGAGGCTGAGAAAGTATGACTTGCCCAAGGTCAAGTAGTGGGTCTTTATGGGTGAACAAGGAATCAAGCCCTGGTCTCCCCGTCTGACTCTACACCAGTGGTTCTCAGCCTGTGTGGTCCCCAGATGTTTTGGCCTTCAACTCCCAGAAATCCTAACAGCTGGTAAACTGGCTGGGATTTCTGGAAGTTGTAGGCCAAAACACCTGGGGACCCACAGATTGAGAACCATTGTTCTACACTGTAGAAATAATGCAGTTTTGACACCACTTCAACTGCCATGGTTCAATGCTATGAAATCCTAGGATTTCTAGTTTGATGAGCATCAGCTCTCTTTAGCAGAACAGGTCAAACAGTTTGTGAAACTACAATTCTAATTATTCCACAGCATTGAGAAATGGCAGATAAAGTGGTGTCAAACTACATTAACTCTATAGCAGAGATGCATAGAGGAATCAGAATTTGAACCCTTGTCTCCTGGAATTAGTCCAACACTCAAATCGCTATGCCATGCTGGCTCTTTCCCACAGTATCTGCCATTGTGTGTGTTTTACTGGGCCAGTAGGTAAGGAGCTAGTGCCCTGTGGCTATCCAGGATTGAATTTAGATACTTTTATGTGTCCTTGGTGTTTATAGTGTTAGTTCATTTTGTTTCAGGAGGTACTTTGCAACAGATATGTATGTATGTGGCTCCAATTCTATGTTTTTGAACTTCCTGCTTATCAGAAAATATTTGCAATCACTGCATATTGCTCCTCAATGGCAGAGATGTATTGTTAGTCAAACCAACATTTTACAGAGATAAAATCACTCGTTTTTCTAGCAGTGATTCAATAAAACTGCCCAAATTAATTGATCAGGCAGTAGCTGAACAAATTAATTAACCATAGTAATTTTAGCAAAGTCTCTCTAAATCTATATTTGCTACAGGACCCAGCAATTATTTGTACATTGCTTTGGAAAATGTTGACTGCCATCATTTAATATTCATTTTGCTATAATCTCATTATGAGCGCCACTCAATCATCCACTGATTTCTACTCTATCATATGAGATAATAAAGATTGTTAAGAGGCCAGAATGTGATTGAAATCACAATCCTTAGACAGTGAACATAGATATGGTCAGTTGAGAGGGAACTTCAGAACAGCTGACCAACTGGAAAAAAATAAGCTAGTGAAACAAAAAAAAATAAAGGGTAGGGAATGTATATGAAGTTAAAAAATAAATTGCTTAGATGATGCAAGTAAGCAACTTGCAACTCTCCAGCTGTTGTTGGCAGCACCTCCCATCAACACTTGCCATCTTAATCAGTGGTGAGGGATGAAGAGGGTTGCAGTTCAAAACATCTAGAGAGTTACATATTTTCCACTAGATTGTACTAAATCACTTCTTAGAATTCAAACCTAATAATTCTAACATGGCCCCATCTGCTGGGCAAGTTAACATTATTGCTGTATGGATGATCACCATTAGTTAGAAACACTGGGCATCTTTGTGTGCTAACACAATCAACAAAATACAGAAAGATGAATTGCAAAACAAGTAAGATTATGGTAGTTCTGAAGAAGAATCTGGAACTAGGACAGGATTTTCTGGCCCATTTAAAAACCAGAAAGTTTCCAAATCAACTCCAGAACAAAGACAAGAAAACTGATATATTATTGAGTTTCATCAAGAGCATCACCCATGAAAGGTTCATAGAATCATAGGGATCCCAAGAGCCATCCATTCCCAAGCAGCATATTCCACTGCCGAGCAGCTCTTACCATCAGAAGTTCTTCTTAATGATTAGGTGGAATCTTTTTTCCTGCAATTTGAATCATTTTTTTCTGTGCAGAAAGCAAGCTTGCTCCCTCCTCAATATTAAACATGGCTATCATAGCTTTCTTTTCTTCAAACTAAACATTGCCGTAGGGTCAGAAACAATATGGAGTTGTAATTAGACACCTGGTGTAGTTATCACTTTGAGATAATCTACATTTCAGTTTCTGATATTTGTACAGTATTTCAAAGGTTGTAGTTGCTGTTTTCCTTCAAATTGACCCCACTTACAGTGGCCTTCCTATAGGATTTACTTGGCAAGATGCAGGGGGAGATTGCCATTGCCTCCTACCATGTGGATTTCAATGGCTGAGAAGGGATTCAAACCCTTTGCCTCTCCCGTGCTCTCATCCAACACTGAAACAGCTAGACCACTCTGGCTCTTTTTAACAGAGGAGGGTTAAAAACCAAGAATCCTTTTAACTTTTGACATGCGGTTGCTCAAAACAACTGGTCATGCATCATTATCTGGATAGATCATGGATCATTATCAGGGAGGAGTAGCAGCAATTCATCCATCAGTTTTGCCCAAGAACATGTCATCCGTATTGCCAAACCTTGATGCTCAAACAAGCCCCTGGTAGCAAATACAGAATAAGACTTGTGGTCTAACACCTTGAACATGCATTGTGTGTCATCGCTAACTGACACTGATTGATCTCAGTGCTGATGGACACAAATCATGATTTGAACAAACCAAAGCAAGTAGAGTTACAAAAGAAATCGATGCTGATTATAAAAGACACTCAGAACTTTGTATCCAGCTTGCCAAAATTGGTCCTTGTTGCCTAGGCAAACAACCTAGAACAAAAGGAGGCACTTTGTGTTATCACACAGCCTGTCTTACAACGTCAGCTTCTATCTGAAGAGCTTTCCGTGTTTATTTGAAAATATTTTTTTCTCTTCTTCGCAGCTTTTTTTTTATAAATCCTTATTACATAGAGTCACAGTGCCCCCTGCTGTATATTTTGTGCAATTTGATATGTATGTATGTGTGTGTGTGTGTGTGTGTGTGTGTGTGTGTGTGTGTGTGCGCGCCTGCTTATGGTCCTTCAAGTTGCTTGTCTGCTTATGGGTAAATACCTCATGCATTTCATTGGGAAGGAATATTCAGAGGTGATTTTACCAGTTTCTTCCTCTGAAATGCAGCCTGGAGTGCCTGGCATTCATTGGTGGATGCCATCCATAAAATATAAGAGAAATTGGTGTTTTCTTGAACATACAGAAATGCATACCTTCTTTCTTCCTTCCTTCCTTCCTTCCTTCCTTCCTTCCTTCCTTCCTTCCTTCCTTCCTTCCTTCCTTCAATCAATAAGGATTGATATTTTAGAAGAGCAGAAGGCCATATATTGTCACCAAAGAAAAAGAAGACCCATCTCAAGATGCTGGAAGGTGATCTTTATTAGATGAATCAAGTGTCAAGATGCTTACAGGACAGTTTGAAAAGAGTTTTGCCCTGTAAATATTTCCAAGGCCCGTCTTTCTGCTTTTTCTTACCTCAAAACCTTAAAATGCCTTTTTCAAGGGGATATATAAAATAAGCCTAGAAAGAAGAATATATTAAAGACAGTTGTCTTCCAGCAACTTAAAACTGTCTTCCTCTTCCCTCTGATTTCACTGAATGCTCTCCTGTTTTTGCTTTTTGCATTCTGTCACATCCTCAGGGAACTGTTAAGCTTCCAGCCTGAACATTTGATTGAATCTGCCAAGGTCCCTGCAATCTGCTACTGAGGAGAAAATTCCCTAATATTTCCTGTCAGTGGTAGAGATGGCAGCTGGCATTCCTTTCCCATGGCATTCCCTGTCCAAAGAACACCACCCAGACATGGTTATATGCTCAGTGAACTCAGGACCCTTCCATATAGCCATAGAACCCAGAATATCAAGGCAGAAAATCCCACAATATGTGCTTTGAACTGGGTTATTTGAGTCCACACTGCCATATATTCCAGTTCAAAGCAGATAATGTGGGATTTTATTCAGCTGTGTGGAAGAGGCCCCAGGTAGCTATTGTAAGCATCACCAAGAGAGCCCTTCACTCTTTTCACTTCTGCACAGAGAAAGGGAAGGAGGAGCAAAACAAGCAGCATACTCAGACTGCACATGCCCAAAATGAGGGCAGTCTCTGTCATGTGCATAACATTGCACAAGCTCCTTAAATAAAGGTAAAGGTTTCCCCTGACGTTAAATCCAATCATGTCTGACTCTGGGGGTTGGTGCTCATCTCCATTTCTAAGCCGAAGAGCCAGCGTTGTCCATAGACACCTCCAAGGTCATGTGGCTGACATGACTGCATGGAGTGCCTTTACCTTTCCGCCGGAGCGGTACCTATTGATCTACTCACATTGGCATGTTTTCGAACTGCTAGGTTGGTAGAACCTGTAGCTAACAACGGGCGCTCACTCCACTCCCTGGATTTGAACCTGCGGCTTTCGGTCTGCAAGTTTAGCAGCTCAGTGCTTTAACACACTGTGCCACCAGGGGCTCCTTAGAAAGTGATATTTGCCATCATTTAAACAGGACTACAGTTCGTAATGAGATAGTCAATGTGGTCCAGTGGTTTGGATGTTGGACTGTGGAGACCTGGGTTTGAATCACCACTAAGGTGATTATGACAAGCCACATTCTCTCAGTCTCAGAGGTAGCCCTATGGCAAACCTCTTCCACCAAGAACACCTTTGCCTTGGTATAAATTTGATACAAAGGCACTCAACACCACCAATAAATCAGATCTGAGTGAGGAAGATTGTGGCCAGACTTCTTCAGAGTCTTATGTCCATGTGTTATGACCTAGCTTATTTCTCTCGTTATTATTCTTTTTCTTTAAGTGAGAGTTGGGATGTACCTATACTGTAGAATTCATGCAGGTTAACACCACCTCACCGTTTTTATCCTTCTCTGCCAAAGAGTGCTGGAGCCTCACCAAACTTCAAATCCCAGGATTCCATAGCATTCAGCCATGACACTAAAAGTGGTGTTAAACTGCATTGATTCTATAGTGTAGATGCCACCTTGAACTGGGCAGCCCTTCAGACACAGGACTTACTCAAAAATTGAGGACTGTCCTTGGGCAACCCCCAAAAAGGGCTGCTCTCTGTAAAAAAAAAAAAGCAATTGTGGGGATACTCAAAAGCATTGACTGACATCATTTGTTCCTCCCTTTCTCCCACTTCCTTGTACGCAGTGAGAGAGAAAAGTGAACCTGGTTCCTTCAACCACTCAGCCCCTGCCCCCATAGCCCATGTCTTTATTACCTGGGTTGCCCAATCTGGATTACAGAAAAGGATAACACTTCTTTTCCCAGAATCCACCTTTCTGTTGTTTCTGATGTTCAGGGTTTTTTTTAATGGTATAATAAAGTATTTAACATTTTAATCTAACAATGAGAATCTTATACTGGTACAGCGTGGGCCATGCTGGAGCCTTTAATTTTAAAATTTTCTGTGAACTCCTTGGTCAAACTTCTTCACGTCTTCTTTTTGCAATCATACAAATCAAGGCAGCTTGTATCAATAGAAGGTTTTCATTTTCATCTACAGAAAGCCTTTAGGGATTTTTCTTTCTTTCACTAGAATACAAATGAAAAGCCCACTTCCTTTCATAGGAAAAGCTCCTTATTTCAAGAGAGAAATTTATCAAAAGAGGTTTTATTTGACTCTGGTAAGTCAAGGGTATTTTATGAAAGCTGATTTTTTTTGTTTCTCATTTCTTTGATTTGGCTACATTTAATTACCTTTTATTAAAGCTTTAAAAGGGATAATAAAGTAAAACAAAAAGAAAAAAAACCCTGAAAATCAATACTTACTTCATGAGGAATGTTTCTTTAAAGCACACTTAAGACCGAAGTATATCCAGTTGTTAATTGCAGTTAGAATCTACCATTAAATGAATTGAAATTTAAGTCACGATTCATGCCAACTCTATTGATTGAATTTATCAACACTAGATAGGAGTAACATTTGGATGCAGCCAAGGAATTTTATCCCTGATATTCATGACTTTATTTTGTAAACTGAATAAAATAAATATTTCCTAGAATCATAGAATTATACAGTTGGAAGAGACCATAAAGAACATCCAGTCCAACCCCATTTTGCCATTCAGGAACATAGTCAAAGCACTCCCAACAGATGGCTATACAAACTCTTTCCGAGAAGGAGACTCCACCGAACTTCAAGGCAGCACACTCCATTATGAAACAGCTCTTACTGTCAGGATGTTTTCTTAATGTTTAGGTGGAATCTCATTTGCTGTAGTCTTGATCTGTTGTTCCATATACCAGCCTGTGGAGCAGCTGAAAGCTTGCTATCTCCTCAATATGGCATTTTTAGAAATTTAAACATGGCTATGATGTCCCCTCTCAACCTTCTCTTCTCCAAGTTAAACATACTCAGCTCCTTCTGACGTTCCTCATAAGGCTTGGCTTCCAGACCTTTTACCATTTTGGTTGTCTTTCTCTGGACACAATTCAACTTGTCAATATCTTTCTTGAATTGTGGTGTGCAGAAATCCAGGTGAGGCCTGACCCAAGCAGATTACCATGGTATTATTACATCCCTCAATCTAGACACATTAGTCCTATTGTCCCAGCAGAAGTTGACTACAGAGTTGTGCCGGAACACCTAGAAATTCCTAGAGTGTGTTGTCTCAGGAAAATAATGTAAAATATGTGCATTTATTGAGATTTATATAATACCAGTAGACAAGAAATGCAACAAAATAGCAATGTTTTTATTCATGGGTTTTCACCTTCATGAGGGTTATGTGTCACCAATTGGGGTGGGCTAACTGTACACTTTGTGGCAGCTTGAATAAAAATATGACCATATAAAAATCTTTTGGTTGTGTGCCTTATAACTAGATGAGTGCAGGAGTATCATTGAAGCTGAATCCAATACCAAATTGGACTGACCTAGGCCCCATCCACACAACCATACAGTTTGAAACTGTATTATATGACTGGTGTAGACTCATATAATGCAGTTCAATACAGCATTACATGGGTCTACACTGACCATTTTCAAACTGCATTATATGGCTGTGTAGATGGGGCCTTGGAAAGTTTCAAGAATTATTCAAAGCAGAGATCCTCGATGATGGACTATATCAAATCTAAACCAAAAGATTATGAGTTACTCAGAGAAGCAAAGAGACAAGACACCAGGCATGTTTGGACAACATAGTAATCCACAAGATCTCTGGCTTAGTTTGGATGCATTTGATCACTCTCTCTATTGATGTGGGAGTGACTGGCCAAAGCAAGGAGCTTTGCAATGTAATCTACAGCATCCTTGAATTATTGTTGTTCAGGTTCCTTTCTCTCCCAATGAACCAGTTTGTTTCACACATAAACCCAATGCAAGTCATGCATTTCCCACTTTGCTTTGTTGGAAGAGAAATAAGTCAATTGAGCAGCTCCATCTGAGTTGACGCATCACAATAAACAAACTAGAATAGAACTCTTTGGATGCTTAGCAATCAAGCACCAAACGTCAGCACATCAGAGTTCCTACAGATCCACTGTTGTGTTTTGCAGATACAGAATCTTCAGCAAAACGTTTTGCAATCCAGTTACCACATCTTTCAAACTTCTCACTGAGCTTGGAAACTTTAACAAGGGAGGTATATGTCCTTCTACTGAACTATATAGTCATCCCCAAGTTTAGACAGTAGCTAGCTGGAGAATCCCTAAACCAGCAATGGAAAAACCTAAGTTTCCTGTAGTGCCGGATCAACATGTTCAGCCAAGCTTTTCTGACAGACCATATAGACCTTCTTTAACTATGTGCCAAATCCACACACAAAGCCCCTGGTGTACAGAGCAAGACTTTCCAAATCCCCCCCCCCCCCCCCCGCCGCCCAGTAAGTCCTGAAGCAGGAAACCATTCCACAATGTCCTGGTCTTCTGCCTTTAATTTTTAAAGTTTGGAGACATGTCTTGTGTTCTCAAATCTTCGGCCTCTATGGAATAATCCAGTCATTTTCAGGAGTACTCTGATTTCTGTTTTGTTGCTGCCCCAAGTTTGAATGAGCTTTGCACTAGACTATTGCTTTTTGTAAATATTTTTGTACGGGGATTTCTTTTGGGAGGGGATTTGTTTTTGTTTTGCAGAGGATGGATGAGTTTGATAGAACTATTCTACTGGACTTGTGTTGTGCTACTTATGTAAAAGCTATTACAGATGTAGGATTTTCACCTTTGGTAGCTTTTTTAAAGTTCAGAGTGAAGCCTGAAGTAGGCGTTGCCCTGCCAACTTCAGAGTTATCATTTTTCACTGTTATTTCATTAGTCTAAGAGAACATGCTTGTTTTTCCATTCAAAGATCAAGGTTTGTGCATATTTGCCAATCTGATTGGTAAATGAAAAACATCAAAAAAGAAAGGGAGCACAGTATTACAACCTGGACAGATCATTTCATACATAACATGAAGGTCAATCTGATAAGATTATAAATAAAATTTGAGGAACTGTACATTCCCTCACTACCTAAGTAGCTTAACCACTCTGGAGTACTGGAAAATATGCAGACAGCTAAAGATGTAGAAAATGTGATCAAGAGTCTCAAATATATCTTTTTTTCCCTTCAACTTCCCTTTCTTTCCCCATTTCCCATTATGTATTAATCGTAAATTCTTCTAATCAGGAGCCTGCCTTCGTTGCTGTATAGATTATTCTGCAAACTCCATCATAACTGGTAGCATCATATTTAACAGTGAAACAGCAACAATATTGCTTTGTATTTTGTTACACCATACATTCACAATTAAGCTTTTGTACTAATTTTTGTCTGCATTTGGATTTTTCTCCACTTCATAAATAGGGTAAAGAGTAATTCCATAAGCTAGCCTTGTAAGTGTTCCATGTAAAAACACTGGTCAAAAGAGATAACAAGCAGCCAAACACAGTATGCAAAATTTGGCCTTTAAGGAACTTAACTATTATGGTATATTAAGCAAAAAGTCTTCATTAAAATCCCTGATTTGCTCCAGTTGAAATGAAGAAAACATGGTAACTTCTAAGACAAAGAAAGATGATGAGTCAACTGGAGTCAGCAGAGAACTACACAAAAAATAAGACCAAAAGATGAAAATGCTCAGAGGAACCCTTAGATTCACAGAAGCCAGCATATTTTTCAAATCAAATTTAAGAAGGAAGACAAACACATGCAGGCACTCATCAGCAGCAGCAGCATCATGCTAATTTAAGCATTCTCCGCAGCTGGAAAAGAAAACATGGGAAAGAATGCCTGGCAAGTTAGAAAGCTCTTGTTAGAACATGAGCATGCACTGCTAGAGTTTGTTATCAGTAATCATTTGTTTTGTTTTCACTGGAAATTTTACCGATATTTTTACTGGCCTATTTCTCCAGTGATAGCAAATGAGAAGAAACACACACACACCTACCTAAAATTGCCAGGCAAAAAAGTTACAACAGTGTTTTAACAAGAATGCAGATGATTATGCTAAATGGTTTAGGAAGACAGACAAAATTAGAGGTGAAGTTTCAATGTTTTATTCAAGTTGGGGTTTTTTATTGTTTTAATTGGTGCTCAGTACAGCATTTGGGGGTCTAGCTCCATACACACAAAAATGGAAGACTGAAAATGTACTCATTAAAACTGTGTCTTTAAAGAGACAGGCGAAAAGAGAGGATAAAATAAAGTCAATTTTGTTCAATGCAATGCCACTAGGTGAGATTATGATTACAAAGACGTCTCCCTGCTTATGGCTGTGTTGTACAAGCTTCTCCATAATTAGTGCAAGGGAAAGGGTCCACAATACATGATGTGAATTTTAAGTAGTGTTGGCTGCGGTCACATCAAACTTTCTATATGCCAAGGTTAAACAATGTGAACACTCTAAAGCACTCCAAGGACAAGCTTTTATTGGAAAGAGAGGGCTGTAGTGTGGGAGGGAGAACTAAGTAAGACTGAAAACATGGATGATGCACCTGCCTAAGCCTTATTGGACAAATGTGAACACTGCATCATAGAACAAAAGCCTGATTCATTGAGCATCAGGAACTTCTGTTTTCTGAGCATAATGCTGGGCTGACTTAAATTTCAAATGTGTACAGTACGACCTCCATATTCGCAGAACTGATATATCTAGTTGCACTAGTCCACAATTTCATTCATTCACTTAGGGCCTCCTGTAAGGCCACATGCTCTACTCATTCTTTGATTTGTCCAATTGAAAATAATATGAGTTTGCTATTATCCATGGTTTCACGTATCCACACGAATTCTGCGAACATATACCCCACACATATGGGATTGTACTGTATTTCATTACACTAGCTGTTTTCTTAAGAAAACATTAAATAAAAAATTAGACCTTCATAAAATAGATGGTAAGTATGCAACTCCAGCAAGCAACATTCCCAAAAGACTTAGAAGTGGGAAAAAAAACATTCTCATCCTCTCTGAAAAATACACATCATGAAGCTTAGCCTTCTTTTTCCAGGTTCAACATGACTGACACATGGCAATAATTGCATCCCAGACATAAAACATTGAAAAGTACACTAAATTCGGAAGGTAGCTATACTGTAAAGTATTTCAGAATTAAGTAATGGAATATTCCCTTCTTTATGCTTCAAATTCCAGTCCTAAACCTAGTTTGTGGCCACCTGCATTCACATTCTTTCCATCCAACAAAGCTGACAATGTCAATTTGATACCTGTAGACAAACAGTAAGAGAAAAAAGGTAAACACATTAAATACTTAGTAATGCAAGGTGATTTCACACATTTTGATTAAGAAATGCCTTAAGAACAACCCATCTTAAACTTATATATATGGTTAAATTATTATCATTTTAATACCCAACACAGTTTGAATAATAAATAACATGGTAGCCAATAAAATTATTCTTTACTTTTTTTAAAAAAAAGCGATCAAGTTTAATAAAACTATACATCACTTCCCCTCTCAATTTTTTTAAACTTAATCCAAAATAATGTCAACAAGTCCTGATCAGATTTAAGTGGTCAACTTTACTTTAGATTTAACATCTCTAAAAATGGACTACAGTTAATACAGCTTTCTAGCATGTAACATTATGAAACTAGAGAGAGTGGTATTTCAAAATTTTCGGCAAGAGATCAAATTATACTCCATCTGAAAACAATAAACAGATCAGGGGCATTGGAGGAAATAATTCTATTATTCTTGGGTTCATTCTTAACTAGACGATTCTGTTTAAATATATAAATGGCAAATTTCTCACTGACAAAACTTTGCATCTCAAAATATTATTCCTGAATGAATATGCAGTTCTATTTACACATCTGTAAGGCAACCAGTGTGGTGTGGTGTTTTGGCTGTTGGTCTACAACTCTGGAGACCAGGGTCTGAATCCCCAATTGGCCATGGAAACCCACTGGGAGACCTTAGCCAAATCGTACTCCTTCAAACTCAGGCAAAGGCAAACCCTCTCTGAACACAACTTGCCAAGAAAACCCCATGAAAGGACTTACTTAAGTTGGAAACAACTTGAAGTCACACAACAACAAGAAGGATCAATAACTGACGCTTGCTAAAGGGAGACCCAGAGTCTCTGAGGAAATATGTTGGTAATGTGAAAATGTTTAGAAAGGAGGAGAAAGATGCAGGGTTATATGAATTTCTCTGTTTTTAAAAGAAAATGTGAGCCATTACCTTGTCTTCTCTCTCTAAGTATCATAAGGTAATCATTTTAAGAGAAAAGCCAAATATGAGCTAGTGGTGTTTTAAGGTAAATGACTTTCTAGAAATGTCTTCCCATTACTTAGTATGTATTACTTGCCATGTATTACTTTACCCAGTATATACTACTTACACTACATCTACTCAAGATCATGTACTATACAGTGTTCCCTCACTTATCCATGAAGTAGGGACACTATTTTTATTTTAATATTTAAATATTATTTTAATAGTTAGGTAGCCTTTCTCCCCCTTGCAAGCCCCAGGAAGAGTGAACCCTTTCATACCAGCGCCGGCAGGCCCCTTTGCTCCATGCCTGCCATGTTGCTCTGGCTGCCTCTGCTCCTGCAGCCAGGGAAGAAGGAACGCCACTCCACCCAGTGAGTGAGCGAGCAAGGGTGGGTGAGAGAGTGACAGAGTGGGAGTGAGGGCAGGCCACAGTGGTGGCAGAAGAGGAGCCTGGAAGTGGCGGCCAGGCTCCTGTTTCTGCTGCTGCTCCAGCCAGCCACGCCGGGAAACGTAGAGGACTCAGAAGAGGGAACAGGACTCGTGGAGGACTCCCCCCCCCTTCAGAGTCCTCCACGTTTCCCAGCATGGCCGGCTGGAGCAGGGCAGAAACAGGAGGACTCCCCACCTCTTCCAGACTCCTCTTCTGCTGCCCACCCTCACTCTCTCACCCCTCCTCCCTCCCTCCCTCGCTCACTCACCGGGCAGGCACGAAGCAAGGGGGCAGCCCTGAGGAGGAGAAGCAGCAATGGGGTGGGTAAATAAATACATACATAAATTTCCCACGGAACAGTGAGTCTATGATAAGCGAACCGCGAAGTAGCGGGAGAACACTATAGTTAAAAGTCATTTTTCATTTCACACAATTCAAAGAAAAAATTCCATGTACACAAGCATGCACACCTCTGTGGTCTCAGAATGGAGACTAACCATTTTATAGAATGCAATTTGTTACAGAATTTTAAAAATGAGTAAATTAAAGGATTTGTTCACTATTCTAATAATTCTACAAACAAACACATACAAATATTTAAAATTATTAGAGAATATTTTCTTAATCTGAGAAGTACAATTAAATAAACAGAATTCTGTATGTACTTACCTGGCTTCAGGGTCTGAGTATATCCTAAACCAATCAGACTGGAATTATTTACTTTAGCCTGTAAAACAAAATAAATGTATCTTTGATATTACTCTGTCAAAGTAGGACGCAGAGCAATGAATTCAAATTACAGGAAAAGAGATTCTACTTAAACATTAGGAAAAACTTCCTGATAGTAAGAACTATTCAAGAATGGACTAGGCTGCCTCGGAGTGTGGGGGACTCTCCTTGTCTGGAGGTTTTTAAACAGAGGCTGGATGTCCATCTGTCAGGAGGGGATTTGACTGGATGGCTCTTGTAGCAAGGGATTATGGTTATTTTTCCAAATCTATGATTCTATTAAAATTCTTGTTGTGTTTTAGATAAAAAATGAAGTTTATTTCATCTGACAGAGAGACAGTGGAGTAGCTCAGTCCTACTTGTTAATTTAAAAGATTATATATCAATGAGGCTAGTGTAGAGAAGTAAACTTGAAGCCATGGAAAGAGGGGAGAAATCAGTCCCTTCTCATTCTGCCTTTGAAATCTACCAGGTGACCTCAGGCAAGTCTCTCTTTCAGTCTAAGGGAGGGCAATGGCAAACCTACTCTGAATAAATCTTAACAAGGAAAACCTGTGACAGATTCACCTTAGGATCACCATAAATTAAAAATGTCCTGTAGTCACTTAACAAGAATAGCAACAAGTAAATGCATGTGCTCATATATCACTATGTAGCAGCAACAAAGATGTACATGATAATCTGACATTAACTGTTGTTCTCTACAACCTACTAAGAACAGCACTAAATATACAAGTGGTGTATTCTTTATCCATAATGCTTGGGGACAGGAGAGTTTTGGATTTTTTAAAAGATTTTGGAATACCTGTATTTCAATATAGGTATATAATGAGATATCTTGGAGATGAGACCCAAGTCTAGACACAAAATTCGCTTTGCTTTATATGCATAGCGCTGAAGTCAATTTTGTAAATATTTTAATAGATTTGTGCAAGAAACAAACTTTGTGTACATCAAACCATCAGAAAGTAAAGGCATCGCTATCTCAGGCACTCTTGTGGAGAATTTTTGAAGTAATTTGGATTTCAGAATTTGGGATAAGAAATGCTCAACCTGTATAAGAAAGCATTGCCCTCTTTTGTAATATGGGTGTATCAATGTGAGATATGGCCCAAAAGAGCTGCATAAACAAGACATAGCTATTTGAAAAGTAGATACAATGAAAGGAACCGTGGATAAAAACCAATTGGGGATTAACTGTTGAAAAATCTGTCATTATGATAAGACTACTGTGGAAAGATTTCTCCTCTTTTCTCTAAATGCTTATTTCCTTGCTTTCCCTTCATTTGATAAAGAGACAATTTTGTGAAGCAAAACAGGAAGATGTAATGTGTAAATGTAGTAATAGAAATGAATATATTCCATTTAAGCCCTCAAAGGGTTTTTGGTATTTAAACAGAATTAAGTAGTCAATATTGGTCAGGTTACTAATATCCAATAAAATGAGGATCCATGTATTACTCACTGAGAAAGATGCATCTGGGTCAAGTTGATATTTGGCTGCTATCCCAAAGCGAGTGTTGCTATTTCCAGCTGTCCAAGCAAGATTGACAGCCGTTTCCAACTTATCATTCACCTTCTGATAAATGGAACCACCAAATTCTGTGCCATCATTCCTAAACAAAAAAATAAACCAAACCAAAACAAAAATGGAATATCACATTAAGTGAAAGGTTTTTCATAAGATACCATCACTATTTCATCACCTACATCACTATTTCTTTCTACTGTTTCAAAAATCACAGGGAAAAAGCAGGACAACACTGGTCTTAAAAAGAGTCCCAAGGTTTTAAAAACATGATATTTCAAAATATTTGGACTGATTCCTTAAACTTCTAAGCACAGGAGGTATCGGCTAATGCTTCAAAAATGAGTATGAAGGTTCTGAGTGGCCCACAAAGACATTTCCTCTGCACAGCAACACCTTGCCATTACATGAATAGTCTGCTTAGATTTGCTATGCTGTGTGTGTTTTTCCTATTGGGTGTTGCTGCAGCCTCCCAATTTCTCAGCCCATTGTAAAGAGTGCTATTTCCTCATCCTTTCTTTCTCACACAGTGTTTTTTAAAGGGGGTCTCAAAAAA
Source organism: Anolis carolinensis (assembly GCF_035594765.1). Lineage (NCBI taxonomy): Eukaryota > Metazoa > Chordata > Lepidosauria > Squamata > Anolidae > Anolis > Anolis carolinensis. The sequence goes on along the minus strand of NC_085842.1, from coordinate 106,173,489 downwards.
AAACCCTCCTAAACTACAATAAATGTGTATTCTGTGCAAAAGATAATGTTTTTGCACAACTCTTCATGAATTTTTCACCAAAAGAATCTGTAGATATGAAAACTCATTGAAAATGTGTACTACCTTCTCTTAAACAGTAAAAAATGTAGGTAAACAAGAAGAAAATTGAGATTTACAACCCTTCTTAGTACGAGAGAAGCTGCTTCATGGATTTTTTCAATAGGGCATGCCATATTTTTATTTCCCAGGATCTTTGAGGAAAGCATATTCATCTTTAGACATTACTCTTCCCACAGGGAAGAATGGCTAAAGCAGCATCTCTAAGGGGGGGGGGGGAGGAAAGTAGAAGTGCTATGATATAGTAAGGGCCACCTGGAGCCTTCATAAGCGGGTTCTTTGACCTTTTGCTTCAAGGAGGCAAAGGGGAAGACTCTGCTAAAGAAGGCTGTCTAAACCACTTAGCTGATCTTTTAGATGTGAAACTCTCTCCACTGTCTGCCGGCTTGTTAAATAGCTCATCTGAAAGTTCAGAAGCTAACTGAAGTATGGTGGTGGTGCCCTCTTGGCTTGAGACAACAATGCAGATCTTCATCAGTGGGCGCATTTACACTGACTACTCATGTGGTGGTGGTGGTGGTGGTGGTGGTGGTGGTTGTTGTTGCTGTTGCTGCTGCTGCTGTTGTTATATTTATTTACACCTCACTTTATCTCTCCAAAAGGGACTCAAAGCAGCTTGACATAAAAGCATCAGCACAGAATTTAAAATATACAAACATGCAAAAATTAAATGTTGAAACCAACAAAGAAGGAAGCAGTTTTGGTGTGCAGATAATTAGATGAGAAGTTCTGGAACTGGTTCAAGGCCTGGATACTGCTTATACACACCAAATGGGCTCCAGAATGCATTTTGTTCCAACTCTCCTCCCTCGATAATGTGCATGTGCGAAGTATTCCATCCCTTAATTCTCTTTGCCATGTGCACTGATGAGCATTACAGACTTTATTTTGGAATATTCACTGACTTTAGTTCTCTTGGTACAAAACACTTAAAGTGGCTGCAGCACATGTCTACAGCGTGCATCATATAATCAAGCGGCCTTCAAACTACATTAAGTGGTCAGTTCAGGTGTACCCAGAGAGAACAACCTCTATGTGCACTTTCATGTCATCCATAACACTAGCAAATGTTTGGAAACTAGTGCTGTATATAGCATTGTCCTGCAAACAAGGATTTCTGCTTCTTCATTCCACCAGTTAATACTAAATTCAGTGGAAAGATACCAGTGACTGCTCGATCAATAGGAATCATGAATCTAGTTTCACAGATAGGTTCAGCACACTGGATAGTTCCCTTAGAATTCAAACTATATAACAGATTCACTATACCATTAATATTGAAAGTACTGCAAGGTATATGGATCCTTTCATACCACACAATTATTGCACTGTAGTTTCAATGTAGCTGCCATGGAAACATCCTGAGGCATTCTGGGATTTTCAGTTTTGAATTCTTAGCCAAAGAGCTCTTGGGCCTCACTAAACTACAATCCCTAGAATTCCACAGCATACAACCATGGCAATTAAAGTAGAGTCACGGTGCTATATTTTTATAATCTGGAAAGGCTCAAAGTCAAGTCATAAGGGCAATAGGAAAATTCAGTAAATTTGAGAAAGTATTGTTTTGGTATTCTACTGCTTCCTTGCCACCACCACAGCAATTCTTTCTATTATCCCCACTTTAAGATTAAGGAAAGGTATTTCCCTTTCATACATACAGTTCTTCAGTACATCTGTTTTCAACAAATAAGTATAGGCATCTCTCCATCATTTACTCATGATCATGGTGAAAGCAAGATCTCAAATTCTCCCTGCTTTTCCTCTTAAAGAGCTACATGTTAAAGTAATTTGGAACCCTTGGGAATGGTCTTTTAATAATTGTGGTGTACTATTTTTGCTTCTTGATATATTTTAAATTGTTTTTATTGTATTTGTAGTTTATATGCATATTACCTTTTTAATTTTTTTATTGACAACAGCTTTTAATTGCCTAAGGTTCTATTTTTTTTGTTAGCTACCATGAAGGATAGAAGTTGGACAGAAATAAATAAAATAATAAACAAATATTCTAATGATATATATTCTCCTACTGCTCAAAACACATACTGATCTTGAAGGCATCAAAATTATTGATTTCTTTCACATTTAAAAAAATCAAATATATGTGTGCAAAAATATCCCATTACTTTCACCAGTTTCAAGGACATTTTCCTTTGTTTAAAAACTGTTAGTGTGTGTTAATGTTTTGAGGTTGAAATGTTATATCAAGTTAAACTGTTTGGTGTTTTGCAACTGTGTTTCTGGCAAAGCATTTCAGCAGTGCAGGAGTTAATCACTAGACTGCTTGATTGGTTGCCCACAGGACCTATGGGGCACAGTTTCCATTTGAACTGTCTGGCCGGAACTCATGAACTGTGGAATGTGCTTTCTTATCAGTTGAGCTGCGTTTTGCCGCGCCAAGAGGCAAAAAGAAAAATGCCAGCTTCGAGCGATTGCTTTTGCTGCATTTTGTAAATATAATTTGTAAATACTGAATAAATGTTTAAACTACAGACTGCAGATGACTTTGGAGGAATTGGTGAGGGCAGAAGTTTCACCAATTTCATCAGGGTGCTGGTGCGGAGCAGATGATCGATGGTGTTTGAAGAAACCCACTACCAACACGCACCCTGACCCCTGGCTCTTCATACTGACAAAAACAATTGCCAATACTTACACATTGGTGTGAAGCTGGAACTCATCAGTCTTATAACCAACAGCAAAGTTGCTCTGAGTTACTCTGGATTTGGCGGTCTCAAATGTCATTTGGTAACCAGCTAGCCAGCCTTCATAGCCAAAGACAAAGGCACCACGCACTGAAGGACCAGCAATGTCGAAATCCATGTCACAGCCCAGGTTGATATGTTCCCGCTTGTATCCAGATTTGACTTTAGCACTTTTCTTTCTAAAAACAAAACAGTGTTTTACATTATGCTTTTCAAATTGTGCATAGTCTTTTTTTAAAAAGATAATCATCAGTTTTGTAACAGATACAAGCTACACCTGTTAAGTTTATTACCTTCTCCAAAAAACAACACTTCTGTCATAAAAAGTCAATTAAAAATAAACTGATACCATTAATGTGCTCCAATCAACATTACATACCAAATACACCAGTTCTGTGATTCCATATATGTTTCAAATGTTCAGGGGGGAAAAATCACTCTTGGCTCACAGCTTCAGAAAAAGTCAAAGCAATGCTACAGTTCTGCCAGGTTCCTGATATAGATAATATGGAATAGTTGCATATGCATGATTGTAACTGCAAACCCATAATACTGGCCAGAATAGTAATGGTATACATTTTTCCCTGACTGCTATAATACATGGGTCCCCCACATCTGAATAAATGGGTAGGAGAATTTACAGACTGCCAATGAGAAATGGGAAAAGCCGTATTAATATAGCAAAAGAGAGGCACAAAAGCTACAGCTGGGACTATTCAAGAATGAGTTTTGGGTAAAGTGAGTCTGCATATTAAGGCAGGAGGAGCAATGTCAAGGATAAACAGCATCACAGAAAGGATGAAAAAAAATGAAGAAAAACAACATGGGAAACAACTATGTAAATTGACCACAATGGATTAAGAGAAGGAAAGGAATAAACTGAAATGGAAAGGGGAAAACATGGGCTTGGAAATAGATAGACAGGTTTTTCTTGAAGACTAGTACATTCAATAGGGCTAGTATTTCTGAGTAGCCGGTCCAGCACATCACAGGATGTTTGTACTGAAAGTTAAATAAAGAGAAGAGGTGAAGCAAACGTGGGCTCAATTTGGAAGAATAAGTGGCACATATCACAAGCAATTTGAACTGGCAAAGACTACCCAAACTCCCACTATGATGAATTTGGAAAACACTTTGCAGACAAAATCACTTGTATCTGGCTTGGATGCCATGTTAGAGAAATGACCAGTAGGTATAATCATGATTTTATTAAATGTATCCAATAATACAGGGCTAGCAGGCAGTTTCAATTTGTGCCAGCTAAGGATGTGGACAGATGCCTTGGAGAAGTGAGAGCAATATGTATACAGGATCCTTGCTCTTCCTGGTTTCTCAAAGCAATTAGTGGAGGCAGCTGGAATGGTGCATGCTTCAGTGCAGCAAGGGAAGTTTACATCATGTCTAAAAGAGGCTGTGTTGAGACCATTACAACAACAAAAAATCCTCGATGCCACCATTCTGAATAATGATTGGCAAGTCTCTATCATTTGATTTCTGGAGCATGTGGTGACCTCCCAGCTTGAGATTTCTGGATGAGATGGATTACTGATCCAATTTAATTTGGCTTTGGTTGATGACCAATGCAGGGAACTGGACAGAACAAGTGTATCCTTACTGGATCTCTCAGACCCCATCTACCCTGACTATTTGCTGCAGTTTGAAGCCAGCTTCATATTTTAGCATCCAGAAAACAAATCCCACAAAAGTGTATGACAGAAAGTCCTTAATGCACATCATTGCTCTGTGGTTTGTATAATCACCACACAGGCCAAAAACTGATTCAAGGATTTCCTGTATAACCATCTGCACAGCAAAACCACCTTCTTCAGCACTGGTTTGAAACTTGATTAAATTCCCAGTGTAGATGGATTTAGTATACTGGCTTTCAGAACCATTCAACATGGCATCCTTCTGGGCCACCTCTCTGGGATGGGACCTGCAGGCACTGTTATGCTGTGTTATGTTGTTCTTTCTTGGAGGGGTGAATTCTGAAGGCAGTGCTTGGGAACTCCTGTCCAAGCCACTGACTGTTGGCCTGTGAGATACCTTAGAGTTCCATTTTGTCCCTCATGCTCTTTAACATCTACATACATTGCAAGGAGAGATCATCTAGAACAGAGGTCCCCAAACTAAGGCCTGCAGGCTGGATGCAGCCCTCCAAGGTCATTCACCCAGACCTGCCCTAAACTTTAGACTTAGGGTCACCTTAAGTGTAAAATGATTTGAAGGCACACAACAACAATCCTAATTTACTTGACTATCTCATCAGCCAAAAGCAGGCCCACACTTCCATTAAAATACTTGTAAGTTTATGTTGGTTAAAATTATTCATTTAAAATATTGTATTGTTCTTTCATGTTTCTGCACTACAAATAAGATATGTGCAGTGTGCATAGGAATTCATTCCTTTTTTCAAACTATAGTCCCTCTATTATGGTCCTCTGCTTAAAAGGTTTGAGGACCCCTGATCTAGAAGTTTGGGGTTCAATGTCACCAACACACTTATCACACCCAACTCTGCCTATCCTCCCCATCTGATTCCAAGGAAGCTGTCTTAGTACTGAACTACTGTTTATTGAATGAGGGCAAGTTGAAACCTAATCAATACAAAACAGAGGTGCTCTTAGTCAGTCAAATGAATAGTAACCCTATCTGTAATGGATGGTGTTATATTCCCCTAAAATCTTAGTCCTACAGCTTGTTTTTTCTCCTAGATTCATCTCTGATGCCCAGATTTCAGCAGTAGCCAGGAGAATGTTTGTAGTTAAAACTAGTGTGCCAGCTGTGCCAATTCCTTGAGACATCAGATCTGACTAGGCCTTTATTACATTCCATTTAGGCTACTGTAGCACAGACTGAACGGGGCTGTCTTTAGGAACTGTTCAGAAACATCAGGTTCACCCAGAATGCTGACCAGGGCCAGTTATAGGGAGCATATAACTTCCTTGTTAAAACATATTCACTGGCTACTGGTTTGTTTCCAGACACAATTCAAAGTGCCGGTCCTCACCTAGAAATCCCTATATGGCTTGGGTCCAGATTATTGAAAGATCATATCTCCACATATCAACCTGCCAGAGCTCAAAGATCTTCAGGAGAAGGCTTTAGCTCAGTCCCACCACTCTCACAAGCTCACTTGGTCAGGACACAAGAGAGCGCCTTCTCAGTAGCTGCTCCCATTCTCTCGAACACCCTTCTGCAGCAGAGGCTGGATGGCCACCTGTCGGGGGTGCTTTGAATGAGATTTTCCGGCTTCTTGCAGGGGCGGACTGGATGGGCCGCAAGGTCTCTTCCAACTCTACGATTCTATGAGACTAGGCTGGTTCTCTTTCTGTTTTCCTTTTGTCAGTAGGCAAAGATCTTTTTAAGTAGGTTTTTAATGTATAAGCAGGTGGGCTTTTATTGGGGATTTTGCTTACTGGTATGTTTTATCTTTTACGTTTCTGTTTGTTAAGATGGTTTTTAAGTGTTTCATGAGGTGATTATAATTGTTTTTAAACTTTATTGTAAATGTTTTTAATTTGCTTTCTCTGGAAGCTGCCTTGAGTCTCACTGTGGGAGCAGGGCAACATACAGATTAGATAAAGTTGCTTTGAATATTTTTGTGGAGGGAAAAAACAGCGTATAAACATCATCATCATCATCAAAAATAAGGAATACAAAAAAATTAATGAAGCCTTAAAAGCAACATTCAACTGACATCTTAATTAGAAGCTTTTTCAGAAGCAAAAACTGATATGGCAGAGGCTGGACCTAAAAAGCTCTCAGAAAATTACTCACTAAGAAAGAGTTGGGTGGGAACACTGGGTTTCCATTCTCTGCAGGCGAGACAGACAGTGTCAGGGGACATGACAACAGCCCCTGACATTACTGGGTTCTGTGGCTAAAGCACCAATGTAATGATGTCATTTTGCCTGAATGGAGACTGGATTTGCTCTTCATTGAGGCACAGTATCCTCAGCAAGGCCTGCAAGCATAGCAGGTCTATCTTAGCTGGAATTTAAACTTCAAGCTGACAAACTTAGCTGAGAATTTATGACACTCCTCTGCTCCTCCCCAACTGGAAGAAAACAAGAGAGAGCAAAGGTCTCTCAGCTGGGTTTCTAAGTCCTCATTACTTCTTCTTGTTTCCCAAAAGAAAGGATGAAGAAAGCTAGCAGTCACTGACCAAAGATTACATGGTACACCCTCATCCTGTTTGCATTACCAGCTAAAGATGAACTGGTCATGTGTATTTTGAAAGGCCTTTGGAGAGTTCTATTCTTCTGCATTAGGAAGACTCACAGGGTTAATATTTCAAGTAGTCATTAGAGGAACCACAATATAAGGCTGCCATAGAAATAGAAACTAATACCAACTAAAGCTACATATTTTGAAGCATTTCTGACATAAAGGTTTTCTTTTTTTATAAAGAATCCAATCCAGATGAGTGAACACTGTGTGAAAGATCATACATTAACCTCAGCTGCAGCTTTAAGTCTGAAGAAGATAAAATCTCAGAGCTCAACAGATCATGACACAAGCCTAAAAGTGATATCAGTAGCAGGCATTATGTTGCCTTTTGCCTTATCAACATGTTCACAATACTTGATTGAACCGAACGGTGTCACTTAACCACATCATTAATTAAAAGGGTCACTGGCCTGCCTTCAGTTTCCTTGTGAGAAGACAAGTTTATCTGACTTAAACAAACAGTTGTGGCTTCTGAACAGAACTTTTTGAAAACAGCTCATAAATACTTTTATATTAGAGTAAGTCAGACTATTCCAGCACTATTCTGTCAAATAGCCAATTGGCAACCTTATCACTCATTTTTATTCTCACTTTTGATACTACTTTATGTGGTGGAGAAACTTCCTTTCTGCTTACAGGGTATTACACATGAGCAGGGCAAGCGTTAGCTACTCTCCCAAGTCGCTACTGGCTAAGGTGACTCATTTTTCCTTCTATCCTTCAATCATTTAAGCATAATACAATAGATCTAAGCAACATAGATCCATCTTTGAAGGTGTAAGTAGTCATCCAGTTCAATTCAAAAGTCTAATTATATTTATTACAGGAAGTGTAATAGTGGTGGAAAATAGGTATGTCCTACAATATATAAGAAAGTAAAATCACTTTCCCTCACAGCTTCTACTATGCCACCAAACCAATAAAAAATTAGACCACCCTACGATCCTGAGCATATTTGATCTTGTTTACTTATCAGAATTAAGCAGAGTTAGTTTTAGTGAGGGGACTTGGATGAAAGACCATCAGGGAATACCAGGGATTTCCAAGAAGTACTACATCTAATACTACTTATAAAGAACAATTTCATATCTCTTGATATTTTAAAAATTGCATCAATGATGGGTAAAGTGTCTATTAATAATACTAGTTCTGGTATTTTTGTTGTTTCCAATACATAAAGAAAATTCTGAGATGATAGTATGAAATCTAATATGGAGCTCTGGAATGCTCTCCCTAAGGAGATTAGGTTGGCCCCTACTCTACATACTTTCCATAAGCTCAAAACCTGGTGGTTTCAGCAGGTGTTTGAATGAATTCCATTCTGGCTATTCCATTGACTTGGCCTGAAATATACTGTACAGTCTCATCTTTTCCTGATCATGGTCCATGTTAACCTACAGCATATTGACCACGACTGGAAGCTGCTGTGATTTTACTGATTGTCATTTTATTGTAAATTTTATTTTTGTGCAATAATGTGTTTTTATATTGCTATGTACAGTATGTTTGTACCTGCAGTAAACCACCCTGAGTCCTTTCTGGGAGATAGGGCGGTATATAAATAAAGTTATTATTATTATTATTATCATCATCATCATCATCATCATTATCATCATCATCATCATCATTAAAGCCAGTCTTTTCAAGCAGGCATACACAACTTAAAGGGGGAGAGCACTTACATTACAAATATGGCCTTAATTACTGGAACTACAATGTTCTACTTTCAGCTTTATCATGTTATGACATAAGAAGCATTTAGAAAGGATGAGAAAATGAAGGGACACACGCAAAGGCATACACATAAATATTCATGACATATAATACTGCCTGCTGCTTAATCCTCCTAACCCACATATGAAACTAGAAGCAACTGCAACAACAAAAACCTTGCATCCAACCAATCTCATATGGTGCTTCAGCCTGAAAAGTAATTAATAACTAAACCTAGCTTTTCAATTGAGCTTTTTAGACTATGATGCTAATTGACACATCACACTCCTTAAACTTTTCACTGACAATTTCTGATATTGTTACTTTGTCCTTATAAGAGACACATGTGCTCATTGGGCAGAAATATACAGAAAACACAACAAAAGTATCCAGTATTTCCTTAATGAGTAAGTTCATTTTTAAGGGGAGAAAGAGTTGATTAAAGGAGAAGATGTGGTTGACTCATGTGAAACTAATTTCTAAATATTTGCCCTGGGAAGAATGTAAGAATTAGGTAAGTAACTAAACATAAGGTAACTTTGATGTACAATTTTATTCACTCCTTACCCAGTATTAGGGGAGAATGAAGAATCAAAGGTCATCTTCAGTCCGTGGGCAAGCTGAACAAAAAAGAAATTGGAATTTATAATTTGAAAGAAGACTTTTTAAGGAATTAATCAATTACTGCCCCAAGGCTTAATACTCACCTGATCTTCTAAGGTTATCTCTGTGCCTAGTGTGTTGTCAGTGTTCCATTTTTCTGTGAATGTCAGGCCATATTCTGTCCACCTGTACTTTGTTTCCAAACTTCCAGTAACTTTGCTTGTTTCTGTATTTGCTGAACCTGAGCTTGTAAATTCCTACAGGAAAAAATATGTATTAGACAATGTAGGACAATTTATTAACTATGGCATCTTATACAGTTACATTATCCAAAAAAAAGTGGAAATGAGGGATCCCTTTCCTCCACACTCTTTGCAAATGGGGTTGTAAATGTCTCTGGGGGTGCATCTACACTGTATAATTGACGCAATTCGACAACACTAATGTTTATGGCTCAATGCAATGAAATCATAGGAGTTGTAGTTTTACAAGGCCTTTAGCCTCCTCTACCATAGAATGTGGATGCCTCACCAAACTACAAATCCAAGGATTCCATCACACTGAGTCACAGCAGCCAACGTGTAGTCAAACTGCATTAACTCTGGGATTAGGATGGGCAACACTGGAGGGACCAAGGCTGATTTCACCCACTGCCCCTGTGGGTTCCAACCACATACCAAACCCATTATCTCTCAAAATGGCAGCTATTTTGAGAGAGACTGCAGAGGAAAGCAGAGGTATTCAGAGTAGTATGGGGTTCTGAAGTGTTTCGCAGGGGGGGGGGGTGACTTTTTTCATTTGTTTGGGAGGCTTTCTGTATGACCTAGTACAAGATTCATGGCATTCCTTTTTAAAAAGAACTAGGAAATTGGGGAGCTTTGAGAAACTGCAGAGGAGTTTTAAGGGCCATGAAAATGGGATTCAGCCTATCAGATACAATTTGCGCACACTTTCCACTGGAGAATAAGAGACTGTGATAAACTCTCCCTCCTTTGAACTATTTTATGATGGTTTGTGGCAGTGAAAGGTCTATCCCAGCTATCTCAGTAATTATGTTTTGGAGACACTAGAGACACACTGATGAGTCAGATTATGACAATAAAATGAAGTTTGAGCAGGATTCTACATATGTTACTGAAAATAATCAGAATAAAGATGAAATCCAAGCTTTTATTTTATTTTAGAAATATTTCATAAACCCACCAAAACCCTTTCTTTTTACTTACCAGTCCATTTTCAGATTTGGTTTTCAAATCCAACTTTATTAAACCAAACCCTTTAAAAAAGAAAGAGGAAAAGAAAAATGTGTCAATATCCATGTAGGATGGAAGCAATGTTAATAATTTATCATTTGGAAAAGTTATCATTTTCACTGCAATATTTACATGCATAATCATTTTTTTGCCAAAACTACCAGATCATTGCCTTTAATTCATTTCAGATAGTGTTCCCTCACTTATCGCTGGGGTTAGGTTCCAGGACCACCCACAATAAGTGAAAATCCGCGAAGTAGGGACACTATATATTTTTTAATATTTATACATTATTTTAGTAGTTATACACTATTTTAAGTTTTTATCAACCAATCATGTGTTGATAAATTGCCTCCTTCTCCTCCTGTTGCCGCTTGGGCTCCTTTTCTCTCCCTTTGGCTTCTCCATCCTCCCTTTTTTAGGCTGTAAATTGTAATTTTTTATGATTTATAATAGTCTTTTAGAGTTTATTGAAAAACCACGAAACAGCGAATCCGCGAAAAGTGAACTGTGAAGTAGTGAGGGAACACTGTACATTTTGCTACAGAACTAGTGCCATGGACATAGTAATAAATGTGTTCTTGTGGCTTGCCCCCTAAGTGATATTCACTCTAGTTTGAAAGAGGCTGCATTGTCACAAAAACAGAGGTAAGCATATCCACTCCAATTGAAAATTATGCCCCCATCAACACTGCTATATAATATAGTTTGAATTGCATTACAATGGTCAATGTGGACTCATATAATGCAGACTAAACCAGATTGAATTAGATTAAATGAGTCTAAACTGCTATATAATCCAGTTCAGTGCAGTTAATCTGAATTCTGAAACTGGATTATATGGCAATGTAGATGGGGCCTAAAAGAGCTACCCTCTGAACAGCCTATTCAGCAAAACCAGTTATGGGGAAGGTGCAGTCCCTTATCTGGAGGGCCAAAAGTTGTTCTCTTCATACAAAAGATCATATTCACTGTTTCTCTGGGATCCATGACTGTCTCTAAACCTATATGTAGTTTCAATGGCCAAACACCTGTAATCAGCAGAGTTATTAGGAGCCTCCGGTGGCCTAGGGGATAAAAGCCTTGTGACTTGAAGGCTGGGTTGCTGACCTGAAGGCTGCCAAGTTCGAATCCCACCCGAGGAGAGCGCAGATGAGCTCCCTCTATCAGCTTCAGCTCCATGCGGGGACATGAGAGAAGCCTCCCACAAGGATGGTAAAACATCAAAAACATTTGGGCGTCCCCTAGGCAACGTCCTTGCAGACAGCCAATTCTCTCACTCCAGAAGCAACTCAGGTTGCTCCTGACACGAAAAAAAAAAGAGTTATTATCCCACCTGGACAATGTTAGTTCTAAAACGTTGTGGCAGGTGCCTGAAAACAGATTCCCTACTTCAAAGCATGGTCCTTATTCCTAAAATTTCAATAAACTAATACTAAAAACAAAAACATAAAAGAAACAAAGTCAACATTTGCTTCATCCTCACCACTGGCAATTAATTGGTTTGCTTTTTGACTGATATTAACTTTAAAAATTACAGCCTTCCAGAACTCATGAGTCAGAACTGAGAACTATTTGCACATTTCTATTGCAATTTATCTTTTTTTTAAAAAAAACAGTCATATTTATAAATGCAGACTGACAATCTATATATTTGGTTGAAAGTGTGTGCGGCTCTGTTCAATGGGATTTATTCCCATGGAGCTAAGGCCAGAACTAAGAATTGCCTGAAAGACCTACTCAAGGGGCACAGTTTGATCCATGTATCTCAACTGTGTGCTTTAAATGAATGAATGAATGAATGAATGAACTATTTGTACCCTGACCCATCTCCCCGAATGACTAAGGCCCCTTCCACACAGCTGAATAAAATCCCACATTTTCTGCTTAGAACTGGCATATATAGCAATGTGGACTCAGATAACCCAGTTCAAAGCAGATCTTGTGTGATCTTGTGGGATTTTCTGCCTTGTTATTCTTGATACAGCTGTGTAGAAGGGCTCCGAAACCTTCCAGGAACTGAAATTACTTTTGTGTAAAATCCTAGAAATCAACAATGTAGGCAACCAAGAAAAGACATTAATTTCCTTTGGCAATATTTACCATATCCCTTGGTGAAGATGTCTCGAGCTGACTTTCCTAAATCAGCATAAGCGGGGGGAACAGTCATTTTCTGCCAAAAGAAATAAACTGAGATTATCCTTTTGCTAGCATACCACAGCACACATCTTGTTTTCACTCCTGGGATCCAGTAATTAATAGTAATCTCAATTCAATCTTCAGTATTTTTTAATGTTGGGGTACAGATTCTTTATGCTTGATCATTACACAACAAACCTCAAAGTTAAACTTATTTAAGAACACTGAAATACGAAAATATTACTGCTGTTTTTCAACTAGTATCACAAATCATCACGTGAAAAGATGTCACAAAATATTTATGTTTATTTCTCAGTCCTTAATACCAGCAGCTGGCTGTGTATCTCTGAATACAATATAATACCTTCATAGTATGTCACTTCATTCGATACAGAAGTTACATTTTCATTCTTCTTTCCGTAGGAGAAAAAATGTACTATTTATTCATTCATTTTAGCCCACTTTTTCTAGTTGGTAAGTGATAGAAATTTGGGGCAGCTCAAATATATCCAATTTAAAATATTCCACATAATATTAAAATATTTGAAGTAATTAAAAATTGTTAAGGGTTTCAAAATATTCATTTTACATTGATTTATATAAATTTTTAAATGATGGAATAAATAACCAGAACATGCATTCCCACTCTGGAACAGTAATAATATTCAGCACCATCATTAGAAATAGTCTGGAAATACAAAGAATCCAATAGGACAAAATACATATGAAAAGTGATCAAAATTATATAATACTAGCTGTGCCCGTCCACGCGTTGCTGTTGCATTGTCTGGTGGTGTTGGTGAGAAATTGTTGAGGTAGTGGTGGTATTGAATGTCTGTTGTATGGTTGTCTTTATGTTTAGTATGCACACTGAAGTGGATTCTATGGCAGTGTGGAGTCAAGATAATCCAGTTCAAAGCAGATAATATAAAATTCTAAATGGGTTATATAGCTGTGTGGAAGGGCCTTGAGTCTACACTGCCATATAATCCAGTTAAAATCTGATAATCTGTGGAAGAGGCCTAAGTGAGGCCTAACTGTGCCTGTCCCCTGGGCTGAGTAGGTTGCTAGGAGACCAAGTGGGTGGAGCTTAGCCTTCAAACTGGCAGCAATTGGATAAAAACTATTATTCCTCTCCCTGTAAGTAGGACTTAATTTTTCTTTTCTTTTTGTTGTATCAACCTAGAGCCGTGAATGATGGGTTGTGTTGTCAAATTTTGAGGTTGGGGGGCCTGTAGTTTTGTTGTTTTGTCCGCTGCCCTGATGCCATCACTCTTTTATATATATAGATTGAGCTGGGTCCAACATCATTTCCATATACTGTTGTTGTGGTGTGCCTTCATGTCCTTTCTGGTTTATGGTGAGCTATCATGGGATTTTTACAGTCTTAGGCCCCTTCCACACAACTGAATAAAATCCCACATTATCTGCTTTGAACGGGGATATATGGCAGTCCTCAGATAACACAGTTTAAAGCAGATATTGTGGGTTATTCTGCCATAATATTCTGGGTTATGTGGCTGTGTGGAAGGGCCCTTAGAGTGTGTGATTTGTCCAAGGCCACTCAGTGGATTTCCATGGCTAAGCTGGAAATCGAACCTTGGTCTCCAGAGTCCAATGCAGTCCAACAATCATCCCACTATATCCATAGACAGTCACTATGAAATGAATAACTTCTCACATGGCCATTCATGTAGGAGTAACACAAAGCTATCCACAGTAATCAAAACATAACCACATCGATAAAAATGATGATCATGACCTCTAGAGCATATCAAAATAATGTTGGTAAAAGTCTTTGCTATAAATGACTTGATGTGCCAGGCTTAAGCAAGGCTGTCAGATAACTTCTCTAAACAACTACTTCTAGCCTGAAACACAAGCTGATGCATGCTCAAGCTGAATATAAGTCAAGAGTCTCTCATCTTGCGACTTATAGCATTCATATAAAACATGCCACAAAGAAGCACAGTGGGTTACTGTTACAATGAGAGAGAAACAGACCAAACCCTGGAAGATATTTTGTAACCTTTTTCAGGTTACTCCATGGGGCTGCTACAAGGTTAGTTTGGCAGGATTTGTTCTTGACAAACTCATGTGAGTTCTTACGACATTGTTAGTGACAGGGCTGTAGCCCCCCCCCCCCGAAATTTTTTCAGGTTTTTTTTTTTAAAAAAACTGGTTTACTCATGAATTTTACCTGGTTAACCAAATCCCCATGAGTTTCCACTGAAGTTTATCTGTCTTGAGTGTCCACAGAAGTTTATCGATGGAGCCTGATTTCTAAATTATTTTGTATTATGGAACTACTCTTCATGATTCGCTTTTTAAAAGTTTCAGCCCCCCCCCCCTGAATTTTTTTTCTGGCTACGGCCCTGATAGTCGCCAAGATACTTGCAAACAGACAATTGTCTGAACTCAGGCTGACTGGTCTGCAGTTTCCTAGATATTTTTTTCACTCTTTTGAAAAGAGGAACAATGTTTGCTCATCAGTCCTCTAGCACTTCATTCATTCTCCAGTTTTTTGTTTTTTTTTTCAAAAGTGATGGGAAGTGATTCTGCAAATATGTCAGCAAGCTCCTTCAATACTGTGGGATGCAAATCATCTATTCCTTCAATTTGAATCAATTTAGGTTTACTTGATTTCTGACTAATTTGATTTTCAACCTGAATTTTTTACCAAGGACTCTGCTGATACATGGATGCACAGTCCCCTTTTGGGTGAAAAGCTAATGCAAAGTAGGTATTTAAGAGCTCTGTCTTTTCATTGTGATTTATTAGCATTTTACCATTCTTGGTGAGCATTAGTCACCCACCATTTCAGCTGTCTCTTGCTTCTTTTGGTTGCTTCTTTCTTGCCTAACTAGTGTCCGTTTATTTTGAGTGTTATCTTTCCTTAGACTATTCCTATAAACCTGGGCTACACATCTGTGTGGTGATTCATTCTTTCTTCCATCTATATATATAAAGGAGTAATGGTGTCCGTTCCTCCCACTAAACAACAAAAGTACAAGCCCCAGAACCTCGAAATCTGGCAACACAACCCACCATCCTTGCCTCTAGGTTCCGACAACAAAAAGAAAAGAAAAATAAAGTCCTAATTAGAGGGAGAGCGATAATTGTTTTTATCTAATTGCTGCCAGTTAGAAGGCTAAGCTCCGCTCACTTGGTCTCTTAGCAACCCACTCAGCCCAGTGTTAATAAAAGAATTAAAAAATAAAATAAATACAAATAATACAATAAAAAATAATAATAAACACTTAAAAATTAATACAATAAAATACTAGAATAACAAAATAACTAAAAATAATACAACAAAATAATAAAATAGAATAAATAAAAAGATAAGTTACAATAAAATGAATTAAAAATACAAATAACATCAAATAAAAATGCCACAACAATTTTTAACCAATATCACCACCACTTTGCCACAGCAACGCGTGGCCAGGCACAGCTAGTTCTTTATATATGCTCTTTTTCTTTTCACATCTTCCTGGGCTTTACTATGCAACCAGATTGACTTATTCGTGTATTTGCATATAACAAATTGTGTATATGATTGTGGCCTGAATTAGAGTTGGGGGAAAATTGTTTGTGCTTTTACTCAGGCACCAGCTGAAGAAGTCAGTACAATGTTAACACCCCTGTGGTGTTTGTTTTGTTGTCTGTGCCCCTGTTCAGAATATTTCACCTAACTTTCTGTCTCTGTGATAATTGGATTTTGAAAAAATTTGTCTTGTGGAAACAAGGATTGGCGATAAAGCTTCAGTGGAGACATCTTTTCTCCATAACTCTTTCAGGAATGGATTTCCCTTCTTAGGGGTACATTTATCTCACTTCTTGTTGTCTCACCCCTGTTTGTAACTATGAGTCATTTGTAAATTGGATGTTTGTAACTTGGGGGCTGCCTGTACTTCCTAATCCTAAATTCACTCGGGTTAGGGATGCAGGACCCCCCTCCCCATAAAAATGGAAAAATTGTGAATAAAAGAAGCATCACTATTTTAACCTGAGATAATGTCTCTCTAGGAATCTCTTGGTCCTCCAGCATAACACTAAGGCCAACATCCTCCAGAAGTTATCATAGAAATTGCACTGGAGAATCTAGAGATTCCTAAGAACATATTGTTTGAATCAGGAATAATCAGATCTGCCAAATACAAACCTGTAAATATAGAAGACTGACTGTATTTTTTGAAGTCATAAAGTGATGTTTTAAAGAAGATGGGATGAAATGAAGGTGGGAAAACAAAGAACCTAAGTAAAACATCAAACTGATAGATTCAACTATAACTGATGCAGAAAAGCTTCAAAGGCACAGAGCGCTGTGTTCTCTGTGGTTAACCTTTCCAAATGATTATAGGAATAATTTAAAAAGAGGCCTTTCCACATATTTGTGTGTGTATGTACTTTACTGTACCACCAATGTTTAGCCCAAGGAAAATCCATCACCCCCACCAAGATGCAAGATCCATATGCATAATTATTAGAAAAGGCTTGAATGAAACAAGAAGTAAAAGCAAACTGGGCAAATTACTTCCAGGGATCTCAGAAGGTGAACTCTGTCTGGGTCACAAGTGAAACTGGATGTCGTGTCATGAGTTGTATCTTTGTATGTAGACTATGATGTTTATCACATGACTCAATCTTGTTCAAGGGCAGCCAGGACTGAAACAGCAGGCAAAAATGCAAGTCAGAGTTAAGAGCTCTTGACATAACAACGTTGACATAGAGCTTTACTCAAATTAAGTGTCTTCTCATGATTCTGAAATACATCTAAGGAGTTTAATCTGTGAGTGTTTCTCTAGTTATGGAAGACAATAGTATAAAATATATCACCAATTTCCCTACAATTGTTTCGTCCTTTCTCAGTTTTTATAAAGGGTACCCATATGGTGCATTGATTTGAGCCCTAGACCACGACTCTGGGTGGTCAGAGTTCAAATCCCCACTCAGCCTAGTAAACTCAATTGATTATTTATTTTAATTACAGTATTTATATTCCGCTCTTCTCACCCCGAAGAGGATTCAGGGCGGATCACATTATATACATATAGGGCAAACATTCAATACCCATATACACATAGAACCAAGACAGAGACAGATGCAGAGGCAATTTAACTTTCTCCTGAGGGGATGTTCGATTCTGGCCACAGGGGGGAGCAGCTGCTTCATCATTCACTGTAACAGCACTTCCTCATTCCAATGTCGTAAATTATGCCTCCCACTTTACAAGTGGTACCTTATTTCCTACTTGATAGATGCAACTATATTTCGGGTTGCTAGGTCAGCAACGAGCAGGGGCTACTTTTTATTTTTTTAATTGATGGGTGGTCACCCCGCCACGGGCTGGCCTCAAAATCATGACCTCATGGTCAGAGTGATTTATTGCAGCAGGCTGCTCACCAGCCTGCGCCACAGCCCCGGCTTTGAACAAATTATGGTCTCTCATATAGTATTCTATATAACCAAGAAGTATTAATTAAAAAGAGAGAACGAAATGAATGTTTACATTATAATTCCTTTCATTTTGTTAATCAGAATGTCATTAATTGACTCTAAATGGCAGTATACATCTCTGGACAACATACTGGGTCTGAATATTTACAGAAGTTGGTTTTGGTAGAAGAAGTTAAATACTGTATAGTTCAGACTGTATTTTTAGCTGGGGAGACAAATTAAGAATGTTATTTTTTCTTTCTTTTTTTCTTTTCTTTTCTTTCTTTCTTCCCCCCCCCCCCCTCCGGTTTTCTCTCTTCACCTATTTTCAGAACCCTTTCACCTCCCTCACTTTCCTATCAATATATTGTTCCACCACTTTCGATGTATTATGTTTCTTTACAAAATAAAAAATAATGAGTCAAGAATGTTATTTTAAAATCTGTTTTTTCCTCTTTTGTGGGGGTCCTGCACTTCTAACCCTTGTGAAAATAGATGGGGGAGGGGAAGAGATATGTAGTTCCCAAACATACTGGACTCCTGGACTTGGAACATTCCATTTTCTATAGTAACGGGAATAACTTAACACTGCAAAAATGTTTTTTAATTTTTCATTTTTATGAAGGGAAATTATCTAAAAGGGTAAGCAAGATAAGGTGCCTATCTCTTTCATTATAGAGCAGTGGTTCTCAACCTGTGGGTTCCCAGATGTTTTGGCCTTCAACTCCCAGAAATCCTAACAGCTGGTAAACTGGTTGGGATTTCTGGGAGTTGTAGGCCAAAACACTTGGGGACCCACAGGTTGAAAATCACTGTTCTAGAAGCTCAATTTCACTTCCCACCATCCTGTCGATAAGAAAAAACAGCTGAATCATGGGAAAAGTTGATAGGACAACTTGATAGTGAGCAGAATTAAATTCAGTGGAAGCCACAGCTACAGCCAATGATGGGCAGAGTTGCAACCTTTGCTTCTTGTGATATACCATCTCTTTGCTACCAGTCATGAGAATGAAGAGAGAACAAGCAGTTCCTTGCGGAATGGTTCAGAGAGCAAGTGTACAGTTCTTGAAAGCCAAATGATGCCAAGGTAGTGGGTCAGAATGAGAGTCGCAGATAGCCTTTGGGTTGAAGGTGCACACAAATCAAGACATTAAGAGGAAGAAGCAGTGAGCTGTTTTGGCTGAATCTGACCACCATATTGGATTCTAATAGATCAACTACGCAATGTCTGATTCTTCCATTGGTTTGGTGCCCACTACTTCCAAGAAGAGGAGAAAAATATATCTTGAACTTAACAAATTTTCACACTATATTGATTTTTCAAGACAATAATTCATAACCCACCCCAAATTCTGGCCTCTGTTTATTTGAAAGGAAGAACTCAGCCACACACTGTTAAGCTGAAAGAAAGCCAAAAGAAACACCCTCCTGGGAAAGTCAACACCATATGAAAATGGCAAAGGGAGAGAGAAAAATCAAAATGCTCCTTTGTGCTGGAGGTATTGAAAGCAAAGAAGCCTATTATAACTTCATCTATTCTTTTTTAAGGACACATATTAAGATAATTCCTCATTCTTCCCTATTTAATATATATGAACCGATGAAGAATAGCACACTGAAATTGATATTATTGATATACATGTTATTGATGACATTTTGCCATCAATAACATGAATATACAAATCTCTCAGAGGACTGTGGCTGAATCTACAGTATAGAATTAATGCAGTTGGCCATCGCTTTAACTGCTAAGTCTCAATGTTATGGAATCCTGGTATTAGTAGTTTAGAGAGGTATCAGTACTTTGGCAGAGAAGGATAAAGACACAAATCTCAGAATTCCATAGCACTGAACCATAGCAGTTAAAGTGGTATCAAACTCCATTCATTCTACACTATAGATCAGGCATGAACAAACTTCGGCACACCTGGTGTTTTGAACAAGCTGGTAAATTGGCTGGGATTTCTGGGAGTAGAAGTCCAAAACACACAGAAGGCTGAAGTTTGTCCATGCCTGATGTAAATGCACCCTATGATTTGTTCTGATCCTGCTCTACAACTCCAGATGCAGCCCAGGCATCATGTGCAGATAAACTATAGTCACATAAACTAAAGTTATCCTCTCCATGGGGCCGAGCCCATCTATATAGAAGAGCTGGCAAAAAGGATGATTTCTTAATAGCAAAAGTTTGTATTTTAGTGATCCTTGAATTGGACACATTTCCAACTGGTGAACAAACTTTACATGCGCTAACCTGTTATACGCATTCCAGTTTTGCCCAAGCCAGCTGCCCTCACTCTGTGAACAAGGATTTGTTCAACTATCTGTGAACTGCAGCTTCAGATACATATTTTATAGTGGAACAGCTTTCTCCTATATCCATCAAATGATTCTTCACACATAGATAGGCTTTAAATCTTTACTCAAGGCCCAGTCCTAACCCGTAAATTGCCTCTTCACCTAAATCCTCCTTATCCCATCTCTAATACCTACCGTCAATCCTTGACCTCGGTCCCTTTCTTACTTGTCCATTTAATGAACTCTGATATGGAACAAGTTGCACTCAAGCCCTGCTCCCCATAGTTAACAACGGTCAGCAGGTTCTGTATTTTAGTATGAAAACTTCATTCGATCTTATGCTATGTGCAGCAAGACTAGTAATTGTCAAAACTTTTTTTTGCGGGGGGGGGGGGGTATTTATCAATAAAGAATTTGTTTAACAAAACATAGGCCATAGTCCTATTAGAAAAGCCAGCACATAAGACTAGCAAAAAGACAAATAAAAGAAGAAGAATTTTACATTACATGGAAAGCATTTGTTAGTTATAGGTATCAAAATAATGTCAAGTTTAAAGCAACAACAGATCAAGTGAAATTTTGGACAACAGCTAGATAAATACTATTATTATAATACAGTAGAGTCTCACTTATCCAACATAAACGGGCCGGCAGAACACTGGATAAGTGAATATGTTGGATAATAAGGAGGGATTAAGGAAAAGCCTATTAAATCAAATAAGTTATGCTTCAAATTAGGTTATGCTTTTACAAATTAAGCACCAAAACATCATGTTATACCACAAATTTGACAGAAAAAGTAGTTCAATACACAGTAATTCTATGTAGAAATTACTGTATTTACGAACTTGGCACCCAAATATCACGATGTATTGAAAACATTGACTACAAAAAGCGTTGGATAATCCAGAACGTTGGATAAGCGAGTGTTGGATAAGTGAGACTCTACTGTATACAATGGAAGATATTGAAAAATGCTTGTGCAAAAGATATGACATAGCAATATTTTTGTGAACTGGGGAGGTATGGGAAGAAGTGGTGTTGTTTGGAATAAAGGGGGTAACTTGTTGGATTAGAGATAATGTATTTTTGTTCACTATCAATAAAATTAATTGAAAATTTTAAAAAGAACTTCACTAGATTTGTTAGGGTTTTCTTTGTCTGCTCAATAGCTGAAATGAGAACCTTTGGCCCTCACGGTGTTTTAAACTTCAGCTACTTGAAGGCCTTGTCAGTGTAGCACATAGTGAAGGATTATGGGACTTAAAAACACAGAGAAGCAAGATTCCCCATCCTTGTAGACAATGAAGCATCACTCCTTGACAAAATCTGATGGTGGTGGGGCAAGCAGTCAGCCTCTATCCTCAAAGGCAAAATTGAATGCTTATTGCAACCACATGAGATGAAAAAAGTTTATGGGAGAGAACAGGGAAATCAGAAGCTATCAGACTAAAGTACCAGGGATAGGGCTTTCTTCTTGAAATATTCATTCTCATAATGCTTCCCATCATGGCGTGACAAATAACATGTCTGCAGCATCACCATGACTTTTAAATTATATTAACTCTTTAATAACTCTGTCATTACTTCTAAAAATCATAGTTGGTTCACTGAATAATGAATCAAACCAAGATTGCTATGCTGTCCTAAGCACAACTACAGGGAGGTAAAGCCCAACAAATCTACATCTGCACAACATTGCTTAGAGAATTAGAGAATTTTGCTGCAATAGAACTCTGGAAGAAGCCCAAGTCTAAAAAGAGAGAACATAGAACGGCACCTCAACTTGAAGGCTAGAAAAATAAATACATGAACATCCAATAAAATGTTAAAACTGTTAGATTCAGTAAACCTACTGCTTATGAATGACAGTAGCTTTCAGCCCAGGACAACAAATAAATCCAACTTTAATTGCTTGCTTGACACAAATCAACTGTAAAGAAGGTCACATTGGAAAAGTCCAAAAGGTAGTGCCAAATAATCTAAGATATCATCAAATCATTTTGTTTAACATTGATAAAAAGGTCTTTCACATTCCATCCAATAAACTTTGAAGGTGCTTAGTTTTCTCTCAACCAGTCCTACTGAAGAATGAAGCTTTCTCCATTTTGTTTTTAACAGCATACTTGCAAATATGACCCAGCTATAGTGGTTTATGTGTTGGGGTATGGATGCATCTACACCACCTTAACTACTATGTCTCGATGCTAAAGAGTCATGGGATTTGTAGTTTGGTGAAGTATCAGTACTCTTTGGCAGAGAAGGATGAGGACCTTGTAAAGCTACAATTCTCACAATTCCATAGCACTGAACCATAGGTGTCAAACTACATTAATTCAACAATATAGATGCACCCCATGACTTTGGAGATCAGGATTGAAGCCCCTACTCAGTCAAGGAAACACACTGGATGGCTTTGGGAAAGTCACACATTCTCAGAGGAAGGCAAAGTTGAAAGCTTTATTTACAAATCTTCCCAAGAAAACCCTGGTTATTGTGTGCGTGTGTGTCAGGAGCGACTGGAGAAACTGCAAGTCACTTCTGGTGTGAGAGAAATGGCCGTTTACAAGGACATTTCCCAGGGGACGTCCAGATGCTTTACCATCCTGTGGGAGGCTTCTTTCATGTTCCCGCATGGGAAGCTGGAGTTGACAAACTGGAGCTCACCCCGCTCCCCAGATTCAAACCTCTGATCTTTTGGTCAGCAATCCTACTGGCACAAGGTTTTAACTCATTGCGCCATTGGGTGCTCCTTGTGATAGACTGCAAGTGTCTTGAAGGCACACATGTGCCAAAGGGAAGCACTTCTTTAAAAAGCAGCAAATTGAGTTCTTTAATTCATTTCCACGGAAATTAATTAGGAAAAAACCCCCACTAAAATGCTTTTTGGACTTAACTAGACAGACGGGTTTCATTTTTGCCTCCAGCTAGCTCTGAAGGCCTGCACCCTCAGGGCTTCCTCTCTTCTCTTCAGGAACCATTTCTGAGGAGAGGCGAAGGTGGCCGAGCTCCTTCCCGCAGCTCCAAGGGCATTGAGGGCATTTAGAGGGCGGGGGGGGGGGGGTAGAGGGAGGAGGCGGAAACGGGGCCCGGAAACGGGGGAAGCAAAGCAACCAAGGCGAGACGAGAGCGCTGGGCCTCCTCTCCGGCTCGTGCGAGGCGTGCTTTGCCTCCCGGAAGGTCATGCAGAGCTCCCTTTGGCGGAGGCGCCGAGCGGAAAGGAGCCCTGTCCAAATCCCACTTCCCTCCCTCCCTCTCTCCCCCTCTCTCTCTCTCTCTCTCTCTCTCGGGCGAGCAGATGGCGCGGCTTTAAATAGGCGCCCAATGGCCTGCCAGGGAAGGATGGCGAGGAGGAATTCCGCACGGAGGGCGCTGTTTATGGGAACTGGGTGTACACAGCTTCCAGAAAGAGGCGCCCGCGGGTGGGGTTGGCGCTCACGCCCAGGCGGGCTCCCTGAAGGAAGGGAAGAAGGCCTGGCCAGGGGGAGGGCGCAGCGCCAAGGGTCAGGGCTTGGAGGGCAAGGCGCTGGCTCCTCGCCCGAGGCCTAAGCGGACGGACTCCAAGCCCCCTCCATCCTTCCTTTGGCTCCTCTAGTGGATCTCCTCTCCCGCGCCCGCCTTCCCCAGCGCCGCCTGGCCTCTGCTTACCGCGCCGCCGGGCTCCTTTCCGTGGCTGCAGCAGGGCTTCTGGGGAGTGACAGCTGGCGAGGAGGCGGCCGAGAGGGGCGAAGGGGAGGGGGAAGGGGCCGAGGGGGAGGAGGAGAGGCGGAACGAGGCGGATCTGTCCTGCGCGGAGGCCAGCATCGCGGATCCCTCCCCGGACGGCTGCGAGACGTGACTGCGGCGCCCGCACCCGCCCGCCCGCCTGCCTGGTTCGCCGCCCGGCTGGCTCCTTGCGAGAGGCGGGACCTCGGCGGCGGCTCGGCCAATCCCACGGCCTGCCTCCCGTTTGGCGTTTCACGCGCCCCAAGACGGGCCGCGAGGCTGGCACTGGAGGCTGCGGCAGGCAGGCAGCGCGAGAGAGGCCAGGCTTTGCGCCTGCGCGGTGCTGCAAGCGAGCCCCAGATCCACAGCTCAGGCCCAATACCCAGGGCTTTTTGGAAAATGGAAATCTCCATAACCTTTTGGGGATTTTATGATCTTTGGAAAAGCACGGCCTTCTTAAAACTCATTACCTTTTGAAAAAGGATGCCATAACCTCTTGGTAAAAAGCATCACCTGTTAAGAGTCATAACCTGTTGGGGAAATGGCATTCATGCAAGGCAATCAGATGCCTCTGCTGTTAAACTGATGTACCTAGCAAGGCCATAGCCAGAAAAAAATTGTGGGAGGGCGTTTGAAACTTTAGCAAATCATGAAGAATAGTTCCATAATGCAAAATAATTTAGGAATCAAGCTCCATTGATAAAGTTCACTGGACACTCAAGACAGATATATTTCAATGGACAGTCATGTGGATTTGGTTAAACAGTTAAAATTCATGAGTAAACCAGGTTTTTTAAAACATCTGAATAATTTTCGGGGGGGGGGGGTTGAACCCCTACCCCCCCCCCCCCTTGGCTACAGCCCTGTATGCAAGGCAATCAGGCTTCTCAGCTGTGAAACTGATGTACCTAGAATAGTTATTTGAACTGTTAGGGACAAAGATATGCCAATGCACAAAACACATATTGTGCAGAGTTTCAGAAGTGTTCTTTATAAGGGTGAAAATAACAGTGGATGGCAAAATGTATTGTAGAATTGTATTGAATATTTAATATTATGGGTCTGCTGTATAATAAATGATGTATAACAAATGTTTAAATAAATACTATTGTGCAAGAAGAGAAGTGTTCTTTTCAGTTGCCAAAAAACATCTACTCTCACACCCAACTCCTGGAATGATTCCACCAGTGTTGCCACTGAAAAAATCCTGCATCCTGGAAGAAGCAAAGACCACCAACATTGAAGTGATGCTCTTCCACTATCAACTCCACTGGACTGGCCACATTGTCCAAATGCCCAATCACTGTCTCCCAAATCAGTTACTCTACTCCCAACTCAAGAACAGAAAATTGAATATTGGTGGGCAGGAAAAGAGATTTAAAGAAGGGGTTAAAGCTAACCTTAAAAACTGTGGCATAGACACCGAGAACTGGGAAGCCCTGAACCTTAAGCGCTCTAGCTGGAGGTCAGCTGGGACCAGCTGTGCTGTGGCATTTGAAGAGGTATGAATGGAGGGTGAAAGGGAGAAATGTGGCAAGAGGAAGGCACCTCAAGCCAACCCTGATCAGTACTGCCAGTACAGTCTAATAGAGTCTCTGTCTAGTCTGAAATTCCAATGGAGGCTGTAAGAAACTGCTTCTATAATGAAGTCTCTAAGCATACTGTTTTTACAGTCTTCCAAGCTGCACTGTTTCTAAAATGGAGCCTGATTTCTAAACAAGCCCAGATCTGATCACATGGTCTGCAGGTCCTCCCACAGCATGGAGTTAAAATTGCAAACACACAATAAAGTAAGCAATCTGAATTATGTACATAATACACACACACAATAAAGTAAGCAATCTGAATTATGTACATAACAACTAATGGAGGCTAGTGGAGGCTTGAAGAAAGTTGTTATTTCTAACAGGGTTCTGCGAGTTGGAATCCAAAAAAACTAGTAGAAGAACTCTTTTAGGTCCAATGACAGTTAGGAGCAATGGCAATTAAAATACTGTCAAACTGCATTCATTTTATAATGTAGATTCACCCATTAATGTTCCCAAGTTTTGGTGATAACAGAAGTACTTTCAAAATTATAATTGATTAATGGCAACCTCCTTTTAAGGGCCTCATAGTTCCTGATTTTGTGAACAGGGCTAACTTTGGTTTCTCAGGAAAACAGCAGGACCAAGCCCGAGGCCTTGTAGCAGAGAGCTTCACAGTAGAGAACAGGGGACACTTTTAATACATGCCATTTTGACATATTCTAGTCTGCTTAATGCACTAGACTAGCAGGAGATAATGTTTATGCTTTAATTATGCAGTAGGTAATGAAGATTCATTATGAAGGTTAATTTACTGGAGGCTGAAGGTCACCTATTGCTAAGCCAGAGAGCAGCAAAGCAAGGCAAAAGGCACACCTCTCAGAGTAGAGAAGAGGTCAATCAGCAGGAAGAAGATTGCTTCACTTAGGAGAAGCATTGAGTTATTCCCTGGGCTGAGAATGGTGCCACCCATGGACTGCACTTGGGCCACCCACCTCTCCAAAGGTCCTCTTCTCCTTACACACCCATAAATAGTTTGGCTGGAAGAGATCACTTTTTGTTTAAAAGGAGTCGTACTGGTCCCACTACTGCCCTGTAACAGGTCTACCTTGTTCTCTGCTACAGCTGTTGTAGCTGAAAGAAGACAGAGGAGTGGACTGTCCTACCACCACAGGTGTCTACTGAAGGCCACTTGGCCTTGTTAGAGCAGAGCTACTCCACTCTTGGAAAACGTGCAATTACTACATAGCATTACCATGCATTGAACTACTTTTTCTGTCAAATTTGTTGTATAACATGATGTTTTGGTGCTTAATTTGTAAAATCATAACGTAATTTGACATTCAATAGAATTTTCCTTAATCCCTTCTTATTATCCAACATATTCACTTATCCAATGTTCTGCCGGGGTGTTTATGTGAGACTCTACTGTATATTTATAATCTTATATTATCTGCTTAGAACTGGATTATATGAGGCTCCTTCTACACAGCTGTATAAAATGCACACTGAAGTGGATTATATGGCAGTGTGGACTCAAGATAATCCAGTTCAAAGCAGATAATATAAGATTATAAATGGGTTATATAGCTGTGTGGAAGGGCCTTGAGTCTACACTGCCATATAATCCAGTTCAAATCAGATAATCTGTATTTTATAGGCAATGTGGAAGAGGCCTGATTGAAGAGGCCCTGGGCGCCATTAAATGGCTGAGTGGGTTGCTAGGAGACAAAGTGGGCAGAGCGTAGCCTTCTAACTGGCAGCAATAGGAAAGAAACAATTATTCCTCTCCCTCTAATTAGGACTTTATTTTTCTTGGGGTTTTTTAATGTAAAAACACAGTCCGAATGGCCATGTCTTTTGTGGCCAAATTTGCTGTGTTTTGGTTGTGTACTTTTGTTGTTTATGTTAAGGGAAAAACTATCAGAACATTTATATAGATAGATAGATAGATAGATAGATAGATAGATAGATAGATAGATAGATAGATAGACAGATGTTGTGTCCCCATACATTTCATTATTACAATTTTTGTATGTGTCTGTATCTCTTAAAAGTGGATGGTTCCACCTCCTGTTTGCTAGCAAACCAAATGACTGTACCATATCTAAAAAGTGTGACAGCAACATGAAATGTTTGGAAAGCTCTTGATTAGTAGTTCAAAATTGAATGCCCAATGGGAAGGCGGGGGGGGGGGGGGGGAGAAGATGCCACTTACTACAAATGTAAGCCAAAAACTGGTAATTTGAGAATATTCTTTTTTTAAAAAAAATGCTCAAAATCCATTAAGAAAAAAGAAAAGCAGTTATGAGAGAAAGGAATTAAGAATATAAAAATATGAGGGAAATTGTGTGTTTAACCTTTTCCTTACTTATCACTTCTGTGCTATTAATTACACCTCCCACTCTGAATTACACTCATATTTGTGGAGTTTCCATTTTAAAAATTGATGACTTCCCAGAGAGAGTTCTGTCTAGAAATGGTATTCTAACTGCTTCTTTAGCAAGAAAAGATAAGGGGGAAATTGCTGTTTACTTAGTACAAAATGTTACTGCCATTAGGTTGGAAAGGAAGTGTCTGCATGAGAAATGGCAGTTCTTGAATATGTGACACAACACATGGGTTAAGATCTTGTTGACCAATTGTCTAGGATAGAATCACTGTTCTACCAATAGAAGAGCCAGTGTGGTATAGTTTCCTGGCATATGGGAGAAAAGAGAGGGGCCGCAGGGTGAATCTGTTGCTCTGCACACAGGTCCTTCTTGGAGATGCTTCCCCTATCACATGGGGAAAGCGTCGCCGTCCCAGCAAAGCCTCCTATGTTGGAGGGAAAGCATCTGGTGACACTTTCACCCCGGTTGGTTAGACGGGGCGAAAGCATCCTAGGATGCTAAATTCACCCTGTCTGATGATGTCATTAGGACTAAAGAGCCAAGAATGCCTCAGGGTGGGTAATAGGGGTAACAGTAATAAGAATAGATAAATTGAGTGACCCCAAATGTATTTCTTCATTTTTAATTGGTTTTAATAGTTTGAACTGTTTATTTTTAATACTGTTAATGTTTAATTCTATTTTAATGTTTGTATATTTTTAGTTTTTAAATTATATTGTATTGGTTTTACTGTAAGCCTTTTTGAGTTTCTTTTTTTACAGAGAAAAGGTGGGATATAAAATATAATAATAATAATAATAGCTTGTCCTGACCCCTCTCTAATGCAAACTGCTACTCTTAATGATGTTTTTCTCTTCTTCTCTTCCCATCAGGCCCCTCTCAGATCTTCCTTAGAGTGAAACTAGTTTAGATTATGACCCTGTGTAATTTTCCATCTTATAATGGAGTTCCTATAAAAAGCCATTGGTGTCTTTCTTACTTAATCAGGATCTCTAACTACTGCACGCACTCTACCGTATCAGATTATGGGAGTCCGGGCTTTTGTTATTTTAAAGATCTGTAAAAGGATTAAGGTAGCTCAAAGAGCCAGGCTACATATGAGAACAAAGAGGCACAGCAACCTCCTGGAGTACTGAGCTAACTGTTCCTAAAATTACAAAGAAAAACTTCTCAAATTGTATTTTCAGAATGGAACTTAAATTAACAAGCATCCAGATCCTGGCAGTGTCTGCAAAAAACAGAATCTAACAAAAGCTAAGAATAGCCCAGCTTGGGAGGCTAAGGATCTGGAGGCTCATCTCATTGCCAGCACTCTTACTTAGGAGACATATAGGTACGTTTGGAAGAAGAAAACTGCTACAGGAAACTTCATACCAGTCAGCATCTTTTGCTGCTAGAGTCATTAATTTGTGCACAAGTGGAATTTGGCTCAACAGTCCAAGAGTATAAGTTCAATTAGCTCATCAGGAAATAACTGATGAGCTAAGGAATTTTAAATGGCAGATGAATGAAGAATTGATCATTGTATATATTTTCAAGAACTGCCAAAAACACTTTAACAATTTTATGGTGGTTTTGAAAGGACAATCTGAAAAACTGGAAATAAATACTGTAATATATAAATTGATAGCAGAAGATAATGCTAAATCTGAGAAAGAGGCAGGTGCGCCTTCTACAATAGATTCAGTAGCTTCAAGACCTAAAATTGCATCTCACCACCAGAATGTCTTTCTTGGGGAGTAAATACAATTTTTCAGGTTGTAAAATTTGACATTTTCAATCTAATTGCTTTGAGAACAAAGGATCAAGTTACTGAAAAAAGTGAATATGAGGAATGAGGTCAAGAATGCAGCTGAGACAAGCTAAGCAAGATGCTGTGAGAAAGACCAAGGAATGAGATGTTGAAGATTATTGTTATGGAGAGGCTTTTGAAATTGTTTACTTTTTTAACAACAGCGGCAAGACTAGTTTTCGCCAGAAGTTGGAAGTTAGATACTATTCCTGAAACAAATGATTGGATCATCAAAATAATGGAAATAAAAGATATGGACAAATTAACATTTCTATTAAAACAAAACCATGGTAGTGGATTAAAAAAGACAGATTGGTCACCTTTAGAAAATTATCTTAAGAAATATTAAAGCTACGAGTGGGAAAGAACTTGTATTTAGTTTTCACATTGACAGTGCTAAACTATTATCTTACAGGAGGAGAAAGAACGGAAGTCACCAAATACCCCTCTTCCTAACCTCATCTCCCCCCCCCCTTTTTTTCTTTCTTTTTTCTTTTCTGCTGTTTTCCTACTTTCCTATACCTATATTGTTCCCCCATTTTTATGTATATAAATCAGGGTGTTTTTTTTTCTTTTCAATAAAAATTTATTTTAAAAAACATTTTAATAGAATTGGATGGAAATATTTATGGTATAGGGAAAACAAGACTTCAATCTTATGGACTGTGCAATATTATTCTGTTCTGCAAAACCTCGTCAAGCAATATGAAACAATTTCATCACCCTGTTTCTTGCATTGGCACGCCCAGCCACTAGCCCTCCACCCCCCTCCCTTCTTGTTATTTTCCAGCAACTTTTATTCACTGGTTAAAGTGATGGGGAAAGACACTGGGAGATAAAATGATATCCAATGCCCCTATCAGGTTTTGTGACCAAGGCAGGGCAAGTGTACTATGAAAGACTCATTTGGAAGCGCCTTAGGTGCCTGACAGTTACAACTGGAAGAGTGTAAGATTTCATGAGAGAGCTGTAGTTTGAGTCAGGGGTCTTTTGGCATAAATATCATCCAAACTAGAAGTATTTTATAAAAATTATAACCAAAAGGAACTCTGACAAAATCTTCTTATGAGTGCCCATATACAAGGGATATCTGGAAAGTAAGGTTACAAGATTTTTATTAAAAAAAACAAAAACAAAAAAACAAAAAACAAAGAATGAATAGATTTTAATAAAGTTTACATGGATTGTAGCATAGGTATTACATTATTTTTTCACATAATCACCATTCAGAACAATAGATTTTGCCATCCATAGGATGATTTTTTTTATGCCTGTGTCTAGAAGTTTCCCACCACCTTTTCAGCCATTTCAGGTGCGTGTCTGCAAGAGCTGGTGGCAGTGGAAGAGGACGCGGAGGAGGAGGAAACAGAAGCAATAGAGCTGTAGCTGGGAGTGGGCAGTGGAGGTGGAGGTGGAGGCAAGGATGAGGTTGCCTCTTGTCTGGAGGAGTTCCCCGAGATGCTGAATGCCATGGCCAAGTGCCCCCAGCCCAACATGCTGCCACTGGAGCGAGGAGGAGGAGGAAGGTGACAGGGAGGAAGAGGAGGAACTGCCACTTCAGGGAACGACCACCAAGCAGCTTCTGGTCAATTAGTAGAATCAAAATCTAACCAGGACTATTGACACAATTGCTCCCAAACATCCTCTCTGACCCACAACAAAACAGGCTCCCTGGTATACAGAGACCCTCTGGGAAACAAAATGAGAAGGACAATGACTAGAGCATACATGGTGGAAAACTTGACTTTTATGTGACAAGACAGAGTATACAGGGCACCTTTGCTCCTATAAAGTGGCAATACATGCAGTAAAGAAAGCTTTCTTCTCCGAACGCATTGTGTCAGCAGATTCATGTTCAGCTGAGATATTCAGAGTGGTGAAAAGTTTAACACAGATGCCCTGCCTTCTGAACCCATTATTAGACCCTTCAGTAGCTCACTGTGATGCTTTTAACAACCATTTCACAGGTAAAATCTCTCACATAAGAGCCAACTTAGATGCGGTCATGAGAGCAGAAGCCAACAACAAAGTGTCCAGCAACTCTATGGTTGCACTGGATCAGTTTCAATTAGTGAGTACTATTGATGTGGACAAGCTGCTGGGCCAAGTAAGGAGGACAACCTGCTTTCTTGATTCCTTCCCCTCTTGGCTGGTCATCCAGGGAGGAGATGCAATTCAATCTCAAATACAACAAATTATTAATGCATCTCTCAGAAAGGGGAATTTTACATCCTTTTTAAAAGAAGCAATAATTAGACCACTGCTGAAGAAGCACTCCCTAGATCCCCTGGACCTTAATAATTACAGACCAGTGTCTAATCTCCCTTTTTTGGGCAGATGCCTTCCAACTGAAAACATTTTCTATTTGTCTTAGATGACACACACTTTTTTGATACAGGATACAGAGTTGAAACTGTTCTAGCCACCTTAGTGGATGATCTCCACCCCAACACCGACAGAGTGTGTGTGTCCCTTTTGGTGCTTCTAGATCTCTCAGTGGCCTTTGGTACCATCAACCATGGTATTCTTTTGGAACATTTGGAGGGGCTGAGAATCAGAAGCACTGTGCTGCAGTGGTTCCAGTCATACCTCTCAGGCAGGTTCTAGATGCTGCTGCTTGGGGATAGCTGCTCCTCAAAAAAGAAGCTGTTATATGGTATCCCACAATGTGCAACTTTATCCAAAATGCTTTTTAATATTTACTTGAAGCTGCTGGGAAAGATCATCCATAGGAATGGAGCAAGATGTTATAAGTATGCTGATGACACCCAAATAGATTTCTCCAAAAACAGCTTCAGCTAAGGATAGCATGTCTCTTCTGAATGAATGACTGGAAGATGTAATTGGCTGGATTGGGGGGGGGGGGGGGCAAATTGAAACTGAATCCAGACAAAACAGAGGTGCTTGCCATTAAGGGTGCAAATCTGGGGATGGAGGTATGTCAACCAGTCCTGGATGGGGTTACGCTCCCTCTGAAAGACTGTTCGCAGCTTGGGAGTGCTCCTGGGTCCACCACCCCAAATATCAGCCCAGGTAGATATGATGGTCAGTAGTGCTTACCATCCACTTCAGCTGATCCACCAGCTGCACTCCTTCCTAGATTTGGAGGACCTTAAGATGGCAGTGCATGAGCTGGTAACCTCAAGGTTGGACATCTGCAATGGGCTTTACTCTGGGCTACCTCTGTATCAAGTTCAGAAGTTCCAGTTGGTTCAAAATTCAGCACTCAGATTGGTTACAGGAACATCTAGGAGTGAGCATATAACACCTAACCTAAAGTCACTCTACTGACTGCCAATTAGTTTCCAGGCAAAGTACAAAGTGTTGGTTTTGACCTTTAAAGCCCTACATGGTTTGGGTCCAGGTTACCTACAGGATCACCTTCTCCTGTACAATCTGCCCTGCACACTTAGGTCCTTTGGGGGGCATCTACTCCAGCCTGCCAGAACTTGACTGTCAACCATCACCCAGGGGAGCTTTTCATTGGCTGCGCCATGACTATGGAATGACCAGCCAGAAGAGCTTCAACATCTAGATCAGCTGTCATATTTTTAAAAAGAAGTAGGCTATATTTCAGATGAAGAAACTCAAATCAAGGAAACCACAGCCCAGATTTCTTATTCACAGGTTTTTTAATAAGCTGAAGTTATTTTAACAGCATGCTGGAAAGCCCAGTTGAATGTGCTGACTATATAAATACATAGATCTTCCAGAAGATGGCAGCAGGTCTCTGAGTTAAGATGTATTTCTCCTCTGAAGTAAGAAACAAATCACACTATATATTATTTTGTTGAAGCTTGCATGGATAATTGTGTGCCCCTCCTTCTCATCGCCCTCTCTTCCAAAAAAAAAAAAAAAAAAAAAAAGCTTGTTTCCTCTCACTTTATGACAGGCAACTATATGAACAGGCTCCGTACTGTCTTGTTAGTCTAATGTGAACAAACTATTCTCATAGAAAGACCCGTACTTATTAAGTGTGAGCTCTGGAGTTTTTAAACCTGGTCCTCCACAAATCATGTCTTGCCAGAAACAGGCCAAGAACCAACTGCCCAAGTTACAGCTGTCTTTTTGATCTGGAGTTTATGAAGGAGGTGTTTGCAGGCATAAACAGCAGATGCAAAGACAACCCCACAAAAAAAACAATGTAACCAGATGTTCAATACTGGCTAGTTCTGGAGTCCCCTTGCTCCACCTTTCCCTTTTTCCTGTTTTGCAAGAAAGTCTCTTCTGCAGAAACATTGTTTTAAGTTACAACGTGCCAGAAAGTAGGAAAATGCAAATAATCCACAGTGAGAAACAAAGTATGGTGGGTAATATTAGCGTACAGATACCACACACACACCAATTGAAAAGGAGATTTGCAAAGGGGTGGGATTGGGTTTGAGTAGTACACACTACACAGTGGATAATAGAAAGCATAGACAAAGACAAGAAATTGAAATTTCTCATATTGATGTTAAGTTTCTTCCCCTTCATTTCCCCAAAGGAGAGGAAAGGATTGGCATAAATTACTGAAAATTATAGATAGACGTGAAATGTCTAGGTCCTCCAGTGTAATTCTATGGTCAGCTTCCCTGAACACCTGCAGAGGGCTAAAAGTCAGAATGAAGATTTGACCACATATGCAAGCCCTGTCCCAATACATCCCTAAATACTTGGGCTGCCAGGTGAAATAAAGGGGGGAAATAAAAGGGGGACAGCCTCAACATGGTAGAATTTCTTCTTTCACACAAGCTTTAAAAAGACAGATCCCTGCCCCTTATTTCACCTAGCCCAGTGGTTCTCAACCTGTGGGTTCCCAGATATTTTGGCCTTCAATTCCCAGAAATCTTAACAGCTGGTAAACTGGCTGGGATTTCTGGGAGTTGTAGTCCAAAACACCTGGGGGCCCACAGGTTGAGAACCACTGATCTAGCAGATCTATTGAGTATTCAGAAGCATTGAGCATGAAAGTCTGCAGTACATTCTGCAACAGTGTATAGCACTCCTCTGATGAAGAATTTTGCATCATCACAGTTTGTGATCCTTAAAATTCTTTCAGACCAATATGGTTTTCTTTATTAAAAAATACTCTCTGGGCCTTCATTCTAAGCACATGAAGGTTTGTGATGTTGATGACAGTATGGGGACATGTGGGGGATAAGGTTTACATGCAGGTTTACATATATGGCCACATCTCTTCCCTTTCTTTACCCTTTCTTGTGTAAGACTTTTTTTTTTTGTCCTTAGATGGAGTTCTCATAATAAAGTTTATATATTTTGTTTTTCCTTGGCTGGGGGAAAAACTGACAGGGTTTCTGGGAAATGACGTTGAAAACACCTGGAATACCAAAATTCAGGAACCACTGCACTGTTATAGTACTTTAACTTCCATGGCTGCAAAATCCCAGGATATGCAGTTTAGGGGGAAAGATCTTCAAATTCTCCACTGGAGAATTTCTTGTGCCACTGACCAAACTAGGATGCAGCCATGGCAGTTAAAATGGAATTATAACACTATAACTGTGTAGTGTAAAAGAAACACTGATTCCTTTGATCCTTAGCCAGATCCTAGTGTCATCTGCTTCCATCATGACTTAAGTCTGTGCATGAATAGGCTGAATGCCTTATAGAAATGGAAAATGTTTTCAGCTCATTGCTTCACTTTGTTCTTTCTAGCACAAGACCAAGTATTCAATATCTTTTGATAGCAGAGGACTATGGCATGATCTCAGTTACTATCTCTGGTAAAAGAAATACCCTAAAACATAATCCTTCACATGTTTGTTTAGGAATAAGTCAATTTGAATGCAGTGCAACTCACCACATTTTAAGGCGTGTACTGCAGTGTTTTTATCTTTCTGGTTCACGCCACCAAACTTATACAAAAGACTATTTAAACCTAATATTGAGGTAAAAGGGGATACAAACTAAGCTGCAAATTTTTTTTAAAAAAGACATTATGTACTTGACAATTAAAAGGGAAATATATTGCCTAGTCCCTCTTGTTACTTTTATTCTATCAGTTATCCTATCATTTACTAATACCTGAATGTAACTGTCTGAATATAGTTTGTTCACTAATCCCATTGTTCTGCTTCCCAATCCAAATTTATTCAAAATGCATTTTAATGTTGGTCAATCCAAGCAATCAAATGCTTTAAATATGTCTAAGGCTATGATTCCTGCTTTTATCTGTTGATTTTTTATTATCTGAATTTTATTTATTAATTTCCCTACTAAATTTGACATTTGTATTCCTTTTATGAAGCCACATTGGTCTTTATTAATATATTTATATATCCAATTATTCATTCTATTTTCTATAACTGCTGACAATATTTTGGCATTTTGATTTATTAATGAAATTGATCTGTAAGACCCTGGGTCTGTTTCATCTCTATTGATTTTGGGGATAAGTTTTACTAATGCCTGTTTCCAAGATTCAGGAATTTTTTCTCCGTTTAATATTGCGTTACATAATTCTGCCAATTTCAGGATTAGATTTTCCCAAATATTTTATAATACTATAAACTATGCATTTTAAAAATGTACATAAAATATGTTCATATTCTTGGTTCTCATATTTTTCATATTTTCCTATATCTATCATATTTGGGTCATATATTCAGTTTCACAACAAAAACAGAAAAGTCAATGAAGAAATACTGACTAATTTTTACTCATGTTCAGCCAAAATATACAAAAAAAAACTTTATAAGTGAGTACATTTTTATCATAAGAACAAAAAGGAAAGTCCATCTGTGTTATTGTTTTTCTCTTGCATTTTCCTTCTGCTTTTGGATACATGTTGAAGATGTAACAGGCTGTGATAATTTGAAACATTTTGTCACTTAATATTTAAGCTCTTTGGTGAGTTTTCTCTCACAGAAGCACTGAGCCAATAGTCTGCTACTTCAGACAAAAACTGTTTAGAGTACAAATGGTTCCTGTAGCTTCTGCAGCCCTATTTGTATGATGTAAATATGTGCATCTTGAAGACAGGACTTGGACATGGATGTAGAACATTTCCTGTAGTCATGGAGCCAAGTTTTCAAAAAGCAAATGCTATAACAATACAGAAATTGCTTCAGAGATTTGTAGATCTGTTGTCTTCTTTATTGGTGGGAGTGTGGATGGATCTTAGAAAGGGATTTGTGACATCATGAAGAAGAATATGAGGCTAATATGATCCTGGTGCAACAACAAAAGTCATATAGTATTGTGAGTGTATGTGTCTTGAAGTCATGTGTCGACCCCATGAATTTTATAGGGTTTTCTCAGACAGAAAATCTTCAGAGGTAGTTTGTATCAGAGTGGCTTTGCTAGGCACACGCAGCAGAAGTCGCTGACTAGAAAGCTCTGGATAAATAACGACACTGCAGTCTTCGGTTATCTATCAAAAGTTTACTTACAAACGGAAATCTACAAGATGATACACAGCTCTCACGCAGGCACACATGGGAAGGGACAGAGATAGGAAGTAGAGGCTATTTATCTCATCCTCTGCTGTCTGATGCAATCCAAGCTTAACCCTTTACACACTGGTATAGTAGACAGCACACAGTGTATGATGCAATCTTCAGCACATATTGCACAACCATGACTCAATTACATTTAAACAACTCTATATGCAATCATTCCCACTTCAACAGTTTGCCTTTCAGAGTTCCTTCCTCTGAAAGGTAGCCTACACCTCCTGGTCTTCCATAGCAGTCTCCAAAATCAGACAGGTTTTGATGCCTTCAGGATATTTAGGCCCTCAAAAGGGTGGCAACTGTGAATAGTCAAGGAGCCCTCACATAGTTGCCATCCATTTCAGTAGATTCTGGGCTAGAGGACCACATTACCATGGCTAACAATCTTACTTTTTGTCCTTGTTGCAGCAAGTCTCATTGCCTCCCCTCCATGTTTACATGTATACTGCTGACCAGCATTTTTCTTTGTACTACATTTTTCTCTTCAATATGTGTGTGTGTGTTCCTTAAAGTCACCGGTTTTATGGCAACCCCATAGATTTCTGTGGGGTTTCCTTAGGCAAGAAAAATCCAAATATGGTTTTGCTATTTCCTTCCTCTGAAATATATCCTAGAGTACAGTATTTGGTATTCATTGGCAATCTCTCATCCAAATAATAACTAGGGCCGCTGCTTAGTTTTCAAGATCAGACAGGAACTGGTGCCTTTAGGGTATGTAAAGGCTGGGTCTTGGAGGTACTGTTTTACAGTGGCTCCAGTTCTTCCTGGAGGATTGTACCCTGATGGTGTTGTTAGGGGCCTCCTGCTCTGCCACGCAGCCATTGTTCTGTGGTATCCCACAGGGTTCAATATTGTCCCCCATGTTGTTTAACATCTACATGAAGCCACTGGGTGAGATCATTCAGAGTTTTGGAGTTTGATGTCATCTGTACGCAAATGATATCAAACTCTACTACTCCTTTTCACCAAATGCTAAGGAGGCTGTCCAGGTTGTGAACCAGTGCCTGGCCACTGTGATGGTCTACAAGACAGAGATCCTCCTGGTCAGTCATAAGGCCAAACAGGATATAGGGTTACAGCCTGTGCTAGATGGGGTCACACTTCCCTTGAAGGCACAGCTTTGCAGCTTGGGAGTCCTCCTGGACTCATCGCTAAGCCTGGAACCTCAGGATTCAGCTGTGGCTAGGGGGGCTTTTGCACAATTAAAACTTGTGCGCCAGTTGTATCCATACCTTGGAAAGTCAGACTTGACCACAGTGGTCCACGCTCTTGTTACATCTAGGATAGACTACTGGAATGCGCTCTGTGTGGGATTGCCTTTGACTGTTTGGAAGCTTCAAGTAGTCCAATGAGAGGCAGGCAGGTTAATAACTGGGGTGGCGTACAGGAAGCACACAACTCCCATGTTGTGTCAGCTCCATTGGCTGCCAGGTAGCTATCAAGCACAATTCAAAGTACTGGCTTTGGCCTATAAATCCCCAGCCCACTTTACCTCCCTCTATGAACCACCACAGAGATTAAGATCTTCTGGAGAGGCCCTGCTCTCTGTCCCACCACCGTCACAGGCGCAATTGGCGGAGATGAGAGACAGGACCTTCTTAGTGATTGCCCCTCAGCTATGGAACTCCCTCCCTGGTGAGATTAAATCAGCCCCCTCCCTCCTGTCCTTTAGAAAGATGGTAAAGACTTGGCTGTTAGAACAAGCCTTTGAGGCCGTGCAATAATGGCAGCAATAAGAAATTTCATGGCTGACTTGTGATGGTTTTAAATAATGGTTTTAATGTGAAGATAACTGATTTTAGTGTTTATGTATATTTATGTTTATTTTATGTTCTGGCATTGAATGTTTGCCGTATATATGTTGTGCTCCTCCCTGAGTCCCCTTCAGGGTGAATAGGGCAAAATATAAATGTTTTAAATAAATAAATAAATATGTGAGCCTTTCAAAACATTTATAGTTTTTTCAAAACTCGAAAGAATTGCATACACCATAAGTAATAAAGCAATAATTTGATTCTCTCGTTTCAATATTATTTTATATTTTTGAAAGTCCTGCTTTAGCTGAGCCCAAATTTCTTGATCTACTTTTAATTATATCTGTTCTGGTGTATTTATTTTTCAGGCTTGTATCTAGAGTTCTGACAATTGCATCAGATAAATGCTACACATATTTCCTTTGAAGAAAAGGACTTCTCATGACCACATCCAAAAGACCACAGGTGCTAGCTGCATTTTTACACCCACTTTCCTTCCTCTGTGTTTTGCTTTTTTTTTTGGGTTGGGGGGGGAGGGTTGATTGATTCATTTATTTGGATATTGTAAACCTCCAAAGATATCCAACAATGAGTATGTTAATGGTTCTTGGGTGGAGAGGGGAATCAACACACAAATGCCTGAATTTTTGCCTACATGCACCCAAAATAGGGACATTTTTCCTCACATGTTACAAACAAAACAAAAATTAAAAAAAATTCTCACAAAGAACACTTCAAGGTTTTCTCAGCAACTTCATCACATTAAGTCTGAGGTCAATGTCCAGGGGCGGAACATATGAGCAGATCAAAGCCTTGGAGTCACATAGAACTTCTGGGGCAAAGGCACTCCACTGGAAACAATGGCAGCTCTCACTCCCATTACCATTTTAATTACTGAAAGCTGGAATTGAAGTCACAGAATGTGATGCAATCCCTGAGCTCAGTTTTAAGACAGATGTGTTAATTAGCATTAAAGGAACATGGAAATAACTCATGTTAGCATTATTATCTTTCTTGTTGCAATTTGAGTGTGTAACGAGGACATATGGTACATCCCATCTGAGCTTTGTGGAGGAGCTGGAGGTGGGGTGGGTGTTGTTACTATTTCTGTCATGATTTTTAGAGTACTTGGAGCAGATATGTTTTCCTAGACCAGGCGCTCTGGGTGCACTTCTTGCTGTTTGCAAAGCAAGGAAAAAATATACAGCAGTTCACCTGTTGCTAAGCAATGTTGAAACAATGCTTTGTCAGTGGGATTAGCCAGTTGTTTCAGCAAGAGACTCCAAAAACTGGTCTCCATAATTGTTGCCATAGTTAAGGATCCTTTCTTTTCAAAACAGCAGTGGGATCAGCAAGGGCTGTGTGTCAACGCTGAAACTGGACTACACTTGTTTTGTGTTTGCACCATTGTGACTCACTATGGTTACTTTCCAAGAACCATCACCCCTGCTATCAATGTTGTTATTCTACCAATGATATGGAGTCATATTAGAAGGAGATGTGATAAGTCATCACTTAAAAGCTCCCAGTAGTACATGGTACACACTGACCAGCTTTGCTAGTGTTGACGAGGAGATGACATATTGGCGAGATCCTGCATTGAGAGACATAATTATGCAGATATAGATACATCTCTGTAGCTATATACCCAATGCTACCCCCCCCCCCAAATACACTTTAAACACCACACTTGCCCCCTCCCCTGCAGCCATTCCTTTTACTGCTGGAAAGCAGGAAAATGATGGGACATATCCAGTCCTTTTCCAGTAACTGGGCACACTGTGGGTACACCAACACCACAGAATTCATGCCGTTTGACACCAGTTTAACTGCCATGGCTCAATACTATGGAATTATGTGAGTTGTAGTTTGGTGAGGCAAAGAAGACTATAGACATTGTAAATCTACAGCTCCCATGATTTCACAGCATTGAGCCATGGCAGTTAAAGTGCTGTCAAACTGCATTAATTCTACAATGAAAATACATCCAGAAGAAGGCATCTACAGATAGATCCCCTGTCAATTGATACACACATAGAGTCAGCTAGCCCCATAGAAACATTTCAGCTGTTCTTGTGACTGGCATACAAGGAACTGGATATTGGATTTAGAATTTCCATATTCTAGATTTGACGTCATTTCTGTAAATAGTAATTAGAGATTTGTGTATATGTGTGTGTATGCATGTGCATCTGTACATATATTCAAGTCCAGCTTGCTAAGTAGCGCCACAGTGAGTTCTGAATGAGCAAGCCCACTTCTCCCTCTAATTTTTCTTCTTCCTTCTCTAGTCTCTTGTTTCAAGGTCAGTTGACTACATGAAGTAATAACTTGGTTTAATTGTTAATATTTTAACCTAATTAGAGTCAGAATATTGTTATCTCCATTAGTATTTTCCCCTTTGTCCTACACTGAAAACTTAGCAGCTTGCTTTAAGCATAATCAAATGAGAAGTTCAAATGGATTTGTATTCTGCTCCAGAATTAACTGTCATGTTCAGTTTAGCACTAAAAACAAACCAGAGTGTTGCACTGAATGTACACATAGACCAGGGCAGGTGATGCCCATCAGTGAGTATAATGAATCATCTCTGGATTTCAGTCCAAATTTAAAGGAACTAACCAATAATAATAATCATCATCAAGGGAATTCCAGACAGGAAACAATCAGGGCCAGCTAACACCTCTCAACAAAAAATTCACTCAGAGAGGAACCAGCCAGGCTTTAAAGCTGCAAGGCCATTACATGCTAATTATTTTTCCTAATTCCAGCATTCATACTTGCCTCCAACAGACAAAAAACCCAATCAGAAATATTGTATATTCACAAGCTTTAGGAAATAATATCCCCTGATGGCGCAGTGTGTTAAAGCACTGAACTGCTAAACTTCTGGACCAAAAGGCTGCAGGTTTGAATTGGGGGAGCGGAGAGAGCCTCCACTGTTAGCCCCAGCTTCTGCCAACCCTAAAGTTCAAAAACATGCAAATGAGAGTAGATGAATAGGTACTGCTCTGGCGGGAAGGTAACAGTGCTCCATGCAGTTGTCTACAGACAACGCCGGCTCTTCGGCTTAGAAATGGAGATGAGCACCAACACCCAGAGTCAGACATAACTGGACTTAATTCAGGGGAAAACCTTTAGCCTTTACCTTAACTACCACCAATTCCTCAATACTTTATTTCCCATACCACTATACTTCGCCACAGCAACGCGTGGCCGGGCACAGGTAGTATTTTGTGTGTGTGTGTGTGTGTGTGTGTGTGTGTGTATAGTCAAAAACATTGTTTAATGAAGATCTGTAGGACTGTATCAGCAAACTAGATGGTGAGTTATGGTTTCCAGGCAGGGCCGGCCGGACATATTTTTTTATATAAAGCGGGGAGGGGAAATTGCGCCCCCCCCCGCCTCCTGCGCCCCGCCGGCAGGCCCCGCCTCCCGCGCCCTGGCCCCGCCTCTCACACAGCGTGAGAGGCGGGGCCAGGATGAGCTGCGTGGGGGCGGGGCCAGGGTTGGCCCCGCCTCCCGCGTAGGTCGCCCTGGCCCCGCCTCTCACGCAGCGTGAGAGGCGGGGCCAGGGCGTGGGGGCGGGGCCAGGGTTGGCCCCGCCTCCCGTGCAGCTCAGCTTGCCAGTCTGGCCTTTTCCAGGGGGCCAGACTGCAGCAAAGGTCCTTGCAGGCCACGATCGCGGCCTGCAAGGACCTTTGCTGCAGTCTAGCCCCCTGGAAAAGGCCAGACTGGCAAGCTGAGCTGCGCGGGAGGCGGGGCCAACCCTGGCCCCGCCCCCCCCACGCAGCTCATCCTGGCCCCGCCTCTCACGCTGCATGAGAGGCGGGGCCAGGGCGC
This sequence comes from Anolis carolinensis, assembly GCF_035594765.1. Lineage (NCBI taxonomy): Eukaryota > Metazoa > Chordata > Lepidosauria > Squamata > Anolidae > Anolis > Anolis carolinensis. The sequence continues at coordinate 106,130,516 of NC_085842.1, read as the reverse complement.
TCAGGCCAGGAGGCGAGGCTCCGCCCAGACGGGGCCTTGCCTCCCTTCCAGCGCGCTCTGGCCGTTTCCAGGGGGCCAGACTGCAGCAAAGGTCCTTGCAGGCTGCGATTGCGGCCTGCAAGGGCCTTTGCTGCACTCTGGCCCCCTGGAAAAGGCCAGGCCGGCGAGGCTGAGCTGCGAGGAAGGCGGGGCCAACCCTGGCCGCGCCTCCCTCGCAGCTCATCCTGGCCCCGCCTCTCATGCAACGTGAGAGGCGGGGCCAGGGCGCGCAGGCCGGGAGGCGAGGCTCCGCCCAGACGGGGCCTTGCCTCCCTTCCAGCGCGCTCTGGCCTTTTCCAGGGGGCCAGACTGCAGCAAAGGTACTTGCAGGCCGCGATCGCAGCCTGCAAGGACCTTTGCTGCAGTCTGTCCCCCTGGAAAAGGCCAGGCCGGCGAGGCTGAGCTGCGCGGGAGCCTCCCGTGCAGCTCACCCTGACCCCGCCTCTCACGCAGCGTGGGAGGCGGGGCCAGGGCGCCTGACGGCGCCCCCCCGGGCCTGCGCCCGAGGCGGCAGCCTCACGTGGCCTCCGTGTTGGGCCGGCCCTGTTTCAAGGTAAGGAGCATGGAGGACACTAGGTTAATGGTGTGGCATTCACTGGAGACCTTAGCTGCTAGAATCTAAAGTGATGCAAACAAAATCCCCTTGTTAAAATCATCATATCCAAGCTTGGCATTGTCGAGAGACTACAATGGATTTATATCTTGCATTAAATTTGCTTTCAGTTTGCTAATCACTTGGTATATAGCACCTCTCTTAGGTGCTTTTGGGTGCAGAAGCTGGTGGGCCTTTCCCATGATGATTGCATGGCTTGAATGAGATTTGGCTTTTGAACTGAGTGTCAAAGATACTTTACTTTCTCAACAGACCAAAAGGCAAAGTTTAGTTAAAGGGCATACTAAGTGCAGCCAACATAATCGTAATTACAATGTGCCTCATGTGTAAGGGACATTTCTCTAATATATTTTGAATTTAGCCATACAAGTAGGGTTAAATTGCTTATTAACATTTTTGCAATATTTCCAATTTATGGCAAAGAAAGTTATTATAATTTAATTGAAGGATTCCTCTAATGGGAATGTATTAATTTCCATGAAAGTGGTTAAAATGTATTATGCCTTTTCAAAGACTCACAAATGCTATGTGGCTAATGATAGAGCAGTCACCTTGGCATCTTCTTAGCACACTTGACCTATATTCTTCATCCTTTCTCAACCCCTTTCATTTCTATGTATTCAAATGACACGAGAATCAGTTTCATCTGTTTGGATCAGTAAATGCAATGTTCTCTCATGAGATGTCAAGCCAGAAGAAAACTTACAGTCTGATCCTTCTTGTCAATTGAAAAACACTAATGTGTAATTGCTTTATATCAGTCAGTTGCATTCCTCTTTCTGACAGATGAGTCTTATCTGGTCAGTAATAATTAAACATCACTTATCCAGAATTCCAAAAACTGAGATACTCCAAAATCCTAAATTGTCCACATAGATGGCTGGAATAATGATGGCTTCACTTTCTGATGATTTTGATGCAAACAAATTTCATTTCATGGACAAAATGATTAAACATATTATATTAAATTACCTTCCAATTATGCACATAATGTCCCACTTCCAAACTATCTCATTATGTATATATATGCATATAAAGGTATCCCAAAATAAAAAATCCAAAATTCAAAATGCTTCTGGTCCCAGGCATTTTTATTAAGGGATATTCAATTTGTATAAAAATAATTCAGCCTAAGTAAACTAATGATTGCCCCAGCACAAGAGTTTCTGAAATTTTTAACAGAAATATATTCACTGTTAAATAACAAGTAAAATCTAGCTGGTTGTATTGCCCTAGGAAAGTAAATGCCACTGTCGTATCTGAGCAACACTCCTCAATAAACTATTCTTCACACAATTTACCATATATTTACATGTCAACACAATTCAAAAGCCATTGAGAAAAGGAATTCTGGAAAGCACTCCATGATGCTGCTTGGAACCTTTCTAGAGCACCTAGAAGGTGTGTTCACAGAATCTTATGTGCACCCTAGACCCATTCTATAATCAGGCAGAGTAAGGCAGCTACTTCAAGCAGAATATTTACAATGTCTTAAAAGGACAGTAAGTGATTATCTAAACTGTATTACTCTAGTTGTGCTTGTTCTTGGCTTCAAAGCCTACCAGATGTTACTGACTGTAATATTGGACCATTAAGGGCTTGGATTTTGATCTAGAAATCAATTGGGTCATTGTTGACTGATGTGGCATATCCCAAATAGTGTCATTGTTTACAGTTGTGATTCTATAATTCTGTAAACAGTTATTTCACACAAATGCTTCGTCACTCTTTGGTATTATTCACAGAGCACATTTCTACATTTGAACCACTGGTGTTTTATTTTCCCAGAAGCTCTGAATCTTTGCCCAGAGATTCATCATCATCATCACCACCACCATTTCTAGACGTATGGAGAAATAGCTGAGAGATTTCTTGCTTGCATGCCAAAATCACTGGACCATGAGTAGCATACATGTTGACTTGGGTGAGGTCACCATTTGCGGCTCCTTCTTGTACAAATTTAAGCCTATTTGGTGCTGTTGCTACCATGATATGATCTTAAGCTTTAGGCACAGATTTAAGTGCACAAATGGACGTCTGTGTGTGTTTAAAGTTTTATTCTAGAACTCTTCTTCACCATAACCTGAATTCACAGTCATAGTGTTGTCGACCGCGTTTTAGGGGATCGGGCCCTTAAGGAGAGACCCGATCCGGTCCTGAGAGAACGGACCTTGGCGAAGCCAAAAGGAGAATTACGAGCCGCAATACAACCTGAAGCCGAAATGAAGAAGGTCTGCCAAAGTTGAAGGAAAATCCGCCAAGGAGTCTTTATTGAGCAATTCAGCTGAAGAGGACTCTAGTAGCGATCACTCGGTCTACTAGGGTACCATACAATCAAAATAAAGCCATATTTATACAAAATTTCAGTCTGACAGCCCTTTGAATTTCCCGCCCTGCTCCCCCGCCCATCTGATCGTTGATAGGCTAGGAGGTTGAACGAGGCGGGCTTTCGTTTCCCGCCTTGCTCCGTTGGCCCAATAGGAAGCTGCCTTTTGTCTCTACTCGGGCCAATCAGGAAAGAGAAGGCGGGAGTTATTGAAACAATGAGGTGACAGGACAGGAACTGGCGGATTAAGTCCTGCTAGACCGATTTCTAAAGGGTGCTTAATTTATTAATGGCAGCAATCAAGGGCGTCCGGGTTTCTGTCACGTATACAGATTTTAGATATGCCTTGGGGTGTCAGAGATGGAAGCAAAGATGGGTGGTGATGAGCCATATTGACAGGCTCTGCAGGGCGCCTTCCTGAGGTGTCCTGGTTTTACCTTTGGGTGAGATATGACAATGTTTGCCTTGGGGCGAATCACCTTTAGGTCAGCAAACTCCGAATTCGGCGACTCAAGCCCTATATTGTCCATGCAATTTGAATTTGATTGGATTTAGCGGTGGCAGATTATCCTTTTGTTTTTGGGAAAGGAAGCCTGGGTCATAGGAAATGGGATAAGTTCTGGGGTTCAGGTTGAGTTCAAAATATTTCCTATTTGATTTCATGATTTGACAATTATATGAAATAAAATGAAAAATAAAATAAAGTTGGAATATAAACCATGCTGGGAAAAATACATATTTTCCGGGGATCCCAAAGAGTACAAATACATATAGGCAGATAGATAGATTTCATGGAAATAAGGGAGAATCCATAAAAGTGAGTTACATTTCATAAAGGGGAATCATGAATGATATAAACAATTGAAAATATTTGATAAGAACGAAGTTCATAACATCTGGAGAACCCAGCATGGAAATTCATAAAAGTGGAGTTTTAGCAGCATGATTTTACAATTCATGAAGTTGTTATCTCTTGCCTCAGAGTGCAGGGATAATCCACAGTAAACTCCAGTAAAAAGTCTCAATCACCTTCTACTATAAATATATGGAATATAGAACATAAAGTCTTGATTTTTGAACTATCTTTTACAAAGTCCTGGGGGGGGGGGAGGGTGGTCATCTCGATCACAATAGGCTCATGTCACAGGCTAACATGAGAAGGGAGACTCTTTCTTCTTCTCTTCTCCTGTCATTCAGTTGTTGGGATACAGAAACCAGGAATATGCTGCTGTTTGTGCAGGATGCACCCCCCATATTTTAATCTAGCCCATAACTGAGACTGTAACCACTATCTAGCTGCCACACATCTCCCTTTGATTTACCAATTGGGTCCTCATCACACTTAAGCATTTATCCACTTTAATCCACTTTAAATGCTGTGACTGCCGCCTGCAGAATTCTGGGGTTTGTAGTTCAGGGAGGCCCAAGGCTTCTTTGAATGAGCAGTTTAAAGGCCCCTCCTTAAACTGCACACACTAGAATTTTTCAGGAGGCAGTCACTGCAAAATTCTGTGCTTTCCCGGGGGGGGGGGGGGGGGGCGCTACATGCCCTCCCGGGTCAACCAGATGTTGAACCAAAAGGGCATGGAGCCAGCCCCCAGCCGCCCATTTACTTCCAAAGCCTACCTGAGGGGCCTGGTTGCAAGCTCAGGCACTTCCAGCAAAAGATATTGCCAAAAGGTACTGTCATTTTGACATGCCAGGAGCATGCAGCCAGACACCTCACATAAGTGTTGGGGATAAATAGGCAGGAGGGGATGCTGGGGGCACCATCCCACTTCTTCAGGCTTTTAGAGCCCAAAGAACCAGGATCCCAAGAGTCAATCCCCACAGGGCCCACACTTGGAAAGATCTGGACCTTACATTAAGATCTAGTTCTTTCCAGGTGTTTAATTAATCCAGATTAATTTGGGAAATGCCAGTTTACTTCAAATTAATTTGGGTTTACCTGAGGCATCATTTGGACACCTTAGGTAAACCCGTGACAGATCCTGAAATTTGGGTCTGTCTGGAAGGCCCCAAGGAGCCACAAACACATAGGACTTCGTGTTGTCGAAGGCTTTCATGGCCGGGATCACAGGGTTGTTGTATGTCTTTCGGGCTGTGTGGCCATGTTCCAGAAGCATTCTCTCCTTACGTTTCGCCCACATCTATGGCAAGCATCCTCAGAGGTTTTGATTTTTCAAAACAGTAGATGGGAACCAAAACTCTGAGGGTTTGACTGACAAAGGATGCCCCCAGGCAAGAGACAAAAACATCTCCAATGCTGATTAGGGTGATTAACCTAAACATTAATGCTGGCTCCCAGTGACAAAGGACCCTTGCCACACCCCAGACTCTACACAGTTATATATATTCTTTCCTTTCCTTACTTAGTTTATCCATACCTCACAACCTCTGAGGATGCCTGCCATAGATGTGGGCGAAACGTCAGGAGAGAATGCTTCTGGAACATGGCCACACAGCCCGAAAGACATACAACAACATAGGACTTCCTTGGGCAATTATGAATGTGGAACATTCATAATTGTGGCTGTTTCAGTTATCACATACAACAGTAGGGGGAGATGAAACACTTTGCTGGAATAAAATGAGAAGAGAAATCTTACTTTAGTGTGTTATTTAACAAATTATAATAAAAGTAGTGCTGGATGCAATTGTGCTGTAGAATTGGACTATTTATCAAGTTTGCCCTGAGTTGAAGATGTATTCAAATTCAGTTCATTGGCTAATTCAGAGCATTTGTGTATTTTAGCTTATTTTAATGTATGGCCTCATATAAATTTGATAATTTAATACCAATATTCAGGGTCAGAACTGGATAACTGTCCAAAAAAAGCTTTAAAACTGTAAACTGAATAATTCTGAGTACACAAAAAGTCAAAATAAGCAATATTATTAAGCAATCTAATAATAAAATTACACAATGTTCAACAGTTCTAGGAAATTAGAGAATTTGATCTCATTGTATTATTACCATGGACCCAGCCTGTTGTTTGAGAATTGGACAATGACTCTGAAGACCATGATTTGACTCCCTGATTAGCCAGGGAAACCCACTTAGGGAGACACTCTTAGCCTTAGAAAAATCTTAGGGTCCTCATAAATTGAAAATGACGCACAACAACAAGAAAGAATCACTAGATTCACTAGAATCATTGATTAATAAATATCATACCTGCTGCTAGGCTGGAGAAAAGGTTCAACAGGCGCCACTGATGTCACAAGCAGGTAGTAAACACCTGCCAACTCTTCCATGGTTCCCAATGGGGATTTCTTGGTTGTGTAGTTCTAACCACACAAAAAAAAATGCCCTCCTGTGAACTAGCTGGTAGTTCCCATAGCAGTAGGAAGGAAATCAACTCCAGGTTTTAGTCTGAACTTTAGAACTCTTATCCAAGATCCTGAATCTTTGTGTAAGATTTAGGGCCATAGGGCAGAGTAAGCAAAAGAGGGTATATAAGGATGTTTCTGAATATTCATAAAGATTTTGAAAAACTCCATTTTAAAATGTTTAATTAGCACACTCAAAACAGTCTCGAGCCCTTTAAGGGTCAAAGGTTTTTCTCTTGTACTTGGCACTGGAGGTCTCTTTCCCATGCATTCATATACAATGCTGCTACTTCATGAAGGCAAAAACAGCTGTTTTCTTCACTTCAAAAAGCAACTGTAGAGGACAGCTAATTTGAATGTGGAAGAAGAACTGCTGAAAGCCCTATTTTTAAATGCCACAGCTCACAAATCTAAATGATTTACACTTTAGTATGTCCCCACTGCTTTAGATTTGGGCCTATTGAATATGCCCAGTCAGTCCTCATTGGCCTAGGACTTTTTTTCTTAGCTAAGTATAGGGCTCTCCATTTTGGGAAGTTGGAAACATTTGTTCTTAAGCCTAACTATAATATTATTTTTTTAGATTTTGCATTGCTTTCTGTGGACCGTTCTCAGTTTCTGTCACGACCCAGGCTACAGAGCACCAATAACCATACGCAGAGGCCAGATTCTATCTAATATCTTTATTAAGGAATTATATAAAGTTAGTAAAAGCAAATGTAAAAGTTAGTCCAGAAGTAGACCTTTCAGGGAAGGTCAAAATTAGTCCAAAGAAGCAATGTCCAATATGAAATATTAAGGTCCAAAGTTGTAATCCAATAACCGAAACACTCACTTTGCCAGGCAAAGTGAGGGGAGATGACAAGGTCCTTTAGTCCATAAACTTGAGTAAGGCTAGGAAATAACTTGATACTTGAAACAAGGCTTAAAACGTGGAACAAGGTAACTAGGAACAAGAACAAGGTCCGTGGAATAACTTGGTAAAATCCGTGGAACAAGGCAAGGATTGGTCCTGGGAAACAAGGCAAAGTCCGTGGATAAACAAAGGCTGGGAAGCAAGGCGAAGGCTGGAAAGCAGGGCTAGGCTTGAGCAGGAGCGAGGCTTGAATCGGAGCGCGCTGTCCAGACACAACTCGCTCCGTAGGCTGACGAATTGACTCCGCGAAGTTACTACGCGGGCAAAACACCTATATAGAGTCTAACTTTCCCACCGATGCAGTTCTCTGGGAATCAGAAACGAAAGCCAAACTCTGAGACCAGATGTTAACCTCCTTAAAGATTCTCACGAGAAACAGTCTTAATTGGCTACATTCTTAGCTGCAATTCTTGCACTCCTGCGCGAAGTTGAATCCAAACTTCTCTGTTGTTTACAAAACTCCCGGCGCAAGAACACGGGAGAAGTAGGCTCTGGGGTTGTTTGACATACTTCTGGGAGACAACTTTCTTGCAGGTGCAAGGTTCCCAGATCGGCCTGGGAAAGATCTGGCTGAGAGGAATCCAGTTCAGACTGGGAAGGTAAAAAACCCAAGTTTTCATCTTCATCAGGAATTACAGTGTCCTGAGCAGGACTACAAGGCCCATGGGTCATCACACTATCCCCCTCCTCAAGGCCCCTCCCAAACTGGGGCCCTCTCCCCGAGGCGCGAGGTCGCGGCTTGGCGGGATAGGTCTGATGAAAGCGACGGGTTAGATCAGGAGCATGGACTGTGGAGGCGTCTTCCCAAGAGCGTTCCTCAGGGCCAAAACCCACCCAGTCAATGAGATATTGTAGGCGGCGGCGGTGAAAGCGAGAATCCAAAATGTCCTCAACCTCGAACTCCTCCTCCCCATTCATCAAAACAGGAGGGGGGGCCGGTTGGTCTGTATCAGGACGCACACCATCCGCCGGAAGGAGCAGGGAACGGTGAAACACTGGGTGAATGCGCAATGAACGCGGAAGTTGGAGTTTGAAAGTCACAGGGTTTAATTGCGCCACCACTGGATAGGGGCCAATGAAACGGGCATCTAACTTCCGGCAAGGGCGGTGGGAGGGCAGGAAGCGAGTGGACAGAAAAACCCGATCTCCTACCTTGATTTCGGGGCCCGGCTGGCGATGCTTGTCAGCGTGGCGTTTATAGTCCTCCTTGGCTTGGTCCAGTTGCTGGAGCAAAAGTTGTTGCACCGCTGTGAGTTCCTGCAGCCAATCCTCTGCTGCGGGAACTTCTGAAGTTTCAATGACAGGGGGGAAGAAACGTGGATGGAAGCCGTAGTTTGCAAAGAACGGCGTTTCTTTTGTAGAAGCTTGAACTCCATTGTTGTAAGCAAACTCAGACAGTGGTAACAGAGAAGCCCAATTGTCCTGTTGGTAGTTTACATAACAGCGAAGATATTGCTCCAAAGTGGCATTGGTGCGCTCCGTTTGCCCATCTGTTTGGGGATGATGAGCTGAAGATAAGCGAGAGTCTATGCCCAATAGTTTTTGTAGTGCCTTCCAAAAACGAGAGGTGAATTGAGATCCACGGTCTGTGACTAAACTCTTGGGCAATCCATGTAGTCTGAAAACATGTTGAAGGAATAGATCCGCAGTCTCTTTGGCCGTGGGGAGGCCTTCGCAGGGAATGAAATGGGCTAACTTGGTGAAAAGGTCCACCACCACTAAGATCGTGGTGAATCCACAGGAAGGTGGTAGGTCAGTGATGAAATCCGCGGAAATAATTTCCCATGGGCGAGATGGGGTAGGAAGGGGGTGTAAAAGCCCTGAGGGCTTCTCCCTTCGTATCTTGGAGCGCTGGCATACTGGGCAGGTGTTGACATATTTTTCCACATCCTTGCGGATCTTGGGCCACCAAAAATCCCTTAGGATCAAATGCATAGTTTTAAATAGCCCGAAGTGTCCTGCTGGTTTGCAGTCATGACACAGACGAAGCGCTTTTTCCCTGCCCGGTCCGGGTGGGATATAAACGTGATTTCTATAGCAAAGCAGCCCATCTTTAAGCGAGAAGGGAAAATGCAGACCTTGGCGAAGTTGGTCCTGCGCCCAGGCATCTGCTTGCTGACTAGCCCTGATTTCTTGAGCACAGATGGGTCCTGGAGTAGAGGAAATTGAACCAATGGGAATGGATTTGGTGTTCCCCACCGTGAGCGTGGCAAAGTTCTCGGGTTGTAATAGTTGGGATTCAAAGGTCTCCTTGCGTCCTGCAGCGTATTCCGGTTTACGTGACAGGGCGTCTGCTTGCTTGGTCTGGGCTGGGGTCACATAATGAATCTGGAAGTTGAAACGTTCAAAGAATAAAGCCCAACGTTGCTGCCTCTGATTTAGTTTGCGGGCAGTTCTTAGATGTTCTAGATTACGATGATCAGTGTGGACTTCAATGGGGAATTTGGCCCCTTCTAGCCAATGTCTCCAAGTTTCAAAGGCTGCCTTAATGGCCAGTAGTTCTTTTTCCCAAATGGTGTAATTTTTCTCTGGTGTGGTTAGTTGACGAGAGTAAAAGGCACAGGGATGGAGGTGATCTCCCTCCGGTTGTAAAAGTACGGCCCCAATTGCCACATCAGAGGCGTCCGCTTGCACAACAAAAGGGGTTCCAGGATTTGGGTGCTGTAGAATTGGCTGGGAGGTGAATAGTTTCTTTAGTTGCTGGAACCCTTTCTCTGCTTGATCAGTCCAGCGGAAAGGCTGCTTTCCACGGATGCAGCTTGTGATGGGGTCGGACCAGCGGGCAAAATCTGGAATGAACTTGCGGTAATAGTTCGCGAACCCCAAGAAACGCTGCACCTCTTTCTTGTTAGTTGGCGCCCGCCATTCCAATACTGCTGAAACCTTGGCTGGATCCATGGAAAGCCCTAGAGGCGAGATGCGGTAACCCAGGAAATCTACCTCTTGTAGATCAAAGGCGCATTTTTCCAGCTTGGCATAAAGTCCATGATCCCGCAATCGTTGTAACACCATTTTGACGTGGTTCTCATGTTCTGATTGTGATCTAGAAAACACCAAAAAATCGTCCAGGTAGATTATCAAGAACCTGTCTAGATAGTCCCGAAAAATGTCATTGACAAAATGCTGGAACGTTGCGGGAGCTCCGCATAAACCGAAATTCATAACTCGGGACTCGAATAATCCGAATTTGGTCTGGAAGGCGGTCTTCCACTCGTCCCCTTCCCTGATGCGAACTAAGTTGTAAGCCCCCCGAAGATCCAGCTTGGTGTAAACCTTGGCTCCTCGAAGCCGATCCAGTAGATCCGGGATTAAGGGCAGGGGATAGCTGTTCCGCTTGGTGATATTGTTCAATGCTCTGTAGTCCACCACCAAGCGTAGTTCCCCTGACTTCTTCTTCACAAACATCACTGGGGAGGCGGCTGGGGATTGAGAGGGTCTGATGAATCCCTTGCGAAGGTTTGTCTCTATGAATTCCCTGAGAGCTTCTTGCTCTGGTTCAGTCAGGGAGTAAAGATGCCCTCGCGGGATCGGGGCCCCCTCCACCAAGTCAATGGCACAGTCATAAGGTCTATGTGGGGGTAATTTTTCGGCTTCTTTCTCATTGAATACATCCCAATACTCGGAGTACTTCTTTGGCAAGGTGATGATGGGCTCGGTGTCTGAGGCATGGCAGACCTTGGCTACGAGGCAATGGTTTTGGCAGTACTGTGAAGCAAACTGCAGTTCTCTGTTGGACCAGGAGATGTTAGGGTCGTGGAGAGTCAGCCATGGAATTCCCAAAATCACAGGGAAATGGGGAACCTCGGTAACAAAGAAGGAAATCTCTTCCATATGTTCCCTTATCCACATCCTGGTGGGTTCCGACCACTGACTTACGGGGCCCGTCTTGAGGGGGCGGCCGTCTATGGCTTGCACCACACGGGCATTCTTGAAATCATGATATTGTAATCCCAGAGAGTCGGCATACTCTCTATCAATGAAATTGTTGGTAGCTCCAGAGTCTATCATGGCGTGGATCATGACGGGTCCCCTTTTTGCTGACCATAATGTGACCACGAGAAGGAACAGGACCCCGGTTGGCGGCTCTTGAATGGATTTTTTGACCGGGTTGGCGAGCCTCTCTACACCCGGTCGTTGGCTTCCCCCGCCGGCTGTGTGCCAGCCGCCTCAGACGCCTTCGTCTCCGTGGAGGACGCCGCCGCAAGACGGGCGGCGGGCTTCCCTTTGGCTGGGCACTCTCTGGCGAAGTGGCCCCCATTCCCGCAATACCAACAGAGATTTAGGCGTTGGCGGCGGGCCTTCTCGGCGGCATCTAGTCTGGGACGCACATTGCCCAACTGCATCGGCACCTCCTCGCCTCCTCTGGGGTATGGGGTTGGCGGTGGGGGTCTCCACACTGGTCGTGGCTGAACGCTGGCGGGAGCGGGGGGTTTTGCCCCGGCTCTACTGCCCTGGCCTCGAACCCATTGTTTCCGGTTGGCAATCATGACTTCAGCCCGTAAACATTGATCAATGAGTGCCTCGAGGGTCTGGGGAGGATCCACCTTGGAGATTTCTTCCAGCATTTCAATGTTGAGACCCTCCCGAAATTGTCCTCTGAGGGCAACATCATTCCAGCCGGTGTTGTGGGCCAGCACTCGGAACTCGGCTATATACTGAGACATAGGTCTGTCTCCTTGGAATAGGCGACGGAGTTTGTGACCGGCTGCCTCCAAATTGTCCTCGATTCCCCAAGTCTCTTTAAGGTGGTCCAAGAAGCGTTGCGCGGATCTTAGGTGTGGAGAGGCTTGGTCGAACAGTGCCGTCGCCCAGTTGGCCGCTGGCCCGTCTAGAAGACTGTAAACCCATGCCACCTTGATGTCTTCTTGGGGAAATTCGGCAGCACGGGCCTCTAGATAAGCTTGGCATTGGCGACGGAAAACATGAACCTTAGAAGCTTCTCCAGTAAACTTGGTAGGCAACGCCATGGCCGGTAGACGGATTCCGCGTTCCTTCAACCCTTTTATTTCTCCATCCTGGGCATTGAGCTTATCACGGATTCGGTCCACCTCATCCTTGTCGATGGTGTAGGTAATCGGCTGGCCGCTCGGCCCAGGTACGACTCCGGTAGACATACTGGCCTTGGTTAATTGGTGCTTAGGGTGGCGGAGTCAAACTGTCACGACCCAGGCTACAGAGCACCAATAACCATACGCAGAGGCCAGATTCTATCTAATATCTTTATTAAGGAATTATATAAAGTTAGTAAAAGCAAATGTAAAAGTTAGTCCAGAAGTAGACCTTTCAGGGAAGGTCAAAATTAGTCCAAAGAAGCAATGTCCAATATGAAATATTAAGGTCCAAAGTTGTAATCCAATAACCGAAACACTCACTTTGCCAGGCAAAGTGAGGGGAGATGACAAGGTCCTTTAGTCCATAAACTTGAGTAAGGCTAGGAAATAACTTGATACTTGAAACAAGGCTTAAAACGTGGAACAAGGTAACTAGGAACAAGAACAAGGTCCGTGGAATAACTTGGTAAAATCCGTGGAACAAGGCAAGGATTGGTCCTGGGAAACAAGGCAAAGTCCGTGGATAAACAAAGGCTGGGAAGCAAGGCGAAGGCTGGAAAGCAGGGCTAGGCTTGAGCAGGAGCGAGGCTTGAATCGGAGCGCGCTGTCCAGACACAACTCGCTCCGTAGGCTGACGAATTGACTCCGCGAAGTTACTACGCGGGCAAAACACCTATATAGAGTCTAACTTTCCCACCGATGCAGTTCTCTGGGAATCAGAAACGAAAGCCAAACTCTGAGACCAGATGTTAACCTCCTTAAAGATTCTCACGAGAAACAGTCTTAATTGGCTACATTCTTAGCTGCAATTCTTGCACTCCTGCGCGAAGTTGAATCCAAACTTCTCTGTTGTTTACAAAACTCCCGGCGCAAGAACACGGGAGAAGTAGGCTCTGGGGTTGTTTGACATACTTCTGGGAGACAACTTTCTTGCAGGTGCAAGGTTCCCAGATCGGCCTGGGAAAGATCTGGCTGAGAGGAATCCAGTTCAGACTGGGAAGGTAAAAAACCCAAGTTTTCATCTTCATCAGGAATTACAGTGTCCTGAGCAGGACTACAAGGCCCATGGGTCATCACAGTTTCACCCTTAGGACCATTTTTTGAAATAGATTTTCATACAGCCCTTCCACACAGACATATAACCCCAAATATCAAGGCAAAAAAATCCCACAATATCTGCTTTGAACTGGGTTATCTGAGTTCACACTGCCATATATTCCAGTTAAAAGAAGAAAATGTGGGATTATTCAGCTTTGTGGAAGGGGCCATAGTGAACCAGAAGCTGTCTTTTCCTATATTTTGTATATCAGTGAGTCTCCCCTCACTGATAATGACTTTTATTTATTCTCCAACACAGTGGTCAATTCCCCCCTATTCAAACAGGTAGGTTATTACACGCTTATTTAAGTTGAGTTTTGTGGAGGGAGATGTCACCTCTTGGAACACTTTCTTTTCCTAAATGTGCTGTTGAATATCTACTAATACTTCTTTTGCATGAGTGGTGTGGTTCTTTCCTAACCCCATAAACATCAGGTGAATTGAGTTAGTCATAGAAGGAATAAGTCTTACCGCCTTTGTTCCTTGTTTTTTCCAATCTATAATCCCCCCCCCTCCCCAATAGTCTAAGGGACCGTGAACCAGCCCTTGGCTTTAAAAGTTTAAGGGCCCCTGATCTAGAGCATTGCCCAAGGAAAATTATGCCTCACTGGAAAAGTCAATACATTAGTCATCAAATAGGAGTGGCCCTTTAATTGGTGGTCTTCCAGTTGTTGTTGAACTACCATGATCCCTCTTCTCTGGCTGTGTTCGCAAGTGTTGATTAAAGTTCCAGTCCAACAACATTAGGAGATTATTTCTTCACAGCCATTTTTACAAAGAGTTACTTTTAATGGATCAACAGCCCTACTGTTAGTGTATTTTACCTTACCCAATACATCATAGCCTCTTCTATACCTTCTAGGTCAGATATGGGAAATCTTTTGGCTCTCCAGGTGTTTTGGACTTCAACACCCACAATTCCTAACAGCCAGTAGTCCAAAACACCTGGAGGGCCAAAGTTTGCCCATGCCTGTTTTAGATCAATCGTTGGAAGGCAATTTTGATTCATTATAGGTGCACTTCAGTTATATAAATCTTTTGATCATATACATCAGGGTTTTGCCTGTTCCATCATCTAACATTACCTGTTAGATGATGGAACAGAAAAGAAGGTAATTTTTTAGATGTATGTGCTTAAAAAGAAAAATAATCAATGGAAAAAAATACATTACAGATTTGTTGATAATGGATAAAATAACTGTACTCTTAAGAAGAGAACCTTTAGAGAACTTTGTTAATGAATGGCAACCAATGATCTAACATCTCAATGTAAAATTAATCTAAAAATGTGCATGGGGAAACTGTAGAGAAGGAAGAAACGGATATTAGTTTGGAGCCTATGATACCTTTATATGTACTATTTAAATAGAAGATTGTGACCCCTTAAAGAAAAAAATATTCTCTGAGAAATTATTATGGAACACTAATAGCTGGGAACTATTGCACTGTAGACAGCAAACACTTATAAATGTATGTCTATTTGAATAAATAAAGAAAGAAAAAGAATAGGCAATGTCTGGAAAAAACAGAATGTGGACCTCCCTTGTTTTGCATTAATCTGAATTACCCTTACATAAAAGGAACTTTGTGGCATTACTCTTGTGAAACATCCTCCTTCACATCTGGTACCAGCTTTGTTTCTGTTTTCTATTTGCTCTCTGGTTTTTTGTTCTGAAATAGTTGTTGAGGAGTGTTGATTGATACGGTCTAAGGCAAGAGGCTTTGCACTGTTCCCATTCATTAGAAAGCATCGTAGTGGACTCTAAGAAATGTGTTTTCCTTTATCATTTTTATTGATATTCCTTTATAAAAATCAAAACTAAAATGATGCAGCTGGTACTATATGTTAGTGAAGTAATGTATATTCCTCCTTGAGAAAGGTGAAAATGTTACTTATTTTTCTCATAGTATACTATTTACTACAATACAAAAAAAAACCTGATTACGAGAGAAAGCAAAACTTACAGATTCTCTCCATGGTTGTGGCCTCATGTTTTATTCTTTCAGTTTTCCGAAGACTGGAATTTTTTTCTGAAACAGACACTGAAAATGGCATCAGAAGTTGGATTATTTCAGAAATCTTCAGTATTGTGCTGCATCTACATATATGTTCATCCAGTTAATCTCATTCTCACCTACATTTTTAATTAAAGCCTGTGTGTACAATTGCAATCCGATTAACACAAAGTGGTAGATTTTCAAGGTTTTTTTTTATCATGTCAGAAGCTACTTGAGAACATACTGCAAGTCATTTCTGGCATGAGAAAATTGGCCATCTACAGAGATGTTGCCCAGGGGGTGCCCGGATGTGTTACCATCTTGCTGGGAGACTCCTCTCATATCCCCGCAAGCTACAGCTGACAGACGGGAGCTCACTCCACCTCACAGATTTGAACTGCCAACCTTCAGGTCAGCAGTCCAGCCAGTAGAAGGGTTTAACCCATTGTGCTACCATGGCTCCCATAGATTTTCAGTGATTAAGAGCAATGTGGACAAGACAAAAAAAATAAGAGAGAAGAGATAATTCAACAGAAATTTCCCATCATACTGAAAGAAAAAGTCTATGTGGCTATAAAGAGAAAAACTGTTTCAAAATACTTGCTAAAATGCAACATTTTGTTTTATATTTAAATACAACACTTCTTTTAAAATTTGCACTTTAAAATGGAGCTAAGATAAAACAAGTTTATGAGTAAACACATAAAAATTGACACAGACCAGAAACAGACTGGTTTGTCATTTCTAGTTAAGGAACATTTGTTTCAGCGTTCTTAATGTCTCTTTGGAGCAATGGTGACAACAGCTGTTTTTAAATGTTATTTGGCATTTTATGTCTATTGTTTCTCCTCTATTGTTTTGATTTTACTATGTTGCAAATGTTCTTGAAAACCTTTCTGTGTTAAAAGAATATATAGATCAGGTAAAATACATACATACATGCTAAAAGTAGAAAGGCAAAAAAAAAAGCCTAGGACAAAACTCCTGTATTTTTAATAGAAGTACAGTAGAGTCTCACTTATCCAAGATAAACGGACCAGCAGAACCTTGGATAAGCAAAAATCTTGGATAATAAGGAGGGATTAAGAAAAAAGCCTATTAAACATAAAATTACATTATGATTTTACAAATTAAGCATGAAAACATCATGTTTTACAAGAAATTGACAGAAAAAGCAGTTTAATGCACAGTAATGTTATGTAGTAATTACTGTATTTACTAATTTAGCACCAAAACATTGCAACATTTACTACAAAAACAATCTATATATATAAAAGAGTGATGGCATCAGAGCAGTGGACAAAACAACAAAACTACAGGCCCCCCAACCTCGAAATTTGACAACACAACCCATCATCCACGCCTCTAGGTTGATACAACAAAAAGAAAAATAAAGTCCTAATTAGAGGGAGAGCAATAATTGTTTTTATCCAATTGCTGCCAGTTTAGAGGGCTAATCTCTGCCCACTTCGTTGCCTAGCAACCAAGGGACAGCCAGGTTTCAGTTAGGGGACAGGCAGATTTAGGCCTCACTTAGGCTTCTTCCACAGATTATCTAATTTGCACTGGATTATATGGCAGTGTAGACTCAAGGTCCTTCCACACAGCTATATAACCCATTTATAATCTTATATTATCTGCTTTGCACTGGATTATCTTGACTCCACACTGCCATATAATCCACTTCAGTGTGCATTTTATACAACTGTGAAGAAGGGGCCTCATATAATCCAGTTCTAAGCAGATAATATAAGATGATCAATATACAGTAGACTCTCACTTATCCAACATAAACAGGCCGGCAGGATAAGTAAATATATTGGATAATAAATAGGGATTCAGGAAAAGCTGATTAAACATCAAATTAGGTAATCGTTATACAAATTAAGCACCAAAACATCATATTATACAACAAATTTGACAGAAAAGGTAGTTCCATGCGCAGTAATGCTATGTAGTAATTACAGTAGAGTCTCACTTATCCAACACTCGCTTATCCAACGTTCTGGATTATCCAACGCATTTTTGTAGTCAATGTTTTCAATATATCGTGATATTTTGGTGCTAAATTCATAAATACAGTAATTACTACATAGCATTACTGCGTATTGAACTACTTTTTCTGCCAAATTTGTTGTCTAACATGATGTTTTGGTGTTTCATTTGTAAAATCATAACCTAATTTGATATTTAATAGGCTTTTCCTTAACGCCTCCTTATTATCCAACATATTCAGTTATCCAACATTTTGCCAGCCCACTTATGTTGGATAAGTGAGACTCTACTGTACTGTATTTACAAATTTACCAGTAAAATATCACAATGAATTTGAAACACTGACTACAAAAACATTGATTATGAAAAGGCAGACTGTGTTGGATAATCCAGAACATTGTATAAGCGAATGTTGGATAAGTGAGATTCTACTTTGATATGAAATAATTTCTAGGATAGAATAATGCAGAACAATATAATCTCTAAAACCAGGACAGTAATAAAGAAATAAAGAAATAAAGAAAGTAAATAAAGCAAGGAAATTGGAAATTCCACAAAGGAAACAATCAGGGCCAGCTAACACCTCCCAAGAAAGGATTCTTCCAGAAAGGAAGCTGAGAAGGCAGTGAAGCACTATGTATTACCAAAGTCATTATTATTACTATCATTACTATCCTTACTATTATTATTATTATTATTATTATTATTATTATTATTATTGTGTTGCGGTCAACCGTGAAAATGAATACAATCTGGCTCCAAGTATTCAAAAACACTAAAATCAGAATATATAAAAATTAATGTGGTATAATAAAACAGAACAATACAATCTCTAAAATCAGAACACTAAATAAAGAACAACACTCTGAAAATAGGGGAATTCCACACAGAAAACAATCAGGGCCAGCTAACACCTCCCAACAAAGGATTCCCATCATCAAAGTCTGGCCAATCCTCTGTTTTCTCAGGGCCACAGACAGTAGAAGCATATAAAATATCGCAAACAACACCACTCTGAAAACAAGGTAATTCCAGACAGGAAACAATCAGGGCCAGCTAACACCTCCCAACAAAAAAATCACTCAGGGAGGAAACAGCTAGGCTTTAAATCTGCAAGGCCATTACATCCTAATCATTTTTCCTAATTGCAGCATTCATACTTGCCTCCAACAGTCAAAAAAAAAACAAAATAATCAGAAATATTGTATATTCACAACCTTTAGGAAATAATGTCCCCTGATGGCACAGCATGTTAAAGCGCTGAGCTGCTGAACTTCTGGACCGAAAGGCCGCAGGTTTGAATTGGGGGAACTGACAGAGCCCCCACTGTTAGCCCCAGCTTCTGCCAACCCAGAAGTTCAAAAACATGTAAATGTGAGTGCATCAATAGGTACTGCTCCGGTGGGAAGGTAACGCCGCTCCATGCAGTCATCCCACATGACCTTGGAGGAGTCTACAGACAACGACGGCTCTTCGGCTTAGAAATGGAGATGAGCACCAACCCCCAGAATCAGACATGACTGGACTTAACGTCAGGGGAAAACGTTTACCCTTTACCTTAACTACCACCAATTCCTCAATACTTTACTTCCCATACCACCATTCTTCGCCACAGCAACGCGTGGCCGGGCACAGCTAGTGACTACTAAAAGGCAGACTGCCTTGGATAATACAGGACCTTGGATAAGTGAAGCTTGGATGAGTGAGACTCTAGTGTAGAAAAGAAAATTTCAACAATATTATGTAATGAACACTTGCTGAAATTCTCTCTTCTTGTTGATTGCTGTCAAGTCAACTAAGTTCCATTGAAGAGACACTTTTCTCTGTAATCATGGATAGAAATTACCTTTATAATAGGATTGGCTCAAGACATTTTAAGCTGAATCTACACTACCATATACAGTGTTCCCTCACTACTTCGCGGTTCACTTTCCGCAGATTCGCTGTTTCACGGTTTTTCAATAAACTCTAAAATACTATTATAAATCATTAAAAAGTACAATTTACAGCCTAAGGAAGGGAGGAAGGAGAAGCCAAAGGGAAAGAAAAGGACCCCAAGTGGCAACAGGAGGAGAAGGAGGCGATTTATCAACACACGATTGGTTGATAAAGACTTAAAATAGTGTATAACTACTAAAATAATGTATAAATATTAAAATAAATATAGTGTCCCTACTTCACGGATTTTCACTTATTGCGGGTGGTTCTGGAACCTAACCCCAGCAATAAGTGAGGGAACACTGTAATATAGTTTGAACTGCATTTTATGGTCAGTGTAGACTCATATAATGCAATTCAAGCTGCATTATATGGCAGTGTAGTTCCAGCCTCAGTGAGCAGTGAGCACATTCACAGACTGTTCTAAAGGGAAAGGAGAGAAAAGACAATGTGGCAGCTTTCTTTGACTTGGGTTCTGTCTTCCAGCAATAGGGAAACTATGACCAAGGGACTCCTCATGCCACACTAGTATTTTTCAAGCCATCTGATATGAAGGGCCAGCACTCTCTTATAAAAGAAGCTGATGAACCACCACTGAGTAGCCCTGTTGTACATCAACTGTACAACACCTCACTGTCCTAATTGTAGGAATGGTCTTTCTACATGGAATCATACAAATGGTAATTGTGTTATACTCATGTGCCATCATCAAGCCAACTATAAATATCAGTAAAGAATACACTAATAGACATCCAGGGTCATAGAATCATAGAATAGTAGAGTTGGAAGAGACCTCATGGGCCATCCAGTCCAACCCCCTGCCAAGAAGCAGGAAATCACATTCAAAGCGTCCCCGACAGATGGCCATCCAGCCTCTGTTTAAAAGCCTCCAAAGAAGGAGCCTCCACCACAGTCTGGGGGAGAGAGTTCCACTGCTGAACAGCCCTCACAGTGAGGAAGTTCTTCCTGATGTTCAGGTGGAATCTCCTTTCCTGTAGTTTGAAGCCATTGTTCCGTGTCCTAGTCTCCAGGGCAGTAGAAAACAAGCTTGCTCCCTCCTCCCTATGACTTCCCCTCACGTATTTGTACATGGCTATCATGTCTCCTCTCAGCCTTCTCTTCTGCAGGCTAAACATGCCCAGTTCTTTAAGCCGCTCCTCATAGGGCTTGTTCTCCAAACCCTTGATCATTTTAGTTGCCCTCCTCTGGACGCTTTCCAGCTTCTCAACATTTCCCTTCAATTGCGGTGCCCAAAATTGGACGCAGTATTCCAGATGTGGTCTGACCAAGGCAGAATAGAGGGGGAGCATGACTTCCCTGGATCTAGATGCTATACCCCTATTGATGCAGGCCAGAATCCCGTTGGCTTTCTTAGCTGCCGCATCACATTGTTGGCTCATGTTTAACTTGTTGTCCACAAGGACTCCAAGATCTTTTTCACATGTACTGCTGTCTAGCCAGGCATCCCCCATTCTGTATCTTTGCATTCCATTTTTTCTGCCAAAGTGAAGTATCTTGCATTTGTCCCTGTTGAACTTCATTTTGTTAGTTTTGGCCCATCTCTCTAGTCTGTCAAGATCGTTTGGAATTCCGCTCCTGTCTTCTGGAGTGTTAGCTATCCCTCCCAGTTTGATGTCATCTGCAAACTTGATGAACGTGCCTTCTAACCCTTCGTCTAAGTCGTTAATAAAGATGTTGAACAGAACCGGGCCCAGGACAGAACCCTGCGGCACTCCACTCGTGACTTCTTTCCAAGATGAAAACGATGCATTGGTGGGCACCCTTTGGGTTCGTTCGCTTAGCCAATTACAGATCCACCTAACCGTAGTTTTGTCTAGCCCACATTTTACTGGTTTGTTTTCCAGAAGGTTGTGGGGGACTTTGTCGAAGGCCTTACTGAAATCCAGGTACGCTACATCCACAGTGTTCCCTGTATCGACCCAACTCGTAACTCTATCGAAAAAAGAGATCAGATTAGTCTGGCATGACTTGTTTTTGGTGAATCTATGTTGACTATTAGCAATGACTGCATTTGTTTCTAAATGTTCGCAGACCACTTCCTTAATGATCTTTTCCAGAATCTTGCCTGGTATCGACGTGAGGCTGACCGGACAGTAATTGTTTGGATCATCCTTTTTTCCCTTCTTGAAGATAGGAACCACATTCGCCCTCCTCCAATCTGCTGGGACTTCTCCTTTTCCCTGTTCCTCGTCACCATCACCCCATCTTCTCCTCGCAGAGGCCCTATCTCCTCCTTTTTCTTCTTTTTTCTACCAACATAAGCAAAAAAGCCTTTTTTGTTGTTTTTAATGTCCCTGGCAAGCCTGAGCTCATTTTGTGCTTTAGCCTTGCGAACCTTTTCCCTAAAGGAGTTGGCTATACATTTGAATTCTTCTTTGGTGATTTCTCCCCTTTTCCACTTCTTGTGCATGTCTCTTTTGAGTCTTAGCCCGGTTAGAAGTTTTTTGGACATCCATTCTGGCTTCTTCGTACTTGTCTTTTTTTTTTTCTTGGTTGGCACTGTTTGCATTTGCGCCTTGAGTATTTCACTCAGAGGAGAGTGCAATACTTTTTAGTGTTGAATACTTAAGCCCTAATCTATCTATATATAGATACCCAGCACCATCCAAGAGAGCCAAAGAACATCAGCAACAGGGAGCTTGGAGGAAAGGGCAGTGTTTGCCTGCTACCTCAGCTCCTGGTGACTGGCTCTTTGCAGAATCAGGATGTCATTCTTTCTTATTTCATGACAATTAAGCTGTTCTGACGGTATCAGAACATTTAATGCAATACTGTGTGTGTCTTTCTGAAGTGCACGTCCCAATACGTTCACTGAGCACTTCCAGACAGCAGAAAAATGTGCTTTTTTAAAAAACTATTTTGGTGTGCATTTCTGTCCCCATACCCACCCCAAAAACCTGGGCTTTCCCAGGCGGGTGGTTACATTCTATCCCGGCAACTACCGGATGGCATCCGGTCACCCCAAAGCCCCCCAAAACAACTCTTAAAATTTGCAAAAACATACCTGACAACCATTAAGGTGATCCTTCCATCTTCCTGGCACATAGAAGTGATGCGTCAGGAGACCGGGGAGGGGGGGGAGTGATTTTCTTTCTCGTTCCCACCACCATCTCCTGGCACATCATTTCTTTGCCAAGAGGACAGAAGGACCACCTTACTGGTGGCCAGGTAAATTTTGGTAAGTTTTGGTCTTCAGGAGCCCAAAAGTTGTGAGATGGCTGTGGGACTCACCCCTGGGAAGTTCTGCTTGGTCCTAGAACTACCCACAGTTGAGTCCTCACAGGCCCAATACTCCATTAGATCTGGGCCCTTCAGGAAGTCCCAGGTCTAATTGGGTATTTGATTAATTCAGAATAACCAAGGTGTGCATTCCATTTTCTTGAGGTTGAAAGTGGGCATTGTAGTTTTCTTCCAAGTGTTTCTTCTGGCAAATTCCTATTTATTTATTTCTGACTCTTGCATAATCTCTCTATTTGGAGCAAATTCTAAGCAACAAATCAAAGTAAATGCAATACCTCCAGTTGCAATGTGTGTTCCAGGAAAATTGTGTGACATGACAACAGTTTTGCACTCCAAAATCCCAATATTTACACATTCAAAAGTAAGAATGCATCTACTCCTGAGATACCTCTTTTCACAGAACCAAACTAAGGAAGGTCACCCACCCACACTGTGGGAAACAGGTCACTGAGAGCTGAGCTCAGGGCATGGCTGCCAAGAAATTCCTCTCTCTCGTTGCATCCTTTATTTTCAACATGCATTTTGCTGATATGTGCAGGAATCAGGTATAAAGCGAATCAATCTTTTAAACTCCTGACAAAATAGAAATAATGTTTGTATGGGTGAAGAGCGAGAAAAGAAAGAGAAACATAACAAGATCTCAAGGCTAATCGACTGAATAAAATATTGCAAAATGAATAAAAATAGAGTACATAGACTGTTAGCTTTTGTTCGTAGAGGAGAGTATTGTTGGCCTAAAGGCAGCACCAGAGCTGTCCTGAGGTCATTTTCAGGAGTAGGCGACTGGAATTTTGGCACCCCTCCCGAATTTTTCTGACCCCCCCCCCAAAAAATTTTTGTTGATAAATACCGGTGGTCGATTGAAAGACCTGCGCACATGCACAGGACCATCAACGGGTGGGCGGCAGGTGACAGTGAGGGATAGCAGGAGGGCGGTTGCGTGGACGGGTGGCTGGACCTTCTGCCGCCGCCTCGACAGCGCCCCAGCATGGTCTGCGCCACAAGCGACAGCTTAATTGGCCTTAATGTTGGACCACCTCTGGGCAGCACAGCTTGCATACATTTGATTATGTGTGTGCTGTGAATATAGGAAAAATAATGGGGCAATTTAAAAGGATGGACCTAACTGCAAATTACAACCACAAATTGCCCATTAATAAAACTTTTACTCCTTCAAAGAGTAAGACATAGCATTTCCAATGATAACTACTTGATACCTGTCCCAAAGCACAAACAGCCCTTAGCCTCAATCATTTCTTAAATCAGTGGTTCTCAACCTGGGGTCCCCAGATGTTTTTGGCCTACAACTCCCAGAAATACCAACCAGTTTACCAGCTGTTGGGATTTCTGGGAGTTGAAAGCCAAAAACATCTGTTGTGTGAATTAACCAATGCCAGAACTGTTGTTGTTTATTCATTCAATTGCTTCCGACTCTTTGTGTCCTCATGGACCAGCCCACGCCAGAGCTTCCTGTCGGTCGTTGCCGCCCCCAGTTCCTTCAAGGTCACGCCAGTCACTTCAAGGATACCATCCATCCATCTTGTCCTTGGTCAGCCTCTCTTCCTTTTTCCTTCCATTTTCCCCAGCATCATGATCTATTCTAAGAAACTATACTAAGAACTATTCTAAGAAATACAAACACTGGGTTATTACAACATACTTCTCTTTTACGATTGGCTGTGATTGTGTCTTCTGAGCTTGTTGCCTCGCTGGAAACCTTTTTAAACAAAGTAAGTTAGGAAAACTGTGTCAAAAAGCCACTTATTATCCCTCTCTGCACCCAAGAACTAGTAGCCCTGAAACTGTTTTGTCTGTTGTATCTGGGTTACAGGTGGCTACCTCTGTATTTCAAAGACTCCATCCCTGCATTTACTTTCTTCTCCTGTGTTGCAAAAGTTTTTGTTATGTGTGAGACATCTGTTTCAAACGATGTATCTTATGAGCTGAAGATGAGAAAGCCACAAAACATTCCCCTTTCTGGCTACAGAGGATATTTGCAAGCTGATTATATAAGGATAAAATTAAAACCTGTATCAGTAGATAGGTAAAGGTAAGGGTTTTCCCCTGACGTTAAGTCCAGTCGTGACCGACTCTGGGGGTTGGTGCTCATCTCCATTTCTAAACCGAAGAGCCAGCGTTGTCCATAGACACCTCCAAGGTCATGTGGCCGGCATGACTGCATGGAGCACCGTTACCTTCCTGCCGGAGCGGTACCTCACATTTGCATGTTTTCGAACTGCATCTACTCACATTAGCATGTTTTCGAACTGCTTGGTTGGCAGGAGCTGGGGCTAACAGCGGGCGCTCATTCCGCTCCCAGGATTTGAACCTGGGACCTTTTGGTCCGCAAGTTCAGCGATAGATGTAGCTAATAGAATTCTCAATTGCTTATGAAAACACATGCCATAAATATAGAACATTATTAAAGTTTGATTCCACTTTAACTGTCATGGCTGTATCCTATAGAATCTTGGGTTTTGCAGTTCCATTGGGTATTTAGAATGTTATGCCAGAGATCTCTAGTGTCTTACTATGCTATAAACACCAGGGGTCTATAGGATATGGACACAGCAGTTGAAGTGGGATCCAACTGCTGCAAGTCTGGAGTGTAAAAGTAACTTAGAGACTGCTTCACTGTAAAAGGATTAGAAATTAGGAAGGGGGGGTCAGAGTACCTGATGTAACATGTAGGATGGAGGGGGCATGTGTTCAGCTTCGCATATTTTTGAAACCTGTTCAGCTTTTTTATGTTGATCAGGATTTCTATGTTTTGACATTTTTTATACTTTCTCTAGAACAAAATGGGCAGCTGATGGGGTACTACTGATTTTTGATTAAAAACCACAAATACAAGTCCTTCTATTTGTATCTTCTGACTGTGGATACAGCTATATTTTTAGAGGGGTGGGGGGCTGCCATTCTATTAGCCATTTTTATAATGTCAGAAGCAACTTGAGAACATACTGCAAGTTACTTCTGGTGTGAGAGAATTGGCCATCTACAGAGACGTTGTCCAGGGGACGCCCGGATTTGTTACCATCCTGCTGGGAGACTTCTCTCATGTCCCCGCAAACTAGATCTGGCAGATGGGAGCTCACCCCGTCTCGCTGATTCTAACTGCCAACCTTCAGGTCAGCAACCCAACCTTCAGGTCAGCAGTTCAACCAGCACAAGGGTTTAACCCACTGCGCCACCATGGCCATTTGTTGGCTATTTGGGGCTCAAAAAGTATTTATTGTATATCTGCAATCTACCCTTTTCTCCCATACAAGCAGCACCTAATTTATTCAGACTGAGCCCTGAATAACTATAAGATTTGGATTCAGTTTTTTTTAACTGTATGGGACTTTCCAATGAACTATATAAATCTGACCTGCTTGTATTTGCAGGATCATGCCAAACATGACTCATAACACAAAATTTGTAAATAATTTTGTGGCAAGATGAGTTTAGAATAAACTTTTATTTTCCTTCTCTGACACTTGACATTACAGATGAAGTGACGAGGGATAAAAATACCGGTAATGGCAATTTACATAGGGCTGTCTATCTTGTTACCCTAGTTTTCTTATCTGAACACCAGCTAAACATGAAAATCTTATTCTAAACTAGCAACTACAATATCCAATCCATATGCATGATGTGACCTGCTGTTTATAACTTTTTGAAATTGGAGATTAGAGATGTACTAACTCACAGCTTGTCCTGATATAACACTGAAGTACAGTGAAGCAATGAATCATAATTACTGTAGGAAAGACAGATAATCCTCATTTCTGGTGATGGGATTGAATAAAGCTTTAGTGTGTTTGAATTTATGCAGGCACGAAAGAAGGAACCATTTAAATATGCAAATACATGTGGAACCAGCTAAGACAAAATTGGATTGTAATTAAAGCTGAGCCAATATTACAACTCATTTTTTGAATATTTTTAAGCATCACTGAAAAACAGCTCTTATATTTTGTGAACAGAGAGAATCTTTTTGAGTGTGACAAGAGCTGTGCAATGTATGTGCTTCTTTTTATTTGTACTAAAAGTAAAACAGGTTGAGCATTATTTATCCAAAATGCTTATCATCAGAATGTTCTGTATTTCAGATTTTGGAATGCTTGCATATACATACTCAAATATTTTGGAGGCGGGAGCCATGTTTAAACACAAAATTCATTTATTTTTCATATACACATAGACTGGAAGTAATTTTATGTATAATATTTGTAATAATTTTATGCAGGAAACAAAGTTTATGTACACTGAACCATCAGAAAGCAAAGGTGTGACTGTCTCAGCCACCCATGTGGAAGATTTTGGAGTATTTCAGAATCCCAGATAAGGGATGTTCAACCTCTTCAACTTAATTCAACAGAACAAAATAAAAGTAACAATACAACATTTCCTAACAAAATAGACACATAAATACACATTTTAGCCTTTGAGTAAAAATGTAATTTCAGAAACTTACATGAGAACTAGATAAATAAATTAAGATTTCTTCTGCTTCTATTAATAAAAGAAAATCCATAATAAAGAACTTATCATGGACTTGCTTCTTTGGCTGTAAACCTATTGAGTTGGGTTTTCCATGAGAGTAAAAGGCCACAACTTCTCATACCAAGAGTGCAAAAAACACTGTGTGAGCCTTTTCATTTTTGAGCAATCACTATATGAACTGTTATACAAAAAAGTGATACTGGTATTTTACTAATAAAATGTTTGGGTGTTTTATCTATAAAAAAGATAAAAAGTGTGATTTTTTTTAAAAAAAAATCTAGTTATTACTATTCTATTGAAAATCTCCAATCATAGAATCGTAGAGTTGGAAGAGACCTCACGGGCCATCCAGTCCAACTCCCTGCAAGAAGCAGGAAAATCTCATTCAAAGCACCCCCGACATAGAATCATAGAATCGTAGAGTTGGAAGAGATTAAAACCTTCAGTCTTTTGAACAGCACCATCACATGAGAAAGAAAGCACCTTACAGCATTGTAGTTTCTCCAATATTTGGCAGATGTTTGTCTATTTGTATAAGTAGGTTTCACTGGAATACTTTGTAACTGTCAGTCATTTTTAAACATCATTCACATATTTTATCTAAAATTGATTTTAATGGAGAGGCTTTCCATCTTTTATTACTGATCTTATATCATTTCCCCAGACCCAGGTTTCACTCCAGTACATTGCCATAACTATTGTCAATCAAAATAGAATATATTTTGATGTTTATACAGCAGACCCAAAGCACTTTGAAATGAATCACATTTAGCTAATAAGTGGTTAATACTTTTACTTTGGGATGCAATACAAAATCTAAAACCCAGTAAATTTATTTTTGTTTTGCTTTGCACTCCTTGTGTAATTTGCCTGTTTGCACACAATTCTTTCTCTTGTTTTCATTATTAATCAGTTTCAGTTGCTGTATGATACTATCATGTTATGAAATGTGAAGTCATCTGTGATTGGATCATGTGAGCAACCCAGGAGCCCTTTCACACTACACAGAGTCAGTGCTATAATTCCACTTTAAGTGTCATTTTATGGAATCCTGGGGAGGGGGAGGCTTCTCATCTCTGGGTGAAAAGAGTAGGGCAAACACTAGTCACAAAGTGGATGTTTTGTCTAACATAATGTCATTTCTTTGAAACAGCCTCGCTACAGTCATTCATACCCAGTCTTTGTTGTTAGTATTCAATTGCCATGAAACTACACTTTTCCTCTTCTTGTATCTTCAGGTGATTCCCCACTCATCAGTTCCTTTTGCTCTACTGATAATTCTTCTGCTGTTGGGAAAGATGGATCAATGGTATCCTTGAAGTGACTGGCTTGACCTTGAAGGAGCTTGGGGTGGCCACGGCGGAAAGGGAGCTCTGGCGTGGGCTGGTCCATGAGGTCGCGAAGAGTCAGAAGCGACTGAACAAATAAGCAACAACAACATTGCTTGTTAGTTGTAGTAATTTGTGATCCATTGTATTTGTGTGTGTGTGTGTGTTTGTAGTGATTTTTTTACATATTAAACCACTTTTTGCAATTTTGGTTTTTATGTTAAAAACCAGACATAAAAATTAAAACTTGATTCAACATATGAAGAATTATTTAGTCCATTATCAACCAATTTGACTAATAGCAATTCTGCAAATATTTCCCCTTATCTAATTCTTATATAGAATCATGCACTCATAGAACCACAGAATTGGAAGAGGTCTCCTGAGCCCTCAAGTCCAACCCGCAGTTCAGTGCAGACATTTCAATTGGAGCATCACCAGCAGGTAGCTGTCCAGTCTCTTATTGAATAAAATGAAGGATTGGGTGGTAAAAACATCACATTTTTGGAGATGCCAAAACTGCTCTAATGCCTTTTTCAAACAAATAATGTCTCCTATAGCTTTTGATTTATTTTTTAAAAGTTAGATATTTCTAAAATGATGTTATAAACCTTTAGCTAAGATACAGGGTGGCTTAGAGACTGAATAAATAAATCAGTATGTTTTCTGACCTTTGTATAAATAAATAAGGATGTCTTGGTATCTAAGTGTTCCATACAAGACTGTTTCCCTGTATTGTTTAATATATCCTAACACTGTGTGGTATCTTCCTCACAAAGTTTGGGTACAGCATTGGCAGCGTTGTTACAGTACCACTGTTGTCATTTCCATCTGGGCTGAAACAACTTTGGCTCTTTGTTACCATTCGCTTCATTACATGGGTGAACATTTCCCCCTCCTCAGGCAGCTTCATAATGCATTCATACACATAAAATCAGAATTATTCAGCTATGACATCATGAAAATGATTTGGTTCCTAGCCACTTGTGCACTTAATTCTTCTTCAAAACAGATGTTCAGTGTGAGCTGACAAAACAAAGAAAAAAGGACCACCAACTGAATGTTTCCACAAGCAGAGCTTTTAACTTGGCTTCATAATATTAATCCACCCCATCCCAACAGAAGATTGTTTTTCAAATAGATGCTAAAATTTCACTCTAATTAAAAGAGAGCCCATTTGTTTCAAGCCTTATTTGTGCACAGCGCACATCCACTCAGTGTCTTACTTTATTTAATGTAAGACCTAGCATGTCTTATTTTTCACTTCAGGATTTGTTTTTTCCACAGAACTACCAAAACAGAGCCAATGCACCCTGTCCCATCCCCAAAGTATGATGGGAGAAGGGGGGAGGGTGTGCGGGGCACCACGAGCCGCCCCACACGCCTTCCCTTTCACCGGCAAAATGGCCCATCCTGAAAGGGCCATGTGAAGAGGTTGCCAGTGAATTTCCATGCATAACTTTGGTCTCAAGGAAATGTCATGCTAGGACTACTATGCAATGTCTTTATTGTATTAAATATCCCAACTTCAGTCCCTGAAATCTCCAGTTAAAAGAGGAAATGTAGCCTTGTCTTCTAACTATTTTTCAATGATCAGGTCTTTTAGGTGTTTTTTATATTTATGCTTAACATTTTTATACAAGATTCAATGGTAATTGGTAGGTTATGTTATCAGTTAATTTTTGTTTAATCTTGTCATACAGTAGAGTCTCACTTATCCAACATAAACGGGCCGGCAGAATGTTGGATAAGTGAATATGTTGGATAATAAGGAGAGATTAAGGAAAAGTCTAGTAAACATCAAATTAGGTTATGATTTTACAAATTAAGCACCAAAACTTCATGTTATACAACAAATTTGACAGAAAAAGTAGTTCAATACGCAGTAATGCTATGCAGTAATTGCTGTATTTACGAATTTAGCACCAAAATATCATGACGTTTTGAAAACATTGGCTACAAAAATGCGTTGGATAATCCAGAACGTTGGATAAGTGAGTGCTGGATAAGTGAGACTCTACTGTAGTTGTTGTTTCCATTTGAGATTTGATTAGTCTGTTTTGTAATTTTTATTTATGAATATATTTGGCATTGAATGTTTGCAATTTTTTGTTGTAATCTGCCCTGAGTCTCCTTGCAGAGAGAGGGCGGAATATAAATATTATTATTATTATTATTATTATTATTATTATTATTATTATTATTATTATTATTATTATTGGTGTCAAACTGGCCAACAGATTGGCTTCTGAATGCCTGCCAAGTCACTGTATTTCCATACTACATTGTATGCCTGCCATTTCACATTATCTGTAGCAGTAGGCTTCTAGGCAAACATGAATGCCTCTATTTCAAGTACAAGATTAATTTGATATTAGGTCGTGCTTAGCTTTAATTACATATGAATCATTCCCAACAGCATGAATCAAAATTTACACCAGGAGTTGATTTTCCAGCCGCAAAGTCATTTCTCAGTGATGAGGTAGTTGTTCATTTCCTACAAAGCCATCAATTTAATTGGCTTGAATGAGAAACTGCATGAAACTTGATTTTAGACTTGTTATTTTTATTGCATCTGATGGGCTTGTATCCTGAGACACTAGGTAATAAGAAATTAATTTAACTTACTGCAGTACTCCAGCAATCCCATTATAAAGCTTAAAGCAGAGAATGGTCTAGCTCGCATATAAAGAGCATGCGCAAAAAGGAAGTGAACTTTTTTTTGTTGAATAAATCACAATTTTTTGCATTATGTCTGAGCTCAAGAAACTGTGATTCTCCTGTCAAACTATGGTTTAAAACTATTGTGGTTAGCAGAAATCACAATTTTTGAGTTCATAGGTAACAAGAAACTGGTGAATCTGTACAAACAACATAAAATGTTAGGGAAGATTAATTTCAGAAACCAACATTATTACCAAATGAGATCTGTAATATCAGAGTGACAATTTCAGGGGTTTGCTTCTGAATTTCAGAATTGGTTATGTTGTCTAGAGGTGCTCAACCAGTGCCTATAATCAGAGGCGGTCCAACATTAAGGCCATTTAAGCCATTGCTTGTGGTGCAGACCATGCGGGGCGCTGTTAAGGCAGCAGTGGCGGAAGGTCCAGCCACCCGTCCATGCGGCCGCCCTGCTGCTCTCCCTTGCTGTCGGCCACCAGCCGCCCATCAATGGTCCTGTGTGTGTGCGCAGGCCTTTCAATTGACCACGGGGTTGATTGGAAGGCCTGCGCACACGCACAGGACCATTGACCATCGTCCTCGGCCTCCTTCCCCGGAGCCCACCCCTGCCCTCCTCCCATTGGCTGAGCCCATGACGCCCCATCCACCAGAGGCCCCCCATTGGCTGCGTGCTGCTTTCCGACCTTGATTGACGGGCGGCAAGGAGGGGCTTGTGTGGGCAGAGAGAGAGAGAGGAAGAGAAAGATGGAGGCCTCAGAGAGAAGGAGAAGCCCTGAGGGAGGGAGGGGGAAAGAGAGGGAGGGAAATTGGGGACATGCCTTCTTTATTTGTGGGTCTCTCTGCCTTCTCGCATAGGGTTGTGAGGAGGAGGAGGAGACGCGCCCTGTGTTGGGAGGCGAGGGCCAGGCCCATCCTTGGCTGGGCGCAGGGCTCTCTGGGGAAGGGAGAACTACAACTCCCAGGTCAACGGACAGGCAGCGGGTGACAGCAAGGGAAAACAGCGTGGACGGGTGGCTGGGCCTTCCGCCACCACCACCGACACCGACAACAGTATTTATCAACAATTTTTTTTTGGGGGGGGGGGACAGCAAAATTCGGGAGGGGCGCCAAAATTCTGGTCAGCTACTCCCGAAAATTACCTCGGGATGGCTCTGCCTATAATCACTTGCTCTCGTCCATGGCAACTGGCGACTTTCATGTGAGCAGGAAGGCAAATCTGCTCTGGATTTTACTTTGAATTTTGAAGGGTCTGCACCTTACTGACAATACAGATTCAGCATGTTGGATAGCTCCTTTCAAGTTCAGACTAGGACTTGGAGCACATTCCTCATACCACACTGACATGAAAACCACCAATACTTGACACAATTTCTCACCATTCTTGTTCTGTCATCTTTGGACTGTCACACCAACCTGCTATTCCACAACAGTCATGTTAGCATAGTTAATTGATACATATAATGTTGAACACTTTTGATATCACACCTCTCTTCAATGGTGTGATTGTGCCAGTTGAGCACACTGTCATAACCTGCACAATTGCGCTTCATCATTATCATCACTTCAGAATAGCAAAGGGGAAGGGGAAGCGGTCTAGAACTTAGTGGAATGGGGAACTATTGACAAGATCATCTGTCAATAATGAGAGACAGGAGAATCACAAAAATCAAGGACAAATGGTAGCAGGATTCACATGACATCATGTCATCGGGACTGTCATCTAAGATGATGGTCCAGCTGCAATGCCAGTTTGCCTTTCTCATGGGATGAAGCCTTTTGTAGCCAGCATGAGTAGACTCTACCCCTCTCTATTTATCTGCTTGAAATTCAAAGATATATCCATGTTTGTATGGAATATCAGTATGCAAAGGGATTTTATAACCCCTTAGAGCAGTGGTTCTCAACCTTTGGGTCCCCAAATGTTTTGGCCTTCAACTCCCAGAAATCCTAACAGCTAGTAAACTAGCTGGGATTTCTGGGAGTTGTAGGCCAAAACTCCTGGAGAACCACTGCCTTAGAGACTAGTTGGGATAACGGAGTTGGTAGGATAAACTTTTGTCTATCAGTTTTGTTCGCTAAGGAAGTCTCTAAGGTGTTATAAAATCGCTTTGCATAGAGATATTTATGAGTCATATAGTAGTTTCCTAATTTTTTTTTAGTTTTCACTTAAGACAGCCATTGATACTGATTCCAAGCAGCAGCAGCCATTAATTGCGTATATTGTTGCAACTATGTACTTTGTTATGGCTGAGGCAGCAAAGAAATGAATGAAATATACTGATCTTACAGTTTATGTGCCTAAATTGTTCTTCAGTTTTGGTCACCAAAATGAAGTACTTGATCTCAGCTTCCTTCAGCTGATCTGTGTGGACCATGTGATCCCATTCCTTCTCTGCCTTCACACATAGTGATACTCCCGGTCTCTTTTAATACCATCCAGCTGTTCTGAAACAAGCCAGCTGCACTGTTGAGCTCAGTGGATTCTTTTCACCATGACAAGGATTTGCCATATGTTCTGCCTCTTGATTATGTGCACCACAAAAAAACAATTTTGCAATGACATTGACAAAAAGAGATCATAGCAATATAACTGTCTCTGTGTCCTTTTCACAATGCATTTTAAAATGAAACCTGTCATTCATAAATCATCAAGGGGAGTTTTCCTAATCAAGCAGTTTCCCCATGGCTAATTTCCTCTCTTGGGATATATATATTCAGACAGTGTCAACAATGGTCATATGTTCTTTATTTTGCCACCACCTAGTAGCATTGCAAGAATTAATTTCTCTCTACAGTTCAGTCCTGTGATCTAATCTCAGGAATCCAAGTGCTTTAGGCTAGTATTTGCAGCACTGTGTCTTAAAGATACCTGTGAATATCATAGTAGACATACCAACCACACAGTCCCTAAGGAGGCCAAGCACCCTTGGAGTTAAATCCTTCCCCAATATTGATTGCACTCCATTGAAATCATATGCAACAGTGCTGTGAAATATTTGCTATTTCCCTGCTTCCTCCCAAAGAATCATGCAGGGTTTCTTTCCATTGCTCTTTGATGTGCAACTCTGTACAAATCCTAACCTGAGCATGCGTCTTTTTACCATGGAATCTAATGTGGATCTAAAAGAGGAACTGCTCTGACCACAGTGAGGGTCACACACGCCATGTTAGATTCATGTTGGAACCATTTTACTATTGTGGGAGGATGTGAAGCAATTCCAGGTCAGTTTAACTAGTTCAATATAAAGCTGTTCATAAGGAAGATCCAACAACATTGGCAATGTGGTTCTGTGATTCCAGTAGAGTGGCTAAAATGCCTGTGCTATTTGTTCAGCCAAGTGAGTGAAAGGTTTTAGGAACTATCATCTGGACACTCCACATGTTTTAGCATTTAAAATTCACTCAAACATTTGCATGTTAGAAATTTCTTTTGAAGAACACCTAATTCAGCTCCTCTTTTATTTTTAAAGTTCTCCAGCAAAGGAGAGCCTCTCTGTTTCATTGATGGCAGTTCATTATTAGGAAGTGTCAGATAAAACATAATTTCCTTTCCTGTAACTTCCACTCAGTGCTTCTATTCCAATGGTTCTCAACCTGTGGATCCCCAGATGTTTTGGCCTTCAACTCCCAGAAATCCTAACAGCTGGGTACCACAATTGAAGGGAGATGTTGACAAGCTGGAAAGTGTCCAGAGGAGGGTGACTGAAATGATCAAGGGTCTGGATAATAAACCCTATGAGGAACGGCTTAAAGAGCTGGGCATGTTTAACCTGCAGAAGAGAAGACTGAGAGGAGACATGATAGCCATGTATAAATATGTGAGGGGAAGTCATATGGAGGAGGGAGAAAGCTTGCTTTTTGCTGCCTTGGTGTTGTAGCTCAGCCTGAGCTGGAGTCAGAATCAGACTTTGACCCTAACCAAGACTGTGATTATAGGCCTGCAATCCAGCTACAGATGCCTGAATTGATTTCTACAGAGGATTCTGAAACCAGGGATGAGCATTCCTGTAAGCAGTCAAGGCCAGTTCAGCCAGATCGATTTGTTAGCCTGGAGGAGGTTGATGACTTTGACAGAAGGGAAATGTTTACGCAGGGACGAAGCAAAAGGGACTTTCTGAGGCAAAGTCAGTGTTTGGTTCAGAGACATGCTAATGAGGAGTTTTCTCATGAAAATGAAAGCACTCCCTGGTTATCAGAAACCATTATTTATTTATTTATTTCAATTATTTATACCGCGCCCTTCTCACCCGAGGGGACTCAGGGTGGCTTACAAGTGGCAATTGATGCCATTACACTGATATACAATGAACTAAAACGTTAAAACAGTTAAAACAGTCATAAAATACAATATACAAAGTTTAAAACAATGCAAAGTGCTTACCACCATAGCCTTGAAAGCTTCTTAAATATTCCTTGCTTCCTCTGCACTACAGAGGTGTCAACTTTGCTATTCAAGTGAGAAAGAACCCTGTCTTCGTGCTCTTGCTTCTATGACTTCCAAGCCAAGATTCTGCCTTGTGGATTTCAAGTATCTGCATATTTCCTACTTGGAAAGTGAACTCTGTGTGGACTATTGCGTGCATCTTGTGGGACTAAGCACAGTTCCAGTTTGGATTACAACCTGGAGAGACTTTATTAGACTTCTATTTAGGACAGATAAGTATATTGCTTGGTGGTTCATCCACCCTATTGACTTTGAACTTTATTTGCTTGTGCTTGCTTATATTCTACAATAAACAGCATGATTGCTTATATTCTTGGCTCCAGTGTGGTTTTCCAGGTGTCCATGCAGCCTTGGGGTGCGACACTTGGAGACTAGGACATGGAACAATGGCTTTAAATTACAGGAAAGGAGATTCCATCTGAACATTAGGAAAAACTTCCCAACTGTGAGAGCTATTTGGCACTGGAACTCTCTGCCCAGGCTCCTTCTTTGGAGGCTTTTGAGCAGAGGCTGAATGGCCATCTGTCAGGGGTTCTTTGAACATCATTTTCCTGCTTCTTGGCAGGGGATTGGACTGGATGGCCCGTGAGGTCTCGTCCAACTCTATGATTCTGTGATTCTAGGTTGAGAACCACTGTTTCTCATACTGTGCTCCTCCAGGTGTTTTGGACTTCAGCTCCCATAAATCCCAGCCATCTTACCAGCTGTTAGAAATTGTGGGAGCTGAAGTTCAAAACACCTGGAGGAGCACAGTTTGAGAAACTCTGTTCTAAAATAACAGATTACCACTGGCTGTATGTGCACCCTTCAGATAAGCAGAGAGTACTACTATGTGTTAACACCTCTTCTTCAAATTAAATATACCCAGCTTTCAGCTACTCCTTAGTGGACTTGGTTTCTTGACCCTCTCATCCAACCTGGTTACTTTTTTCTGGACAAACCCTAGATCATCTGTCAGGGGTACTTTGATTATGCTTTTCACGCATAGCAAGGTGTTGGACTAGGAGACCCATGTGGTCTGAATGATCCTATGATTCTATGAAGCAATGTATTCAAACTATCATATCAACCAAAAGCAAATGAGAACATTTTCATGGCTTATCAAAGGCCAAGAAGTAAGGTAGCCAACGTCATTCTTCTGAAAAGATACTCTATTAGGATGGCACTACCACCCAAAATGCTTGATCCCATTAATATATCCCTCTAATCTCACTTATTGGTGTGACATACAGCAAGATCTCAGGTGATTAATATAAAGTTCAGGTATGTTCATATAGAAACAGGTAATTTTTGAGATACCTTAGCCTCAAGCTATTTAGGGACTGAGAGGAAATACAAACTCATTAAACTGAGCCTAGAAATAAATTGGGATTGAGTTTAGAGTAGTAAGACTGTGTGTGTGGTACATTGGTTTGAGGGTTCAAATGAAGACCAGACCTCAATCAATGGCTGATATCAGATGAGAAACTCCCTCATGGGCACACAGAAGACTGGGAGACTTGGAAAGTGCTGAAAAAACTGCGCTCTGGCACCAAAGATGCAGAGCCAATCTTAAGAAATGGGGCTACAAAGTGGAGTCCGCAACATGCGAGTGTGGAGAAGAGCAAACCACAGACTACTTACTGCAATGCAGCCTGAGCCCTGCCACATGCACAATGGAGGACCTTCTCACAGCGATACCTGAGGCACTTGAAGTGGCCAGCTTCTGGTCAAAGGGAATTTAATATAATGTCAAGTTTTTAACTTTGTTTGTGGTTTTTAATACATTATAACTGTATTCTCAATTCACATCTGACACAATAAATAAAATAAATACTGCAGACCAGGAATTTCCTCTTGGCCATGGAAATCCAATGGATGACCACAAGCAAGTCACACACTCTCAGCTTCAGAAGATGGCAAAGGAAAAACCTGTGTGAACAAATCTTGCAAAAATTGTATATAGTTGCCTTAGGTTTATCATATGTCTGAATCAACTTGAAAACATACGACTAGAGAAGTAGGGCCCATATAAAGCCTACCAGGGCAATATGCTGAGCAATTTCCACTGAGCTAGAGCCCCTATTAGAAATAAAAATAACATGAGATAAAAGGTCACTTAGCAAATTAAAGAACTATGG
The DNA here is from genome assembly GCF_035594765.1 of Anolis carolinensis. Classification (NCBI taxonomy): domain Eukaryota; kingdom Metazoa; phylum Chordata; class Lepidosauria; order Squamata; family Anolidae; genus Anolis; species Anolis carolinensis. The sequence continues at coordinate 106,092,880 of NC_085842.1, read as the reverse complement.
CAGAAAGGAACAACATAGCTTTCCCATGTATAGGTAAGGTATATGTAGATTTACACATACACATACATACAGATTCTGGTTTTGAGGAAGAAATGTGTTTGACAGATCTTGAAGCAAATATGTCTGGTTATACTGAAGCACCCCAGATTGCATTTAAAACCACATTATCATGCTCTTGATAAAATCATGAATGATACATAAACAGCATCTCATATTGGTCCCGAAAAACTACAGGAATGTCACCTCTTTACATTGTGAATTTACCTCAGAGTGCTCATAAAAATAATGTTGTTGACATTAGAGGAAAACGCAGTTTTCCTGTTTGAACTTTGACAGGTATCGGAAGATGTGAGTAATGTCAAATCTTGGGTTTGCTTTAAAGGCATTCTGTGGTTGTGGGTTTCTCACATTTGTTGTGTGCCAAACAGCTTTGAATTGTTTGCAGTAGTGTCTGTGTGCATATTTAAAAGAAAGAAAAACCTCACAGAGATTCTTATCAAGAAAAGACAGGATCCGTTGTGAAATATATGCATTTAAGAATAGGCTACTGGAGATCAAAACCGCTCCATCTGACAAGTCTTGCTTGCTGTAAAATGTGGCGTATGTTCCTGATGCCCCTAAGCAAACATTTTCTGTTACAGCCTAGTCACTGGTGCATATAAAAAACAGCACACCTTGTTTCTGTTTCACAATGGCCTGTGACCTGTTACTTCTCACTAGAGTGGACTCATTCAGTCAATGGGATTTACCTATGTGTTGACTCACAATTCAACAACTGATTAAAGTAATCTACTCTAGTTGATATTAACCAACAAGGATGACAATCTCTGTTTGGCAAGGAACTCTAAGACCCGGTTCCTTTGTCTCTTTTTGAATCAAAAGTTGACACTTTGGGTAAGAAAACTATCCAAGACATTTCTTGTGAAACCTATACAAATAAAAATGAAAATATGTATGTATGTACCCAAAAGGCTCCTACATTGCTTGATAGATCTGGACCAAATTTGGTACATATATCCTTTATCATGAAACTTAAAATGCTAGCGTGGGTTTAAACTAGCAGAGCCACAATCACAAATATTGAATCAGGCAGAAAGCCCCCCCCCCAAAAAATCTCATAAGAAGAAGGCCTTTTGCAGGCTCTCAGTGCTTCTCAAATCTCACATGCCACAAAAGCCCCTGCTGATCTCACGATGGCAGGCTAGCAGGCCTCATAAGAGGTTTACTCTGCAAGCCCACTACTTGCCTCACCAAAGTGAAGGAAGAGCCAGAATGATGCCAGCAATTATAGGAGGTTGGTTCACTCGGCTCTTCCCACTCCCACAGTATCTGGAGAGGCAGCCTGTGTGGCTTCCTGCTGACCCTAAGGACGTCTTCACATGGACTGTTTTTTGGTGGCAGCAGCAAGTTTTTAACAGTTTTGCCACAGAGTCCAATGGCTCCCATCACACCCCAGAAAAGTACTTCTGGGTGGCTCCATGGTGAAACTGGTAAAAAAAAAAAAAAACAACCTTCTGCCATCAAAAAATTGCCGGCAGCACACAACAGGAGGTTTCCTGTCTTTCCATAGGGAAAGATGGGTTTACCCAGATTACTGAGACTTCGCCCCATGTGATGAGATAATTGGGAAGCCGGGACTGTGCTGGGTACGGATGCAACAGATCACCATGCCTCCTGGGCAGGCGTCACCAAAATCACCACAATTTGCTGTGAGACACTGAGATTCCAGTGGTGTAAAGAGGTTCTAATTCAGGGTAGGATTCAGAGCCCTGGGATGGAGGAGGATGCTAGGCCCCGGGAGCAGGGTAGATGTAAACAAGGAAGGGAAGTTGTGAAGGCAGGACGGCTTTTGGATGCATGGCTTCCTGAGGCTTCTGGAATCGAAGGGAGATGGAGTAGAGCCTGTTTACTCCACAACTGGTTGAAAATGGGAGGGAGTTCAGGAAGGGAAAGAGAGCTCCTGCTCTGCGTTGGATTCTGTACCACCATCAATAAAGCAGTGGCCAGTGAAACAAGTGCTTGCAGTTTCCATTTTCTTCTCATGGATAATAATGATACATTGTACATTTCAGAGTTTTCAAGAACAATGGAAAATTACAAACTATGGAGTGAAAAATAATAAGTTGTGGATATTTTTGATCACCTCTTCAATTGAATCATCCCTAAAATCATAAAGCAATGAGTATTTATAATAAATAGCCTTTGTTGCCCAAGCAACATCTTGTGTATATGCTAGTTTAAAATAAAATGTTAAAAGAATATTAACAGATAGTGTCAATAAAGATAAAGAAGTTTGGATTTCAGATTATTTGGGCCACATAGTGAAAGCTGAAGAAATAGGTTTTGGTTATCCAATAACTCCTCTCCCGATCAATTATGATATATCATATTGAGGTGCAGTGAGGAATTTAGATCCCAGCCCTTTTGTACCAGAAGCCTATTTCTGATTACTCAGAATCACGATTATTTATAACAATTGATGTGTTAGATGCAGTTCAGCCCCCCCCCCCCCCCCCCGGACCTTATCATAAGCTGAAATTTCAGCCTCTGTATACTTCTCTAGTCCCTATTCATGCTAATTGCCAGTGATTATGCCAGTTTTCCCTACCACCAATACTATTACCCAATATTGTCCTCTTTTATTTATGTCTGTTAATTCATATGGATGAATGCAAATGTAGATAAAACTGCTGTGATTTCAATTAATATATTTATATCACCATAGTGAAGATCATGATGAGCCTGTTTTTTGTCCATTGTAGTTGCTGTGCCTTCTAGTCAGCTCCAACTGATATCAGCCCTCTCACAGCATTTTCTTGGCAAGATTTTTCAGAATGTTTGACATTGTCTTCTTCTAAGGCTGAGAAAGTGGGAATTGGCTTAGCTCAGCCAGTGGTTTTCCACCTCTCTTCTTATGGCTCTTGATCTTTAATTGGGACTTGGATTTGACAACCTTTCAAAATAAAAGCAGAGCACATATCTTCCTACTGTGGGACCCCATTCGTTACTTTAAAGTTATGTAAAATATTGTGGACAGGCAGGTTGAACCACCCACAAATCAATGGAAGCATGTCACTACAGCACAGGTTCTTACAGTAGACATGGAGTCCCTGAACTAAGGCCCACAGGCTGGATGCAGCCCTCCAAGGTCATTTGCCTGGCCCCTGCCCTAAACTTTAGAATTAGTGTTGCCCAAAGTCTGAAACGACTTGAAGGCACACAATAACAGCAGTCCTAATTAACTTGAATATCTCATCAGCCCAAAGCAGGTTCACACTTCCCACTGAAATGCTGGTAAGTTTATGTTGGTTAAAATTCTTCTTCATTTTAAACACTGTATTGTTCTTTCATGTTTTTTTTCCACTAAAAACAAGATATGTACAGGATGTATAGGAATTCACTCTCTTTTTTTAAAACTATAGTCTGCCCCCCCCCCCAACAGTCTGGGGGACCGTGAACCATCCCTTTGCTTAAAAAGTTTGAGGACCCCTGTAGTAGAGGGTCCATACATCTGACCCTGGCCTTCTTTGATGAAGCTGAATAATAGGCCTTTTCTAAGAATGCCATTGCAGTCTTTATGACTTTATGACCCAATGATGGCTGAAACATCCACTGTTGTTCTCACGTTGCCATCAAGTTCTCCAGAAAACATGTGATCATTAATCTAACTTAAATGCAATTCCTCATAACAAACATGTAGACCTGTGATTTATTCCCCTTACATCCATAGTGGCTTAAACTTAAATTAGAAACCATTCTTCTTCACCAAGCACAACTGTTAAAATAACTCATTACAATGTGCTGCTCCTTTGATACTCAAGTTACTGATGTGCGACTGGATTTCATATTCAAAGTGGAACAGGCATCTTTGCTGTGACATCCGTACTGATCACCTTCTCTTTGTTAGAATGTGTTACCCCATAATAAAGCCAGGTGTACTCATTCTCTTTCCAGAATGTGAATATTAATGCATCGTCAGCTTAACAGATGAAGGCCTGATTTACACTCAGACTCATTCACACTGAAATGTGTTGTCATGCATGTCACTAGAGCTCAGTTAATAAGGTTTGTTTGTGCTTTGCAGTATAAAACAATTATGCCTTAGAAAAAGATGCCCTTATTTCATCTCATCTTAGTAAGCTTTATCTCTCAAGTGCTTGCTCAAAAAAAGATTAATTAGTATTTATACTTTTAAAATGTATCCTTGGGATGTAATTCTATGCATATTTACTCAGAAATGTGTTCCACTGTGTTCAGTGACACTAGCAGTGTATCCATGCTGTAGCATTGCAATGTGACACCACTTTAATTGCCATGGCTCCATCCTACATAATCCTAGGATTTATAGTTTGGTGAAGCATCAGCACTTTCTGGCAGGATGGCTAAAGACTTTGAAAACTACACATTCCAGGATTCCATAGAATAGTGCTACCTCACTTAAAATGGTATTAAACTACTATAATTCTACAGTTCTAAATGTGTTTAGGTAAAAGGGATCAATCAGATCTATGTCTACAGAGAAGGATGAAGATTTCCAGCATTAGGTGCTTCTACACATCACTTAAACACGCATCAAGCAGGTTTTAAAAATCCGCTTCAGCACACGTTTAAGTCCCATCCCCCCCCCCAAAAAAAACCTGGGTTTTCCCTGGCGGGGCTGTAGCTACCCCAAAGCCCCCCAAAACAACCCCTTAAAAGAAAAGAAAACTTACCTGGCCACCATTTACCTTTATCTTTAGGGTTTTGGGGAAGGGGTGGGTTCCCCTCTCAGTGTTTCAGGCACACGGGACCCAAAAAACCCCAGATAACTGTGTGGACTGGGCCCGGGAATTGCATGGCACAGTCCCCAGGCCCAATCCAAACAGGGCCCACACCTGGTAAGACCCGGATCTTCCCTAAGATCTGGGTCTTACCAGGGGATTAATTCAGAACAAAGCAGGGAAATCCTGCTTTATTCTGAATTAATTCAGTTTTACTGGAAGCATCATTTAGAAGCCTTCAGTAAAACCAAGACAAGTCTCAGTTTTAAGGCCTGTCTGAATGTGTCCATTGACAACAGTCCAAAAAAGATCAAACCCCAAGAGAGTGGCGATCCTGCACAAGGAGACAAGATGTGGCTTTGAGTCTCCCTTCCAACTTCTAACTTTAACAAGATACAAGCAAGTACTCAATTTCTTCCTAATCTTCAGTTTGGATTGCTACATAAATAAAACAGCTTGTGTGATTTGAGCTGCAGGCCCCACGGTGGTCCACGCTCTGGTTACATCCCATTTGGACTACTACAACGCGCTCTACGTGGGGCTGCCTTTGAATACGGCTCGGAAGCTCCAACTAGTACAACGGGCGGCAGCCAGATTAATAACAGGAGAGGCTTACAGGGAGCGTACTACTCCCATGTTGAGTCAACTCCACTGGCAGCCGATATGCTACCGAGCCCAATTCAAAGTGCTGGTTTTGATCTACAAAGCCCTAAATGGTTCTGTCCCATCTTACCTGTCCGAACGTATCTCCTCCTATGAGCCTTCTACAACTCTTAGATCATCGGGGGAAGCCCTGCTTTCAGTCCCACCAGTCTCGCAGGTAAGGCTGGTGGGAACAAGAGACAGGGCCTTCTCGGTGGTGGCTCCTCGGCTATAGAACACCCTCCCCACCAACATAAGGCAGATACCAACTCTCCTAGGCTTCAGGAAAGCCTTAAAGACATGGTTGTACATGCAAGCTTTTAATGAATGGGAACATGGACTTTACATGACCTGTACGAAGACTTATTGAGGATTCTGGATAAATGGATTTTAATCTTGGACATGCTTAAAATTTTATATAATGTGATTTTATTTTTAATGGTATCTGTTTTATATGAATTGTTGTTTTGTAGATTATTTTATATGAATTGTTGTTTTTACATTGTTTCTAGGCATTGAATTTTTGCCTATTTACTGTAAGCTGCTTTGAGTCCCCTAGGAGAGAAAGGTGGGGTAAAAGTGATGTAAATAAATAAATAAATAAATAAATAAATAAAATCTGGAGACAAATGAGAGCAGCAAAAAAAAAAAGCATCTAAGCGCCTTTCCTAAATCTGGGAACAGAATAATGATGTCATCTGCAAGGATCATCAAAGAACACCAAAAGTTTCCTATCAATGGCTATGCATCCACATATAGGAAGATAGCTAGATGCTATTCTGCTGACCTTCCCATTCTCCGAGGATCAGGGAATGATCAGGTTTTGGGGAGCTGAAACTCATAAAGATAGTTTGGGGTGGTTTTGGTTGTTGCATGGTCCAATCTCCATAATGACCAAAAAAACCTGGGTTGTGATGGCACACATTCAAGTTGCGCCATGATAATTCATCAACAGGATACCACCCAACATGACAACTCTCAGGGATGGGAATTGTGTAATGCACTATAAGTTCCTGTATCACATGCCCTAGCCAGCCTAGCCAGTGGATGGAATGCTGTTCATAGTAGCCTAACATGATTGGGAAAGCTGCATGATTCTGATCCCTGCCATAAGGTGCATTTATACACTATAGAATTTACTTTGACATCCCTTTAACTGCCTTGGTTCAATGCTATAGAATTCTGGAGTCTGGGGAAGCGCCAACACCAAATGGCAGAAAAGCCTAAAGACTCTTAGAAAACTGCAATTCCCATGATTCCATAGAATTGAATCATGGCAGTTAAAGATATGTCAAACTGTATTAATTCTATAGTGTAGATTCACTCCAAGACTACTGAAGGAAAAACAGAAGGCACATGTTTCAGAGAACATGAAAATCCTGCTGTATAAATAATGTTCATGTACATATTAGACATCATTTTATTGTCCAATGTTCAAAAATATCTTGACATCATATTTCTCAACACCAGATGTGAATGAAATGGGTTTTTGTGTGGCAATAGGGGCTTTTCTTCTAATTGTGGTGAGGGGGGGGGGGTGAATGGCAAGACTTCAAAGGGGAGGAGATATACGTAAGTCTTCTCTGCCTGTTCAACATGATCCCAGTTCAAAGCAGACCACCAACACTTGCTATTAACTAACATTTATAAATCGCACAACATTCTAAATACAGTTAAGTCCTAACACTCAGTCACGTTTTTAAAGCTAGTCCATTTTCAAGGATTTGTCAGTCACCTGTTAGAGAGTAAACAGGGAGACAGTTTCCAGAGCTTGGAGAAGTTACTTTTCCAGCCTACAACTCCTAGAATCCTGACTTATAAGTGGAAAAAGGTATATTTTTCCAAGCTTTACTAGATCCAGTGCCCCAATGATTATCCTCCTAACAAGTGGTGAACAATAGTCCCATTCAGACAATGAAAGTCACATATAGAGTCTTAGAAGGTTTTCAGGTATCCATAATAAGTTGCATGTATTCAACTTATGTGCATTATTGCACATAGATGACCCAGTTCTGGACACAGATTCCTCCTTCAGCCTACATATGTTTTGCTATCACTTCACCACAACAAAGCAGTAGCCTGTGAGAGAAAACAGAATAAAATGCTTATATGGAAACTGTTCAGTAAAGCTCAGATAGGAGACACATGTTATTTTAATGTTTTTGTGTTTAGTTTTCTGTTAGCAAACATATAATGGAATATAGATAGGGATCTTAAGTATAACTGTACCTGTGGTGAATGGGTTTGCGTAGATTTGTAGAAGATAAAGCGGCAATGGAAACATCTGCTGTTTTTAGCTTCATGTTAGACAAGACCGATATGGCTTTAAGGTTTACAATAATGTTCTTCTTGCTTAGCAATATAAAACAGATAAAACTTTGCACATTTTGTTTACATTACACACTCACATGGTGGAAATGTACATGAAAATGTCTCTTTTTAAATAATTCCTATGGACTTTATCAGTATTCTTCAGCAATAGAAAGATCATAGATAGTGGATACATACTGGGATAAGCACCTTTGATATTGCGCCTCCCTTCTTTTATGCAATTGTGTAAATTTGCTATACGTCCACATACTCTCATGATCCTGCCTTTCTGTACATCCGCTGCTTTATTTTTAAAAA